>NW_027361684.1:63630000-66030000 GCF_039654945.1 Dendrobates tinctorius | reverse complement strand
CAATATAGCCACCTTTCTTTACGATGACACTCAAAAGCCTTCCATTAATACATTCTGTCAGTTGCTTGATCTGTTTACTATCAACATTGCATGCAGCAGCCACCATAGCCTCCCAGACACTGTTCCGAGAGGTGTACTGTTTTCCCTCCTTGTAGATCTCACATTTTATGAGGGACCACAGGTTCTCTATGGGGTTCAGATCAGGTGAGCAAGGGGGCCATGTCATTTTTTCTTCTGTTAGACCTTTACTGGGCAGCCACGCTGAGGAGTATTTCGATGCATGTGATGGAGCATTGTCATGCAGGAAAATCATGTTTTTTTGAACGATACCGACTTCGTCCTGTACCACTGGTTGAAGAAGGTGTCTTCCAGAAACTGGCAGTAGGTCTGGCAGTTGAGATTCACTCCATCCTCAACCCGAATAGGTCCCACAAGCTCATCTTTGATAATACCAGCCCATACCAGTACCCCACCTCCACTTTGCTGGCGTCTGAGTCGGAGTGGAGCTCTCTGCCCTTTACTGATCCAGCCTCGGGCCCATCCATCTTGCCCATCAAGAGTCACTCTCATTCCATAAAACCTTAGAAAAATCAGTCTTAAGATATTTCTTGGCCCAGTCTTGACGTTTTATCTTATGTTTCTTGTTCAAAGGTGGTCATTTTTCAGCCTTCCTTACCTTGGCCATGTCCCTGAGTATGGCACACCTTGTGCTTTTTGATACTCCAGTAACGTTGAAGCTCTGAAATATGGCAAAACTGGTGGCAAATGGCATCCTGGCAGCTTGACGCTTGATTTTCCTCAATTCATGGGCAGTTATTTTGCGCCTTTTTTTATCAACACACTTCTTGCGATCCTGTTGGCTATTTGCCATGAAACGCTTGATTGTTCGGTGATCACACTTCAAAAGTTTGGCAATTTCATGACTGCTGCATCCCTCTGGAAGACATCTCACAATTTTTTACTTTTCAGAGTCCGTCAAATCTTTCTTCTGACCCATTTTGCCAAAAGAAAGGAAGTTGCCTAATAATTAAGTACACCTTATATAGGGTATTGATGTCATTATACCACACCCCTCCTTATTACAGAGATGCAAATCACCTGATTTACATAATTGGCAGTTGGCTTTCAAGCCTATACAGCTTGCAGTAGGACAACATATATAAAAAGGATGATGTGATCAAAATACTCATTTGCCTAATAATTCTGCACACAGTGTATTTGGTGCGATCCTCAAACCCTAACACTAGTCACCCGCTCATGCATGTAGCACACTCCGAGAACGTCGACATTCAGCATGATTTGAAAAGAGGTGAAAAACAAGTTGGGAAATATTTTCTAGATGGCTATGCCTACAGTATGTTAACAGCCAACACATAGAGTTTGAAATTCAGGGAAGCTTTTACCACGGGTGCCCCGTGTGCTATAATGAAAATGACACAAATGAGGTCACAAACACCTCCTACTGTCAATTATATTATGCCTTTTTTAGCTAAAAAGTGTTATTTGCAGTGCTGTGGGTACACAGTAAGAGTGCTGTGGGAGCATGAGTGGAATGAAATGGTTGAAAATGATTCTAACCTTCAAACATTTCTCCTCCAAATGGAATTCCCCGTTCCTTTTGACCCTCGCGATGCGCTTTATGGGGGTCGAACTGATGCCATTAACTCCTTCCCGACCTTCACCGTACTAGTACTGCTCTGCGGGAACTGCATTTCTGCCTGCAGCAGTACAAGTACGGCGGCATGATCACCGCAGTCTCACGCTGAGCGCCGCGATGATCTGGTGTGGGTGTCAGCTGTATGCGACAGCTGACAACCCGCAACAATGCCCATGATCAGTGCTAGCACTGATCATGGGCATTTAACCCCTCTGATGCCGCTGTCAGTATTGACAGCGGCATAGAGAATAATCGCACAGGGAGGGGTCTCCTTGCGCTCTCCCACCAGAACAACGCAATGCGATCGCATTGTTCCTGTGAATAGTGAAGACTAGGCGCACTACTAATGAGGACTGGTATATTTATAAGTGGGTGCAATACCAGTGGCAGGCAAAATGGACAAACAAAAAAAACACCACTGTAATGCTGTAGATAAGCCCCCAATGTAACCTGAAAGATAAGAAAAATGAGTTATATTATACTCACCCAGGGGCGGTCCGGGTCCGATGGGTGTCGCGGTCCGGGTCTGGCGCCTCCCATCTTCTAGCGATAACGTCCTCTTCTTTGCTTACCATTGCGGCTCCGGTGCAGGCGTACAGCTCTGCCCTGCTGAGGGCAGAGCAAAGTACTGCAGTGCGCAGGTGCTGGGCCTCTCTCAACAGGGGCAGAGTAGTACGCCTGCACCGGACCCGCAATGGGAAGCAAAGAAGAAGACGTCATCGCTAGAAGATATGAGGAACCGGACCTGGACCACGACACCCATCGGACCTGGACCGGACCCGGACCGCCCCTGGGTGGGTATAATATACTTAAAGCCAAATCAGTGTTCCCCCCATGGGTGGTATAATGACCACAGGCAATAAAATGCAAATGCCATGATCAGATAGCCCCTGGACCCTGGATTGTAACATGCAATTATCAAAAAATAGAGAAATAATAATAAATCCTGAGCATGAATGACAAGTTATGAAAGTGTACAATCACAATCTATAATTGAAACTGTCCCCAAAAGTGCCCTGCAACCAAAATGCCAAAAATGTAGACACAATAAAGTCCCTCTATGTATGAGTGCCACTTAAATAGTGGCCATACTCAAGCAGCTTCCATGGCTGAGCATGAATGGATTAATGCTGAAGTTAAGCAGACAGTGTTGTCACTAACGAAAAACCAGAATAACTCAATGGTACAAAGAACAGGATCAAACCTGGAGATCAACACAATTAAACAGAATAGCCATAAAGCAATACCAAAATACTGCAATCCACCCAGCACTACAGGAGCTGAAGAGTGTGGAGGGACAACAGGCAATAAAATCAACATGGGCACATGAGTGCCACTGGACAGAGGATCAATGAGCCGGGGGGGGGGGGGGGGGGGGGAGGGAGATCAAAGCCCCACACGTATGGACGTGAACAGCATGTCTTCATTTAATTTTTTGTCTGGATCCATAATAAAAGGAGCTAAATCTTTGAGGGCCAAGTTTGTTTACTTTTTGTATTTGATGGGTTGGATACCCGACTTGAGCACCAACAGCAGCAGTGTTCTTGAGTGCCGTGTTTACTATATCTATTGACTTTTATCCGCACACGGGAACCAATGATAATGTCAATTGAAACATTCTGTTTCAATGCTACAGAGACAGCTGAAATCTTATCCAAAGTGACCGCATCAAGTGATTTTCTTCAAATTCCTACCCAGGAGATTAAAAACAGGGATTTTGAACAGGAAACAAAAAGAGCTGTCAATCTTGAATTGGATATTATCACACTCGCAGAATATCTTCTGGTTCAAAGAATCTCGAGAGGGTTCCGGGTTCCCCTTCAACCCACCTTTTTCAGGGACGATAAGGAATATTGCACCACTTTTGAGCAAATTCTTAACAAATGCTCCTTCGACTTGATAATACTGACACTGTCCTTTCTACAAAAGAATTTGGACACGGTGAATTCACAAATAAGTGCCATCAAGAACCAACTAACCAGTACTATGCCCCAGGGAGAGTTTCAAGAACTCAAAAACAAAAATCAGGAAGCATTGCAGACACACAGAACAGAGTTGGAACTCCCGCCTTACTTGAACTCCACAAACTGGGACTCAGAATACAGAGCAATTAAATGCCCCCAAAAGATAACCCACCAGTGGAAACTTTTGTAGCCCTGGTGGAGAGGTGTCACGGTCAACGTGTGTCTGGACGCAGATGATACCGCAAGGCGGACCCATAGCACACGTGACCCTGAATACAGCGCCTCCAGTGGCGAATTTAAATAATACGTGCAGATGGATATGCCGCCTCCACCTGGCGAATTTAGGTATTACACGTTATAAATACATTCTGGAAACCCCGCCTCCAGTACAGCAAATTTACATAATAAGGGGGAACCTGGGAAACATTAACAATGGTGGGCCCTGCGATAGGGAATAGGGGAGTGGAGACCTCCTGAGCCAGTGTCCCTGCACTCCTTACGTTCCCTATACAGGCTCCGCACCTGTCGCCACACGCGAACCTTAAACCCTTGCTCGCCCTGACCCTAAACCCTCACTAGGGAGTAGGTCGGTGCGGAAACTAATCCCACCACTGCACTAATAACACACATGAGGGAAAGATACAATACAGGGGGACAGCACTTAGCTTTATGCTCTGTGCTTATGCTCCTGCAACAGAGCCCTCCACCTGCGTGTGTCTTCTCCTGCACCCGGATCCATCACCATCCTGGATCCTACACCATAGTGCAGCCTTGGAGCAGAGTCCATCACCAGCTGCAGCAGTCCAGTAACAGAGTCCCAAGGATGAGTCAGCCTCTGCCAAGAATCTAAGCACGCTTGAGTCCAGCTCTCGGCAACCAAGTCGAGCATGCCGAGTGCAACTCTCTCCATAGTCGCCACTCCACCAAGCCATGCACGCACTTCCCGCTGACACCACAAACTGTGACTCCTCCACGCCATGCCAGCAATTCCTGCAGACACCATTAGCTGCCACTCATCCCCTCTGGCTGACTGCGCAGGACTCATGTTCAGCTCCATGTTCACCCAGGCTTCCTTGTCAAATGAACACAATCAATGAATGAATATCACCAGCAGTGATTGCACACCCTGAGACTCATTTATAGAGCCCCACACCTGATTCATAATTATGTGCACATTAAACCTAAAGTGTGATATCACTAACCACCTCCGGGGACAGTCAAGTCACTTTGGCAACTTGCCAAAAGGAAAAAAAGTTCACTCTGTGCTTTTAAAACTGTCAGAGCCACTTCAGATCATGACAGCTGTTTTTATCACATTGTGGCAGCGGTGGGATACCTAAGATAAGCCCCCTGTGCATGTGATAGCCGTGTGTCGGCAGTGCGTCGTGTCCCTCCGTCCGTGACATACCGGTGTCAGCAGCGGGATCATGACATATTGGTGGCAGCGCAGTGGGATCATAGAGCATTAGTGACCTGGCTTGAGCAATCATTCCTCTCACTAAAAACCTGGACGGTTCCTGCGGGGATCCTGCATCATAGGTTTTGGAGAACAGACTCAGTGTTTACTAGTCCTGAGACAATTGTGTGTACGTTCGAGTATCCCCTCCCTTCTCTTTGGTTTTCTATTCTATTTTTTATTTGGCAACCATGGCTATGCGGGGAGAATCCCATTATAAGCAGCTTAATAAGGACACCCTGAGGGCCCTGTGCAGGGCAAACCAGATTGATGACACCGACCAGACCAAAGCCCAGTTGGTCGTGGCTCTAGTTCAATGGGATGAGAGCCAGGGCGCAGAAGGCAGCACCAGTGCCGATGGTGCAGCCGCGGAGGTCTAGCTGGTGCAGGTCGGCCTGACCGGCAGCCAGGAAGTCATGGAACGCTATCTGCAAATGACCCAACAGCAGCTCCCTGCCGAAGACTATGCTGGACGTCTGCAGCTGATCCAGCTCAAGAAGAGCAGAGAGCCGAGCGGGAGGCCCAAGCTCAGAGAGCCCATGAACTGCAACTGGCGCGGCTGAGGGAAATGCCCTCCGCAGCATGGAGCAATGAGCCCCACAGCGCCCAAAGTCCTAAACCCCAGCCAGTACATTTTCTCATGATGGAAAAGGCGGGGACTTGGACACGTTTCTTCGGGCCTTTGAGAAAGCCTGCAGACAGTATCGGCTGCCTAAGGACCAATGGGCCAGGTATATAAAGCTGCGCAGATTGCCGACAACTATGAGGCCAACCGGAAGCCAGAGACACGGAGGCCAGTCACCGCCAGCTGGAGAGGGGGTAAGCCTGCAACCAACCCCAGTGCCCCTGCCAGCCGTCCCTCTGGAGGCCCTGTCCCTGTTGCCAACACCAGGCCTACTACTGAAAGTCACAAGTGTTACAACTGCAGTTGGACTGGTCATATCAGTGCCACCTGTCCGGAAAGGCAGAAGAACCCCCCAGCTAAGGCCTCTGGGCCCAACGCCTCTGTTCTTTTGGTGGGAGGTGTGGTTGGGAGGATTGATGACAACGTGCAACATGTCCAGGTGGGGGCCCATCTTGCTACAGGCCTCAAGGACACCGGGGCTGAACGAACCCTCATCCGTTGGGGACTGGCGGCCCCTGAAGAGCTCGTTGAGGGGAAAACCCTAACTGTCATCGGGTTTGGGGGTGTCCGCTGTCCCTTGCCAGCTGCCCGAGTTTTTCTTGATTGGGGTGCCGGGAGCGGGGTGAGGGAAGTGGGAGTGTCCGATAACCTGCCCACTGATGTTTTGTTGGAGATGGATTTGGGGAAGATGATTGCATAGTATATCCCTGACACCCCCTCCCCAATCTGATCATAAGGGTATTGCTAAAAATGATGATAATGGGAAACTGAATGTTACCTGACAATGCTTTATTGAGTAATGGTGCCTCTGATAACCATTATTTTCCCAGGAAGGATGCTGATGATGATGTAAATGTACCAAAGAAATTTGATAACCATTCTTTTCCTAGGAATGATGCATCTGTGTCGACTGAACCTGTTAACCATTTCTCTGAAACGAAAGATGTGTCCACAGGTACCGAAGTGCTGAGTCCGTCGCTCTGCGGAGTGAGACGGCTGAGGAACCCCTAACAGGAGCAAGCGTCGGTGCTCAAGAAAATGGGGAGGTACTTGGGAACTGTGAGGAAGGTGATGCCATGCAACTGACTAGTGCCACCGAGGAAGGTAACTGGCCCATAAGTAGCACTGCTCCTGAAGTGTTGGGGGTGGATGGGGAGGTAGAGCCCATGGCAGCGCCGGCTGATGGTTCTATAGAAATCCCCGGGGAGACAGCATACGTAGCTGCTGTCACCCGCAGTCAGAGTTCCCAGATCACAGGTAGCGCCCTGCCTTCTGGACCCTCTTCCGCTACAGGAGAGACTGAACCAGAGGTGAATCCAGAGCAGGTTCCAGAGGGTCCCAGTGAGGAAGGGACCCTGACGTCACTTCTGGCTGCCTCCAGCAAGGAGTTTCAGGCCGCTCTGCACTCAGATGCGAGCCTGGAGAAATTGAGAGACCTCGCCAAGATGCCCATCTCCATGCCTGATAAGGAGAGGGTGTTCTGGGAACGAGGAAGGTTATACCGGGAGACAGTACCCGGAGAATCCCAAGAGGAGTATTTGAGGGAAAGATAGCTGGTCGTCCCCTATCAGTTCAGAACTGAGTTGTTGCGGATTGCCCATGAGATTCCACTCGCTGGACACTTGGGGGTCAGCAAAACTAAGGCACGGCTGTCTCAACACTTCTATTGCCCCAAGATGGGGACAGATGTAACAAACTACTGCCACTCCTATACCACCTGTCAAAGATTGGGTAAGGCGGGGCCTGCCCTTAAGGCTCCCATTATCCCTTTGCCAGTGATAGAGTAGCCTTTCCAGAGAATCGCAGTGGACATTGTGGGCCCGCTGGCCGTCCCCAGCAGCTCTGGAAAGCAATACATCCTCACTGTGGTAGACTATGCTACCCGGTACCAAGAGGCAGTAGCTCTGTCTTCAGCCAGGGCAGATAAGGTGGCTGATGCATTGGTGACCATCTTTTCAAGGGTAGGATTTCCCAGAGAGATGCTTACCGATCAAGGGACCCAATTCATGTCTCGCCTAATGGAGGCTCTCTGTGAGAAAATGCAGGTGAGGCACCTGGTATCGAGTGCATATCACCCACAGACCAATGGTTTGTGTGAACACTTCAACGGTACCCTCAAACAGATGCTCTGCATGCTGGTTGAGACCCAAGCGCGCAACTGGGAGCGGTACCTCCCACACCTGCTATTCGCTTACAGAGAAGTTCCGCAGGCCTCGACAGGGTTCTCCCCCTTCAAGCTCCTGTATGGCAGGCGAGTCCGGGGACCCCTTGGGTTGATAAGAGAATCCTGGGAAGATGAGCCAAACCCCTCTGAAGTGTCCATCATGGATTATGTCATGTGCTTCCGTGACAACATGCAAACCTTGACACAGTTGGTGCATGACAACATGACACAGGCTGACCAGAAGCACTGGTACGACCAGAACACCCGGGAGCGGACCTACCAGGTGGGTCAAAAGGTGTGGGTGCTGCTCCCCGTACAAACGGATAAGCTTCAGCCAGCCTGGGAAGGCACATACGTCGCCCACCAACGGCTCAACACAGTCACCTACATGGTCACGCATGCTCGGGGTAGGCGCAAGGCCTTTCACGTCAACATGCTGAAGGCTCACCATGAACGTGAAGCCTGCGTCCTACCAGTCTGCAACCTGCCCGAGGATGGGGAGGAAGACCCCCTCCTGGACATGCTGGCCCAAGCCAAGGCCAATGGGTCCATTGAGGACATGGAGGTAAGTGCCTCCTTAATCGTACCCCAGCGGTCGCAGTTGTTAGCCACCCTGTACCTCTTCCGGGCCGTGTTCTCCAACCAACCGGGGAGGACGGAGGTAGCGGTTCACAAGGTGGACACTGGGAATCACGCCCCACTACAGCGAATGCCTTATCGGATCTCTGAGGAGGTACAGCAGGTTATGCACCGAGAGATCGATGAGATGTTACAGCTGTGGGTGATTTGACAGTCCAAGAATGCATGGGCCTCACCTGTAGTCCTTGTGCCTAAAAAGGATCGGACCACCCGGTTCTGCGTGGAATACAGGGGGCTCAACGCCATCGCAACCTCTGATGCACACCCGATGCCACGCATTGAGGATCTGCTTGAGCGGTTGGCAAGCGCAAAATACATATTCATCATGGATTTGAGTCGGGGATACTGGCAGATTCCCCTGAGCCCTGCGGCGCAGGAGAATTCCGCCTTTATCACCCCCTTTGGACTGTACGAGTCCACGGTCATGCCATTCGGCATGAAAAATGCCCCTGCCACTTTCCAGTGGTTGGTCAGCCACCTGCTCCAGGGAGTGGAGGAGTACACAGTGGCGTACCTGGATGACATTGCCGTCTTCAGTTCCACCTGGGAGGAACACCTTCAGCATCTCCAAGAGGTGCTCAAGCATCTTCACCAGGCGCTTCTGACCATCAAGCCAGGAAAGTGCCTAATGGGCATGAGTGAGGTCCACTACCTGGGGCACCGGGTAGGCGGGGGTTCCATGAGTCTGGAGCCAGAGAAAGTTGATGCAATCATATAATGGCCCACCCCCAGGACCAAGAAACAGGTGATGTCTGTCTTGGGCACTGCAGGGTACTATAGGTTGTTCATACAGGACTTTAGCGCCCTTGCAAAACCCTTGACAGACCTCCCCAAGCAGAGGCTACCCCAAACCGTTAACTGGATGGCCGACTGCGAGGCGCCTGTGCAACTCTCCAGTGTTGAAAGCAGTCGACAGCAGTCGCCCATTCCTGGTACAGACCGATGCCAGCGAGTATGGCCTCGGTGCTGTGCTCAGCCAGGTCGACTCGGGGAACCAGGAGCACCCCTTGTTGTACCTGAGCCGGAAACTTCTGCCGAGGGAAGTGGCATACTCCACCATCGAGAAGGAGTGCTTGGCCATGGTCTGGGCACTGCAATGTTTGCAGCCCTACCTGTACAGGCGCACCTTCATGGTGGTAACCGACCACAACCCTCTGAGCTGGCTGCACACATTGCCCAGAACCAACGGAAGGTTGCTACGCTGGAGCCTTGCCCTCCAGCAGTACGAGTTTACCGTACAACACAAAAAGGACAATGAGCATGGAAATGCCGATGGGTTGTCCTGCCGGGGTGAACTCGCTGAGGTTTGCATGACGGATTACCGACAGGTTATGCCTCCGTAACGCACTCTAAAAGGGGAGGTGTAATGATACTGTAAGATATGACCCAAGGTTCCCTGATTATTACTCTACAGATGAGAATTTGCCTGTCAGCAGCTGCGGCCCATCCTCAATCCCCCACAGCTCACACACATTGCAGCTCTGTGCCTGCAGCTGGTAATACTACACCAGCTATTTCCTGCTCTCTTCCCCCTCCCAACAGAACTTAATTAGCTAGTGGAAAGAATGTTCTTTGTCCTCTACCATGCGACAAATTCAAGTATGGGAGATATTAGCGAAGCCATAGCTTGGACCTCGTTCACGACAGAGAGATGAAATCTACATATTGGCAACATACACTGATCGGGCTTCACTACAGTGGTTCTTGCTAAATCCTAGTATTGATAGAACCAGAGAAATGGAGTTCTCCTATACAGAGTGGAATAAACAGCTAGCGTTTGATGTCATTGGAAAGCCAATTTTAAGAGAAGTTGAATGATGTGTCTGGGGATACCCTGCTAGTTTCTCAGGCCCAGTTATATAGCCGAGAGGGTTCCAGAACCAAAAGTGTAACTTAGAGCAGGGGGAGGACCCTCACCAGGCGGCCCCTTTTATGATGTCATGAACTATAGAGTACACTCACTCAGTTGGGAGGGCATTCTTGCTAGAGATTCCTTGCTGCTAGGATCCCAGATGCAGGGAGAAGTCTGGCCTCGCCTCCCCACATGGTTTGCCTAAGTCCATCTAATCAAATGTAAGTGTTAATCTCTGTTTTTCTTAATCCCGTTTATTTTATATTTGCAATGTACATATCTAATGTATCAACTTTGTAAAACCTTCTTATCTTTGTAACACTGCCCGTCTTTGGGAATAAACTATAAAACTTATTAGCTCTGTCTCCAGGCTCTAGAAGCTAATTTACGTGCTGTAAGGTAGCGCTGTCATTCAAGGTGGGGGACACTCGCTTGGCAGCCAATAAATCACATCGGGCACGGGTTTTCCGTAAAATCATAACAGTCCATGTGGTTTATTAGGCATCATAAACCATGACCAGCAGCAGAAAGTCCATATAAACAGCATAGCATCCATGACAGAGCTTCACTCTGTTAGCAATGTCCAATACGCAGGCTCTCAAGCCACACACTTATATCCTGTGTCAGGGCTGCTTCTCCATGCTTCAGACATCCATTCCCTCCTCTGGGAACTCTCAGACGCTTGCAGCCATTACTCACAGCATTCACGTGCTGTCAGGCAGGAAGCCCCATCTCCCAGAGGGACCTTCCACAGCGGACCAACCGGGTCCAAGCATTCACTCATGTGACCTACCCTGGCCAACTTATATGGTCCGTAGCCACGCCCACTGGGTCACATGGCTATGACCTCATCACAGGTCCTTCACACACTCACATAGTCTTTTACTACAGGTGTTTTCAGACACACCCCTTGGTGGGTTTGTAGGTAACTAGGGCTGCCCGTCTCCCCAGCTACCTGGAGACTTCTCCCTGACACATTGAAACAGCACCTCAGCAGTGTCACTGCTGATCAACACACATATAAGTCTCCGTCTCAAGGCCACCCACCTTGAGATGCCTAACGGTCCTTCAGATTTCTGCCATTCATCCTCTCTCCTAGGACATCCACACAGCACCCCCTAGCGGACACAGTGGTCCCTACACCACAGTGCCTTTAAGATAATTATGCTACTGAATTGGGTTGGCTTCGAACCCCTCTATTAAGTTTATAAATTAATAAGAGAAATCTGGAGCTGGTGGCGGCGAAGTGTGGTCTGGGTCCCAGGTACTGCTGGCTGTGACAGAAAGGGATTTTATAAGCTAATTGGATGGCTGCAGCCAGAGCATTTTATAATTCCCTCACTGCAACGTGCCGGGTGGCCAGTCCTCATTTAAGCAGCCGGCCGGTAACCCATTATCCCAGGTGTAGTTCTCTGACTGACCTGAGGGTAAGGAGGGCACCGGAGAGCTGCGAGTTCCAAAGTGGAGCTGAAAAGTGGGATACACATAAATCCCCGCAGTTCATGAAATATTGTTAGCAGTGATGGGACACCCAAAATAACCCCCCTGTGATAAAATGTTAGGGCAAGATAAGCTTGCTGTTTTTATCACATTGTGGCAGCGGTGGGATACCTAAGATAAGCCCCTGTGCATGTGATAGCCGTGTGTCAGCAGTGCGTCACGTCACTCCGTCCGTGACATACCGGTGTCAGCGGCAGGATCGTGACACTAATAGTCACACATATCGTAACACACACAGATAGTAACACATATAGTCAAATAGTAAACAAAACACAGACACCTATTAAAAAATCCTTTATTTGAAATAACCACACAGACTCTTTCATTGTTCTTAATTAAACCATACTTACAACCTCTGCTAATTCCCCGAAGCCCTCGTTCTCCTGTAATAAACATAAAATAATGAACCAACAATATATCATACCTGTCTGTCGTTCTGTAATGGGGGCGCCTAATATATATAATCTTACAAATGTGCCTTTTCTGGGGTGGCTGAGCGCTGGTGTTTGTAGCCGGGGGGGGGGGGGGGGCGGGCACTATCCATGGCCCCTTCTTAGGCTATAAATATCAGCTCTCAGCTGTCTGCATAGCTATCGCTGGCTATAAATTATAGGGAGACCCCATGCCATTTTTTTCCTTGAAATAATCATTTGTTAATTAAATACATGTCCAGAATTTTGCACACACACTGTGTGTGTGTATATATATATATATATATATATATATATATATACACACACACACACACACACACACTGTGGGGATGTGACTCGCTCAGGTGCAGCGGGAGACAATCAGGAGACCGGTTCTTCCAAAGTTCATGAGGTTTATTTCTGTCATAAACCCTAAAACAGCGTATCACCAAAATAGCCTCTAGCTTAGGCAAACAAAACATAAACCTTCGTGGTTGCAGACTCAGACCGCAAGTCTCAGCACATGCTGGGAGGTGTAGTCCTCCCCACATACAGCTCCCTGGTTCAGGAGCAGGTCACATTATAAGGCTGTAGCCACACCCACGTTCCCAGCAGCTGACTGGTCACATGACTGTGACCTCACCACAGGTCCTTCAAACAAAAACAATAACAATATCTGGTACGCTTTACTTCTGCCTTACATTATGGAGATAAGCCATTTATGAGACACATATCTCCCATCAATTACACGACCCTTAGCCCTGCCACAACACATACTGTATATATATTCTGTGTGTATATATCTATTGTTTTGTGAGCTGTCAGTGTGATTTTACAGCAGCCGCTTATGAATTGCTGGCTTTTCAAAGGACACCGATGCGTAAAAATCGAACAGCACTCGCATGGTGTGAGTGCAGTGTGATTTTTTTTTCTCGCACCCAAATGACTTGTATTGGCGAGTCTCCTCCAAGATACGCTGCAATTTTTTTTCTCAGTCCGATTTCAGGTGAGAAAAAAAAATTGCAGGTGAGATGTCACGCACCGGATTTTTTTTTTTTTTTATCGGATTGCACCCGGCCGTATTTCTCACAAGCGAGTATGAGTCCTTATTGATTACCCTGGATTCAGGAGGATTGTAATTTTAGTCTTAAGCGAGGATGCAAACTGAGGGCACCAGGTAGAGTGACTATATGAGCAATGTGTAGTCATTTTTAAGTTTTTGGGAGCAGGGTCACTTTGAATAAAGCTAAAATTGATGAAAAAAAAAAGAAGCAAATTGCAATTTTTGTAAGTCTGCTGATGTCGGACTGTACTCTGATGACATCCAAGTGCATTCTGACGGTTTGCAAAGACTTGATTGGATGTGTACCCTCAGATTTGTGGAGCCACTTGCAGAATGCTGCAATTTTTTTTCTCATGCCGGATCAACGTGAGAAAAATCGCAGATCTGCAAGGCACCATAGAATAACATTGGGCCGAGTGTTATCCAATAAAACAGCCGATAACACTTGGCTGAGTTATACGTTTGTGAGAGTGAGCACTGTATGTGAGAGATAACAAAATATACACGGATTGCTCCTGGCTGGTGTCTCTGATGCAGGGATATAGAATGAGAATATTGTGGCAAACACTTTTTATACAAAGGCCACTATTTGTATACCTCAATAATGGCTAGTAATAATATTCATACATTTTGCATAAAAAGATTCTGATATAATTCCATCATCCTGTTTCAAGGACAGACATCTTTGCTGATTCAACACTTCTGACAGATACGAAAAGCCTAATTTGTGATGGTTAAAATAACAGGAATCACTAAGACAACAAAAAAAACAACATTAGCTCCTTTATTGCTTTTAGCAGAGCTGATTGCAAAAAAGGCTAAAGCTATGCATTTTTTTTACAAGTGTAATATTTACAAATTACCACTATCTATAATGTTAGAGTCTGTGATCGCTGGTTTTATAGGCAAAAATGTGGACAGAGCCTCGACCGGTTATTCCTCCACCAAAACACATTTAGGCTATGTTCACACTAGGCATTGTTTCAGGTTTTGCTTGCATATTTTTTTTTTGCTGAGGTTTTTTTGTGCATTTTTGCCATACTACATTTGTCACTTGTGCATGGTGATAAAGTTTAGTGCAAAAAATAATCTCATTCTATTTAGTCAGGTTTTGGCACAAAAAAATGCTGCAAAACCTGATACCTGCGTTTTTGGTGAGGATTTTAAGTGTTTTTTCACCATCCATTACATTCATTGGGTGGAAAACGCTGGCAGAAGTGCACTCTATTGTGCAAAAAAGCATACAAAGCACAAAATACCGAGAACAAAAAAACAAGGTGTGTGCATGAGATTTCTGAAATCTCATAGATATAGCTGACACTGTAAAACACAGCAGAAAAAAAAACACCGAAAAAAAAACACTTAGTGGGAATATAGCCTTAGGCTAAGTAGGCAAGATGAATTTTTGGTGTTTTCCTGACGCGGCGTCCTACAGCTCCCACAAAGTGTATGGGATTAATAGAAAACTCATGGCCACTTTGTTTTTTATAACACAGCATAAATTGACCTGTGGTGAGTAGAGTTGAGCGAAACGGGTCGAAAAATTTCAAAAGTCGCCGACTTTTGGCAAAGTCGGGTTTCATGAAACGAAACCCGACCCTAGGATGAGGTCGGCCACGAGGTCGGCGACTTACGCGCCAAAGTCGCGTTTCAAAAGTTTGTTTTGCGCTCTTTTTCAGCCAATCAGGATCCACGGACACTGTGGGCAACGTGATGACATAGGCACGGGTCACCACCATCTTTCAGAAGGGCATGCAAGTGATTGGCTTGCTTTGGTGGGCGTCACAGGGGGTATAAAAGGGCGTGCACGCCGACCGCCAACTTACTTCTGCCGATCTTAGCATAGGGAGAGGTTGCTGCTGATTCTGTAGGGAGAGCGTTAGGCAGGGCAGAAGAAAAAAAAACTGCTTCTACTGCTAGCGATTGTGTCTGTACAACACACCAGTCACTGTGTGTGCAGTGCAAGGGGAGGCTATATTGTGGTGTATCAGTGGTGTTGGTTGTTGGGCTGCCTTCTAAGGCTTCCTGACAGCTGCATTGCTGTTTACCCACTGCTCTGCAAACTGCTTTTTTAAAAGCAATCCCAATTTTTTTATTTTGTCCTGCTGAGGTACTGAGCTGCAAACTGCTTTTTAAAAGCAATCCCAATTTTTTTTTTTTGTCCTGCTGAGGTACTGAGCGTGCATTTTTTCACACCATACAGCGGTGTACGCTCCTCACACAGTACCGTGTAACGGCTGTTATCACAGCCACAGTGAAGCTATCTGTGTCACTCTGTGAGAATAAGTCGAGGACATGTTCCGTTCTTACAGACCTGCACTCTAGGGAGATTCCTACTCTGCCCAATTCTACATACACCTTGTAGTTTGTGATACACTAGCCAATTTCTGCCTGTGACATAGCGCTGTGATATTCAGTGGGCCTCACACAATCCAAAAGTGTCCAGTGTCCACAAGTGTCTGCAGAAATTCAAAATCTCCCTTATCCTCTAGTCACTTTGGTCACAGCTGTGCCATCGAGCCTGTGACATAGCGCTCAGATATTCAGTGGGCCTCACACAATCCAAAAGTGTCCAGTGTCTGCAGAAATTCAAAATCTCACTTATCCTCTAGTCACTTTGGTCACAGCTGTGCCATCGAGCCTGTGACATAGCGCTCAGATATGCAGTGGGCCTCACACAATCCAAAAGTGTCCAGTGTCCACTAGTGTGAGCAGAAATTCAAAATCTCACTTATCCTCTAGTCACTTTGGTCACAGCTGTGCCATCGAGCCTGTGACATAGCGCTCAGATATGCAGTGGGCCTCACACAATCCAAAAGTGTCCAGTGTCCACTAGTGTGAGCAGAAATTCAAAATCTCACTTATCCTCTAGTCACTTTGGTCACAGCTGTGCCATCGAGCCTGTGACATAGCGCTCAGATATTCAGTGGGCCTCACACAATCCAAAAGTGTCCAGTGTCCACAAGTGTCTGCAGAAATTCAAAATCTCCCTTATCCTCTAGTCACTTTGGTCACAGCTGTGCCATCGAGCCTGTGACATAGCGCTCAGATATTCAGTGGGCCTCACACAATCCAAAAGTGTCCAGTGTCCACAAGTGTCTGCAGAAATTCAAAATCTCACTTATCCTCTAGTCACTTTGGTCACAGCTGTGTCATCGAGCCTGTGACATAGCGCTCAGATATTCAGTGGGCCTCACACAATCCAAAAGTGTCCAGTGTCCACTAGTGTGAGAAGAAATTCAAAATCTCACTTATCCTCTAGTCACTTTGGTCACAGCTGTGCCATCGAGCCTGTGACATAGCGCTCAGATATTCAGTGGGCCTCACACAATCCAAAAGTGTCCAGTGTCCACAAGTGTCTGCAAAAATTCAAAATCTCCCTTAGGCCTCTTTCACACATCAGGTTTTCGCCGTCAGGCGTGATCCGGCGCTTTTGACAGAAACCGGATCCGGCGAAATGCAATGCCGGATCCGGTTTCCCCCCATTGATTTGCATTTGCGCCGGATCGCGCCGGATGGCCATGCGTTTCATCCGGTTTTCGCCGGATCCGGCAATGTGTCGCGATCCGGCGTCTGGAAAAAACGGCTACTGTGACGTTTTTTGTCTCCGGCGAAAAAGCCGGACCCGCCGGATCCGGCGCGTCCGGCTTTTTCACACAATGAAAGCCTATGAGCGCCGCAATGCTCCTGATCCGGCGAAAGCCGGATCCGGTGGCCGGATCCGGTTTTTTTGGTCTGTGCATGCTCAGTAGCTCTGCCCACAAGAAATATATAAAAGCAAGACAGTGGGACCCACAGCCACACCCAACATGCCACCCAAGAAAGCAACCAAGCGCAGCAGGAGAAGGCAGGAGACCACTGCAGCACCATCAGCACCACCACCACCCCAAATGGAGCAGCAAATGGAACAGCAAATGGAACATGCTGAGGAGGGGAGTCCAGCAGCAGATGAGAGATGGTAATTATCATATCCCCCATTCCTCCAAACTAGGGCCATGGAATTTCAAGATATTCATTGGCCCATTGTTTCTCTTTATTCAACAGCAGCCCAAGAGATGCAGCAGCAGCAGCAGCAGAAATGGCATCACTGGCAGCAGCAACAGCAGCAGCAATACCCACAGCCATGGAGTCTGGCCATCAACAGGACAGCACATCTTCTTCTGGGAGCCCTCCCTCGCATCGTCAGCGTTTGACGTTAAGTTTTTATTTCCAAAATCCATCATCTCTGTAATATATGTCTATTCATTGCCTTTTATTTCAAAACAGGAATCACAAGATGAAGAGGAGCTCCCAGAAGAAGAAGGAAGGGGTGGACAGACACCTGGAGTGGGCTCACAATTGGTAAGTTTTTTGCATCAAACGCAGAAACACAACATCACACTACACACAACACATAGAAAACAATGTTCTGCAGACCACACACAGCAAACAAATGCCTACATCCAAAGACATAACATTTTTTGTTTTCTTCTCTAGTCTTCCCAATCTGGTGCTCGGCCAAGAGGTCCTCGCAGTGCCTCCCAGGGTCGTCGGCGACAGCAACACGGCGGTCACCAGCGTGTAAGTATAAATATTTTTGCTTTGTTTTTTTGCACTTTTTATTTCATTTCTTTTGTGGAGGCCAATTATGTTATTTTTGTCTTTTTCTTTAACAGCCTTCACAGCGTGCTCCCGACTCTGACGGTGAGGATGGAGGACTCGATGTGGACCACCTCATCGATCTCGTCAGAGAAAGGGAGCCGCTCTGGAATATGGCTGACCGCCGCCACGCTGACCTTATCGTTACCCGACGACTCTGGGAGGAAATCTGTTCGCTCCTTGTGGGCCGCTGGGAGGACCTCGATGTTCGGGCCCAGATTAAAGAGCGTAAGTATATACAGTACCGGTTGCTTGATGTAAACCAGTGTTTCCAGAACTCCAGTCCTCGTGGTCCCCACGGATCATGTGTTCAGGATTTCTATTTACTATGGAAATCCTGAAAACATGACCCCTGGGGACCATGAGGACTGGAGTTTGTGAAACACTGATGTTGTATACTAACCACTCCTTTCTCGTTTCAGGGAACAGAATTGTGAATCGGTGGCGGTCTGTGAGGGATCATTTCAAGAAGGAGTTCAATAAAGAGATGCGGGCCCCGAGTGGATCTGGAGGACGCAGGAGCAAGTACAAGTACGCACAAGCCCTGTCGTTCCTCCGGGAAACAATGCTCACCAGAAGGTAAATATTACACACCACATGTGAAAAAAAATGTTAGATGTAACTTTTTTTTTTCAGCCAGGGCCATACCATGTCAGTATTTTAATTGTTTTTTTTTCTCTTTATTCCACAGCACGGTGAGCAGCACTCGGGAGCCTGCATGATTGGACCCTTCTGAGGCGATCCCTGAGGAGACCGGCACCGAGGGACACTTCGACCGCCCCGGTACATCTGCACCTTCCCAGCCTTCCCACACATTCGACCCATCTGTCCCATCCACCAGCACAGGAGCATCGTGGCCGCCTACATTACATGAAGCTGCTGGTGAGGAGATCGCTTTCCCTTTACCCCACCCTTCTGCCCCTGCCACCTCTAGTACACCTGCGGGTACTGGGCGGCAGCGGCAGAGGGGTCAGGAAAAGAGTTATGCGCAAGAGTTCTTGCATCTGAATGCATCTTTCCAGAACTGTCTAAAAGTCTTGTCAGAGCAAATCTCCGCAGGCTTTCAGCAGATCAACTCCAGCATTCTGGAGGTGAAGACACTTCTGCAAACCATGCATTCAGAAGCAAGATCTTCGCCAAACCACACCTTTTTCAGGTCTGTTGTGGAGCGCATGGCAACACTATCTCCTACCCAGCAGATGCATGTGATGCATTCGTGCCACGGTGCTCTACAGCAGGTTACCTCCCAACCTCCACCTCCCACCACTGTAGTTCCTCCACCTGCACCCCCTCCAGCCACTTTCCATCCTCCCCCTCCTATTACATCTGCACCCCCTCCAGCCACTTTCCATCCTCCCCCTCCTATTACATACCAGCAACCTCACCAGTACCAGCAACCTCCCCAGTACCAGACATCTCCCCACTTCCAGCAACCTGCCCCGTACCAAACTCCTTCCCTGTACCAAACTCCTTCCCTGTACCAAACTCCTTCCCCGTACCAAACTCCTTCCCCGTACCAAACTCCTTCCCCATACAACTTTCCATCAACATCATCTGCTCCTACAGTCCCTGCCCAACCCTCCACTCCACCGCCCACCACCTCTTCTGCCTCCCACATGTCCACCCATTCTGTAGCTTTTTCCACACCTTCACCTCTAACTGTTCCTTCCCCACCACGATCCCAGTCCTCTCTCCACACACCCAGTGTCGAAGTGTCCCGCAGCCCCTCCAGCAGTATTTCCACCCCACACTACACAGATTTGTAATGTGTGTTTTTTAATAAAAATGCCCATTGGGTTTAAAACCTTTATTAAAAAAGTTTTTTGCACTTTAAAAACATTTTACAAAAAAAAAAAAAATTTAAATAAAAGTTAAATTATCGTTTCACAATGGTTGTCTGTCATTTCTTTCTGCGGCGAACTATGTTTAAAAAAAAGGTTAAATACAGGGTATTTCAAAGGTAAAAAGGTATTCAAAACCAGGTATATAACTGTGGGTAAATTTTAGCTTTTTGCCACAGTTGTGTTCCTGGTTGTGTTTGAAGCAAAGTATTTCACCTAAAAAGTTGTGTTTATTGTTGGTGATTTCCTAACAATGTACACAACTTTTGTTAAAAGGTGAAATACTTTGCATAAAACACAACCAGGTACACACCTGTGGCCTAAAGCTAAAAATAGTAAGACCATGACAAGATAGCCAACTTTGGTTGGCAAAGGTATATACTGTTGGTCCAGAAGGTACACAAGTTTGGTTAGGGCACAAATCTTTCACACTCTGTCATCCTGCCAGTGTACTCTGCCTTGAGGTGACATAAAGTATAGTGCAAAATTGTCCCTCATTACTGAAACCGTCACAGAACTTCCAGTGGTAATATTTCCAATGACAACATCCATCTTCGCCAGTAACTTGCTCTTCTCTCCAACCTGCACTTTCTTCTCTACAACCTGTCAAAGAAGGGCTGTAGGAACATGCTATATATAGTTTTCCAGTAGCCAATCCCGTTCGGAAGGCCACAAGGGTCAATTTTAAAAACCGGATCCGGCGTAATCCGTCGAAAAACGGATAGAAAAACGGATGAACCGGATGAGATGGATCCGGTTTTGTCTGTCAAGAACAAGACGGATCCGGCAGAAAACCGGATCCGGCACATCAGGTTTTACAAAACATTTGCCGGATCCGGCATTCCGGCACGACGCCGGATCGCGCCTGACGCCGAAAACCTGATGTGTGAAAGTAGCCTTATCCTCTAGTCACTTTGGTCACAGCTGTGCCATCGAGCCTGTGACATAGCGCTCAGATATTCAGTGGGTCTCGCACAATCCGAAAGTGTCCAGTGTCCACAAGTGTCTGCAGAAATTCAAAATCTCACTTATCCTCTAGTCACTTTGGTCACAGCTGTGCCATCAAGCCTGTGACATAGCGCTCAGATATTCAGTGGGCCTCACACAATCCAAAAGTGTCCAGTGTCCGCAAGTGTCTGCAGAAATTCAAAATCTCCCTTAACCTCTAGTCACTTTGGTCACAGCTGTGCCATCGAGCCTGTGACATAGCGCTCAGATATTCAGTGGGCCTCACACAATCCAAAAGTATCCAGTGTCCACTAGTGTGAGCAGAAATTCAAAATCTCACTTATCCTCTAGTCACTTTGGTCACAGCTGTGCCATCGAGCCTGTGACATAGCGCTCAGATATTCAGTGGGCCTCACACAATCCAAAAGTGTCCAGTGTCCACAAGTGTCTGCAGAAATTCAAAATCTCCCTTATCCTCTAGTCACTTTGGTCACAGCTGTGCCATCGAGCCTGTGACATAGCGCTCAGATATTCAGTGGGCCTCGCACAATCCAAAAGTGTCCAGTGTCCACAAATGTCTGCAGAAATTCAAAATCTCACTTATCCTCTAGTCACTTTGGTCACAGCTGTGCCATCAAGCCTGTGACATAGCGCTCAGATATTCAGTGGGCCTCACACAATCCAAAAGTGTCCAGTGTCCACAAATGTCTGCAGAAATTCAAAATCTCCCTTATCCTCTAGTCACTTTGGTCACAGCTGTGCCATCGAGCCTGTGACATAGCGCTCAGATATTCAGTGGGCCTCGCACAATCCAAAAGTGTCCAGTGTCCACAAGTGTCTGCAGAAATTCAAAATCTCCCTTATCCTCTAGTCACTTTGGTCACAGCTGTGCCATCAAGCCTGTGACATAGCGCTCAGATATTCAGTGGGCCTCACACAATCCAAAAGTGTCCAGTGTCCACAAGTGTCTGCAGAAATTCAAAATCTCCCTTATCCTCTAGTCACTTTGGTCACAGCTGTGCCATCGAGCCTGTGACATAGCGCTCAGATATTCAGTGGGCCTCACACAATCCAAAAGTGTCCAGTGTCCACTAGTGTGAGCAGAAATTCAAAATCTCACTTATCCTCTAGTCACTTTGGTCACAGCTGTGCCATCGAGCCTGTGACATAGCGCTCAGATATTCAGTGGGCCTCACACAATCCAAAAGTGTCCAGTGTCCACAAGTGTCTGCAGAAATTCAAAATCTCCCTTATCCTCTAGTCACTTTGGTCACAGCTGTGCCATCGAGCCTGTGACATAGCGCTCAGATATTCAGTGGGCCTCACACAATCCAAAAGTGTCCAGTGTCCTCAAATGTCTGCAGAAATTCAAAATCTCACTTATCCTCTAGTCACTTTGGTCACAGCTGTGCCATCAAGCCTGTGACATAGCGCTCAGATATTCAGTGGGCCTCACACAATCCAAAAGTGTCCAGTGTCCACAAGTGTCTGCAGAAATTCAAAATCTCCCTTATCCTCTAGTCACTTTGGTCACAGCTGTGCCATCGAGCCTGTGACATAGCGCTCAGATATTCAGTGGGCCTCACACAATCCAAAAGTGTCCAGTGTCTGCAGAAATTCAAAATCTCCCTTATCCTCTAGTCACTTTGGTCACAGCTGTGCCATCGAGCCTGTGACATAGCGCTCAGATATTCAGTGGGCCTCACACAATCCAAAAGTGTCCAGTGTCCACTAGTGTGAGCAGAAATTCAAAATCTCACTTATCCTCTAGTCAGTTTGGTCACAGCTGTGCCATCGAGCCTGTGACATAGCGCTCAGATATTCAGTGGACCTCACACAATCCAAAAGTGTCCAGTGTCCACTAGTGTGAGCAGAAATTCAAAATCTCACTTATCCTCTAGTCACTTTGGTCACAGCTTTGCCATCGAGCCTGTGACATAGCGCTCAGATATTCAGTGGGCCTCACACAATCCAAAAGTGTCCAGTGTCCACTAGTGTTAGCAGAAATTCAAAATCTCCCCTGTCCTATAGACACCTTGTACCTTGTTTTACATTACTATATAGTTTGTTGGATTTTGTCTACATTTCTACGAAAAATGAGGAAGGCTGGTGGAAGAGGCCGTGGAATTGGGCGGGGGTTGGCAGCTGGTAATGATGGTGTTGGTGGTGGATCTGATGGTAGTGGCAAGAGCAAAATAGGACCGAATGCAGTAGGTGTTGAGCCTGCGTCATCGTCTGGCTCCATAAGGCTTCGAAGGCTTAGTTTTCTAGGAGTTGGCAAACCACTTTTAAAGCCAGAGCATCAGGAAAAAGTTTTGTCTTACATTGCTGACTCAGCCTCCAGCTCTATCGCCTCCTCTTCTTCAGTTGTAAAAAGTAAAAGCACTGAGTCATCATTGGAGGCTCATGTTCATGAGCCACACCTTTCCTTGTGTCCTTCACCCCAACCAAGATTGAAGGATGACGCAGGCCATACTACTGATTACTCCATGGAGCTGTTTTCACATACCATGCCTGGATTATCAAGTCAAATGGTGAATTACCCAGGCCAAGATGAATCTGACATGGAGTGCACTGATGCACAGCCGCTGATGGATGATTCTGCTGGTACATTCACTCAGAGCACTACATTGTCCTCGCAGTGTACAGAGCCAGATTCTGACCCTGATGAGACTCAGGTGCCCCTTCCCGCACACTATACCACCATACACGGTGACACAGAGGAAGGTGCACATGACATTGAAGAGGAGGTGATGGATGACCCAGTTGTTGACCCAGATTGGCATCCATTGGGG
Source organism: Dendrobates tinctorius (assembly GCF_039654945.1). Taxonomy (NCBI): domain Eukaryota; kingdom Metazoa; phylum Chordata; class Amphibia; order Anura; family Dendrobatidae; genus Dendrobates; species Dendrobates tinctorius. The sequence goes on along the minus strand of NW_027361684.1, from coordinate 66,006,445 downwards.
GAAGAGGGTGCTGCTTCCAATAGCTCAGATGAGGAGCATCCACAGCAGACATCGACATCGCAACAGCTGTTATCTGGCAGGCCCGGAGCACTCCAAAGACAGGTTCCAAAAATCAAAAGAGTTGCTGGACAGCTTGTCCAGAGGGTCAAAACATCACAGCGTGCTAGGCCGCAAAATGCCTGCCAAAGTAGGAAAAGTGCAGTGTGGCACTTTTTTGAACAAAATCCTCATGATCAGGCCAAGGTTATCTGTAAGAAGTGCGCAAAGACCTTTAGCCGAGGGAAAAATCTGAAAAATTTGAATACCAGTTGCATGCTTAGACATTTAACCAGCATGCACTTGCAAGCGTGGACACAACACCAAACCTCAAGTGCCACATGTGCAACTGATCACAACGAAGGTAGTCAGCAACGCTACATTGTTTACCCCACTGTAAGCCCACCGGTTAGCACAGCAGCAAATGTTGAGGTGTCGTTGCAAGGCCACAGCAGTCAGGGAATCCCACTGTTATATCAACGAAAGACTGATTCTAGGCCATCAGAAAGAACACCAACTCCATCACCATCATCAACCCTCTCTCAGTCCGCCCTGTCCACCGCTACTTCCACCATATGCAGCTCTCAAGTCCAGCTCACCCTCCCAGACACTTTGAGTAGGTCAAGAAAGTACTCAGTCTCTCATCCGCGTACACTGGGTTTGAACGCCCACATTGCCAAACTAATCTCATTTGAGATGATGCCCTTTCGGTTGGAGGAAAGCGCAGCTTTCCTCGAACTCATGGCCTATGCAGTACCACGCTATGACCTACCCAGTCGCCACTTCTTCTCTCGCAAAGCCATCCCAGCCCTCCACCATCATGTGAAAGACCGCATTGTCCATGCACTCAAGCAGTCAGTGAGCGGAAAGGTGCACCTCACAACTGATGCATGGTCCAGTCGGCATGGCTAGGGCCGTTACGTGTCCATCACTGCGCACTGGGTTAATGTGGTGGATGCAGGGTCCACAGGGGACAGCGGTGGTGGGACAGTGCTGCCTAGCCCACGGTATAGGAAACAGTTGGCTGTAGGCGTTCGACCCTCCTCCTCCTCCTCCAGAAGCGAAAGCTCGTCCACAGAGCGCAGTCGTACGAGCACTCCATCTGCAGCTGCCACTGTTGCACACGAGGTGTCCCCCTGTCGAGCAGCTAGTGGAAAGCGTCAGCAGGCTGTGTTGCAGATGATGTGTTTGGGCGACAGACACACTGCCGAGGTGCTGGCCGAGTACTTGAAGCGACAAACTGAGTCATGGTTGGGCAGTGTACATCTTGAGGCAGGCAAGGTAGTTAGTGATAACGGCCGTAATTTTGTGGCAGCCATAGCCCTTTCAAAACTCAGCCACATACCTTGCTTGGCTCACACCTTGAACCTGGTGGTGCAGTGCTTCCTCAAAAATTATCCGGAGTTAACAGCCCTGCTCCAGAAGGTGCGAAGACAGTGCGCGCACATCCGCCGGTCGCCTGTACACTCCGTTCGTATGCAGAAGCTGCAGCGATTGCTCCACCTTCCCAACCACCGCCTCATTATCGACATTGCAACAAGGTGGAACTCCACCCTGCACATGGTGGAGCGGCTGTGCGAGCAGAGGCAGGCCATAATGCATTTGTGGGAGGATACACGGCCAGGCACTTTGAGAGCAGACATGGAGTTGACTGGTGTGCAGTGGTCAAAGCTGAAAGACCTCTGTAAAGTCCTTCAGTGTTTTGAGGAATGCACACGGCTGGTAAGCGCAGACAACGCCATTCTAAGCATGAGCATCCCACTTATGCGTCTGCTCATGCAAACTTTGATGCACCTTAAGGAGCAGGCTTCTGCAGCCAATGTTGATGAGGAGGAAGAGGAGGAGGGAATCCTTGATGACATTCAGCCATTGTCTGCTCAGGGACCTCTCCTGGACGAGGTGGAGGAAGAGGAGGAGGAGGATGATGGGGATGATTACTTAGGGGAGGAGGATGCATCTCGTGGGGCAAGTGAAAATGTTGGCGTGGCAAGGTCTGGTACAGGGTTTGTGCGTGACTGGAGGGATGTGGATTTGCCAGAAAGTGCTCCTCCAACCAGCACTCGCAGTGCATCATTGACACCGGGAACATTGGCCCACATGTCAGATTATGCCTTGCAGATCCTAAAAAGGGACCCCCGCATTGCCAAAATGATGAACGATGACGACTACTGGTTGGCCAGCATCCTGGATCCATGCTATAAAGGCAAATTACAAAACATCATGCCACAGCAGAACCTTGACCTAATATTGACTAATAAACAAGCAACTCTGGTAAATCGGTTGCTTGAGGCATTCCCAGCACACAGCAGCGGTGATGGTTCTCACACGAGCCGTACGGGCCGGGGTCAGCTTGGCAGAGGTGTTCGTGGTGCACACAGCAGAAGTGGTGTTGGAGACAGGGGTTTCATGACAATGTTGTGGACTGATTTTTCAAGTACCGCTCACACAACTGGTAATACTGCATCGATGGAAAGTGACAGGAGACAGCAGTTGTCAACTATGGTTACAAACTACTTTTCCTCCCATATCGATGTTCTCCCAGAAAGGTCATTCCCCTTTGACTATTGGGCCGCTAAACTGGACACCTGGCCTCAATTGGCACAATATGCCTTACAGGAGCTCGCTTGCCCAGCTGCAAGTGTGCTATCGGAAAGAGTCTTCAGTGCAGCTGGATCAATCCTGATAGAAAAAAGGACCCGTCTGTCAACCCAAAATGTGGATGATCTAACCTTCATTAAAATGAACCACGCATGGGTTTCCAAGGATTTTGTCCCACCTTCCCCTGATGACACATAGGGTGACAGAAAAATGGCTTGCTTTGGTCCACCTCTTCCTGGGACTTGACCTATTTCACCTTTTGCATCAGCTGAATGTCCAACATCAACATATGCCACTTTCTAAAACTCCCTAACTGTGCTGCCTCCCCCCCCATGGCCGGGGTCACCACCTAGCGCACGACACCGTGCGAGTGCCGTTGCCCTAGACAGGTGGGTAGGCCGACTCTTGGGCGCGGGCACTGGCACAGGGTCCCTCATAGTGCAATCAAGTGTCTCTGATGGTGGTGGTGCACACCAGCCGTCAGACACACCGCTGTACTATGAGGGGCCCAGTGCTAGTACCGACGCCCACGAGTGGGCCCCCCTTGCTTGGGCAGGGCCCCAGCATTTGCAATCGTTACCTCTCCCTGCTCCTCCGCTGTGTAGTCTGGGTCGTCAAATCCATACTGTGCCTTACACTGTTTGAGCCTGCCTCCTGATGTATAGACATATATTTTGAATGTGTACGCTATCCATACATGTTATCTGGGGATACGGTACCCTTTCTAACCTTTGTGCAATCACGTGCAATCCATACTGGACCTAACACCGTCTGAGCCTGCCTCCTGATGTATAGACATATATTTTGAATGTGTACGCTATCCATGCATGTTATCCGGGGATACGGTACCCTTTCTAACCTTTGTGCAATCACGTGCAATCCATACTGGGCCTAACACCGTTTGAGCCTGCCTCCTGATGTATAGACATATATTTTGAATGTGTACGCTATCCATACATGTTATCCGGGGATACGGTACCCTTTCTAACCTTTGTGCAATCATGTGCAATCCATACTGGGCCTAACACCATCTGAGCCTGCCTCCTGATGTATAGACATATATTTTGAATGTGTACGCTATCCATGCATGTTATCCGGGGATACGGTACCCTTTCTAACCTTTGTGCAATCACGTGCAATCCATACTGGGCCTAACACCGTTTGAGCCTGCCTCCTGATGTATAGACATATATTTTGAATGTGTACGCTATCCATACATGTTATCCGGGGATACGGTACCCTTTCTACCCTTTGTGCAATCACGTGCAATCCATACTGGGCCTAACACCGTCTGAGCCTGCCTCCTGATGTATAGACATATATTTTGAATGTGTACGCTATCCATACATATTATCTGGGGATACGGTACCCTTTCTAACCTTTGTGTAATCACGTGCAATCCATACTGGGCCTAACACCGTCTGAGCCTGCCTCCTGATTTATAGACATATATTTTGAATGTGTACGCTATCCATACATGTTATCCGGGGATACGGTACCCTTTCTAACCTTTGTGCAATCACGTGCAATCCATACTGGGCCTGACACCGTCTGAGCCTGCCTCCTGATGTATAGACATATATTTTGAATGTGTACGCTATCCATACATGTTATCCGGGGATACGGTACCCTTTCTAACCTTTGTGCAATCACGTACAATCCATACTGGGCCTAACACCGTCTGAGCCTGCCTCCTGATGTATAGACATATATTTTGAATGTGTACGCTATCCATACATGTTATCTGGGGATACAGTACCCTTTCTAACCTTTGTGCAATCACGTGCAATCCATACTGGGCCTAACACCGTCTGAGCCTGCCTCCTGATGTATAGACATATATTTTGAATGTGTACGCTATCCATACATGTTATCTGGGGATACGGTACCCTTTCTAACCTTTGTGGAATCACGTGCAATCCATACTGGGCCTAACACCGTCTGAGCCTGCCTCCTGATGCATAGACATATATTTTGAATGTGTACGCTATCCATACATGTTATCCGGGGATACGGTACCCTTTCTAACCTTTGTGCAATCACGTGCAATCCATACTGGGCCTAACACCCTCTGAGCCTGCCTCCTGATGTATAGACATATATTTTGAATGTGTACGCTATCCATACATGTTATCCGGAGATACGGTACCCTTTCTAACCTTTGTGCAATCACGTGCAATCCATACTGGGCCTAACACCGTCTGAGCCTGCCTCCTGATGTATAGACATATATTTTGAATGTGTACGCTATCCATACATGTTATCCAGGGATACGGTACCCTTTCTCACCTTTGTGCAATCACGTGCAATCCATACTGGGCCTAACACCGTCTGAGCCTACCTCCTGATGTATAGACATATATTTTTAATGTGTACGCTATCCATACATGTTATCTGGGGATACGGTACCCTTTCTCACCTTTGTGCAATCACGTGTAATCCATACTGGGCGTGAGAACGGCTGGCGAGCTGTTAAGCAAGCTACAGCACCTGTGGTTTGCACACGTAAGTTTTTAATTTTTTTCAGGAATGACGGCTAGGCCTAATTCCGGAACTGCGGTTGACCTGCACTTACTGGGAAATCATTGTTCGCGGGTAATAATTGTAATCAGTGATCCCCATCACTAACGTTGTTCAGCGGGTTATCTGCACCTGTAAGCGACAAACGCTGGCCTTTTCAGTGTAGCGCACATGCAGCCACGGACATGTAAGGGCATGACACACCAGTTATTGGCCAATCTCATGTGCCAGAGCCTCACGTGTCCCTCTAGTAAGCCGGACTCGGACCGCGGGGCATGACGGAGTCTCGTTCGTTAACGGAATTAAGCTTGCAATGTGTGCATCTGTTCTGTAGCTGACATGGTTGAGGTTTCCCAGGTGGAGTCGAATTTAACCGTAGGCTCCACTCCTGGTGGTGCCCTTCTGGACATTCCTTTAAGGTTCAGCTTTGCAACCATACTGCCCACGTAAAACAAACACTTTGCGTTCATGAACGCTGTTTGGAGGGTCATGACTCGTGGGAATAACGCCGCCCAATCAGTTAACCTGCTAGAGAGATCGTTCGTTGCTCCCAAGCATGACATCACACTCCCTAGGAAGAAGGTAATGCCACTGTGACGACCGTACTCCTGGGGGCGACACAAGTGCACTGATGCCCAGCCACTGCTCAATGAATCTGCTGGTACATTGACCCAGACCACTACATTCCCCTCGCACGCTACACGGCCTGAATCTGACCCTGATGAAACTCAGGTTACCCTTCCCATATACAGTTCCATCTTACACGGTGACAAAGAGGAAGCTGCAGATGAAAGTGCATCAGACACACCACCGTACTCTCAGGGGCCCTGTGCCAGTGCCGTCGCCAACGAGTGGGCCCCCCCTGCTTGCTCAGGATCACAGCACTTGCAAAGTTGAAATACTGTGCAGTGAGATGGAAGATGGGGACGACGAGGAGTCCAGACAAGTACAGGGATTCCCTAGCGAGGAGACTTATTTGATTGTTTTCAATGTTGGGACAGCAATTTTTGGGGAGCACTATACTCTGGAGAATGATAGATGGGGCCCACCATACACTGGAACATTCCAAAGGTGGACATCAGACACTGGAGCAGCATTTACAGGGCCCATTATACACTAGAGCATTAGAAATGGGGCCCATTATGTTTGGAGCATTATTTGGGCCCATAAGACAGTGGAGCTTCATCCATGGGGACCAACATATACTGTAGCATTATGTGGAGCTCATCATATACTGTTTCAAACATTATATGGGACCAATGATTCTGTATGGAGAAATAGATGGGCCTCGTCATGAGATGTAAAAAGTTAAGTATTTTTCATTGTACTATACCGCTATTTCTTTGCCGTATCGGAGCATGATGAGTTGTGGTATGTGTTAAAGGGGCGCTCTTTCACCCAGGGCACATGAAAACCTGGAGCCAGCCCTCCCCCCCCACAGTCTGTAGCCAAATAACCCCCATTTTTCAGTGCGTAACTTGTATTATGAAGTTAATTAAGGTTAACAAGCTTAAGTAAGAAGAATTGATGCTTTTGGCATTCAAATGGGCACTGTTGGTGTGTTTCCTATCCTCCTCTCACTGCCGACTTTTATTCCCCATTGACTTACATTGGGTTTCGTGTTTCGGGACGACCCCGACTTTTCCCTATAATCGGACGATCTTGCTCGACCCGACTTTTGGAAAAGTCGGGTTTCACGAAACGAAACGCGACCCTAAAAAACCAAAAGTCACTCAACTCTAGTGGTGAGTATTTGAAATATGCAACCTTTCAATTTCTCAATTATGTACATGTGCATTTAATTTATGAATTTTACCCATATACTTGAATGAGATGAGGAAAATCAGCAGGTGAAAAAAGCATAAGTGTTTTTAGTGTGCTTCTACAGTGGAAATGCACTAAAACACATATAAAACACAAATTACTTTATTAATAAAGTTTTATCAAAGCCAAATACCAGTAAGTCTAAAAAAAAACATCAAAAGGAAAAAGAAACAAAAACAATACCTCCAAAAAAAGCAAAAGAAAATACCAAAAAGAGACAAAATAAGAAATGGATGCGATAAAACCGCATGTAAAAAAACACATTTTAAAATAAAATAAAAATTTGCAAATAGCCTAATTTTGATAATTGGTATAGAAATACAATATAAAATCTGCCACATCAAAAAAATACCAAATACTCATAGTGGGAACTCAGGCTTAGGGCTCATTCCCACTTGCGATGAAATTGGACGAATGCAATCCAATTAAAAATCAAATTGCATTCAGACCAATGTTATTTTATCGTTGTGTATTCATCTGCACTTTTTTTTCCAGGGAAAGCACATAAAACAAGAAGCATATAATGAACAATAAAATTGCAATATTTTATTAGAAGTACTTAAAGGGACAAACAGTACAATTAGGACAGTGCCATTGGTTCATGGTGATGAGCCAAAAAAAATAAGAGGCACCACCAGATTGACTCCCCCTGACAAACGCACGCCACCGAAACGCGCGTAGGGAGAGTGGCACCATTGCATGCTTCCTGGTATGACATGCTAACTAGAGTTGAGCGAAACGGGTCGAAAAATTTAAAAAGTCGCCGACTTTTGGCAAAGTCGGGTTTCATGAAACGAAACCCGACCCTAGGATGAGGTCGGCCATGAGGTCGGCGACTTACGCGCCAAAGTCGCGTTTCAAAAGTTTGTTTTGCGCTCTTTTTCAGCCAATCAGGATCCACGGACACTGTGGGCAATGTGAAGACATCGGCACGGGTCACCACCATCTTTCAGAAGGGCATGCAAGTGATTGGCTTGCTTTGGTGGGCGTCACAGGGGGTATAAAAGGGCGTGCACGCCGACCGCCATCTTACTTCTGCCGATCTTAGCATAGGGAGAGGTTGCTGCTGATTCTGTAGGGAGAGCGTTAGGCAGGGAAGAAGAAAAAAAACTGCTTCTGCTGCTAGCAATTGTGCCTGTACAACACACCAGTCACTGTGTGTGCAGTGCAAGGGGAGGCTGTTGGTTGTTGGGCTGCCTTCTAAGGATTCCTGACAGCTGCATTGCTGTTTACCCACTGCTCTGCAAACTGCTTTTTTAAAAGCAATCCCAATTTTTTTTTTTTGTCCTGCTGAGGTACTGAGCTGCAAACTGCTTTTTTAAAAGCAATCCCAATTTTTTTTTTTTGTCCTGCTGAGGTACTGAGCGTGCATTTTTTCACACCATACAGCGGTGTACGCTCCTCACACAGTACCGTGTAACGGCTGTTATCACAGCCACAGTGAAGCTATCTGTGTCACTCTGTGAGAATAAGTCGAGGACTTGTTCCGTTCTTACAGACCTGCACTCTAGGGAGATTCCTACTCTGCCCAATTCTACATACACCTTGTAGTTTGTGATACACTAGCCAATTTCTGCCTGTGACATAGCGCTGTGATATTCAGTGGGCCTCACACAATCCAAAAGTGTCCAGTGTCCACAAGTGTCTGCAGAAATTCAAAATCTCCCTTATCCTCTAGTCACTTTGGTCACGGCTGTGCCATCGAGCCTGTGACATAGCGCTCAGATATTCAGTGGGCCTCACACAATCCAAAATTGTCCAGTGTCTGCAGAAATTCAAAATCTCACTTATCCTCTAGTCACTTTGGTCACAGCTGTGCCATCGAGCCTGTGACATAGCGCTCAGATATTCAGTGGGCCTCATACAATCCAAAAGTGTCCAGTGTCCACAAGTGTCTGCAGAAATTCAAAATCTCCCTTATCCTCTAGTCACTTTGGTTACAGCTGTGCCATCGAGCCTGTGACATAGCGCTCAGATATTCAGTGGGCCTCACACAATCCAAAAGTGTCCAGTGTCTACAAGTGTCTGCAGAAATTCAAAATCTCACTTATCCTCTAGTCACTTTGGTCACAGCTGTGCCATCGAGCCTGTGACATAGAGCTCAGATATTCAGTGGGCCTCACACAATCCAAAAGTGTCCAGTGTCCACAAGTGTCTGCAGAAATTCAAAATCTCCCTTATCCTCTAGTCACTTTGGTCACAGCTGTGCCATCGAGCCTGTGACATAGCGCTCAGATATTCAGTGGGCCTCACACAATCCAAAAGTGTCCAGTGTCCACAAGTGTATGCAGAAATTCAAAATCTCACTTATCCTCTAGTCACTTTGGTCACAGCTGTGCCATCGAGCCTGTGACATAGCGCTCAGATATTCAGTGGGCCTCACACAATCCAAAAGTGTCCAGTGTCCACAAGTGTCTGCAGAAATTCAAAATCTCACTTATCCTCTAGTCACTTTGGTCACAGCTGTGCCATCGAGCCTGTGACATAGTGCTCAGATATTCAGTGGGCCTCACACAATCCAAAAGTGTCCAGTGTCCACTAGTGTGAGCAGAAATTCAAAATCTCACTTATCCTCTAGTCACTTTGGTCACAGCTGTGCCATCGAGCCTGTGACATAGCGCTCAGATATTCAGTGTGCCTCACACAATCCAAAAGTGTCCAGTGTCCACTAGTTTGAGCAGAAATTCAAAATCTCCCCTGTCCTATAGACACCTTGTACCTTGTTTTACATTACTATTAGTGTTGAGCATTCCGATACCGCAAGTATCGGGTATCGGCCGATACTTGCTGTATCGGAATTCCGATACCGACTTCCGATATTTTTTCAATATCGGAAGTCGGCATCGGAATCGGAAGTTCAAAGTTGATTGACAGCCTGACGTCATCATGATGCGCGGTGTGTGCGCATCGTGATGCGCCGTCATTTCGGGCCTTCCGGGGGTCTCTGCCGGCCTGCCCGGGGTCTGTACCGGCCTGCCGGGGGGCTGTGCCAGCCTGCCGGTGGTCTGTGCACCCTGTGGGGGTCTGTACCGGCCTGCCGGGGGGCTGTGCCGGCCTGCCGGTGGTCTGTGCACCCTGTGGGGGTCTGTATCGGCCTGCCGGGGGGCTGTGCCGGCCTGCCGGGGGGCTGTGCTGATGTCCGGGGGTCTGTGCAAGCATCGTCCGATGCTGCAGTTCTCTACCCAAGATCGTCGTGGGACACACTCGTGGACTGCTTCGGATCGTGGGTGAGTATTTTTGTGGTTTGTTATGTTAATATTTATTCCGTAAAAGACAATGGCTTCGGGGAACAATGTGACAAGTATTGGTAAGTATGTTACTCTATGTTATATGTACTGTATGTCTATGTATGTATTGTATGAATGTATTGTATGTAGTATGTATGTAGTATATATGTGGTATGTATGTAGCATGTAGTATGTATGTAGCATGCATGTAGTATGTATGTAGTATGTATGTAGTATATATGTAGTATGTATGTAGCATGTAGTATGTATGTAGCATGTAGTATATATGTAGCATGCATGTAGTATATATGTAGTATGTATGTAGCATGTACTATGTATGTAGCATGCATGCAGTATGTATGTAGCATGCATGTAGTATATATGTAGTATGTATGTAGCATGTAGTATGTATGTAGCATGCATGTAGTATATATGTAGTATGTATGTAGCATGTAGTATGTATGTAGCATGCATGTAGTATGTATGTAGTATGTATGTAGTATATATGTAGTATGTATGTAGCATGTAGTATGTATGTAGCATGCATGTAGTATATATGTAGTATGTATGTAGCATGTAGTATGTATGTAGCATGCATGTAGCATGCATGTAGTATGTATGTAGTATATATGTAGTATGTATGTAGCATGTAGTATGTATGTAGCATGCATGTAGTATATATGTAGTATGTATGTAGCATGTAGTATGTATGTAGCATGCATGTAGTATGTATGTAGTATGTATGTAGCATGTAGTATGTATGTAGCATGCATGTAGTATATATGTAGTATGTATGTAGTATGTATGTAGTATATATGTGTTATGTATGTAGTATATATGTGGTATGTATGTAGTATGTATGTAGTATGTATGTAGCATGTAGTATGTATGTAGCATGCATGTAGTATGTATGTAGTATTTTTTTTTTTTTTTTTTTTTTTACATTCAACACATTAGCCGGATGATGGGACTACTACTGTCCCATCATTGGCTAATGTGTCAATCACTGTCATGGTAGCAGGCATCGCCCGATGGGACTTGTAGTCCCATCGGACGATGCCTGCACAGACCCCCGAAGCCTGCACAGCCCCCCGGAGCCTGCACAGCCCCCCGGCAGGCCGGCACAGCCCGCCGGCAGGCCAGCACAGCCCACCGGAGCCTGCACAGCCCCCCTGGCAGGCCGGCACAGCCCCCCGGCAGGCCGGCACAGACCACCGGAGCCTGCACAGACCCCCTGGCAGGCCGGCACAGCCCCCCGAAAGGCCCGTACAGACCCCAGAGAGGCTGTACAAGGGAAAAACAGGATTTTTCTTATTCCGATACCGGAAGTCCCATAGACTTGAATGGGACTTCCGGTATCTGAATCGGCGATACCGATACTTTTTTTTAAGATCGGCCGATCCATTCCGATCCGATACTTTGAAGTATCGGACGGTATCGCTCAACTCTAATTACTATATAGTTTGTTGGATTTTGTCTACATTTCTACCAAAAATGAGGAAGGCTGGTGGAAGAGGCCGTGGAATTGGGCGGGGGTTGGCAGCTGGTAATGATGGTGTTGGTGGTGGATCTGATGGTAGTGGCAAGAGCAAAATAGGACCGAATGCAGGAGGTGTTGAGCCTGCATCATCGTCTGGCTCCATAAGGCTTTGAAGGCTTAGTTTTCTAGGAGTTGGCAAACCACTTTTAAAGCCAGAGCATCAGGAAAAAGTTTTGTCTTACATTGCTGACTCAGCCTCCAGCTCTATCGCCTCCTCTTCTTCAGTTGTAAAAAGTAAAAGCACTGAGTTGTCATTGGAGGCTCATGTTCATGAACCACACCTTTCCTTGTGTCCTTCACCCCAACCAAGATTGAAGGATGACGCAGGCCATACTACTGATTACTCCATGGAGATGTTTTCACATACCATGCCTGGATTATCAAGTCAAATGGTGAATTACCCAGGCCAAGATGAATCTGACATGGAGTGCACTGATGCACAGCCGCTGATGGATGATTCTGCTGGTACATTCACTCAGAGCACTACATTGTCCTCGCAGTGTACAGAGCCAGATTCTGACCCTGATGAGACTCAGGTGCCCCTTCCCGCACACTATACCACCATACACGGTGACACAGAGGAAGGTGCACATGACATTGAAGAGGAGGTGATGGATGACCCAGTTGTTGACCCAGATTGGCATCCATTGGGGGAAGAGGGTGCTGCTTCCAATAGCTCAGATGAGGAGCATCCACAGCAGACATCGACATCGCAACAGCTGTTATCTGGCAGGCCCGGAGCACTCCAAAGACAGGTTCCAAAAATCAAAAGAGTTGCTGGACAGCTTGTCCAGAGGGTCAAAACATCACAGCGTGCTAGGCCGCAAAATGTCTGCCAAAGTAAGAAGAGTGCAGTGTGGCACTTTTTTGAACAAAATCCTCATGATCAGGCCAAGGTTATCTGTAAGAAGTGCGCAAAGACCTTTAGCCGAGGGAAAAATCTGAAAAATTTGAATACCAGTTGCATGCTTAGACATTTAACCAGCATGCACTTGCAAGCGTGGACACAACACCAAACCTCAAGTGCCACATGTGCAACTGATCACAACGAAGGTAGTCAGCAACGCTACATTGTTTCCCCCACTGTAAGCCCACCGGTTAGCACAGCAGCAAATGTTGAGGTGTCGTTGCAAGGCCACAGCAGTCAGGGAATCCCACTGTTATATCAACGAAAGACTGATTCTAGGCCATCAGAAAGAACACCAACTCCATCACCATCATCAACCCTCTCTCAGTCCGCCCTGTCCACCGCTACTTCCACCATATGCAGCTCTCAAGTCCACCTCACCCTCCCAGACACTATGAGTAGGTCAAGAAAGTACTCAGTCTCTCATCCGCGTACACTGGGTTTGAACGCCCACATTGCCAAACTAATCTCGTTTGAGATGATGCCCTTTCGGTTGGTGGAAAGCGCAGCTTTCCGCGAACTCATGGCCTATGCAGTACCACGCTATGACCTACCCAGTCGCCACTTCTTCTCTCGCAAAGCCATCCCAGCCCTCCACCATCATGTGAAAGACCGCATTGTCCATGCACTCAAGCAGTCAGTGAGCGGAAAGGTGCACCTCACAACTGATGCATGGTCCAGTCGGCATGGCCAGGGCCGTTACGTGTCCATCACTGCACACTGGGTTAATGTAGTGGATGCAGGGTCCACAGGGGACAGCGGTGGTGGGACAGTGCTGCCTAGCCCACGGTATAGGAAACAGTTGGCTGTAGGCGTTCGACCCTCCTCCTCCTCCAGAAGCGAAAGCTCGTCCACAGAGCGCAGTCGTACGAGCACTCCATCTGCAGCTGCCACTGTTGCACATGAGGTGTCCCCCTGTCGAGCAGCTAGTGGAAAGCGTCAGCAGGCTGTGTTGCAGATGATGTGTTTGGGCGACAGACACACCGCCGAGGTGCTGGCCGAGTACTTGAAGCGACAAACTGAGTCATGGCTGGGCAGTGTACATCTTGAGGCAGGCAAGGTAGTTAGTGATAACGGCCGTAATTTTGTGGCAGCCATAGCCCTTTCAAAACTCAGCCACATACCTTGCTTGGCTCACACCTTGAACCTGGTGCCGGTCGCCTGTACACTCCGTTCGTATGCAGAAGCTGCAGTGACTGCTCCACCTTCCCAACCACCGCCTCATTGTCGACATTGCAACAAGGTGGAACTCTACCCTGCACATGGTGGAGCGGCTGTGCGAGCAGAGGCAGGCCATAATGCATTTGTGAGAGGATACACGGCCAGGCACTTTGAGAGCAGACATGGAGTTGACAGGTGTGCAGTGGTCGAAGCTGAAAGACCTCTGTAAAGTCCTTCAGTGTTTTGAGGAATGAACTCGGCTGGTAAGCGCAGACGACGCCATCCTAAGCATGAGCATCCCACTTATGCGTCTGCTCATGCAAACTTTGACGCACCTTAAGGAGCAGGCTTCTGCAGCCAATGTTGATGAGGAGGAAGAGGAGGAGGGAATCCTTGATGACATTCAGCCATTGTCTGCTCAGGGACCTCTCCTGGACGAAGTGGAGGAAGAGGAGGAGGAGGAGGATGATGGGGATGATTACTTAGGGGAGGAGGATGCATCTCGTGGGGCAAGTGAAAATGTTGGCGTGGCAAGGTCTGGTACAGGGTTTGTGCGTGACTGGAGGGATGTGGATTTGCCAGAAAGTGCTCCTCCACCCAGCACTCGCAGTGCATCACTGACACCGGGAACATTGGCCCACATGTCAGATTATGCCTTGCAGATCCTAAAAAGGGACCCCCCGCATTGCCAAAATGATGAACGATGACGACTACTGGTTGGCCAGCATCCTGGATCCATGCTATAAAGGCAAATTACAAAACATCATGCCACAGGAGAACCTTGACCTAATATTGGCTAATAAACAAGCAACTCTGGTAAATCGGTTGCTTGAGGCATTCCCAGCACACAGCAGCGGTGATGGTTCTCACACGAGCCGTACGGGCCGGGGTCAGCTTGGCAGAGGTGTTTGTTGTGCACACAGCAGAAGTGGCGTTGGAGACATGGGTTTCATGACAATGTTGTGGACTGATTTTTCAAGTACCGCTCACACAACTGGTAATACTGCATCGATGGAAAGTGACAGGAGACAGCAGTTGTCAACTATGGTTACAAACTACTTTTCCTCCCATATCGATGTTCTCCCAGAAAGGTCATTCCCCTTTGACTATTGGGCCGCTAAACTGGACACCTGGCCTGAATTGGCCCAATATGCCTTACAGGAGCTCGCTTGCCCAGCTGCAAGTGTGCTATCGGAAAGAGTCTTCAGTGCAGCTGGATCAATCCTGACAGAAAAAAGGACCCGTCTGTCAACCCAAAATGTGGATGATCTAACCTTCATTAAAATGAACCACGCATGGGTTTCCAAGGATTTTGTCCCACCTTCCCCTGATGACACATAGGGTGACAGAAAAATGGCTTGCTTTGGTCCACCTCTTCCTGGGACTTGACCTATTTCACCTTTTGCATCAGCTGAATATCCAACATCAACATATGCCACTTTCTAAAACTCCCTAACTGTGCTGCCTCCCCCCCCATGGCCGGGGTCACCACCTAGCGCACGACACCGTGCGAGTGCCGTTGCCCTGGACAGGTGGGTAGGCCGACTCTTGGGCACGGGCACTGGTACAGGGTCCTTTATAGTGCAATCAAGTGTCTCTGACGGTGGTGGTGCACACCCGCCATCAGACACACCGCCGTACTATGAGGGGCCCAGTGCCAGTACCGATGCCCACGAGTGGGCCCCCCTTGCTTGGGCAGGGCCCCAGCATTTGCAATCTTTACCTCTCCCTGCTCCTCCGCTGTGTAGTCTGGGCCGTCAAATCCATACTGTGCCTGACACCGTTTGAGCCTGCCTCCTGATGTATAGACATATATTTTGAATGTGTACGCTATCCATACATGTTATCCGGGGATACGGTACCCTTTCTCACCTTTGTGCAATCACTTGCAATCCATACTGGGCCTAACACCGTCTGAGCCTGCCTCCTGATGTATAGACATATATTTTGAATGTGTACGCTATCCATACATGTTATCCGGGGATACGGTACCCTTTCTCACCTTTGTGCAATCACTTGCAATCCATACTGGGCCTAACACCGTCTTAGCCTGCCTCCTGATGTATAGACATATATTTTGAATGTGTACGCTATCCATACATGTTATCTGGGGATACGGTACCCTTTCTAACCTTTGTGCAATCACGTGCAATCCATACTGGGCCTAACTCCGTCTGAGCCTGCCTCCTGATGTATAGACATATATTTTGAATGTGTACGCTATCCATACATGTTATCTGGGGATACGGTACCCTTTCTAACCTTTGTGCAATCACGTGCATTCCATACTGGGCCTAACACCGTCTGAGCCTGCCTCCTGATGTATAGACATATATTTTGAATGTGTACGCTATCCATACATGTTATCTGGGGATACGGTACCCTTTCTAACCTTTGTGCAATCACGTGCAATCCATACTGGGCCTAACACCGTCTGAGCCTGCCTCCTGATGTATAGACATATATTTTGAATGTGTACGCTATCCATACATGTTATCTGGGGATACGGTACCCTTTCTAACCTTTGTGCAATCACGTGCAATCCATACTGGGCCTAACACCGTCTGAGCCTGCCTCCTGATGTATAGACATATATTTTGAATGTGTACGCTATCCATACATGTTATCCGGGGATACGGTACCCTTTCTAACCTTTGTGCAATCACGTGCAATCCATACTGGGCCTAACACCGTCTGAGCCTGCCTCCTGATGTATAGACATATATTTTGAATGTGTACGCTATCCATACATGTTATCCGTGGATACGGTACCCTTTCTCACCTTTGTGCAATCACGTGCAATCCATACTGGGCCTAACACCGTCTGAGCCTGCCTCCTGATGTATAGATATATATTTTGAATGTGTGCGCTATCCATACATGTTATCTGGGGATACGGTACCCTTTCTAACCTTTGTGCAATCACGTGCAATCCATACTGGGCCTAACACCGTCTGAGCCTGCCTCCTGATGTATAGACATATATTTTGAATGTGTACGCTATCCATACATGTTATTCGGGGATACGGTACCCTTTCTCACCTTTGTGCAATCACGTGCAATCCATACTGGGCCTAACACCGTCTGAGCCTGCCTCCTGATGTATAGACATATATTTTGAATGTGTGCGCTATCCATACATGTTATCTGGGGATACGGTACCCTTTCTAACCTTTGTGCAATCACGTGCAATCCATACTGGGCCTAACACCGTCTAAGCCTGCCTCCTGATGTATAGACATATATTTTGAATGTGTACGCTATCCATACATGTTATCTGGGGATACGGTACCCTTTCTAACCTTTGTGCAATCACGTGCATTCCATACTGGGCCTAACACCGTCTAAGCCTGCCTCCTGATGTATAGACATATATTTTGAATGTGTACGCTATCCATACATGTTATCTGGGGATACGGTACCCTTTCTCACCTTTGTGCAATCACGTGTAATCCATACTGGGCGTGAGAACGGCTGGCGAGCTGTTAAGCAAGCTACAGCACCTGTGGTTTGCACACGTAAGTTTTTAATTTTTTCAGGAATGACGGTTAGGCCTAATTCCGGAACTGCGGTTGACCTGCACTTACTGGGAAATCATTGTTC
Source organism: Dendrobates tinctorius (assembly GCF_039654945.1). Taxonomy (NCBI): domain Eukaryota; kingdom Metazoa; phylum Chordata; class Amphibia; order Anura; family Dendrobatidae; genus Dendrobates; species Dendrobates tinctorius. The sequence continues at coordinate 65,989,029 of NW_027361684.1, read as the reverse complement.
GCGGGTAATAATTGTAATCAGTGATCCCCATCACTAACGTTCAGCGGGTTATCTGCACCTGTAAGCGACAAACGCTGGCCTTTTCAGTGTAGCGCACATGCAGCCACGGACATGTAAGGGACACACCAGTTATTTGCCAATCTCATGTGCCAGAGCCTCACGTGTCCCTCTAGTAAGCCGGACTCGGACCGCGGGGCATGACGGAGTCTCGTTCGTTAACGGAATTAAGCTTGCAATGTGTGCATCTGTTTTGTAGCTGGCATGGTTGAGGTTTCCCAGGTGGAGTCGAATTTAACCGTAGGCTCCACTCCTGGTGGTGCCCTTCTGGACATTCCTTTAAGGTTCAGCTTTGCAACCATACTGCCCACGTAAAACAAACACTTTGCCTTCATGAACGCTGTTTGGAGGGTCATGACTCGTGGGAATAACGCCGCCCAATCAGTTAACCTGCTAGAGAGATCGTTCGTTGCTCCCAAGCATGACATCACACTCCCTAGGAAGAAGGTAATGCCACTGTGGCGACCGTACTCCTGGGGGTGACACAAGTGCACCGATGCCCAGCCACTGCTCGATGAATCTGCTGGTACATTGACCCAGACCACTACATTCCCCTCGCACGCTACACGGCCTGAATCTGACCCTGATGAAACTCAGGTTACCCTTCCCATATACAGTTCCATCTTACACGGTGACAAAGAGGAAGCTGCAGATGAAAGTGCAGGTTCGGCCCACCCGCCATCAGACACACCACCGTACTATCAGGGGCCCTGTGCCAGTGCCGTTGCCATCGAGTGGGCCCCCCTGCTTGCTCAGGATCACAGCACTTGCAAAGTTGAAATACTGTGCAGTGAGATGGAAGATGGGGACGACGAGGAGTCCAGACAAGTACAGGTATTCCCTAGCGAGGAGACTTATTTGATTGTTTTCAATGTTGGGACAGCAATTTTTGGGGAGCACTATACTCTGGAGAATGATAGATGGGGCCCACCATACACTGGAACATTCCAAAGGTGGACATCAGACACTGGAGCAGCATTTACAGGGCCCATTATACACTAGAGCATTAGAAATGGGGCCCATTATGTTTGGAGCATTATTTGGGCCCATAAGACAGTGGAGCTTCATCCATGGGGACCAACATATACTGTAGCATTATGTGGAGCTCATCATATACTGTTTCAAACATTATATGGGACCAATGATTCTGTATGGAGAAATAGATGGGCCTCGTCATGAGATGTAAAAAGTGAAGTATTTTTCATTGTACTATACCGCTATTTCTCTGCCGTATCGGAGCATGATGAGTTGTGGTATGTGTTAAAGGGGCGCTCTTTCGCCCAGGGCACATGAAAACCTGGAGCCAGCCCTCCCCCCCCCCCACAGTCTGTAGCCAAATAACCCCCATTTTTCAGTGCGTAACTTGTATTATGAAGTTAATTAAGGTTGACAAGCTTAAGTAAGAAGAATTGATGCTTTTGGCATTCAAATGGGCACTGTAGGTGTGTTTCCTGTCCTCCTCTCACTGCCGACTTTTATTCCCCATTGACTTACATTGGGTTTCGTGTTTCGGGACGACCCCGACTTTTCCCTATAATCGGACGATCTTGCTCGACCCGACTTTTGGAAAAGTCGGGTTTCACGAAACGAAACGCGACCCTAAAAAACCAAAAGTCGCTCAACTCTAATGCTAACTATATTTGTGATATCTATTTAGGATATTATGGGTCAAATATCTACACTTTAGTGGTGTACCTTAGATGCATTGTAGGCACTTAAGCCGTGTTGAATCATTGAAATACGGTATATACAATTTATGATTAGTGGTTTGGATGCAAACTTACTATGCTTGGTACATTAGCTGCTGACATTTTAACCCTTCCATCCTTATGGTTTATTAGCATTACATTTCAGTCTTTCCCACTATCTGTTGGTGCCACTTAGTTTCTTTGGCTCATCACCATGCACCACTGGCACTGTCTTAAATGTACCATTTGTCCCTTTTTTGTACTTCTAATAAAATATTGCAATTTTATTGTTCATTATACGCTCCTTGTTTTATATGCTTTCCCTGTTTTAGCATAGAACAGCTATTTACATAGTCCTACTTGGATGCTACAAACAACAGTATTGACAACATACAGCAACATGCACGTCAGAATGTCTTCTGACACTCAGTACCACCCAAAGAGAAAATCAATAATAGCAGCAAGGTAGGCAAAAAGTACTAAAACTTAACTTTCAATAATATACTAAAAGGACCATCAGTCCCAATGCATAAATGGACAACCAAGCAATTATCCTCCAAAGTGCAAGTGCTCAAAAACCAAACAGTGCTCAAGATAAAAAACTGGTGCAATCTCACCAAAGTAGAGCTTCCTCCATATCAAATTCCTAGATGTTCACTTCATATCCAGAATAAATGTCTCTTTTTCCCTTCTTGGATCAAACAATGGGGAGTGAAGAAACATAAGAAAAAGGAAAGAGGGGAGTATTTTTTGTTTTTTTACCACTTCATGTCGTGCGCATGCATTGCTCTCTGCCAAACATGGGAAGTACCCTAGTTTGGTCCTATGATAAAGTTACCCCTAGGTTATGTAGCCTCCTCATTGCATTTCTCCCTCCGTTTAGGGGTTTTTCAGTGAATTAAGCAATGTGTACAAAGGCTTCTTGCAGTGGCAAGTGAAGCCTCATTAACTAGCTATTCATGCCAGCACCTCTGTCAGAGGAAAACGAGTCACACCTCTTTGTTAAATCAGCTGTCCTTATGTAGTTCCCCAATCATCCCAGCGTCTGATGTCATCACCGCCATTTTAGTGGTGGAACCCACCCTCATGTATAACCACATACCTGAATATCGCTGTTATTTCCTGATCTACGCGTCCCTTCGTCTCAGCAGTGGAACGACTACGTCATTTCCGCTTCCTGTCTACATCAAGCGTGTCAGCTATATTCCTGCGTTCCAGCCATGGAACGCAAGCATCATTTCCGTTTCCTCTGTCATCCTCACATGTCCATTATGGATCACCTTCATCATTTCTGTCTCCCAATGTGCTTCTGCTTCTATGCCTGGGAGCGCTTACATTACTTCCGGTTCCTGAAACGCATAGCCTCGCAGTGGAACGTATAAAGTAAACACTGTTGTCCCCCATTCACCTGTCCATACCAGGACATTACCCCAGGGACATAAAGGACAGGAATCGTCTATTGACATCACTACAAAGGGTATCACCGCTGCTGTGAAAAAATATTGCATATTAACCCTGATATTACCAACAAGTCAAAACAGTTAATAAATGGCGCCAAGTGTGACATGATGAATAAAATAAAAGATTGAGAACCAACAAACGTATATGCATTGATAGAATAACTCCTCAATATCAAAACTCTCTATTATACACAAGAGGAAATTGGTTCCAATACTGGGTTTCACTGACAATGCAGTTCAGTATGAGATAAATACACAATACACATGGTAACAATTTACCCAAAAATAAACCTGCTTCATCTGGCCAATTAATTATTGAAGAACCATTTGAGAGCTAGAAACACAAGACAAAGTATCATTAGGGAAAAAGGGGGGAAAATTGGAGGAATTAGGAGTGAGGGGAGGAGGGGAAAGGAGAATGAAATAAACAGGGGGGAAGAAAAAGATCAGTCCTTCATAAGACACATGCGATATTCTCATAAAAAACAACTGTAATTCAATAATTCGTTCAACACATACGATTGTTGGGTGTCAAGACAGAAAATCCAACAGGATTCTCTCTGTAAGACCAATTTGTCAAAGTCACCTCCCCTCCTGGGTGGTTTAATCTTATCAATCCACATCTACAGTATATATATAAGAGGCATCGTGATTACTCGTTAATCCCACCCCCTGCACAGTAGCTCTGCCTCCACCCCATTACCACACGCAATCCCGCCCCCCACCCCATTACCACACATAATCCCGCCCCCACCACATCACCACACATAATCCTTCCCCCACCACATCACCACACATAATCCCGCCCCCACCACATCACCGCACATAATCCCGCCCCCCCACCACATCACCACACATAATCCCGCCCCCCACCACATCACCACACATAATCCTGCCCCCCACCACATCACCACACATAATCCCACCCCCTCCACATCACCACACATAATCCCGCCCCCCCACCACATCACCACACATAATCCCACCCCCCACCACATCACCACACATAATCCCGCCCCCACCACATTACCACACACAATCCTGCCCCCCACCACATTACCACACACAATCTGGCCCCCACACCACATCAGCACACACAATCCTGCCCCCCCACCACATCACCACACATAATCCCGCCCCCCCACCACATCACCACACATAATACCACCCCCCACCACATCCCCACACATAATCCCGCCCCCCACCACATCCACACAAAAAAACCCGCCCCCCACCACATCACCACACATAATCCCGCCCCCACCACATCACCACACATAATCCTGCCCCCCCACCACATCACCACACATAATCCCACCCCCCACCACATCACCACACATAATCCCACCCCCCCACCACATTACCACACACAATCCTGCCCCCCACCACATTACCACACACAATCTGGCCCCCACACCACATCAGCACACACAATCCTGCCCCCCCACCACATCACCACACATAATCCCGCCCCCCCACCACATCACCACACATAATACCACCCCCCACCACATCCCCACACATAATCCCGCCCCCCACCACATCCACACACAAAATCCCGCTCCCACCACATCACCACACATAATCCCGCCCCCACCACATCACCACACATAATCCCGCCCCCCACCACATCACCACACATAATCCCACCCCCCACCACATCACCACACATAATCCCACCCCCCCACCACATTACCACACACAATCCTGCCCCCCATCACATTACCACACACAATCTGGCCCCCACACCACATCAGCACACACAATCCTGCCCCCCCACCACATCACCACACATAATCCCGCCCCCCACCACATCACCACACATAATACCACCCCCCACCACATCCCCACACATAATCCCACCCCCCACCACATCCACACACAAAATCCCACCCCCCACCACATTACCACACATAATCCCGCCTCCCACCACATCACCACACATAATCCCACCCCCCATCACATCACCACACATAATCTCACTCCCCCACCACATCACCACACACAATACCGCCCCCCACCACATCACCACACACAATCCTGCCCCCCCACCACATTACCACACATAATCCCGCCCCCTCACCACATCACCATACATAATCCCACCCTCCCACCACATTACCACACATAATCCCACCCCCCACCACATTACCACACATAATCCTGCCCCCCACAACATCACCACACATAATCCCACCCCCCACCACATCACCACACATAATCCCACCCCCCACCACATTACCACACACAATCCTGCCCCCCACCACATTACCACACACAATCTGGCCCCCACACCACATCAGCACACACAATCCTGCCCCCCCACCACATCACCACACATAATCCCGCCCCCCCACCACATCACCACACATAATACCACCCCCCACCACATCCCCACACATAATCCCGCCCCCCACCACATCCACACACAAAATCCCGCCCCCCACCACATCGCCACACATAATCCCGCCCCCACCACATCACCACACATAATCCCACCCCCACCACATCACCACACATAATCCCACCCCCCCACCACATTACCACACACAATCCTGCCCCCCACCACATTACCACACACAATCTGGCCCCCACACCACATCAGCACACACAATCCTGCCCCCCACCACATCACCACACATAATCCCGCCCCCCCACCACATCACCACACATAATACCACCCCCCACCACATCCCCACACATAATCCCACCCCCCACCACATCCACACACAAAATCCCGCCCCCCACCACATTACCACACATAATCCCGCCCCCCACCACATCACCACACATAATCCCGCCCCCCCATCACATCACTACACATAATCTCACTCCCCCACCACATCACCACACACAATACCACCCCCCACCACATCACCACACACAATCCTGCCCCCCACCACATTACCACACATAATCCCGCCCCCTCACCACATCACCATACATAATCCCACCCTCCCACCACATTACCACACATAATCCCACCCCCCACCACATTACCACACATAATCCCACCCCCCACCACATTACCACACATAATCCCACCCCCCACCACATCACCACACATAATCCCGACCCCCACCACATTACTGCACATAATCCCGCCCCCCACCACATTACCGCACATAATCCCACCCCTGCACATTACCACACGAGGCTCCGTTCCCCCCACATTACCACACGAGGCTCCGTCCCCACGCATTACGACACGAGGCTCCGTTCCCACATATTACCACATGAGGCTCCTTCCCCCCACATTACCACACGAGGCTGCGTCCCCACACATTACCACATGAGGCTCTGTCCCCACACATTACCACACGAGGCTCCGTTCCCCCACATTACCACACGAGGCTCCGTCCCCCCACATTCCCACCCACAGCACTTCCTTTCTATGTAATTTAACCACTTCAGCCAAGGTAAACATACATTTAATTGTGTTTACAGAGAAATTTTAGCTTAATTTATGTTTCGTTATGAAATTTGTTTAGATGCTGGAATGAATAAAAACCGCACATCTTACTGAATCCAGTTTGTTTTTGATTTTACACTGTGAATAAAATGTATCATTAGTATTATTCTGATTTTTAATGATTATTATTGTTATTAACTTCATTTTAATTTAATTTACCACCTGCATAAGCGCTATTGAATGTTGTCATTATTTACTTTAGTTTAATCACCAGCAGTGTTAATTAGATAGCAATGAGTGTGCTGAGCGTTAGCTGGCTGGAAACAGCTAGTAAATCTTATATTTTGTAAATTACCCCCATGATGTCCATTGATGTGTTTTGCCAATGGAGTGTCCTTGCCATTTTGGATATCTCCCAAATGTTCCCCCACTTTCCTCCTAAACTCTCAAACAGTTTTGCCCACATATGATTTCCCACAACTGTATCTCGCTTTGTAGATAATACCAGTAGTTTAGCAGTTGATGAAATCCTTGATCTGGAATCTCTCATTAGTTTGACCATTGAAAAATTCTTTCCCAGTCTGTATAAAGTCACAAGCAACACATGTTCCGCACTTATAACAACTCCTGAGTTTCTCCGGCAACCAAGTCTTATTTGCATCTGGTCCAATCAAATGGCAATGCACCAGCCTATCACCCAAAGGTCTATTCTTTCTTTATATGATCTGCGGAGTATGTCCAATCACATCCATGATATCTCTGTCCATCAATAGTACAGCCCAATGTTTCCTCAGGATGTCTCTCACTGCAGATGCCCCATTGTCAAAGGTGGATATAAATCGTATGTACAGTCATATGTTAAAGTTTGGGCACCCCTATTAATGTTAACGTTTTTTCTTTACAACAATTTTGGTTTTTGCAATAGCTATTTCAGTTTCATATATCTAATACCTGATGGACTCAGTTATATTTCTGGATTCAAATGAGGTTTATTGTACTAACAGAAAATGTGCAATCTGCATTTTAACAAAATTTGACCGCTGCAAAAGTATGGGCACCCTTATCATTTTCTTGATTTGAACACTCCTAACTACTTTTTACTGACTTCCTGAAGCACTAAATTTTTTTTTTAACCTCATTGAGCTTTGAACTTCATAGCCAGGTGTATCAAATAATGAGAAGAGGTATTTAAGGTGGCCACTTGCAAGTAGTTCTCCTATTTGATTCTCGTATGAAGAGTGGCATCATGGGCTCCTCAAAACAACTCTCAAATGATCTGAAAACAAAGATTATTCAACATAGCTTTTCAGGGGAAGGATACAAAAAGTTGTCTCAGAGATTTAACCTGTCAATTTCCACTGTGAGGAACATAGTAAGGAAATGGAAGAACACAGGTACAGTTCTTGTTAAGCCCAGAAGTGGCAGGCCAAGAAAAATATCAGAAAGGCAGAGAAGAAGAATGGTGAGAACAGTCAAGGACAATCCACAGACCACCTCCAAAGGCCTGCAGCATCATCTTGCTGCAGATGGTGTCACTGTGCATCGGTCAACAATACAGCGCACTTTGCACAAGGAGAAGCTGTATGGGAGAGTGATGCGAAAGAAGCCGTTTCTGCAAGCACGCCACAAACAGAGTCGCCTGAGGTATGCAAAAGCACATTTGGATAAGCCAGTTACATTTTGAAAGAAGGTCCTGTGGACTGATGAAACAAAGTTTGAGTTGTTTGGTCATACAAAAAGGCGTTATGCATGGAGGCTAAAAAACACAGCATTCCAAGAAAAACACTTGCTACCCACAGTAAAATTTGGTGGAGGTTCCATCATGATTTGGGGCTGTGTGGCCAATGCCGGCACCGGGAATCTTGTTAAAGTTGAGGGTCGCATGGATTCAACTCAGTATCACCAGATTCTTGACTATAATGTGCAAGAATCAGTGACGAAGTTCAAGTTACACAGGGGATGGATATTTCAGCAAGACAATGATCCAAAACACTGCTCCAAATCTACTCAGGCATTCATGCAGAGGAACAATTACAATGTTCTGGAATGGCCATCCCAGTCCCCAGACCTGAATATCATTGAACATCTGTGGGATGATTTGAAGCGGGCTGTCCATGCTCGGCGACCATCAAACTTAACTGAACTGGAATTGATTTGTAAACGGGAATGGTCACAAATACCTTCATCCAGGATCCAGGAACTCATTAATAGCTACAGGAAGCGACTAGAGGCTGTTATTTTTGCAAAAGGAGGATCTACAAAATATTAATGTCACTTTTATGTTGAGGTGCCCATACTTTTGCACGGGTCAAATTTTGTTAAAATGCAGATTGCACATTTTCTGTTAGTACAATAAACCTCATTTGAATCCAGAAATATAACTGAGTCCATCAGTTATTAGATATATGAAACTGAAATAGCTGTTGCAAAAACCAAAATTGTTATAAAGAAAAAAGGTTAACATTAATAGGGGTGCCCAAACTTTAACATATGACTGTAGTTTTCCTTTTCATGTGACCTATCCTTAGGTACAGCAATAGCACAAAAAGAGGACTTGAAAATCCTCCAAATATTCAAAAATACAGCAAAAAAGGCAGAGATACTTACCTGCCAAGGCCTCCAAACAAATGCAGTGGACCCATATAGTTAAGATGGTGACAACACAGGTGCAAGAATACCGATGAGACAACCGCTCACATCAGGGGCGTATCTGGGGGGGCAACCGGGGCAGTTGCCCCGGGCGCAGCTGGCAGGGGGCGCAGTCCGGACCGGAATGCAGTGGTCCGCAGTGTCCTGCCTGGCGGCTGCATTCTGCCGCCCCCCCTGGCCTGAGAGTCGGTGGTTCTCTGTGTCAGCTGTCAAGCTGACAGCAGGCGCAGAGAAGGTGCGCGTGCCGGCTCCCAGGGAACAATTGTACTGACGTCTGTATAGACGCCAGTACAATTGCAGTTCTGACCGCCGGGCCAGAGCGACATCAGCAGCGTGACATGTCATGTGATCACGCTGCTGACGTCACTCCCCGGCGCCCAGAGTGAACGCTCAGCACTGGTGGTAAGTGTGCTCCAATGTGGAGCTGAAGAAACCACCGAAGATGGGGGGTGTTAATGTGTGGCAATGGGGTTAATGAGTGGGGATGGGGTTAATGTGTGGGGGGTTAATGAGTGGAGATGAGGTTAATGTGGGGATGGGGATTAATGTGTGGGGGGGTTAAAGAGTGGGGATGGGGTTAATGGATGGGGGTTAATGTGTGGGGATGGGGGTTAATGAGTGGGGATGGGGGTTAATGTGTTGGGGGTTAATGAGTGGGAATGGGGGTTAATGAGTGGGGATGGAGTTAATGTGTGGGGATGGGGGTTATTGATTGGGGATGGAATTAATTTGTGGAGGGTTAATGAGTGGGGATGGAATTAATGTCTGGGAGGGTTAATGAGTGGGGATGGGGGTTAATGTGTGGGGGATTTGGAGTGGGGGGGTACATAATGTGTTGGGGATTTGGGAGTATGGACGGGGGTTAATGAGTGGGGATGGGGGTTATTGTTTGGGGGGGTTAATGAGTAGGGATGGGGTTAATATGTGGGGGATTTGGAGTGGGGATGGGGGTTAATGAGTGGGGATGGGGTTAATGTGTGGGGGATTTGGAGTGGGGGGGGTGCCGAACCAAATTCTTGCCCCGGGTGCCAGGAAGCCTAGATACGCCTCTAGCTCACATCCTACCAATCCATGGAGGGGGCGGCTGCTTGGTATATAAATGCACAATGAAAACTTGCATGTGGCGCTGTTCACACTATGGCAATGCACAGCATCCAGGTTAACAACCTATTAGTTACGCATTTCTATTAGATCAGGCGGGCTGCCCAGCGCTATCAAGATGCATCCCATGTGAACAGACTCCACAGTTTACAAGACCAAATGGCCCCAACTGCATCCCGAATAAAAAAGTGCAAAAAACACATTAAAAAATGTGAGGTATTAGTTGATATTTTGGCCAAAATCCGTATGCTCGTAATCCTTGTCACGGATCTCCACATTTACGAGTCCCTAACACTAAACAGCAATAGCACAAAAAGAGGACTTGAAAATCCTCCAAAAATTCAAAAATACAGCAAAAAAGGCAGAGATGCTTACCTGCCAAGGCTTCCAAACAAATGCAGGATGCAGTGGACCCATATAGTTAAGATGGTGGCAACACAGGTGCAAGAATACCGATGAGACAACCAACGCGTCAGCTAAATGGACGTGGAGTGCGATGTCATATGGATGCCTTTCCACGGCAATGGTACAGCGAAGGCCGGAGGAAGCGCACACCGCAGGAGGGATGACAGTGAGTGAGTAAAACACAAGCTAAAATCAATATGGCGCGTATAAATTATCTAATATAGGGAGAAAAAAAAGTGAATGGTGCACATACCTTGTGGTAGGACCATATAGTGACACCCAGTGGAGTAAGAAAAGAAGTGCATAAAGAAAAAAGGAACAAAAACCTGTGAACAAGTAAAAAATGAATTAAAAGTGCATAATGAAAACAAGGAAAGGAAAAAAAGAGAAAATTAATAATAATAAATTGCTTTATAATAAATATAAAATACAAATACCAAGTAAGAAAGAATGTGCAGCTAGTGAACAAAAAAAAAATACCACAATGGTATATTAGAAAATTCAATAAGAGATTACACACATCTATATCAAAATTGCTGTACACGCACATTTATACATGGATAAATATAACTATAGGGTATACAATGTGAAAAGTGTGATTATACATAGCATACTTATATGAAAGTAATCCCATTCAAAAGTTATTGTAATTATGAATAGTAAACCATAATGATGAAGTGACGAGAAAATGCCTATGAAAAAAAGGCGGGGGGAACACGGAAACATCCAATCCAGCCAATTCTTCATCCAAAGGAAAGGATTCCAAGTGAAGACAATAAATAAGCGCCACAAAGTCCACATGGGCAGAACATAAAGGTAAAAGTTCCGATATAATCTACACGATCACGGAATAAAAAGAAAAAAAAGTGAAAGTTAAAATACATATAGACAAAAAATAAAAATAAATAAAACCTAGACACAACACAGACTCACAGAAAAGGAAAAACTTGGGACTTCATTAAGTCCCTTTGGGTAAATACAATCGATTTTAAGAATCCATTGTGTCTCAAGCTGGGCTAATTTTTTCTTAACATCACCACCACCTTTATCTGTCAAAATGTGATCTATTACAGTCATGTGTTAACTGAAAGTGCCTAGGTATCGGTTTTAGTTGTTCATCAATCTGGGATTCAACAGCATTTTTAATATCTTGAACGTGTTCCCTTACTCTCACACGAAGCTGCTGTGAATTAAGCCAACATAGACCAAACCACAAGGGAATGTTGCATAAAAAATTACATTTTCCATGCAACAAGTTAAATGATGAGTAATCTTAAACTCCTTAGAGCCATCACTTGAATTAAAGCAAAAACAACTTTCCAAATTCTTTCATGCTGCACAATTTTTGCAAGGAAAAAAAGCCCACTTGAGTCCCTTCGATCCGAACATACATTCACGTTGCAGGCCTTTAAAGTAACTATGACTTATTATTATTATTTATTTATATATCGCCATTAATTCCATGGTGCTGTACATGAGAAGGGGGTTACATACAAAGTTATAGATATCGTTAACAGTAAACAAGTTTCCACAACAAATTTACAATGACAAACTGGTACAGAGGGGAGAGGACCTGTCCTTGCGGACTTACATTCTATGGGATAGCAGGGAAAAGACAGAAGGTCGGGGGTGCAGCAGCTCTGGTGGTGATGAGGTGGCAGCTCAGGCGGTGGTGATGTGGCAGAATGGTTATTGCAGTCTGTAAGCTTTCCTGAAAAGATGGGTTTTCAGGTTCCGTTTGAAGGATCCAAGGGTGGTGGATATTCGGACGTGTTGAGGCATGGCATTCCAGAGGATAGGGGATATTCGGGAGAAATCTTGGAGGCGGTTGTGTGAGGAACGAATAAGTGTGGAGGAGAGTAGGAGGTCTTGGGAGGATCGAAGAGTATGTGAGGGAAGATATTGGGAGATTAGTTCAGAGATATAGGGAGGGGAAAGGTTGAGTATGGCTTTGTAGGTCAGTGTTAGTAGTTTGAACTCGATTCGTTGGGGAATTGGGAGCCAATGGAGGGATTTGCAGAGGAGAGAGACATGGGAGTAGCGAGGAGAGAGTTGGATTAGTCAGGTAGCAGAATTGAGGACAGACTTGGAGTGGTGCAAGAGAGTTAGCAGGGAGGCCACAGAGGAGGGTGTTGCAGTAGTCAAGGCGGGAGATGGTGAGGGCATGTACAAGAGTTTTAGTAGATTGAGGACTGAGGAAGGGACGGATTCTGGAAATATTTTTGAGTTGGAGGTGACAGGAGGTGGCAAGAGATTGGATGTGCGGTTTGAAGGACAGGGCAGAGTCGAGAGTTACTCCAAGGCAGTGGATTTCAGGTGTGGGAGAGAGCATGATGCCATTTACCATAATAGATAGATCGTGTAGGGAAGATACGTGAGATGGAGGAAAGATAATGAGTTCAGTTTTGTCTACGTTGAGTTTTAGGAAGTGAGAGGTGAAAAAGGAGGATATGGCTGATAGACACTCTGGGATTCTGGACAGCAGAGTGGTGACATCTGGGCCAGAGAGGTAGATCTGAGTGTCATCTGCATACAGGTGGTACTGGGAGCCATGTGACTTTATGAGTTTTCCTAGGCCAAGAGTATAGATGGAAAAAATAGGGGCCCCAGGACAGAGCCTTGGGGGACTCCCAGAGAGGGAGCGGGATGAGGAGGTAGTGTGGGAGTGGGAGACGCTGAATGTGCGGTCAGAAAGGTATGAGGAAAACCAGGATAGGGCAAGGTCTTTGATGCCAAGGGAAGAAAGAATCTGTAGCAGTAGGCAGTGGTCAACTGTGTCAAAGGCAGAGGACAGGTCAAGAAGGAGGAGGATGGAGAATTGTCTGTTAGCTTTGGCTGTGAGTAAGTCATTAGTAATTTTGGTCAGGGCAGTTTCAGTGGAGTGGTGGGGGCGGAAGCCAGATTGCAGGATGTCAAGGAGGGAGTTAGATGAGAGATTGGAGGAAAGTTGAGCATGGACATGCTGTTCAAGGAGTTTGGAAGCAAACAGGAGCAGTGATATGGGGCGATAGCTGGGCATAGCAGTTGGGTCAAGGTTTGATTTTTTGCGGATAGGTGTTATGGTGGCATGTTTGAAGGCAGAGGAGAAGGTACCAGAAGTTAGGGATAGGTTGAAGAGATGGGTTAGGGCTGGAATGATCATGTTAGTGAGGTTGGGGAGCAGGTGGGAAGGGATGGGGTCAAGTGCACAGGTGGTGAGGCATGATTTGGAAAGAAGATGAGTAAGCTCTCCTTCAGTGATGTTGGAGAGGGAGGTTATTAGGGAAGGGCAGAGGTCTAGTATGTGGAGCGGGTGGGGTGGTGGAACTGTAAAGGTTTGCCTTGTTTGGTCAATCTTGTTTTTGAAGTAGGTCGCAAAGTCCTCAGCAGAGATGAGGGCAGTTGGAGGTGGCAGTGGTGGGCGGAGGAGAGAGTTGAATGTGCTGAACAGTTGTTTTGGGTTGTGGGATAGTGAAGATACAAGGTTTTTGAAATAGGTCTGTTTAGCAGAGGTGAGGGCTGATTTAAAGGCAAGTGTAGCTTGTTTGAAAGCAGTAAAGTCGTCTGGCAGGCGTGTTTTCTTCCAATGCCGCTCTGCGACCCTGGATGCTTGTCGAAGTTTTTTGGTGAGGTTGTTGTGCCAGGGTTGCCAATTGGTTTGTCGCACTTTGCCATGCATAAGAGGAGCGACTGAGTCTATTGCTGATGTGAGGGTGGCGTTGTAGAAAGCGGTGGCTCTGTCCGTGTTGTGGAGTGAAGATATGGAGGACAGAGGTAGAAGAGAGTCTGAGAGTCTGTGAATGTCTAGGTGTGCGAGGTTTCTGCGAGGATGTGCTAGTGGCTGGACATGGGGGGCAGGTGAAAAGGACAAGGATGAGAAGGTGAGTAGATGGTGGTCAGATAGGGGGAAGGGAGAGGTTGTGAGATTAGATAGGGAACAGAGGAGGGTGAAGATGAGGTATAATGTATGTCCATCTGTGTGGGTGGCTGTGGAGGACTACTGAGTAAGTCCAAAGGATGAGGTGACAGGAGTTTGGAGGCTGCTGGTTGGTGGGTGTCAATGGAGATGTTGAAGTCCCCCATGATGATGGTGGGGATGTCAGCAGAGAGAAAGTGGAGCCAGGTGGAAAATTGGTCATTGAAGGTAGTGGCTGAGCCCGGTGGTCAGTATATGACAGCCATTTGAAGATTAGAGGGAGAGTAGATACGGACAGAGTGAACCTCGAAAGCAGGGAGGATAAGGGAGGGTAGGGGTTGGATAGGGTTGAAGGAGCAGTTTTTAGAAAGGAGGAAACCCACTTCTCCACCACGCCTGTTGCCAGGGCGAGGAGTGTGGGTAAAGTGGAGGCCGCCATAACTCAGTGCGGCCGGGGAGGCCGTGTCAGGGGGTGTCAGCCAGGTCTCAGTGAGGACCAGGAAGGAAAGGTTGCGGGAGGTAAAGAGGTCGTGGATCACGTGGAGCTTGTTGCAGATGGAGCGAGCATTCCAAAGTGCTCCAGAAAGAGGGTGTGGAAGGGAGGGGGTCAGTGGCACAGGTTTTAAGTGTGAGGGATTGCGGTAGTTTCTCTTAGTGTGGGAGAGATAGGGGTGAGAAATAGTTGGATGTATGGGGCAGGGGGGGTCAGGATTGGGGGATATGTCACCAGCAGTGAGAAGAAGCAGAGAAAGGGAAAGCAGGTGGGTGAAGGAGAGTGATCGTCTTGTATTTTATGAAAGTAGGAGAGGTCTGAGGTTAAGGAGTATGCCAATTAAAAACAGAGGGTGAACAATGCATGAGGGTTCAGGGGTGCAGTGAGTATTCTGAAGCGGGTTCAGCAGACATACCAATTAAAAACAAAGGGTGAACAATGCATGAGGGTTCAGGGGTGCAGTGAGTATTCTGAAGCAGGTTCAGCAGACATACCAATTAAAAACAGAGGTGAACAGTGCATGAGGGTTCAGGGGTGCAGTGAGTATTCTGAAGCGGGTTCAGCAGACATACCTGTGGATGAAAGCAGATGGATCAGGACATGGCAGCATGAAGGAGAATATACCATGGTGTATCAGTCAGGTAATATTTCTCATGTATCACTTTAAATATGTCACATCAAATGATGTCACATCTGACCAAGGTCATATCTGACCTGCTCTCTTCAACTTATACCATTCAAATGTGTGACTTAAAAGATCCTTTAGATTCTTGCTTCTCCGATAAGTGATAGAAGGTAATATAGAGGTACATTCAGCCAGGGTCTGATCCTGTTTGATCAAGGGCCAATATTTTTCCAAAGCTGTCCTAACTGTGGAGGAATTATTAGAAAAAGTATAAATAAATCTATCCTGATGACCTGAAGGCAATTTCCTCTTAGTTATCAAGAGGTCTTCTCTCTTCATGTGTGACACCTTTTTCTTGCAGTACTTTATTGTTTGTCTGGAATACCCACGTTCCTGAAATCAATTCTGGAGATCATCAGCCTGTCTTTGAAAGTTCTTCTAAACATATATGTTTTATCCTAAGGAACTGACCATAAGGTATATTCTTTTTAAGGTATCTTGGATGAGCCGAGGAAGCATGAAGTATGCTATTGTCTGAAGTTTTCTTCCGATACAAGTCACTCTGCAGAAACCCATCCTCACCTTTATAAATTCGTATGTCCAGGAAATCAATACTTTCTAGGCTGTAATGGCAGGTAAGTTTGATATTACTTTTATTGGTATTAAGTTGTTCCACAAATCTGAGAAGGTCATTCTCAGTACCCTGCTATATAGCAAAAACATCATCGATGTATCTTGTCCATAATAAAATTTGAGAGACAAGGAGTGTAGGATCCGTGAGGAAAATCTTTTCTCTCCCACAGCCCCAGGAATAGACATGCGTAGGACAGCACAAAGGCCGCCACCATGGCTGTCCCCTGGAGCTGTAGGTAGAGTGCCTCCTTAAAAATAAAATAATTGCGTGATAATGCAAATTCCAAAAGAGAAAGCAGGAAATTGACGAATCTGTCATCCATGCCTGTTGTCCCCAAATAGAAGCTAACTGCCTCCAAGCCGTCAGGATGTCATATTGAAGTATAGAGGGACTCGACATCTAGTGTTATTAACCATGTCAGGTTGCAAACAGATGTTAGAAATCGTTGAAATGACATCACTTGTATCCCTCAAATATGAGGGAAGGGTTTCCACAATTGGTTTTAAAGGGAACCTGTCACCCCCCCAAGGCATTTTTAAGTAAAATAGTCACCTTGTGCAGCAATAATGCTGCATTCTGTCAAGGTGGCTGTTTTAGTTAGCATCCCTTCCACCGCAGAAATAATCGTTTTTAAAATTGTTCAAAAATACCAGCTCCGCAGTGTGAATAAATCAATAAATCATAAGCAACTATGGGGCGGGATCTGTGGCCGCATGATATGAAGGTCAGGATGTGATCTGAGAGCATGGGCACATCAGGCAGCGCTAACTGCGCATGCCCACGAAACTATAGTACAGAGCAGGCGCCAGCATTTCAAAAGAACACTGAGGAGGCGGCGCCAAATACGAAATGACTGATGGATGCGAGGCATCTGACAGAGGGGGAAAGACCTGCCGCCTTGTCACCAGGCCGCGTCTTTAGGAGTCTGTTCTGCGGTACCGGTGGCCCCTGTGCGCAGATCCAGTACTGGGTCTGTCTCGGGGGCCTGGTGTGACCGACTCCGGGGGTGTGACCACTCCATCGGTAGCCCCGCCCACTCCAGCTGTGACCTGTGAAGGTGGCGTGTCCTTGCTGCTGGTGGCTCCTCCAACTCCAATCACAATTCGTGAGGGGGCATTGCTTCGCCGGTGGCGGCAGGGGGTGCCAGGCTGCTGGGGTTCCCTGCTCCCTGTGCCTTACCTGACTCTGTCCAGCAAGGGCCCCCAGTGGAGGAAAGTGAGATACTAGGGAAAAATAAAAGTAAAAGTAAAAATATTATTTGTGGGAATGTTGTGGCTGGGGTGAATGGTGGAGAGGGTGACGGGGGTATGGATGTGGATGCGGGTGAGGGTAGCTGGAGAGACATGGCTTGGATGACTTCAAAGATAGAAAGGAGGGGGAAACCGTATGGTCCCTCCTGACAGCCGGGCAGGGGCAGCCAGGAGGAATGTGGACCGTCTTCAGTGGAGGGGCAGTGAAGGTTGCCCACACAGGAGTAGGGTGGTAGAGCTCCTCCTGAAGATGGGCTTCAGGGCAGAGGACATCTTTGCCCTCATCCATCCTTTTGGTACCCTGTTTTTGACGTCAGCTTCTTTCTACTGGAGGGGCTGGAACTCTTCTGGTCGAATCGGGAACTTGGCTGGCGAGACTTCGCCATACAAGCGGTGTCTCTCCAAAATAGGATTAAGGAGGTGACCATTTTGACCAGCAATGAGTCACTATCTGGTGTAGGCATCCTCACAGGGCTTTCCCATTATGGGTAACTCACGGTGTCTCAAAGAAGGACCGGAACGAATTTGTCATCTGGTAAGGGGCTGGACCTTCATGATGAAATTGAAGGTCTCAGTAGGTATCGTCACCTACATCCCTTCCTCAGCGTTCCGGGGAAGGGACAGGATTCTGGTCTTATACCAGGGGCAGCCGAAGGTTTGCCACAGGTGTGGTGATACCCTAACTTCAGTGCAAGCTGCAAGATGCAGAAGTGTACCTTGTGTGATGGGGTGGGTCATCTTGCCGCATCTTGTGGTGACATTAGATGCCACCTGTGTGGTGATCTGGGTCACCCGTATAGCCGCTGCCCTCGCTCCTTTTCCAATGCCACTGCAGGCCAGGCGGGGAGGGACCATGGAGGGGAACTCCTGGCAGCGCAACCTCTGCCGTGGCAGGTGGTGATGGCGGCAGAGTGGCTGAGGGGTCGGTGAGGAAGGACAAGGCCAGAGGTGCCTCCTATTACTGGAGGAAGGCGAGGTGCCATGGGAGTGATGGGCAGGGAGAGCCTCAGGCATCCTCCTTATCTCCTCGCATACCTCTTCCTCCCCCGGGGCCTCATAGACACCCACCATGGCCCCCGGGGGAGGAAGAGGTATGCGAGGAGATAAGGAGGATGAAGATGGAGGACCTGGTTGATTCCAACAACTCCTCCCAGTATGAAAGTGTGGATGAGGAGGCAACGGAGCAGCCTACAAAAACACAGGGATACCAAAACAAGGGAAAAAAAAGGGAAGGGTATAAAGCCTTCCAAGCCCCCCCTGACCGTAATTATGCCAAAGGAAGGGCTCACCAGCTCCCCTCTGATCACCCTCTAAAACCAGTACCAAGCCCTTGACAACTCTGCTGAGAGGAAGGTCGGGGTGAGGGGCCGGGGCCGGCACCTGGGGGACTTTCAAGGGGTGGCAGAATCTGCCCTCCAGGGAACGCTGTTTCCTCTGGGGGGGACTGCCCTGGAGCCAAGAGGCAAGAAGAAGAATGCTAAAATGGACACCTAAGTTTCACCAAAAAAGGAGAGTGGAACCGGACCCCTCTTTGGGGGGGAAGGGTAAAGAGGGGATGGAGAAGAAAAAGGCCATTTAACTTAATCACTTATGATGACAGAACCCAACCCGTTGACTCTGGCGTCGATTAATGTTGCCAGCGTAAAGTAAGATGTGGCTAGATTTGCGGCCTTTGCTTTTCTCACCCGAATTGAGGCTGACATTTTGTTTTTGCAGGAGACTAGACTAACATGGGGGCCATTCATAAAGCCAGAACGAAGTGGAGGAGTGGGCCCTCATACTGGTCTTTTGCGGCCGAGCTGTATAGCGGTGTGGCGGTCCTTTTTAAGGCCGCATCAGTGGAATGCCGACGTGTGATTGAGGTAGAAATAGGAAGGTGCCTGGTCTTGGACATCTTCATGAGGGAACAGGAGCTTCGGCTCATAAATATTTATGGACCACAGTCCAAGTGGGACCGTAAATGTCTCTTCCTGAAGATCAAGCCCTTTCTTTTTACGAGTCGGCAGGTAGTTTTCGGTGGGGATTTTAACTCCATTATGAGATCCCGAGATAGAGGGGGTCCCAGAGACAGAAGGCTGGCTTATGATAGCATTACCCTAAATAGCATAGCTAGTGAAGCTCGCCTGATGGATATCAACATCCACCACATCCCAGGTCATGGGGGTTTCACCTTTCATAGGGGAAGCAGTAGGTCTAAAATAGATAGGGTTTTTTTTAAGGAGGATGCCATCTTTTTCAGCAGTGTCCGCTGTTGAGGTGGAATTCTCCGGCCACTGTTTACTTTTCTTTTCCTTGATTGTTGCAGAGACTCCCCGCATGGGGAAAGGCCTATGGAAGCTGAATTCATCCCTTCTGGAAGAAGCGGAAGTGAGGCAATCTTTTGAGGACTTTCTTCAGAGCCAGGTACCGCTTTTGGATCTCTGTAGCAGTAAGTCTAAGTGGTGGGAGATCTTCAAAGAGAGAGTTGCAAGTTTCTTCTGTCAGCTTTTGAGCCTCAGAAGTCTGAACAGGCATCGCTTGTATCAGGCTCTGAGGAGGAAACTCGAGTAGCTCGTCTCGACTGGGTGCGACCGTGAGGAAATCTCCAGGGTGAAGTCTTTGCTCAAGAGGTGTCAGTATGACAGACACACATCTTTGGTTTTTGAGATGGATTTCGGGAGGTGCCCCTACAGAAACTGTAAGATGTCAGTGGGTTGTAAGGTGGTGACAGGATTGATCGACAGTACAGGTTCCCTGAGCATATCCAAGTCAGGGATCTTGGAGGTGCTCAGGTCCTTTTACTCACGCCTCTTGGGAAAGAGGGATATGGATCGAGAGGGGATGTCTGATTTCCTGGCTGAAACCGTTCCTGAGCCAGGGGATGACCCCTCTCTTCTTGTTTTGGCTGAGGCAATCAGGGAGGAGGAAGTGAGACTGACGATTGATGGGTTCCAGCCCAAAAAAATCGCCAGGTACGGATGGCTTAACATCTGAGTTTTACAAGACCTTTAGGGACTCTTTGGTTCCCCTCTTGATTGAGGTTTTTAATGAGTGTCTTTACTCCGGCACTCTTCCCAAATCAATGAGGAGGTCAGCCCTGATTATCCTGTCAAAGGGTAAAGACTTGTCCCGTATTGAGAATTGGCGCCCCATAGCGCTTCTCAATACTGACTGAAAAGTTCTGGCTAAGGTGCTGCTCAATCGGTTGGTGAAGTTTGCACTCTGGTTCCTTTCAGGGGCTCAGCACTGCTCTGTTGCTGGCCGCAGTACATTCAGTGCTGTGCTCGGTGTCTGGGAGGCAGTGGAACAGGGAAGAGTAGGTCACTTTTAAGGGGTATTTGCTGTCCCTAGACCAAGTGAAGGCTTTTGACCGCGTGGATCACGAGTACCTTTTGTCTGTCCTTTAGAGGTATGGTCTGCCTGGGAGGTTTGTAAATTGGTTAAAGATCTTGTACTAGACTTTTCTGCTTGTGAACGGTTGGGTTGGTCACCCTTTTGAGGTTGGTTCTGAGGTCTGCCAGGGTTGTCCTCTGAGCCTACTGTTATATGTGTTCGCGATCGATCCCCTCTTAAGGAGGGTGGATCATGGACCGTTGGTGGGACCGGGCAGAGTCGGGGCCATTCTGAGGGTGGTAGCGTATGCTGTTAACATCTCCCTTTTTGTATCCTCAAAAGAGGACTCGGATTGTCTCACGTCTGAGGTCGAACGTTACGCGTAGGCGTCAGGGTCCATGATCAACCGGGAAAAGTATGAGAGTCTCTGGCTGGCAGGGGGAAATCCGAGTTTTGATCTCCCGGACACCCTTCCAGGGCCCCAGACCTAAGCTAAAATTTTAGGCATCAATTTCAGCTCAGGAGACTACCCCCAACAAAATTGGGAGGACAGACTCAATATCACCGCCCAGAAGGTGGATCAATGGAAGGGTTGGTCTTTAACCCTGACAGAAAGGGTCAACTTGGCCAAAGATTTTCTGCTTTCCTTGTTGATATACCTGGGCAGTGTCTGCATCTTGTTTTGAATCTGCAACACAGGACTATGGGAGAAGGGGGGAAAACTCACCCTGCACTATGACTAGGCTGATACCCTACGATGGAGTGGGCAACCCATTCCTTGCGAATAGACCCACCGACGATCCTAGGTTAATCTCAAGCGAAGACCTATAGATAGATCTTTCAGGGACCCCCTTCCCCCTAAGGAATGGGCACAAAAATGGGTCACCTCCTAACAGAAAACACAGAGAAGCCTGCAGAAACTGAATATAAAAACAAAGACTAGCAGAACCAGAGGTCCCAGCACTGCACAAATTACACACACAGAAAGCAAAGCAAAGCACCAAGCCAGAACTCAAGC
Organism: Dendrobates tinctorius; assembly: GCF_039654945.1. Classification (NCBI taxonomy): domain Eukaryota; kingdom Metazoa; phylum Chordata; class Amphibia; order Anura; family Dendrobatidae; genus Dendrobates; species Dendrobates tinctorius. Next base: position 65,967,030 of record NW_027361684.1, on the reverse strand, counting down.
GGATTAACACTGTTGTCCAACAAGGACTGGAAGGCAGGTGCTGGGTAATAAAAAGGGATACCATCACCTGACCCAAGACAAACCCAGCACCAGAGGAAAAAGACCAGCAGCCAGAACATCACAAGAAAATAGCGGATAGTCACAAACTAAACAGATTCTAACACATCTTGCCAGAACCTATTTGGACATGGGTCTATAGCCTGTTCTTCCAACTGTTATGGGGGAACAGGCTTAACCTAATCAAGAGGGAGGTCACGTACCGCATGAAGAGACTAGGGGGGGTGGGTAGAGAGTTAGAGAGGGCTCCTCCGTGGGTATTCTGCAGGGGATGGTTTTGGCCTTTCTTCCAGGAATGGGAGACAGGAGGGCAGGTGAAGGACCTTCACCACATGGACATCTTCCGGCTTAAGCTACCCCGGTTCTGAAGGTGATCTGCTAGTGGAGTCTGGGGATGTGTGAGATCTGGACCATGTTGAGAAAATCCCTTGACAGTAGGGTTCTGTTGACCCATTTCCAGAAGTCTCTGGTGCTCAAAGATTGCCCAGGCTGGGATCTGGAGGTGGGGCTTGGGTTCTTCGTGGATCCCCTTGAAGTTTTGGGACTTGGCTTGGCACTACTTCCATGGGAAACTGTATGTGAGGGACAACCTGAAGTACAGGAACTCTGATGACCAGGATTGTCCCCGTGAGGAGTGTAGCAACAAACTGGAAAGCATGGAGCACTTCCTCCTTCGATGTCTCTTTAATACAGGGGACTACAACAGGGTGGGTGCTTCTGTAGGCTGGCCTAGGCTAGCGTGCTTTTCATATGCGGAGTGGGCCTATGGTTCATTCAAGTCCCTTGGTGGCCGAGATCGGGGCACTTTATTCTTTGTCAGCTTATTGGTTAGGTTCTACATGTGGAACGCACGTGTCAGAGACACCGCACTACACTCGCTCACAGAGCCAGTGCTCGTGTCCTGAGTACAGAAACAGTGCTAAAAGATACCTGTGGAGCAGGGCAGCAGAGGTGACAATGCGTGCTTCAAACTATTAGTGTCAGGGTCCAGTCAGCGCCGGAATGTAAAGAGGCACAGGACCTGCGGACACTGAAGTTAGCAAGCTGGCACAGGACGTATGGTCAGGTGACTGCAAGGGGGCGGGGCTTAGCATCCTGCTTTCAGATATGACAGGACACCATACAACTCAGAGTCAGGCAAAACGGAGGTCACAACAGTACGGGCAAACGAGGCACAGGAGGGACAAACAGACGGCTAGTCAGACAAAGTCAAAGGTCGTACACAAGAGGGTGACGTGGTACCAAGGGGACGAGCAGAGAGAAGTCGAGTCACAAGCAGAGAGTCATACATGAGAGGTAGCGCAGTACAAGAGGGGCAGGCAGAACTTGAAACAGGGACAGAACCGGATCAAAACCAAACAAGCAAGCAAGATATCAGGCACAAGGCACACGTACGCACAAGGTCAACTAACTCAGCCGAGGGCAGGAGTATAACTGACACCGGACCTAGGTCCAGTGAGCATTAAATAGCCGCCCTCTGCCAGAGAGAGGCGGAACAATTAACCCCCAGTCTGATCAGGACGGGCCAAAGTGAAACCCCGTCCTGGATCATGACAGTACCCTCCTCTCAATGGGGGCCACCGGACCCCAAGGTCTCTCAGGGTACTTGGTGTGAAAGGCCCGGACCAACCGATCCACATGGACCGATCGAGCAGGAACCCACGACCGTTCTTCAGGACCGTAGCCTTTCCAATGTACCAGATATTGAAGGGCACGACGGACCAATCTAGAGTCGACGATTCGTCCCACCTCGTACTCCGACTGTCCATCTACCAAAACCGGTGGTGGGGAAGCTGATGATCCCTCCCCACTAGACCTCACAGGTTTCAAAAGGGCCTTATGGAAAACATTTGGGATCCGCAGAGATGGCGGGAGCCGCAACCGAAAAGCCACCGGGTTAACTGCTTCGGTAATTACATAGGGACCTATAAACTTGGGTCCAAGCTTCGCAGAGGGGACCTTGAGCCTTATATTCTTGATGGACAACCATACCTTATCCCCAATCTGAAACACTGGTCCCGCGGATCGTTTTTTGTCCGCAAAAAACTTAAATTTGTCCTGGGCCTTCGTAATGTTACTCTGGACCTCCCGCCATACCTCCCCCAACCACTGGATTGTCTCATCCGCCCCAGGACACCCAGAATTCAAACGGGAAAATTCTCCAAAATGAGGATGAAACCCATAATTACAGAAAAAGGGAGATGTACCTGTAGACTGGTTAATGCGGTTGTTAAATGCAAACTCGGCCAACGGTAACACAGAACACCAATCATCCTGTCGGGCTGAGGCCAAGCAACGCAAAATTTGCTCCAGAGACTGATTGGTCCGCTCGGTCTGACCATTAGTCTCAGGATGATAAGCGGATGTAAAGGACAGACCAATACCCAACCTCTTGCAAAAAGCCCTCCAAAATCTGGAAACAAATTGCATTCCTCTATCAGACACCACATTCAAGGGTACCCCATGCAACCGCACCACATGCTCAACGAACAATCTGGACAACGTTTCCGCATTAGGTAGAACTGCCAAAGGTACAAAATGTGCCTGCTTACTAAATCTGTCCACCACAACCCAAACGACGGAATTACCCTTGGAGGGGGGATGGTTGGTGATGAAATCCATGGACAAATGAGTCCATGGTCTCTCAGGAATTGGCAGTGGTACCAATTCCCCAGCCGGCCGGTTATGGGGGGTTTTTGCACGGGCACAAACATCACAAGCAGACACATATTCCCCAACATCAGAGGCTAAAGCAGACCATCAGAATACTCTAGCAATGGCCTTCCGGGTAGCTGAGATCCCTGGATGTCCACCCAGAACTGAGTCATGGAACTCCCGGAGGACCTTGAGGCGAAAACTGAGCTGGCACGAAGAGCTTATCCACCGACTTAGTCGCAGGTGCCAGAGACTGAGCCTCCCGAATCTCCCATTCCAGCATATTAGAAATATCTGCCACCACCACCCCAGGCTGAAGAATGGAGAATGGAGGTTCCAGGGGGACACCGGATCTAGACTGTGTGACAAGGCATCCGCTCTGACATTTTTAGATCCTGGCCGAAAAGTGATCGAGAAATTGAACCGGGAAAAAAAAAGTGACCATCTAGCCTGTCTGGGAGTCAACCTTTTAGCTGACTCAATGTAAGCTAGGTTTTTGTGGTCCGTAATTACTGTTATAGGATGGACAGCCCCCTCCAAAAAATGCCTCCATTCTTCAAAGGCCAACTTTAATGCCAGAAGTTCTCGATTCCCCACATCATAGTTTCTCTCCACAGGGGAGAACTTCTTTGAGAAAAAGACGCAAGGTCTCAAATTGGTCAAAGTGGCGGGTCCCTGGGACAATACCGCCCCCACCCCCACCTCTGAGGCGTCTACCTCAACAATAAATGGTTCCGATAGGTCCGGTTGAATAAGAACCGGGGCAGACATGAAACATTTTTTTAAAAAAACTGAAACGCCGCTACCGCTGCGGTTGACCAATTCTTGATATTGGCCCCCTTTTGAGTCATGTCTGTGAGGGGTTTAACCACCTGTGAGAACCCCCTTATAAATTTACGGTAGTAATTGGCAAATCCTAGGAAACGCTGCAGAGCCTTCAAATCACAAGGCTGAACCCACTCGACAATGGCCTGCACCATCTTAGGATCCATGCGATACCCCTGAGCAGACACAATGAACCCCAGAAAAGACAGTTCCTGGACAAAAAATAAGCATTTTTCTAATTTAGCAAAGAGACAGTTCTCCCGGAGCCTTTGGAGAACTGCCCGAACATGACCAATGTGAGCCTGTTTATCGGGAGAATAGATCAATATGTCATCCAAATATACCACCATGAAATGTCCAATGAAATCAGAGAACACATGATTAATGAAATTTTGGAAAACCGCTGGAGCATTGGTCAGACCGAACGGCATGACCAAGTTTTCAAACAACCCTTCAGTAGTGAGAAAAGTGGTTTTCCACTCATCTCCGTCCCAGACTCGGATAAGGTTATACGCTCCCCGTAGATCTAACTTTGAAAACCACTTAGCTCCGGACAATTGATTCTATAAATCAGGAATAAGTGGAAGGGGATACGTATTCCTCACAGTTATCTTATTTAACTCATGAAAATTGAGGCATGGGCGTAAACCACCGTCTTTTTTCTTTACAAAAAAGAACCCCGCCGCTACGGGAGAAACAGAAGGACGAATGTGTCCCTTACGGAGACTCGGAAATATATTCTTTCATCGCGGCCCGTTCTGGACCAGAAAGGTTATACAAGCGGACTTTGGGCAATTTAGCACCTGGAACCAGGTCAATGGCACAATCAAATGGGCGGTGTGGTGGTAAAACCTCAGCCTCTTTTTCGGTGAAAACGTCCTTATAGTCTTTCAGGCACTCCGGAATACCTTCCAGACCCACGGATGACACAGACACCATAACAAGACATTTTTCAGAACAATAGGGACCCCATTTAACAGTGTCCCGATATTCCCAATTAATTACAGGATTATGCAATTGTAACCAGGGGAACCCTAATACCAGTCCCGCAGGCAGGTTGTCCATAACAAAACATGAAATATGTTCCTGGTGTAAGGAACTCACTTTAAGGAGAAACGCTTCAGTGCGAAACATAACATTATTCTTAACCAGTGGTGTTTTGTCAATGGCAACAATGTGAATAGGAGTCTCCAACCTAACTGTCCCTAACTTACACCTGGCTACCAAGTCCGAGTCAATAAAGTTCAATGATGAACCGCAATCCACGAAGGCAGAAGTGGATGTAGAGACACTCACACAACAAAGTGCCACTTGTAACAACATTTTAGAGAAGGCAGAAAAGGGTACCTGGGAGCCTGGGTGACCTCCATTACAATCACCCGGGCTCAGTCGCTTGTTGGTCAGTGGACCGGAGGGGCAATCCTTTTTCCAATGTCCAGAATCACCACAGTGAAAACAGCATTTTCCCATGCGCCGTTGTCTCCATTCATTTTCTTTGAGGTCGATGGTTCCCATGGAACTAGAGCAAGTACAAAAGAGGGCAACAAAATTAATAAAGAGGATGGGGGAACTACAATACCCAGAGAGATGTTAGCTGATACACATAGACAAAAAAAACAGCTATACATATAACATCAAGTCTCATAGCTGTATATAGGATAATTGTCTTGAACTATCAAGAGAAGAAACTCCACAGTATATATTTGAAACAAAACAATTGGAGTGCTTACTTCAATAATTCATAAATATCAACAAATTTTATTAATAAAAACTGACACATATAACAAACAATACATAATACAAGGCAAGATACCACATAAACGTGTTTATGTGGAATCTTGCCTTGTATTATGCATTGTTTGTTATATGTGTCAATTTTTATTAATAAAATTTGTTGATATTTATGAATTATTGAAGTCAGCACTCCAATTTTTTTGTTTCAAATACCCAAAGAGATTAGAAAAATTATGATTATTTAATCTAGAAAAAAGATGACTGAGGGGTTATCTAATAACCATGTATAAGGGGACAATACAAATATCTCTCAGAGGATCTGTTTATACCAAGGAAGGTGATGGTCATAAGGGGCATTCTCTGCGTTTGGAGGAGAGAAGGATTTTCCACCAACATAGAAGAGGATTCTTTACTGTTAGGGCAGTGAGAATCTGGAATTCCTGAGGAGGTGGTGATGGCGAACTCAGTCGAGGGGTACAAGCAGGGCTGCCACTAGGAATTTCGGGGCCCCATACTGGCAAAATTTTCAGGGCCCCCTTAAGACTCCGCCCAGGCTCCACCCCAGCTCCGCCTCCACCCCAGCCCCGCCTCCACCCCAGCCCCGCCTCCACCCCTCAAACTGTCCACAGTTCAACCGCCCTCTCTTGGAAAACTCCACTTCTCACCAATCACATATTAACAGTTCCCCTACCAGATCACACATATAGCAGGCAGATTTTTTTTTTTGGCCAAAATATTTTTTAAGCCGCCATCACAACACGGTAGACACTTTTGGCCAGACCCTACTCTACTGTAACCTATTAAATATTTGTTAAAATATTCAATACAATTTAGGTATATTTTTATTTATTTTTCAATTTTTAAAATGACCAATAATATCACATACAAGGGACAAATACCACCGTACCATGACCAGACACAATATTACCACCACACAGTGACCTTTAATTAATACCACATACAAGGAACAAATTCCGCCACACCAGAACCAGACCACATATTACTACCACAGTGACCGAATAGTATCACATACAAAGAACAAATACCACCGCACCATGATCAGACCACATATTACCACCTCAAAGTGACCAAATGATAGCACATACAAGGGACAAATGCCGCAACACCATGTCCAGACCACATATTACCACCACATAGTGACTGAATACTACAATACTGATCAGTATATATTTTTTACTTTTTAGTTATATTTGTGTTTTTTGCTTTTTGTTTTCTCTGGTTAATGGTCATGTGTTAATATGCACTTACATTGTGCATACACATTAACTTACTTTTCTCAGTTCAGATTTGTTTTTTGTTTTTTATTCATTTCATTGTGCATTCAGTGCATATATGGGTGTGACTGCCCTCTTTCTGAGCTGGGAAAGCCATCCAGTCTGGCCTAAGCTGTTACTAGTGGTTCAGTCGCTCGACCCTCATTCACATTCACGCCACTTGGCAAGTGAAAAGGTTTTAAATACTAGAGTAGGGACTGTCCCACAAGGGTTGCCGTGACGTGGCGGGATGGCTTGTACATTATTTTGATCAAAATTATGTTTACTAAATACCCTTATTATTATCATTACCTTTATGCATTATTTGCAGTATATTTTTTACTTTTTAGTTATATTTGTGTTTTTTGCTTTTTGTTTTCTCTGGTTAATGGTCATGTGTTAATATGCACTTACATTGTGCATACACATTAACTACTTTTCTCAGTTCAGATTTGTTTTTTATTCATTTCATTGTGCATTCAGTGCATATATGGGTGTGACCGCCCTCTTTCTGAGCTGGGAAAGCCATCCAGTCTGGCCTAAGCTGTTACTAGTGGTTCAGTCGCTCGACCCTTATTCACATTCACGCCACTTGGCAAGTGAAAAGGTTTTAAATACTAGAGTAGGGACTGTCCCACAAGGGTTGCCGTGACGTGGCGGGATGGCTTGTACATTATTTTGATCAAAATTATGTTTACTAAATACCCTTATTATTATCATTACCTTTATGCATTATTTGCAGTATATTTTTTACTTTTTAGTTATATTTGTGTTTTTTGCTTTTTGTTTTTTCACTGATCAGTATACCACCATAAGTGCCATTATACACAGGGGATGTGTACTTAGTATGCAGTGTCTGTGTACAGGTAATATAGTGATCAATGACATTATACACAGGAGCTCTGTATATAATATACAGGTAATACAGTGATCACTGGTGACATTATACACAGGACCTCTGTATATAGTATACAGTGTAAAGTGTCAGTTTATAGGTAACACACTAACTCACCAGTGATGTCTCTAGGTTAAGTCCTTCATACTTGCTTTTCATCTTTCATCCAGCACAGATCGCTATCACTTCTTCCAGCCAGGGCTCGTCTCTGCAGGAAACAACACAGTTATCTAGAGCTCCACTTGCAGCGCACATTACTTTTTTTTCTCAACTTCTACAATACATCACATGAAGAAAAAAAAGGCAACATAGTATCACTCTACACAGTAACAGGACTGCCCCCCATTTAAAACAGTATACTCAAAAAATAAAATAAATACATCACCGCAGAAATAATATCCCTTAATTAGCCCCTATGGTAATAATATCCCCCATACTGGCCCCCATGTGTCTCATTCCTGGCTTCAGCCATATGTTCTCCCATCCTGCCTTCATGAGTATCCATTTTGCCCCATATGATCTCCTGTTACGAATGAGTCACCGGAGGAGGAAAAAACAAAAATACAAGCTAAGTCCAGAAAACCGGAGAGGTTGGTAGCTAGCGGATTGCAGACCCCTGATCCTATTCACAACAACTAACAGTAGCCGTGGGGTGTTCCTACGGTGGTCCTAGACACCTCGTTCACAGCCGGAGAACTAAATAAACCTAAAGAAAGAAAGGGGAAATCTAAACTGCCCCAGAGTAGACCCCAAAGCAATAGACAGCCCCCAACATGTATTGATGGTGAAAGCAGATGAAAACACAAACATGGACAGAATGACAGGCTGAGCAAATGATGGGGCCCTCACTAACTAGATAGGACAGGAAAGAAAAGCAACTGTCTGCAATCCGCAAAAACCCTGCCAAAAATAATGTCCAACACGTCTGATAGAAAAGGCCCTGAAGTCACTAGACTTCAAAATCACTATATCAGCACTCAGGTTTATTCTGAAGACAGAGCAAAGAGATCAACTGATCAGAGACAAAAATGGAGTTCAGCCAGTCCCAACCAGGGCTGGCTGAACACAAACACTAAGTAAACAGACAAAATCTCATGGAACAATAGCAGAGCAAAAACTTAGCTTTAGTAGACAGGACTAAACTGGAGGCCAGAGCTCAGAGCAGAGAGGATCACCAGCAACCCAGCAGGGCGTCGGCGGCCTTATATCCACTCAGAGATTCCGGATGTCCAATCACACTCCATCTGTTCAGATGACAGGTTTTTCCCATCCAAATCAATTTCACTACCTCCTTTCACTAGCAGAGGGAGTTCATCGGACATCAAAGGTGAAGGAGAAAATGAGCTCATAATAATCTCCCCATGTTTCTCCATCATATCCGTCCTGCCCCATGATCCTGCCCCATCTGTCTCCAATCCTGCCCCTGTGTCTCCAATCCTGCCCCCTGTGTCTAAAATCATACCCCGTGTCTCCAATCCTGTCCCGTGTCTCCATTTTGCCCTGTGTCTCCAATCATGCCCCTTGTGTCTTTCATACTGCCCCCTTTGTCTCCAATCATGCCCCCTGTGTCTGAAATCATGCCCCCTGTACCTGCAATCCTGCCCCATGTCTTTCATCCTGCCCCCTGTGTCTCCAGTCCTGCCCCCCGTGTCTCCAATCATGTCCCTTGTGTCTTTCATCCTGCCTCCAGTGTCTCCAATCCTGCCCCCTGTATCCAATCATGCCCTATCTCCACCCTGCCCCGTCTCCATCCTGCCCCCAATGTCTCCAATCCTGCCCTCATCTCCAATCCTGCCCCATCTCCATCCAGCCCTCATCTCCAATCCTGCCCTCAATGTCTCCATCCTGGCCCATTTCCATCCTGCCCCATCTCCATCCTGCCACCAATGTCTCCAATCCTGCTCCCAATGTCTCCATCCTGCCCCATCTCCATCCTGCCCCCATCTCCATCCTGCCCCATCTCCATCCTGCCCCCAATGTCTCCACCATGCCCCCAATTTCTCCAACCCTGCCCCTATCTCCATCCTGCCCCCTTCTCCATCCTGCCCCCGTGTCCAATCCTGCCCCGTCTCCATCCTGCCCATCTCCAATCCTGCCCATCTCCAGTTCTGCCCCGTCTCCATCCTGACCCCAATGTCTCCAATCCTGCCCCCGTCTCCAATCCTGCCCGTCTCCATCTTACCTCCCCGTGTCTCCAACCTGCTGGGGAGACATATTGGCCACTTTAAATAACTAAATTAAAAAAAAACTTTCTTCTGATGTCATCGTCATGTGATCAGGGGGTGGAGCTGATTAATGGTAAAGGCCTGTGATCAGCTCCACCCCCTGATCACATGACGGTGACGTCACCACAGGTCCTTCAACTCTTCGGCCACAGCGCACAGCACTTGGGGCCCAATGACTAGGAGCACAGGAGCGGGGACCCTGAACTGCGGGGGCCCCTTCTGTACTGCTGTTCACTGGGCCCCATACGGCAGTAAGGGCTGTAATGCCCTGATGGCGGCCCTGGGTACAAGAGAGGCCTAGATGTCTTCCTGGAGTTTAACAATATTGTATCTTACAGTTATTAGGTTCTTTAGATGGATGTAGATTTGGGGATTCGTTCTGGCAGAATATAGGCTGAACTGGATGGACAAATGTCTTTTTTCGGCCTTGCTAGCTATGTTACTATGTAAGATGAATTGATGATAACCTGAAAAATTATGGAGGTCATAAAAAACGCTAGATGTAGTAATTTTTGACAAACTGCGTAGGGCAAGAAGTAAAATCCCATATCACATGCGTTTTTCCCCCTATTTTTTAATGACTTGATAGTCAGAAAGAAAGAACAAAAAGAACGCACTTATAATTACCTATCGGTACATTCTTTTGTAACCAATTTCTAGATTCCGCTCTTATCCGATTATGCAACAATACGTTGTATATGTCCTGTTTTGAACATGCGGTTTTCATTATATTGGAAAAACAATTCTCCCCCTATTGGTGCGATACAGAGAGTAGAGGGTATTTTAATTTGATAACATCAGGTAAAGGGGTCCCAAGATTAATCAGCCATATAAGAGAGAAACATGCGGGCAATCCTGAGTCTTTACATTTTGTGGGGGTTGAAAAAGTTGTTTTACCTGCACAAGGAGGAGATTTGCATAAGATGTTATTGAGAAAAGAAGCTAGGTGGATTATACACACATGAGTGCAAGGCGCAGTGGGATTTAATGATAAAGTTGATATGTCTGTTTTTTATGAAATTTTTGTTATAGCTGATATTTTATCAAGTTTTGCATTTTTTGTCTGTCATGATTTTCTGTGGTAAGTTCACGCAGATTCGTGAAGGTGGACGAGGTCTCCAATCAATTGGTTGACTTTGGATAAGGAGTGGTCTTCTCGCCTCTATATGGGACTCGTCACCTCCTCTGCATCTAGGACCCGTAGAAGCTCATACTGGTGTGAAACAGCCATCGTCCATTGCGTATCCTCTTCACACTCCCTTGCTGTTTTTAAGTGATTTCCAAATAAAGGACATGAATGGGACAGTGAGTACCTGTACCACTTCTTCTTTACAATTGTAACTGCCAGAAGTAGCACATCTTATAGCTGCACCTTTTCTGGGGCGGCTGAGAGCTGATGTTTTTAGCCTGGGGGGGCAGTATCTATGGCCCCTTCCTATGCTATTAATATGAGCCTGCAGTGGACTGCATAGCCTTTGCTGGTTATTAATTATAGGGGGACCCTACGTAATTTTTTGGGGGGTCCCCTATTTAGTAGCCAGTAAAGGCTAAGTGTACAGATGTGAACTGATATTAAAAGCCTGGGAAGCTTCTTGGGTATTACCCCATTCTCAGGCCATAAACATCTTCCCCAACATCTTAACCAAGCCATCGGCTTTCCCTCTGCTGGTTAAGAAATTTATGCGGGAGCCCATGCCATTTATTTTCAGAAAAATTATCTTTTAATAATTAATTACACGTACAGTAAGCTGCATACACACTGCACTAATTGTATGTGTCACTGACATCGATTTATATATCTATTCTATATGTATTTATGGTGTGTAATCTTATCTCTTCTATTCTGTCGGCTCTTGCTGTGATTTGACATTACACGGCATATGAATTGCCGACTTTACTTCTATCTATTTATGTAATATACAGTATATACATATACAGCTCTGGCAAAAATGAAGAGACCACTGCAAAATGTTCAGTTTGTCTGATTTTTCTCTTTATAGGTATATTTTTGAGTAAAATGTAAATTTTTCTTTTAGTCTATAAACTTCTGACAACATGTCTCCGAATTTTCAAGCAATAACTTTTGTATTTTTTTTCTGACAAACAAAAATGGTCAAAATAAAAAAACAGTGCTTTCAGACCTCAAATAACGCAAAGAAAACAAGTTCATAATCATTTAGAAACAGCAATACTAATGTTTTAACTCAGGAAGAGTTCATAAATTAATATTTTGTGGAACAAACATTCTTGCCCTCAGTCTTTCACACTGCTTCTGGCGCAAAAATTTAAGCAGTTCTTCTTTGTTTGATGGCTTGTGACTATTCATCATCCTCTTGATTACATTCCAGAGGTTTTCAATGGGGTTCAGGTCTGGAGAATGGGCTGCCCATGACAGGGTTTTGATGTGGTGGTCTCTTAATTATTGCCAGAGCTGTATAGATATATGTGTGTGTCACTGACATCTATATATCTATGTATTCTATGTGTATATATCTATTCTAATCTGTCAGTGTGATTATACTGTACACAGCACATGAATTGCCGGCTTTTCAAAGGATCTAGAGGTATGATTCTACAGGAAGTTGGGTTTTTTTTCCCTCTGGGGGCATTCAACTTTATTAGCATGCACAAATAGAAACAAGATAGCCCCAAAAACACATGAAAAAACCCACAAATAAAAGCAACTAGAGATGAGCGACTTTGCCTTTTTTCGGGTCGAGTCGAGTTTTATGAAACCTGACTTTCTCAAAAGTCGGGTCGAACAAAATCGGCCGATTATCGTGAAAAGTCGAAGGCCGACTGAAACACGAAACCCAATGTAAGTCAAAGGGGAAGCAAAGTCGGCAGGGAGTGGAGGACATTAAACACACCTACAGTGCCCATTTGAATGGCAAAAACATCAATTTTCATTACTGAAGCTTGTCAACCTTAATTTACTTCATAATAATAGTTACGCACTGAAAAATGGGGGTTATTTGGCTAAAGTTGTGGAGGGGTAGGGCTGGCTCCAGGTTTTCATGTGCCCTGGGCCAAAGAGCGCCCCTTTAACACATACCACAACTCATGATGCTCCGATACGGTAGAGAAATAGCGGTATAGTACAATGAAAAATACTTCACTTTTTACATCTCATGACTGATATCGATTTTAAATTCTCCAATAGCTCCCAAAACGGACAGTACATTACTCAATACAGTATTATGGGCACCGCATAGTGCGCTATACAGAGTAATGAGGCCCATATATTTCTCCATTCAGAATCATTGGTCCCATATAATGTTTGAAGCAGTATATGATGAGCTCCACATAATGCTACAGTATAAGTTGGTCCCCATGGATGAAGCTCCACTGTCTTATGGGCCCAAATAATGCTCCATATATAATGGGCCCCATTTCTAATGCTCCAGTGTATAATGGGCCCTGTAAATGCTGCTCCAGTGTCTGATGTCCATCTTTGGAATGCTCCAATGTATGGTGGGCCCCATATATCATTCTCCAGAGTATAGTGCTCCCCAAAAATTGCTGTTCCAACATTGAAAACAATTAAATAAGTCTCCTCGCTAGGGAATCCCTGTACTAGTCTGGACTCCTCCTCGTCCCCATCTTCCATCTCACTGCACTTGGCTGTTTAGGCAGAGGGCATACAGACGTGATGTCATTGTGCTCTCTGATCAGAATATCACTGTCAGGACACGCGGAAGACGTCATGGCGGTGGAGCAGGGAGAGGTAAGTATTTCAACTTTGCAAGTGCTGTGATCCGGAGCAAGCAGGGGGGGCCCACTCATTGGCGACGGGACTGGCACAGGGCCCCTCATAGTACGGCGGTGTGTGGCGGTGTGTCTGATGGTGGGTGGGCCCTCCCACTGGCAGAGACACTTTTGGGTACTATGAGGGGCCCTGTGCCAGTGCCGTCGCCCATGAGTATGCCCCCAACCTGCTCAAGGAACCTGCACTTTCATCTGCACCTTCCTCTTTGTCACCTTGTAAGGTGGTATAGTATGCGGGAAGGGGAACCTGAGTTTCCTCAGGGTCAGATTCTGGCTGTGTAGAGTGTGAGGGGAATGTAGTGGTCTGGGTCAATGTACCAGCAGAATCATCTAGCAGTGGCTGGGCATCAGTGCACTTGTGGCGTCCCCAGGAGTACGGTCGCCACAGTGGCATTACCTTCCTCCTAGGGAGTGTGATGTCATGCTTGGGAGCAACGAAGGATCTCTCTACCAGTTCAACCAACACACAACACATTTCCCACTCCAGGCCAGCAGGGAGACCTCTGAACCTGACTGCTGAGGAGCTGCTCTCTGTGGACGGGAGGAGGTAAGTTAGGGCGCTCTGTACAGGGAAGGGGAAGTGTGTGGACATGAGAAGGGGAGCTGGAGGATGAGCAGAGTTAAGGCTCACTCCTAGCTGGAGCGCATGGTCCAGATTCTGGTCTCCGAGTTTGTAGGGACACTGACGTTCCTGCAGCAGAAACCGGAGGAAGTAGCAGCTGTAAATGCTCTGTACCCAACTAAGGCTCGGAGGCCCAAGCAGCGACGTGTGGGAGCCAGAAGAAAAAGGCTACGGCTGCCTGCCATACGAGAAAGTTCCAAAAGAGAGTCAACAGGGGGAACTTCATTGAACTCAGCACTGCGAGTACCTCAGATAAGCGCTAGAACGGAGGCCACACTACCTATCTGCAGAGAGAGAATTTGAAGTTGGCTTCCAGGCTGACCAACTCCTTCTCCATCTGTACTCTGGGTCCTGGACGGCACTTACCAAGTACAGGTAAAGGAACTGCACGACTGTGTCTGTCATCTTTCTCCTGCGCCTGGCGCACGGCTCTGCTACATCCTGCACTGCACACCATCTACCAACTCTTTCATCTGCCCTGTGACTATGGCCCTACCTGTGCAGGGTTTCTACATCTTAGCTGCACCACAACATCTGTCCCAGAGAAGCGACACTGCAGCGCTGGTCAATCTAATCAGAAACCACAGGTGGAGTCACGTATCATTCACCTATAAACGTAATTCACCCCTTTGCATGGACACCCAGGGCCACGGAACGGGTCACCACCACCGTGACACATCCCTGTGAGACACCGGCCCGGTACCGATTAACCCCACTGCCCTGGCTGGCCACCCACTCTCCATGTCTGATTCATCGTGGACTTGGGAATTCACGATTTGACTTGATAACCCAGGCATGGTATGATAGAAAGAGCTACATGGACTAATGTGAACTGTGGCCTACTGCATCATTCACTTTTGGTGGGGGTGAAGGACACAAGGAAAGGGGTTCTTCCTGACCAGGAGCCAGCACTTGACGACTCAGTGCTTGCATTTTTTGAAACTTCAGAAGAGGAGGGCATATTTGCTGGAGTCTGTTTCGGTAATGTAAGCCAAAACCAGTTCCTCATGCTCCGCCTTTAAAAGCGGTTAACCTACTCCCAGAAAAGGTAACCTTCCAGGCGTTCCGGAGCCAGACCATGACGTAGGCTCAACACCTCCTGCCTTGGCTGCTATTGTGCTTTTGCCACTACCAGCAGATGCACCACCACCATCAGCACCAGCTGGCCCCCCCACGCCCACGTCCACAGCCTCTTCCACCAAACTTCAAAATTTTGCAGAAAATAGACCCAAAATAACATCAGATATATGGCAGTGTATCAGCAGCGTACAGCTCTATTCAGTCAAAGGATAATTGTCAATCTCCCTATATATTCCATCAGTCACACAGAGACGCTCACAGGTTCAGTATGGATTAGACAAGAATATAAAAATTAGACAAAGTGTGCAGTATCATCAGATAGCAGGTATATAGTATAGTTTAAACATTCTAAATCTCCGTAGATATTTGAGGAGGCACACACAGACACTCTCAGGCTCAGTATTGGATTACAATTATACAAATATTGTTCACGGCTTGCCATAACATGAATTCACATCAATTATGTAATTAAGTAGGTAT
Source organism: Dendrobates tinctorius (assembly GCF_039654945.1). Classification (NCBI taxonomy): domain Eukaryota; kingdom Metazoa; phylum Chordata; class Amphibia; order Anura; family Dendrobatidae; genus Dendrobates; species Dendrobates tinctorius. Next base: position 65,951,415 of record NW_027361684.1, on the reverse strand, counting down.
AACAATAATCTGATATTATTATTATTATTGATAATAAATTATTTTGTCAAAGAAGAAGAAAAGAAGAAAGAAGATCTTATTATATTTTGAGGGTTCCAATTAGTGTCTTTCACCCTCAAAAGAGGGAATTGTTAAATATTAATATTTGGTGGTTAAATTCTTATTACACTCAGGTCTGTACTGAACACATGGTCTTATGCTGACAACTACATAGGTTATTTTTAAGTTTAGCTCATGGTAAAAGTCCACTCCATATATAGAAACCACGTGCTTTGACAGACGTATATTTAAAGGGAAGGTGCCGTGTTTTTTCATGTAAAAAAGAAAATAGTATAAAAAGATATTGTCCCCTAAGCTTGACTCAGTGGTGTGTATGGATTTTTTTTTTTCTGTAGTAATGCATCCACTGGGGGCTGCCATCTTACCTCTCTGGCTGCTGAACGACACTTTCCATGCTCATTTACGGCAGTCCCTGGGCATAAGAGAAAATAGTCGGCTGCCGACCCAATCTCTTTCATTGCAGCTGCGTCAGGAGTGATCTGGCCACGCCTCTGTAGGCAGCTCAATTCCCAGCTGTAGGTATGGCCAGGCGCCATCTTATTAGAGCTCAGTGCTTTTCTTTTAGCTTCATTTACACTCTATTGCAAGCCCTGGATGCTGTACTGTTCCACCATAACAGGGCTTGGATGTTCACTCTGCACATACCAGCTGTAGGAGAGGAACCAGGACGAGCTCCTGGGGACCAAGCTGCTCTTTCCAAAACACCCTACCAGCTGCAGCCCCTGCTCTTGCAAAATATAGGAGGAGCTGCTCCCTGCTGTTTCAAAACACTTGGCCATCTGCTGAGCCATGTATCTAATCCTCTCCTGTGTGATACTGACTGCTGAGCCCTGTATCTAATCCTCTCCTGTGTGATACTGTGTGCTGAGCCGTGTATCTAATCCTATCCTGTGTGATACTGTGTGCTGAGCCATGTATCTAATCCTCTCCTGTGTGATACTGTGTGCTGAGCCGTGTATCTAATCCTATCCTGTGTGATACTGTCTGCTGAACCGTGTATCTAATCCTATCCTGTGTGATACTGACTGCTGATCCGTGTATCTAACCCTATCCTGTGTGATACTGTGTGCTGAGCCGTGTATCTAATCCTATCCTGTGTGATACTGTGTGCTGAGCCGTGTATCTAATCCTATCCTGTGTGATACTGTCTGCTGAGCTGTGTATCTAATCCAATCCTGTGTGATACTGACTGCTGAGCCATGTGTCTAATCTTCTGTGTTCTACTGACTGCTGAGCCGTGTATCTAATCCTATCCTGTGTGATACTGACTGCTGAGCCGTGTACCTAATCCTATCCCATGTGATACTGCTCTCCTGAAATACTCTGTGCTGCTGTCACCCTGCTCCTCCACCATATATCTCCCTCTGTGCCCCCCCATAGACCAGCACACTGTTCTCCTGAAATACTCTGTGCTGCTGTCACCCTGCTCCTTCACCATATATCTCCCTCTGTGCCCCCCATAGACCAGCACACTGCTCTCCTGAAATACTCTGTGCTGCTGTCACCCTGCTCCTCCACCATATATCTCCCTCTGTGCCCCCCATAGACCAGCACACTGCTCTCCTGAAATACTCTGTGCTGCTGTCACCCTGCTCCTCCACCATATTTCTCCCTCTGTGCCCCCCATAGACCAGCACACTGCTCTCCTGAAATACTCTGTGCTGCTGTCACCCTGCTCCTCCATCATGTATCTCCTTCTGTGCCCCCCATAGACCAGTACACTGCTCTCCTGAAATACTCTGTGCTGCTGTCACCCTGCTCCTCCACCATATATCTCCCTCTGTGACCTCCCCCATAGACCAGCACACTGCTCTCCTGAAATACTCTGTGCTGCTGTCACCCTACTCCCAGAATCCTTGCTGCCTGCCATCCTCGGTGACCAAAGACCCCATTCCTCTCCTCAGATTTCGTCCTGGCGATGTGTGAAAGCGAGACGACAGGGGCCTGATATATGGTGGAAGGAGCAGGGCGACAGCAGCACAGAGTATTTCAGGAGAGCAGTGTGCTGTTCTATGGGGGGGCACCCTGTTCTGTGCCAGGGATTGTACATAGAGCGCTGTGTTTTATACACATGGATGGACCATCTGCTTGTCTGCTCCACAGAAATCCAGGAAACATTTCTGCTGATTGATGACCTGTCCTGATCCAGACTTTGCATGCAAAGACAGTCAGTAACTTTGCAGGCCCCATCAAAATGGCTGCTCACTGTGTTCCTAGATGTCATCCTCTCTTTTCTCTTAGCAAACACCCAGAAGGGGAGGAGAGGAGTGACACCACACCCATGTCAGCAGATTCCGCCCATAATTACTGCAGTGCAGTAATGTGAGCTAGTTGTACACTAGGTTTTTGTGCCAAATTTCAGTAGCTGCTCCCCCTAGTGTTAACAAGTGGAAATGCCAAACTTTTTAAAATTATTTTTCATATTTTACAAAATTAAAAACATGATAATATTTTTTAAGAAAATTTAAACATTAATTCTTCACATTTTTTCAATTGCTGAAAAAAAAAATTTTGGATGGCACCTTCCCTTTAAGGTGGGGGCTTACTCTAGGGGTCGCTAGCTCTCTCCTTCACCACCATGAGACACACTTGAGGAGTCATCTTTGCTCGGACATGACATTGAATGGACAGCTGGTATGTAACTTGATCACTACGTGAGAAGCCTAACAGATACAGAGGCCATTGACCATGCGGGATCCCAGAGAGAGAAAGGTACAAGCTTTGCTATGAACAAATGGACAATCTATATAATCATGCACCTATTTTTATGTTTTTCTGTAATAATCTTTTCTTTGATGGAAGAATCCAAATAAACCACTACATTTTTATCTGGTAACAAGTCCTGAGTATTTTTTTACACCAGGGCAACAGCACTCGCACGGTTGTGTGCGCTAGGTGGTGACCCTGGCAATGGGGGGGAGGCAGCCCAGTTAGGGAGGTTTACAAAATGGCATATGTTGATCTGGGACATTCAGCTGCTGCTAAAGGCGAAATTGGTCAAGTCCGAGGAAGAGTAGGACCAAAGCAAGTCATTTTTCTGGCAACCTATGTGTCATCAGGGGAAGGTGGGATAAAATCCTTGGAAACCCATGCATGGTTCATTTTAACCCCTTCCTGACATCAGACGTACTATCCCGTCCATGGGACCCGGGCCCCTATGCCCATGGATGGGATAGTACGTCTACCGCGATCAGCGGCGCCTACGTGGTGAGCGCCGCTGATCGCGGCCGGGTGTCAGCTGATTATCACAGCTGACACCCGGCACAATGTGTCAGGGGCAGTCACGGACCGCCCCCGACACGTTAACCCCTTGCACACCGCGATCAAACATGATCGCGGTGTACCGGGGGTTAAAGGGAAGCATCGGCAGGGAGGGGGCTCCCTCCGTGCTTCCCTGAGCCCCCCACGGCAGCGCAATGTGCAGCGCTGCTGCAGGGCGCTCCTTTCCTGCAGGCCCCCGAATCCAAGATGGCGACGGGGGCCTTCGGGGGCCTGCAGGAAGCTGGCTTCCTCAGTGCCTGCAAAGCGCAGGCATGAGGAAGCCTTCTGCACTGCCTGTGACAGATCGCTGATCTGTCACAGTGATCTGTGATGTGACAGATCAGCGATCTGTCACAGGACAGTGATGTCCCACCTGGGACTATTTAATAAAGTTAAAAAAGAATAAAAAAAAATGTTAAAATAAATAAAAAAAAAATCGCCAAATAAATTAGAAAAAAAAAAAATATTCCCCCCAAAAAATCCATTTTTTGGAAATAAAAAAAAAAAAAAACAATAAAAGTACACATATTAGGTATCGCCGCATCCGTAACGACCCACCCTATAAAACTGTCCCATTAGTTAACCCCTTTAGCGAACTCCTTAAAAAATAAAAATAAAAAACAAAGCAAAAAATAATGATTTATTATCATACCGCCAAACAAAAAGTGTAATAACGTGCGATCAAAAAGACGCATATAAATATCCATGGCAACGCTGAAAACGTCATCTTGTCCCGCAAAAAACGAGCCACCACTCAGCATCATCAGCAAAAAAATGAAAAAGTTATAGCTTGCAGAATAAAGCGATGCAAAAATAATTATTTTTTATATAAAATAGTTTTCATTGCATAAAAGCGCCAAAACATAAAAAAAGACCTAAATGAGGTATCACTGTAACCGTACTGACCCGATGAATAAAACCGCTTTATCAATTTTACCGCACGCGGAATGGTGTAAACGCACCCCCCCAAAAGAAATTCATGAAACGCTGGTTTTTGTTCATTCTATGTCCTAAAAATCGGAATAAAAAGCGATCAAAAAATGTCACATGCCCGAAAATGGTACCAGTAAAAACGTCAACTCGTCCCGCAAAAAATAAAACCTCACATGACTCAGTGGGTCAAAATACGGAAAAATTATAGCTCTCAATATGTGGTGATGCAAAAACTATTTTTACAATAAAAAGCGTCTTTTAGCGTGCAACAGCTGCCAAATATAAATAATAAATTAAACCCCCCGTTTCTACCCCCTTAGTTAGGGAAAAATAATAAAATTTAAAAAATGTATTTATTTCAATTTTTCCATTAGGGTTAGGGTTAGGGCTAGGGTTAGGTTTAGGGCTAGGGTTAGGGTAGGGTTAAGGCTAGGGTTAGGGTTAGGGCTAGGGTTAGGGTTAGGGCTGAGATTAGGGTTAGGGGTGTGTTGGGGTTCAGGTTGGAGTTAGAATTGGGGGTTTCCACTGTTTGGGCACATCAGGGGCTCTCCAAATGCAACATGGCGTCTGATCTCAATTCCAGCCAATTCTGAGTTGAAAAAGTCAAATGGTGCTCCTTCCCTTCCAAGCTCTGCCATGCGCCCAAACAGTGTTTTACCCCCACATGTAGGGTATCAGTCTACTCAGGTCAAATTGCAAAACAATTTTTGGGGTCCAATTTCTCCTGTTACCCTTAGGAAAATAAAAAATTGGGGGCAAAAATATAATTTTTGTGGAAAAAAATGATTTTTTTATTTTCACGTCCGAGTGTTATAAACTTCTGTGAAGCACTTGGGGGTTCAAAGTGCTCACCACACATCTAGATAAGTTCCGTGGGGGGTCTAGTGTCCAAAATGGGGTCACTTGTGGTGAGTTTCAATAGTTTAGGTACATCAGGGGCTCTCCAAACGCACATGACACCCGCAGACCATTCCATCAAAGTCTGCATTCCAAAACGTCACTGCTTCCCTTCCGAGCCCCGACGTGTGTCCATACAGTAGTTTTCTCCAACATATGGGGTATCAGCATACTCAGGATAAATTGGACAACAACTTTTGGGGTCCAATTTCTCCTGGTACCCTTGGGAAAATAAAAAAATAGTGACTAAAATATCATGTTTGTGGAAAAAATACAAATTTTTTATTTTCACGCCCGGGCGTTATAAACTTCTGTGAAGCACTGGGGGGTTTAAAGTGCTCACCACACATCTAGATAAGTTCCTTGGGGGGTCTAGTTTACAAAATGGTGTCATTTGTGGGGGGTTTCCACTGTTTAGGTACATCAGGGGTTTTCCAATCGCGACATTGTGTCCGATCTCAATTCCAGCCAAAAACGTCAAATGGCGCTGCTTCCCTTCCGAGCTCTGCCATGCGCCCAAATAGTGGTTTACCCCCACATGTGGGGTATCATGGTACTCAGGACAAATTGCACAATAACTTTTAGGGTCCTGTTACCCTTGGAAAAATAAGAATTGAGGGTGAAAAGATCATTTTTGTGGAAAAAATATGATTTTTTAATTGTACGGCTTTATGTTATAAACTTCTGTGAAGCCCTTGGGGGTTCAAAGTTCTCACCACACATCTAGATAAGTTCCTTAGGGGGTCTAGTTTCCAAAATGGTGTCATTTGTGGGGGGTTTCCACTGTTTTGGTACATCAGGGGTTTTCCAATCGCGACATGGTGTCCTATCTCAATTCTAGCCAAAAACGTCAAATGGCGCTGCTTCCCTTCCGAGCTCTGCCATGCGCCCAAATAGTGGTTTACCCCCACATGTGGGGTATCAGGGTACTCAGGACAAATTGCACAATAACTTTTAGGGTCCTGTTACCCTTGGAAAAATAAGAATTGAGGGTGAAAAGATCATTTTTGTGGAAAAAATATGATTTTTTAATTGTACGGCTGTATGTTATAAACTTCTGTGAAGCCCTTGGGGGTTCAAAGTTCTCACCACACATCTAGATAAGTTCCTTAGGGGGTCTAGTTTCCAAAATGGTGTCATTTGTGGGGGGTTTCCACTGTTTTGGTACGTCAGGGGTTTTCCAGTCGCGACATGATGTCCGATCTCAATTCCAGCCAAAAACGTCAAATGGCGCTGCTTCCCTTCCGAGCTCTGCCATGCACCCAAATAGTGGTTTACCCCCACATGTGGGGTATCAGCGTACTCAGGACAAATTGCACAATAACTTTTAGGGTCCTGTTACTCTTGGGAAAATAAAAATTGGGGTGAAAAGATCATTTTTGTGGAAAAAATGATTTTTTAATTGTACCGCTGTACGTTATAAACTTCTGTAAAGCCGTTGTGGGTTCAAAGTTCTCACCACATATCTAGATAAGTTCCTTGGGGGGTCTAGTTTCCAAAATGGGGTCACTTGTAGGGGGTTTCCACTGTTTAGGTACATCAGGGACTCTCCAAATGTGACATGGTGTCCGATCTGAATTCCAGCCAATTTTGCATTGAAAAAGTCAAACGGCGCTCCTTCCATTCTGAGCTCTGCCATGCGCCGAAACAGTCATTCCCCCCCACATATCAGGTATCAGCGTACTCAGGACAAATTGCACAATAACTTTTGCAGTCCAATTTCTCCTGTTACCCTTGGTAAAATAAAAAAAATTTAACCTGAAGTATTTTTTTTGTGAAAAAAAGTTGATGTTCATTTTTTTTACATATGACTGTATTCAATTCCTGTGATGCACCTAAAGGGTTAATAAACTTCTTGAATGTGGTTTTGAGCACCTTAAGGGGTGCAGTTTTTAGAATGGTGTCACTTTTGGGTATTTTCTATCATATAGACCCCTCAAAGTGGCTTCAAATGTGATGTGGTCCTAAAAATAAAATGGTGTTGTAAAAATGAGAAATCGCTGGTCAACTTTTAACCCTTATAACTTCCTAACAAAAAAAAATTTTGGTTCCAAAATTGTGCTGATGTAAAGTAAACATGTGGGAAATGTTAGTTATCAAGTTTTTTGTGTGCCGTATCTCTGTGATTTAAGGGCATAAAAATTCAAATTTGGAAAACTACGAAATTTTCAAAATTTTCGCCAAATTTCCGTTTTTCTCACAAATAAACGCAAGTTATTTGAATTAAATTTTACCACTAACATGAAGTGCAATATGTCACGAGAAAACAATGTCAGAATCACCGGGATCCATGGAAGCGTTCCAGAGTTATGACCTCATAAAGGTACAGTGGTCAGAATTGTAAAAATTGGCCCGGTCATGAACGTGCAAACCACCCTTGGGGGTGAAGGGGTTAATGAAGGTTAGATCATCCACATTTTGGGTCGACAGACGGGTCTTTTTTTCTGTCAGGATTGATCCAGTTGCACTGAAAACTCTTTCTGATAGCACACTTGCAGCTGGGCAAGCGAGCTCCTGTAAGGCATATTGTGCCAAATCAGGCCAGGTGTCCAGTTTAGCGGCCCAATAGTCAAATGGGAATGACCTGTGAGGGAGAACATCGATATGGGACGAGAAGTAGTTTGTAACCATAGTTGACAACTGCTGTCTCCTGTCACTTTCAATCGATGCAGTATTACCAGTCGTGTGAGCGGGACTTGAAAAATCAGTCCACAACATGGTCATGAAACCCATGCCTCCAACGCCACTTCTGATGTGTGCACCACAAACACCTCTTCCAAGCTGCCCCCGGCCCCTACAGCTTGTGTGAGAACCATCACCGCTGCTGTGTGCTGGGAATGCCTCAACCAACCGGTTTACCAGAGTTGCTTGATTGTTAGCCAATATTAGGTCAGGGTTCTCCTGTGGCATTATGTTTTGGAATTTGCCTTTATAGAGTGGATCCAGGATGCTGGCCAACCAGTAGTTGTCATCGTTTATCATTTTGGCAATGCGGGGATCCCTTTTTAGGATCTGCAAGGCATAATCTGACATGTGGGCCAATGTTCCTGGTGTCAATGATGCACTGCGAGTGCTGGGTGGAAGGGCACTTTCTGGCAAATCCACATCCCTCCAGTCACGCACAAACCCTGTACCAGACCTTGCCACGCCAACATTTTCTCTTGCACCACGAGAAGCATCCTCCTCCCCTAAATAATCTTCGCCATCATCATCCTCCTCCTCTTCCTCTTCTTCCTCCACCTCATCCAGGAGAGGTCCCGGAGCAGACAATGGCTGACTGTCATCAAGGCTTCCCTCCTCCTCTTCCTCATTTACCTCGGCAGCCTGCTCCTTAATGTGCGTCAAAGTTTGCATGAGCAGACGCATAAGAGGGATGCTCATGCTTATGATGGCATCGTCTGCGCTTACCAGCAGTGTGCATTCCTCAAAACACTGAAGGACTTTACAGAGGTCTTTCAGCTTCGACCACTGCACACCTGTCAACTCCATGTCTGCCCTCAAAGTGCCTGCCTGTGTATCCTCCCACAAATGCATCATGGCCTGCCTCTGTTCTCACAGCCTCTGAACCATGTGCAGGGTGGAGTTCCACCTTGTTGCAACGTCGATAATTAGGCGGTGCTTAGGAAGGTGGAGCAATCGCTGCAGCTTCTGCATATGACTGGAGTGTACCGGCGACCGGCGGATGTGCGAGCACAGTCTTCGAACCTTATGGAGCAGGCCTGTTAACTCCGGATAATTATTGAGGAAGTACTGCAACACCAGGTTCAAGGTGTGAGCCAAGCAAGGTATGTGTCTGAGTTTTGAAAGGGCTATGGCTGCCAAAAAATTCCGGCCGTTATCACTAACTACCTTGCCTGTATCAAGATGTAGACTGCCCCGCCATGACTCAGTTTGTCGCTGAAAGTAGTTGGCCAGTACCTCCGCGGTGTGTCTGTCGCCCAAACACATCATCTGCAACACAGCCTGCTGACGCTTTCCACTAGCTGATCGATAGGGGGACACCTCGTGTGCAACACTGGCAGCTGCGGATGGAGTGCTCGTGCGACTGCGCTATGTGGTCGAGCTTTCGCTTCTGGAGGAGGAGGGTCAAACGCCTACAGCCAACTGTTTCCTATACCGTGAGCTAGGCAGCACTGTCCCACCACCGCTGTCCCCTGTGGACCCTGCATCCACCACATTAACCCAGTGCGCAGTGATGGACACATAACGTCCCTGGCCATGCCTACTGGACCATGCATCAGTTGTTAGGTTCACCTTTCCACTCACTGATTGCTTGAGTGCATGGACAATGCGGTCTTTCACATGAAGGTGGAGGGCTTGGATATCTTTGGAAGAAAAGAAGTGGCGACTGGGTAGGTCATAGCGTGGTGCTGCGTAGGCCATGAGTTCACGGAAAGCTGCGCTTTCAACCAACCAGTAGGGCATCATCTCTAATGAGATTAGTTTGGCAATGTGGGCGTTCAAACCCAGTGTACGCAGATGAGAGGATGAGTACTTGGATGAGTACTTTCTTGTCCTACTCATAGTCTCTGGTAAGGTGAGCTGGACTTGAGAGCTGCATATGGTGGAACTAGCGGTAGACATGGCGGACTGAGAGAGGGTTGATGATGGTGATGTAGTTGGTGTTCTTTCTGATGGCCTAGATTCAGTCTTTCGTTGATATAACATTGTGATTCCCTGACTGCTTTGGCCTTGCGACGACACCTCAACATTTGCTGCTGGTTGTGTGCTAACTGGTGGGCTTACAGTGGGGGAAACAATGTAGCGTTGCTGACCACCTTCTTTGGGAGCAGTTGCACATGTGGTATGTGAGGTTTGGTAGTCCGTCCACGCTTGCAAGTGCATGCTGGTTAAATGTCTAAGCATGCAACTGGTATTCAAATTTCTCAGATTTTTCCCTCGGCTAAAGGTCTTTGCACACTTCTTACAGATAACCTTTGCCTGATCATTAGGATTTTGTTCAAAAAAGTGCCACACTGCATTCTTCCTACTAGGGAAGACATTTTGAGGCCTTGCACGCTGTGCTATTTTGACCGTCTGGCCAAGCTGTCCTGCAAGTCTTTTGGTTTTTGTAACCTGTTTTTGGACTGCTTCGGGCATGCCAGATAACAGCTTCTGAGCTATTGGCAGCGGCACCATCTTCCCCCAATGGATGCCAATCTGGGTTAACAACTGGGTCATCCATCACCTCCTCTTCAATGACATGCGCACCTTCCTCTGTGTCACCGTGTATGGTGGTATAGTATGCGGGAAGGGGCACCTGAGTTTCATCAGGGTCAGATTCTGGCTCAGTACACTGCGAGGACAATGTAGTGCTCTTAGTGACTGTACCAGCAGAATCATCTAGCAGTGGCTGTGCATCAGTGCACTCCATGTCAGATTCATCTTGGACTGGGGAATTCACGATTTGACTTGATAACCCAGGCATGGTATGAGAAAAGAGCTCCATGGAGTAATCTGTAGTGTGGCCTGCCGCATCCTTCACTTTTGGTAGGGGTGAAGGACACAAGGAAAGGTGTTGTTCCTGACCAGGAGCCTTCACTGATGACGCAGTGCTTTTATTTTTTGAAAGTTCAGAAGAGGAGGCGATAGAGCTGGAGGCTGTGTCAGCAATGTAAGCCAAAACTTGTTCCTGAAGCTCCGGCTTTAAAAGCAGTTTACCTACTCCCAGAAAAGGGAACCTACGAGGCCTTGTGGAGCCAGACAATGATGGCTCCTGCCTTAGGTGCTATTGTGCTTTTGCCACAACCAGCAGAAGCACCACCACCAACACCACCACTATCAGGACCAGCTGGCAACCCCCGCCCACTTCCATGGCCTCTTCCACCATACTTCTTCATTTTTTTGAAAAAAGTACCCAAAATAACAACAGCTATATGGTACTGTAAAACAAGGTAAAGGGTCTATAGAGTATTGGTGAGAATTTGAATCTCACTGTAGATTGGAAGACGCTGAACTATTGTCTCAGGCCCAGTAGAGATTACACCGCAATGTGTCAGACAGAAATTGGCTGGTACCCAAACAGAGAGCACAGAATGACAATTGTGCAGAAATATCCTGCAGTAAAACATATAACAGTAATCAGCAAGTGCTGAAGAAAAGATGATAACAAATACAGGGTATTTAGCCAATCCAGTTTTTTCCATGCCTATGCATGATTTGAGAGACCCCACCCCTCTCTTGTGTGACATGCACATAAAGAGCTGGCTTGCACCACATGCCCATACTAGGAAGCGGCCTATCTTCATCCTGTTCATTTAGACACTGTTCACATGTTCAGGTTTTAAATACATTAGATAGGGACTGCTTCAATAGGGTTACCTTGACGCGGTGAAGCAGCTTGATATACATTTTTTTGCAAAAAAATCGACTAAATACCCTGTATTTGTTATCATCTTTTCATCAGCACTTGCTGACTACTGTTATATGTTTTACTGCAGGATATTTCTGCACAATTGTCATTCTGTGCTCTCTGTTTGTGTTTGAGTCAGTGGGTGGTATGAACAGCGTCCTACCGACTTGTTCATATGTATGCATGTCACAAGTGTTTTTAATCCAGAAATTGGCTGGTGTATGAGAAGGCAGAAGCTGTATATAGTATTGGTGAGAATTTGAATCTCACTGTAGATTGGAGGACGCTGAACTATTGTCTCTGGCCCAGGACAGATTACACCGCAATGTGACAGGCAGAAATTGCTTAGTGTATGACTAGCTACAAGGTGTATATAGAATTGGGCAGAATTGGAATCTCCCTAGAGTGTAGGTCTGTAAGAACGGACAAACTCCTCGGCTTTTCCTTACAGAGTCACACACAGATAGTTTCAATTTGGCCGTGATAACAGCCGGTACACGGTACTGTGTGAGGAGCGTACACCGCTGTACAATGTGTGAAAAAATGAATGCTCAGTAACTCACCAGGACAAAACAATAAAATTTGGATTTGCTTTGAAAAAAGCAGTTTGTTCAGCAGTGTGAAAACAGCATTGCAGCTATCAGGGAGCCTTAAAAGGCAGCCTAATAACCAACAGAGCTGATGCACCAAAATAGCGCCTCCCCTTGCACTGCACAGTAACTGGTGTGTTGTACAGGCAAAATCGCTAGCAGCAGAAGTAGTTTTTGGTATCTTCTTCCCTGCCTAACGCTCTCCCTACAGAATCATCAGCAGCAGCAGCTCTCCCTATTCTGAGATCAGCATAAGTAACATGGCGGTCGGCGTGCACGCCCTTTTATACCCCCTGTGACGCCACACAAAGCAAGCCAATCACTTGCATGCCCTTCACAAACATGGTGGTAACCGCTGCCTATGTCATCACGTTGCCCACAGTGTCCGTTCTTCCTGATTGGCTGAAAAAGGGCGCAAAAGCATCTTTTGAAACACGACTTTGGTGCGATGGTCGCCGACCTCGTGGCCGACCTCACGCTAAGGTCGGGTTTCGTTTCATGAAACCCGACTTTGGCGAAAGTCGGCGACTTTTGAATTTTTTAGACCCGTTTTGCTCAACTCTAAAAGCAACAAAGATGCACCAAAACTTGCGTTTTTGCCGCAGCTTCTTTCCTGCCAAGAAAACAGGTTTTGCTGCAGAAAAAACGCCCAGTGTAAACTTACCCTAAAAGGCATGCACCCTGCAACATACTATTCACGCTGCTGCATTTTAATTATCTATCTTCCATATCTATCTAATCAGATATCTATCTAATATCTAACCATTTATTTTACTCACGTAGATAGATATCAATGGCGCTATATATCTATCTGATATCTATCTATCTCATATCCATCCACCTATATTAACCCCTTAATCACATATGACGTACTATCCAGTCCATGTGCCCTGGGACTTAATTCCCAGGGACGGGATAGGACGTCATAGCGATCAGCGGCGCCCACGTGGTGAGCGCCACTGATCGCGGCCGGGTGTCAGCTGATTATCACAGCTGACCCCGACACGTTAAACCCTTGCACACCGCGATCAAACATGATCGCGGTGTACCGGGGGTTAAAGGGAAGGATCGGCAGGGAGGGGGCTCCCTCCGTGCTTCCCTGAGCCCCCCACGGCAGCGCAATGTGCAGCGCTGCTGCGGGGGGCTCCTTCCCTGCAGGCCCCCGAATCCAAGATGGCGACGGGGACCTTCGGGGGCCTGCAGGGAGCCAGCTTCCTCAGTGCCTGCAAAGCGCAGGCACGAGGAAGCCTGCAGCACTGCCTGTGACAGATCGCTGATCTGTCGCAGTGATCTGTGATGAGACAGATCAGCGATCTGTCACAGGACAGTGATGTCCCACCTGGGGCAATGTAATAAAGTTAAAAAAAAAAGTGTTAAAATAATTTTTAAAAAAATCGCCAAATAAATTAGAAAAAAAAAAAATATTCCCCCAATAAATTCATTTTTTGGAAATAAAAAAAACAAAAAAACAATAAAAGTACACATATTTGGTATTGCCGCGTCCGTAACGACCTGCCCTATAAAACTATCCCATTAGTTAACCCCTTTAGTGAACCCCTTAAAAAATAAAAATAAAACACGAAGCAAAAAATAATGATTTATTATCATACCACCGAACAAAAAGTGCAATAACGCGCGATCAAAAAGACTCATATAAATATCCATGGTACCGCTGAAAAAGTCATCTTGTCCCGCAAAAAATGAGCCACCATACAGCATCATCAGCGAAAAAATAAAAAAGTTATAGCTCGCAGAACAAAGCGATGCAAAAATAATTATTTTTTATATAAAATAGTTTTCATTGCATAAAACCGACAAAACATAAAAAAAGACCTAAATGAAGTAACGCTGTAACCATACTGACCAAAAGAATAAAGCCGCTTTATCAATTTTATCGCACACAGAACGGTGTAAACGCACCCCCCAAAAGAAATTCATGAAACGCTGGTTTTTGTTCATTCTGCGTCCCAAAAATCGGAATAAAAAGCGATCAAAAAATGTCACGTGCCTGAAATGGTACCAATAAAAATGTCAACTCGTTCCGCAAAAAAATAAGACCTCACATGACTCGGTGTGTCAAAATACGTAAAAATTATAGCTCTCAATATGTGGTGATGCAAAAACTATTTTTACAATAAAAAGCGTCTTTTAGCATATGACAGCTGCCAAACATAAAAACCTGCCATAAATAGTAAATGAAACCCCCCATTATCACCCCCTTAGTTAGCGAGAAATAATAAAATTAAAAGAAAATGTATTTATTTCCATTTTCCCATTAGGGTTAGGGCCAGGGCTAGGGTTAGGGCTGAGATTAGGGTTAGGGGTGTGTTGGGGTTAGGGTTGGAGTTAGAATTGGGGGTTTCCACTGTTTGGGTACATCAGGTGCTCTCCAAATGCAACATGGCGTCTGATCTCAATTCCAGCCAATTCTGAGTTGAAAAAGTCAAATGGTGGTCCTTCCCTTCCAAGCTCTGCCATGCGCCCAAACAGTGTTTTACCCTCACATATGGGGTATCAACCTACTCAGGACAAATTGTAAAACAACTTTTGGGGTCCAATTTCTCCTGTTACCCTTAGGAAAATACAAAATTGGGGGCAAAAATATCATTTTTGTGGAAAAAAATGATTTTTTTATTTTCACGCCCGGGCGTTATAAACTTCTGTGAAGCACTTGGGGGCTCAAAGTGCTCAGCACACATCTAGATAAGTTCCGTGGGGGGTCTAGTTTCCAAAATGGGATCACTTGTGGGGGGTTTCCACTGTTTAGGTACATCAGGGGCTCTCCAAAAGCAACATGACACCCGCAGACCATTCCATCAAAGTCTGCATTCCAAAACGTCACTACTTCCCTTTCGAGACCCGACGTGTGCCCATACAGTAGTTTTCTCCCACATATGGGGTATCAGCGTACTCAGGACTAATTGAACAACAACTTTTGGGGTCCAATTTCTCCTGGTACCCTTGGGAAAATAAAAAAATTGGTGACTAAAAGATCATGTTTGTGGAAAAAATACGATTTTTTTATTTTCACGCCCGGGAGTTATAAACTTCTGTGAAGCACTGGAGGGGTCAAAGTGCTCACCACACATCTAGATAAGTTCCTTAGGGGGTCTAGTTTCCAAAATGGTGTCATTTGTGGGGGGTTTCCACTGTTTTGGTACATCAGGGGCTCTCCAAACGCAACATTGTGTCCGATCTCAATTCCAGCCAAAAACGTCAAATGGCGCTGCTTCCCTTCCGAGCTCTGCCATGCGCCCAAATAGTGGTCTACCCCCACATATGGGGTATCAGCATATTCAGGACAAATTGCACAATAACTTTTATTGTCCTGTTACCCTTGGAAAAATAAGAATTGAGGGTCAAAATTTCATTTTTTGGAAAAAGTATGATTTTTTAATTGTACGGCTGTATGCTATAAACTTCTGTGAAGCCCTTGGGGGTTCAAAGTTCTCACCACACATCTAGATAAGTTCCTTGGGGGGTCTAGTTTCCAAAATGGTGTCATTTGTGGGGGGTTTCCACTGTTTTGGTACATCAGGGGTTTTCCAATCGCGACATGGTGTTTGATCTCAATTCCAGCCAAAAAGGACAAATGGCACTGCTTCCCTTCCGAGCTCTGCCATGCGCCCAAATAGTGGTTTACCCCCACATGTGGGGTATCAGCGTACTCAGGACAAATTGCACAATAACTTTTGGGGTCCTGTTACCCTTGGGAAAATAAAAATTGGGGGTGAAAAGATCATTTTTGTGGAAAAAATATGATTTTTTAATTGTACGGCTGTATGTTATAAACTTCTGTGAAGCCCTTGTAGGTTCAAAGTTCTCACCACATATCTAGATAAGTCCCTTGGGGGGTCTAGTTTCCAAAATGGGGTCACTTGTTGGGGGTTTCCACTGTTTAGGTACATCAGGGGCTCTCCAAACGTGACATGGCGTCCGATCTGAATTCCAGCCAATTTTGCATTGAAAAAGTCAAACGGCGCTCCTTCCCTTCTGAGCTCCGTCATGCGCCGAAACAGTGGTTCCCCCACACATATCAGGTATCAGCGTACTCAGGACAAATTGCACAATTAATTTTGCAGTCCAATTTCTCCTGTTACCATTGGTAAAATAAAAAAAATTGAACCTGAAATATTTTTTTTGTGAAAAAAAGTTAAATGCTCATTTTTTTTTAAATATTCAAAAAATTCCTGTGATGCACCTAAAGGGTTAATAAACTTCTTGAATGTGGTTTTGAGCACCTTAAGGGGTTCAGTTTTTAGAATGGTGTCACTTTTGGGTATTCTCTATCATATAGACCCCTCAAAGTGGCTTCAAATGTGATGTGGTCCGTAAAAATAAAATGGTGTTGCAAAAATGAGAAATCGCTGGTCAATTTTTAACCCTTATAACTTCCTAATAAAAAAAAATTTTGGTTCCAAAATTGTGCTGATGTAAAGTAAACATGTGGGAAATGTTACATATCAAGTTTTTTGTGTGCCGAATCTCTGTGATTTAAGGGCATAAAAATTCAAAGTTGGAAAATTGCGAAATTTTTGCCAAATTTCCATTTTTTTCACAAATAAACGCAAGATGTTTGAATGAAATTTTTCCACTAACATGAAGTACAATATGTCTCGAGAAAACAATGTCAGAATCACCAGGATCCATGGAAGTGTTTCAGAGTTATTACCTCATAAAGGGACAGTGGTCAGAATTGTAAAAATTTGGCCCGGTCATGAACGTGCAAGCCACCCTTGGGGCTTAAGGGGTTAAAAAAAAACAGCATATAACATTTGAAACACTAGCAACATTTTCTAGATATTTATTGAGATGGCAAGAGAAATCCAGAGTAAAATAAATCAAGCCCTTAAAATTATGACTATGTGAAATATGTCAGTCTAAATAAAATGTTATTATTTGTGCCATTTATTCAACATTAGGAGAATGATTTTAATTTTTTTTAATTTGTAATTTACAGACATAAGATGCCCCTTAGATTCATTTCCTTCCCAGTATTGCATCATACAGCTTTCCAGTGGCTTTGACCTGAACATCCCTAAAGCCAGAGTCTGTAAGGAGCTTGGCATACTCAGATGGCGTCCGTTCTCTGCCTTCTGACAGGACCAACATGTTCAGTGAGTACAGCTGAGGAATCACTGGGCCACTTCTGTCTTCATTTAGAAGGACTTCAACTAGCAGCACTCCACCACCTAAAGATTACCGAGAGAGATAGTGGCAATTATCACAAAGGTAAAGCAAGAATCGTCTGATGTTCTGGTTGTTATCTCTGGGTGTAACAATAAGCTCATATTAACATATCAAGCTATCAATGTACATATTAATGACATTACATCAATGTCCTATCAAGTTACTTATTAATAATATCAAAAACATTAAAAGTGTTAGCTGCGTCTGAAGTCCAAAGATTGTGATATCTAATAGTCTGATGTATTTGCTACTAAACACACACACGTGGTCAAAATTGTTGGTACCCCTTGCTTAATGACAGAAAAATCCACAATGGTGACAGAAATAACTTGAATCTGACAAAAGTATTAATAAATAAGAAAAATCTCTGAAAATTAGAGATGAGCGACTTTGCCTTTTTTCAGGTCGAGTCGGGTTTCATGAAACCCGACTTTATTTAAAGTCAGGTTGAACGAAATCGGCCGACTATAGGGAAAAGTCGGGGTCCAACTGAAACACGAATCCCAATGCAAGTCAATGGGGAAGCAAAGTCGGCAGGGAGTGGAGGACAGTAAACACACCTACAGTGCCCATTTCAATGCCAACGACATCAATTCTTATTACTTAAGCTTGTCAACCTTAATTTACTTTATAATAATAGTTACACATTGAAAACTGGGGGTTATTTGGCTAAAGTTGTGGGGGGGTAGGGTTGGTGCCAGGTTTTCGTGTGCCCTGGGCCAAAGAGTGTGAATGCGCCCTTTTAACACATACCAAAATTCATAATGCTCCGATACGGCACAGAAATATAGGTATAGTACAATGAAAAATACTTCACTGCTTACATGACATGACTGATATTATCTATTTTAAATTCTACTATAGCTCAGAAAACGGACAGTATAGTACTCCATACAGTATTGGCCACCACCTAGAGCGCCATACAGAATAATGAGCCCCAAATATTTCTCCATAAAGAATAATTGGTCCCATATAATGTTCCATACAGTATATGATGAGCTCCACATAATACTACAGTATGGATGATGCTCCAGTGTATGATGGGCCCAAATAATGCTCCATATATAATGGGCCCCATTTCTAATGCTACAGTGTATAATCAGCCCCGTAAATGCTGCTCCAGTGTCTGATGTCCCCCATTTGGAATGCTCCAGTATATGTTGGTCCCCATGGACGATGCTCCAGTGTGTTATGGGCCCAAATAATGCTCCAGTGTATAATGGGCCCCATTTCTAATGCTCCAGTGTATAATGGGCCCCGTAAATGCTGCTCCAGTGTCTGATGTCCCCCATTTGAAATGCTCCAGTATATGATGGGCCAAATGGATGATGCTCCAGTGTATGATGGGCCCCATATATCATTCTCCAGTGTATATTGCTCCCCAAAAAATGCTCCCAACATTTAAAAAAATTAAATACCTCTCCTCGCTGGGCACTGCTCTACTCTGGACTCCTCAGCATTGCCATCTTCAAGCTCTCTGCACTTGTACTGTTTCGGTAGAGGGCATACAGACGTGATGTCAACGCTCTCACTAACATGAATGTCACTGTCAGGAAACGCGGAAGACGTCACGGCAGTGGAGCAGGGAGAGGTAAGTATTGCAAGTGCTGTGGCCCTGAGCAAGCATGGGGGGCCCACTCGTGGGCGATGGCACTGGCTCAGGGCCCCTCATATTACGACAGTATGACTGATGGCGAGTGGGTCCTCCCACCGGCAGAGACACTTTTGCGTGCTATGAGGGGCTCTGTGCCACTGCCGTCGCCCACGAGTAGGCCCCCCCACCTGCTCAGGGGACCGGCACTTTTATCTGCACCTTCCTCTGTGTCACCGTGTAAGGTGGTATAGTATGCGGGAAGGGGCACCTGAGTTTCATCAGTGTCACATTCTGGCTCTATAAAGTGTGAGAGGAATGTAGTGCTGTGGGTGAATTTACCAGCGGAATCATCTAGCAGTGGCTGTGCATCAGTGCACTCCATCTCCGATTCATGTTGGACTGGGGAATTCAGGATTTCACTTGATAAAACAGGCATGGCAGGTGAAAAGAGCTCCATGGAGTAATCTGAAGTGTGGGCTGCTGCATGCTTCACTTTTGGTGGGAGTGAAGGAGACAAGGAAAGGGCTGGTTCCTGACCAGAAGCCTGCACAGACGACTCAGTGCTTGCATTTTTTTAAACTTCAGAAGAGGAGGCGATAGAGCTGGAGGCTTTTTCGGCATTGTAAGGCAAAACCAGTTCCTGATGCTCTGGCTTTAAAAGCAGTTTACCTACTCCCATAAAAGGGAGCCTTAAAGGCCTTCTTGTGCCAGACAATGATGCAGGCTCAACACCTCCTGCTTTAGCTGCTATTGTGCTTTTGGCACTACCAGCAGATGCACCACCACCACCATCAGTACCAGCTGGCCCCCCACACCCACGTCTGCGGCCTTTTCCACCATACTTTATAATTTTTGTGAAAATGGACTCAAAATACAAGCAGATATATGGTACTGTATCAGAAGCAGACAGCTCTATACAGTCTAGGGATAATTGTAAATCTCTGTATATATTTCATGAGTCAGACACAGACGATCACAGGCTCTGTATGGATTAGACAATAATATAAAAATTTGCAACCTTTGACGGTTTTGCACCCTAAAAACTATTCTATAGAAAACATAATTGTTTGTGCACCGCTTTATTCTGAGAGCTATAACTTTTTTATTTTTCTGCTGATGGAGCTGTATATTGGCTTGTTTTTTGTGTGACAAGATATTTTCAGCAGTGCCATTTTTATTTAAATTCATCTATTTGATTGCGTTCCATTCCACTTTTTGTTCAGCTTGATGAAAAAGCATAATTTTTTGCCACTTTTTTTTTTACATTGTTCGCTGGGTGTGTGACAGTTTCACAGATTGCGTAGTCCCAAATGCGGCAATACCAAATATGTGCAATTTTGGTGTTTATTGTTGCTTTTCCCTAAATAAATGTATTTACTGTTATAATTTTTTTTTTCATTTTATTTTCTTTATGACATTTTTTTAAACTTTTTTTAAGCTTTTAAATTTATTCCCTCTATGGGACTTTAAATTTTATTACTCTGATAGATGGAATAATGCATTGCAATGCATTATACTGTCAGTGCTACACTGACAGAACACCGTTTAGATAATACTCTTACAGGCATGCCATGGCTGGCTGACCCAGAGGTCGTCATTTGACCTTAGGTTGCCCTGACAAGAGCCCACTTCCCCTCTCAGCCTCCTACATGGTGCAATTGCTATTGATTTTAGCATTCAAGGTGTTAAACAGGGCGGTAAGGGCACTTAATAGTTAAGCCGAGCTCGTGGGGATGAACGCTGTGCACAGCTTCTGTGCCATGCATGATCACTATGACGTACCCATACGTCAAAGGTTGAGAGCCCTTTCCCGACCATGATGTACATGATGTATGGTTATGTCAAAGGTCATAAAGTGGTTAATATACTCATCTACTGCTGCTCTCTTCAGTGTCCAGCGCCGTTCTCCTTTTCTGAGTGATGTCCCTGCTCTGTGTGACTCGGAAGTGGCTTTTACCTTGTAAGCCTATAGAACATCAAATCTCCATAGATTGACATTGTAAAAGAATTCCGACTTACCCAAAGAGAATAAAATGAGCCAGATAGTCACAATTGCTGTGATTTTTCTGAGAAGAAGAGAAGAACGGCGCTGGATCCTGGAGAGCGCAGCAGTAGGTGAGTATATAAACACATTCACACTACATTGCATGCATGTATACAAATAGTTAATGAATAAAAAACAATGGGAGTGCTTCTTTAAGAAAGTAAAAGTGAGGTTTTGTCTTTCTTAGCGGAATATCTATATGTGCATAATTATTGGGCAACTATTATTCATTTTCATTAGAGTTGAGCGAAACGGGTCGGCCAAATTCAGAATCCACTGACTTTGGCTAAAGTCTGGTTACGCCGATCGAAACCCAACCATAGCGTGAGGTCGGCCATGAGGTCGCCGACTTGAGCGCCAAAGTCGCGTTTCCCACAATGCTTCCAGTGCCTTTTCTCAGCCAATCATAAAGGACGCACACTGTGGGCAACGCGATTACATAGGCAGCGGCCCCCACCATGTTAGAGAAGGGCATTCAAGTGATTGGCTGGCTTTGTGTGGTGTCACAGTGGCTATAAAAGGCCGTGACCGCCGACCGCCATCTTACTTCTGCCGATCTTAGCATAGGAAGAGGTTGCTGCTGCTCGTTCTAAATAGGGAGAGTGTTTAGGCAGGAAAAAAAAAGTGCTTCTGCTGATAGCGAATGTCACTGTACAACACAACAGTATATTATGCAAGTGACAGGGGAGGATATATTTGTGTGCAGCAGCTCTGGTGTTGATTAGGGTGCCTAATCAACAAAATACCCTGGTTTTGTTAACATCTTTTACTAGCACTTGCTACTTACAGTTACATATGTTTTACAGCAGAGTATTTATGCACGTTTGTCATACTGTGTTCTGTTTTTGTGTCTTAGTTCTTGGGTGGTGTGAACAGGGTCTTATGACCCGTTCAGTTTTTGTGCATGTGTCATGTGTTCTGAATCCATTGATTTCTTGCTTATGCAAGCTTTGGGAGATCCCCGCCTCTCTCCTTTGGGACATGCATAAAAAGCCATTTTGCCCAGCGAGCCCATACCGGGCAGCACCTTTCTGAACCCTGCTCATGAAGGTATTATTCACATGTTCAGGTTTTTAAATATATTAGATAGGACTGCTCCGAGAAGGGTATGCCTTGACGCGGCGGAGTGGCTTAGCGTACATTTTTTTGCAAAAAAAGTATCAACAAAATACCCTGGTTTTGTTAACATCTTTTACTAGCACTTGCTACTTACAGTTACATATGTTTTACAGCAGAGTATTTATGCACGTTTGTCATACTGTGTTCTGTTTTTGTCTTAGTTCTTGGGTGGTGTGAACAGGGTCTTATGACCCGTTCAGTTTTTGTGCATGTGTCATACTGCAGCTGCTGAAAGTCCAGCCTACACATCAACATATTCCATTTTTTAAACCTCCCTAACTGTGCTGCCCCCCCAGGACCGGGGTCACCACCTGGCGCACACGGGCAAGTGCTGTTGCCCTGAACAGGTGTGTGGGCCAACCCTTGGGTGACGGCAATGACACAGGGCCTCTCATAGTACAATAAAGTGTCTCTGATGGTGTGGGCCAGAGCCATAACTTTTTTATTTTTTCGTTTATATGGCCATGTGCGGGCTTATTTTTTGCGGGATGAGTTGTACTTTTAAATGACATCATTGGTTTTACCATATCGTGTACTCGAAAATGGGAAAAAAATTCCAAGTGCGGTGAAATTGCAAAAAAAGTGCAATCCCACACTTGTTTTTTGCTTGGCTTTTTTGTTAGGTTCACTAGATGCTAAATCTGACCTGCCATTATGATTCTCCAGGTCATTACAAGTTCATAGACACCAAACATGTCTATGTCCTCTTTTATCTAAGTGGTGAAAAAAAATTCCACAGTTTGCTAAAAAAAAAAAAAAAAAAATTTGCGCAATTTTCCGAGACCCGTAGCGTCTCCATTTTTCATGATCTGGGGTCAGGTGAGGGCTTATTTTTTCCATGCTGGACTGATGTTTTTTAATGATACCACTTTTGTGCAGATACATTCTTTTGATCGCCCGTTATTGCATTTTAATGCAATGTCTTGGTGACCAAAAAAACGTAATTCTGGCGTTTTGAATTTTTTTCTCGCTACGCTGTTTAGCGATCGGGTTAATGCTTTTTTTTATTGATAGATCGGGCGATTCTGAATGCGGCGATACCTAATATGTGTATGTGGGATTTTTTTTTTACTGTTTTATTTTGATTGGGGCGAAAGGGGGTGATTTGAACTTTTAGGTTTTTTTAATTTTTTTTTATTTTTAAACATTTTTTTTCTTTTACTTTTGGCATGCTTCAATAGCCTCCATAGGAGGCTAGAAGCTTGCGCAACCCGATCGGCACTGCTACATATGGGCGATGAGCAGATTGCCCATATGTAGCAGATTTACTGCTGTGCTTTCAGTGCCGACCACCGGGTGGCGCTGAAAGCCATATGCCTGGAACAACCATAGAGGTCTCATAGAGACCTCTGGTTGTCCAGGAAACATGACGCCGACCCCCGATCACGTGACGGGGGTCGGCGATGAGGTCATTTCCGGCCCGGCGGCCGGAAATGCTATTTAAATGCCCGCTGTCAGCTTTGACAGCGGCATTTAACTAGTTAATAGGCACGGGCGGAGGGCGATTCCGCTCGTGCCTATTGCGGGCACATGTCAGCTGTTTATAACAGCTGACATGTCCCGGCTTTGATGCGGGCTCAGCGCCGTAGCCCTCATCAAAGCAGGGGAAATGTCTGATGATGGACTGTGTCCGTCATTGGACATTAAGGGGTTAAAGTTACCTCAGCCTCCGTCTTTCTAGCTGAGCCCTGTATTTCTCCACTACCTTCAGGAGCCACCTTCCCGAACGAGGCCTGGTCTTTCCTTCTCCAGAAACTGGCTTCACAGGTGGCTTATTGCACTTCCCGTGCCCCAAGGACCCCTTCCTTCTAGTCTAGGAGCTTGGACAAGATGTTTCTCTCTTCTCTGACCCTCAGCCCTCTCACAGCAATCCTGCTCTTATTCTGTCCTGTCACCGACTGACAACTCTCTAGAAAGATCCATTTACCTCAGACTTGTTACAACCACCAACTGTCACCTTGCTCTCTCTCATTGGATGGCCACAATCACTCCACTACCTAAGCTTCTCCCACTGTACCTACCTTGCACACTAACCCCCAACACCCTTTCCTAGTCAGTCTGGGATGAGGCCATCCTCCCGCCGGGTACACCCAGATGCCCTGACTAACTAGTGTGTGTGTTGAGTGCGGGGTTAGGAGTCCTGAGTGGTGATCCATCCTTACCTGAGGGTGGGATACCACACCTTTGGATGAGGTGCAGTACCTCTGTGGCGACCGTACCATCAGGAGCACCATAGTACCCTTTCTCAACTTTCTATATTGTTGTCGGATCCATACTGGAACTGAGAGCATCTGTGTTTGCCTCCTGAAATGTATACGGATATTCAGTATGTTTAAACTATACTATATATACCTTGTATCTAGTGATACTGAACCCTTTTGCAAATCTGCTCATCGCCCATATGTAGCAGTGCCGATCGGGTTGCGCAAGCTTCTAGCCTCCTATGGAGGCTATTGAAGCATGCCAAAAGTAAAAAAAAAAAAATGTTTAAAAATAAAAAAAAATTAAAAAAACCTAAAAGTTCAAATCACCCCCTTTCGCCCCAATCAAAATAAAACAGTAAAAAAAAAATCCCACATACACATATTAGGTATCGCCGCATTCAGAATCGCCCGATCTATCAATAAAAAAAAGCATTAACCCGATCGCTAAACAGCGTAGCGAGAAAAAAATTCAAAACGCCAGAATTACGTTTTTTTGGTCACCAAGACATTGCATTAAAATGCAATAACGGGCGATCAAAAGAATGTATCTGCACAAAAGTGGTATCATTAAAAAACATCAGTCCAGCATGGAAAAAATAAGCCCTCACCTGACCCCAGATCATGAAAAATGGAGACGCTACGGGTCTCGGAAAATTGCGCAAATTTTTTTTTTTTTTTTTTTTAGCAAACTGTGGAATTTTTTTTCACCACTTAGATAAAAGAGGACATAGACATGTTTGGTGTCTATGAACTTGTAATGACCTGGAGAATCATAATGGCAGGTCAGATTTAGCATCTAGTGAACCTAACAAAAAAGCCAAGCAAAAAACAAGTGTGGGATTGCACTTTTTTTGCAATTTCACCGCACTTGGAATTTTTTTCCCATTTTCGAGTACACGATATGGTAAAACCAATGATGTCATTTAAAAGTACAACTCATCCCGCAAAAAATAAGCCCTCACATGGCCATATAAACGAAAAAATAAAAAAGTTATGGCTCTGGCCCACACCATCAGAGACACTTTATTGTACTATGAGAGGCCCTGTGTCATTGCCGTCACCCAAGGGTTGGCCCACACACCTGTTCAGGGCAACAGCACTTGCCCGTGTGCGCCAGGTGGTGACCCCGGTCCTGGGGGGGCAGCACAGTTAGGGAGGTTTAAAAAATGGAATATGTTGATGTGTAGGCTGGACTTTCAGCAGCTGCAGTATGACACATGCACAAAAACTGAACGGGTCATAAGACCCTGTTCACACCACCCAAGAACTAAGACAAAAACAGAACACAGTATGACAAACGTGCATAAATACTCTGCTGTAAAACATATGTAACTGTAAGTAGCAAGTGCTAGTAAAAGATGTTAACAAAACCAGGGTATTTTGTTGATACTTTTTTTGCAAAAAAATGTACGCTAAGCCACTCCGCCGCGTCAAGGCATACCCTTCTCGGAGCAGTCCTATCTAATATATTTAAAAACCTGAACATGTGAATAATACCTTCATGAGCAGGGTTCAGAAAGGTGCTGCCCGGTATGGGCTCGCTGGGCAAAATGGCTTTTTATGCATGTCCCAAAGGAGAGAGGCGGGGATCTCCCAAAGCTTGCATAAGCAAGAAATCAATGGATTCAGAACACATGACACATGCACAAAAACTGAATGGGTCATAAGACCCTGTTCACACCACCCAAGAACTAAGACACAAAAACAGAACACAGTATGACAAACGTGCATAAATACTCTGCTGTAAAACATATGTAACTGTAAGTAGCAAGTGCTAGTAAAAGATGTTAACAAAACCAGGGTATTTTGTTGATTAGGCACCCTAATCAACACCAGAGCTGCTGCACACAAATATATCCTCCCCTGTCACTTGCATAATATACTGTTGTGTTGTACAGTGACATTCGCTATCAGCAGAAGCACTTTTTTTTTCCTGCCTAAACACTCTCCCTATTTAGAACGAGCAGCAGCAACCTCTTCCTATGCTAAGATCGGCAGAAGTAAGATGGCGGTCGGCGGTCACGGCCTTTTATAGCCACTGTGACACCACACAAAGCCAGCCAATCACTTGAATGCCCTTCTCTAACATGGTGGGGGCCGCTGCCTATGTAATCGCGTTGCCCACAGTGTGCGTCCTTTATGATTGGCTGAGAAAAGGCACTGGAAGCATTGTGGGAAACGCGACTTTGGCGCTCAAGTCGGCGACCTCATGGCCGACCTCACGCTATGGTTGGGTTTCGATCGGCGTAACCAGACTTTAGCCAAAGTCAGTGGATTCTGAATTTGGCCGACCCGTTTCGCTCAACTCTAATGAAAATGAATAATAGTTGCCCAATAATTATGCACATATAGATATTCCGCTAAGAAAGACAAAACCTCACTTTTACTTTCTTAAAGAAGCACTCCCATTGTTTTTTATTCATTAACTATTTGTATACATGCATGCAATGTAGTGTGAATGTGTTTATATACTCACCTACTGCTGCGCTCTCCAGGATCCAGCGCCGTTCTTCTCTTCTTCTCAGAAAAATCACAGCAATTGTGACTATCTGGCTCATTTTATTCTCTTTGGGTAAGTCGGAATTCTTTTACAATGTCAATCTATGGAGATTTGATGTTCTATAGGCTTACAAGGTAAAAGCCACTTCCGAGTCACACAGAGCAGGGACATCACTCAGAAAAGGAGAACGGCGCTGGACACTGAAGAGAGCAGCAGTAGATGAGTATATTAACCACTTTATGACCTTTGACATAACCATACATCATGTACATCATGGTCGGGAAAGGGCTCTCAACCTTTGACGTATGGGTACGTCATAGTGATCATGCATGGCACAGAAGCTGTGCACAGCGTTCATCCCCACGAGCTCGGCTTAACTATTAAGTGCCCTTACCGCCCTGTTTAACACCTTGAATGCTAAAATCAATAGCAATTGCACCATGTAGGAGGCTGAGAGGGGAAGTGGGCTCTTGTCAGGGCAACCTAAGGTCAAATGACGACCTCTGGGTCAGCCAGCCATGGCATGCCTGTAAGAGTATTATCTAAACGGTGTTCTGTCAGTGTAGCACTGACAGTATAATGCATTGCAATGCATTATTCCATCTATCAGAGTAATAAAATTTAAAGTCCCATAGAGGGAATAAATTTAAAAGCTTAAAAAAAGTTTAAAAAAATGTCATAAAGAAAATAAAATGAAAAAAAAAATTATAACAGTAAATACATTTATTTAGGGAAAAGCAACAATAAACACCAAAATTGCACATATTTGGTATTGCCGCATTTGGGACTACGCAATCTGTGAAACTGTCACACACCCAGCGAACAATGTAAAAAAAAAAGTGGCAAAAAATTATGCTTTTTCATCAAGCTGAACAAAAAGTGGAATGGAACGCAATCAAATAGATGAATTTAAATAAAAATGGCACTGCTGAAAATATCTTGTCACACAAAAAACAAGCCAATATACAGCTCCATCAGCAGAAAAATAAAAAAGTTATAGCTCTCAGAATAAAGCGGTGCACAAACAATTATGTTTTCTATAGAATAGTTTTTAGGGTGCAAAACCGTCAAAACAAAAAAATTATATGAATGTGGTATCGCTATAGTCATACTGACCCCGGAAGAATAAAGCTGCCTTATTACTTTACCACAGAGTGAATAGTATAAAAAACCCTAATAAACAACTCTGTGTTTCTGTTCATTCTGCCTCCATTAAATGTGAATAGGAAGCGATCAAAAAATGTCATGTGCCTGAAAATATTGTCTAATCGCCTATACAGCATGAGGAATGGCTTAAAAAATAATAAAACCAATTCTTCACCTGCTGTTGATTTGATCATTCTGCCTCCCAAAGATCCCAGTAAGGCTTAGCTCACATTTGTTCTGCGCTCTAAGGTGAGCGCTTACATCGGGATTTCCATGTAAATCTCTAAAATACAGAACCCAGGACAAAAGATTCCCTATAATAAGGCAGATGGAGGCAATGTGGATGCTGCTTGTCCTATGATCCGGCAGTGTCAGTCTTTTTAGGCATCTTTTTCAGAGTGCACAAAAGCGCAGTCAGCCGCTGTTTTGTGCACCTCTGAAAAGCCAGACACAGTTGAACAGAGACCCAACAGAGTCCAGTCTGCTAATGAGGCAGGCTGAGTTAATTCAGCCTGCCTCATTAGCGAATGGATCCCTCTGGGAGTTTCATCTGGATTACAGGTTTCAGATATTTAAATGGCAATTCCAATGTAAGTGATCATCGTTGAAGACAGGATAAATTTGAACAAATACAAAATGTTCTCTACCCCCAAAATGCCACCAATAAAAGCTTAAAGTTAAATGGTGCTCTTTTCCATCCAAGCCCTGCTGTGCACCTAGTCAGTAGTTGTCTCCCTAATACGAGATATCTGTGTACTCAGGAGAAATTGCGCAACATATTGTAAGGTCCATTTTCTCCTGTTATCCTTGTGAAAATGCAAAATTTGAAGCTAAAACAATATCTATGTGGGAAAAATTTGAATTTTCATTTTTTCCTTACATATTGCTTTAACCCCTTTCTGACATCGGGCGTAATAATACGCCGACGTCGGACACCCTCCCTTTGATGTGAGCCCACATCTTTTCTTGCACATGTCAGCTGTTTTGAACAGACCCTATGACATTTTCAAAATTATTCATTTATATAATTTAAAATAAAACAGCGTGGAGACTCCTCTATTCTTGATAACCAGCCTTGCTGAAGCTGACAGCAGAGGGTTGCAACCCCAGCTGTGAGTTTTGTCTGGCTGGTCATAGAAAATACAGGGGAACCCATGCCGTTTTATTCATTTATTTATTTATTTATTTAGAGAGCAGGCGGCTGATGAATACTCCCATCAGTCACTCCTGCTTTCACTTTTATTAGCAGCAGCAGGGGAAAACTGATGGGAGTTATAGTCCCATCAGTCGCCGCCTGCTGAAACTCTTTTATCACTTAAATGTAACTCTCATCATTTGGTGATCAGCACGAGCAGGGGAGAATGATGAGAGCCATGTTCAGCACCTGGCGCCGGGGAACAGCGCTTACTGTAATGCTTCTTCCCAGGTGCTGATAAGTGTCACATGGATGACATTCATGTATGTTATGCATATGCACATGTGCAGATGTTTTGTGGCCCGTGCTGACATTAAAAAATGGACATGTCAGCTTTTTTGCCCACGGACACATGGTCCATGGAAAAACACTGATATGTTCACAGGCCCATTCACTTGAATAGTCAAATAGCGCTCTGTTCCTCCCGATTCTCTTCATATGGCTAAGTAGTACTGTACAGTCACATATGGGGTATTGCCACATTTAGTAGAAATTGTGGGACAAATTTTGGTGCCATTTTTACCAACTTCTTGTGTGAAAATGTAAAATCTTTGGCTAAAACAAAATTTTGGTGGTAAAACTGTAGTTATTTTGTCTCCACTGCCCAATGGTATAAAACTCTGTGACACACCCATGGTGTCAATATGACCACTGCACCCCTAGATGAATTCATTGAGAGGTGTAGTTCATAAAATGGGGTTCACTTATGGGGGGTTCTGCTGTTCTGGCACCTTGTGGGCTCTCCCAGTGGGTCATGGCACCTGCAAACCATAGCAGTAAAATCTGGCACTCCTTGCCTTATGAGCTTTGCACTGTGCCTGAAAAATATTTCCCGATTACATATAGTGTATTGGCACACTGAGGAAAAAATGGACCTCAGTTTGTTGTTAAAAAAAAATCCTATTAGCCCTTAGAAAAAATTAAAACTTGGGGCTAAAACAACATTTTAGTGGTAAAAATGCATTTATTCTTTCTTCACCGCTCAGTGGTATAAAATTCTGTGAGGCACATATGGTGTTAATATGATCACTGCACCCCTAGATGAATTCATTGGAGAGTGTAGTTTGTAAAATGAGTTCAGATATAGGGGCTTTCTGTTGTTCTGGCACCTCAGGGACTCTGCGCATGGTGTGACATGGCACCCTCAAACCATTCCAGCAAAATCTGTACTCTAATATGGCACCTCTTCCCTTCTGCGCTTTGCACTGTGCCTCAAAAGTAGTATTCGTCTACATATGGGGTATCGGCATACTCAAGAGAAAATGCACAGCAACTTTTGGGGTCCAATTACTTCTATTACCCTTGGTAAAATAAACAAAAATGGATCTGAAGTAATTTTTGTGTGAAATATAGTTAAATATTCATTTTTTTTTTAAACATTCCAAAAATTCCCGTGAAGCATCTGAAGTGTTAATAAACATCTTGAATGAGGCTCCGAGCCCCTTGTGGGGAGCAGTTTTTAGAATGGTGTCACTTTTGGGTATATCATATAGACCCCTCAAAGTGACTTAACCTTTAACCATTATAACTTCCTAACAAAAAAAAAAAAAAATTGGTTCCAAAATTGTGCTGATGTAAAAGTAGACATGTGGGAAATGTTACTTAATAAGTATTTTGTGTGACATTTCTCTGTGATTTAAGGGCATGAAAATTCAAATTTGGAAAATTACAAAATTTCCAAATTTTCGCCAATCTTCAGTTTTTTCGCAAATAAATGCAAGTCATATCAAAGAAACA
Organism: Dendrobates tinctorius; assembly: GCF_039654945.1. Taxonomy (NCBI): domain Eukaryota; kingdom Metazoa; phylum Chordata; class Amphibia; order Anura; family Dendrobatidae; genus Dendrobates; species Dendrobates tinctorius. The sequence continues at coordinate 65,920,593 of NW_027361684.1, read as the reverse complement.
ATCTCAGAATCACCAGGATCCATTGAAGCGTTAAAGAGTTATTCCCTCATAAAGTGACAGTGGTCAGAATTGTAAAAATTGGCCTGGTCAATAACATGCAAACCACCCTCGGGGGTAAAGGGGTTAACCCTCAGGTGGGTCACAAAATTGTATAACATTGGGCTGAGTAAATGAAAAATTACTATTTTTTTTTTCCATTAAAATGTTGATTTGGCCCCAAGTTATTTTAGGAGAAAACAAACAGTACAATTTCTTATGTAATTTCTACGGAGTACGAAAATACCCCATGTGTTTTCGAAAACTACTTTTCAGTCACAGTGCAAAGCTCAGATGGGAAGGATTGCCATTTTCATGGTTTGGTTTTGGAATTTTATCCACTGGCTGCATAGTTGGTTCCAGTGTCTGCTGAGCTATTGCCTTTTCTTCCCTGTCCAAATGCTGATAGTTTGAAAGCCCAACAAGCGCCAATGTTTATTTACTGTCATTGGTCGGAATAGGTAACGTATTCAGGTTTAGTAACATTTTGTATTGACTGACAGCACTGTAGTTGTTGAATAATAAAATTAATCATCAAAAATACAAATTGCATAATAATTGTGCACACAGTATGTAAAAGGCACTAAAGAATGTGGGTCACCCAAAAATAATTGACATATAAAAGGAAAATGTAAAAAGCCAAATTAAAATTTTAATAAAATGAACCAATATCTTGATAGGCTATGGGACAGGTCTGCCTCAAAATAAGTGCAAGTTCCAAAGGTGGGACCCTCATCTATTAGACTTTATGGCATGAAGATTTGACATACTGTAATTTTTTTGTTATTGGTTATTTTTTATTATTTTTGTTAAAGATAATGAACTTATGGTTAAAAAAAATTTGTACCTGCTTTTAGTTTTCCTGTCTATCACATTATCGCATTTACATTGTCATTTTCCTACAGTGTGAGCTCACCGGATCTACAAGACTGGTATATCTTCCGCAGCAGTGTAAGGCATTTTTCTTCTGTCCAGTCATGAATAATCCTGGCCATAATAAATAGGTCTGCCTCAGGAATAGGATCATTAAATAAGTCTCCTTTTGATAAAGAAGGAAATACATTGTAAAACATAAAAATTGAAGACAATACAGGCATAAAATAATAAGAAATTGTTTTTTCTTCCATGAGTCATAACTTTTTGCTATTTTTCCAAGCTGCAAGAGTTCTAAGAAAGACAAGATTATAAAGTTTTGAAAGGCATCATTCATTTGACGTTACATTAGTACCATTTTAGAGTATGTACATTTTCTTGATCGCTTTGCGGGTATGTGCGCACGTCGCGGATTTGCCTTTGTAAAATTCTGCGTGTATTCTGCCTCTCTTGGCAGAAAACGCAGTTGAAAATCTGCACGGTTTTGATGTGGATTTTCATGCGGTTTTCTCTGCGGATTTGCCTGCAGATTTCTAAGTTAAATAAAGTTATATTATTTAACAAAAAAAAATTGTGATGCCATTTCCTTGTCCAACCTCTTCTTTTACATTCTCCATTGAAGACCATAATATCATTACATACTATGTGTTCAAATATAATATTTATATACACAAAACAAATAAGTGAAAATAATATTATATATACTGTATATCTAAAATATGACGCTGGGAGCTTCACTCTGTCCGAAGCCTTTATAGACTGCGCAAGCGTGACACGCCTGCGCAGTCTGGCTCCAGACAGAATAAGGCACCCAGCGTATGGCGCCAGAGATGGTGGTACGCGTAGACACTGAATGCATGCCGCGTTCTCCGGTGCCATACTTACATATTTACCTGACCGGGAGAGCGTAACCACGGCACCTCTCTTCTCGTCGGAGAATGGGGCAGGAGATAGTTGTCGGAATCGCGCATGCGCATAGCGCTATCCGGTGCCATTTTACTGAAGAAACATTTGCAGTGTGTCTTCAGCAATATGGCGCCATACAGCGCGGTATGGGCATGCGTGTACTCTGGCGTCACACTCCTTCCCCGACCTCCGGCAGAACGGGACAGTGCTGGAGCACAGGGAAGACAGGTGAATATAAATGTTTGTTTTTTTATGTGTGCAGTTTAATAGGGATGAGAGGATCATACATATCAGGATAGGGGGGTGAGGGGGATCATGCATATCAGGATAGGGGGGTGAGTGCACCATGCATACCAGGAAAGGGGGTGAGAGGACCATGCATACCAGGAAAGGGGGGTGAGAGGACCATGCATACCAGAATGGGGGTGAGGGGACCATGTATACCAGGATTGGGGATGAGGGCACCATGCATACCAGGATTGGGGGGTGAGGGGGTACCATACATCCTAAGATAAGGATGAGGGGGAACATGAATACCAGGATTGGGGGATGAGGGGACCATGCATACCAGAATTGGGGGGTGAGGGGACCATGCATACCAGAATTGGGGGGTGAGGGGGCCATGCATACCAGGATTGGGGGTGAGGGGACCATGCATGCCAGTATAAGGATGAGGGGGTGCCATGCATACCAGGATTGGGGGGTGAGGAGACCATACATGCCAGAATAATGATGAGGGGTCCATGCATACCATTATAGGGATGAGGGTGCCATGCATACCAGGATAGGGATGAGGGGGCCATGCATACCAGGATAAGAATGAGGGGGCCATGCACAGCAGGATAGGGTTGAAGGGGTACCATGCATATAAGGATAGAGATGAGAGGGCCATGGTTACCATTATAGGGATGAGGGGGCCATGCATAGCAGGATAGGGATTAAGGGATACCATGCACACCAGGATATGAGGGGGGCAGCACACACCAGGATGGGAGACCATATACCAATAAAAATGCTTGCCACCCGGGCATACAACGAGTTCATAGCTGGTATACATATCTACATTATATATATAAATATAGCTCTGGCAAAAATTAAGAGACCACTTCCAACTGTTCAGTTTGTCTGATTTTTCTCTTTATAGATATATTTTTGAGTAAAATGTAAAATTGTTCTTTTAGTCTACAAACTTCTGAAAACATGTCTCCGAATTTCCAAGCAATAACTTCAGGTTTTCTTTTTCTGAAAAGGAGAAATGGTCAAAATAAAAAAAGACAGCTTTTTCAGACATCAAATAATGCAAAGAAAACAAGTTCATAATCATTTAGAAACAGCAATACTAATGTTTTAACTTAGGAAGAGTTCAGAAATCAATATTTTGTGGAATAACCATGATTTTTAAAGACAGTTTTCATGCGTCTTGGCATGCTTCCTACCAGTCTTTCACACTGCTTCTGGCGCAAAAATTTAAGCAGTTCTTCTTTGTTTGATGGCTTGTGACTATCCATAATCCTCTTGATTACATTCCAGAGGTTTTCAATGGGGTTCAGATCTAGAGAATGGGCTGCCCATGACAGGGTTTTGATGTGGTGGTCTCTTAATTTTTGCCATAACTGTATATATGTATATATATCTATTTATATAATTGCCTTGTAATGTTTTCATTTCCAGTTCTGTCCAGATGTCACCGTATCCCAGAATTCTAAGCGTAGGAAGTTCACCAACCGCCACAATGGGACACCCAAGTGACAGCTGTCTCAATATGGAAACTGCTGCTGGTACCAACCTACTGCGCTGTACCACCAGCGGAACACTGTCGCACCACACACACACACTCTATACACCGTATGCACCACACACACACACACTCAGGAAGAGAAAGCAGATAGGTGGGTGAGCACATGTGGGAGAGATTCTTAACGGTGAAAAGCCTGCCTCTATCATGACATTACCACCCTCCTGATGCGATAGTATTGGGCTTCCATCTAGTAGATATACTGTATATATATATATATATATACACACAGTATATATATATATATATATATATATACACACACATAAATATATATATATATATATATATATATATAAAACCACTGATAATTTTCAGTTTGTCTGATTTTTCCCTTTATAGGTATATTTGAGTTAAATGTAAAATGCTCTTTTATTCTATAAACTACTGACAACATGTCTCCAAATTTCCAAGCACTAAATTTTGTATTTATTTTGAGAAAATGAGAAATGGTCAAAATAACAAAAAATGCAGTGCTTGGAGAACTCAAATAATGCTAAGAAAACAAGTTCATAATCATTTAGAAACAGCAATAATAATGTTTTAACTCAGGAAGAGTTCAGAAATCAATATTTTGTGGAATAACCATGATTTTTAATCACAGCTTTCATGCATCTTGGCATTCTTTCCACAAGTATTTCACATTGCTTTTGGGTGACCTTATGCCACTCCAGGTACAAAAATTTAAGCAGTTCTTCTTTGTTTGATGGCTTGTGACTATCCATCTTCCTCTTGATTACATTCCAGAGGTTTTCAATGGGGTTCAGGTTTGGAGATTGGGCTGGCCATGACATGGATTTGATGTGGTGGTCCTTCATCCACAGATTGATTGACCTAGCTGTGTGGCATGGCGCATTGTCCTGCTGGAAAAAACAGTCCTCAGAGTTGGGGAACATTGCCAGAGCAGAAGGAATCAATTGTTTTACCAGGATAACCTTGTATGCGTCTTGATTCATACGTCCATCCCCACATCATCACCGATCTGACACCAAATTTCACAGTGGGTGCAAGACACCGTGGCTTGCACACCTCTCCAGGTCTCCATCTAATCATTAAATGACCAGGTGTTGGGCAAAGCTTAAAATTACACTCATCAGAGAAGATTACCTTGCTCCAGTCCTCTATGGTCTAATCCTTATGGTCTTTAGCAAACTTCAGCCTGGCTCTCCTTTGCTTCTCATTGATGTGAGGCTTTTTTCTAGCTTTACTTGACTTGAGCCCTGCATCTAGGACCCTGTTACAAACTGTTCTTGCCATGCAATTTACCCCAGCTGCCATTTGCCATTCCTTTTGTAGATTACTTGATGTCATCCTGCGGTTGCTGAGTGACATTCGAATGATGACTGTCATCCTGGTCAGTGGAGAGTCGTTTTCACCCTCTGCCGGTCTGTAGCTTTGTTGTCCCCAATGTCTGCTGATTAACCTTGCTGTAATGGCCTACCATCTTAGAAATTTTAAGGATGGAGGCAACATGACGCTTACTGTATCCCTCTGCTAGTAAAGCCAGAATTGAGCCCTTCTTTTCCTCACTCAAAACTTTTCTTTTCAAATCCTTTGGCATGGTTAAAAGTTATTTTTTCATTCCTATTACTTTTGGGATATTACTAGCACTTGTTTGGCCATCCAGCTTGTTCTATTGCAAGAGGATTGTGAACACCACAGCAGGGTTTTTTATACTTTCCTTCGATAAATAAGATTTGTTCAGGTGATCACCTAATCAGAAGCACATTAAGTAGAATGAGGAGTACCCTGGTTGGAATGCAACTGACATTGGAATGGAATGGCTGTCAGACATGTAGAGAAGCTGATTTTTATAAAACTGTGCGGTGGTCTGTTATTTTAATGTTTACACAAACAAAACATATATAAGTACTGTATATATATATACAGTACAGACCAAAAGTTTGGACACACCTTCTCATTCTAAGAGTTTTCTTTATTTTCATGACTATGAAAATTGTAGATTCACTCTGAAGGCATCAAAACTATGAATTAACACATGTGGAATTATATAATTAACAAAAATGTGTGAAACAACTGAAAATATGTCTTATATTCTAGGTTCTTCAAAGTAGCCACCTTTTGCTTTGATTACTGCTTTGCACACTCTTGGCATTTTCTTGATGAGCTTCAAGAGTTAGTCACCGGAAATGGTTTTCACTTCACAGGTGTGCCCTGTCAGGTTTAATAAGTGGGATTTCTTGCTTTATAAATGGGGTTGGGACCATCAGTTGTGTTGTGCAGAAGACTGGTGGATACACAGCTGTTAGTCCTACTGAATAGACTGTTAGAATTTGTATTATGGCAAGAAAAAAGCAGCTAAGTAAAGAAAAACGAGTGGGCATCGTTACTTTAAGAAATGAAGGTCAGTCAGTCCGAAAAATTGGGAAAACTTTGAAAGTGTCCCAAGTGCAGTGGCAAAAACCATCAAGAGCTACAAAGAAACTGGCTCACATGAGGACCGGTCCAGGAAAGGAAGACCAAGAGTCACCTCTGCTGCGGAGGACAAGTTCATCCGAGTCACCAGCCTCAGAAATCGCAGGTTAACAGCAGCTCAGATTAGAGACCAGGTCAATGCCACACAGAGTTCTAGCAGCAGACACATCTCTACAACAACTGTAAGAGGAGACTTTGTGCAGCAGGCCTTCATGGTAAAATAGCTTCTAGGAAACCACTGCTAAGGACAGGCAACAAGCAGAAGAGACTTGTTTGGGCTAAAGAACACAAGGAATGGACATTAGACCAGTGGAAATCTGTGCTTTGGTCTGATGAGTCCAAATTTGAGATCTTTGGTTCCAACCACCGTGTCTTTGTGTGACACAGAAAAGGTGAACGGATGGACTCTACATGCCTGGTTCCCACCGTGAAGCATGGAGAAGGAGGTGTGATGGTGTGGGAGTGCTTTGCTGGTGACACTGTTGGGGATTTATTCAAAATTAAAGGCATACTGAACCAGCATGGCTATCACAGCATCTTGCAGCGGCATGCTATTCCATCCGGTTTGCGTTTAGTTGGAACTTCACTTATTTTTCAACAGGACAATGACCCCAAACACACCTCCAGGCTGTGTAAGGGCTATTTGACCAAGAATTAGAGTGATGGGGTGCTACGCCAGATGACCTGGCCTCCAAAGTCACCAGACCTGAACCCAATCGAGATGGTTTGGGGTGAGCTGTTCCGCAGAGTGAAGGCAAAAGGGCCAACAAGTGCTAAGCATCTCTGGGAACTCCTTCAAGACTGTTGGAAGACCATTTCCGGTGACTACCTCTTGAAACTCATAAAGAGAATGCCAAGAGTGTGCAAAGCAGTAATCAAAGCAAAAGGTGGCTACTTTGAAGAACCTAGAATATAAGGCATATTATCAGTTGTCACTTTTTTGTTAATTATATAATTCCACATCTGTTAATTCATAGTTTTGATGCCTTCAGAGTGAATCTACAATTTTCATAGTCATGAAAATAAAGAAAACTCTTTGAATGAGATGTGTCCAAATTTTTGGTCTGTACTGTATGTATATATATATATATATATATATATATATACACACACACATACACATATATACACACACACATACATACAAAAATCCTACTTGCCCATAAATTGTAGGCTTAGAGGCTTTGCCCAGTAGTGACATGTTTGTACAAAATTGTTGGCTTATAGTGTAGAGCAGGGACCCATCAGAGGGAGGTCACCTTGCCATGGTTGACGGGCATACATGAATTGGCCAATTTGTGCACTAAGAACCTTCATTTTTCATCTATTACTATAGGTAAAAAAATGTTTTGTAAAAAAAGTTTTAAAAATTTTGAGAAGTTTAATCTAAAGTGAATGTTTTTAATGTCTTTCTGTGTTTTCACATGGCCTAGATTCATGCACATGTGCTGCTGTGTTCTTTTTTGTATATATATATATATATATATATATATATATATATTTATTATATATATTTTTGGCACACTGCTGCAATGCAGGTAGGTGCATGCTCCACTAGATGGCAGTAGAGAGAAAGCGGGACTGCACATAAACAGAGCTGGCCTGCAGTGCAGCAGTGAGGTTACCACAGGTGGCAGCAGAATAGTCAGACAAGCCAGGTCAAATCCCAGATTGTAGCGCAGTACCAAATAAATAAGCAAACTCACGGTCAGAGACAAGCCAGGGAATCAGTAGTGGTCAGGAACGAATAGGCCAAAAGACAAAGGACAGAAACAGGTAAGGATACAAGCTAAGTCAAAACCAGGGAGTCAGCACACTAAAGGGAAACAGCAAATGCAGCAGGACAAATCAGATCAATCAGAGTCAGCTACAGCAGCACTAGGCAAAAACTATAACTGACATCGCCTGCAGGAAGCAGCAGTGATAAGTAGCCAAACCGAACCCAGACAGAGGCTGAGAAATGTTAACTCTTGACATGACCAGACTGGGAAAAAGGGAAAACAGGACTCAAAACCTGGTCTGGATCATGACATATATATATATATATATATATATACTAGCTGAAGAGCCCGACGCTGCCCGGGCATAGTAACTAACTGTGGTTAGTTATATCAAATTATAATTATCCTCCATCCCTTAGTCCTGTGCCATGTACCCATCATACATATCCCCCATCCCATAGGCCCGCACCCATATGCCCATCATACATATCCTCCATTCCATAGGCCCGTGCCCATATACCCATCATACATATCCTCCATCCCATAGGCCCATGCCCATATACATATCCGCCATCCCATAGTCCCATGCCCATATACCCGTCATACATATCTTCCATCCCATAGTCCAGTGCCCATATACCCATCACACATCTTCCATCCCATAGTCCCATGCCCATATACTCATCATACATATTCGCCATCCCATAGTCGAGTGCCCATATACCCATCACACATCCTTCATCTCATAGTCCCATGCCCATATACCCATCACACATCCTTCATCTCATAGTCCCATGCCCATATACCCATCATACAAATCCTCCTTCCCATAGTCCCATGCACATATACCCATCATACATATCCACCATCCTATAGTCCCGTGCCCACATACCAGTCATATATATCCTCCATCCATCCCATAGTCGAGTGCCCATATACCCATCACACATCCTCCATCCCATAGTCCCATGCCCATATACCCATCACACATCCTCCATCCCATAGTCCCATGCCTATATACCCATCATACATATCCTCCTTCCCATAGTCCCGTGCCCATATACCCATCATACATATCCACGATCCCATAGGCCCATGCCCATATACCCATCATACATATCCTCCATCCCATAGTCCCATGCCCATATATACCCATCATACATATCCTCCATCACATAGTAGAGTGCCCATATACCCATCATACACATCCTCCATCCCATAGTCCCGTGCCCATATGTACTCATCATATATATCCTCCATCCCATAGTAGAGTGTCCATATACCCATCACACATCCTCCATCCCATAGTAGAGTGCCCATATACCCATCATACATATTCGCCATCCCATAGTCCCATGCCCATATACCCATCATACATATCCTCCATTCCATAGTCCAGTGCCCATATACCCATCTCACATCCTCCATTCCATAGTCAACCATTATGACATCATAATGAGCGGTGGGGCTTGCAACCTATGATGAATCAGCGCCGCCATGGCAACCATTATGACATCATAATGAGGGGCGGGGCTTGATACGCACACACTTTTTCCCCATTATGTAGATGGGGCATTATGACATCATAATGAGGGGCGGGGCTTGACGCGCACACACTTTTTCCCCAGTATGTAGATAGGGGCAAAATTGTTTGGTTAATTGGAACGCGCGGGGTTAAAATATCGCCTCACAACATAGCTTCGGACGCTCTCGGGGTCCAGACGTGTGAGTGTGCCAAATTTTGTGGCTGTAGCTGCGACGGTGCGGATGCCAATCCCGGACATACACACACACACACATACATACATACATACATACACACATTGAGCTTTATATATTAGATATATATGTGTATATATCTAATAAATAAAGCTCAAAGTATGTATGTATGTATGTATGTATGTATGTATGTGTGTGTGTCCGTGATAGGCATCCGAACCGTCGCAGCTACAGCCACAAAATTTGGCAGTGTCACACGTCTGGACCCCAAGAGCGTCCTAAGCTATGCTGTGAGGCGAAATTTTAACCCCGCGAGTTCCAATTCACCAAACAATTTTGCCCCTATCTACATACTGGGGAAAAAGTGTGTGCGCGTCAAGCCCCGCCCCGCATTATGATGTCATAATGCCCCTATCTACATAATGGGGAAACAGTGTGTGCGTATCAAGCCCCGCCCCTAATTATGATGTCACAATGGTTGCCATGGCGACGCTGATGTCATCATAGGTTGCAAGCCCCGCCGCTCATTATGATGTCATAATGCTTGACTATGAGATGGAGGATGTGTGATGGGTATATGGGCCTGGACTATGGGATGGAGGATATGTATGATGGGTATATGGGCACAGGACTATGGGATGGAGGATGTGTGATGGGTATATGGGCACGGGACTATGGGATGGAGGATATGTATGACGGGTATATGGGATGGAGGATATGTATGATGGGTATATGGGCACGGGACTATGGGATGGAGGATATGTATGATGGGTATATGGGCATTGGACTATGAGATGAAGGATGTGTGATGGGTATATGGGCACTCGACTATGGGATGGCGAATATGTATGATGGGTATATGGGCACAGGACTATGGGATGGAGGATGTGTGATGGGTATATGGGCACAGGACTATGGGATGGAGGATGTGTGATGGGTATATGGGCACTCGACTATGGGATGGCGAATATGTATGATGGGTATATGGGCACTTGACTATGGGATGGAGGATATGTATGATGGGGATATGGGCACGGGCCTATGGGATCGTGGATATGTATGATGGGTATATGGGCACGGGACTATGGGATGGAGGATAATTATAATTTGTTATAACTAACCACAGTTAGTTACTTACTATGCCCGGGCAGCGCCGGGCTCTTCAGCTAGAATATATATATACACACACACGCACACATACACACACACACACACATATATATATATAAATACACAGTATATATGTATGTGTATGTTAGCCAGATACCCTCATTAATAAAATTGTGCATAGTCAAATAAAAGACACACACGAAATTTGTGTGAAATGCAATATCTGTTTATTGTTCTAAAATTAAAAAAAAATTGCTTGGGTTCCCGCATAATTTTCATAACCAGCAGAGGGAAAGCCGATGGCTGAGGGCTAATGTTAATATTCTGGGAAGGAGCCAATAGCCATAAAGGTTCCCAGGCTATTAATATCAGCTCACAGATGTTTGCTTAGCCTTTACTGGCTAGTTTACAGGGGAACCCCAGAAAAAAATTGACATGGGGTCCCCCTGTAAAATCAAACCAGCAAAGGCCAGGCAGATAGCTACGGGCTGATAGTAAATAGCCTGGCAAGGGGCCATGTATATTAGCACCCTCCAGGTTAAAAACATCAGCTCTCAGCCGTCCCAGAAATGGCAAATCTTATAGATGCGCCAATTCTGGCACTTTGCCTTGCTCTTCCCACTTGCCCTGTACTGGTGGCAAGTGGGGTAATATTTGTCGGGTTAATGTCACCTTTGTATTGTCCAGTGACATCAAGCCCACAGATTAGTAATGGAGAAGCATCAATAAGACACCTATACATTCCTAATCTTATAGTTATATGGTAAATAAAAACACAGCCAGAATAAAGTCCTATATTAGAAATAATGACACAGACTCCTTTATTGAATCTTAATTTATCATACTTACTGAATGCCCAATCCCCAAATCCCTCGATCTCCTGCAACAACACAAAAAAGTAAACCAACAAAAATACTCCCTGTCTGACGTAGTCCATTTACCGAGGGTCACACGACGATCTCATGTGTAGAACAGCCATATCAGGACCCGCCTCCGGTGATAAACTGATAGGAGATAATCGCTCTTGTAGTGTATCGCTGAGAGTTCACTTGACTTCGTGCTCTCACTTATGGCACTACCTCTGTGTGAGAATTTTCTCACACAGCAGTGCAGCAAGTGACAGCACGAACTCTGGTGAACTCTCACGGCGGTGCAGTGACACCCTGCGGGAGGATCACCTCCTGTCAGTGTATCAACTGGGGTCGGGTAGAGCGGTCACATTTCCTGATGTGACTGTTCTACACAAGATCATCATGGGACACTCATTATTAAATTGACAACAACGGAAAAATAAGTATATGTTGGTTTATTTTATTTTTGTTGCAAGAGATCGAGGGCATCGAGGATTAGGTGATTGGTGAGTATGAATGTGTTTTTTTTGTTTTACAATTGAACACAGTCGCTGGATGATGGGACTACTATCTCATCATCGGCTCATGCTGTTAGTGTTATATGTGACAGAAGACATAGCCGGATGGAAGTAGTAGTCCCATCAGACAATGCCTGGCTACACACAGACATCCACAGACAGAGACCCGCAGACAGACATACACACAGACACACGCAGACAGACACAGATAGACACGCACATATTCTCAGCTCACACAGTTTCCGCCCACACACTCTCCCTTCTTCCTTTCCGCAGCGTTTTTGTCAAGTAAATCCACAGCTAATCCGCAGACCTTTTTACACCTGCGGATTTGACTGACTCAGTGTAAGTCAATGCGTGCAGAAACGCTGCAGATCCGCAAAAGATTTGACATGCTGCAGAAAATAAAATGCTGAGCACCAGTGCAGAATTTTCCACAGCATGTTCACACCAGTTCTGGATTCCCATTGACTAACATTGCTTGATCTACCCTTTGCGGATTTGGTGTAAATCCGTGTGGAAAAAATGCTGCGAATCCACAACGTGTGCACATAGCCTTAGCGTCTTTTTAGAGAGATGCGAAGTGAATGAAAAACATTCAATTTTTTTTCTTTACAGAGCCTTTGTCCCAAACTGGGCTTCACTGAAGTAAAAAGATGGTCTAATGGGGACTTAAGTAGCCATTGGCTGCCACAGTAACACATTGGAACCCTGAATGCATCACAAGGGGTCGAATGGGCAACAATACTGATCCCCCACTACCTCCCAGTATCTAACCATTTAAATGTTACAGTCAGTGCCTGACAGCAGCTTATAGTGGATAAATCTTGATCTGTCTCAACTGTTAGAGACAGGTACAATGGTACATGGTTTGGATTCAGCTCATGGAGAGCTCTACATCCTGCACCTGATATTTAATGTACTTATACGTCACATGTCAGGATGGGGTTAATCAATCATAGATTATTTCCGTAATAGCACAAAGTTTAGAAAGGAGATGTCTGCTCTATTCACATTCTGCAATTTTTTTTATCTTAAAATATAATTTCCATTTCATGTATTTTTGACATATCTACACGTACACTTCAATTTTGATAATTCTCTTAGAAATTTTTAGATCAGCTGTGTAGCTCTGCATATAACCAGGCTAAGTGTTCACCTTAGTCAGTCTGCTGAATGTTGAGCAACGTGTTGAAGCTGGTGAGTGACAAGCCAAAATGTGAGCTGTAGGTGGGAGAGAGACAAACCTGAGTCGCGCTCTGAAGAGAGACTGCACAGGTCAGATAGGAAACCTAAGCAGTTTATGTGTTGAAGCAGCAGAGTAACTTGTGGAAGCTCCATCTTGTTTAGAGTGAACTGTGCATGGAGTTGATCATTTCTGTTTGGCGCTGGAAGCTGCTGGAGCTCGGCCTACAGGGGACGCCAAAACTGGTAGGAACATACAGTACCTCTTCTTCTGCGTATAAAGTTTGATCCAGGAGAAAGAACTGTAATTTATTTAGCTGAGCCAGCACTGACACATATCTGCCTTGTACATGAACTGTGAATGCTGCCTAATGCCTACATGAGACAAAGGTCATTTTAATTAAACTTAAACCTCAAGCTACAGATTCCGTGCCAAAAGTCAGTGACAAAGTACATTGTCCTCCATAAAAAGCCATGTTATGCTGTATATCTGTACACTGAATGTACCGCTAGTAAGCCATTACACATATCTGAAATATTCTTCCTTTTTATAACCAATGAAGTTTTATTTACTGCACCTTCAAGGAAATATATCTGTTGATCCTTATCTGTTATAAATCGTTTCTTAGCTGTTTCCACAACTTTGGGCAGGTCCATTATGGTGACTGTTGACTCATTGTATCTAGATACAAATTGTTTTGCAAGAGCTCCTGAACATCCTAAAAGAGAAAAATAGTTTTCCATGTAAAGTGCTGACACATATATATGTATATATATATATACTGCTACAAAGTAAGAATAATTTCAAAATTGCATTTTGATAATTAATAAACTATTATCAATTCTAAGTAAAACAATAGAGAAATCTAAATGACATATTTGGTGTGACGGCCCTTTGTCTTCATAACAGCATACATTTTTCTTGGTATGCTTGCACAAAGTCAGGGATTTTGAAGCATTATAGTCAAATATGATAATGATCATCATCATCTTCATATGTAATTTGAATACAGTCATTAACTGAAACAGACACAGCTGTGTAGGAGGTGCAAAACTGGGTGAACAAAAGGCAAACTCTGCTACAGAGGTGAGGTTGTGGAAGTCTGTTTCATGTCTCATAGGTTCTTTGTATATTGCAGCTTTGCACTTTGTGTGCTTATTTAATCATTGTTTTGCACTTTACCATATTGCATTATTTTTTATTTATTTTTTCCACTTAGGCCTGTTTCACACTTCCGTTTTTGAACATCAGTCAAAATCCGCCGGTTTTTGAAAAAAAACGGATCCGCCACTTTTTTTGGCGGATCCGTTTTTTTCCCCATTGAGTTGCATTACCGGCGGATCTTAACGGATGGCCATCCGTTGGATCCGTTTTTTTGCGGATCTGCCAAAATTTTTGCGTGCGCCGACATGCCTGGACGGACCCTGCAAGGTTTTTTTTGCTGCAGGATCGGCAATTTACAGTGCGCATGCCCAGAGAAAGGAAGTCAGCCGGGAAATTAACCCTGAAATCCTTTCTGGTGGACGAAAAAAATTCTCTCTCTCTCTCTCTCTGCGGTTCCTTTAAAATTCTTAATTCGGCGGATCTGTCAAAAAAATGGATCAGGTGGCATCCATTCACATCAGTTAGGAACGGATCCGTTTTCCGCCTTTTTGGCGGATTTTGACTGACACAAAAAACTGAAGTGTGAAACTGGCCTTATTCACTCTTATCACTGTTTACCAGAGGTTTTCATATGGACTTTTATAACCTTTGTGGGTTATTATATATGTCTATTTAGCACTATATCTTTTATATTGTATCTTTATTGATCCTGTATATGCACACATTGCTTTTTAGCTTTTGAACTTTTAATATTGTCTTGCCATTATGCCTATATGTTCATCTAAATAAACATTGTTATTACACAAATTTCCTGTCTGGTATTCTCTATCTATTCTGTGCTCTTGGTATTGGGTTTTGCTCATGTTAAATATATGTACGCATGACGCATGCGGATCTATGCGGATCAAACGCTGAGCACACAGACGCAAATGTGAAACCAGCCTAAGAGATGGGCAGGATGGCTACTCACCATACCTAACCTCACGGATGCGGTTCCGCAGGTTAAATGTCCGGCCACTGAGTTTTCTTTCTGTCTCTGTGTCTGGAGGCAAGAAAGTTCCAAAGAGATTGTTTATGTGAGATTGTGCTGAACTGTGTTGTACTCTGAGCACACAGTTTCCCGCAGGCAGAGGATTATTGGCAATAATGGTCAGAGCCTTCAATCTGCAAGACTGACATGTACATGTTTATAAAGTAGACACAAACACATGGGCCATGCACACCGCGAACAAGCCTGTATGGCAGTGTTGACACCACCAAAAGGTGTGAACATTGTCATACAGACTTGTTCGCTGTGTGCATGGCCCATGTGTTTGTGTCTAATTGGTTTCTTGTTTTTGCAAGACTGGGGAGTATTTTTGTGCGCTTGTTTTACTGTTTTTTTCTGTGTTTCATGTTTATGAAGTAGTTTAAGTTTATGCTGGAATAATGGTGTGATGTGTGAATTACATATATACTGTACTTGTGTGATATGTGAACTGTGTATATACTGTACTTGTGTGCTCTGTAATTGTGTGATGGTTGTGCTGTGCTTGTGTCAGATATCCACTGTGGTTGTTTGTGTATTGTCCTTGTATGATGTAGTCACTGTGCTTATGTGACATTTGTGCTGTGCTTGGTGATGTGTACACTGTTTGTGATGTGAGCGTGCTTTGTTTATGTGATGTCTACTCTGTCTTTGTGTGATGTGTGCATACGTTGTTTGTGTGATGTGTACACTGTGTGCTGTTTGTGTGATGTGTACATTGTCTGTGTGTGAAGTGTACACTGTGTGTGATGTGTGTGTGCTCTTTGTGTGATGTGTACGCTGTGCTTGGTGATGTGTTTGCTGTCTTTGTGTGATGTGTGCCTGCACTGTTTGTGTGATAAGTACACTGTGTGTGTATGATGGGGGCGCGTGCTCTTTGTTTGATGTGTACGCTGTCTTTGTGTGATGTGTGCATGCAGGGCCACCATCAGGGCATTACTGCACTTACTGGCATATGGGGCCCGCAGCAGGCCACCTCTCTTCTGCTTAGGCCTCTTTCACACTTCAGTTTTTTGCATCAGTCAAAATCCGCCAAAAGGACGGATGGCGGATCCGTTTTAGTACTGATGACAATGGATGGCACCCGTCCGTTTTTTTTACGGATCCGACAAATGAAGAATTTTAAAGGAATCGCAGCCGAGAGAGAGAGAGAGAGAGAAGAAAAAAAAAAAAAAACTGAAGTGTGAAAGAGGCCTGCTGGGCCCCAGCAGCAGGATCCTGCCGCTTCAGTAACTGATCGTGCATCCTCAGACGTTCAGTTAAAATCTGTTGACGTGTGGGAGATTCCTCCTGCACGGCAACAATTAACAGCAACCAGCCAATCACAGGCCAGCAGCTGACATCAGCGCACTATACTGCTATGGGGGTGCATTATACCCCTATAGGGATGCATTACACTGCTATGAGGGTGCATGATACTGCTATGGGGCTGCATTATACTACTATGGAGCTGCATTATACTACTATAGGGGTGGATTATACTGCTATGGTGGTGCATTATACTATATATGAGTATGGGGGTACATTATACTTCTATGGGGGTGCATTATACTGCTATATATGACTGGGGTGCATTATACATGACTATGGGGGTGCATTACACTTTATGTATGACTATGAGGTGCATTATAATACTATGAGGGTGCATTATACTGCTATATATGACTATGGGGTCCATTATACTGTTATATATAACTATAGGGGTGTGTTATACTTTGTATATGACTATGGGGTGAATTACTACTATGGGGGTGCATTAAACTACTATGTGGGTGCATTATACTACCATATATGACTGAGATGCATTATACTATTATGGATGACTATGGGCAATATGGAGAGACATGGGGCAGTATGGAGAGACATGAGGCAGAATAGGAGGACACGTGGGGTCCAGAATGGGAAGACGTGGGTTCCAGAATGTGGGATATTATTACTGTAGGGGCTAATTAAAGGATATTATTTTTGAGTAGAGTTGAGCGACTTTGGTCGGATCGGGTTTCGCGAAACCCGAACGAAACAAAATTTGAGTCGGATGAAACTGGTCCGACTAGGGCAAAAAAAAGTCGGAGTTTCGTCCGAAACCCGACCCCAATGCAAGTCAATGGGAAATAAAAGTCGGCATTGAGTGGATGACATTCATCCACTCAATGCCGACTTTTATTCCCCATTGACTTGCATTGGGGTCGGGTTTCGGACGAAACTCCGACTTTTTTTTGCCCTAGTCGGACCAGTTTCATCCGACTCAAATTTTGTTTTGTTCGGGTTTCGCGAAACCCGATCCAACCAAAGTCGCTCAACTATTTCTGAGGATACTGTTTTCAGTGTGGGGGAGGAGATGTTCTGTTACTCTGCAGGGCAACATGGTCACTTTTTTTCTTCATCTGGCATAGTGTAGATGTTGTGGAAAAATGCTCTAAATAACTGTTATTTTCTGCAGAAACGAGTCCTCACTGGAAGAAGTGATGGCGGTGTGCACTGGATGAAGATGAAAAGCAGAGATGAAGGACTTCAACTAGAGATGTCACCGGTGAGTAAGTGTGTTACCTGTACGCTGACACTATACACTGTATACTATATACAGAGATCCTGTGTATAATGTCATTGGTGATCACTGTATTATCTGTGCAGTGACCATATATATAGAGCTCCAGTGTATAATGTCACTGGTGATCACTGTATTACCTGTACACTATACACTTTATACAGAGCTCCTATGTATAATGTCAATGATGAACACTGTATTACTTGTACAATATGCTATATATGGAGCTCCTGTGTATAATGTCACTGCTGATAACTGTATTACCTGTACATTAAATACAGAGTTCCTTCATATAATGTAATTGGTGAACATTGTATTACTTGTACACTATATGCTACAGTGCCTTGCGAAAGTATTCGGCTCCCTGGAACTTTTCAACCTCTTCCTACATATCATGCTTTAAACATAAAGATACCAAATGTAAATTTTTGGTGAAGAATCAACAAGTGGAACACAATTGTGAAGTTGAACGAAATTTATTGGTTATTTTAAATTTTTGTGGAGCGTCAAAAACTGAAAAGTGGGACGTGCAATATTATTCGACCCCTTTAGCTTAATACTTTGTTGCGGCACCTTTTGCTATGATTACAGCTGAAAGTCACCTGGTGTATGTCTCTATCAGTTTTGGACATCGAGAGACTGAAATTCTTGCCCATTCTTCCTTGGCAAACAGCTCAAGCTCAGTGAGGTTTGATGGAGATTGTTTGTGAACAGCAGTTTTCAGCTCTTCCACAGATGTTGTTGATTCTTCACCAAAAATTTACATTTGGTATCTTTATATTTGAAGCATGCTATGTGGGAAAAGGTTGAAAAGTTCCAGGGAGTAGAATACTTTCGCAACACACTGTATATACAGAGCTCCTGTATATAATGTCACTTGTGATCGCTGTATTATCTCTACACTATACACTATATACAGCGCTCCTGTGTATAATGTCACTGGCGATCACTGAAGTAAGTGTACACTGACACTATACACCATGTACTATATGCAAAGCTCCTGTGTATAATGGTACTTATGGTAATATTAATATTGTTTTTTTTATTAATGATCAGTATTGTAGTATTTGGTCACAATGTGGTTGTAATATATCGTCCAGCCATTGTGTGGTGGTAATTGTTCCTTGCATGTGGTATTATTTGGTAACTATGTGGCAGTAATATGTGATCCGGCCATGGTATGGCAGTTTTTTGTGGTATTATTCGGTCACTATGTGGTGGTAATATGTGGTTTGGTCATGCTGTAGCAGTATTTGTCCCTTGTATGTGATATTATTGTTCATTTTTAAAAAATGTATGTGACACATTCCATTAACCGCTAAATCCCCGGAGGTATTTTCATTTTGGCATTTTCATTTTTTGCTCCCCTTATTCCCAGAGCCATAACCGTTTGTTTTTCAGTCAATATGGCCATGTGAGGGCTTGTTTTTTTGTGGGACGAGCTGTACTTTGGAACCACACCATTGGTTTTAACATATCGTGTACTGGACAACAGGAAAAAAAATTACAAGTGCGGTGAAATTGCAAAAAAAAGTGGAATCCCACAGGTGATTATTTTTTATCTTGTTCACTAAATGCTAAAACTGACCAGCCATTATGATTCTCCAGGTCATTACGAGTTCATAGACACAAAACATGTCTAGGTTCTTTTTTATCTATGTGGTGAAAAACAATAAAACAAAAAAATTAGTGCCAATTTCTGATGCCCATAGTATCTCCATTTTTCGTGATCTCGGGTTGGGTGAAGGCTTATCTTTTGCACGCCGAGCTGATGTTTTTAATGCTACCATTTTGGAACACATACGATCTTTTGATCACCCGTTATTGCATTTTAATTAAATATTGCGGAGACCAAAAATGTTAGCTTTTTTGACTTTTTTTTCATTACGCCGTTTAGCGATCAGGTTAATTCTTTTTTTATATTGATAGATCGGGTGATTCTGAATGTGGTGATGCTAATTATGTGTATGTTTGTTTTTTTGTTTTATTTTGAATGGGGCAAAAGGGGAGGTGATTTGAACTTTTATATTTTAATTTTTTAAAACATTTTTTTTAACTTTTGGCATACTTTAATAGTTTCAATAGGAGACTAGAAGCTGCCCTTAATCCAATCGTCTCTGCTACATATAGGCGATCATTAGATCGCCTGAATGTAGCATAATTGCTCATTTGCTTTGTGCACTGACCACCATAGAGGTCTGCTGGAGACCTCTGGTTGTCATGCCAACCTATCAGCGACCCGTGGTCATGTGACGTGGGCGCTGATAGGTGGGATTTCCAGCATGCTTTCCAGAAGTCAGAGTTTGACAGTGGCATTTAACTAATGAACAGCCACAAGAATTCAAAACAGCTGACATGTGCCAGTAAAGATGTGGTCTCAGCACCGGAGCCCACATCAAAGGGAGGGAGTCTGACATCGGTGTGCTATTACGCCCGATGTCAGAAAGGGGTTAAAGAAACAAATAAAAATATAACTAAAAAGAGTATTGGATATTTTAACAAATATTTAATACGTTAGGGTAGAGTAGGGACCTGCCAAAAGAGTCTACCTAGTCGTGGTGGCGGCATGAAAAAAATCTTTTAGCCAAAACACGAGCTGCTGGCTATATATGTGAACTGATGTTACATGGGAAATGTTAATGTGTGATTGGTGAGGACGAGGTGCAGATGTGGAGTTTTTCTATGAGCGGGTGGTGGGACTGTGGAAGGTTTGAGGGTTGAAGGTGGAGCCTGGGTGGAGTCTCAAGAGGGCCTGGAAATTTTTCCAGTATTGGGCCCTGAAATTCCTAGTGGAAGCCCTGTGTGCGTGCACTGTTTGTGTGTTGTGCACGCTGTCTTTGTGTGGTGTATGCGTGCGCTGTTTGTGTGATGTGTATGCTGTGCTTGATGTGTGCATACTCTTGGATTGGTGTGATAAAACTAAAACAAAATTTATTGTACTGACTATCACATAGTAAAACACTGTATACGTGTAGCATTGTGGGGTTCAAGCTTTATGCTGTTGGGAGAAGGGTAGGCAAGGGTACATAATATTGTACTGGCTGCAGGATGACTGTGGCTTTGAAAACACTGAGTGGCTATAGGTAACAGTGTGTTAGAATGCACTGTAATGTTAGTGAATGTGGTTGCCTGACCATGACACAAAATGAATAAACCCAATTTATTTGGATTCATTTAGTGAGATATTGCCGCCGAAATAATGTGATCTTTTAATGTGCAAATTGTGTCACAGTCAAATTCTCAGCCTAAGTGTTAATAACTTGATGTTATCTAAAAAAATATATATACAGCTCTGGCAAAAACTAAGAGACCACCACATCAAAACCCTGTCATGGGCAGCCCATTCTCCAGACCTGAACCCCATTGAAAACCTCTGGAATATAATCAGGAGGATGATGGATAGTCAAAAGCCATCACACAAAGAAGAACTGCTTAAATTTTTATGCCAGAAGCAGTGTGAAAGACTGTTGGAAAGCATGCCAAGATGCTTGAAAGCTGTTTTTAAAAATCATGGTTATTTAACAAAATATTGATTTATGAACTCTTCCTGAGTTAAAACATTAGTATTGTTGTTTCTAAATTATGATGAACTTGTTTTCTTTGCATTATTTGAGGTCTGAAAGCACTGTTATTTTTATTGTGACCATTTTTCTTTGTCAGAAAAAAAATACAAAATGTATTGCTTGGAAATTCGGAGACATGTTGTCAGAAGTTTATAGACTAAAAGAACAATTTACATTTTACTTAAAAATATACCTATAAAGAGAAAAGTCAGACAAACTGAACATTTTGCAGTGGTCTCTTAATTTTTGCCAGAGCTGTATACAGTGACCATAAAGTCATGGTGCACTTTTATAGTTTACATTTTGGCGCCCTTTCTCTGGCCCAATCATATCAGACCTGTTCATGAGGAGAGATAACAAGAACCAATCAAACAGCACAAACTCATTTAAGCTGTTGCTGAGCCCCCAGTCAGATTAACCCCTGATAAACTGAACTCTAATTAATGCACTGCTAGGTCTGTGACATCATTCAACCACAAGTTTAGATGTGTGTAGGGCAACAAATGGAGCCCACATCGAACTGCACTGAATAGGTATGAAACTGGGAGAGTTTTTCTTTTATTTGGAGCAGATTTCACATTTATATCATCTTTTGTTGCTTTCCAGTTACTGGTCAAAAGTGCACCATGACTTTATGGACACACTGTGTATATACCCAGGATACCCAAGTGACTCAATGTTTGTTATAGGGTTTAAATTACAAGAAGTGTCTAATGTGATACCCCTATTACCAGGGACATGTTTTCTGCATTTTTGTGCTATGCACTATTAATGTGCAAATGAGATATATTGTCTTCAACATTTCTATCATTCATTAGGACCCTCTAGGAAGTTCTTTATCCCACATACTTAATTTTTTCTTGTTCAACCTATTACTACCAATTTTAGCTCCCTGGACAGTATTTGTTTTTCTCCCTAACATGAGGGGTGACAGGGTCCGATAGGAATATAACACAGCTGGCGCTGAGCAGGGGCGCCAATTGCTTTATATACAGGGTTGTAACCTCTGTGGTTATGAGCTTTAACGGGGTCTTACAGCGCCAGGCCCTCAATATGTATTTGATTGTTCTCTACCCAGAGTCCCAGAGTTTTTATTTCCTTTTTTCGGTGGTTTTATTGCATTTTTTGTACTTATATAATTTTAAAGCATATTTTTAGTATTTAGTATAGTATTTTTTGCTGTGATTTATGACTTTAGTGGTTACCCATCACTTACAATAATTTTTGTGAGTCTCCCGAGATTCTAGTGATTGGCAGCAGCAGTAATAAGGGCTGTGGTCATGAGATCATGATTGCAACCTGTCAACAAATACAGGAGATCTAGTAGAGTGTTTACGTGCCAGAACTGCTTTTTAGTCCCAGTCCTGCCCTGCTGACGTCTTCCATAAGACACTAACCTCCAGTGATGACTTCTCATGTTGACAGGTGACCTCCACAGTCAATCACAGGTAGAAGTGGTCACATGTGTTATTAGGTTATAGATGGAGTGCGTGAGACCAATGTGGGACCGACAATAGTCATAAAATTAGAAATTTCTAATTTTTTTTTAATTCAAACCGTTCTACATACAATCTGTACAAAGATCTGCCTGATTTATTGGCTATTTGTCATTGCAAATTTCCATGTGGCATGCTGTGGATTTATTGCATACATTTATGTATACGAAATAAATTAAATAAAATAAATAAAATAATTTGTAGGACTTTTTAATTACCTCCCAGATCAAAGACTGTGTGGAATGCAGATAGGTCAAAAGCTTGTATGACATCTTTTCCACAAACATTCCATATTGTGTCCATTTTATGCATAAAAGTCACCATCTCCTCTTCTGATCTAATTACAAATTAGTCAAAAGAAAAATGGGAACAGCGTTTATACCTTTAAATACAAAGCATTATGATGTAGATACACTGCAAATGTCTAAGCTGGGTTGGATTTTCTTCTTTTTAAAAAAAAAAAAAAAGACAGGAGTGGCCACCTACAGCAGTGGTTCCCACATGGATTCGATTTCCAATGCTGATTTGATGGTACATACTGTATGTCCACCCCTGAGCATATTACCCTGATGAACCATTGTGATATCACAGCAGATTTTTTGACCAAATCCCTGTTGTGATGTCACAGATTACCTGCCTGAAACCTTCCTGCAATATCACAGGAGCCTACCTTACAGAAAACGACACGAAGTCACCAGACCTTGCCTTACAAAAACACCAGTGTGATGTCACAGCAGCTTACCTGACTAAACCCTGTTGTGATGTCATGGCGTACCTGACTGAAACCTTCTTGTGATGTCACAGTGGTCACGTGAGTGGAGCTTTTTTTGTGACATCATTGCGGCTCACCTCACTAAAAACCACTAGTCATGTCAGAGCTAGCTTGACGAAAATACTTTTAATGTCCCAGGAGCTTACCTGGATGAAACATTTTCATTATAGTACAGCAGTGCACCCAAAAACATAGGTCCCCTGTATATGACCTGTATGTGGCACTGAGAACCAGGCTTTGTGTTATTATTTAGGGTCTCCAGCACATGAACCCTGACAATCACAACACCTTACAGCACACAAATATGATTAGTAGGACATCAATATATCCTGTGGGAAGACTCACACCCTTATTTTTACAAGGTAATCTTGTTCAGGTCTATTACACAAAATTGTTGGTACCCCTCGATTAATGACAGAAAAACCCACAATGGTGACAGAAATAACTTCAATCTAAGAAAAGTAATAATAAATCAAAAATCTATGAAAATGAACAAATGAAGTCAAATATTTGGAACTGAGAGTCCTCAGTGGTGGATACCTTTTAATGGCTAACTGAAAAGATGGTAAAAAATTGCAAGCTTTCGAGACTACTCAGGTCTCTTCATCAATATATATACCTGATGAAGAGACATGAGTAGTCTGGAAAGCTTGCAATTTGTTACCATCTTTTCAGTTAGCCATTAAAAGGTATGAACCACTGAGGACTCTCAATTCCAAATATTTTTCTATTTACTGGCTAATACGTGTAAGACAACGCTAACTGCTTGTGTTGGGGGACACTCGCTTGGCTATGGGATTCAGTCACACAGGCACGTTTTTCCTCACAAAACAGTCTATTTGATTTATTTAAGCATCATAAACCGCACCGTAGGCCATGTTACACTACACAGACCTAACACATAGTCCATAGCACTTCACGGCTTAACTCCGCAGTCAATAAACACACCGGACTTCTCACTTCATCCCGTTACCGTAGGTGACCGCACACCGAACAGTTCATTACATATATCAACGGATCATAACAAACACCGACAGTCTGTTCCAATGGCATATACTTCTCTGCCGTTATTATAACCCCCTTCATCTGGAGTTACCTTCCTGGAGCTCCTGCTCCACACACTGACCTCCTGTCAGTCCTGGTTCCAAGGGAAGCTGCCGAACTGGGATCACCGTCCCAGACAATGCCTTGCTCACCAGGCCACCTGACAGCTCCAGACCTTCAGATGGACAATAGCTTCCCCAAAGCAGTGCCGTCACAGACTATGGCAGTCCATGGTCTCACCCTGTGCTCTTTAGGAAGTCTGTCCCCTCCTGGTACCTTCCAACACATAGACCTATCAGGACATTAGAACAATGACCCATTCAGGTCCATACACTCTCAACATGTGACCCAAAACCTGGTCACATTATGTAGCTGTAACCACCCCCATAGGTGGGCAGTGCATGTGGTTAGTCAGTCCCACCCAGCTCTCTGACTAACCCTGTAAGCCCCCTTATAAAACTACACAAACACTTGTGGAACTACAAGTCTCAGAGCAAAAACATTTCGGGCTTACAGCGCAGACTTCCTCTGCGACACATACCGGCTATTTGCAATAATGCCGGTCACTGGCTCACCATCACAATTATGGCTCCATGCGTACCCTGAGGTGCACATACAGCGCCCTCTAGCTGTAGCAGGGGTCACTGCCTCACATACGATACAAAGATATATATCTTTCCTGTATCCAAATGAAAGTCAGACATTGCTTTTGAACCACTCTTCCAAAGAATTTAAAAAAATAAAACTCATGGACAGAAATGATGGTATCCTTAACTTAAAATTTTGTTGCATAACCTTTTGAGGCAATCACTGCAATCAAATGATTCCTGTAACTGTCAATGAGACTTCTGCACCTCTCTACAGGTATTTTTGCCCACTCCTCAAGAGCAAACTGCTCCAGTTGTCGCGTGTTTGAAGGTTGCCTTTTCCAGACGGCATGTTTCAGCTCTTTCCATAGATGCTCAATAGGATTTAGGTCAGGACTCATAGAAGGCCATTTCAGAAAAGTCAAATGTTTTCCTTTTAGCCATTCTTGGGTGTTTTTAGCTGTGTGTTTTAAGTGATTATCCTGATGCAAGACCCATGACATGTGACAGAGACCAAGCTTTCTGACACTGGGCAGCACAATTCTCTCTAGAATCCCTTGCTAGCGTTGATATTTCCTTTTACCCTGCATAGATTCTAGACACCCTGTGCCAGATGCAGCAAAGCAGCCCCAGAACATAACAGAGCCTCCTCCATATTTCATAGTAGGGACAGTATTTTTTTTTTCTTGATATGCTTCATTTTTCCATCTGTGAACATAGAGCTGATATGTCTTGCCAAAAAGTTCAATTTTTTTCTCATCTGTTCATAGGGCATTCTCCCAGAAGCTTTGTGGCTTGTCAACATGTAGTTTGGCAAATTCCAGTCTGGCTTTTTTATTATTATTTTTTCAACAATGGTGTCCTCCTTGGTCTTCTCCCATGAAGTCCACTTTGGCTCATACAACGACGGATGGTGCGATCTGACACTGATGTTCCTTGAGCTTGAAGATCACCTTTAATCTGTTTAGAAGTTTTTCTGGGTTCTTTTGTTACCATTCGCATTATCCATCTCTTTGATTTGTCATCAATATTCCTCCTGCGGCCATGTCCAGGGAGGTTGACTACAGTCCCATGGAGGTTAAATTTCTGAATAATATGTGCAAATGTAGTCACAGGAACATCAAGCTGCTTGGAGAAGGTTTTATAACTTTTACCTTTAACATGTTTGTCTATTATTTTCTTTCTAATCTCCTGAAACAACATTTTCTTTGCTTCTTCTGGTCCATGTTGAGTGTGACACACACCATGTCACCAAACAACACAGTGAATATCTGTAGTCCTATGTACAGGCCCTCTCACTGATTCCAAGATTGTAGACACCTGTGATGCTAATTAGTGGACACACCTTGATTTAACATGTCCCTTTTGTCACATTATTTTCAGGGATACCATCATTTCTGTCCAGGCCTATTTAATGCGTTTTCTTTTTTAAAAAATTCTGTGGTAGCATGGTTGAAAAGCAATGTCTGACTTTAATTTGTTTATTTTCATAGATTTTCCATTTATTATTACTTTTGTCAGATTCAAGTTATTTTTGTGACCATTGTGGGTTTTTCTGTCATTAAACGAGGGGTACCAACAATTTTGACCACGTGTGTAGTTTAGTTGCTACTCCAATTAATAGGCATCTTCATCAATGCCACAGAATTTGAATAAAGCAGCAGGGCACATGGGCAGCCATCACTTCATTCATCTCCTCCGGACAACAGTCCTGTGGCTGGTGGACAATGAGTGGATAATGGGGACAGTGTATGTCGGGCCCCCCGTGATAACACACAAGCGTAACAGTCAGCATCTATCCGGTGGACACATTGGAGTATCCCCAGGAATTAAATGAATTACACAATGACATTTATTTTTCCTATTCCAATAGTGGAGAGGGAATCTCAGGGTAGCTGGCATTTTGTTTTAAATTTACAATATATTTAAACATTTCTAAAAACGTCTCCAAAATTATTTCACACACTGTTACAAAATAGAATACAATTCCAGAATATCTACATAACAAAACCATGCTCTCTCAGTGGTTATACACCAGGAAATACTTTTACAGTTTGGGCCCAGAACTTCATATTCATTTGCAGAACCAACAATCATTGTTGCAAAGCTACAGTATGTGCACAAGGTACCTGTAAACAGCTTCAAATAATTCTTTTGAAGACACTCCAAAAGGCCGCTCATACTGACATTTTCCTTCTCTGCAATATAATAAGGAGCATTATTTGGTTACATTTATAATTGACAAAACATTTCCTTCCATACATTTTATGTGCAATAATCATGTACAAACGTCATCCTGTATTCAAGCTTCAAAGCTTCATCTCTGGCATAAAGTAAAGGGTAACATTTCTGACACTTTTTCTTATAAACACATCTTAGGAAAAACAGATTTTAAAAAATTGAAACCATTTGCCTCAATCTCACTCCTACAAACAGTTTCTAATGGCACAATCAATTCCAGTCACATATGAAAGTAACATAAAGTCTGGACACGATGAGTTTATTAGACTCTTAGTTTTTTCCCATTTTGTGTAAAATCTGCATGGTCCTGAAAACTGTGCCCAAAATACAGTTGCAGTTGCAAGTCTAAATGGAAGCACAATGTGTGAGGCACTCTGTGCTGCAGTATGCTGTCTCAGTATCATGCTCAATTATATGTATATACAGCTGTGTGAAAATGTGTTTGCCTCCTTCCTGATTTCCTATTGTTTTGCATGATTGTCACACTTAAAATGTTTCAGATCACCAAACAAATTTAAATATTAGACAAAGATAATACAAGTAAGCACAAAATGCAGTTTTTTAATGAAAATCTTTATTATCAACGTAAAAAGAAATCCAAACCTACAGTGTCCTGTGGGAAAAGTGATTGCTCCCCCCACTTAAAAAAAAATTAACTGTGGTTTATCACATCTTTGGGAAGCTGAGTTCTAATTTTGTTGGCAGCGGATTACTCACGATACTCTCCAAGTGTGTGACAGCCGAACTTGTTAATTCAGGAACAATCAGGAACAATATATGATAAGCTTAATAGATCAAGAATAAATCACTTGTGTGTCTCTATCTGTGCAGCATCTACAGCAGGCTGCTTCTCTCATACACAGACAAAACAGGAAATACAGTCACATGCTCTCCCTGTGTGAGCCTCTGGAAGGTTTATTTGTTCCAACTTCATTAACAACATACAAATCTAGCAACTAAACACTCAGACATGAATGGATTTGCTGCTCCAAAACTGTCATGATCCAGGACGGGGTTTCGCTTTGGCCCATCCTGATCAGAGTGGGGGTTAATTGTTCCGCCTCTCTCTGGCAGAGGGTGGCTATTTAATGCTCACTGGACCTAGGTCCGGTGTCAGTTATACTCTTGCCCTCAGCTGAGTTAGTTGACCTTGTGCGTACGTGTGCCTTGTGCCTGATATCTTGCTTGCTTGTTTGGTTTTGATCCAGTTCTATCCCTGTTACAAGTTCTGCCTGGCCCTCTTGTACTGCGCTACCTCTCGTGTATGACTCTCTGCTTGTGACCCAACTTCTCTCTGCTCGTCCCCTTGGTACCACGTCGCCCTCTTGTGTATGACCTTTGGCTTTGTCTGACTATCCATCTGTTTGTCCCTCCTGTGCCTCGTTTGCCCGTACTGTTGTGACCTCCATTTTGCCTGACTCGGAGTTGTTGTATGGTGTCCTGTCATATCTGAAAGCAGGACGCTAAGCCCCGCCCCCTTGCAGTCACCTGACCATAGGTCCTGTGCCAGCTTGATAATTTCAGTGTCCGCAGGTCCTGTGCCTCTTTACTTTCCGGCGCTGAATGGACCCTGACACTAATAGTTTGAAGCACGCATTGTCACCTCTGCTGCCCTGCTCCACAGGTATCTTTTAGCACTGTTTCTGTACTCAGGACACGCGCACTGGCTCTGTGAGTGAGTGTAGTGCGGTGTCTCTGACACAAACATATTCCAATAAATTCCCTAGCCACACCCAGGTCTGATTGCTGCCACACCTGTTCTCAATCAAGAAATCAATTAAATTGGACCTGAGTGACAAAGTGAAGTAGACCAAAAGATATTCAAAAGCTAGACATTATGCCGTGATCCAAAAAATTTCTGGAATAAATAAGAAACAAAGTATTTGAGATATATCAGTCTGGAGGCTTTGTGACTCCAACGAACCACAATGAGAGCCACTATCCACAAATGGCAAAAAAAAGGAACAGTGCTGAACCTTCCTAGGAGTGGCTGGCAGACCAAAAGTATTCTCAGAGCGCAGCGACAACTCATCCAAGAAGTCACAAAAGACCCCACAACAACATCCAAAGAACTGCAGGTCTCACTTGCCTCATTTAAAGTCATTGTTCATGACTCCACCACTAGGCTGGAGTCAGACACAATGTATGAAAATACAGACCATATTTTATGGTTGTAATACGCAGAAATGTTCCCTGAACAGTGATCCGTATGTCATCTGTTGTCAAGGTGTGGCTCCGTTTTTTGCACATGTAAGCATCCATATGACATCCGTATGCCGAGGCTTGCAAAATGGACATATAATGGAGCCCAATGACAGATTAAAACACAAATGAAATATATATATATATATATATATATATATATACAGTATATATATATATATATACATATATACACACAGTGCCTTGTGAAAGTATTTGGCTCCCTGGAACTTATCAACCTTTTCCCACAGATCATGCTTCAAACATAAAGATACCAAATGTTAATTTTTGGTGAAGAATCAACAAAAAGTGGGACACAGTTGTGGAGTTGAGCGAAGTGTATTGGTTATTTTAAATGTTTGTGGTAATACAAAAACTGAAAAGTGGGGTGTGCAATATTATTCGGCCCCTTTAACTTAATACTTTGTTGCGCCACCTTTTGCTGCGATTACAGCTGCAAGTCGCTTGGGGTATGTCTCTATCAGTTTTGTACATCGAGAGACTGAAATTCTTGCCCATTCTTCCTTGGTAAACAGCTCGAGCTCAGTGAGGTTTAATGGAGATCGTTTGTGAACAGCAATTTTCAGCTCTTTCCACAGATTCTCGATTAGATTCAGGTCTGGACTTTGACTTTGACATTCAAACACCTGGATACGTTTGTTTGTGAACCATTCCATTGTAGATTTTGCTGTATGTTTGGGATCATTGTCTTTTTGGACAAGTATCAGGTCTTTTGCAGACTCCAGCAGGTTTTCTTCAAGAATGGTCCTGTATTTGGCTCCATCCATCTTCCCATCAATTTTAACCATCTTCCCTGTCCCTGCTGAAGAAAAGCAGGCCCAAACCATGATGCTGCCACCACCATGTTTGACAGTGGGGATGGTGTGGTCAGGGTGATGAGCTGTGTTGCCTTTACGCCAAACATATCGTTTGGCATTGTTGCCAAAAAGTTTGATTTTGGTTTTGTCTGACCAGAGCACCTTCTTCCACATGTTTGGTGTGTCTCCCAGGTGGCTTGTTGCCATCTTTAAACAACACT
The DNA here is from genome assembly GCF_039654945.1 of Dendrobates tinctorius. Classification (NCBI taxonomy): domain Eukaryota; kingdom Metazoa; phylum Chordata; class Amphibia; order Anura; family Dendrobatidae; genus Dendrobates; species Dendrobates tinctorius. Next base: position 65,889,822 of record NW_027361684.1, on the reverse strand, counting down.
TTTTATGGATATCTTTGAGAAATGACTTTCTTCTTGGCATTCTTCCATAAAGGCCAGATTTGTGCAGTGCATGACTTATTGTTGTCCTATGGACAGACTGTCCCACCTCAGCTGTAGATCTCTGCAGTTCATCCAGAGTGATCATGGGCCTCTTGGCTGCATCTCTGATCAGTCATCTCCATGATTGAGATAAAATTTTAGAGGGACGACCGGGTCTTGGTAGATTTTCATTGGTATGATACTCCTTCCATTTCAATATGATCACTTGCACAGTGCTCCATGAGATGTTTAAAGGTTTGGAAATTATTTTGTATCCAAATCCGGCTTTAAACTTCTCCACAACAGTATAACAGACCTGCCTGTTGTGTTCATTGGTCTTCATGATGCTCTCTGTGCTCCAAACAGAACCCTGAGACTATCACAGCGGAGGTGCATTTATACGGAGACTTGATTACACACAGGTGGATTATATTTATCATCATTAGTCATTTAGGACAACATTAGATCATTCAGAGATCCACAAGTTTGAGTTTGCTGCACTGGAAGTAAAAGGGCCGAATAATATTGCACGCCCCACTTTTCAGTTTTTGTATTTCCACAAAAATTTAAAATAACCAATAAATTTCGTTCAACTTCACAATTGTGTCTCACTTGTCGTTGATTTTTTACCAAAAATTTACATTTGGTATCTTTATGTTTGAAGCATGATATGGGGGAAAAGGTTGAAAAGTTCCAGAGAGCCGAATACTTTCGCAAGGCATTGTGTATATATATATATATATATATATATATATATATATATACACACACACACACACACACACACACACACACACACACACACACACACGTCATTGAGACACACATAGCAGAATAGTCGCAAAATCAATTGCCGGCTTCTGTAAAATCAATACAAAACCCGACATGAAATTACACATGGCTTACATACAGTAAACCATTTCATTTATGGTTTATATGTCTTTGACTAATAATTAGATTAGGGTATGTGTGTAAAATTTGGGACATCTAGGAGTTAAATTAAGGGGTTAATTCATTGAAAAAAAAATTCATGGGCTCCCGTAGTAAATTCTGAACCAGAGAGGGAAAGCCAGTGAGTGAGGGCATATATGTATTAATAGCCTTGAGAGAGACCATTGTTTTTGGCCCTCCCGGCTACAAAAATCTGCCCCCAGACACCCTAGAAAAGGCGCATCTATAAGATGCACCTTTTATGGCACTTCGCCTCTCTATTCCCATTGCCCTGTAGCGGTGGCTAATGGGTTAATAATAATGGGTTAATGTAACCTTGCTATTGGAAGGTGACAATAAGCCGGATTAATAATGGAGAGGTGTCAATAAGACACCTATCCAATATTAACCCTAGGCTAGTAAAGGGTTAAAAAAACACACAGACATTAATTAAAAATTCTTTTAATGAAATAAAGACACAAAGTTTTTGACCATATTTATTCCTCTGCTAATCCATAAAAAACATGGTCCTGCAACAAAAATAAAGCAAAAAAGCAACAATATACTTACCTCTCCGCTGGTCAGTCACGTCCCCCGCTGCAATCCTTCAGAAGGGGTTAGCTGGTTTACAACGGGACCGGTGCTAATGCGACCAGCCCGCTGTAAAAAACTGCCAGAATGAATTAGTTCATCTCTACGCAGCCTCCCCGGCTGACCGGAGATGAACTAATAAGCGTAGGAAAGTTTCAGAATGTTTTCCCACGCTCATCAGTTCACCTCAGGTCAGCCAGAGACTCTGCGCAGCCTCACTGACATCCCTGGCTGACCTGAGGTGTCTTGGTGTCTTTATTTCATGAAAAGAATTTTAATTGATATCTGTTTGTGTTTTTTTAACCCTTTACTAGTCTAGAGTTAATAATGGAGAGGTGTCTTATTGACACCTCTCCATTATTAATCTGGCTTAATGTCACCTTTCAATAGCAAGGTGACATTAACCCATTAGCCACCACTACAGGGCAATGGGAATAGAGAGACTAAGTGCCAGAAATGGTGCATCTTATAGATGCGCCTTTTCTGGGGTGTCTGGGGGCAGATTTTTGTAGCCAGGGGGGTCAAAAACAATGGTCCCTCTCAAGGCTTTTAATATCTGCCCTCACTCACTGGCTTTCCCTCTCTGGTTGAGAATTTACCGCAGGAGCCCACGCATTTTTTTTTCAATAAATTAACCCCTTAGCTTAACACCTAGATGTCCCAAATTTTACACACATACCCTACTCTAATTATCAGTCAAAGACATATAAAAAAATAAATGAAATTAAATGGTTTACTGTATGTAAACCATGTGTCATTTCATGTTGGGTTTGGGAATGATTTTACAGAAGCCAGCAATTGAATTAGAGGCTATTATGCTATGTAGAACTCTATGAAATATTATATATATACATACAGTATATGTCTCAATGACATGTACTGTATATATACTGTATATATGTATTCTATGTGTCTATATCTATTCTTTCGTTTCTTTATTAAACATGTCAGTGTGATTTTACTGTATCGCAAAATGAATTGTTAAAGGACACCGGTGCATATTTCTCACAAGTCACACATCTGGTCCCTGTGTAATCCGTATTTTTCTTGCCCCCATAGACTTGCATTGGCGTATTTTGGCCGTAATACGCTTACATGCTGCGATTGTCTTGGCCCTGTAAATACTACCGAGAAATATACGGCTGAAGGGAGCTGCCCCAAATAGAAACATTGGTCCGTGTGCAATGCGTGGTTTTAGCGCCTCTCACTCGTCCGTATTTCTCTCTAGTGTGATGCTGGCCTAAGAAAGAGACTAGGCAAAAATGGCCAGCATGGCAAGAGTTTCAAGACAAAAACCACTGCTGAGCATTAAAAACAAAAAGGCTCCTCTCTGTTTTTCCAGAAAACATCTTGATGATCCCCAAGACTTTTGTCTCATCATTCCATAGAGTATTCCCCAAAAGTTGAACTTTTTGGAAAATAAATACCTGTAGCGCTCGCATCTCTGCCTGCAGTCTCTCTCTCCCTGAAGAGACACCTGCTTACTCACCGCTGAGGCTCCTGTCCTGCTCTTTTCACGTCTGCTGCTGCACGGGGTGCATGCATGTCTATCAAGTCTCCGTGCACTGTGCTTAGAGCGTGCGCGCACACTTCCTCTTTCTTAAAGTGGCTGTGCGTGTTCCTCTAAAGTGTCCCCAGCCAATAGCTGGATGTCACTTACTATTTAAACTGCCTCCTCCAACATGGAGGTGCCTGTGCAATGTTGTGAGAGTGTTCCTAACACGCGTATCAGTTCTCAGGTTCCAGTACTTACATCTCAGCCTGCTGCACCCGCAAGTGCTTCCTTCAACGGTAGCCAAGTCCGCTGTACCTACCAGTGCTTTCCTCAATGGCAGCCAAACCAGCTTCACCCGCCAGTGCACACCTCAACGGCAGCCGAGCCAGCTGCACCCGCCAGTGCTCATCTCTCCATCAGACTGTCCTGTCTGAACCTGCAGTTCCTGTCATCTTCTCTGCCTGCATCTGTTTGACATTCCCCTGGGCCATCAGTCCTGGAGTAACACTTGGATCACCTCCTTAGTCTCTCCACGGGCCGCGATGTCGTTAGCTGCTGCATGTCAGTGGTCTGCTTGGGTGAGGCTCCTAGTCACGCCCTTCCATGTCTTCCTTGGGTATTGGCACAGTGGTTTCACCACCCAGCCCAATACAGTTTGCAAAGGCCAAGGAATCTGCTGGCTCCCAGGTGTATTCCATTTCGGACCTATACCAGGAGGTCTCCCACCAGAAGGATCAGCAGGACAAAATTCTATCCTATCTGTGGTCTGTGAATACCCATCTTGATACTCTGACAGTACCGGCTGCTTCCACAACTTCTCAGGCATCAGTTACCACCATGGTGACACACCAGGCAACCAGTTATGCACCAGGTTCCTGACCTCCTCTGTCAGCTCTTCCACACTTTGGAGGAGATCGCGCCCTGTGTCAGGGGTTCATTAACCAGTGCACATTGCACTTGGAAACCCTTGCTCATCAGTTTTCCTCGGACTGAGCCAAAGTGGCCTTCATCATGTCACATCTATCTGGTGAGGCCTTAGCATGGCTCAATCCTCTGTGAGAGTTGTTGGTGTCGGACCTACAGTCCTTCTTGGAAGCCTTTCGTAAGGTCTTCAACGAGCCTGGTCGCATTTCTTATGTAGCCTCTTCTCTGCTCCAGTTATGCCAAGGTAACCACTCCATGGGCCAGTATGCGGTCTGTTTTCGTACCTTATCTTCAGAACTTGCTTGGAACTATGAGGCTCTGGTGGCAACGTTATGGGAAAGCGAATCAAGGACAAACTGGCTGGCCGGAAGATACCCACCTCTCTGGTTGACCTGGTGTTTCTCGCAAACTGAACTGACATTAATTTTCAGGAACGGACCAAAGAGGTGAACTGCGAGAGAAGATTGGTATGCCTGGCTCACACCTTTCAATGACCGATCATTAAACAAGTTCCTGCCGCGACCAAGCCATCCATGCGCCGCCAAGTTCGTCGAACCGAAGGGATATGCTTCTATTGCGGCAGCTCTGAACACCTTATTCGTTCCTGCCCTGAGAGACCAGGAAACACTAATGCCTAGGATTAGTAGGACAGGCTACCCTGGGCTGTGTCTGTCTCCTGCAGCAAAGGGTCGTTTGTTGACTTGACCCACCTAGATTCTGGCTTCACAGGTAACTTTGTTCAACAGGCTGTGGTCGAGCGGTATAAGATTCTGGTCCTATGTCTTCCGGATCTGTTGGTGATTTCTTCTGTGCATGGAAAGCCTCTTCCCAAGACCATCCAGTTCATCACAAGCCAAACTTCACATGCCACAAATGCAAGCTTGTGTCCATGTTGGAGGAAAAGTTGCAAAAACTCGAAGAGAGGTTAGCTACGTTGAAGATCATTAAGGAAGGTGAAGAGTTCTTAGAGCAGAATTATCTCTTCATGTTACAGAAAGAGAAGAAATTCGAAGTGCACCTGAAAAAACAGAGGAATGGAAGCATGTGACCCAGAGAAGCAGGAGGATCGGGAGGCAGTCATCACCCATACTGCTCAGGAACCAGTACCAGGCTCTCACCCAGGAGAACGATGAAGAAATACATCAGGATAAGACTTTGCCCACAAACAGCAACCTTGTACGCTTTCAGAATTCTCCGGGATGGATAAAGAAAAATGTTGTGAAGAAGAAACGGAGAGTGGTGGTCATGGGGGATTTCCTGTTGAGAGGAACAGAGGCCGCTATCTGCTGACAGGATATAACTTCAAGAGAAATGTGCTGCCTTCCAGGTGCAAAAATTAAAAATGTGTCTGACAGGATATCAGGACTCTTCAGACTTACACATGACTACCCATTCCTGCTAATACATGTGGAGACAAATGACACAGCAAGAAAGACCTGGAAACCATCTACAGAGACTTTGAAAACTTCGGCAAGAAAGTGAAAGAACTGGGAGCGCAGGTGGGTCTTCTCTTCCATTCTCCCAGTGGATAGCCATGGAACAAGGAGGTGGAATAAGATTCTGCAGGTGAACAACTGGCTACGTCGATGGTGCTGTCAGCAAGGATTTGGATTTCTGGATCACGGAGTGAATTACCTATACGATGGACTACTTGCTAGAGATGGGGTGCACCTTACGAAGACAGGAAAACATGTATTTGGAAGTCGCCTTGCTACACTCATCAGGAGAGCTTAAACTAGAACAATGTGGGAAGGGAAGCAAAAGGCCAGAAAAAGCCATACACCTGGCAAATGCTATTGAGAACTCTGCTATTAGAAGTGGAAAGGAACAACAAAGACAAAAGAATCTAAATAATAAAAATACTGGAGAAAGAGAAACCAATCACAAACTAAAATGTTTCTATACTAATGCACAAAGCATGGGCAACAAACAAGGAGAACTGGAACTACTAACACAGGAAAAGAAATATGATGTCATTGGAATCACTGAAACTTGGTGGGACGATACACATGATTGGAATACAAGGCTAGAAGGATACAACTTATTTACAAGAAACAGACTTGATAAACGAGGAGGAGGTGTCGCATTGTATGTTAGAAACGTGTATATCTGCACAGAGATTGAAGCTTCAGAGACTGGGAGTTCTGTGGAAACTGTTTGGGTAAGAATACAAGGACAGAACAATGGAAAGGACACCATTTACTACAGGCCGCCTGTGCAAGCTGAAGATATGGATGAACTCTTTATGCATCAAATGGCCAAGTTCTCCAAAAAATATGACATAGTTGTCATGGCACATTTCAACTCTCCAGACATTTGTTGAGAATCTCTCTCAGGCAAAACTAACAGGTCAAGGAAATTCTTATCCTCTCTTGCTGACAACTTTATCTTCCAAAAGGTAGGGGAGAAAACAAGGGGATCTGCTACCTTGGATCTAATCCTTATAAACAGGGAGGAAATGGTTGAGGAGGTAAAAGTGGCTGGGACCCTAGGAGGTAGCAACCATGCTATTTTAGAATTTTGGATAACTAGAGGAGGAAGACCTGTGAAGACTCAGACGTCAAGGTTAGATTTCAGAAAGGCAGATTTTAAGGGATTCAGAAAGAGAATTGGAGGGATCCAATGGCTGGATATCCTTAAAGATAAAAATGTCCAGGAAGGATGGGAAATCTTGAAAAATGAAATTCTCAAAGCACAATTGTCAACAATTCCGAAAAGAGGGAAGAATAGGAAGCATTTAAGGAAACCAGGATGGATGAACACAGAACTTAAGCACATGCTAAAAAGGAAGAAAGAAATGTTTATAAATGTTTATAAAATGGAAAGCGGGAGGTATATCTAAAGAATACTGTATAATGCTGTCTGCAGAACCTGCAGGGCACAAATCAGATTATCTAAAGCTGACAATGAATTTAGGCTTGCAAAATCAATAATAAAGGATTTTCGGGATATGTCAAAAGTAAAAGAAAAGTCAAAGATGCTATAGGATTTTTACAGGATGAAAATGCTGAAATGGTAAGACAGGATGTTGAGAAGGCCGAACTTTTAAATTCCTATTTTGCATCTGTTTAATCTCAGAAAGGAAATGTAACATCAACTGTTCTTCACTGTCCTATTAAGGGAATAGAAGAATCCAGGTGTCACGTGGACCCGTCCTGTGTGACAGGACCCGCAGGCCAGTAACTAAGACATCAAGACACGGCACGTGTAACTGTCCTGTGTGACACGACCCGCAGGCTGGTAACTAAAACAACAAGACTCGGGGGAAGGGGAAACAGTTACAACGGTGGGCCCTGCGATAGGGAACAGGGAAGTGGAGACCTCCTACACTCCCCTGAGTCAGTGTCCCTCACACTCCTAACGTTCCCTATACAGGCTCCTCACCTGTCGCCGAGCCAGAATCTGTCACCCTAGCACACCCTACACCTATCCCTTGCTAGGGAGCTGGATGGTGCAGGCACTGGCCCCACCGCTGTACTAATACACACCAGGGAAAAATACAAACAAGGAAACACCACTTAGCTTTGCTCTGTTGCTATTGCTCCCAGCAACAGAGTCCACCACCAGAATGCAATAGCTGCTACTTCTCCAAGCTTTGTCAGAGCTGCAAGGAACACCTCTCTGTAATTCCTTCCTTCACCATACTTTACATCAGAGCTCCCCTGAGCTGCTCTCTGTAGTTCCTTCCTTCACCAGTCTTGGTTGGAAATGAGCAATATCACCAACAGTGAGTGAAACCACCTGCTACACCTTTATAGGTAGGACCCAAGGAATCATACCTGCTTCATTATCATGTGCAATAACACTAACCACCACCGGGGGCAAACTAGAACAAAAGACACCACCGTGCAATAACCCCAATGGCCACCGGGGGCAAAACCAACTCCAAGCAACCAGCTCAAAGGAAAAAAAGGTTACTTATTCAAAACCTGTCATAATCCAGCATGGATCATGACAGTACCCTCCCCTTAATGAGGGGCCTCTGGACCCTCAAGACCGCTCCTCATCTGGGAATCACCTACAGAGGGGACGCCCAGATCCAGAGTTTACCCCTGCAACTACCTGCACGTCAGGTTGGTGACAAACGAGCACCGCTGGTATTGGCAATGTATGCTCTGGAGGCACCACACATATCCGAAGCGTCGACCTGGGGAACGAGTTGTGTATGTGTATGTTTGGGGGTAACTCGAGCTGGTAAGACTCCGCAACAGACTTCCACTGGATGTTTTTTGGTGGCCACCCATACATGCTCGTTCACACACAGGTCCGGACCTGAACGTTTATTGCCACACATTCGTTTGTCACAATTCGGGGAACTCTTTCTGGGATTGACAACAGAGGTGTCCCCCTGTGTCACCACACTCACACCCCCGCAATTCACCACGGGGTACACCACCCTCCAACCCCTTCCACCACGAGGTCTGTGCCTCCCAGGGTTGGCTAATGGTGAAGGTTGAGACTTGCCTCTACTTTCCTGCAGCACATCTGCTGCTCTCACTGGAAAGAAAGGGGTTAGTTGAAGAGAGACGGCAGAGACAGTAGTCCCTAGGCAGCAGCTCTCACACGACTGCCTCCAGCTGACCACTTCCCTCGCCCGCCAATCTAGTACCGGGTTGTGTTTTTTCAGCCAAGGGAGGCCCAAAACGATAGGCACTGGCATTCCCTCCAAGACGTGGCATGACAAGGACTCCTCATGATGTCCTTTATGTAGATGGATGTTTTCTACGACTTGGGTCAAGCTCCCCTGGCTCAGTGGAACAGAGTTTATGGCCTGGACGCTTATAGGTTGGGCTAGCATCCTACACCTCAGGCCATGAGTCTGGACAAGATGAGCATCCACCAGACTGACTCCTGCTCCGCTGTCCACAAGCATCGGTATCACCTCGGTACCCCGCCAGCCAACACCTCTGCTGACATAGTACCCTGGGAGGGCAAAATGGAGTAAATATACACTCCCTGGTCGCCTCCCTCCAAGCGACCAGGGGAATGCGGCTTCTCAGATGGCACAGATAATTTGGCACGGGTTGGGCAAGCCTTCAGGACATGACCAGTCTGCCCACAGTAAAAACATGCCGACACCACTCCCCAAACCGTAGGCAGCTCCGTACACAAATTAGCTCCTCCTACTTGCATAGGTTCATCTGGAGACTTGGCATGCACTGGGCAGGCTCTCATGAAATGGCCCGGTTTCCCACAGGAAAAGCATAACCCCCCACCACGACGATCCGCAGACACCCACTTTTTTGTACCAACAACACCGGGCTGTCTGGGTTTCTCCATCCGCACTGGTGGGTCCTCCTCCTTAGTGAGGACAACAGGGGGCACATTTTGTGTATGTCTCTCCCTAAGGCGTCTATCCACCCATATGGCAAGGGACATGGCGGCCTCCAGCGACCTGGGGGCGGCGTACTGCACCAGAGTATCCTTCAACTTTGGAGACAGACCCTGCACAAATTGACTCCTAAGTGCAGGGTCATTCCACTGAGAGTCAGTGGCCCACCTCCTAAACTCTGAGCAGTACTCCTCAGCAACCCGGGCTCCCTGTTTACACCTACAGAGCCGGGATTCCGCCAGGGAGACGCCATCAGGATCCCCATACACAAGCGCCAAAGCCACAAAAAACTCGTCCATGGACTCTAATGATGGTGAATCATCCGGCAGGGAGAAGGCCCAGGATTGGGGATCCCCCTTTAGAAGTTACATAATGATTCCCACCCATTGCTCTTCACACCCTGATGAACGAGGGTGCTGCCTGAAGTATAATTTGCAGGCTGGCTGAAAAATCAAGAATTGATCTCTCCCTCCAGAAAACCTGTCAGGGAGGGATATCTTGGGTTCTGGCTGAGCCAGTGCCTGAACCAGACCCCCAAAGACCACCAACAGCTGCAGCTTCTGCATCAACACACCGCACAGCCCCCTAATCTCATCAGTAAAGATCTGCAGCATTTGGGCAAAGGTCTGCATTGGGTCCATGGTTCAGCATAAAAAAATGTTATGATTGGTGATAATGTCACGTGGACCCGTCCTGTGTGACACGACCCGCAGGCCAGTAACTAAAACAACAAGACTCGGGGGGGAAGGGAAACAGTTACAACGGTGGGCCCTGCGATAGGGAACAGGGACGTGGAGACCTCCTGCACTCCCCTGAGTCAGTGTCCCTCACACTCCTACGGTTCCCTATACAGGCTCCTCACCTGTCGCCGAGCCGGAACCTGCCACCTTAACACACCCTACACCTATCCCTTGCTAGGGAGCTGGGTGGTGCAGGCACTGGCCCCACCACTGTACTAATACACACCAGAGAAAAATACAAACAGGGAAACACCACTTAGCTTTGCTCTGTTGCTATTGCTCCCAGCAACAGAGTCCACCACCAGATGCAGCTTTCTTCCAGAAGAGTTGTTACTTCTCCAAGCTTTGTCAGAGCTGCAAGGAACACCTCTCTGTAACTCCTTCCTTCACCAGACTTTACACCAGAGCTCCCCTGAGCTGCTCTCTGTAGTTCCTTCCTTCACCAGTCTTGGTTGGAAATGAGCAATATCACCAACAGTAAGTGAAACCACCTGCTACACCTTTATAGGCAGGACCCAAGGAATCACACCTGCTTCATTAACATGTGCAATAACACTAACCACCACCGGGGGCAAACTAGAACAAAAGACACCACCGTGCAATAACCCTAATGGCCACCGGGGGTAAAACCAACTCCAAGCAACCAGCTCAAAGGAAAAAAAAGGTTACTTATTCAAAACCTGTCATAATCCAGCATGGAGCATGACTCCAGGATATCTATAAACAGAAAGATAGTGAGGAAACACTTAGCTAACCTAAATGAATTCAAGTCTCCAGGTCCAGATGAATTACACCCCAGAGTACTGAAGGAGATAGCAGAAGAAATTTTTGAACCCCTCTCCATAATCTTTGAAAATTCTTGGAGAACAGGAGAAGTCCCAGAAGACTGGAGAAGAGCATATGTTGTTCCTATCTTCAAAAAGGGGAAGAAGGTGGACCCAGGCAACTATAGGCTGGTGAGTCTGACTTCTATACCAGGAAAGATCTCTGAACAAATTATTAAACAACATGTATGTCAGTACCTGGATAAGAATGAAGTGATTAAACAGAGTCAGCATGGGTTTGTAACTAATAAGTCATGTCAGACTAACTTAATTTCATTCTATGACAGAATCACTGATTGGGTGGATCAGGGAAATGCTGTAGATATAGTATATTTTGACTTCAGCAAAGCATTTGACAAAATATTTCACACAATCCTTATTGAAAAAATGACTAGGTATGGAATGGACAAGGCAACTGTTAGGTGGATTCATAACTGGCTTAGTGATCGGACCCAAAGAGTGGTCGTAAATGGCTGCACATCCAGTTGGAAGAATGTCTCAAGTGGGGTACCACAGGGCTCTGTCCTGGGCCCTGTATTGTTCAACATCTTTATCAACGATTTAGATGAAGGAATTGAGGGTAAACTGATTAAATTTGCTGATGACACAAAGCTAGGAGGGATAGCTAATACTAGAGAAGAGAGAGGATTCAAAAAGATATAAATAAACTGGAGCAGTGGGCAGGAACTAACAGAATGGTTTTTAACAGGGAAAAATACAAAGTACTACATCTGGGCAATAAAAATGAAAAAAGCATGTACAGAATGGGAGGAATAGGGCTAAGCAACAGCACATGTGAAAAAGACTTGGCTATACTAATAGATCACAAACTGAATATGAGTCAACAGTGTGATGCAGCAGCAAAAAAGGCAAATGCAAGTATTAACAGAAGCATACAGTCTAGATCACATGAAGTCATTATTGCCCTCTACTCCACTTTGGTCAGACCTCATCTGGAATACAGTGTCCAGTTTTGGGCACCACATTTTAAAAAAGACATCAACAAACTGGAGCAAGTTCAGAAAAGAGCGACCAGAATGGTGACCTGTCTGCAAACCCTGTCTTATGAGGAAAGGTTGCAGGATTTGGGAATGTTTAGCTTGAAAAAGAGAAGACTGAGAGGAGACTTAACAACGGTCTACAAATATCTCAAGGGCTGTCACATTATAGAAGGATCATCTTTATTCTCATTTGCACAAGGAAAGACTAGAAGCAATGGGATGAAACTGAATGGGAGGAGACACAGATTAGATATTAGAAAAAACTTTTAGACAGTTAGAGTGATCAATGAGTGGAACAGGCTGCCACGAGAAGTGGTAAGTTCGCCTTCAATGGAAGTCTTCAAACAGAGGCTGGACAGACATCTGTCTTGGATGATTTAGCGAATCCTGCTTTGAGCAGGGGGTTGGACCAGATGGCTTAGGAGGTCCCTTCCAACTCTACGATTCTATGATTCTATCACAGAGCCCATGGAGCTTCAGGTGGGGATGCTCCATTCGGAAAAGATTTCTCTTCATGTGCTGTCTGGTCTTTCTTATCCTCTACTTCTAGGTCGCCCATGGCTGCTAAAACATGAACCCCTTCTGGACTGGATGTCTGGAGAAATACTCCGTTGGGGCTCAGGTTGTCACGAAATGTGCATTGCTCCCGTTCATCCTGTCTGGTCTCCTACTAATCTGCCTGGTTTGCCAGCGGCATAATGGACGTATGGGGACGTCTTCGACAAGAAGGAGGTTGAGACCTTGACACCTCATAGGCAGTATGATTGCCCAATTGACCTCCTGCCGGGTATCTCACCTCCACAAGGTCAAGTCTACCCCCTTTCACAGGCTGAGACTTGTGCTCTGTCCAAATATATAGAATAGAACCTCGCTAGGGGATTTATCTGGAAATCCACATCTTCGGCAAGAGCTGTGTTTTTCTTTGCGAAGGACAGCTCTCTGCGGCCTTGCATTGACAACAGGGGCCTTAACCAAATCACCTTAAAAAATAAGTACCGCTTACCCCTGATCTCCAAGCTGTGTGATCACCTGAAGGGTTCAAGATTCTTCACGAAGCTTGACCTAACAGGGGCATACAACCTGGTTTGAATTCACCAGGGAGACGAGTGGGAGACAGCTTTCAACTCAATGGCCATTACAAGTATCGCGTTATGCCATTTGGACTCTGTAATGCCCCAGACGTCTTCCAAGAACTGGTGAATGACATCTTTCATGACCTGCTCTATACGTGTGTGGTAGTATACTCTACCTCTTCAGAGTCTCCGATAGAGGTGTCCAGTTCACCTCTCATTTCTGGAGGGCCACCTGTAAGCTACTGGATGTTACTTTGGATTTCTCATCTTCTTACCATCCTCAGTCCAAAGGCCAAGTGGAACGAGTCAATCAGATCCTGAATAATTTTCTCTGGCATTTTGTCAATGCTCATCACAGTGACTGGGCTGAGCTCCTGCCTTGGGCCGAATTCTCTTACAATAACCACATGAGCGAGTCTTCAGCCAAATCTCAGTGTTTTGTTTTCTACGGTCAACACCCCAAAATGACATTCCCTGTGGCTGTCACCTCCGATATTCCTGCTGCTGATTCCCTTGTCAGGAACTTTTCAGAGATCTGGGAGGACACCAAAGTGTCCTTGGCGATTTCCTCTGAACAAATTAAAAGACATGCGGACAAGAGACGTCTGGACCAACTCCCGTTTCATCCTGGAGATAAGGTCTGACTATCATCTAAGTAAATCCTCCTCAAGATACCGTCCTATAAATTGGGTTGTCACTTCATTGGTCCCTTTGAGGTATTGAAACAGAATAATCCTGTCGCCTAGGAACTCAAACTCCATCTTCCTTGAGAATCCCCAATTCCTTCCTAGTGTCTATTCTCAAACCTGTTGTCCTCAGTTCATTCTTTAAGGTTCCTGGTGCCACTCTGACTCCTTTCAGCGCTTCGGATGTTTTTGAGGTAGAGGACATTTTGGCCACCAAGAAGGTAAGAGGGAAGACCTTCTTTCTTGTGGATTGGAATGGGTTTGGTCCTAAGGAGAGGTCCTTGGAGCCCAGGGAGAACATCCATGCCCTTTCTCCTCCTGGAGAAATTTCTGACAGGCTTGAAAAAGAGGGGGTGTAGGGGAGGGGGGTACTGTAGCACCCACATCTGACTGCAGTCCCTCTTCCCTCCAAAGACACCAGTTTACTCACCGCCAAGGCTACTGTCCTGGTCCTTCCAGGTCTGCTGCTGCCCGGGGTGTGCGCACTCCTAGCAAGTCTCCGGACACTGTGCTTAGGGCGCAAGCACACACTTCCTTTTTCTTAAAGGGGCTGCACATGTTCCTCTAAAGTGTTCCCAGCCAAAAGCTGCAGAGTCCGCTACAACCGCCAGTGCTATCCTCAACGGCAGCCGAACCGGCTGCATCCGCTAGTGCTCACCTCAATGGCAGCTGAGCCAGCTGCACACGCCATTGCTCACCTCAACGGCAGCCACGCCAGCTGCACCCGCCGGTGCTCATCTCTCCATCAGACTGTCCTGTCTGCACCTGCAGTTCCTGGCATTTTCTCTGCTTGCCTGCATCTGTGGAACATCCCCTGGGCAATCCCAGCTACTCGTTCCTTGAGGTCAGCCACCACCTACCCAAGATCAGTCCTGGATTAGCACCTGGATCACCTCCCTAGTCTCTCCACGGACTGCAATGTCCTCATGGATTGGATTAGGCTCTTAGTCACGCCCCTCCATGTCTTCCTTGGGATTTGGCACAGTGGCTGCACCAACCAGCCGGTTACAATACCATACTAACAGTAAAATATGGTGGTAGTGTGATGGTATGGGGCTGTTTCGCGGCTTCAGGACCTGGAGGACTTGCTGTGGTAAATGGAACCATGAATTCTGCTGTCTACCAAAAAATCCTGAAGGAGAATGTCAGGTCATCTGTTTATGATCTCAAGCTGAAGCGCACTTGGGTTATGCAGCAGGACAATGATCCAAAACACACCAGCAAGTTCACCTCTGTACAGCTTAACAAAAACAAAATTAAGACTTTGTAATGGCCTAGTTAAAGTCCCGACCTTAATCGGATTGAAATTATGTGGCACGCCCTTAAAAAAGCGGTTAATGCTCGGAAACCCTACAATGTGGCTGAATTACAACAATTCTGCAAAGATGAGTGGGCCAAAATTCATCCAGATTTCATAAACGCTTGCTTGCAGTTGTTGCTGCTAAGGGTGGCTAAGCCTGCTATTAGGTTTAGGAGGCAATCACGTTTTCACACAGGGCCTTGTAGGTTTGGATTTTTTTTCCCTTAATAGACACCTTCATTTAAAACTGCATTTTGTGTTTACTTGTGTTATCTTTGTGTAATATTTAAATTTGATTGATGATCTGAAATATTTAGGTGTGAAAAATATGTAAAAGGTTAGGAAATCAGAAAGGTGGCAAACACTTTTTTTTACACAACTGTATATAAAATTGCAGCATACCCCAATACTGTATGAGGTAAGGTAGAACCTCGTAATGGCAATATTGCATACACATAGGACGGGGTGCATGAGTTCTTCTCTCCATCATCAATCTTTCCTTACTTGGAAAAAAATGAGTACAGGAGAATTCACTTCAATAGTTGATCCTGAAATCTTAGAATTAAATTACCACATTTTGCATAAATGTAGGCTTAAACTATCACCAAAGCAATGATTAACAAAATTGAATAACCTTTTGCCCAAAATGATGCTTTCAGATAAGATTAGTGTGATCCGTCTCTAACTGCAGAAATGCTGAGACGAATTACAGGAAGTGAAGATGGGTCTTTGACTGTCTGCTCCTGGTGTCCTGCCTGCTGAACTGTATACAGGCATTACAGAGGGGTGGGCTTTCAGTTTGGGATGGGCACGCCATTGGACAGTGGCAGGAACAATGCATTCTGGAAGATGGGTAAGAGGAAATTTTTTCACAAATAGTGTTGGCAGAATGATGATTAACCCCTTCACGTCGCAAGCCCTTTTTCATTTTTGCGTTTCTGTTTTTTGCTCCCCTTCTTCCCAGAGCCATAACTTTTTTATTTTTCCATCAATATGGTCATGTATGGGTTTTGTTTTTTGCAGGATGAGTTGTACTTTTGAATGACACCATTGGTTTCACGATATCGTGTACTGGAAAATGGGAAAAAAAATTCCAAGTGCGGTGAAATTGCAAAAATAGTGCAATTTCATAACTGTTTTTTTTTTTATTTTTTTTTAGCAAGTTCACCAGATGTAGTTGATTGCTTGATTTTTGGCAATTTTTTTTCTGTTCAACGTCCATACACGCTGTTTTTCAGGTCTTTTTTGGCCCTCATCCATTTTTCTCTCCCCCTCCCTTTGCACCACCTCCGTGCATGCATCTATCAGTCGCTGAGTGTTCATCAGAGAATCAAATTGCTGATCTGCACTTGCGCCCGCTGTTTTCCACAATTTTTTTATTTTATTTATTTTTTACTATTTTCTCCCCCTCCCTTGCACTCATGCGCCCTGCAGCAACCAAGCCACTGATCAGATATACACCACTGTTTAGCACTAGCGCTCATTTTTAGAAAGGACTTTTTTTCCTATTTTTTTATCCCATTTTTGCATCACATCCATGCGTCCGTCCTGTGCACATCACTAACTGGCCTCCAATTGCTGCTTTTCTTATTTAGGAAAAAGTTTACAACACACACACATATAAAATTTGGTAGTCACGCAAATATCACATACTTAAAAAAGTCCTGCTTGTCTGCTCATCCAAAACCCGGTATTTAATTGATGAGGCATGCGCTTTTCTTGCCTCCGACATTGACTGTGACAGAGAGGATCCCACCTTCCTTTATTTTTCCTCCTCTTCCTCCAGTGATACCAAACCGCCACGTAGACGCCCCAGGACAGAAACTGAACCACTGTCCGTTTCTAAAGGCCCCGTCACACACAGCGATCTTGCCAGCAAGATCGCTGATTTTGTGAAGCCACAGCGATCTCGCCAGCGAGATCGCTGTGTGTGACATGGGTCAGCGACCGGCCCCCCTTCCGGGTATCGCTGATCGCGCTCCATCGTCTTGGGCCATTTTTTGATCGCTGGTCTCCCGCTGGCCAGCACGCATCGCTGCGTGTGGCAGCGAGAGACCAGCGAACAGCGACGCTGGTTTCCAAGGTAAACAGCGGGTATCCAAGAACCGTGCGGCTCTTGGATACCCGCTGTGTACATTGGAAACCAGCTTGCTCAATGGTCCTGATCACTGGATGGGCTGTCTATGTGTCAGCCTAACAATGTCCCAGCGATCCCATCCATGTTGGATCCTTGGTGGGATCGCTGGGACATCGTTATGTGTAACAGGGCCTTAACCCTGTATGGACCTTACTCCTCAAATATTGCGAACCACTGATTCCTGATCTTGTGGCACCATCAGGAATCAAATTTGAAACCACTTGGCTCACAGAAATAGATTTTTCAAAGTATTTCTCAATAAGGATTTTGTAAACCTCATGGTGGGCCAAAAACTTGTATGCCCAGCAATTTGTCATGAAAGAGCCCATCATCATTTTCCAACTGGACTCCTGTAGATGCAGTAGAAATGATAACGTTTTGGAGCTGGTACTTCAAATGGGGCTACTGAAGAAGCCAGAACTTCGGCAATATTGGAGTGTTGATATTTTGTATAATGCTCGGTGTTCCGAATGGCCATGACCCATAACCATTTTGAAGCCATCTAAAAATTCTTGCATGATTATGATAATGCAATGTCCTTCCCAAGGTGACCCCAACTTTGGCTGTCTTTTAAAAGTTCGGCTGGTCATTGAGCACTTTAAGAACAAGTTTGCTGAGGTGTACATTGTTAGGCGTCAGGTTCCGGGCGCTGCACAGCGGGAATCCCAAGCCTTGCCGTCAACGGTCTCCCATTCTCCTTCAGCCGCATTGGAGCCTGCTCAGCAGATTCCTTGATCCCGGCGTTCTGCTCACACCAGCAGTGTGGGCTTGGTGGCTGCTGCCACCTCTGGTCCAGTTATGACAATGCAGCCTGGCCAGCAGCAAAAGACTCCAGAGTCGAAGTCCTTCCGTCTCTCCACTGAGCATGCTCATGGGACGATCTCTGTTGTGAATTTGCTTTCTGGCCTCCCTCTGGTTATTACTGAAGGTATTGGAGCTGGTCAGATTGACAGAGGGGTTGCGAGTTCTCTTTCTGGGCTCCCTCTGGTGGTTACTGGAGGTAATGGAGCTGATCTGATTAACAGAGGCTTGCCACCTGATAATGAGGACGACGATTGGAGATCTGGGGTTTCAGATTGGGATTTTAAGACCGTCGACTCCCTCTATCCCTGCTGGTTATTTTCTTCTTGCCTCCTGAGGTCTTATGTTTCCAGCTCAGTCCCAGCATGTTCAGCTAAGTGTTCATTTGCTATTCTGGTTGCATTTGTCTATCTCAGTTTTGTGTGGGTCAGCCAGCTCTGGCTGGGGCTATGCTGAATCACTGTCCATATGTTACTGCTTGTGCCAGTTTGTTTTTGTCCCTTATTAGATTGGCATATTCTGAAAGCAGAGCTAAAAGAGGCCAAAGTGCTGATATAGTGGGCGAAGTCGTGCGACTTCAGTGTTTTTTGCAGCAGCCCCGCCATGCGCTATGATAGACTCTGAGGCTATAGGGCTTAGTGTATGTGTGATGGATGAATGAGCCTGGTGACTGGCGCATTATATTTCCCTCCTCCTTGGATATTACGAATGAGTTAGGTTTAGGTATCAGAGTCAGCACTGTAGCTTAGCGCCGCAGCGTATCTCCTCATCATCCATTAGCACCCTGGGCGTTGGCCAGTACTGGCCTCTAGACTACTGCTACCGCAGTGTCCGCCAGAGCAGCGCCATGCACCGTATGTGTGCTTTCCAGCACAGTTGACAGACTGGTTAGTGGCATCCGTCAGGGCAGACATTGCACCCGCTCCAAGCGGTGGTTCACATTACCATGTCCTGTGTCATTAACAGATTGCGGTTGCTCGCCGGCTGGCGCAAACTATGTGAAGTAACGAAGTTCGTTCCTGCTAGCACCGGGTTAGTGGTTACCCACGGTGTCCGGATTTCCTCTACACGCCTTCTCCTCATTGTTTAGCTGCAGTTGGTCACCTCTGCACGATGGGCCCCGGGCAGCGAACGCACCTCATATTATTCCATCTTTATTATTTGGTGCGTTCCGTCAGCCCGTAACATACATTCCCCAAAGGGATATCTTCATGGATGAGTCCCTTATACATTTCAAGAGGAGGCTGAAATTCCAGCAATACAAGCCCAGTAAGAGGACCAGGTACGCAATTAAGCTTTACAAATTGTGTGAGAGTACCTCAGGATACACCCACAGGTTTAGGGTTTATGAAGAGAAGGACTCCCAGATTGAACCTCCTGAATGCCTGCCTGTCCTGGGAGTGAGTGGGAAAATTGTAGATAGCTTTTATACCAGAGTCTCACTGTCCAAGTCCCTCTCTGCGTGAACTACTGCAGCCTGCGATACCGTCAACAAAAATCAAAGAGGCCTTCCTAATGGTAATGAACAAATTTGTTTTGAAAATGATTGCCAAAAATAAATTCGGCACAAATATGGCACATTTGGATTCGTGATTGGAAACATTGTAAAAATCGGTAACATTCGGTAAAAGTGTGGGAAAATATTTGCGTTGCCACCAAAGTATTTTCAGCACTTTAGCAACGCTAATGGTGGTATATCATGAGCGAGCATCTGGCACGTGTTTGATGAGGGGAGGGGGTTTTCAGAGCTAAGAGATGCTGAATTCTTGTAAACAGAATGCCCGGTGGGCTGGCGGCTAAGTTGGCCACCGCTGTCGGGTGGGGAACAGGTAGGGAACCTCTGGCCCGTGAGGCCACATGCGGCCCGCAGGCAGGTCCCCGCAGTCCGCAATTCTCCTGCCAGCTGCCGGCCATTTAACCCCCAAGTGCACGCAGCGTTCATTACAGAACGCTGCCTGCACATGAATGATGATGTAATCGGGGTGGGCAGGGTTAGCACCGAGGTGGGCGGGGTTAGCACCCAATGCTCTCCCGGAAGAGAAGTTCAGTGCCTATCTGCAGGTAATTTCTATGCCTGGTGATCTGTGCCCCCAACTATATGTCCCCTGTGATCTGTGCCCCCAACTATATGTCCCCTGTGATCTGTGCCCCCAACTATATGTCCCCTGTGATCTGTGCCCCCAACTATATGTTCCCTGTGATCTGTGCCCCCAACTATATGCACCCCTGTGATCTGTGCCCCCCAGCTATATGCCCCCTGTGATCTGTGCCCCCCAACTATATGCCTCCCTGTGATCTGTGCCCCCCAACTATATGCCTCCCTGTGATCTGTGCCCCCCAGCTATATGTACCCCAGTGATCTGTGCCTCAAACTATATTACCACCTGTGATCTGTGCCCTCCAGCTATATGCACCCCTGTGATCTCTGTGGCTCCCAGCTTTCTGCCCCCTTGTGATCTATGTGCCCCCCTGTTATCCCTGTGCCCCCCAGCTATGTGCCCCCTGTGATCATTGTGCTCCCCCAGTGATCTTTGTACCTCCCCCCATGATCATCATGCCACATCACGGTGATCTTTGTGCCCCTGGTGATCTTTGAGCCCCACCCTGTGATCTATGTGCCTCCCCCAGTGCTGTATATCCCCTTTTTTTTCCTGCTCTACTTGCCGTCTAAGCCAGGGACCCGTTCCTGTGCATGCCCGACGATGGACGCACCTCAGCTGTTCATCCTCCCCCAATCTCCATACCTGGGTGAGTCCCAATATGGAAGCTTTGTGTATGTACAGCACTTGTACTATCACCTGTATACTGTATATAGACTGCTGTGTATACAATATATAGGTGATACTGGCTGCTAAGTGTGTAAAAAACCAATATCACCTATATAATGTATATACAGCAGTCTATATACATTATATAGGGGATATGGTGACTTAGGCCGGCGTCACACTAGCGTGTGTGATGTGAGAAACTCGCACGAGTCTCTCGCATCAACACCCGACGTTGCCGCCGACACTCGGACCGGAGCTGCAGCTGCATAGAAATACATGCAGCCACAGCTCCAATCCCGAGTGTCTGCGGCATTGCCGGGTGTTGATGCGAGAGACTCGTGCAAGTTTCTTGCATCACACACGCTAGTGTGAAACCGGCCTTATAAATACAATATATGGGTGATACTGCTGTACATGTTACATAGGTGATACTGCGACTATACACACCAGTCACAGTATCACCTATATAATGTATACAGAGCAGTCATATATATGGTGTATGCAACATAATATAGTATATAGTATAATGCTGTCTTAATATATATACAGTGGGGCAAAAAAGTATTTAGTCAGTCAGCAATAGTGCAAGTTCCACCACTTAAAAAGATGAGAGGCGTCTGCAATTTACATCATAGGTAGACCTCAACTATGGGAGACAAACTGAGAAAAAAAAATCCAGAAAATCACATTGTCTGTTTTTTTTTCATTTTATTTGCATATTATGGTGGAGAATAAGTATTTGGTCAGAAACAAAATTTCATCTCAATACTTTGTGATATATCCTTTGTTGGCAATGACAGAGGTCAAACGTTTTCTGTAAGTCTTCACAAGGTTGCCACACACTGTTGTTGGTATGTTGGCCCATTCCTCCATGCAGATCTCCTCTAGAGCAGTGATGTTTTTGGCTTTTCGCTTGGCAACACGGACTTTCAACTCCCTCCAAAGGTTTTCTATAGGGTTGAGATCTGGAGACTGGCTAGGCCACTCCAGGACCTTGAAATGCTTCTTACGAAGCCTCTCCTTCGTTGCCCTGGCGGTGTGCTTTGGATCATTGTCATGTTGAAAGACCCAGCCACGTTTCATATTCAATGCCCTTGCTGATGGAAGGAGGTTTGCACTCAAAATCTCACGATACATGGCCCCATTCATTCTTTCATGTACCCAGATCAGTCGTCCTGGCCCCTTTGCAGAGAAACAGCCCCAAAGCATGATGTTTCCACCACCATGCTTTACAGTAGGTATGGTGTTTGATGGATGCAACTCAGTATTCTTTTTCCTCCAAACACGACAAGTTGTGTTTCTACCAAACAGTTCCAGTTTGGTTTCATCAGACCATAGGACATTCTCCCAAAACTCCTCTGGATCATCCAAATGCTCTCTAGCAAACTTCAGACGGGCCCGGACATGTACAGGCTTAAGCAGTGGGACACGTCTGGCACTGCAGGATCTGAGTCCATGGTGGCATAGTGTGTTACTTATGGTAGGCCTTGTTACATTGGTCCCAGCTCTCTGCAGTTCATTCACTAGGTCCCCCCGCGTGGTTCTGGGATTTTTGCTCACCGTTCTTGTGATCATTCTGACCCCACGGGGTGGGATTTTGCGTGGAGCACCAGATCGAGGGAGATTATCAGTGGTCTTGTATGTCTTCCATTTTCTAATTATTGCTCCCACAGTTGATTTCTTCACTCCAAGCTGGTTGGCTATTGCAGATTCAGTCTTCCCAGCCTGGTGCAGGGCTACAATTTTGTTTCTGGTGTCCTTTGACAGCTCTTTGGTCTTCACCATAGTGGAGTTTGGAGTCAGACTGTTTGAGGGTGTGCACAGGTGTCTTTTTATACTGATAATAACAAGTTTAAACAGGTGCCATTACTACAGGTAATGAGTGAAGGAAAGAGGAGACTCCTAAAGAAGAAGTTACAGGTCTGTGAGAGCCAGAAATCTTGATTGCTTGTTTCTGACCAAATACTTATTTTCCACCATAATATGCAAATAAAATGAAAAAAAAACAGACAATGTGATTTTCTGGATTTTTTTTTCTCAGTTTGTCTCCCATAGTTGAGGTCTACCTATGATGTAAATTACAGACGCCTCTCATCTTTTTAAGTGGTGGAACTTGCACTATTGCTGACTGACTAAATACTTTTTTGCCCCACTGTATATACACACCGTATATAAAAAATGTACAGATATTTATATAGTATGTTGCTGTGTATATAGTATATAGTGTGGAATCCACACTATATACACTGGCCCTTCTCTATACTATATACACAGCTTCACTCTACATTCTTTACCACAGTATATATTGTGGAGCTGTGTATACTTCTGTCCTGTATACATGGTGTAATTCTGAGTATCTACTCTTAGTGTGTGTGTGTATATATATATATATATATATATATATAATCACTCCGATAAGTTGTTAAAAAAGTGGCGGACTCTATTAGCCCATGTGGCAACGTTTCAGATCCATAACATAACTTTTCTCTTCTGTGGAACTGAAATGTTGCCACATGGGCTAATAAAGAGTCCACCCCTCCCCCCGCTTGCTCAGGGCCCCGTCACTTGCAATACTTACCTCTTCCAGCTCCTCCGCTATGGCATCTTCTGACTGTGATGTTTCAGGTCAGAGGGTGCAGTGGCATCACTTCTGTGCTCTCTCTGCCTGAGCAGTCACAGTGCAGAGAGCTGGAAGACGCCGACGTTGAGGAGTCCGGAGCAGAGCAGCGGCCAGCAAAGAGAGGGGAGGATTTCAGTTTTTTTGTTTGTTTTTTTTAAATGTTTTGAGCAATATATGGGGCTCATCATATACTGGAGCATCATATGGAGCATCATATGGGACCCATTATACTGAAGCATAATATGGGGCCCATTATATACTGGAGCATCATATGGAGTTCATTATACTGAAGCATAATATGGGGCCCATTATATACTGGAGCATCATATGGGGCTCATTATATTTGGAGCCTCATATGGGGCCCATTATATACGGAGCATTATAAGTGGGCACATTCTGTTTGGAGTTTGGATCAATATATGGGGTCCATCATATTCTGTATGGAGCATTATATGGGGCACATTCTGTATGGAGCAAGGTATGGGGCTCATTATACTGTATGGAGCAATATATGGGGCTCATTATTCTGTATGGAGCAATATATGGGGCATGTTATTCTGTTTAAAGCGCTATGTGGTGCCCATAATACTGTATGGAGGACTACACTGTCTGATTTATGACCTATTGCAGAATTTACAATAGTTATCACTTATGTAATGTAAGAAGTGAAATCTTTGGCATCGTACTATAACTATATTTCTCTGCTGTATCTATGCATTATGAATTGTGATATGTGTTAAAGGGGCCACTGAGACTTCACCCGGGGCCCACAAAAACCTGGAGCCAGCCCTGTATGCACTGCACAGTACTGCTTCTCCTGTCCTGTTGTCGAAGAGGCGACATTTGGTTTTGGGAGGCTCAATATTGGTTTAGTATTTTCATTATTACTATGGCCAAATAAAAATAAAATATTGGAAAAGCCGTTTAAATGGATTATTCCAAGTAATCCCCTCTCCTCTGGATAGGGGATAACTTTCCAATTGCTGGAGATCCGACTGCTGGGACCCCATGATCCTGAAAATCGGAGCTCTGTAGAGCTCCATATAAATGCAGCTGTAGTCGATCATATGCACTGTGGCGCCATTCACATGTGGCTCATCAAATATCTCCTTTTAGGAGAGAGAGGGGCACGACAAAGTAAAGCAAAATTCACAGATCGGCTTGAGGAGTGTTATAGTTTGTGGGCTGGTGGGGTTTGTGTGACAGGGCTGCTTTTTTGTCCCAGTCCGGCCCTTGTCATTGGCTGCTGAAATCACATATCCCTCTCCATATAAATAGATGATATCTTGTTTTAGCAAAATTTTGACACTGTAACAGCACAGAGAGGCTGCTCCTGACGCTGGCACTGTTAACAGCAAGATTTTATCAAGTTAGTTAGGCTGTTTATCAGTCAGATAGTGTAGCTAGCTATGGTCCAGTGTGGCTGTTAAATTTACCTTCCAGCACATTTTTTTTTCTTTTTTGGACTTTACTGAGGTCCACAAAGAAAACCAGCAGGGCACGTGTTGTGCACTGTTTCTATTGTGCTTCATGCACGAGTATAGCATTTTAATTATTATTTTTTTAACTAGCTAAATGTGAAAAATCCTGCTGCATCCCACCTTGTCATTTAGTGCTGTGGTGATATAAAACTGTCTGCAGACCTAAGGCACATTAAAAAAGTTATAATTTTTTCTGTTGCTAAATGTGAAACAGCCTGCTGTATCCCACATTGCCATTTTGTGGCAGTGATATTGTCATTTTGTGGCGGTGATGAATCTGTCTGCAGATCTAAGGCACATTAAAAAAGAAATTATAATTTGTCAGTTGCAAAAAAGTTAGACAATCCGTCATATAATAATAATCTTTATTTTTATATAGCGCTAACATATTCCGCAGCGCTTTACAGTTTGCACACATTTTCATCACTGTCCCCGATGGGGCTCACAATCTAAATTCCCTATCAGTATGTCTTTAGAGTGTGGGAGGAAACCCACGCAAACACGGGGAGAACATACAAACTCCTTGCAGATGTTGTCCTTGGTGGGATTCGAACCCAGGACCCCAGCGCTGCAAGACTGCAGTGCTAACCACTGAGCCACCGTGCTGCCCCTGCCCACTGTCATATCACACTGTAATTTGGTTGGGTTGAAATTAAGTTGCAGAGGCCTGATCCATAGGCCACAAAAACTTCTTCTGTTCTTAACGTCATTCAGTAAGGGACCTGACTTTAAAATAGTTTGTAGCATTTAGTGTGTTATAGAGGTCTTATCCAGAGGCCACAAACATTTTTTTGTTCCTAGTATCATACAGTAGGGGACCTGACTTTCAAATTGCTTGTAGCATAACTTTGTCATACAGGCCTCATCCACACTCAAACAATTCTTTTTTCTGTGACTAACACAATGCAGCATGCCATATTTCAACTTGGAATTTACTGTCGCTGAAATTCAGCTGTTTGTAGAGGTGGTGCAGAGTTTAAAATCTAATTTTTTGTTGCTAATACTGTGCTACTCCCATACTATCTCAGCAACATGACTGCGGAAAAAGGAAAGCCGTGGTGGAATGGGAGTTAGGCTTGTTGTTCAAGGTGTACGTTGGGTAGGTGGTAATGTTTGTGAAAGCACTAGTGAAGCAACATCATGTCCTATGCAAAGACAACTGACAACTTATGTTACTTGAAAGGCTACACTACTACTTTTCTTTGGCAGATGCACAGCGGTACCCCTTGTCGATGATGCTCAGAAAGAGCATGTACTCGAGTGAATGGCAAGGGCAGCTTCAAGTGGCCTCTCCTGTTAGGCGTCGAGTTCCGGGCGCTGCACAGCTGGAATCCCGAGCCTTGCCGTCGGCGGACTCCCATTCCCCTCCGGCCGCAGTGGAGCCTGCTCAGCAGTCTCCACGATCATGGCATTCTGCACACACCAGCATTGTGGGTTCGGTTACTGCTGCCACCTCTGGTCCAGTTATGGCAATGCAACCTGTCCAGCAGCAAGACTCCAGAGTCTAAGCCCTTCCTTCAGTCTACTCAGCATGCTGATGAGACGATCTCCCATTGGGGATAGGGAGTCACATGCTCAGGTCCTTCTCCAGTTCTAATTGGTCCATCTGGAGGATCACAAAGGTCCCGGAAGGGCACAGCTATAAAAGGCTCGCATGGCCGCCCACCATGCGCTATGATAGACTCTGAGGCTAATGTATTTAGTGTATGTATGATGATGGATGAATGAGCCTGGTGACTGATGCATTATAATTCCCCCCTCCTTGGATATTACGCATGAGTTAGGGTTAGGAGTCAGCCCATTAGCTCTAACACTGCATAGCGCCACAGTGTTGCCCCTCATCTACCGCTAGCGCCAGTATAGGCCTCCTTGGCCACTGCTACCGCAGCGTCCGCTACAGTAGTGCCGTGTGTGTGCTTTCCAGCACCATTGTTTGGCTGGTTAGTGGCGTCCGTCAAGGTGGACACTGCACACGTTGCAAGCAGTGGTTCACACCACCGTGACCTGTGACGCTAGCAGGTTGCACTTGTTGCCGGCTGGTGCGTGTTACGTGAAGTAATGAAGCTCCTGCCTGTTAGCACCGGCTCAGTGGTTAACCATAACAGATTGTGATTGTTGCCGGCTGGTATGTGTTACGTGAAGTAACGGAGCTCATGCCTGCCAGCACCGGCTCAGTGGTTAACCACTGGGGTCCGGCTTTCCTTCTACACACCTTTCCCTCATTGCTCAGCAGCAGTTGGTCACCTCTGCACGGTGGGTCCGGGCTGCGTACGCACCTCTTCTATTATATCATCTTTATTTATTGGATGCGTTCTGCCAGCCCATAACATCTCCTCCTCTTCCTCCACCTCAACATCACACCCAGCACAGTCCACAGAGGTGGCACTCAAATTCCTTTTGCTTCCCCCCACTTCCCAACTATCCAATCATTCAACTGACTGTATAGAACCACAGATGGGTGAGTCTGAAGAGCTGTTCACACATTCTACTCCTTGTTTATCAGAAGTGTACTCAAAAGCTTCGCAGAGACAAGGGGAGGAAATCTGCACCTATGCCCAAAATTTTTTTTAGCTTGGATCCAGGAGAAGGACAAAGTACAATCCGAACAGCATCCTGACCTTCCTCATCAGATGTTAACCCCTGGGGGGGAGGTGATCATGATGTGACTCAGATATCTGAGGCTCATGCGGACTGTACTGTGCCGTCAGGGCAAGGAGAGGAGGAGGGTGACTCCAAGGGAGAGGAATGTGATAACACAGAGGATGATGATGATGTGGTGTTAGATCCCAGTTGGCATGAACATAGAGGCACACAGCTAAGTAGGTCATTTGAGGAGGACGACGAGGAGGTTATGTTGCGCCATACGTCGCAGACAGGTAGTGATGCAGCTACGACGAGCAATGCATCCTCAGCCACAACTGTGCCTGTGACCAGCAGCGTCCATGGGTCTGCAGCTCGCAGGGGTGGCAAGGGTTGCCTAGCCTGGGCCTTTTTTTGACACTCCAAAGGATGAGCCACCTCACGTAATCTGACAATTTTGCAATTATAAAACTCAGTCGAGGTAAAAAGTGCAATAATTTGACTACTACATGTATTAACCTTCACATGTGCAATCAACATGCTTTACTGTGGGAATCCCACTGCTCAAAAATGCGGACCTCAACAACCATCAATCGCATCTGCTGCTTCTTCCTCCTCCGCTACCGTGCAACTATTGAGACGCAGGTCTTCAACCACAGAACCTCGGGTTCTTTATCCACTCCAGTCATGGTGACTGAGAGCCTGCCTTCAGCTGTAACGGAAGCGGACATGCCTGCTGTTTTAGACCGATCTTAGAGAACGAGCACACTACAAGTTTCTCGATCCACCATAACATCTCCTCCTGCACCTCTCTTACGGTGCAGCAGTTTGTCCGCTTCCCCGTACTCCACCCTTTCTCAGCATTGCAGCCAGCCCATGGTTCCAGAGTTGTGGTCACGTAAAAGATTGTTTCCTCCTATGCATGACAAAGCTAGGAAGTTGAACTCCACCATCTCCAATCTGTTGGCTACCGAAATGCTGCCTTTCCGCCTGGTAGATACAGACGGGTTCTGAAAGCTGATGGCCGTCGCAGTCCCCCAGTACCAATTAACCCGTCGCCATTACTTTTCTAAGAAAGCTGTGCCTGCTCTACACCAGCATGTCGCAGACAACATCACCTATTCCTTGACAAAATCTCTGTCTGCCAGGGTGCATTTCACCACAGACACTTGGACGAGTAAGCATGGCCAAGGGCGTTACATCTTGCTGACTGGGCACTGGGTGACTCTGGTGGCTGTGGAGACAGGCACTGCTCCACAAGTTTTGGAATCCCCAAGGCTTGCAGGACAAACCTCTACATTTAACACTTCCTTCACTGCTTCTGCCTCTATCTCCTCTAGGCCCTCCACCTGCACCCTCAACCTCTGCCTTAACGAGACACGTGTTCCAACAATGCACAGCACATCCCCACCACCTCCGTACTTCGCAGCCAGGGCTCACCGCAATCAGACAGTATTAAAATGGATATGCCTTGGAGAAAGCAGTCACACAGCTGAAGAGTTGTGGACAACTTTCCAGGCTGAGTTTGATCAATGGCTGTCTCTGCTGAATCTGCATCCAGGGAGGGCTGTTATGATTGAGTCACTGAGGAGGAAAAAACAAAACACAAGCTCAGCCCAGAAAAACAGAGAGGTTGGAAACTAGCGGATTGCAGACCCCTAATCCTATCACACAACTAGCAGTAGCCGTGGAGTGTTCCTAAGGTGATCCTAGACACCTCGTCACAGCCGGAGATCTACATAAGCCTAAAGAGAGAAAAGGGAAAAACTGACTGCCCCAGAGCAGACCCCAAAGCAATAGGCAGCCCCCAACATATAATGACGGTGAAGCAAGATCAAAACACTAACACAGATAGAAAGATAGGTTGAGCAAACGATGGGGCCCAAGCTAACTAAAAAGGACAGGATAGAAAAGCTGCTGTCTGCAATCCGAGAAAACCCTGCTAAAAAATATTACCAACACAACTGATAAGCAAAAAGGACCCCGAAGACACTAGACTTCAAACCCTATATCAGCACTCAGAATATTCTGGAAGCAGAGCAAAAGAGAACACTGATCAAGGAAAAAGAATCCAGCACACCCCCAGCCGGGGATGGCTGAACTCCAAAAAACAAGGTAAACAAAACCAAAACTAATAAGTTCAATAGCAGAGCAAAAACTTATCTTTGGGAAGCAGGAATCAGACTGGTCTCCAAGAATCCAGCAGAGAAATCACCAGCGACTCAGAAGGGCATCGGCTGCCTTATATCCAGTCAGAAGTTCCCGTTACCCAGTCACCATCCACCTGATCAGGTGTTTGGTAATCAGCCTCACTACCTTCCTTCACCAGAAGAGGGAGATCCTCGGACACAAAAGATGAATGAACAGATGAGCTCACTACAGAGGGCCATGTCCGATAACTGTGCGAATCTGGTGGTGGCCCTACGGCAAGGCACGCTCACACACGTGCCTTGCATGGCTCACATCCTCAACCTGGCGATACAGCATCTTCTCCGCCATCATCCTGGCCTGGGTGAACTGCTCCAGAAAGCACAAAAGTTGTGTGCTTATTTCCGCTGTTCGCACCCATCTGGTGATCGACTTGCATTGATACAGAGGTCTTTGTCCATGCCAGTTAACAGGTTGATATGCGATTTGCTGACATAGTGAAATTCCACTCTGCACATGTTGCAGTGAATGTAGCAGCAGCAATGAGCCCTGACTCAAAATGTCATGTCGTATAGCCTGGGCCAACACTGTACAGACGTGGCGCATATCATGTTTACACAGTGGGCATAGATTATGGACCCCTGCACCCTTCTGCACAGTTTCAAAATAGCTACAAAGATGGTTAGCGCTGTTGCCACCGTCATCAGCATCACTATTCCGGTCATCTATAAGCTGCGTGAGGGATGGTGGTCCCAGAAGAAGAGGAGGAAGCAGAGGAGGATGCGGAAGGGATAACATTGTCTCTAAATTCAAGACTGTCATCACACAGGCGGGTGCCAAGGGAGAGTGGATTACTGCGATTGAGGGGGACTGGTCATAACAGACAAACTTATCGATGGTGCAAGATCTGAGGAACAAATGGAGGAAGAGATGATGGGTGAGCAACTGGCAGATGAAGAGGGTAATCCTCATTGTTACCCAGGGAAAAAGCATGAGGAGCAAATAATATGCATATAAGCAGGGATCACCTTAAATAAAGTTTATGTAATTGAGTACTACAAAAAGTAGAAATACACCACAATATACTGTAAAACCATTTAAAATGCCACATAACCAGCCAATATGATCAGAGGGGATTGCAAGGCAGCACCCCTAAGGAAGACACTTGATCGTGCCGATACGCGTGGAGCACCTGTCCCCCAGGCTGCACATGACACTTTATCACCAAATGGTCATTTTGCTGCCTTGCATCCCGTCTGATCATATCAGTTTGGTTCTTTATCTGGTAACAACTAAACCATCTCTAATAGGGCATTGCCTTATATTCTCTATCTACCTTGATTAATATCTTCTCACCCTAGAGAGGCAGTTTTTCTTAACAGGGCTGGCAGCACACCATCTATTCTTTGGAGTTTTGACTGTGCTTCAACACAGACCTATGTATGCATTTTTTACTGTTTAGTATATCACTGTACTAAAACATTGTGACACGCTATTGATTATTGCACATCACCTTGTCTGATTGCGCCATGTGAGCCTTGTTTTGGGGAGGACCTCATTTGGTCCGGTTTTTCTTTTTTCAGCTATTGTGGCATTTTAAATGGTTTTATATTGTGGTGTATTTCTGCTTTTTGTAGTACTCAATTAAATAACATTTATTTGTTAAGGTGATCCCTGCTTATATGCATATTCTTCGCTCCTCATGCTTTTTCCACGTATGCTTCTGTTTGCTTAAGGTATCTACCCAGTTTGGTATGATTTCCATGTAGATATTTTTGTGGTGCACGCAAATTCTTTTTGTTTTAAAGCCTCATTATTACCCAGACACGAACACAGCATGGGCTTGCACCTCATGGTAAAGTCCGACATATGAGTGCCTTCTTGCTGCACTATCTGCAACATGTTCCTCATATTGTTATGATTAAGAATAATGCTGACTACTGGGTTTCCACTCTGTGAGATCCACGTTATAAAACCAATTTTTTCCAGATGATTCCCGCCCTAGAAAGGGACCTGTGAATGCTGGAGTATTGAAACACACCTTTACACAACCGCAAGAGGGTTTTTCCCCAAGATAGCAGTGAAGTACACAGTTCGCATCCCAGCTCTACCCTTCCAATCTCCGGCACGTCAATTCGTCAACGCCAAAACATTAGCAGCAGCAGCAGTGGTGGTGGAAGAAGCAATTTCTGTGAGTCCTTTGACATTTTTTTTTTCAAGTCCAAGTCGAACACGTGATGAACAAATGGAGAGGATGGTGCTGGAGTATCTAGAACTGAATATAAATACCATCAGGGAGGGTTTGGTTTTCCAAAATGGATGAGTGGCCTGAGCTCACCTCACATGCCTTGAAAGTTTTATCATGCCCGGCAGCCAGCATTCTCTCAGAACGTGTCTTCATCGCTGCTGGTGGTGTCCTGATGGATAAGTGCAGCCAACTGTCCCCTGAAAGTGTAGACAGCCTAACTTTCATCAAGGTGAACACGTCATTGATCTCCAAGGACTTTTGCACCCCAAACACAGACTGTACAGACTAGTTGAAATTGGATTTTATACTGTGATGCATTAATGCCACGTAAATGCACTGTCATGGTTTGCTCAGCTTGTAGGATTAGGTAGTTCAGAGGTTAATCTGTTCAGCTGTGGCAGATTGCCGGAGCTGACAGGATCTTGACATGCACTCTGTGATATCTTTAGTGTGACTTCTGTGCCTGCTGTGTCTGCTGCTGCTGCTGATGTTAACACAAATTTGTGGAAATGTGAACAGTCATAGTTGGTCTACATTTGCTGGGTTAGCTGTAGTGGAAGATGTCTCAGTCCCAAATATACTATTTTATTCTCTCGACAGTTATTCCACTTCGGTGGTGTCAGGCTCTCATTTTTTAAAATGTGAACACTCCTAGTTGGGTGTCCATCTACTGGACTGGGTGTAGTGGAAGACCTATCGGTCCCCATTATACTATTTCTGCGCTCGTGAAATTGATGCCACGTCTGTGGAGTAAGACCCACAGTTGTTTAAATATGAATACTCCTGGTTGGGTGTCCATCTGTTGGATTGGATGTAGTGGAAGACCTGTCGTTATTATACTATTTCTACTGTGGTGAAATTGATAGGACTTTGGTGGTGTCTGTAGGAGAGGGAGCCTCCGCAGTGTACCCGGGCCGGAATCAAGGGGGCTGTCCCCAAGGTTCCCGGGGGGTTTGTTTCCATCGAAAGGAATAAACAGGTGGGACAGAGACTCTTCTAGAAAGTGTAGGAGCGGGGCTACTATTAAAGGAGCAGACACGACCAGCAGGGGGCACTCGACGGGGAGAGACAGAAGTGGGTCGCCCATCATCACACCCAGGGCTGTGGGGTACTCTGAACCGGGCCTGAGGATCCCCACAAGTGGGGTTGTTGTCACGGCAGCTAAGACCTGGTCCGTGGCCCTGGGCGCCCATTGTAAATAGTAGAAATGTTCATTGAATGATTCGTGACGCCACCTGTGGTGTTCGGCAAGAAAGGTGTTAAGCCGACACTGTGAGCAGATCCTCTGAGACAGATGGTGTAGTGCAGCAATGATGTTGTGGCCCTCCACAGGTAGGGCAGTAGTCCCAGGGCAGTGTAGGTGAAGAGATAGGGGAGAGACGTAGATGGTGCAGTGTCAGGCACAGAGATGTAGCAGTACTGAGGGTGTTGGTGCAGGAATAAGCGGAGGACACCAGGGCATGTAGTTCCAAAGCTTTACTCACAGTCTGTTGTGCATACAGGTGCCCACATCCGTGCCGTGTCCTCCGGGTCAGGAGCTCAGTCAACTTCCAGGCAAGATGAAGTACTCCGTTCCAACACTCCACCAACATATGTGCCTTTTATGAACGTCTCTCTTTTGCGCCTATAGTGAAGTACTCTCAGTACTGAGTTACACTGGAGTTCCTCCTGTCAGATGTTCCTATGAACTCTACTTGTACGGCAGACAGCTGTAGCCTGCTTCAGGGACTCCTTGCTACCAAGTCCCAGCTCACTCTCGTTGCTGTTGTGCCCCCAAGTCTTGTGTGGGAATAAAGTGGTGACAACTTCTATTCCTCCGGTGTCTGCTGCAGGACCATTAGTATCCATACAACCTCGGGGACCGGACCCCGGCCTTGCGCTGTGAACTTGGGAAGGGTTCTGCTCTAACCCTAATCCTCAGTCCTCCTCTTCTCACGTTCCGTTCAAATCTATCTTTCTTATAAAGAGTCAGGCTTTCCATCAATTTCTCTTTCCTGTGCCAGCAGACCCAGGTCACTGAGGTCCGCTGCAGCACTTCCTTCACTCCAACCCTCTCAGGGGAGCTTCTCTCTCCTTCTGACCCCGTCAGACTCACTGACTGACTCAGACTGACTAAATCCTAAACTCTTCCCAATCTTTTGGTGCAGACTAAGCTCCACCCACCTCCCAGCACTCTTCGTGTTCCAAGCAGGGCGCCACCAAAGGTGCTTTGCTACACTACTATGTTGTGTGGGATGCAGGTGTTGGAGTGTGGGCAGGATCCTCCACCTTACCTGAATGGTGGGGCACCACACCTCAGGAGGAGGTGCAGTACCTCTGTGACGACTGAACCCTTAGGGGCGCCACAGAAGCAGCAGGAAGCAGGAGCCTAGGTGGCACTGGAGAGATGGTGGGAGTCGATGCCTGCGAGACAGGCAGGACCAGGGCTCACCTGTACCAGGGGGAGGACGGCACCGAGCGACGCAGGGAACAAAGCTCGAGCTACCACCCGCGGCTGCAGCCCAGACGCTGAGACCCACTGTCGCCACTGCCAGACTCTTGACCATGGCTGCGGCCTCCTATTGTCCTGAATGGCATCCCGTTATGTTTGGTGAATATTCGACAAGTTATTTAGCGAATATTACAAATTCGGCAATCGTAATCCAAAAATTTAAATATTCACTCATCTCTACTCCCTAATACACTAACTGGGCAGCTGCTCAGGAATGGTAAGAGCAGAGCCTAATGTAGTGGCAACATGCTGGTGGTCAAGTACAAAGAAGAGAGGGATGTCCTTTTTTTGACCACCATACATGGTGACGGCAGCACCACCAGCACTGCACGAGGTACCTCTACACAGTTCTGCAATCCAGTTTGTTGTAGTGTCGTGATGTCGGCGATAAAGAATTCAGAGACGTACGCTGATGTGCTGGTGCTTGGCTGCCCAGGCCGTGCTTTTCTTTATTCATTACTTCCTCCTTCCTCTCTACGTCCCTCCCCCCGACTCCTCCTCTCCCCTATATCACTGTTACTAGGCAAAGAATGCAAACAAGGGCAACAGCCCACAAACAACAGGAGATGTGACAACATCACACCTCTTCTTTTCTCACAACAAAAAAAAAACTGAAACATTTGAAGAATATTGTCGTTCAAACATTAAGTCTCACTGCAGAACATAGTCTGTAAGGTGGGCAGGTGGTCTTCGATAGGTCCTAGTCGGATAGCGGTGAGACAGCCCATCACCAGATGAGCCCTGAGTATCCCCGGAGACATCCCCTGTTAGGCTTACGGCATCTCCAGTCTCTGGCAGGAAGTCGTCGCTCTCCGCTTCCTCAATAGGCGTGGTTTTTGGGACGTGGCCCCGGAGTTTTTTAAAGTGGGACACATTTCGTGTGACCTGACAACTTTGATTCCGGGCAGTAACCATGGTGCCCTTAACGTCTATAACTTGAAAGGGTTCCGGATAGTACGGTGACGCAAACTTGCTAGTCGCTTTTAACCTTTGTGCCAGGACCCAATCGCCCATCTGTATTGCCGGCTGTCTGCCTCGATGGTTGCGCTTATCTGCGTACCGTTTCATCTTTTCCTTTGATATGGAGTCATTAATAGAAATCGGGGTCTGGACGGAGATTGCTGGAATGCTTGGAAGTTTGACCCGTAAGGGCCTGTTGAACAGTGCCGTTGCAGGTGGTATTCCCGTTGTAGAGTGGGGTGTAGCCCTGTACTGTCTGAGGAATGCGTTCAACTCTTGCTGTAAGTCCTTGTGCTCCATGGTAGCAATCCTTAGGGTCTTGTTGAGCGATTGCATGAATCGTTCGACTTCTCCGTTGGCCTGAGGCCAGCAAGGAGTTATTTTCCGGTGTGTGAAACCCAGGTAGGTTGCGAAGGACTGAAAGTCTGTGCTATTAAAAGGCGGTCCATTGTCAGATTTCACGATCTCAGGTATGCCATATGCCGAGAAGATCTTGTCTAATTTTGGTAAAACAGCCTTGGCCGAGGTTGTAGAAACATGTTCGGTGACTGGAAACCTTGAAAAGTCATCCATGATCACCAGCAGATAGGAGCTATCTGGTAGACTGCAGAAATCGATGCTAACAGCTATCCATGGGCCGGCTGGCAGGGGTGTCATTTGTAATGGTGCACGTCTATGGGCAACTGTAGTGGCTTGGCACGGTATGCATGTTTCAACGAGTGCCTCTACCTTTTTGTCAAGTCTGGGAAACCACACTTTCTCCCGAAGTAGCTGCTTCGTTTTCACGACCCCTTGATGAGCTTCATGCGCCAGATCCAGTACCCTGCTCTGAAGTTTCTGAGGTATCACCAGGCGATTATCTCTTAAGAGCATATTTGAGTCTGATACTGATAGTGAATGTCTTGCGTTAAAGAAAACCTCCAGGTACCCAGCCTGATCAGGAGGGTGAAGGCGGGCCTCAGCGAGAAAACTGCTCCAGTTCTTGGACCGAACCGTCTCTATCACAAATTGAAGTTGGTGATCGGCATCCAGCGCTTGCTTAATTTCCTGTATGGTCATAGCTTTCGGTACCGAATGGGCGACGACAAAGTTGACATGCTCCTCCGCCAGAATCGTCGCGGGGTTGTTGCCTGTGGTGGGCTGTGGTGCTGGGTGTCTCGAGAAATAGTCTGCGGGATTTCCAGCTCCCGCCTCATATCTCAACTGGAGATGATAGTTCTGTAAGCGGAGCAACCAGCGTTCAAGACGCGGGGGAGGCTTTGACGAGGGTTTATTGAAAATTGGAACGAGTGGCTTGTGGTCAGTTATCACTGTGAATTGATGTCCAAAAAGGTATAAATGGAAATGAAGGCACCCCCACACAACTGCCAGGGCTTCTCTCTCAGTTTGTGAATATCGCTGCTCTGTATCCGTTAGTGTCTTGCTGGCATATGAGATTGTCGATATGTCGCCTGCGCTAGACACTTGTGTGAGAATTGCCCCTAGGCCTACTGGACTAGCATCCACCAGTAGCTGTGTGGGTTTTGACGGGTCAAAATAGGCCATGACAGTGTCGCTGGTTAGGTTGGTTTTCAATGCATCAAAAGCTGCTTGCTGCTCAGTACCCCATGTCCAAGGAGAGTCTTTCTTTGTGAGCTTTCGCAGAGGTTCAGAAACAGTGGCTAGGTCAGGTATAAATCGCCCACAGTATGTGACCAGTCCTAGGAAGCTGCGAACATCTGACACATTTTGCGGTGGGCTAGCCGATTTTATGGCAGCCACTTTCTGTGGGTCAGCTGAAACTCCTTGTTCAGAAAAGATGTATCCAAAAAAAGTTAATGATTTTTGGTTAAATTCACATTTTGACGGATTGACAGTGAGATTGCAGGCTTGGAGTCTTTGAAACACTTGTTCTAGGCGATTGTCATGTTCCTCTTGGGTTGTGCCATAAATGAGAATATCATCACTAACGTTGAGGACTCCTGCAATGCCAGACAGAACCTGGCTGACGATATTCTGAAAAATTTCTGCGGCCGATGAGATGCCAAAGTTCAATCTCTTAAATCTGCGCAGGCCCGCATGCGTGCTAAAAGTTGTAATGTACCTGGAGTCTGGATGCAATTCAAGTTGATGATAGCCCAAGTGTAGGTCAATTTTTGAAAATACCTTCGCACCATTCAGGTCTGCGAGAATGTCATCAATAGTGGGCGTGATGTGCCTTTCTCTTTGGATCGCCCGATTGGCGTGGCGCATATCCACACATAGTCGGATTTTATCTGGCTGCTTCGGTTTAGGTGCAACAACGATTGGTGAAACCCAGGGGGTCGGGCCTTCAACGCGTTCGACGACATCCGACGCCTCCAGGTCTTGCAGTTCTTGCTCCACAAGCTTGCGGACATGGAATGGAATGCGCCTGTGGGGCTGAATAGAGGGCTGTACTGACGGATCTATATGCAATTTTATTTGAACATCCTTTAGCTTACCTAGGCCTTTAAAGAGATTTGGGTACTTCTGCATAATGTGGTGGGCCGAAGGACCTGTAATGCTGTTGACAAGGTTCACAAGGCCCAGAGATATTGCACTGGTACAGCTGAGAAGTGTGTCCGCAGAGCATTCTACCACATAAAAGGTGTCAGTGATGGACTTTCCTTCAGCTGCAACTTCTGACTGACATTTTCCGCACAGGGGCAGTGCAGCTGCTGAGCCATAAGGAAAAATCTTTATATTAGTACTTTGTAGAGTAGGTTTGTTTAGGAGCTGGTTGTAGACAGTATGACTGATGACGTTGACTGATGCCCTCGTGTCTACCAGGGCTTCTATTGGATTGCCATTCACTAGGATTACTCGTTTTGGATTAGTAACTGCGTGCACAGTATTAGATCCCTCTTCCGTCACGGAGAATAAATAGGTGCTGTGGGACTCGTCATTAATCTGCAGTGTTTGGATCTTTGGTGGCCTAGGTTGTGCGGTGGTATGAGGAGATTGTGGCTTGGATCTACACACCTTTGCAAAATGATTTTGCTTTCCGCAATTATGACAAGTTCCTCCCTTTGCTGGGCAGACATTCTGGTGAGGATACGATCCACCGCAGTTGTAACATGTGCCTGCCTGCGTGCGAGGCACATTTGGTTTCTGTGTAAGCTTTGCTATAGAAGATGTCGCGTCTGGCTCATGCTCGATGTTCTCTATCAGTTTAGCTTGTTTGTCTGCAGCATCATTTATACGCGCTGTATCTAGCAACTTCGCTAACGTCATGGTGGGGTCTCTGAGTGCTTGTCTCCTTAACTTGGAGGAAATACATCCTTGTACGATCTGCATTTGGATTTCTTTGTCTACTTCCGCAAATTCACAGTGCGCTGCAAGGTGTCGTAGCCGGACATGATACTCAGCCATGCTTTCTGTTGGCGACTGCTTTGACTGCCTGAACTTAAAAATTTCAAATGCCGGATTTCTGTGAGGGGAGAAGTGCATGCTTAACGCAGCTTTGCTGAGCTCATAGTCCTTGTCCTCCCCTGTATTCGGCAGAGTAATGAATATATCGTAAACCTGCTCCCCTGCGTAGTGTAACAGCATGGCTTTTTTTCGGGTATCATCAGAGACATTCATGGCTTGCAGAAATATCTCGAATCGCTTTAGCCATTTATCCCAAGATACTGCCAGGTTTGCTTGGGACTGATGCACATCAAAAGCAGGAAATGCGGGTAGACAAGCCATAGTGAGTGCTGATAGCCTTGTAGACTGTTCGTGGGACTGAAATACCTGTGGCTGATGAATGAACGCTTCCTCGTCGCCAGTTGTAGTGTCGTGATGTCGGCGATAAAGAATTCAGAGACGTACGCTGATGTGCTGGTGCTTGGCTGCTCAGGCCGTGCTTTTCTTTATTCATTACTTCCTCCTTCCTCTCTACGTCCCTCCCCCCGACTCCTCCTCTCCCCTACATCACTGTTACTAGGCAAAGAATGCAAACAAGGGCAACAGCCCACAAACAACAGGAGATGTGACAACATCACATTTGTGTACTGGGGTACAATAAGAAAATGGGAGGAGTTGATCTCTTGGATCAATTCCTTCAGCCGTACAGTGCCATGAGAAAGGCAAAGGTGTGGTACAAGTAGCTGGCAGCACACATCATACAGATGGCAATGGACAACATTTTGTACCATCACAATCTGCAGGACAGACTGATACATCGTACCTTCAGTTACAGGAGGTAGTGATCAAAGCCCTAATCTTTGAATGTCAGGAAGGAGCAGGCCCCAGTACTTAACCCCTTTACCCCCAAGGGTGGTTTGCATGTTATTGACCAGGCCAATTTTTACAATTCTGACCACTGTCACTTTATGAGTTAATAACTCTGGAACGCTTCCATGGATCCTGGTGATTCTGACATTGTTTTCTCGTAACATATTGTACTTCATGATAGTGGTAAAATTTCATTGATATAACTTGCGTTGATTTGTGAAAAAAATGGAAATTTGGTGAAAATTTAGCAATTTTCATGTCCTTAAATCACAGAGATATGGCACACAAAATACTTAATAAGTAACATTTCCCACAGCACAATTTTGGAATCAAATTTTTTTTTTTGTTGGGAAGTTATTAGGGTCAAAAGTTGACCAGCAATTTCTCATTTTTACAACACCCACTTTTTTTTTTTTTATAGGACTACATCACATTTGAAGTCACTTTGAGGGGTCTATATGATAGAAAATACCCAAAAGTGACACCATACTAAAAACTGCACCCCTCAAGGTGCTCAAAACCACGGTCAAGAAGTTTATTAACCCTTCAGGTGCTTTACAGGAATTTTTTTAAAGTTTAAAAAAATAAACATTTCATTTTTTTTTTCACAAAAAAATTACTTCAGGTCCAATTTTTTTTTTTTTTTACCAAGGGTAACAGGAGAAATTGGACCGCAAAAGTTATTGTGCAATTTGCCCTGAGTACGCTGATACCTGAAATGAAAGGGGGAACCACTGTTTCGGCGCATGGCAGAGCTCGGAAGGGAAGGGGTGCCGTTTGACTTTTTCCAACACAAAATTGGCTGGAATTCAGATCGGACGCCATGTTGCGTTTGGAGAGCCCCTGATGTGCCTGAACAGTGGAAGCCCCCCACAAGTGACCCCATTTTGGAAAATATACCCCCCCAAGGAACTTATCTAGATGTGTGGTGATCACTTTGAACCCCCAAGGGCTTCACAGAATTTTATAATGCCCGGGCGTTAAAATTAAAAAAAAAAATCATATTTTTTTCACAAACATGATCTTTTAGTCCCCAATTTTGTTATTTTCCCCAGGGTAAAAAGAGAAGTTGGACCCCAAATGTTGTTGTCCAATTTGTCCTGAGTACGCTGATACCCCATATGTGGGAGAAAACTACTGTATGAGCACACGTTGGGGCTCGGAAAGGAAGTAGTGACGTTTTTGAATGCAGACTTTGATGGAATGGTCTGCGGGTGTCATGTCGCGTTTGGAGAGCCTCCAATATGCCTAAACAGTGGAAACCCCCACAAGTGACCCCATTTTGGAAATTAGATCCCCCCCCAAGGAACTTATCTAGATGTGTGGTGAGCACTTTGAACCATCAAGTGCTTCACAGAAGTTTATAACGTAGAGCCATAAAAAAAATTTAAAAATCGTATTTTTTACCACAAAAATGATCTTTTTGCCCCCAATTTTTTTCCTCAAAGGTAAAAGGAGAAATTGGACCCCAAAAGTTGTTGTGCAATTTTTCCTGAGTAGGCTGATGCCCCATATGTGGGGGTAAACCACTGTTTGGGCACATGGCAGAGCTTGGAAGGGAAGGAGCACCATTTGACTTTTTCAATGCAGAATTGGCTGGAATTCAGATCACACGCCATGTCGCATTTGGAGAATCCCTTATGTTGACAGCCCCCAATTCTAACTCCAACCCTAACCCCAACACACCCCTAACCCCAACCCTAACCCTAACGGGAAAACGGAAATAAACACTTATTTTTATTTTTCCCTAACTAAGGGTGTGATAAAAGGGGGTTTGAATTACTATTTATTGTGTTTTTTTTATGTTTGGCAGCTGTCACACGTGAAAAGATGCTTTTTATAGCAAAAAATTGTTTCTGCATCATCACATTTTGAGATTGTTATGGAAATATACACTCACTGGCCACTTTATTAGGTACACCTGTCCAACTGTGTGTTAAGACTTAATTTCTAATCAGCCAATCACATGGCGGCAACTCAGTGCATTTAGGCATGTAGACATGGTCAAGACAATCTCCTGCAGTTCAAACCGAGCATCAGTATGGGGAAGAAAGGTTATTTGAGTGCCTTTGAACGTGGCATGATTGTTGGTGCCAGAAGGGCTGGTCTGAGAATTTCAGAAACTGCTGATCTACTGGGATTTTCACGCACAACCATCTCTAGGGTTTACAGAGAATGGTCCGAAAAAGAAAAAAAATCCAGGGAGCGGCAGTTCTGTGGCCGGAAATGCCATGTTGATGCCAGAGGTCAGAGGAGAATGGGCAGACTGGTTCGAGCTGATAGAAAGGCAACAGTGACTCAAATTGCCACCCGTTACAACCAAGGTGGCCAGAAGAGCATCTCTGAACGCACAGTGCGTCGAACTTTGAGGCAGATGGGCTACAGCAGCAGAAGACCACACTGGGTACCACTCCTCTCAGCTAAGAACAGGAAACTGAGGCTACAATTTGCACAAGCTCATCGAAATTGGACAGTAGAAGATTGGAAAAACGTTGCCTGGTCTGATGAGTCTCGATTTCTGCTGCGACATTCGGATGGTAGGGTCAGAATTTGGCGTAAACAACATGAAAGCATGGATCCATCCTGCCTTGTATCAACGGTTCAGGCTGGTGGTGGTGGTGTCATGGTGTGGGGAATTTTTTCTGGGCACTCTTTGGGCCCCTTGGTACCAATTGAGCATCGTTGCAACGCCACAGCCTACCTGAGTATTGTTGCTGACCATGTCCATCCCTTTATGA
Organism: Dendrobates tinctorius; assembly: GCF_039654945.1. Lineage (NCBI taxonomy): Eukaryota > Metazoa > Chordata > Amphibia > Anura > Dendrobatidae > Dendrobates > Dendrobates tinctorius. The sequence continues at coordinate 65,847,694 of NW_027361684.1, read as the reverse complement.
CCACAATGTACCCAACATCTGATGGCTACTTTCAGCAGGATAATGCGCCATGTCCTAAAGCTCGAATCATCTCAGATTGGTTTCTTGAACATGACAATGAGTTTACTGTACTCAAATGGCCTCCTCAGTCACCAGATCTCAATCCAATAGAGCATCTTTGGGATGTGGTGGAACGGGAGATTCGCATCAGGGATGTGCAGCCGACAAATCTGCGCCAACTGTGTGATGCCATCATGTCAATATGGTCCAAAATCTCTGAGGAATGCTTCCAGCACCTTGTTGAATCTCTGCCACGAAGAATTGAGGCAGTTCTGAAGGCAAAAGGGGGTCCAACACCTTACTAGCATGGTGTACCTAATAAAGTGGCCAGTGAGTGTATATGTATATGTATTTCATTTAGATCTCACTTGCCTGCTATAGGCTATATACTGCTATATACACATATACTCATATATATATATGCACACAGATACATAAGTACAGTTTTGAACCTTATAACTAGTTGGTGGAAATTGACCTGCTACCCAGTCATCTCATGATAGCATTGTCTTGTGACATTTGTCTCAGACACACAGAAGAGGAAGTTTAGGCCAGATGGTCAAAGCCGATACTAGAGTCTTGCTGACATTGGAATACAAGGGGCAGTATATCATCTGATTCTTAAGCCACCTTAGGTCGGACGCCCATATATGTTCATGTATTTAAACTGACCAATTAGATAAGAAGTAAAGCAGTTTTATTCTTCGGGTCAGTACAAATACAGCGATACCTCATATATATCTTTTTTTATGTTTTGGCACTTTTATACAAGAAAAACAATTTTATATAAAAATAATTATTTTTGCATTGCTTTATTCTGCGAGCTATAACTTTTTTATTTTTTCGCTGATGACTCTGTATGGCGGCTCGTTTTTTGTGGGACAAGATGACGTTTTCAGCGGTACCATGTTTATTTATATCTGTCTTTTTGATCGCGATATTTCACTTTTTGTTCGGCGGTATGATGATAAAGTATTGTTTTTGCCTTGTTTTTTTTTTTAAGGGGTTCAGTGAAGGGGTTAACTAGTGGGACAGCTTTATAGGGTGGGTTGTTACAGACGTGGCAATACTAAATATGTGTACTTTTATCGTTTTTGTATTTAAAAAAAGAATTTATTAGGATATATATATATATATATATATATATATATATATATATATATATATATAGTTCTGGCCAAAAGTATTGACACCCCTGTAATTTTGTCAGATAATACTCAGTTTCTTCCTGAAAATGATTGCAAACACAAATTCTTTGGTATTATTATCTTCATTTAATTTGTCTTAAATGAAAAAACACATAAGAGAATGAAGCAAAAAGCAAAACATTGATCATTTCACACAAAACTCCAAAAATGGGCCAGACAAAAGTATTGGCACCCTCAGCCTAATACTTGGTTGCACAACCTTTAGCCAAAATAACTGCAACCAACCGCTTCCGGTAACCATCAATGAGTTTCTTACAATGCTCTGCTGGAATTTTAGACCATTCTTCTTTGGCAAACTGCTCCAGGTCCCTGATATTTGAAGGGTGCCTTCTCCAAACTGCCATTTTTAGATCTCTCCACAGGTGTTCTATGGGATTCAGGTCTGGACTCATTGCTGGCCACCTTAGAAGTCTCCAGTGCTTTCTCTCAAACCATTTTCTAGTGCTTTTTGAAGTGTGTTTTGGGTCATTGTCCTGCTGGAAGACACATGACCTCTGAGGGAGACCCAGCTTTCTCACACTGGGCCCTACATTATGCTGCAAAATTTGTTGGTAGTCTTCAGACTTCATAATGCCATGCACATGGTCAATCAGTCCAGTGCCAGAGGCAGCAAAGCAACCCCAAAACATCAGGGACCCTACGCCATGTTTGACTGTAGGGACCGTGTTTTTTTCTTTGAATGCCTCTATTTTTCTCCTGTAAACTCTATGTTGATGCCTTTGCCCAAAAAGCTCTACTTTTGTCTCATCTGACCAGAGAACATTCTTCCAAAGCGTTTTAGGCTTTTTCAGGTAAGTTTTGGCAAACTTCAGCCTGGCTTTTTTATGTCTCGGGGTAAGAAGTGGGGTCTTCCTGGGTCTCCTACCATACAGTCCCTTTTCATTCAGACGCCGACGGATAGTACGGGTTGACACTGCTGTACCCTCGGACTGCAAGGCAGCTTGAACTTGTTTGGATGTTATTCGAGGTTCTTTATCCAACATCCGAACAATCTTGCGTTGAAATCTCTTGTCAATTTTTCTTTTCCGTCCACATCTAGGGAGGTTAGCCACAGTGCCATGGGCTTTAAACTTCTTGATGACACTGCGCACGGTAGACACAGGAACATTCAGGTCTTTGGAGATGGACTTGTAGCCTTGAGATTGCTCATGCTTCCTCACAATTTGGTTTCTCAAGTCCTCAGACAGTTCTTTGGTCTTCTTTCTTTTCTCTATGCTCAATGTGGTGCACACAAGGACACAGGACAGAGGTTGAGTCAACTTTAATCCATGTCAACTGGCTGCAAGTGTGATTTAGTTATTGCCAACACCTGTTAGGTGCCACAGGTAAGTTACAGGTGCTGTTAATTACACAAATTAGAGAAGCATCACATGATTTTTCGAACAGTGCCAATACTTTTGTCCACCCTCTTTTTTATGTTTTGTGTGGAATTATATCCAATTTGGCTTTAGGACAATTCTTTTTGTGGTTTTTCATTTAAGACAAATTAAATGAAGATAATAATACCAAAGAATTTGTGTTTGAAACCATTTTCAGGAAGAAACTGAGTATTATCTGACAGAATTGCAGGGGTGTCAATACTTTTGGCCACAGCTGTATGTATGTATATATATATATATATATATATATATATATATATATATATATATATTTATTTATTTATTTAGGAATTTGTTAAAAATAATTTTTACACATGTTTTTTTAAATTTTATTACATTACATACATCGTTGATCTGACACCTTGTGCTGCACTGTGTAAGATCAGCGATCTGACAGGCAGTGAAGGCGGCTTCTCAGCGCCTGCTCTTAGCAGGCACTGAGAAGCCACCTCCCTGCAGGACCAAGTAGGCCATCTTGGATTTGGGGGCCTGCAGGGAGGAGGCCCTCGGAACAGCGCGACCACATCGCGTTGTTCTTAGTGTCTCAGGGAAGCATGAAGGGAGCTCCCTCCCTGCGCAATGCTTCCCTATGCCCCCGGAACACTGCGATCATGTTTGATCACAGTGTACCGGGGGTTAATGTGACTGATCTTGGCACATAGTGCCGTGTGACAGCTGTGATAATCAGCTGACACCTGGCCGCGATCAGCTGCGCTCCCCGTGAGTGCAGCTGATTGTGATGACGTACTATCCCATCCATGGACATTAAGGCCCAGGTCACATGGATGGGATACTACGTCAAATGTCAGGAAGGGGTTAAGGAACTGAAGGTGCACATATCGCACCAGGCCAACATTTCCTGTGGGAGATCCCCCAAACTGCAAAAAATTGAAGGTTACCAAAGAGGTGCCAAGTTTATTACAGTAGGGGGATACGCAAGGATCTGTTATGAATGGGTCACCGTGGAGAAAAAAGCAAACAAGCTAAGCCACAGAAAACAGAGTGGTTGGTAACAATGCAGATTGCAGATCCCTGACCTTACCACACAACTAGCAGTAACCGTGGAGCGTGCCTATGATGAACCTAGACGCCTCATCACGGCCGGAGGACTACATAAGTCTAAAGCAAGAAAAGGGAAAACTAACTGCCCCAGAGCAGACCCCAAAGGAATAGATAGCCCCCACACATGTATTGACGGTGAAACATGATGAAGGCACAAACACAGGCAGGAAAATAGGCTGATGGGGCCCAAACTAACTAGACAGGAAAGGAAAGGGAAGTGTCATGAACTCACTTTCTGCTCCACCAGTTGAGAGTTCCCCTTCCGTTCTCCCTCTGGTGGTGACAGGAGGTAGTGCTGTTGGTTTAAGTGGTAGTGATCTGCCACCTGATGAGGAAGATAACGATTGGATCTCTGGAGTATCAGACTGGATATAAGACAGCCGACGCCCTATCCGGGTGCTGGTGATTCAGTCTGCTTCTCAGGTCCTGGACTTCAGCTCTCTTCCAGTCTTCTCAAGTTAAGATTGTTTTTTGCTTATGTTCACACTTGCGCTTGTTGGTCAATTCAGTTTTTGTGTAATCAGCCTGCCCCTGCTGGGGCTATTCTGAATTTCCACTCCTATTAATCAGTATTGGTCAATCTGCTTTTTTGTTCCTTATTAGATTGGCCTCTTTTTTGCTCTGTCTCAGAATATTTCAGAGTGCTGATATAGGTTTAGAAGTCTAGTGACTTCAGGGTTAATTTTGCTATCAGAAGTGTTGGACAATATTTTTGTAGGTGTTTTTGGCAGATTGCAGACAGTGTCTTTCCTTTCCTGTCCTTTTTAGTTAGCCGGGCCCCATCGTTTGCTCAGCCTATTTTCCTGCCTTTGTTTGTATTTTCATCTTGTTTCACCGTTAATACATGTGGGGGGCTGTCTTTCCTTTGGGGTCTGCTCTGGGGCAGTTAGTTTTCCTCTTTTCCCGCTTTAGGCTTGTGTAGTTCTCCGGTTGTGACGAGGCGTCTAGGACCATCGTAGGAACACTCCACGACTGCTGCTAGCTGTGCGGTTAAGATCAGGGATCTGCAGTCTGCATAGTTACCAACTTCTCTGGTTTTCTGAGACTTAGCTTGTTGTCTTTTTTTCCTCCTCGGTTACCCATTCATAACAGGGAAGACACTATCTGCAACCTGCAAAAAACCATACAAAATAATGTCCAACACTTCTGATAGCAAAATTAACCCTGAAGTCACTAGACTTCTCCCACTATATCCACTCTGAAATATCTTGAGACAGAGCAAAAAGAGACCGAACTAGTAAGGGACAAAAAGCCAATTGGCAAAATACTGATAAATAAGAGTGGAAATTCAGCTCAGCCCCCAGCCGGGGCTGGCAGACCTCAGAAAAAACTGAAAAGACCAACAAAATCAAGTGTGAACATTAGCAGAAAAACTTAGCTTCAGATGACTGGAACAGAGCTGCAAACCAAGAGCTGACTAGCCAGAAGGAATCACCAGCAACTGAATAGGGCGTCGGCTGTCTTAAATCCAATCTGAGAATCCTGAAATCCAATCATCATCCTCATTCTCAGGTGGCAGATCTCCACCGATCAAACCAGCCGCACCACCTCCCGTCACCACCAGAGGGAGTCCAGAAGGGGAACTCACAACTGGTGAGAATGAACTCACAACAAGGATCCCTTCACTGACAAACCTTGTCTGTGTATGAAAGAATGCTTCAGACTGTACTACACATCCATGGACTACTAGATTAATTTCTGACTTACGTCACTTTTTCCCTTCCTAGCCCCAATGTGCGCCTAAACAGTAGTTTTTTCCCCACATATGGGGTATCGGTGTACTAGCAGAAATTGCACAACCCATTTTGAGGTCCATTTTCTCCTGTTAACCCATAAAAAATTTGGGTCTAAAAGAATTTTTGTAGAAAAAACGTGAATTTTTATTTTCACAGCTGTACGTTATAAACAACTGTGAAGCACTTGGTGGTTCAAAGTGCTCACCACACACCTACATAAGTTCCTTGGGGGGTCTAGTTTCCAAAATTGCGTCACTTGTGGGGGGTGGTCTCTGTTTTGATACATCAGGGGCTCTCGAAACACGACATGGCGTCGGCTAATTATTCCAGCAAATTTTACATTTAAAAAGTCAAATGAGGCTTCTTCCCTTGCAAGTCCTACCATGCATCCAAACAGTGGTTTTCCCCCATATATCGGGTATCGGCATATTCAGGAGAAATTGCACTACCAATTTTGGGTTCCATTCTTTCCTGTTACCCTTGTAAAAATGGAAATAAATTGTATCGAAAGTTAAATCTTAGTGAAAAAAAAGTTAAATGTTCATTTTTTTTCCATTCACATTCCATTAATTCATGTGAAGCACCTTAACGGTTAACCACTTATGTAGTTTTGAGCACCTTGATGGGTGCAATTTTTAGAATGGTGTCTTTTGGGTACTTTGTCATTTAGACCCCTTAAAGTCACTTCAAATGTGATGTGGTCCCTAAAAAAAAAAAAATGGGTTTTGTAAATTTTGTTGGATAAGTGAGAACGCACTGTTCAACTTTTAACTTTTATAACTTCCTAACAAAAAAAAATGTAGTTTCAAAAATTGTGCTGATGTAAAGTAGACATGTGGGAAATGTTATTTACTAACTATTTTGTTTGAGACATTTCTCTTATTTAGGCTACTTTTACACTTACAGCTGTTTTGCAGCCCAGTATTGCGGCCCGTATCGCCGCAATTTTTACAGTCTGCCACAATAACGGGCCGCAAAAAAGCTTGCAGATCACCGATTTTTATTTTTCCAATGCTATTGAAATAGTATTGGAAAAAAAAGGTGTTCCTCAAAACCGGAAGTCACAGTGCGCCGCAAAAGCAAACTTCCGTTTGTTTTTACGGCCACATTGATTTGCAATGGGAGCCATGTCTGTACACCGTAAAAAAGATCGAGCAAGCTCGATATTTTATCACGGCCGCAAATACAGCCATCACGGCCGTATGGCACATGGCGCACCGAGGAATTTTTGCGGGACGATTTTGCGGCCCCATAGAAATCTATTGGGGCCGCAAAATCGGCCCGCAAAAACACGGTAATAGTAAAAGCAGAGTTAAGGTTATAAAAATTAAAAATTGCAACATTTTCCAAATTTTGACAAATTTCTGTTTTTTTATTTATTTATTTTTTACACAAATAAACACAAGTCATATCGAAGAAATTTTACCACTATCATAACGTACAATATGTCACAAAACCAATCTCAGAATCAGCAAGATCCACTTTAGCGTTCCAGAGTTTTTACCTCAGAAAATTAACACTGGTTAGAATTGTAAAAATTGGCTTGGTTATTAAGATGTAAACCACCTTGGGGTTTAAAAGGGTTAATTTATTATATCTGTACTAACATGAATAAATAATGCTCTTCCATATGATGCAGTACAAAACAAGAATAAAATATCTGTGTTGTCATTTTTGTAAAATTCTACATCTAAAATTTTCTCCCAATATGAGCAGCAACACTGTACTGCTAAGACTATGGGAATTTAATTACTCCCTTCAGGAACATGTAGTAAAGAAATAACCCTACAAATTGAAAGAAAACATTCTACAGAGCCAGCACAGTTAGGGCTCTTTCAGACCTCTGTGATCACTGGTTTGATCTCCAATGCACTGACTGGCCATGCTTCTCCTGACCCAGAGCATGACAGCCTCATTGAAATATATGAAGCTGTCACCCTGACAGGCTGTGTGCACAAGTCCGGAATTCCCACGGATTTTATGCATTTTTGCTGCGTTTTTTCACCGCAAAAACGCATAAAATAAACAATCCATTGTATTCAATGGCATTCCGGATATACTGTGTTAATGCTGTGTATTTTTCTGTGATGGAATCGCATTGCGGAAAGAAACCGGATTACTTACCGATAATACTCTTTTATAGAGTCAACGACAGCACCCACTGAGAGAGGGGATCCGCCCCAGGAACAGGAAACCTACAGAGAGGTAAAAGGGGCGGTCCCCCTCGCTCCCTCAGTTGGATTGCAGAGAACAAGAGGAATCGCCATGCATGTTTTATTCAATGGTTAAGTAAGCGACTCAAATCTACATATCTTATGTTTGCTACACATATTTACATAATAACATAACTCTACTCTCCACCACCAGAGAGAGCCATGTGCCAATTAAGGGAGGGAAGTGAGCGAGTGCTGTCGTGGACTCTATAAAAGAGTATTACCGGTAAGTAATCTGTTTTTTTCTCTTCGCCACGACAGCACCCACTGAGAGAATTTCAGAGATAATCTCTTGGGAGGGCACACCGTGTTAAGGACAGATCTACCAAAGGCCAAATCCTCAGAAGAGGATTAATCTAGTCTATAGTGACTATAAAAAGTAGATGGCGAAGACCAGGTTGCAGCCTTACATATTAGCTCAATTGGGATGTTCGCCCTCTCGGCCCAGGAGGATGATATGGCTCAAGTAGAGTGTGCCTTTATACCCTATGGAGGGTCTTCTCCTTTTGCCAAATATGCCATCGTGATCGCATCCCTGATCCACCGGGAAAGTGTGCCTCTCGTAATGCTAGACCCCTTCTTGTTACCTTGGAAGGAGACAAAAAGAGCCCTGCTCTGCCTCCAGGGACTGGTCCTATCTAAGTAGGCTAGGACTGCTCTCTTCATGTCTAACGTGTGATATCTATCCTCCTCTGGTGTTGCTGGGCTCTCATAGAAGGAGGGTAGGCAGACCTCTTGGGTCCTATGAAACTTAGTAGCTCATTTGGGAAGATAAGATGGGTCCGTTCTTAATACTAGTCTGTCCTGGACTACTGACAGGAAGGGGGGAATCTACCGATAGAGCTTGTAGATCACTTACTCTCCTTGCTGAGACTAGCGCTACCAGTAGAGCCGTTTTCAATGTAAGGCATTTTATTGATGCTGAGTGTATGGGCTCAAAAGAGGCCTGAGTGAAGGCATCTAAGACCAGACTAAGGTCCCATGTTGGAAGCTGAAGAATGCGGACTGGGTTTGCTTGCTGACAAGCTGATATAAACCGGGCCACCCACTTATTACCAGCCACATCATAATTATATAAGGCACCTAGAGCTGATACATGGACCTTCAGAGTGTTAACTGAGAGCTTTAACTCTCAGCCTTTCTGCAGGAATTCTAAAATGGCTGCAATAGGTACTTCGCTGGTGAGTGTTGCTGGGTGAAAGGCCAATAATTTTTTCCACACTCTAGTGTAAATTCTCATCGTGGATTCCTTCCTACTCTGTAGAAGGTTGTCAATCAGATTATCTGAGAACCTCCTTAGCTTTAATAACCCCTTTTTAAAATTCCATGCTGCTAGGCGCAGGGCTGTGACTTGAGGATGGTAACAGGGTCCTTGTGAGAGAAGGTCCCTATGTAGTGGGAGAATCCATGGGTCGGTTATCGACATGGCCCTCAGCCATAAGAACCACGGCCTCTTTGGCCAAAAAGGGGCAATTAAGATGACCTTTGCACCTTCTTCCCTTATTTTTCTGACCACTGTTGGCAAAAGTACCATTGGAGGAAAGGTGTAGGCCTGCTGGAATGTCCAGGGTGATTGGAGGGCATCGAGCAAGTCTGGGTTGTCCGCTCCGTATAGAGAAGCGAACCTTTCTACACTCCTGTTGGCTCTCATTGCAAACAGATCTATTTCTGGTCTGCCCCATATGGCCGCTATCATCTCAAAGATGAGATGGCTGGGCACCCACTTTCCTTGATGCAACGTCTGGCGACTGAAAAAGTCCGCTCTGGAATTGTCCACTCTGTTATGAATGAGTCACCGAAGGAGGAAAAAACAAAAATACAAGCTAAGTCCAGAAAACCGGAGAGGTTGGTAGCTATCGGATTGCAGACCCCTGATCCTATTCACCACAACTAACAATAGCCGTGGGGGGTTCCTACGGTGCCCTAGACCCCTCGTTCCCAGCCGGAGAACTAAATAAGCCTAAAGAAAGAAAGGGGAAATCTAAACTGCCCCAGAGCAGACCCAAAGCAATAGACAGCCCCCAACATGTATTGTTGGTGAAAAGCAGATGAAAACACAAACACAGACAGAAAGACAGGTTGAGCAAATGATGGGGCCCAAGCTAACTAAAAAGGACAGGATAGAAAAGCTGCTGTCTGCAATCCTCAAAAAACCCTACCAAAAATGTCCCAACCGTCTGATAGGGAAAAAGGCCCTGAAGTCGCTAGACTTCAAAATCACTATATCAGCACTCAGGTATATTCTGAAAACAGAGCAAAGAGATAAACTGATCAGAGACAAAAATGGAGCTCAGCTCATCCCAACAAAGGCAGGCTGAACACAAAACACGAAGCAAACAGACAAAATCTCATGGAAAAATAAGAGAGCAAAAACTTAGCTTTCAGTAGACAGGACTAACTGGTTGAAAGAGCTCAGAGCAGAAAGGATCACCAGCACCCCTGTAGGGCGTCGGCTGCCTTATATCCACTCAGTGATTCCGGGTGTCCATTCAGGCTCCACCAGTTCAGATGACAGGTTCTTCTCAACCCAATCAATTTCACTACCTCTCTTCACCAGCAGAGGGAGTTCATCAGACATCAACGGTGAAGGGGAAAATGAACTCACAACAGTACCTCCCCCTTGAGGAGGGGTCACCGAACCCTCATCCACGCCACCAGGACGATCAGGATGGGCCCGATGAAAAGCACGAACCAATCTTTCGGCATGAATATCGGATGCAGGGACCCAAGAATTATCCTCCTGGCCGTAACCCTTCCATTTAACCAAATACTGGAGTCTCCGTCTAGCCAGGCGAGAATCCAGTATAGTCTCAAACTCATATTCCACATTACCTTCCACCAATACAGGGTCAGGAGGTGCCACCACAGGAACTACTGGCTCAACAAACCTCTTTAACAGAGACTTATGAAACACGTTATAGATCTTGAATGTAACAGGAAGAGCCAATCGAAAAGAGACAGGATTAAGAATCTCCAAAATCTTGTAAGGTCCAATAAATCTAGGTTTAAACTTTGGAGAAGCCACCTTCATAGAGATATTCTTTGATGACAGCCAAACCATATCACCCACCTTAAACTGGGGACCAATGGTCCTATGATGGTTGGAAAACTGCTGGGCCTTTTCCTGGGAGAGAGACAACCTATCCACCACTTGGTCCCAGATCTGGTGCATTCTCTCCACCATAGTGTCAACACCTGGGTAGGCAGAAGACTCCACCCGCCCTGAAGAGAATCGAGGATGAAACCCAAAGTTACAAAAAAATGGTGACATCAAAGTGGCAGAACTAGCTCTATTATTTAAAGCAAATTCGGCCAAGGGCAAAAATGAAACCCAATCATCCTGATCAGCAGAAATAAAACGTCTCAAATACGACTCCAAAGTCTGGTTTGTTCTCTTCGTCTGCCCATTGGTCTGAGGGTGAAACGCAGAGGAGAAGGACAACTGAATTCCCAGCTTGGAACAGAAAGTCCTCCAAAATCTAGGCACAAACTGAACTCCTCTGTCAGATACAATGTTCTCAGGAATCCCGTGCAAGCGAACCACCTGTTGCAAAAACAAGGGCACTAACTCTGAGGAAGATGGCAACTTAGGGAGTGGTACAAGATGGACCATCTTAGAGAATCTATCACAAATCACCCAAATAACAGTCATTCTCTGAGAGACAAGCATATCAGAGATAAAATCCATTGAAATATGGGTTCATGGCCTCCTGGGCACCGGCAAAGGCATCAGCAGCCCACAAGAGCGAGAACAAGGTTTAGACCGGGAGCAAGTCCCACAGGACTGCACAAAACTCCTGACATCACGAGACAAGGCGGGCCACCAAAAAGACCAACTCACCAAATCTCTAGTACCAAAAATGCCTGGATGACCAGCCAATGCAGTGCAATGAACTACAGACATCACTCTCTTCTTCCACTGGTCAGGAACATACAATTTTCCAATGGGACAACGCTCAGGTTTGTCCTCCTGAAACTCTTCCAGAGCACGTCTCAAATCGGGCGAGATGGCAGAAAGAACTACCCCCTCACCTAAGATGGTAGCAGGCTTGGTCACAACAGGAGAATCAGCAAAGAAACTCCTAGAGAGGGCGTTTGCCTTGCCATTCTTAGTGCCCGGAAGAAAAGAGACCACAAAATCAAAACGTGTGAAAAACAAGGCCCACCTAGCCTGTTTAGGATTCAAGCGTTTGGCCGACTCCAGGTAAATCAAATTCTTGTGGTCAGTAAGGAACACGACTTGATGTCTAGCTCCCTCCAACCAATGTCTCCACTCATCAAATGCCCATTTCATGGCTAACAGTTCCCGATTACCCACATCATAGTTACGTTCAGATGGGGAGAACTTTCGGGAAAAGAAAGCACAGGGATTCATTTTAGATGTTACCGGATCTTTTTGGGACAAAACAGCTCCTGCACCAATCTCAGAAGCGTCCACCTCTACCTGAAACGGGAGTGAGACATCAGGTTGCCACAAAACCGGAGCAGAAGTGAACCTTCGCTTCAGCTCCTGAAAGGAATAAACAGCCTCCGGAGACCAATTCAGCACATCAGCACCTTTCTTAGTCAAATCAGTCAATGGTTTGGCAATACCAGAAAAATTAGCTATAATTTTACGATAAAAATTTGCAGAACCCAAAAACTTCTGGAGGGCCTTCAAAGAAGTGGGCTGAACCCAATCATAAATGGCCTGTACCTTGGCCGGGTCCATTTCAATAGTTGACGGAGACAAAATAAATCCCAAAAATGAAATCCTCTGTACCCCAAAAAGGCATTTCGATCCCTTGACATACAGGGAATTCTCCCTCAAAATCCGGAACACAGTCCGAACATGTTTCACATGGAGAGTCCCAATCCTTGGAAAAGATCAAAATATCAGCCAGATAGATGATCAAAAATTTATCCACAAAGTCTCAGAAAACATCATTCATGAAGCACTGGAAGACAGAAGGGGCATTAGTGAGCCCAAAAGGCATCACCAGGTACTCAAAATGTCCCTCTGGAGTATTAAGCGCCGTCTTCCATTCATCCCCATGCTTAATGCGAATAAGATTATATGCCCCCTGAGGTCAAGCTTAGTAAACCAGCAAGCACCTTTAACTCTAGAGAATAGATCAGAAATCAGGGGTAACGGATACTGATATTTAACAGTAATTTTGTTAAGGGAACGATAGTCAATACAAGGCCTTAATGAACCATCCTTCTTGGCCACGAAAAAAAACCCAGCACCTAAGGGTGAAGAGGATGGTCTAATAAGACCCTTCTCCAACTACTCCTTAATATAGGATCGCATAGCCTCGTGCTCGAGTACAGATAAATTGAAAAGTCGACCCTTGGTAAATTTACACCCAGGGCTCAGCTCAATTGCACAGTCATAACTCCTATGAGGAGGCAAAGACGCAGACTCATTCTCACTAAATACATCATAAAAATCAGCCAAATAGTCAGGAACATCATGCGACTGGGGAGAGGTGGAGAAAACAGGAGCGTCACTAAGGGCACACCGACAACCCCAACTCACCACAGACACAGATTTCCAATCCAAAACTGGATTATGGATTTGCAACCAGGGAAACCCCAGAACAATGGTATCATGCAGATTATGCAACACCAAAAATCTGCAATTTTCTTGATGGTCTGGGGCGACCCGCATTACCACCTGGGTCCAAAACTGAGGTTTATTCTTCGCCAAAGGAGTAGCATTAATACCCCTCAAAGGGATAGGCGTCCGCAGAGGTGTCGTAGAAAATCCACAACGTTTAGCAAAATCCAAGTCCATCAGGTTCAGAGCTGCTCCCGAATCCACAAAAGCCTTAGCGGAAAATGTGGACAGGGAGCAGATCAGAGTAATTGCCAGAAGAAACTTAGGTTGAACACCACCCACAGCAAATGTGTGTGCAAAATGTTTCTCTCGTTTAGGGCAGACAGAAATAATATGCGAGGCATCTCCACAGAAAAAACACAGCTTATTACGCCTTCTGAACTCCTGACGTTGCGCCCTAGACAAAAATCTATCACATTGCATAGGCTCAGACATTTGTTCAACAGGTGGCAACACCTCTCGTGCAGTTTTGCGTTCACGCAAACGCCGATCAACCTGAATGGCTAATGACATAGAATCGTCAAGACCAGAGGGAACAGGAAATCCCACCATAGTATCTTTTACGGTTTCTGACAAACCCTTCCGAAAGAGAGCTGCCAAGGCACCATCATTCCAGGTAGTAAGGACCGCCCACTTTCGGAATTTTTGACAGTACAACTCTGCATAATCCTGACCCTGGCTCAATGCCAACAGGGCCTTTTCAGCCTGATCAATAGCATTAGGTTCATCGTACAACAGACCCAAGGCTTGAAAAAATGCGTTCACATTAGTTAGAATAGGATCATCAGGTTTCAAGGAAAACGCCCAATCCTGATGATCGCCGAGCAGCAAGGAGATGACAATTTTAACCTGCTGTGCGGAGCTCCCCGATGAGATAGGCTTCAAGGCAAAAAATAATTTACAATTATTCTTAAAGTTCAAAAATTTAGACTGATCCCCAAAAAACACATCAGGAGTAGGGATCCTTGGCTCAGCAACATGTGAATGAGCAAGATAGGCGGAAATTCCCCGCACTTCAGCAGCGAGCTGCTCCACACGATCAGACAATTGCTTCATCTCCATTGAGAAGAAAAAATCCCCCCTACGGCCTCAAATACATAGAGGAAAAAATATACACACAAAAAAAAAATTCTGACACCTTTTTTTTTCTTTCCTTTTTTTTTTTTTTTTTACAATTCTTTCCTGCTATTGAGTACCCTAGAATCTGCGGTATGGCTGGTGATTCTGTTATTAATGAGTCACCGAAGGAGTAAAAAACAAAAATACAAGCTAAGTCCAGAAAACCGGAGAGGTTGGTAGCTATCGGATTGCAGACCCCTGATCCTATTCACCACAACTAACAATAGCCGCGGGGGGTTCCTACGGTGCCCTAGACCCCTCGTTCCCAGCCGGAGAACTAAATAAGCCTAAAGAAAGAAAGGGGAAATCTAAACTGCCCCAGAGCAGACCCAAAGCAATAGACAGCCCCCAACATGTATTGTCAGTGAAAAGCAGATAAAAACACAAACACAGAGAGAAAGACAGGTTGAGCAAACGATGGGGCCCAAGCTAACTAAAAAGGACAGGATAGAAAAGCTGCTGTCTGCAATCCTCAAAAAACCCTACCAAAAATGTCCCAACCGTCTGATAGGGAAAAAGGCCCTGAAGTCGCTAGACTTAAAAATCACTATATCAGCACTCAGGTATATTCTGAAAACAGAGCAAAGAGATAAACTGATCAGAGACAAAAATGGAGCTCAGCCCGTCCCAACAAAGGCAGGCTGAACACAAAACACAAAGCAAACAGACAAAATCTCATGGAAAAATAAGAGAGCAAAAACTTAGCTTTCAGTAGACAGGACTAACTGGTTGAAAGAGCTCAGAGCAGAAAGGATCACCAGCACCCCTGTAGGGCGTCGGCTGCCTTATATCCACTCAGTGATTCCGGGTGTCCATTCAGGCTCCACCAGTTCAGATGACAGGTTCTTCTCAACCCAATCAATTTCACTACCTCTCTTCACCAGCAGAGGGAGTTCATCAGACATCAACGGTGAAGGGGAAAATGAACTCACAACACCACTCCTCTGATGTGGAGCGCAGACAAGGAGCGGAGATGCGACTCGGCTATCTCCAAAATTTGTTCCGCGATATACATGAGCGGCCCCGATTGCGTGCCACCTTGCCAGTTTATATAAGCCACTGTGGTTGTGTTGTCTGATTGGATTCTCGTATGGGTTCCCCGTAGCTGTGGGAGAAATTTAGATATAGCATAATATATCGCTGTTAGTTCTCTCATATTGGATGAATTCCCCATTTCGGACTCGGACCATTGGCCTTGCATCATATTTTCCTCTAGGTGGGCCCCCACCCTGAGGTACTAGCGTCTGTAGTGACTATTTTAAAGGGGATAACCAACCATGGAACCCTGCCGGTGAGGTTGCCTGCATCCAACCACCACTCTAAGGAATCGATCACTTCTGATGATAGTGATATTCTGCCTTCCAACTGCCTGTGCAGGCCATCTGCTTCTTGTAAAATGGCCCACTGCAATTTTCTGGAATGGAATTAAGCCCACTGGATGGCCGGGTTGCATGATATTAGGGACCCCAACAAGGACATGAATTCTCTTAAGGACATCGTGGGTTTACCCACTGCTGTCCGTACCTTATTAATTATGGCTCGTGATTTTGTTTCTTGCAGGAAGCATTTTTGACTTAGAGTCTATTTGAAGGCCCAGGAACGTCTGACGGGTTACTGGTTGTTGACTGGACTTTTCCCAGTTGATCAGCCAGCCTAGTGTCTGCAGGGATGAAATAATATCAGCTATCCTGTTTTTGCATTTGGAAACAGAATTTCCTACTATGAGCAGGTCGTCCAAGAACGGGACTATTAAGGTATCCTTCAGCCTTATATATGACATCACCTCTAGCATTAGTTTGGTAAACACGCGGGGTGCCATGGATAATCCGAATGGCATTGCTGTAAACTGGAGATGTCGTATTCGGCCCTTTAACATGACAGCCACCCGTAGGAATTGCTGGTGCTCTTTGCATATAGGGAGATGGTAATAGGCATCTTTTAGGTCCAAGACTGCTGTATGGCACCTAGGAAACAAGAGTTTTATTGCCGAACGTACAGACTCCATTTTAAAGGATCGCCCCCCCAAAAACGTACTAAGCTTTCTTAAATTAATTATGGTCCTGAAAGAACCATCCGGCTTTGGGACCAGAAACAGGGGAGAATAAAACCCCCTCCCTATTTCGTTTCTTGGAATGTCTACCAGAACGTTCTTAGATAAGAGGCCCGTAATCTCCAATTCCAATGCTTCCTGTTGCGCCAGAGACTTCAAAGAAGTCAATAGGAAGGAGTCCGGTGGGTACCGAACGAATTCTAGTTTTAGGCCCGACGTAACAATATTAATAGCCCACGGGTTAGATGTTATTTTTTCCCCATTGGCGGCTGAATCTTAGTAGCCTGCCACCTACCAGTGAATTGGTGCTACTGGAATCTGTCCCCAGATCTGAAGGGACGCTTCCCAAATAGGTTGCCTCTTTGCTTGGGATCTTTATTGCCCCAGTGGTCCTGAGGCTTGAAGTCCTTCTTTTTGCCGAATGGAGGCTTTCTGAAGGCCCTCCTGTTGAAGGGAAAATAAGGGTTAGGGAATCCTTTCTTTCTCTCACCCGCTTTTGTCAGGATCTCATCAAGCTCAGTGCCGAACAGGTACTTACCCTGACATGGCATGGCGCAGAGTTTGTTTTTTGTCTGGGTATCGCCTCTCAACCACTTCAACCACAAGGCCCGCCGGGCTGCATTGGTTAATCCTGCCGCTCTGGCAGATAGACGGAGGGAGTCAGGTGAGGCGTCCAATAGGAAGGCTGCTGCGCCTTTTAATCAGGGGGATAGAGGAACGGAGCTTGTCTCTAGATGCTCCACTTTTTATTTTCTCCTCCAACTCATCCATCCATATCATCGTGGACCTCCCTGTGCATGTGGCCGATATTGCCAGCTTAAAGGCCCCTGTGCATGCCTCCCAAGATCGTTTGAGGAAGGTATCCGCCTTATGATCTAGGGGGATCTGATAATGTTCCTGAGTCCTCCACCCGTAGGGATGACCGGCGAGAAGTGGAGGCCACTGCCGCATCCGCCTTGGGGGCTCTCGACCAAGATGCTAATTCGTCATCATCGAACGGATATTTCCGTTTTGATGTGAAGGGGAGAAAGGTCCTTTGCCCTTGCTTCTCCCACTCTTTTCACCAGCTCTTTTATTGCTGGGACTACTGGAAAGGCACGGACTTTCTTTTGGGAGATGCCCGCAAACATTATTATTTCCTGTGGGGTTTTGGGGTCTTTAGAATCGGATAACCCCATCATATCGCGCACAGACTTGACCAAATTATTAACACTGTACGTGGGAAAGCAAGCCTGCTCCTCCTCCTCTGAGGTTAGGTATTCCTGGGATATATCTGAGTCTATTTCCCCAGTTTCTGAAGGCGATCTACAAGCTGGTGAGATTAACCCCGTGCTGGGGGTTTGTCCCCCTAGACTACTGGAACCACCTAAGGCCCGTACTTCCTCTCTAATAATTGTACGGATATCCTCCATTTTCCCCGAGGATTCTTCCCATAAGGTTTGCCCGATACAGCTTTGACACAACCTCTTAGGGTAACTATCCGGGAGAGGTTGGGAACACAAGGCACATTCTCTGTGTTTAGATTTATCCGTTCTTTTGGCCTAAGGTATACAGAAGGGGAGGAAAACAGAAAGGGGACGCCATCAGCTACAAGCATGACTAAAAACACTCACCCGTGAATTTCGTCAGCATAGTACTGGCTGCGGGGTTCGCGACTCAGGCTGAGGCGAGGCGTGAGATGGTTTCCTCTCCATTCGTTTTTTCTCTGTGGGCTCGTTCTGCCTAGAACGTCCACTAGCATTCCTCCTGGAACTGCTATTCCTCCTGGTGCCTTCGCTTCTCATGCTGCCACTTCTCTGAGTATTGCCATGTGGGGATTCTTCTGGCCGATCCATTTGGAGAGAAACCGGGTCGTTTGTGGATGACATAGCTGCGCACCGGTACCTCTAGCCGGTGCTTTTATGCAGCTTCCTGGTTTCGCCCCCCTTTTTTTTTCCCTTCTCCCCCCTACTGCGCATGCGCGGCCGCTTGTCAGCGATACTGCGATCCTTCACCTGCCTCCCCTGGAAGTTGTCGGTCTCCACTTCCGGGTTGCCTTGCTACAGAGGAACCCTGGTCTCCGCTGAGTGTCTTCTGCCCACTGCCCCTGCATCGCCGGTATGAGCATATCGCTGACCGCGTCAGGTATGCCATTCTCTCCTTCAGCGTTGTGGCACTCCATCATGTCCCTGCCGCTCTGCGCGAGCTCCCGGGGACTACATTATTACCGGCCCCGCCATTCTCTGGCGCTGATGCTGTGTAATGCGGCTTACCTAGAGGGAGTAGCCCCGGTGCCAGCTCCCATGGCCACATGCACCTATAAGTGAGCCCCGCACATATCGCCAAGGCCTCACCCGCATTACCAGCTGAGGGGAAGTTTTTCTGCTGATCCTCACGACGCTGCTTCCAGCTCTTGGGCCCCCGCTGCTCATATAGTGCAATGCGGGTGGCTACCAGGCCAGGAATCCTCTTCTCTGTATGGATTCCTCCTTAGGAACAGGAAACCAACTGAGGGAGCGAGGGGGACCACCCCTTTTATCTCTCTGTAGGTTTCCTGTTCCTAGGGGCGGATCCCCTCTCTCAGTGGGTGCTGTCGTGGCAAAGAGAAAATACGCAGCAGACTCATTCTTTGTGTGGAATCGCGGGAATTCCGCACACATAGGAAAGCACTGTTCAGCTTACTTTCCGCATGAGGGTATGCACACCATGCGCAAAGTAAGCCGAAAATGTGTGGATGGTACCCAGGGTCTGGAGGAGAGGAGACTCTCCTCCAGGCCCTGGGTACCATATCCCTATTAAAAAAAGAATTAAAAATAAAAAATCATGATATTCTCACCTTCTGGCGTCCCCTG
This sequence comes from Dendrobates tinctorius, assembly GCF_039654945.1. NCBI lineage: Eukaryota > Metazoa > Chordata > Amphibia > Anura > Dendrobatidae > Dendrobates > Dendrobates tinctorius. The sequence continues at coordinate 65,828,455 of NW_027361684.1, read as the reverse complement.
CAGCCTTCCCACCTTTCAGCCACGCTCCCGGCATCTTCTGGTTCCAGTGATGCTTTGCGACAATGACCATTGATGACGTATCGGTCTCGTGAGATGCTACGTCATCTGGGTTCATTGTCGCAAGGCATCGCTGGGAACGGGACTTGCCGGGAGCATTGCTGACGCCTGAGGACGCCGGAAGGTGAGAATATCATGATTTTTTTTATTATTTTTAACATTATATCTTTTACTATTGATGCAACATAGGCAGCCTCAATAGTAAAAAGTTGGTCACACTAGTTAAACACTATGATTGACGAGTGGACCAACCTGTCAGTTTTCCAAGTGATGCTACAGATCACTTGGAAAACGCTAGCATTCTGCAAGCAAATTACGCTTGCAAAATGCTAGTTTTTCGCGGGAATCACGCATGCAGATTTCTCTCGTATTTCCCGCGGCAGGGAGTTGCGGAATTGCCGCAGAAATTTCCGCGGCAAGTCCGCAACTTGTGCACATAGCCTCAAAGTCAGAAGACTGTCAGCCAGTCAGTGCATTGCGATCAGAGATGGAACTGATGATCAATGACGTCTGAAAGAGCCCTTACAGAGTCACTTTAATGTGACACCTATGGACTGTTATGGGGCTAGCCTATACTGTACCTTTTTTGCGCTTCCAATTTTATTTCATGTAAATCTATAGGTAGTATGATAAATGTCTGATTGCTGTGAGTGGTGCTGCCGGGACATCGATCACAAGAATGGGTGTCCTGTGTCGTCAGATTAGTGGTAATCATAATAGCAGCTTTCGTATTCATGCTTATGGGAATGCCAGATGGCTGAGCACTGTTCAGTGCCTTGTTCCCTCTGTAAGTGCCATAGACACAGAATGGTGCGATAGTGATAATGCACAGCCAGGCTGTTTGATTCACTTCCAACCACAGTGAATAGTAATGGAGGATCAAGACTCCAGTTCTAGAGATTGGTGGGGCTCCCAGGGATGGGTCTTCCAGAAATCATACTATGGATAGATGTTAAATGTCTTATATACTTTAGGTAAACCTCTTTAATGTACAATTTTATCATCTCTGCTGCATTTAAACATACAGTACCTTACAGCCTGTGGTAAGAAGTGCCAGCACATGTATGTGGTCTGAGAGTAATAACTCATCATATGAGAGAGGCTCCGAGGGCTGGACTTGACCAAATATACAGTGGAAACATCAGTATTGGAATAATAACCTTAAAAGAAAGAAGTACAATACGATATTTATAATTTTCGTATTACTGCATATAAATATCAATTTTGTACATTAGACTGCAGTTATAATCATATTTATGACATGCAGACAGACTGACAGAATACAACATCAAAATGTGTGATATGTAACTTAAGGTGACCATCCATCGTCACATTGAATGTACTATTTTGATATACAGTCACCATACCTGGTGCCTCCTGTTCAGCTGCCGCTGCCTCTCTGTCTCAGATTGGGACCCATTGTCATTTTATACACAAAAGCCACTGCTGTGGCATTGGGAGCACTGTGGAAAGTCACAACTTCCTTTCTGATGCCAAAGGATGGACCAGCACTAACATCAATTGACGAAGGCAGCGGAGGCAAGATTTAGACTTTTTGCATTACTCCCAGGCACATGTGTAGGGCACCCACTAAATATGGGTCAATTAAATACTTTATTGATGTGTCTGTAAACAATATTTGTATGAACAGCACATTCTGATGTCAGGGCCAAATGACCCTAAGTTACAGGAACGGACCTAAAATGCTAACACTGCTGTCTACCCTGTCTATCTGATCTAATACTGGAAATATCAGTGATACTCAGGTAAGGAGGTAAAGAGAGGCTGCTTATATTGCTGCTCACCCTGTATATTTGATCTAATACTGTTGATATTAGAGGACCAGAGGTAAGAAAAAGGCTGCTCACACTGCTGTCCACCCCGAGTAACTGATCTAATACAGGAAATATCAGGTATACTGCAGTAAGAAAATGCTCACACTGCTGTCCACCCTGTCTTTCTGATCTAATACTGGAGATACTAGGAGTGCTGAGGTAAGAAGAGGTTGCTCACACTGCAGTCCATCCTGCATAACTGATCGAATACTGGAAATACCAGGACTGCTGAGGCTAAAGAGGCTGCTCACACTGCTGTCTGACTTTTTGAATGACAATACAGGGTATAGTTAACCCCTTCATGACATATGCAGTTCATGTACGGCGCATGATTTTAAAAAAAAAAAAAAATTAAAAAAATAAAAATTTAAATCACCCTCCATTGGTCCAATTCTAAAAAAAAAAAAAAAACACATCTGGTATCACCGAGTTCATAATTGCCCGCTCTATCAATATATAAAAATAATTAATCCGATCGGTAAACTGAGTAATGAGAAAAAAAAAGACAAAACACCAAAAATATGTTTTTATAACAGGGGATCAAAACATTGTATCTACACAAAAATGGTATCAATAAAAATGTCAGCTCGGAGCACAAAAAATAAGCCCTCACCTAGATCCCGAAAAATGAAGACACTATAGGACTCGGAAAATGGCGCAATTTTTTTCTTGCTAACTAACTTTGCATTTTTTTTATTACTTAAATAAAAAAGAACCTAGATATATTTAGTATCTACAAACTCGTAATGACCTGGATAATCATAATGGCAGGTCAGTTTTAGCATTGCACTTTTTTTCCTGTTTTCCAGTACACTATTTGGAAAAAGCAATGGTGTCGTTCCAAAGTACAATCCATCTCACAAAAAACAAGCTCTTCCATAGCCAAAGTGATGGAAAAAGAAAAAAAGTTATGGTTCTGGGAAGAAAGGGAGGGAAAAAAAAGAAAAAGAAAAATGAAAATGGGCTGCGGCATGAAGAGGGTTATCTCCAGGTCACAGCAATGGAGCTTCTTACTGTACAAAAAGGAGGTGTAGCTTCTTACTGGACAATGCTCCATCTCCTATTACCATTTTTGGACAGGTTTCTGTCAATGCAACAGGATGGTATGGGAGCCGTGTGGGGGATTGTGTTGGGACGTCATGTTGCACCATGAGCAAAAAAAACCCTGTTTGGGAGAGAAGAACAGACAAATCACGGCGCCCTAAGTGCGTAAACACAATATTGTAGACTTTAAAGGGTGCACAATTTTATGCACTCACCTGATAGAAGACTAATATGGCTTTAGATTGTGTATCCTCAAAAATCCTTCCTTTTGGGATACTTTTCAATAAACAGGGCTTGCAGCTTGCCTCGGGTGGATCCAAGTGAATGAGCCAGATTCAGGCTCAAACAGGATGAGTAAATCAAGAAAGGCACATCCAGCCCATGAATGGCAGCGCTTCCCAGGACTCACATCCAAAGATGATATTTCATATTTTTTTTATTTAATAGATTAAAAAAGAGGAGATACAACGCGTTTTGGATACAGTGTATATCCTTCATCAGGTATCATAAAAGCAGTACAAATCCTAATAGTATAAAATTCAGTCACACTTATATATAGTAGCAAACCTTTTATCCCAGTCTCAGAAACTTGATTTAGGGTGTAGACCAAGTTCAGGAACACATCCAATGATTGATCCAACCTTAACAACATAGATGCAAGAAGAAAAAAAAAAAAAGGCAACGTTCAAACTCTCTCTATGATATCATTCAATCCATTTGGATATAATGTTCCCAGATGATATATCCAAAACGTTTCTTTCCGGTTTAAAAGAATATTTCTATTTGCAACATCAAAGGGTATCTGCTCCACCGGAGTTACTTTTATGTTAAAAATTTTGAAAAAGTTGGTGGCCCCCAGTAAATTAAAAAAAACTGTTGGATTCAAAAGGAAAAAACATTAAAAAAAAGTACGGACCAAATTTTATGTGGTGTTTCTCAAGGAACCAGAGTTTTTAAATGCACCTCTAAAAAATGTTGTACCTGTGGGATCCTAGATCACGGGGCTAAATCTATCAAATGTAACAATACTGGTGAGGTCTTTGAGATTTCACATAGACTCATCTGTAGCAGTGATTTTGTTGTATATGTCATCACATGCAGTTGCAGTTTGCAATATGTGGGATGCACTGTGCAGACACTGCGGCCCCTCATTAATGGTCATAGAAATAGAGCAAAAAATGGCTTTTTAAAACATAGTCTCTCAAGGCATCTGCTAATTAAACATAACAAAATTTTTAACATAAAAGTAACTCCGGGGCTGTTTTTTTTTTTTCTTCTTGCAGCTATGTTGTCAAGGTTGGATCAATCAGTGGGTGTGTTCCTGAACTTGGTCCACACCCTAAATCAAGTTTCTGAGACTGGGATTGAAGGTTGCTACTATATATAAGTGTGACTGAATTTTATACTATTAGGATTTGTACAGTGATTTTATGTACCTGATGAAGGATATACACTGTATCCTAAACGCATTGTATCACATCTTTTTTAACCTATCAAATAAAAAAATATGAAATATCATCTTTGGATGTGAGTCCTGGGAAGTGCTGCCATTCATAGGCTGGATGTGCCTTTCTTGATTTACAGTATGTTCTACCATGAGGACAACTTTACATGTTATGATATATTTGACTTGTACCCGGAATTATAGACTCTAATGAGAAACTTTAATTCCTAAAATTAAGTTACCTTCATTATTTTTCAAGTCAACCTTTAAAAGCTTCAGTCCAACACAGGCATCAAGCAAGCGCTCCATCCCATCCACACTGGTGCTCAAACGAGAAGCAATGGTTGCTGCAGACACTGGTTCCTGTGCTTCATGTAGAAAATCAAATACTCCCAGCTCACATGCTGTGAACATGGTCTACAAAAGGAAAGCCAGAAAATTACATTCAGATCTCTGCTGCATATAAAAAAAATGCATGTAAGTGGAGTGTAGCCAACATATGGTTAAGTTTGCCCTAGTGGGATCCTGAAGCCAAGTGCTCCTGTGTAGTTTGAGGAGGGATAGGGTACGGTGCAGCCAAGAATTGAGTGCAAAAGGCAAACGGTTTACTATTGTTTTTTCAGGGAGTCTAATTAAAGGACTAAAAAAAATCATGTACTTTACCCGTACTTGCAAATGGATCTGCAGCAGGTAGAGGTGATGAGATGGTTTGTATGAGCGGCACCTTGATATGCTGCAATATTACAGCACATTGTTTCTGGTCTTGCTGTGTTACACACAAATGATATTTGACAGCCTAGCCACAAGCAGGCAGCAATAATATAATAACTTTCTTTATTCCATCACAGTTTCTGGGCTAAAAACAATAAAATCAGCTGTTACTCATCCTTCCAAGGATCAGGGCTGCATATCCATTGCCGCTCTGGTGATTGTTTACAGGCTGCAACAGTGACTGCAGCAGCTAATCACTGGGCTCAGCAGTTCTGCTGATTCAGCCTCTTAACAATACCCCATACAGTATGTCAGGGGAACAACTGTTTGGATGCATGGCAGAGCTCGGAAGGGAAGGAGCGCCGTTTTGGAATTCAGACTGATGGAATGGTCTGCGGGCATCATGTTGCGTTTGCAGAGCCCCTGATGTGCCTAAATAGTAGAAACCCCCCACACACGTGACCCCATTTTGGAAACTAGACCCCCCAAAGAACTTATCTAGATGTGTTGTGAGAATTTTGAACGCCCACGTGTTTCACTAAAGTTTATAACACAGAGTTATGAAAATAAAAAATCGTTTTTTTCCACAAAAATTATTTTTTAGCCCCCCAATTTTTTATTTTCACAAGGGTAATAGGAGAAATTTGACAGCAAAAGTTGTCCAATTTGTCCTGAGTATGCCGATACCCCATATGTGGGGGTAAACCACTGTTTGTGTGCACAGCAGAGCTCGGAAGGGAAGGAGCAAAGTTTGACATTTTCAATACAGAATTGGCTGGAATTGAGATCATTAAAATGTCAAAGATCCACTGGTGTAATACTCAATATGTGAAGTATTGGCTTTCAGCAGCCTAACTAGGAAGACAATAACCACCTATTGTCACAAAATGATAATGGTCAAAATACTACAAAAAGTCCAATGGTGCTTGAAAGCCAATTTCAATATCTTACTATAGCATAGAAACACACAAAAGCATTAACAGTAAGCTTAATTTGCGAAGTACTTTAAACAGCAGAATTATGGTAGGCACAAATCACAGTTAACCTCTTGATCTAGTGGTTGCTTTTTTTATTTAGCAAAAATACCATATAGCTAAACATGCATTATTAAAATGTCACAAATAGATATATCAAAAGGACATGCTGTTGTAACAATGAGTACTTTAGGAATGGTTGAGTGCTGAAAATCTTGCCAAAGGGATAAGATACATGTAGTAATTAAAAAACAGAGTATAGAGTATACAGTCTATATTAGAGAAGGCAAAAAATGCCGTGATTGCACTGTCAGACATACTAAGGAGGACAAGGGTAGTCTAATCCTGTGGTTGCCAATGGAGTCTAAAGGGTAAGTGTGTTTGAAGTACACCTAGTACCAATAGATAAGTTCCGTTTGTTTGCATGTAGAGGCAGGACCCCGAATAGAGGAGAGAAAGATGACGTGCAAGTGCAGTTCGTGAGAGGAATAATGAAAGTTGTAGCAATGGGCAGCAGTAATTACAAAGAATGTCTGCCTTTAACCTGTTAAGGTCTGTCTGTACTGCTCAAAAAGTTCACTTGTATCTGCACTTAGACACAGAACGCTGGGCAGGGAGAAGACAACTGACCTGGAGGTCACGTGCTGCAGACAAAGGGGAGTATGGTCTATGAAAGGAGTAATAAAGTGTGCAACACTGAGCACCAGGAGTTATAGGAAAAGTATGCCACTAACCTGTTAGTGTCTGTCTGTGCAGTTCAGAAGGTTCATAGGTGCCTGCAGCTTGCAGTGGAAATTCGTTAAATCAATCAGGGTGTTGGTAAATGTAGAATTGAGATCAGATGCCATGTCACATTAGGAGAGCCCCTGATGTACCTAAACAGTGGAAACCCCCCAATTCTAACTCCAACCCTAACCCCAACACACCCCTAACTCTGACCACACCCCCTAACCAACACACCCCTAACCCTAATCCCAACCCTAATCACAACCCTAACCCCAACACACCCCTAACCATAACTGTAATCCAAACCCTAACCCCAACTCTAACCCCAACCCTAATGCTTAATTTAGCCCCAACCCAAACCCTAACTTTAGCCCCAACCCTAAGCCCAACTTTAGCCCCAACCATAACCCCATCCCTAACTTTAGCCTCATCCCTAACTTTAGCCCAACTCTAACCCTAATGGGAAAATGGAAATAAATACTTTATTTTATTATTTTTCCCTAACTAAGGCGGTGATAAAGGGGGGGTTGATTTACTATTTTTTTATTTTGATCACTGTGATAGGGTCTTTCACAGTGATCAAAATGAACCAAAAGGAAAAATCTCCTATTGTTGCCGGAAGAAGATGCTGGCGCCCGTGGGGGGAAGCAGGAGGACCTAGGGACACCGGGAGGAAATTAAGTGGCAAATCAGACTTTTTGCGGTCGCCGTTAGAATGTTAATAACGGCGATCGCAACCCCGGGGTCCGTAAAACCTGACCCAAATCATGTTTTCAGCAGCAAAGACCCCGGATAAATTCTGACTCTGGGGGCGCTATACACTTTTTCCTCAGTGCCATTAATTATCGGCGCTGTGGTTTAAGTACAGTACCCTTAACTGCCGCTGTTAAAAGGTGTATCGGAGGTCGTTAAGGGGTTAAAGGAGTTATAGTCTCCTCTAGGTCTATTGAATTTTGCTTTGCAAATAATTCTGATAGGAAGAGTATTTTCTAGACATCTTTATGACTCAACGAAAGGCTATTTTTCCTAGGTCTCACATTAGATTATGCAAAGAAGTAAAAGAAGATATAACGATTTGGCTGGAATTTTAATGTAAATTTAATGGCCATTCCTGTTGGCAGGATGAGATTATTTCAGCAGATAAATTACCTTTTGTATGTGCCTCAACACCTAGTGTCAGTTACAGAATTTATTATAATGGCCGTTGGTCGGCAGGTCAGTGGCCTGAAGTTTTTATTCTATCCGGAGTGGTTAGGAATACTATTGTGCTTGAGTTATTTTCCATTTTAGTAGCTTTGGTCATTTGGTGTTCTTGTCTCGTGAATAAACAAATTTTGCTTTCTTCCAAAAATCAAGGTGTAATGTTAGCAATTAATACGTTAACGTCAAAAAAATAACTGGGCTTCTAAAATTTTATGGCATTTAGTGATATATTGCTTGAAGCAGAATTTAGAAAAAGTAGACTTAATGTAATTAATGTAATTGTTTCTGCCCTTTCTTGCCATCAGTGATCAGCTTTTCATCAATTAGTCCAGAAGGGATAGCTTGCCCAAATCATCTTTGGGATCTATTAAGGGAATAATCGAAAGGTCAATTTCAAATAGAAAATAGGCTGATTATTCCGCTGCATAGAGGCAATGGACCAATTTCTGTAAAAGAAACGCTTTTGATTATTTCAAAACTAGTGCAGAGTCGGCGTTCCTTTTTGCGCAATTGTTAATAGATAAAGGTTTCTCGTATTCAGCCATATCTAAAGCATTAGCGGGGATATCTTTCTTTTTAAAGCTAGCAGGTAAGAATCCTCCTTAGAGCATTTTCCCAGTTAAACAGTTATTAAAGGGGCTCAGGCGTTGCTCTTTCAAAGCTGATGACAGGCGTCCAATCTCCATTGATCTCTTAAATAAATTATGGCTATCATTAGCCAATATATGCAATACTCATTATGAAATGGTACTTTTTAGAGCGGCTTTTGTATTAGCATTTTTTGCAGCTCCTAGAGTGGGTGAATTAATGTCTTTTAGTAAGTCAAAACCTTCAGATTTATCCATGATATAGAATTACATAATTCTCATATTGATACCTTGGAGAAGATTCGTGGATAACACCTGCACTGCTGTAAAAAAATCTGATTCAAACAATTCAGAGATGATGATGATGGTTTATTCACTCTCAGCGTGTTTCGAAGCCCTTGGACTTCATCCTTAGGAAATGATCTATCATTTAAGGGCTTTGTTAGAATCAGATTTTTTACAGCAGCGCAGGTATTATCCACGAATCTTCTCCAAGACAACACTACATTTGTGGTCACCAGCTTGACCAGTGGAGCTGCAGCAGCTGTCCACTCTGATGAGTTTGCATATGCTAACCTAAAGATATATATGGTGAGTGCAATCTGATTATTTACTATGTTTTATCTATCGGATAAATCTCTATCTGCGCTTCTCTTTCAGTTTTTTTCTCTATAATTCTCATATTCCAATATTCATAAGGCATTCAAAAACTGACCTATTAGGTAAAGGATATTCAACTAGGCTTAATGCAATTTCTGGCTCTAGAATTTGTCCATTGAATAATTTAAAGGAATGATTACAGATTAGACCAGTTAAAAAAAGGCCCTCTTTTTCTTCATTTAGGCTATGTACCCACGTGCAGGACGCTTGGCATTGCCACAGAACACCAAGATTGGCAAATTCGCCACTGGCGCTCTGTGCTCTTCACAGATGAAAGTAGGTTCACACTGAGCACATGTGACAGACTCTGGAGACGCCATGGAGAGCAATCTGCTGCCTGTAACATCCTTCGGCATGACCGGTTTGGCAGTGGGTCAGTAATGGTGTGGGGTGGCATTTCTTTGGAGGGCTGCATGGTGTTGGACTGTGAGCACAACCCCCATCTGTGGACGTTGGGCACTCAGACCATTCTCATGGAGTCGGTTTCTAACTGTTTGTGCAGACACATGCACATTTGTGGCCTGCTGGAGGTCATTTTGCAGGGCTCTGGCAGTGCTCCTCCTGTTCCTCCTTGCACAAAGGCTGAGGTAGCAGTCCTGCTGCTGGGTTGTTGCTCTCCTACAGCCCCCTCCATGTCTCCTGGCAGTGCCTCCAGCCTCTGGACACCCCGCTGACAGACACAGCAAACCTTCTAGCCACAGCTCGCATTGATGTGCCATCCTGGATGAGCTGCATGACCTGAGCCACTTGTGTGGGTTGTAAAGTATGTCTCATGCTACCACGAGTGTGAAAGCCCAACCAACATTCAAACGTGACCAAAACATCAGCCTACCTGCAGAACCACTCCTTTATTGAGGGTATCTTGATAATTGCCAATAATTTCCATCTGTTGTCTATTACATTTGCACAACAGCATGTGAAATTGATTGTCAATCAGTGTTGCTTCCTAAGTGGACAGTTTGATTTCACAGAAGTTTGATTTACTTGGAGTTATATTCTGTTGTTTAAGTTCCCTTTATTTTTGAGCAGTGTATATCAGTAAATGCACTCAATACTTGGTTGGGGCTCCTTTGGCATCATTACTGCATCCATGTGGCGTGGCATGGAGGCAATCAGCCTGTGGCACTGCTGAGGTGCCATGGAAGCCCAGGTTGCTTTGATAGCAGCCTTCAGCTCATCTGTATTGTTGGGTCTGGTGTCGCTCATCTTCCTCTTGACAATCCCCCATACACTCTCCATGGGCTTAAGGTCAGATGAGTTTGCTGGCCAATCAAAGTGATACTGTTGTTTTTAAAACAGGAATTGGTATTTTCGGCAGTGTGGACAGGTGCCAAGTCCTGCTGGGGAATTACATTTCCATCTCTAAAAAGCTTGTCAGCAGAGGGAAGCATGAAGTTCTCTAAAATTATTTCTTGGTAGATGGCTGATCTGACTTTGGTCTTGATAAGACACAGGGGACCTACACCAGCAGGTAACAAGGGGGTTTTGTGAGATGCTCCTGTATAGTAGTATAGCAATTTACATGGTAAAACATATTACTCCTCATAAACCACAACAGAATACTGCCCATAGAAAGAACAGGTATACACTAATAGTCTAATTGCAAAAGTTAAAAGTAAAATATTCACTCGCCAAATAAACCAGTTGTGTAATACTGTGAATCAGAGCTTTGTCCCTCTGACCGACATGTCCTCTGAAGGCTGAGCGAAACGACACAGCTCTGACTCACAGTATTGCACAAGTGGTTTATTTGGTGAGTGAATATTTTACTTTAATATTTAACGAAGACAAAACATTAGTGTCAGCAATTGGCAATTATAATCTTCCATCCGCTACAATGAGCAACTTCCAACCACAACAATACAGAGATCATGTATTTTCTATGCATATAGTATTAGAACCTGTGTCCCTCCTTTCATCACATTTTTCTGAGTTTTTAAAAAATATTTTTCAATAAAATATCTATTTTATTACTCATATGGCTTTCACTTCATTGTATACTGGGTAAGACATAGACCTAGTTTATAAATATAAGAAAAACACTTTGTAAAATCCGTGCGTTTCTGCTTGTGCTTTTTACCATTCATTTGAAGGCATGAAAAACCCAGTAGAAATGCTGAAAGAATTGACATGCTGCTGATTTAAAAAAACAAAACAAAAATAAAACTACTTTGATAGTTTAAATCCACAAAGAAAAAATAAGCCTCAGGTGCATGAGATTTCAGAAGCTTTATTCACTTTGCTGGTCCTGTAAAATACTCCACAGGAAAAAAAAACGTACTGTGTGAAGAAGCCTTAAGACTAGTACCAGGCTGAGTTTAAATTTTTCAAAATAAAAATAAATAAAATAGAAAACTACAACCCCTCTGCTATTTTGCCATGACGGCCTATCTTCATACCCTTACAACATTTCTGATATTCAGCACGTTTTGTTATTTACGCATGTGAACTAATATGAAAGCCTAACTTTGATAAAGGCTGTGAGCTGGGTGTTAATATCACATTTCCATTATTCTTTATAAATACTGGTATAATCCATATATTGTGCAATATATAGATTATTATTATACCCTGATGAACAATAAAAAAAATTATATGATGGTAGCAAGACAGCCAGAAAAATTTATGTAAATACTTTTACACCCAAAAAGATTAATGTATTCTAAGGCCACAGTCACAGTATTGATATTCTATCATTCTAGAAAATCTGAGTTTGATCCGATTTTCTCAGATGTGAAAAAAAGTCTCCATCTTCTCCATTTTGTCCGTCCATGATAATTGAACGACACTCAGATGCCATCTGGACAGACCCAGAGACATGAATGGCTGAGTGCGATCAATTAATGAGTTGCAACTTGTGAATGGTGCAATCCTTTCCTTGGATGGACCCGGTCCCAGGAAAAAAAAAAAATTGGACATGACCGGAAAAATGCTATCCATCAAAATGGTGGATAGCACTTGTCCGGTTTTTTTTTTATCAATAGGAAGACCTTAGCCTAAGAATGATGCCTTTATTGGCTAACCAGAAAAATATATTTGCAAGCTGTATGTCTGAGTAATTCTTTTGTAAAGTTAGCTGATTGAAGAAACCTCTGTGCTCCGAAGATTTGCTAATATATTTTTTCTGGTTAGCCAATAAAGGTATCACTCCTAAAACACTTTTGCCTTTTTGAGCATAAATGTATTTACATTATTATACCCTGAATGTATTATTTATCATACATTACTTTATCATGTATTGATTAACTATGCATTTCTTTCTTGTGCATTCTGCATTTACTCTAAGGGCAGTTTCACACGTCAGTGTCTCCGGTACGTGTAGTGACAGTTTTGTCACGTACCGGAGACACTGACACACGTAGAGGTCAGTGTGTTTTCACGGACCGTGTGTAAAACACGCTGACATGTCCGTTTTTGTGCAACAGCACGGATCACACGGACCCATACAAGTCAATGGGTTCGTGTAAACATGTACCGCACACGGATGCTGTCCGTGTGCTGTCCGTGTGCGATCCGTGTGCGTTTTTAAAAGTCAAAGGGTTAACATTGAAAATAATTTTTCAAAAACACGGACACACGGACAGCATACGGACAGCACACGGACGTCACACGGATGGCATACGTATGGCATACGTATGCACACGGACACACGGATAGCTCCGGTACCGTTTTTTCCGGTATTATCTGGACGTGTGAAACTGCCCTAAGACGGCGTATGTAAAAACTTCTAAAGTTAAAGTTTCCACAGACAAATCTTTAAATCCATTGAATATCTGCACAAATACAACACAATTCTTACCTTTGAGACTAAAAATCCATAGGCATAGTCAAGAAGTTTCTGAGGGTATTCAAGTTCTTCAGAGGAGCACATGTTGGTGTGATGATGTGCAACAGCTCAGTAGGCTTTTATAAGCTGCCTTCCAACTGAGAGGTGTTACTCCAGAGGACTTAGCAGGGCTCAGACAATTGCTTTCTCATCTGACCTACTTATGAGGCACTTAGAGCCATAAGAACCTTCAGGATATGGAAAATACAAATTACTTCTATACTTTTACTCAAATTAATTTGCAGTCAAATTATAACATTACTGACTACATACGGCTTTTTCAGAAGTGCTGGTTTTCTGGCAATTTTCTGCAACAGTTGTTTTACATGACTTTTGGATATGGGATGGATCCCCACTCCATCTTAAAACAACCATAACTACAGTAAATCTAGGCACTAGAATAAATACCCAAAGCTTTATTTAAATCATAGGATTAGACTGTGCGCACTTGTGCGGATTTTTAGCGTTTTTGCCGCATTTTTTCACCGTGAGAACGCGGCTAAAATGCTAAAAATCCGCAACCCATTGAATTCAATGGCATTACGCACATGCTGTGCTAATGCTGCGTATTTTTACGCTTGCAAAACGCTATTTTTTCTCGGGAATTCCGCATGCGTATTTCCCGCGGATTTCTAGCGGCAGGGAGTTGCGGAATTGCCGTGGAAATTTCCGCGGCAATTCCACACGTGTGTACATAGCCTAAAACAATCACAGTAGGAGTTAGGTGAAGTGCTAGTACATTGAGATTCACAAGTAGGCCGGGATCACACATGCGAGAAACATGGCAGAGTCTCGCATGTTAATACCCGACACTGCTGCTGGCACTTGGGAGCGGAGCGTGCGGCTCCATGTATTGCTATGCGGCTGCACGCTCCGCTCCCGAGTGTTTCCCGCATGTGTGATCCCTACCGTACTGTGATTTCCCCAGCTGTCTAACATACAGCACCAGGACAGACAGCCATAAAGGGGCGGCATGCACTGGCTTGCCATTCAAGCTTAACCAGGAAACTTTCAGGGCGCCAATGACCCTATTATCCTCACTCATGTGCTTAACCACTGTGCCTGCCCCTGATTGACATTACCATTACAACATTCTTGAGGCTGGTCAATAAAGTCGAGCCTGTTCACACCATGAGCTTTCACATCCTATATAAGTTAAAATGAGTCCCCCTTAACTTGTATGCTGGCACAGCATCAGTGACTAGCGGTGACATCACAGTGTCTGCGCTGCCTCACAGCCTGACCCGCGGTGAACTCTTGAGCGTGGAAAAGCGCCATGTGTCCGTGGGCAAAACACGCTGACATGTCCATTTTTTAATGTCAGCACGGGCCACAAAACGTCCTGCACACGTGCATATGCATAACACACATGGATGTAATCCGTGTGACACTCATCGGTGCCAGAGAAGAAGCGTTACAGTAAGCGCTGTTCCCCGGTGTCAGGTGCTGTACATGGCTCTCATCATTCTTTCCTGCTCTGCCGGTGATTGGCTCAAGCAAAGGAGAATGATGAGAGTTACATTTAAGTAATAAATGAGACAGCAGGTGGCGGCTGATGGGACGATTACTCCCATCAGCCTACCCCCGCTGCTGCTAATAACAGTGACAGCAGGAGCGGTGGATGAGAGTATTCATCTGCCACGCCTGCACTGTAAATAAATACGGTAATTTTAAAAAAGCAGAGTGGGTTCCCCCCTATTTTTGATAACCAGCCATATAAAGCTCACAGCTGGAGGCTGCAACCCTCAGCTGTCAGCAAGGCTGGTTGTCTAGAGGGGTCCCCACGCTTTTTTTCAGCCGCCGCCTGCTGTCTCTTTATTTACTCAAATATAACTCTCATCATTCTCCTCTGCTTGTGTGGATCGTCGCCAGAGCAGGGGAGAATGATGAGAACCATGTTCAGCACCCGGCCTCGGGGAACAGCGTTTACTGCAACACTTCTTCCTCGGCGTCGATGCGCATCACATGGATGACATCCATGTGTGTTATACGTATGCACATGCGCTGGATGTTTTGTGGTCCGTGCTGACATTAAAAAATGGACATGTCAGCATGTTTTGCCCACTGACACATGGTCCATGGAAACACAAGGACATGTGCACAGACCCATTCACTTAAATAGGCAAAAAGCACTCTGTTCCTCCTGAGTCTCTCCGCATGGCTAAGTAGCACTGTACAGACACATATGGAGTATCGCTATATTCAGTAGAAATTGTGGGACAAATTTTTTTGCCATTTTTACCCAATTCTTGTTTGAAAGTGTAAAATCTTTGACTAAAACAAAATTTTGGTGGTAAAAATGGAGTTATTTTGTCCTCACTGCCCAATGTTATAAAATTCTGCGACAAAACCAAGGTGTAAATATGATCACTGCATCCCTAGATGAATTCATTGAGAGGTGTAGTTCATAAAATGGGGTCACTAATGGGGGGTTCTGCTGTTTTGGCACCTCATCGGCTCTCTCACTGGGTCATGGCACCTGCAAACCATAACAGTAAAATCTGTCGCTCCTTCCCGTCTGAACTCTGCCATGTACCCAAACAATGGTTTACCCCACATATGGGGTATCAGCGTACTCAGAACAAATTGCACAACAACTTTTGGGATCCAATTTCTTCTGTTACCCTTGGGAAAATGAAAAATATGGAGCGAAAAGATCATTTTTGTAGAAAAATATGATTTTTTATTTTTACGGCTCTACATTATAAACTTCTGTGAAGCACTTGGGGGTTCAAAGTGCTCATCACACATCTAGATAAGTTCCTTAGGGGGTCTAGTTTCCAAAATGGTGTCACTTGTGGGGGTTTCAACTGTTTATGCACATCAGGGGCTCTCCAAATGCGACATGGTGTCCGATCATAATTCCAGCCAATTTTGTGTTGAAAAGTAAATCGGCACTCCTTCCCTTCTGAGCTCTACCACGCACCCAAACATTGGTTTACCTCATATAAGGGGTATCAGCATACTCAGGAAAAATGGCACAACTTTTGGAGTCCTGTTACCCTTTGGAAAATAAAAATTTGGGGTGAAAAGATCATTTTTGTGGAAAAAATATTTTTTAATTTTATGGCTCTACATTATAAACTTCTGTAAAACCCTTGGGGGTTCGAAGTTCTCACCACACATCTAGATAAGTTCATTGGGGAGTCTAGTTTACAAAATGGTGTCACTTATGTGGGGTTTCCACTGTTTAGGCACATCAGGGGCTCTCCAAACGTGACATGACGTCCAATCTCAATTCCAGCCAATTTTGCATTGTCAAACAGCCCTCCTTCCCTTCCGAGCTCTGCCATGCGCCCAAACAGTGGTTTACCTGCACATATGAGGTATAACCGTATTTAGGACAAATTGCACAGCAACTTTTGGGGCCCAATTTCTCCTGTTACCCTTGGTAAAAAAAGAAAAATTGGATCTGAGGTAATTTTTTTGTGAAAAAAAGTTAAATGTTCATTTTTTTTTAAACATTCCAAAAATTCCCGTGAAGCACCTGAAGGGTTAATACACGTCTTGAATGTGGTTTTGAGCAGCTTGAGGGGTGAAGTTTTTAGAATGGTTTCACTTTTGTGTATTTTCTATCATATAGACCCCTCAAAGTGACTTCAAATGTAATGTGGTCCCTAAAAAAAAAAATGATGTTGTAAAAATGATAAACCGTTGTTTAAATTTTAACCCTTATAACTAGAGTTGAGCGATACCGTCCGATACTTCAAAGTATCGGATCGGAATGGATCGGCCGATCTTAAAAAAATGTATCGGTATCGCCGATTCCGATACCGGAAGTCCCATTCAAGTCTATGGGACTTCCGGTATCGGAATAAGAAAAATCCTGTTTTTCCCTTGTACAGCCTCTCTGGGGTCTGTACGGGCCTTTCGGGGGGCTGTGCCGGTCTGCCAGGGGGTCTGTGCAGGCTCCGGTGGGCTGTGCCGGCCTGCCGGGGGGCTGTGCCGGCCTGCCGGGGGGCTGTGCAGGCTCCGGTGGTCTGTGCCGGCCTGCCGGGGGGCTGTGCAGGCTCCGGTGGGCTGTGCCGGCCTGCCGGGGGGCTGTGCCGGCCTGCCGGGGGGCTGTGCAGGCTTCGGGGGTCTGTGCAGGCATCGTCCGATGGGACTACAAGTCCCATCGGGCGATGCCTGCTACCATGACAGTGATTGACACATTAGCCAATGATGGGACAGTAGTAGTCCCATCATCCGGCTAATGTGTTGAATGTAAAAAAAAAAAAAAAAATTACATGCTACATACATACAACATGCATACTACATACATGCTACATTCATACTACATGCTACATTCATACTACATATATACTACATGCAACATACATACTACATATATACTACATGCAACATACATACTACATATATACTACATACATACTACATATATACTACATGCATGCTACATACATACTACATACATACTACATGCATGCTATATACATACTACATGCTACACACATACCACATATATACTACATACATACTACATGCATGCTACATGCTACATACATACCACATACATACTACATACATACTACATACATACTACATGCTACATACATACTACATGCTACATACATACTACATATATACTACATGCATGCTACATACATACTGCATGCTACATACATACTACATACATAATACATGCTACATACATACCACATATATACTACATACATACTACATACAATACATTCATACAATACATACATAGACATACAGTACATATAACATAGAGTAACATACTTACCAATACTTGTCACATTGTTCCCCGAAGCCATTGTCTTTTACGGAATAAATATTAACATAACAAACCACAAAAATACTCACCCACGATCCGAAGCAGTCCACGAGTGTGTCCCACGACGATCTTGGGTAGAGAACTGCAGCATCAGCTGTTGCTGCCGTTCTCTACGGGCTGCAGGAATCCAATGACGGAAGGTAGGTATCCTTCCGCACTGTATTCCTCCGCCACTTAAAAAAAAAAAAAGTCCCTAGTCTCACTTTATGCCATTGCTGCGTGGGAATTTCCCACACAGCAATGGCATAAAGTGAGACTAGGGACTTTTTTTTTTTAAGTGGCGGAGGAATACAGTGCGGAAGGATACCTACCTTCCGTCATTGGATTCCTGCAGCCCGTAGAGAACGGCAGCAACAGCTGATGCTGCAGTTCTCTACCCAAGATCGTCGTGGGACACACTCGTGGACTGCTTCGGATCGTGGGTGAGTATTTTTGTGGTTTGTTATGTTAATATTTATTCCGTAAAAGACAATGGCTTCGGGGAACAATGTGACAAGTATTGGTAAGTATGTTACTCTATGTTATATGTACTGTATGTCTATGTATGTATTGTATTAATGTATTGTATGTAGTATGTATGTAGTATATATGTGGTATGTATGTAGCATGTAGTATGTATGTAGTATGTATGTAGCATGCATGTAGCATGCAGTATGTATGTAGCATGCATGTAGTATATATGTAGTATGTATGTAGCATGTAGTATGTATGTAGTATGTTTGTAGTATGTATGTAGCATGCATGTAGTATATATGTAGTATGTATGTAGCATGTAGTATGTATGTAGTATGTATGTAGTATGTATGTAGCATGCATGTAGTATATATGTAGTATGTATGTAGTATGTATGTGGTATGTATGTAGCATGCATGTAGTATGTATGTAGTATGTATGTAGTATGTATGTAGTATGTATGTAGCATGCAGTATGTATGTAGCATGTATGTAGCATGTATGTAGTATGTATGTAGTATATATGTAGTATGTATGTAGCATGTAGTATGTATGTAGTATGTATGTAGTATGTATGTAGTATATATGTGTTATGTATGTAGTATGTATGTAGTATGTATGTAGTATGTATGTAGTATGTATGTAGTATGTATGTGGTATATATGTGGTATGTATGTGGTATGTATGTAGTATGTATGTAGCATGTAGTATGTATGTAGCATGCATGTAGTATGTATGTAGTATGTATGTAGTATATTTTTTTTTTTTTTTTTTTTTAACATTTAACACATTAGCCGGATGATGGGACTACTACTGTCCCATCATTGGCTAATGTGTCAATCACTGTCATGGTAGCAGGCATCGCCAGATGGGACTTGTAGTCCCATCGGACGATGCTTGCACAGACCCCCGGACATCAGCACAGCCCCCCGGCAGGCCGGCACAGCCCCCCGGCAGGCCGGCACAGACCCCCACAGGGTGCACAGACCACCGGCAGGCCGGCACAGCCCCCCGGCAGGCCGGTACAGACCCCCACAGGGTGCACAGACCACCGGCAGGCTGGCACAGCTCCCCGGCAGGCCGGTACAGACCCCGGGCAGTCCACACAGCCCCCCGGCAGGCCGGCACAGCCCCCCGGCAGGCCGGCAGAGACCCCCGGAAGGCCCGAAATGACGGCGCATCATGATGCGCACACACCGCGCATCATGATGACGTCAGGCTGTCAATCAACTTTGAACTTCCGATTCCGATGCCGACTTCCGATATTGAAAAAATATCGGAAGTCGGTATCGGGATTCCGATACAGCAAGTATCGGCCGATACCCGATACTTGCGGTATCGGAATGCTCAACACTACTTATAACTTCCTAACAAAAAAAAAATTTGGTTCCAAAATTGTGCTGATGTAAAGTAGACATGTGGGAAATGTTAATTATTAAGTATTTTGGGTGACATATCTCTGTGATTTATAGGCATGAGAATTCAAAGTTGGAAAATTGCAAAATTTTCAAATATTTTGCCAAATTTCTGTTTTTTTCACAAATAAACGCAAGTCATATCAAAGAAATTTTACCACTGTCATGAAGTACAATATGTCATGAAAAAAACATTCTCAGAATCACCGGGATGCAAAGTTATTACCTCAAAAAGGGACAGTGGTCAGAATAGTAAAAATTGGCACCGTCATCAATGTGCAAACCACCCTCGGGGGTAAAGGGGTTAAGAAATTATTACTGCACAGCACAGCTACTGTCCATAATGGTGGTTTCTGGAGCAAAAAAACTGTGAACTGGTGAATGATTAGAGCTGGCAACAATACATGCAGTATAAGGCTGGAGTCACACTTAACGTACAAAAAAAATCGGTCCGATTTTGACGGCCGAGAATTGCAGGAGTGTACCCCGTATGGTGATCCATATGTAATCTGTTTGCAATGCAATGATGAGATTTCCTTGCATCTACTATCCGTATGACATCCGTATGCAATGCGATTTTAGCATGAGGTTTTAGATACAGCAGTTCTCTGTATGTAAAAGCTCATGTTAAAATCGTATTGTAATACACAACTGTACACATCATTTTAAAAACAAATATTCTTCTATATATATATATTAGATAGATAGCTTAGATTAAAAGCCGGCAAATGATCTGCCGTGTACAGTATAGAACAGAATAGGTTTTAATAGAATAGATAGAATAGAGACACACACATATATACATATATGTCTTTATATTTCATACAGAGATACATAGAAGAATAGCCATTATTTCATTTGTCGACTTCTGTAAAATCAATGCAGGAGCCGATAGGATAGAAGACATGGTTTACATACAGTAAATCCATGCAGAATAGTTAGATATATAATAGTTAGATATATAGATGTGTGTGATCAGTACAATTAGCATAGTTTGTGCAAATTAGAGGACATGTATATATTTAAAGATTCTTTTCAGAAAAAAATGGCGTGAGCTCCCGCGCATTTTTCTGTGCCAGAAGGGTAAAGCCAGTGACTTGGGGCAGAAATTCATAGCCTAGGAGGGGACCATGGTTATTGCCCCCCCAGCTAAAAACATCTTCCCCCCTGCCACCCGAGAAAAGGCGCATTTCTAAGGTGCACCATTTCTGGCACTTAGCCCCTCTCTTCCCACTGCCCTGTAGTGGTGGCATATGGAGTAATAGTTGGGGGTTGATGCTACCTTTGTATTGTAATGTGACATCAAGCCCGGCTTAGTAAATGGAGGTGTCAATAAAACACCTGTCCATTACTAATCCTGTAATATTAAAAGGGTTAAATAAAGACGCACAGCCAGAATTCATTGAGCGGTGTAGTTCGTAAAATAGGGTCACTAATGGGGGGTTCTGATGTTTTGGCACCTCATGGGCTCTCCCACTGGGTCATGGCACCTGCAAACCATAACATTAAAATCTGGCTCTCCTTCCCTTCTGAGCTCTGCCATGAGCTCTGCCATTCAGTAGAAATTGTGGGACAAAGTTTGGTGCCATTTTTACCACCTTCTTGTGTGAAAATCTAAAATCTTTGGCTAAAACAAAATGTTGGTGGTAAAAATGTAGTTATTTTGTCTTCACTGCCCAATGGTATAAAATTCTGTGACACACCCATGGTGTCAATATGATCACTGCACCCCTGGATGAATTAATTGAGAGGTGTAGTTTGTAAAATGGGGTCACTTAAATGGAACTTTCATCATTCTCCTTTGCTCGAGCCAATCGCCGGCAGAGCAGGGGAGACTAATGAGAGCCGTGTTCAGCACCCGGCGCCGGCGAACAGCGCTTACTGTAACGCTTCATCCCTGGCACCCGTCCTTGTGGTAACTGATGCGGCACACGCATGCCACATGTGTGACGCAAGTATTACACACATGGACACTGACATCTCCGGTACCGGAAATATCAGGATGTGTGAAAGAGGAGTTATAGCTGGTTTTTATGTTTGGCTGCTGTCACACACTAAAAGATGCTTTTTATTGCAAAAAATAGTTTTTGCATCACCATATTTTGAGAGCTATAATTTTTCCATATTTTGGCCCACAGAGTCATGTGAGGTCTTGTTTTTTGTGGGACGATTTGATGTTTTTATTAGTACCATTTTTGGGCACATGACTTTTTTGATCGCTTTCTATTCCGATTTTTAGGAGGCAGAAGGAACAAAAAACAGCAATTCATGAATAGCCTTTGGGGGGGCATTTATACCATTCCATGTGTGGTAAAATTGGTAAGGCAGTTTTATTCTTCGGGTTAGTACGATTACAGCAATACCTCATTTATATCTTTTTTTATGTTTTGGTGCCTTTATACAATAAAAACTATTTTATAGAAAAAATAATTATTTTTACATCGCTTTAATCTGAGAGCTATAACTTTTTTATTTTTCCTGTGATGGACCTGTGTGGGGGCTTGTTTTTTTTGTGGGACAAGATGACATTTTCAGCGGTACCATATTTATTTATATCCATCTTTTTGATCGTGTGTTATTCCACTTTTTGTTCGGCGGTATGATGTTAAAGCATTGCTTTATGCCTTGTTTTTTTATAATGTTCACTAAAGGGGTTAACTAGTGGGACACTTTTATAGGTCGGGTCATTACGGATGCGTCGATACTAAATATGTGTACCTTTATTGCTTAGATTTTTTTTTCATTCAAATATTTATTTAGCGATAGAATATATATTGATTTTTTATCATTATTTTTTTTAATATTTTTACTACTTTTATTTCCTTTTTTCTAATTTTTACACTTTGTCCCACTATGAGACAATCGTTTTTTGCAGGCTGATCGCTGATATAGCATGCAGATGAAGCAGCATCTGCATGCTATAGAAGCTGTCAGCACTGGACTTTAGTGCACTGACACTGAGAGACTTCCAGATCATGCACTGTGAATGACCAGGAAGCTTCTTAGCTCTGGTGCCCCGATATGACGACATTGGGTCACCATGGCAGCGATCAGGACCCCACGTCATGCAGCGGGGTCACCAATCCCAAAGCAGAGGAGCTGTCAGTCCTCTGCCTGCTCCTGGAATGCTGTAATCATGTTCAATCACAGTATTCCAGTGGTTAAAGTGCTGGGAGCAGGTCTGTGACTGCTCCTGGCACTTAGTGCCGGGTGTACGTTGTGAGAATCAGCTGACAATCCGCTCAGGCGTACTACTCCGTCCATGGTCAAATTTGCCCAGGTCACATGGATGGAATAGTATGTCTGATGTCAGAAATGAGTTAAACACACTTAGTACTACTACCGAAAAGTGATGAGTATATATAACGAGGAAGATATTAGAAATAGGGAGTAATTAAAAACCATACACATTAGAACATCAAAATTATCACCGACCTTGAAATAACTTTCATAATATTTGGACAAAGTAATTGAAATAAACCTGTTAATTGTTTTTATGCACTTGATGACATTAGTAGTAGAGAATACGTATGATCTGCCAAACTGAATTTGACAGGTGCCCAGCCCCCTATCAACGTTTGTAACCACACCCCTTCCTATCAGTGGATCTGTTGTATCTGATCATTTTATATGAGTTTGATGTTGTTATCAGAGTATTTTGTTTTATTTGATACAGCGATTCTCATTTTATATGAGTTTTATAACCCTGCAATGTATTTAGCTTTATTTGATAGCCCTGTTGAGGGCAGAGCAGAGTACTGCAGTGCACAGGTGCCGGGAAAGGTCAGAGAGGTCCGGTGCATGCCCGCTGCAGTATCCTGCTCTGCCCTGCGCAGGAGCCTTGACGGGAAGCAAAGAAGAGTACATCATCGTTAGAAGATGGGAGGCGCCGGACCGGACCGCGACACCAATCAGACCAAAATCGGACCCGGACCTCCCCTGGGTGAGTATAATATAACTCATTTTACTCCTCTTTCAGGTTACATCTGTGGCTTATCTACAGCATTACAGAATGCAGTAGAAAAGCCCATGATGGCGGTGCCGGCAGCTGATAGGTGAAAAAATAAGTGACAGATTCCCTTTAAGCGAAGGTCCTCAGGTGTATTAGCTCTCAAATCAACCAGCAAATACCCATAAGGCTCCTGCGTGACATCCTCAAAAGCTTCTAGGAAAAAACATGTTTTTCCAAGATACATCTGATGAGCTAGAGTTAAAATTTGTAATTTAACTTGTGGATTATTTAAAAGCACCATGTACTTTGTGTTTAAATTTATTGTGTGGCTTTTCGTACCCTGAGAAAATATGTTTTGTAATAGGTAAAAAATGCTGAGATTTCTGTGGTGCACATACTTGGTAAATGCTTTTTCTATCTCGCAGTTTTCACTAGCACTCTCCATGAGATCATCAACAATAGTCAAATTCACCTTGTCCGGAGGGAATAAATAATCATCTACGAATGTATTCGGCAGACACCCCACAAATCTGATGTTGGGATAAGAGAGAGAGATTTCTTCATATAGTTTTTGCCAGCATGAATAAGACCAAACAATATCGTGTTTGTGAGAAAAATGAGTTTCAATATTATATAGCGACTGTTTTACATACTAGCCGTTTCCAGACGGTCCTGCTAGAATGCACAAGAATGGGTGTTGTAGTCACAGATCCATCACAATACTTGAATAATAGCCAAATGGCAAGGTGGTAAAATCGTCTAATAGCCGCCGATTTGTGTAAATGCACTTTTGAGTTTTGCGTAATGGCCATGTTTCAATGTTCCAGTACTTTTTGTTTCTCACAATGCCCGGCTGCTGTACCATAATACACTTCTGCGATTCTGAGTCAGAATTACGTGGGTAGTCCAGAACTGGATCTTTCAGACTGCTAAAATTAATAGATTGAGTGTTACCAACATTTAGTGTTATACCCTTAACTTTTAAGACAGTTTTACCAGTGTTGAGTTTGTATCCATAAGTATTGGGACTTGCAGATACAAATTCTGTGATGTGGGTCCATCACCATCAAAGGGCCTTCCACAATTTCAACGCCCATATACATACCAATCATTTCAGATTTGTAAATTTGGAACTTGTACAATCATTTGTAGAGGCCATGAACATTGTTCATGACACCATACAGCCATTACTGGATAGAATCATCCATGGCATTTAACCTGGTGACTTTTTACAGTTAAGACTTGATGGTGGCGATACTTTAGACCCCATTTTCACTACAAAACAAAGCCGGAAAGATTTTAATTCTGTATCTTTTTTTAAATGCCGATAAGAAAAGAGATACACTGTGCTATGCTGGGAAATAAAAAATATATAACTGAGTACTCAATTGCTGGTGTATGAAAATACATGTAATGGTGGGTGTATAGCAGTATCCTGAGACCATTCACCTTGTCATAGACGTATATTGCCTCTCATTTGGATGCCAAAACTGCCGAGTAGATAATAAAGAATTAAATAGGAGTGAGCCCGTTGTTGTTTATCAAAACAAATTGAACCAAGCTTAATTTACTCACTTGAATACGTCAGAACCATATAAAATACGTGCTGTAAATGTAGCTGTTGCTAGGCAATAAGATTGGAATGTTGCAGCCTGTTTCTGATGTAAAACAATATAATAGTTGAAAAATAAAATAAAACACCAAAAAGGGAGGGGGATAAAATAGATGTTAGGGATAACCACTAAATGCTGACCTTACGGCATGCCAATTTCAACAAGGCAAGGTCAGAATGATTTATCCTGTGCAGATCAGATAATGGCACAGGTCCTGCAAAGTGAATGAACATTAGTGACAGCTTGTGCCCGCTAGTGGAACGGGGTGCTTGATTCTGGTGCACTTACTTGCAGGATCAGTGCTCAGTGAGGCAGGCTTGGGTGCTCAGCGTGGGGGCTGCTGCTGCTGTTACTCCGTATGGAAGTGGAGATCGTGCTCTGGCCGAGAGCAACGCTGAGGGAGTCGGCGTGTGGTGGGGCAGGGTTAGCGTGACATCACACTGGGGATAAGACGGTGGCTCAAAGGCGGCAAAATACCGACGCGTTTCTAGAGATAGCTACTCTCTTCATCAGGGTTATGCCTCCTAGCGTAGAGACCATGAATTTATAGCATACTGAGCCTGATTTAAATGACCACCTGACCCAAATGCCTGATTGAGCAACTTAATAGGTATAGTACAAGGTACTAGTGTACCTATATGTAACTAAATGATTGCGGGACCCTAACATTACCAATGTACTGCAGAGATGGGTTAAAATTTAACCCTATTTGATCCAAAAATTTATAAGTTTTACTTTTTTATCCTTATAAATTTTTGGATCAAACAGGGTTAAATTTTAACCCATCTCTGCAGTACATTGGGGGAAGTGTGACAGGGTCCTGCATGTGATGATCAGATGTCAGGGGAATTTTCTGCATAATGGCCAGTGATGTCTGATGCTGGGAGCGCCGCTGTGAGGTAGCGTGGTGAGCAGGGGGCATGGCTAAGCGGTGATGTCACCTGTCTGGGAATGAGAAAGAGGGACGTTTCCCTCAAAACGCATCGGGTTGGCCCTTGCACACGTCCATCATTCCCGGACAGGTGTCGTCACCGCTTAGCCATGCCCCCCACTCACCACGCTACCTCACAGCGGCACCGTCGGCCGAGGCTACCCGCTGTGCCTTTCAGTATCTCCACAGGGGTTTCTTTTCAACGGGAGGACTCTCCCAGCATCAGACATCACTGGCCATTGTGCAGAAAACTCCCCCGACATCTGATCATCACATGCAGGACCCTGTCACACTTCCCCCAGCTTGTGAATGACAAAGACCGGTCAGTTTAATTTCAGCAGCAACTTCGGAGCTTGCTATTGAGCACGGCAATCTAATTTGCATTTGAAGAGGTATGGGATATTGTTGCTTTTTTATTTTGGATTTTTTACAGGAGAACGATCGATTCGATTGAATTGGGAGTGTAATAAAGATGAAAAAAGTATTTATTTCTTTAAACATCTTTATTATTAATGTGTGTGGTTTTTTTTTAACCCTTTCAGACAAGTGGATTAATAATGGATAGGTGTCTTATTGACACCTCTCCTTTGCTAGCCGGGCTTAATGTCACCTTACAATAGCAAGGTGACATTAACACCTTATTACCCCATATGCTACCTGCTACAGGGCAATGGGAAGAGAGAGGGTAAGTGCCGGAATTGGTGCATCTTACAAATGCGCCTTTTCTGGGGTAGCTTGGGGCAGAATTTATTAGCCAGGAGGGCCCAAAAACAATGGTCCCTCTCTAGGCTATTAATATCTGCCCTCAGTCACTGGATTGCCATCTCTAGTGGAGAAAATTGTGTGGGAGCCCACGCCAGTTTTTTTCTGTGAATTAATCCTTTAATTTAACACCTACAGCTCCAAAATTGAACACACATAAACTACTAACATTACTAGTAAGGGACATATATAAATCTAACGGATATGCAATGGTTTACTGTATGTAAACCATGTCTCATATCCTGTCGGGTTCTGTAATGATTTTACAGATGCCCACAATTGAATTTTCACCTATTCTGCTATCTATATCTCTATGAAATATAAATATATATATGTGTGTGTTAATGATATATACAGTATATAGACCTATACTATGTGTATACATGTATTCTATCTTTTCTATTTTAACCTGTCAGTGTGATTTTACAGTATAGCGCACTGAATTGCAGACTTTTCTAAAGGACACCAGTGCGTATTTCTTGCAAGTCACAAGCATGATCAGTGTCTAATCAGTTTTTTTCTCACCCCCATAGACTTGCATTTGCAAGTCACGAGCGTAATACGGTGCAAATAGCAGGATGCTGCGATTTCACCTGCACGTATAATACGAGCGAGAAAAAAATGGATTAATAGGAACTGCCCATAGATTAACATTGGTCCGAGTGCTATGCGATTTTTTTCTCGCATAGCACTCATCCATATTTCTCTCTAGTGTGACTCCGGCCTAAAAGAAACAATTGCACCCCTTCTGCATTTATCACCCACTCCTGGTTTTGGGTTACAATACTGGGGTAAAATATTCACCAAATACTGAATGTGTGCATGAGCTCTTAGACTTTTACTTTTGGGGTTATATGAAGCAACATGTGTACATTGAATGTATCAACAACATTAATCACTTAAAACAGGTAATCACAGACGTTATTCACTGTTACACCTGACATCCTTACCCGTGTGTGGCAAGAACTTCACTATCGTTTGGATGTGTGTAGGGCAACAAATGGAGCCCACATCGAACTGCACTGAATAGGTATGAAACTGGGAGAGTTTTTCTTTTATTTGGAGCAGATTTCACATTTCTATCATTTTTTGCTTCTTTCCAGAGACTAGTCAAAAGTGCGTTCTTGGTGGTATTATTTATATGATTATGTGTGTGTACTAGGGTGCCAGGAAATGCATGATAAAAAATTACCTCCTAATTTTGTTCCTTTTTGGTCATAAATATTTTATAATTTTCTTTTTTTAAAGATTAGTTAACATTTACTGGTTGCTCAATGGCACATCATATTTAAATGTTTGTTTAGTATTTATCGTCATGCATATCCCGCGTTATGTATAGTATGGTATGCCGTTTACCGATCAGATTAATTGATTTTATATTTTAATAGGTCGAGCGATACCAAGTGTGTGTGTGTATATATATATATATATATATATATATATATATATATATATATACACATACATACACACACATGAGCAAGTGGTAAATCCAAATTTAATGTCAACATATTTTACATGGTGAATCCTTATGCCAAAAGGAACAAATTTGAGGGGTAAGACTTACCAATTTGCAGAGTTCATTTTTCCTTGGCATCCTAGTGTGTACCCATCACACTCCACCCCCACCTTTACCTGCAACAAAACTAGCATCTGCCTCGTAAAGGATCTGGTGACTGTCGTTTTAACAAACTGTATATAAATCAAAAGTGCAGAGGAATGAAAGAAACTTTGTGGTGTACAGTGTTCAGCATATATAAGTACACAACAAATTTTTCAGAAAACCTTTAGTTTCCTTTTTGAATCAATATTTTCTATGAGATGCCATGCTAAAAAAAATACTCCCAGAAATGTGGGCCATTGATCGCCAAAAAAATTTGTTATTTAACACACCCACAAAAAGAGTTCCTAAAATGTGAATTGAAAACTATGTTGAAAAAATTGGTACACTTCAATAAAAGCCTTCGGAGCAAAGCTAAACTTTGAGCTAAAAATTTCTATTTAACAAGAATTCAACCACAGGTAAGCCTATTATTTAGCATCCAGCAGACAGTTGACTATGAAAGGATGATACGTAACAAACGAAATCCCATCCCATTTCATTTTCATGACAGCAATAACATCACATGGAAGAGAAATGTATCAAGACTCAAGAAAGAAAATCATTTCTTTACACAAGAAAGGTGAAGGTTACAAGAAGGTCAGCAAATAATTACTTACAATTCAGATCCTGTAGCAAAAGTGATACAAAAATGTAACAAAGATGGAACAGAGAAGTCCAGGCCAACCATGGATTTTAACACCTAAACAGGAGCCTGTTCTTATGAGAAGGGTTGAAGAAAATTGACATGCAAGTTTGCTGCACTAAGCTAAAGATGGACAAAGTCAAACCAGGGTGAGTGTTTCCGGTGAAACAACAAAGCGAATAGTCAAACAACTGAAAGAGAAGGAGAGCAATAGGGTCTTACCCGAGTAGAGATTGATATAAAATCAAATTATTATACTCACCTTATATAGGGGAGATTCAGACATATAGAAGTAAGTAGTCAGCCTGCTGCCCATCCAAAGGGCCACTCCGTGACCACGAATCATCAGATTTCAAGGAGAAAGTTTATGGATTAAACGTGCGCTGCTTGACAGATCATTCCTTCCAGATATTGTTAAATGTACTTTTATTTTCCAACGCGTTTCGAAGTTTATACTTCTTCCTCAGGGGATGACATGTACAGATAGACACAGCTATCACCGGTTTTATACATACAGAGTTCAAAAGCCATTTCGGCTTTCTGTGCAAGCTCCATCCCTGGGGAGTGCTGTTTTGTTTCCGCTTCTAAACTTTCATCATGGGCATTTTTTAAACCATGTATATGCATGCAACCTTTGGGATAAGTGTGTCCTTTTTTCCCTTGAGAGCCACTGACTATTTCGGCTTTCTGTGCAGGCTCTTCCATTTTTGGGGAGCGCTGATCTGTTCCACTTTTATCAAGTGCATTTTTTAAGCATATATTTTAAAGCATATTTTTGTACCTTTCAGATATTTTTATTATATTAATATATTTTTATATGCACATGTGTATATATATATATATATATATATATATATATATATATATATATAATTTTTTTTTTTTTTTTTCATTTGCTTATATATTTCAGCCCTACTTATTTGTTCCCAAATACTAATGACGCGTTCTCAATTATTTTATTAATAATAAAAGTCTTTTTATTTAAAAACATTTTTACACAAGGATTTTTTCGTGTTTTCCCCCCCTTTTTTCTCCACAGCTTGCTCGTTTGGTATGGTGGTTTGAGCTTTGGTTTCTTGCTCCACCTCCCCCTTTTCTCTCGGTTCGATACAAGTTCCCCCCTTTTTTTATTTATTTTTTTCTTTCTTCCTTGAATTCGTTTTTTCTGCTTTTAAACTGTCTGAAAAAAATTAAAAGAATTAATTGTCTGTTAATCATTATGTTTTCATATATTTTTTACATTTCCACACTGATGAACTTTGACTTCTTTTCCCCTGTAACATGTGACCTTTGGCACCAAATTTTGAACTCTATATGTATAAAACCGGTGATAGCTGTGTCTATCTGTACATGTCATCCCCTGAGGAAGAAGTATAAACTTCGAAATGCGTTGGGAAATAAAAGTACACTTAACAATATCTGGAAGGAATGACCTGTCAAGCAGCGCACGTTTAATCCATAAACTTTCTCCTTGAAATCTGACAACAAAGCGAATAGCATACATTGGTGTTGTCCACTAAAGGAAGCCCCTCCTAAAGCCCATGCACAAAAAAGTCACTTGCAATTTGTCATGGTCTATGCTGAAAAACAGGATGACTCCTGGGATTCTATACTTTGGAGTGATAAGACCAAGATAAGTGTTTTTTTTAACTGATGGCTTCAAAATGTTATGGCGTTGTAAAGGTGAAGAATGAATGGTGCCTACACTGGAAGATAGTGGTGGCAGTGTCCTTATGTGGGGAGATCTGCTGTTTTCAGGAAGCTACATTTCATTGATAGTATTATGAATTTACAGATGTTTTGCCCTGTATTGAAATAGAAGATACTACCATTAGTTATGAACGAGCATGCTCGCCACTACTTGGTAATCGCCCGTGCATCTCACTGCTCGAGATGCTCGGAACTCGCCGAGTATTTTCGGGGTTGTTCATTGGGAGCTCGGGACCCCGCCCTTAATATTTGGCGCTCTATAGAGAGCCAATGAACATGCAAGGATCGTCTGTAACACACTGTAATGCAGCAGCCATGTTGGTTGTGGCATTACAGTGATTGGCTGGCCGCACAGCGTCATCAGGTCGATATCAGACCTAGCGCCGCCATGCTCGTCACAGTCTACTATGGAATCACGCAGTATATGGAGAGTTGCTGCTGAGCTAGGGAGAGATTTGCTTGGTTCTTAGAATGGGTATACCATACAAATATCTATCTCAACTAACAGCCCTTCTGAGGACTAATAAAGCTGCATAGATATCAGTGCTAGGCAGGCAGTGTATGTGGCAGACTGCAGCGCATATAGCAAGAGGGTCCATTCCAGTTCTGTCTGCTGCTGTTGCTGATATTACAGATATTTGTAGACATAGACGTAGGTATCAGAGGCCAGGAATATTTTTTTTTACAGGCCAGCTATTTAGAACTGTGGTTTGTCCATCACACAGATCAGAGGTAAAATGTGCACTCACAATTCTGCCATTTCTGGCCTCCCTTTACATTTTGTTGCAGTGTGTTAGCAAAATTATTCACACGAGTTTGCTGGTAAAAATAGTTACCTACAGGTCAGATATTTTAAACTGTGGTTTGTCCATCACACGGATCACATATAAGTTGGCTCCAAATTCAGCCATTAGTGAACGTGGAAAATATTGTCCTTCATTTAAAATGGGAAAAGTGCATGTCAAGGGACAGGGAACTGGATGTGATGGTGCATGCAGAGGCCCAGGCCTAGGCCCTGGCCGTGTGCAAGCTGAAATTGTGCCACAACTAACACCCACATCTTCTCGCCCAACCTTCCTGTCCCAATTACTAGGGGACTGCAGCACACCACTATTGAACCCAGAGCAGTGTCAAAAGGTGGTTGGTTGGATAGTGGATAATGCTTCTAGTCACTTTGCCACCAGCACCACCACCACCCTGTCTTCCACACAATAGAGTTTCAGTAGCCATGAGTCTGGACCACATATTCCTCACTCTGATCCTCCTTCCTCCCACCATGCCAAGTGCCCGGAGACAACTTATCCCACACTTCGACATTCCAAAGAGCTGTTCACTTTTCCATTTATAGATTTGGGCCTCTCGTCCGGTTCACTTGAAGCGAGTCAAGAGGAGATCGCATGTAGCGATGCCCAAATATTTGAGCAGCCACGGTCACATGAAGACAACGGTGGGAAAGTGTCACAAGAGGTGGACGATCATGAGACACAATTGCCAGAAAGTCAGGAGGAGAACCAAGGTGCAGAAGTGGAAGAGGAGGTGGTGGATGATATAGTAACTGACCTAAGCTGGCAGGAAGAAATGCAGAGCAAGGACAGAAGTACACTAGGGGAGGGAGGCATAGCAACCCAACAGGCAGGAAGAAGCAGATAACCCCAAAAAGGCCATTTGCACCACCTGCCAGGCCAGCATCAGCAGGGGTAGAAAAACTACCAGCCTGACCACCACCAGCATGATCAGGCACATGGCAGCAAAGCACCCAACTTTGTGGGCTGAACCCGAGTCCAGGAACAGAGTCTGCAGGTGACACCACTGCTTCTTCCGCTGTTGTGCATGCAAGCCAATCCCCTGTCCACGGAGCATATGAACATGCCTCCTGCCCTGCACCTGTTGTTGTGCACACTCAACTAGCACCATCAACAAGCACATCCACGTCTTTGTCTCAGCGCAGCATTCAGTTGTGCATACCCCAGTCCTTGGAACGCAAGCACAAATGTGCAGCCAACACCCCACAGGCCACACTACTAAATTCACACATTTCACGACTGCTTGCCCTCAAAATGTTGCCTTTTAGTCTTGTGGAGAGGGAAGCTTTCCGCAACCTGAGGGTGGTGGCTGTTCCTCGGTTCCCAGCCGCCACTATTTCTACTGGTTTGCTGTCCCCACATTACACAAGCATGTGTTCCACAACATTAGCCGTACCCTCAACAATGCAGTTACTGGAAAAGCCTAACCATGGACATGTGGACAAGTGCTTGTGGGCAGGGACATTACATGTCAGTGATGGCACACTGGGTTAACATAGTGGAAGCTGGGATGCAGTCGGACCTTGGGATGGAACACGTCATCCCGCCGCCGAGGATTGCGTGCCCTAGGTCAATAAGGGTTGCCCCTACAGTCTACGAATCCTGCACCTCCTCCTCTCCTTCAGCCTCCATCTCTTACATGACCACATCAGTCACAAGCTGGAAGCACTGCAGCACGCCCTCAGGCAAGCGGCAAAAAGCTGTGCTGAAGCTAATATGCATAGATGACAAAACGCACAATGGTGAAGAGTTGTGGACAGCTCTGAGAGAGCAGTCAGATCTGTGGCTGACACTGCTAAACCTACAGCCAGGCATGGTCTTGTGTGACAATGGCCAGAACCTGATGGCTGCTCTGAGGTGAGGCTAGCTCACACATGTACCATGCCTGGCCCATGTGTTTAACCTCGTGGTTCAGTGGTTTCTCAAAACCTACCTGGATCTGTTGGATCTGTTTGTCAAAGTACTCCACCTATGCGCACATTTTATAAAGTCAGTTACAGCTTCCACCGCTCTTGCCGTGCTTCAGCAGCGCTTGCAGCTTTCGGCTCACCGACTGGTCTGTGATGTCCTCACGCATTGGAACTCTACACTGCAGATATTGAAAAGGATTTGTGAGCAGAAGAGGGCAGAATCAACAAGGCTGTCTGTATTCAGTTCAGACTCCACACGTAAGACCTCAGGAGTGGATATAGATGTCAGACATATGTACCATCCTCCAAAACTTTGAGGACTCCACCAAGATGGTGAACGGCGATGACTCCATAGTTAGCATCACTATCCTGCTTCTCTGTGTTCTGAAACACTCTCTGATCTCAATCATAGAGGATGCATTGCAGGTGGAGCACAATGAGATGGAGCAAGGAACCATACAGGGTGATTACACACAGCCCAGCCTCATCTCATCCCTACATGGATTGGGTGACAATGAGGAAGTGGAAGAACAGGAGCTAGTTTCATGCACTATAGAGTGTACTACCTGTGCAACTGTCATACCATCTGTTCAGCGTGGATGGCCTGAGAACAGGGAAGAAGAGGAGGAGGAGAGCATGGTCAGTCATCTTCTTGGTGAGGACATGGAAGTCTTGCCTGTTAGCAGTCTGGCATACATGGCTGAGTTTATGTTATGCTGCCTTTCATGTGACCCTCACGTTCTCAAAATTTTGGTTGACAGTCATTACTGGTTGGTGACACTTCTAGAACCATGCTACAAGGAGAACTTTCTATCTCTTATTCCCGAGGTGGACAGGTCTACTAAAATGGGGCACTACTAGGGGGACCTTGTTGCGGAATTATTAAAAAAATTCCCGACTAAAAACTCTGGCGGCAGAGGTCTCAGTTTGTTGCACAACCAAGGAGTACAGGCAAGAGAGACTCAACTCCAATCCAGCAGAGGCAGAGGAACACTGTTAAAGTTCTGGGTGTGTTTTCTCAGACCCTCCCATCGCACAGGCCCTGGGGTGTGGGGTACTCTCACAAGTTGTGATTTTTGGGAAGATCCTGAGGGAGTACCTTGCTGACCGTACCAACGTCGTCTGTGATTCCTCTGTGCCTTATAATTATTGGTATCCAAGCTGGACACGTGGCATGAACTGGCTCTCTATGTCTTGGAGGTCCTGGCCTGCCCTGCCACTAGCATTTTGTCAGAGTGGGATTTTAGTGCCGCTGTTGGAATTATAATTGAGAAGCGCATCCGCCTGTCCACTGAAAATGCTGGCAGGCTGACTCTTATAAAAATGAACAAGGGCTGGATTGAGCCAGACTTCTCAATACCAGCAAATGATAGCAGCGTAATATAAACTCAAATGCAGTGTCTTTTTTTGGGAGGTCTATTCCCATGCACCTCTTCACACCCATACATGGGTATACGCTTCCTCATTTGACCTATTTGCTGTTGTCCTCCTCCTTTTCCTCATCCTACACAAACGCTATATCACCAGGGTGTCCGTGGTCCATCAGGCAACACCCACATCATGTTTTTAAAGGTTGTTTATGATGCCCGTAAAAAATAATTGGTATACAGTATGTTGATGTATACCCCCAGGGGTAAATGTTTGTCAGCCAATACACTTAGTGCAAGGGCATTACAAGTATAGGAGACCCGCTCCTTTCTAATGGGAACATTTTTTTATGAGGCTCTCCTGTAAATCTCATCAAAGGGGTATTGGGATGCATCCAAATTTTGGGCAGCCCTTGCATTCACTGCATAGACAAACACTATGGGAGACCCACTTCCTATTAAAGGGAACATTTTTTTCGGTGACAGGACAATTGTGTACAAGATAATTGTGTACGGACTATTGTGTACAGACAATTGTGTACAGGCCAATTGTGTACAATGACAATTGTGTACAAGGCAATTGTGTACAAGGCGATTGCCCTGTACACAATTGTCCTTGTACACAATTGGCCTTGGACACAATTGGCCTGTACACAATTTTCTGTACACAATTGTCCGTACACAATTATCTTGTACACAATTGTCATGGAACCATTTTTTTCATGAGGCCCTCCTGTATGTCTCGTCAAAGGGGTATAGGGGTGCATTCAAATTTTGGGAAGCCCTGCCACTCACTGCATACGCAATAATAGTATAGGAGACCCACGCTTTATTAATGGGAACAACAAAGCATAGCTGGCTGTTGGCTCTCTAAGAATAGTGAAGGCCGCCTGATGGCCCTATAAAAATAGGTTTTGTGACTTTCAGAGTCCCTCCTTCATAAATGAAACAGGATGTGTCTGATGATGTGTCACACACCACAAGGCCAGATAAAGGTTGTAAAATGTTAAAATGACATTTCCCCGTTAATGCATTTATCTTTGTTGACAGCAATGCTAAAGTTCAAATCGGCATCAAAAACTCTACGTGTGAACATAGCCCAAGTGGGAAGGAGCATTTTTGTTTTTGGTTATTTATTTTGCCTTATATACAAGTTAATACCCTGGAAAGGATGTTCCTTAACATATTTCCCAGGAAAATTCATTTTGATTTCATTTTTGTATGTTTTTTTGTGAGTCTGTAAATGTGGTGTAAGACCCTGACAATATTATTCACAGCAGTGACCTGGGAGTCAGAATTGCTTCCAGGGGTCCTCTCCATGCTGTTCCCATGTCATTTGAGCACTGTTCCCATCAATTTCCAGTCCCTCTGCAGACCGCCAGGGGGGACCGCTGGAAAAATGCTTCCCATAGACTTACATTGGGCTCGTTGCTGGGGTCGAGCAGCCAAGCATTCCAATTTGCTTGACCCGAGCAACGAGCACCTGAGCATTTTAGTTCTCACCCATCACTAACTATGATCACTCTGTGGCCTTGGTAGATGTGTAATTTTTCAACATGACGATCTAAAACGCACAACTAATGCCACTGTTGTATTTCTGAAAAAGTGATTCAGTGGCCAAATATGCCTTCTGATGTAAAACCAGTCAAACATCTACAGTGAATTCTGAAGAGACAAGTTGAGCATTACTCTCCAACCAGAATCCATATTCTAAAAAGAGAAAGTTGTTGAAAAATGGAAAAAGATAAATCTGTAATGCTGCCATCTTGTTCGTTCCAAGAATGAATGAAAATCTGAACTGGACTAGGACTTGGGGATCCTAGTTAATGATAAACTACCTGGAGCAGCCAGTGCCAGGCAGCAGCTGGCAAGGTAAACAGGATCTTGGGGTGCATTAAAAGAGGTCTGGATACACATGATGAGAGCATTATACTGCCTCTGTACAAATCCGTGGTTAGACTGCACATGGAGTACTGTGTACAGTTTTGAACACCAGTGCTCAGGAAGGATATACTGGAACTAGAGCGAGTACAAACAAGGGCAGCAAAATTAATAAAGGGGGATGGGGGAACTACAAAACCCAGAGAGATTAGCAAAATTATGATTATTTAGTCTAGAAAAAAGACGACCGAGGAGCGATCTAATAACCATGTATAAGTACATAAGGGGTAACAAAATTAATAAAGGGGATGGGGGAACTACAATATCCAGAGAGATTAGCAAAATTAGGATTATTTAGTCTAGAAAAAAGATGACTGAGGGGCGCTCTAATAACCATGTGTAAGTATATAAGGGGACAATACAAATATCTCTCCGAGAATCTGTTTATATCAAGGAAGGTGATGGTCATAAGGGGCATTCTCTGCGTTTGGAAGAGAGAAGGTTTTTCCACCAACATAGAAGAGGGTTCTTTACTGTTAGGGCAGTGAGAACCTGGAATTCCCTGCCTGAAGAGGTGGTGATGGCGAACTCAGTCGAGGGGTTCAAGAGAGGCCTGGATGTCTTCCTGGAGCTTATCAATATTGTATCTTACAGTTATTAGCTTATTAAAAACACATGAGACATGCACAAGAATGAACAGGTCAGTAAGAAACTGATCACACCACCTAAAGACTGAAAAACAAAAAACACAGTATGACAAACGTGCAAAAATACTCTGTTGTAAAAAATATATAACAGTAAACAGCCAGTGCTAGTAAAAAATGATAACAAGAACAGGGTATTTAGTTGATATGTTTTTTGTAAAAAATGTATACGAAGACACTCCACTATGTCACGGTAACCCTTCTTGGAGCAGTCCTATCTAATGTATTTAAAACCTGATCATGTGAACAATACCGACATGAGCAGGATTCAGAAAGGTGCTGCACGTTATGGGCACGCTGGGCAAGGCTTGCATAATATACCAGAAATAGTCCAGAAATCGGTCAGATGGTAAGACTAACCACTGCTTTCTTAAATTACTTGCTATTTTTTTTCCCTGCTCTTTAACCATACTCACATTTGCCATCACCGTTTTTGCTCCACTCATCTTCACTCTCCTTCGCCATCCCCAAACCCCTGCATCCTTGAACCAAATAACTATCTCCCCCTCTCTCTTACCCCCCCACCTCGCTTCATCTGCAGACATACTCCTCAACCTCAGACCTCTCCTACTAAAATACAATACAAGACGATCACTCTCCATCACCCACCTGCTTTCCCTTTCTCTGCTTCTTCTCACTGCTGGTGACATATCCCCCAATCCTGGCACCCCCTCATATATTCCACTAATCCTCACCCCTATCTTTCTCACGCTAAGAGAAACTACCGCAATCCCTCACACTTAAAACCTGTGCCACTGACCCCCACCCCCCACACCCTCTTTCTGGAGCGCTTTGGAATGTTCGCTCCATCTGCAACAAGCTTCATGTGATCCACGACATCTTTACCTCCCACAACCTCTCCTTCCTGGCCCTCACTGAGACCTGGCTGACACCCCCTGACACGGCCTCCCCGGCCGCATTGAGTTATGGTGGCCTCCACTTTACCCACACTCCTCGCCCTGGCAACAGACATGGTGGAGGACTGGGTTTCCTCCTTTCTATAAACTGCTCCTTCAACCCTATCCACCCCCACCCTTCCTTATCCACCATTCTTTCAAGGTTCTCTCCCTCTAATCTCCAAATGGCTGTCATAAACCGACCACTGGGCTCAGCCACTGCCTTCATCGACCATTTCTCCACTTGGCTCCTCCACTTTCTCTCTGCTGACATCCCCACAATCATCATGGGGGACTTCAACATCCCCATTGACACCCACCAGCCAGCAGCCTCCAAACTCCTGTCACTTACCTCATCCTTTGGACTTACTCAGTGGTCCTCCACAGCCACCCACACAGATGGACATACATTAGACCTCATCTTCACCCGCCTCTGTTCTCTATCTAACCTCACAACCTCTCCCTTCCCCCTTTCTGACCACCATCTACTCACCTTCTCATCCTTGTCCTTCTCACCTGCCCTCCATGTCCAGCCACTAGCACATCCTCGCTGAAACCTCGCACACCTAGACACTCACAGACTCTCAGACTCTCTTCTACCTCTGTCCTCCATATCTTCACTCCACAACACAGACAGTGCCACCACTTTCTACAATGCCACCCTCACATCAGCCATAGACTCAGTTGCCCCTCTCATGCATGACAAAGTGCGACAAATCAATAGGCAACCCTGGCACAACAACCTCACCAAAAAACTTCGACAAGCATCCAGGGTCGCGGAGCAGTGTTGGAAGAAAACACGCCTGCCAGATGACTTCACTGCTTTCAAACAAGCTACACTTGCCTTCAAATCATCCCTCACCTCTGCTAAACAGACCTATTTCACAAACCTTGTATCTTCATTATCCCAAAACAACTGTTCTGCACATTTAACTCTCTCCTCCGCCCACCACTGCCACCTCCTACTCCCCTCATCTCTGCTGAGGACTTGGCCACCTACTTCAAAAGCAAGATCGACCAAACAAGGCAAACCATTACAGTTCCACCACCCCAACCACTCCACATACCAGACCTCTGCCCTTCCCTCATAACCTCCCTCTCCAACACCACTGAAGGAGAGCTTACTCACCTCCTTTCCAAATCACACCTCACCACCTGTGCACTTGACCCCATCCCTTCCCACCTGCTCCCCAACCTCACTAACATGATCATTCCAGCCCTAACCCATCTCTTCAACCTATCCCTATCTTCTGGTACCTTCCCCTCTGCTTTCAAACATGCCACCATAACACCCATCCTCAAAAAAAAATCAAACCTTGACCCAAATGCTATGTCCAGCTACCGCCCCATATCGCTGCTCCCATTTGCTTTCAAACTCCTTGAACAGCATGTCCATGCTCAACTTTCCTTCCACCTCTCATCTAACTCCCACCTTGACATCCTCCAATCTGGCTTCCGCCCCCACCACTCCACTGAAACTGCCCTGACCAAAATTACTAATGACTTACTCACAGCCAAAGCTAACAGACAATTCTCCATCCTCCTCCTTCTCGACCTGTCCTCTGCCTTTGACACAGTTGACCACTGCCTACTGCTACAGATTCTTTCTTCCCTTGGCATCAAAGACCTTGCCCTGTCCTGGATTTCCTCATACCTTTCTGACCGCACATTCAGCGTTTCCCACTCCCACACTACCTCCTCATCCCGCCCTCTCTCTGTTGGAGTCCCCCAAGGCTCTGTCCTGGGACCCCTACTTTTTTCGATCTATACTCTTGGCCTAGGACAACTCAAAGTCCCATGGCTTCCCGTACCACCTGTATGCGGACTACACTCAGATCTACTTCTCTGGCCCAGATGTCATCTCTCTGCTGTCCAGAATCCCGGAGTGTCTATCAGCCATATCCTCCTTTTTCACCTCTCGCTTCCTAAAACTCAATGTAAACAAAACTGAACTCATTATCTTTCCTCCATCTCATGTATCTTCCCTAGCCGATACATCTATTATGGTAAACGGCATCACACTCTCTCCCGCATCTGAAATCTGCTGCCTCGGAGTAACTCTTGACTCTGCCCTGTCCTTCAAACCACACGTCCAAACTCTTGCCACCTCCTGTCACCTCCAACTCAAAAATATTTCCAGAATCCGTCCCTTCCTCAGCCATCAATCTACTAAAACTCTTGTACATGCCCTCATCATCTCCCACAACACTCTCCTCTGTGGCCTCCCTGCTAACTCTCTTGCACCACTTCAGTCTGTCCTCAACTCTGCTGCCCGACTAATCCACCTCTCTCCTCGCTACTACCAACAAATCAAGTTCAAACTACTTACACTGACCTACAAAGCCATCCACAACCTTTCCCCTCCCTATATCTCTGAACTAATCTCTCAATATCTTCCCTCACGTAATCTTCGATCCTCCCAAGACCTCCTACTCTCCTCCACACTTATTCGTTCCTCACACAACCGCCTCCAAGATTTCCCCCGGATATCCCCTATCCTCTGGAATTCCATGCCACAACACATCCGATTATCCACCACCCTCGGATCCTTCAAATGGAACCTGAAAACCCATCTTTTCAGGAAAGTTTACAGCCTGCAATGACCATTCTGCCGCCTCACCACCACCCGAGCTGCCGCCTTATCACCACCAGAGCTGCTGCACCCCTAACCTTCTGTCTCTTCCCCACTATCCTGTAGAATGTAAGTCCGCAAGGACAGGGTCCTCTCCCCTCCATACCAGTCTGTCATTATAAATTTGCTTACTGTTAACGATGTCTATAACTTTGTATGTAACCCCTTCTCATGTACAGCACCATGGAATAAATGGCGCTATATAAATAAAAATAATAAGCAAGAAATTAGTGGATTAAAAACACATGAGACATGCACAAGAATGAACAGGTCAGTAAGAAACTGTTCACACCACCTAAAGACTGAAACACAAACAAAAAACAGTATGATAACCGTGCAAAAATACTCTGTTGTAAAAAATATATAACAGTAGACAGTCTTTAGGTGTTTCAGTCTTTAGGTGTATTAAAAACCTGGGAAGCTCCATGGGCATTACCCCCTTCCCAGGCTATAAACATCTTCCCCTAGCCGTTGGCTTTCCCTCTGCTGGTTAAGAAAATTATGTGGGAGCCCACGCCATTTTTTTTTAGAAAAATGATCTTTTAATAATTAAATACATGTACAGCAAGCTGCATACACACTGCACTAATTGTATGTGTCACTGACATCGATTTATATATCTATTCTATATGTATTTACTGTGCGTAATCCATCTCTTCTATCCTGTCGGCTCCTGCTGTGATTTTACAGTACACGGCAGATGAATTGCCGGCTTTTCTTCCATTTATGTAATATATATACAGCTGAAAAAATGAAGAGACCACTGCTAAATGTTCAGTTTGTCTGATTTTTCTCTTTATAGGTATAGTTTTGAGTAAAATGTAAATTGTTCTTTTAGTCTATAAACTTCTGACGTCTCTGAATTTCCAAGCAATAAATTTCATATTTTTTTCTGACAAAGAAAAATGGTTAAAAAAACCCAGTGCTTTCAGAACTCAAATAATGCAAAGAAAACAAGTTCATAATCATTTAGAAACAGCAATACTAATGTTTTAACTCGGGAAAAGTTCAGAAATCATTATTTTGTGGAATAACCATGATTTTTAATCACATCTTTCATGCATCTTGTTATGCTTGCCACCAGTCTTTCACACCGCTTCTGGCGCAAAAATGTAAGCAGTTCTTCTTTGTTTGATGGCTTGTAACTCCATCATCCTCTTGATTACATTCCAGGGGTTTTCAATGGGGTTCAGGTCTGGAGAATGGGCTGCCCATGACAGGGTTTTGATCTGGTGGTCTCTTAATTTTTCCTAGAGCTGTATATATATATATATATATATATCTATTCTAATCGGTCAGTGTGATTATACTGAACCGGCACATGAATTGCCGGCTTTTCAAAGGATCTAAAGGTATGGTTCTACAGGAAGTAGTTTTTTTTCTCTGAGGGCAATCAACTTTATTAACATGCACAAAGAGAAACAAGATAGCCCCAAAAGCCCATGAAAAAAAGCACACAAAAGCAACAAAAAGACTTCAATACTTGCGATTTTGCCGCAGCTTCTTTCCTGCCAAGAAATCAGGTTTTGCTGCAGAAAAAAAATGCAGAAAAAAAGCCCAGTGTAAACTTACCCTAAAGACATGCACCCTGCAACATACTATTCATGCTGCTTCATTCTGTTTATCTATCTCCCGTATCTATCTAATCAGCTATCTATCTACAGTATCTAATATCTAACCATTTATTTATTTTACTCACTTGTATAGCACCATTGATATCTATCTATCCAGCCATTCATCCATCCATATTAAAAAAAACAGCTAATAACATTTGAAACTCTAGCAACATTTTCTAGATATTTATTAAGATAGCAGGAGAAATCCAGAGTAAAATAAATCAAGCCCTTAAAATTATGACTATGTGAAATACTGTATATGTGTCTAAATAAAATGTTATTACATTTATTCAACATTAGGAGAATAAATTACAAATTAAAAAAGATTAAAATCACAGACATAAGAAGATGCCCCTTAGATTCATTTCCTTCCCAGTATTGCATCATACAGCTTTCCAGTGGCTTTGACCTCAACGTGCCTAAAGCCAGAGTCTGTAAGGAGCTTGGTATACTCAGATGGCGTCCGTTCTCTGCCTTCTGTCTGGACCAACATGTTCAGTGAGTG
This sequence comes from Dendrobates tinctorius, assembly GCF_039654945.1. NCBI lineage: Eukaryota > Metazoa > Chordata > Amphibia > Anura > Dendrobatidae > Dendrobates > Dendrobates tinctorius. The sequence continues at coordinate 65,785,192 of NW_027361684.1, read as the reverse complement.
GAGCTGGGAAGTCACTGGGCCACTTCTGTCTTCATTTAGAAGGACTTCAACTAGCAGCACTCCACCGCCTAAAGATTACCGAGAGAGATAGTGGCAATTATTATCCCAAATGTAAACCAAGAATCGTCTGATGTTCTGATTGTTATCTCTGGTTGTAACAATAAGCTCATTTTAACATATCAAGCTATCAGTGTACATACTAATAACATATCACATCAATGTCATATCAATTTACTTATTAATAATATCAAAAACATTAAAAGTGTTAGCTGTGTCTGAAGTCCAAAGATTGTGATATCTAATAGTCTTGTTAGGGCTGGCAGAACGCACCAAATAATAAAATAATAGGAAGGTGCGTTCGCAGCCCAGGGTCCACCGTGCAGGGGTGGTAAACTGCTGCTTAGTAATGTCGGAAGTATAAAGCGGTATACAAAAAGTCACACGTGGGTTAACGTCACCCAGTGTGAACAGAAGCGAACTCTGTTACGACACAGAGCCGCACTACCGCTGAACATAAATGCTGGAGCCTGTTTAACTCACAGCACTCGGCAAGAGAGCGCTCATTATGTGGTCACAGAACTCAGCCTCAAGGACACGAAGTCTGAGTCCCTCTATACCTACTGAGCTTGCGGCGTCGCACCTGCAGACGCCTCTAATGAACACTGACCACAGAGGAATGCAGACTATGTGCATTGTGGAGTACAGACAAAGCCACCGGTGGATGTTGATGCCAGTCTCTGACTCTACCTCTACCTGGACCTCAGCCTGGGCGCTAGCAGGCTAGGTTACACAACACATGCGTACCAAGGGTAGGGGTTTCCAATGAGTCATTCACCAGAGACATTCATACATGCATACAACACTCACTCCACATGGTCTAAATCTTTCTCTATATTAACCTTTTATAGCAGCATCCTTCCGGGACCTTCCTGACAGTCCAATCCGAGCTGGAGAAGGACCTGCAATCTCCAATGAGAGATCGTCCCACGGGCATGCTCAGTGGACTGAAAGGAGGACTTATTCCCTGGAGTAGCTCGCTGCTGACCAGCATGCGTTGCTATAGCTGGACCAGAGGTGGCAGCAGCAATCAAACCCACAGACCTGATCTGAGCAGAGCGCCAGGATCGACGAGTCTGCTGAGCAGCCTCCTCTACAGCCGGAGAGGAATGGGAGACTGCCGAATGCAAGGCTCGGGATTCCTGCTGTGCGGCGACAGGAATCTGACGCCTAGCAAGTCTGATGTATTTGCTACTAAACATACACACGTGTTATGATTGAGTCACCGTAGGAGGCAAAAACAGAAATGCTAGCTAAGTCCTGAAAACCAGAGAAGTTGGCAACTGTCAGATTGCAGACCCCTGAACCTATCAACACAACTAGCAGTAGCCGTGGGGGGTTCCTACGATGACCTAGACCCCTCGATCACAGCCGGAGAGATACATAGGCCTAAAGAAGGAAAGGGGAAATCTAACTGCCCCAGAGCAGACCCCAAAGCAATAGGCAACCCACATATAATGACGGTGAAGCAAGATGAAAGCACTTACACAGACAGAAAGACAGGCTGAGCAAAGACGGGGCCCAAAAACTACCTAGATAGGAACGGATAGGAAGGCTGCTGTCTGCAATCTGCCAAAACCCTAACAGAGACAAAAGCCAACAAGCTGATATAAAAATGGCCCTGAAGCAACTAAGCTTCAAAAACTAAATCAGCACTCAGGTACTTTCAGAAGACAGAGCTCTAGGAACACTGCACACTCCAGCAGGGAGTGGCAGAATCCAAAAAGCAAGAAAACAAAAACAAATCTTAGATGCAAAAAGGCAAAACAGAAAACTTAGCTTTAGGAGAGCAGGAATCAGACTGGTGTCCAAGAGTCCACAGAGAAATCACCCACAGGGCAGAAAGGGCGTAGGCTGCCTTAAATCCAGTCAGTGACTCCACTCAGCCAATCGTCTTCATTAGTCCCAGGTGCCTGATAATCAGGCTCACTACCTTCCTTCACTAGAATAGGGAGTTCACCAGGCCTCAGTGATGGAGGGGAAAATGAACTCACAACACACACGTGGTCAAAATTGTTGGTACTCCTTGTTTAAGGACAGAAAAACCCACAATGGTGACAGAAATAACTTGAATCTGACAAAAGTAATAATAAATCAAAAAATCTATGAAAATGAATAATAGTTGCCCAATAATTATGCACATATAGATATAAAAAAAATAAAATGAAAAAAAATTTAAAAAACAGTAATTACATTTATTTAGGGAAAAGCAACAATAAACACAAAAATTACACATATTTGGTATTGCCGCATTTGGGACTATCCAATCTATAAAACTGTCACATACTCAGCGAACACTGTAAAAAAAAAAAAAAAAAAAAATGGCAAAAAATTATACTTTTTCATGAAGCTGAACAAAGAGTGGAATGAAACGCGATCAAATAGATGAATTAAATAAAAATGGTACTGCTGAAAATATCTTGTCGTCACACAATAAACAAGCCACCATACAGCTCAATCAGCGGAAAAATAAAAAAAAAAAAAAGTTATAGCTCTCAGAATAAAGCATGCAAAAAGAATTTTTTTTTCTATTGAATAGTTTTTAGTGTCAAAAAACTATTCTATAGAAAACCGTCAAAACAAAAAAAATATATAATTGTGGTATCACTGTAATCATACTGACTGGAAGAATAAGCTGCCATATTACTTTTACCACACATTGAACAGTATAAAAAAAAAAATTTCTGTTCATTCTGCCTCCAAAAAATGTGAATAGAAAGCGATCAAAAAATGTCATGTGCCCGAAAATATTGTCTAATCGCCTATACCGCATGAAGAACGGCTTAAAAAAAATAAAATTCTTCACCTGCTTTTGATTTGATCATTCTGCCTCCCAAAGATCCCAGTAAGGCTCAGCTCACATTTGTCCTGCGTTCTACAGTGAGCGCTCTACACTGGGATTTCCATGTAAATCTCTAAAATGCAGAACCAATGACAAAAGATTCCCTATAATGAGGCAGATGGAGGCAATGTGGATGCAGTTTGTCCTATGATCCTGCAGTGTCAGTCTTTTTAGGCATCTTTTTCAGAGTGCACAAAAGCGGAGTCAGCCACTGTTTTGTGCACCTCTGAAAAGCCAGACATAGTTGAACAGAGACCCAACAGAGTCCATATTAACTCAGTCTGCCTCATTAGCGAATGGATCCCTCTGGGAGTTTCATCTGGATTACAAGTTTCAGATATTTAAATGGAAATTTCAATGTACGTGCTCATCGTTGAAGACAGGATAAATTTGAACAGATGCAAAATGTTCTCTACCCCCAAAATGCCACCAATAAAAGCTTAAAGTCAAATGGTGTTCCTTTCCATCCGAGCCCTGCTGTGCACCTAATCATCAGTAGTTTTCTCCCTAATATGGGATATCTGTGTACGCAGGAGAAATTACGCAACAAATTCTACGGTCCATTTTCTCCTGTTACCCTTGTGAAAATGCAAAATTTGAAGCTAAATCAATATCTATGTGGGAAAAATTATAATTTTCATTTTTTCCTTACACATTGCTTTAACCCCTTTCTGACATTGGGCATAATAATACGCCGATGTTTGACACCCTCCCTTTGATGTGAGCCCACATCTTTTCTGGCACATGTCAGCTGTTTTGAACAGACCCTACGCCATTTTTTTAAATTATTTATTTAAATACACAGTGTGGAGACTCCTCTATTCTTGATAACCAGCCTTACTGAAGCTGACGGCTGAGGGTTGCAACCCCAGCTGTGAATTTTGCCTGGCTGGTCATAGAAAATACAGGGGAACCCACGCCGTTTTATTCATTCATTCATTTATTTATTTAGCATGCAGGCGGCAGCTGATGAATACCCCCATCAGCCGCTCCTGCTGTCTTTTTATTAGCAGCAGCAGGGGTTGGATGATGGGAGTAATAGTCCCATCAGTCGCTGCCTGCTGTCTCTTTTATCATTTAAATGTAAGGGTACTGTTACACTTAGCGATGCATCAGCGATCCTGACCATGATATGGCACGGTCAGGATCGCTGGTGCATCGCTAAGTGGTCGCTAGTGAGCTGCCAAACAGGCAGATCTCACCAACGACATAGCAGCAGTCGTGGGTCGCTACTTACCTGTCAGACGAGGCGATCATGACGTCCTCCCGCCCGCGTCCACGCGTCGCTCGTCGCCACAGCAGGAAGCCCAGCAGGAAGTGGCCGACGAGAAACGGCCCAGGACGTTCTCACGCGATCAGCGATAATCAGCGGGGGAGCCAGTCGGAGGTAAGTATCACATGTAGCGATATCACTTGCAATATCGCTGCTGCGTCACAAAACCAGTGACGTTACAGCGATATTGCTAGCGATATCGCTATTTGTAATGGGCCCTTAACTCTCATCATTCTCCACTGCTTGCACCGATCACCGGCAGAGCAGGAGAGAATGATGAGAGCCGTGTTCAGCACCCGGTGCCGGGGAACAGCGCTTACTGTAACGCTTCTTCCCTGGAGCCGATGAGTGTCACACGGATGACATACCTGTGTGTTATGCATATGTACGTGTGCGGGACATTTTGTGGCCCGTGCTGACATTAAATAATGGACATGTCAGCATGTTTTGCCCACAGACAAATGGTCCGTGGAAACACACTGACATGTTCACTGACCCATTCAAATAGCAATCTGTTCCTCCCAATTCTCTTCATATGGCTAAGTAGTACTGTACAGCCACATATGGGGTATTGCCATATTCAGTAGAAATTGTGGGACAAATTTTGGTGCCATTTTGGAAAATGTAAAATCTTTGACAAAAACAAAATTTTGGTGGTAAAAATGTAGTTATTTTGTCTTCAAGGCCCGATGGTATAAAACTCTGACACACCCATGGTGTCAATATGATCACTGCACCCCTAGATGAATTCATTGAGAGGTGTAGTTCATAAGATGGGGTCACTTATGGGGGGGTTCTGCTGTTCTGGCACCTTGTGGGCTCTCCCAGTGGGTCATGGCACCTGCAAACCATAACAGTAAAATCTGGCACGCCTTGCCTTATTAGCTTTGTACTGTACCTGAAAAATATTTTCCGATTACATGTAGGGTATTGGCACACTCAGGAAAAAATGGACCTCAGTTTGTTGTAAAAAAAATTCCTATTAGCCCTTAGAAAAACTAAAAACTTGGGGCTAAAACAACATTCTTCACTGCTCAGTGGTATGAAATTCTATGAGGCACATATGGTGTTAATATGATCACTGCACCCCTAGATGAATTCATTGGAGAGTGTAATTTGTAAAATGAGTTCCCATATAGGGTGTTTGTTTTTCTGGCACCTCAGGGACTCTGCCAATGGGACCAGGGCCGGTGTTAGGGGCAGGCAGCTGCCTAGGGCCCCCACTCCCCCAGGGGCCCTCAGCTAATGGCACATCACACAGCTGCTATGGAGCCCGTGAGGCAGGGGGGCCTGCCTGCCACCAGCACTGACTCCCCCCGCCGCCACATTGAACTATACCAGCGTCATATACGTCGGTACAGTTCAAAGCAATGATGGAGGAGAGATCGTCAGCTGACACTCTCTCTCCCATCATTCCCCGCTCTGACACTGTGGGTGCACGATGACGTCATCGCGCACTCACTGTGTGCCAGGCAGAGCAGCCGCTGAGACAGGAGCTGGGAGCAGTGTGGGCATGAGGAGAGTAGTGTGTTTCTTTTTAATGCAACAGTGAGTACTCGATTGTGGGGCCACTCTCTAGGGGGGAGAGATGTGGACTGTGCTATATGCCATGCGGTGCTGTGCTGTTTACTATGTGAGGCTGGGCAATATACTATGGTGCTGTGCTGTATACCATGTGGTGCTGTATACCATCTGGGGCTGTGCTGTATACCATGCGGGGCTGTGCTGTATGCCATGTGGGGCTGTGCTGTATGCCGTGTGGGGCTGTGCTGTATGCCGTGTGGGGCTGTGCTGTATGCCGTGTGGGGCTGCATTTTATACTATGACAGCTGTGTTATATACTATGTGGGCTGTGCTATGTACTTTGTGGCTGTGTTATATACCATGGGGGGTACAGTATACATATTCTATGGGGGAGGCTGTGTTATATAATATGGGGGCTACATTATATTCTATGGGGAGGTGGGCTGTATTATATTCTATTCGGGGCTACATTATATTATATGGGGGGCTGTATTATAATTATAATATTCAATGTGGGGTGATTGCATCATACTCTATGAGGGGGCTACATTATACTCTATGAGGAGGCTACATTGTATTCTATGAGGGGCTAGATTATATTGTATGGGGGCTTAATTATACTTTATGAGGGGGCGACATTATATTTTATTGGGGCTGCATGATACTATGTCAGGACGGCTACATTGTATTGTATGGAGGGGCTACATTATACTATATAAGGGGCTGCATTGTATTCTATGGGGGGCTGCATTATACTCTGAGGTTATTGCCATATATTCTATGGAGGGCTGCATTATACTATATGAGGGGGGCTGCATTATATTCTATGGGGGGTTACATTATATTCTGTGAGGTGGCTGCATTATGCTCTATGGGGTGGCTGTAGTATACTATAAGAGGGGGGCTGCAGTATATTCTATGGGGGTTACATTATATTGTATGGCGGGGCTGCATTATACTCTGTGGGGTGGCTGCATTATACTGTTTCAAGGACTATGGGGAATACATTATACTATATGAAAAACTATGGGGTGCATTATACTATGGGAAGTGAATTGTACTACATGGATGACTGGCGGTGTATTATACTATATGGCGCACTATGAGGAGTGTATTATACTTTATAGAGGACTGAGCAGTGTATTTTAATATATGGAGGACTATGAGGAGTGTATTAGATTATATGAAGGATTGAGTAGTATATTATACTATATGGAGGCCTGAGTGTATTTTAATAAATGGAGGGCTATGAGGAGTGTATTATACTATTTGGAGGACTATGAGGAGTGTATATTATATTATATGGAGGACTAAGGGGAATGTATTATACTTTATGGAGGAGTGATGAGTGTATTATACTATATGTAGGACTATGGGGCACATTATATTAAATGGAGGACTATAGGGAGTGTATTATACTATATGCAGGACTATGGGGAGTGTATTATACTGTATGGAGAACTGAGGAGTGTATTATACCATATGGAGGACTATGGGGCACATTATATTATATGGATCACTATGGGGTGTAAACTGTAGATGTGCTGCTGATAACATGATACTGTATGGGGACAGATTGATCCATTAGTGATCATTCTGTCCCAATCATTCTTTCTCAGACAGTGGAAAGAGGCCAGGAAACAAGTGAACGACTTCAATATTGTTGATCACACTCAGTTAGCGGCCTGAACTCAGCGCATGTACATACAATCAAAATGCTTCTGTGTGATGTGCAATATGTTAGCATTTGGGGCCCCATTTTAAACTTTGCCTAGGGCCCCACTTTGAGCATATAAAAATCTGTTGTAAATAAACCTCAAGAAAAGGGTATATGATTATATATCTTCATTAAAGCATGATTGCATAACATATAAAATCAATGATTTAAAAGTTACAAAAAATACCAAACTTAGCCATGAGATGGCGCCACAGACAAATAGCAAGTAGATCTGTATAAACTGAAGGTAAAACCACAGTGCACAAACAAATATATATATATATATATATATATATATATATATATATAGTGAAACTTGTGCCAGTTATAACAACATAAGGCTAAATAAGTGCCCCACTTTGCCTAAAACTGGCCCTGAATGTGACATGGCACCTTCAAACCATTCCAGCAAAATCTGAACTCTAAAATGGCACCTCTTCCCTTCTGCACTGTGCCTCAAAAGTAGTATTCGCCTACATATGGAGTATCGGCATACTCAAGAGAATTTGTACAACAACTTTTGGGGTCCAATTTCTCCTGTTACCCTTGGTAAAATAAAAAAATTGGGGGTGAAAAGATAATTTGTGGAAAAAATATGATTTTTTATTTTTACGACTTTACGTTATAAACTTCTGTGCAGCACTTGGGGGATCAAAGTGCTCACCACACAAATAGATAAGTTCCTTGGGGGGGTCTAGTTTCCAAAATGGTGCCACTTGTGGGGGGTTTCCACTGTTTAGGCACATCAGTGGCTCTCCAAACGCAACATGGTGTCCGATCTCAATTCCAGCTAATTTTGCATTGAAAAAGTAAAACGGCGTTCCTTCCCTTCCGAGCTCTGCCATGCGCCCAAACAGTGGTTTACCCCCATATACAGGGTATCAGCGTATTCAGAACAAATTGCACAACAACTTTCGGGGTCCAATTTCTTCTATTACCCTTGGTAAAATAGACAAAAATGGATCTGAAGTACATTTTTTGTGAAATAAAGTTGAGTATTCATTTTTTTTAAAACATTCCAAAAATTCTTGTGAAGCACCCCTCAGAGTGACTTCAAATGTGATGTGGTCTGTAAAAATAAAATGGTGTTGTAAAACTGAGAAATCACTGTTTAACTTTTAACCCTTATAACTTCCTAAGAAAAAAAAAATTTGGTTCCAAAATTGTGCTGATGTAAAAGTAGACATGTGGGAAAGGTTACTTATTAAGTATTTTGTGTGACATTTCTCTGTGACTTAAGGGCATGAAAATTCAAAGTTGGAAAAATTACGAAATTTATAAAATTTTCGCCAAATTTCAATTTTTTCACAAATAAACGCATGTCATATCAAAGAAACAATCTCAGAATCACCAGGATCAATTGAAGCATTAGAGTTATTACCTCATAAAGGGACAGTGGTCAGAATTGTAAATATTGGCCTGGTCATTAACATGCAAACCAGCCTTGGGGGTAAAGGGGTTAACCCTCAGGTGGATCACAAAATTGTATAACATTGGGCTGAGTAAATGAAAAATTACTATTTTTTTTCCATTAAAATGTTGATTTGGCCCCAAGTTATTTTAGGAGAAAACAAATAGTACAATTTCTTATGTAATTTCTACTGAGCACAAAAATACCCCGTGTGGTCAAATACTACTTTTCAGGCACAGTGCAAAGCTCAGATGGGAAGGATCGCCATTTCCATGGTTTGGTTTTGGAATTTGATCCGCTGGCTGCATAGTTGGTTCTAGTGTCTGCTGAGCTATTGCCTTTTCTTTCCTGTCCAAATGCTGATAGTTTCAAAGCCCAACAAGCGCCAATGTTTATTTACTGTCATTGGTCGGAATAGGTAACGTATTCAGGTTTAGTAATATTTTGGATTTACTGGCACTGTAGTTGTTCAATAATAAAATTAAATCAAAAATACAAATTGCCTAATAATTGTGCACACAGTATGGAAAAGGCACTAAAGAATGTGGGTCACCCAAAAATAATTGACAAATAAGAGGAAAATGTAAAAAGCCAAACTAAAATCTAAATAAAATACACCAATATCTTGATAGGCTATGGGACAGGTCTGCCTCAAAATAAGTGTAGGTTCCAAAGGTGGGACCCTCATCTATTAGACATTTATGACATAGAGATTTGACATAATTTTTTTGTTAATCGTTATTTTTTTATTATTTTTGCTAAAGATAATGAACTTATGGTTAAAAAAAAAAATCTACAATAGAAATTGTACCTGCTTTTAGTTTTTCCTGTCTATCACATTATCATTGTCATTTTCCTATGAGCTCACCAGGTCTACAAGACTGGTATATCTTCCGCAGCAGTGTAAGGCATTTTTCTTCTGTCCAGTCATGAATAATCCTGGCCACAATAAATAGGTCTGCCTCAGGAATAGGATCATTAAAGAAGTCTCCTTTTGATAAAGAAGGAAATACATTGTAAAACATAAAAAATGAAGACAATACAGGCATAAAATGACAAGAAATTGTTTTTTCTTCCAAGAGTCATAACTTTTTGCTATTTTTCCAAGCTGCAAGAGTTCTTTGAAAGACATGATTCTAAAGTTTTGAAAGGCATCATTAATGTGACTAAATAACAAAGCCACTAAGGAAGACTCAAGTTCTCCAAAAATTCATTTTTAAATAGCAGAAAAAAGGCAGCAACACTTACCTGCCCAGGTCTAAGAACAAATGCACTGCAGGGTGCAGCCAGCCCATAAAGCAAGATGTTAGCAACACAGGTGCAAAATACCAGATTAACAGCCACTCTCCACCTACCCATTCCTGGAGGGGGTGATTGCCCAGTATAAAATTGCACAATAAAGGCCCGCATAGGGCGCTGTTCACACAAGGGAACTACACAGTGTCTCGCTCACAGCCTATTAGCCACACCCTACTATTCGACTAGGCGGGCTGGCTAGCACACCCTCAATGAATCCCAGTGTGAACACCCCTCATACGAGACCAAACGAGTTTGAGCTCGGCTGCACCCTGAAAAGTAATATAGTGCAAAAAGTACACAATTAGTGAGGTATTAGCTGATATTTTGGCCAAAATACTTGAGCCCGTAAACTGCGCCAAAGGTCCTCACGCTTACGGGTCCCTACACTAAACTAAATAGCAAAGCCACTAGGAAGACTCAAGGTCTCCAAAAATTCATTTTTAAACAGCAGGCATGAGGAAACCTGCAGCAGCGCCTGTCATATCGCTGATCTGACACAGCGCTGTTCTAAATGTCAGATCAGCGATCTGACACAAGACAGTGATGTCAACCCCTGGGACAATATAATAAAGTAAAAAAAAAAAAACACTTGTAAAAATAATTTAAAAAAATCCCAAAATAAATTAAAAAAAAATATTCCCTAATAAATTCTTTTTTTCCCCAAATAAAAAAAAAACAATAAAAGTACACATATTTAGTATCACCGAGTCCGTAACGTAAAGTGAAATAATAACGCACGATCAAAAAGACATATATAAATATCCATGGTACCGCTGAAAACGTCATCTTTTCTCGAATAAACGAGCAACCACACAGCGTCATCAGCGAAAAAATAAAAAAATTATAGCTCGCAGAATAAAGCGATGCAAAAATAATTATTTTTTATATAAAATTGGTTTTATTGTATAAAAGCGCCAAAACATAAAAAAAGACATAAATGAGGCATCGCTGTAATCATACTGACCCTAAAAATAAAACTGCTTTATCAATTTTATCACACGCAGAACGGTGTAAACGCACCCCCCAAAATTAAATTCATGAAATGCTGGTTTTTGTTCATTCTGCGTCCCAAAAAATCAGAATAAAAAGCGATCAAAAAAAGTCACGTGCCCGAAAATAGTACCAATTAAAATGTCAACTCGTCCCGCAAGAAATAAGACCTCACATGACTCTGTGGGTCAAAATACGGAAAAATTATAGCTCTCAAAATGTTATGATGGAAAAACTATTTTTACAATAAAAAGCGTCTTTTAGCGTATGACAGCTGCCAAACTTAAAAACCGCCATAAATAGTAAATCAAACCCCCCCCCGTTATCACCCCCTTAGTTAGGGAAAAATAATAAAATAAAAAAATGTATTTCCATTTTCCCATTAGGGTTAGGGATAGGTCTAGGGCTAGGGTAAGGGTTAGGTCTAGGGATGAGATTAGGGTTAGGGGTGTGTTGGGGTTAGAGTTGGAGTTAGAATTGGGGGGTTTCCACTGTTTGGGCACATCAGGGGCTCTCCAAACGCAACATGGTGTCTGATCTCAACTCCAGCCAAAAAAGTCAAATCGCGCCGCTTCCCTTCTGAGCTCTGCCATTCGCCCAAATAGTGGTTTACCCCCACATATCAGGTATCAGCGTACTCAAGACAAATTGCACAATAACTTTTGCAGTACAATATCTCCTGTTACCCTTGGTAAAATAAAAAAATTGGACCTGAAGTCATTTTTTTTGTGAAAAAAAGTTAAATGTTCATTTTTTTTAAACATTCAAAAAATTCCTGTGAAGCACCTGAAGGGTTAATAAACTTCTTGAATGTGGTTTTGAGCACCTTGAGGGGTTCAGTTTTTAGAATGGTGTCACTTTTGGGTATTTTCTGTCATATAGACCCCTCAAAGTGACTTCAAATGTGATGTGGTCCCTAAAAATAAAATGGTGTTGTAAAAATGAGAAATCGCTGGTCAACTTTTAACCTTTATAACTTCCTAACGAAAAAAAATGTTGGTTCCAAAATTGTGCTGATGTAAAGTAAACATGTGGGAAATGTTACTTAAGTTTTTTGTGTGCCATATCTGTGATTTGAGGGCATAAAAATTCAAATTTCGAAAATTGCAAAATTTTCAAAATTTTCGCCAAATTTCTGCTTTTTTTCACAAATAAACGCAAGTTATATGAATGAAATTTTACCACTAACATGAAGTACAATATGTCTTGAGAAAACATTGTCAGAATCACCAGGATCCATGGAAGCGTTCCAGAGTTATTAACTCATAAAGCGACAGTGGTCAGAATTGTAAAAATTGGCCCGGGCATTAACGTGCAATCCACCCTTGGGAGTAAAGGGGTTAATAGGGGTGAGAGGACCATACATATCAGGATAGAGGGGTGTGGGGACCATGCATACCAGGAAAGGGGGGTGAGAGGACCATGTATACTAGGATAGGGGGATGAGTGGACCATGCATATCAGGAAAGGGGGGTGAGAGGACCATGCATATCAAGATGGGGGTGAGGGGACCATGCATACTAGGATGGGTGGAAAGGGGACCATGCATACCAGGATAGGGGGATGAGGGGACCATGCATACCAGGATTGGTGGGTGAGGGGACCATGCATACCAGGATTGGGGGTGAGAGGTAGCTTGTATAGCAGGATAGGGTGTGAGAGGACCATGCATACCAGGATAGGGAGTTGAGAGGGCCATGCATACCAGGATAGGGGGTGAGGGGACCATGCATACCAGGAGGGAGTGAGGGGAACATGCATATCAGGATTGGGGATGAGGGGACCATGCATACCAGAATTGGGAGGTAAGGGGTGCCATGTAAACCAGGATTGGGGGGTGAGAGGGTACCATACATCCTACAATAGGGTTGAGGGGCTCATGCATACCAGGATTGAGGGGTGAGGGGACAATGCATACCAGGATTGGGGGGTGATGGGACCTTGCATACCAGGATTCTGGGGTGAGGGGACCATGCATTCCAGGATTGGGGGGTAAGGGGACGATGCATACCAGGATTGGGGGGTGATGGGACCATGCATACCAGGATTCTGGGGTGAGGGGACCATGCATTCCAGGATTGGGGGGTGATGGGACCATACATACCTGGAATGGGATGAGGGATACCATGCATACCAGGATAGGTATGAGGGGGTACCATGCATACCAGGATTGGAGGGGTGAGGGAACCATTCATACCAGGATGAGGAATGGGGTGCCATGCATACCAGGATTGGGGGGATTGGGGTGCCATACATACCAAAATAGGGATGAGTGGGCCATGCATACCAGGATAGGGAGTGAGGGGAACATGCATATCAGGATTGGGGATGAGGGGACCATGCATACCAAAATTGGGAGGTAAGGGGTGCCATGTAAACTAGGATTGGGGGGTGAGGGGGTACCATACATCCTACAATAGGGATGAGGGGGTCATGTATACCAGGATTGGGGGGTGAGGTGACCATGCATACCAGGATTGGGGGGTAAGGGGACCATGCATACCAGGATTGGGGGGTGAGGGGACAATGCATACCAGGATTTGGGGGTGATGGGACCATGCATTCCAGGATTGGGGGGTGAGGGGACCATACATACCAGGAAAGGGATGAGGGATACCATGCATACCAGGATCGGGATGAGGGGGTACCATGCATACCAGGATTGGGGGGTGAGGGGACCATGCATACCAGGATGAGGAATGGAGGACCATGCATACGAGGGTTGGGGGGGTGAGGGGACCATGCATACCAGGATTGGTGGGTGAGGGGGCCATGCATACCAGGATTGGGGTTGAGGGGTAGCTTGTATACCAGGATAGGGGGGTGAGATGACCATGCATGCCAGGATATGGAGATGAGAGGGCCATGCATACCAGGATATGTAGTTGAGAGGGCCATGCATCCTACAATAGGGATGAGGGGGTTATGCATACCAGGATTGGGGGGGTAAGGGGACCATGCATACCAGGATCGGGGGGTGAGGGGGACAATGCATACCAGGATTGGGGGGTGATGGGACCATGCATACCAGGATTTGGGGGTGAGGGGACCATGCATTCCAGGATTGGGGGGTGAGGGGACCATACATACCAGGATTGGAGGGTGAGGGGACCATACATACCAGGATAGGGATGAGGGGGTACCATGCATACCAGGATTGGGGGGTGAGGGGACCATGCATACCAGGATGAGGAATGGGGTGCCATGCATACCAGGATTGGGGGGGAATGGGGGGCCATACGTACCAGAATAGGGATGAGGGGGCCATGCATACCATTATAGGGATGAGGGTGCCATGTATAGCAGGATAGGGATGGTGTACCATGCATACCAGGATAGGGATGAGGGGACCATGCATACTAGGATAAGGATGAAGGGGTCATGCATATCAGGATAGGGTTGAAGGGGTACCATGCACACCAGGATAGAAATGAGGGGGGCATGCATACCATTATAGGGATGAGGGGGCCATGCATAGCAGGATAGGAAAGAAGGGGTGCCATGCATACCAGGATAGGAGGGGGGCAGCACATACCAGGATGGGAGACCATTTACCAATAAAAATGCTCACCACCCGGGCATACAACGGGTTCATAGCTAATATTTATACATATACATATATATATATATATATATATATATACATACATACATACATACATACACTAGCTGAAGAGCTCGGCGTTGCCTGGGCATAGTAACCAACCGTGGTTAGTTATAGCAAATTATAATGATTATATTGCACATAAAAACGGTGCATCTAATCCTATCCTGTGTGATACTGACTGCTGAGCCATGTATCTAATCCTATTCTGTGTGATACTGTCTGCTGAGCCGTGTATCTAATACTATTCTGTGTGATACTGTGTGCTGAGCTGCGTATCTAATCCTATCCTGTGTGATACTGACTGCTGAGGTGTGTATCTAATCCTATCCTGTGTGATACTGCCTGCTGAGCCACGTGTCAAATCCGCTCCTGTGTGATACTGACTGCTGAGCTGTGTATCTAATCCTATCCTGTGTGATACTGACTGCTGAGCCGTGTATCGAATCCTATCCTGTGTGATACTGGGCTACCCCTGCAGTCTGTGTATTTCCAGCTTTACAGAAGGACGATAACACCATAGAAATGATAAGAATAATAGGCCTCAGTTACCACAACTGTCTACAAAGAAAACTGTTGCTGATAGCAACCAATCACAGCTCATTTTTCATCTTTTAAACAGCTCTGGGACAGCGTGGTGAGTATTGAGTGGTGACTTTTGTGTTTCGACTTTTATGTGGCGAGGTTGGTGTATGTGTGGTGAAATGTGTGCTGAGGGTGGTATATGTGTTGAAGCAGGTGGTAGTGTGTGGCGCAATTTGTGTGTGTGCTCATATTCCCATGTGTGGTGAGTATCCCATGTCAGGGCCCCACCTTAGCAACTGTACGGTATATACTGTTTGGCTCCAAAGAAAACAAAGTCCAGCTCCAAGAGGTGAAATACAAAAAATGTATTTAATATCATTAAAAAACGAATACATGGCTGCTTGTGATCAAAAAATCGGTATGCCCAAAAGCGATTACCGTAAGGGGATAGTCCAAAGAGGCTCTGTACGCGTTTCGAGCATGATCTGCTCTTAGACTCAGAGTGGTCACTCTGAGTCTAAGAGCAGATCATGCTCGAAACGCTTACAGAGCAGCCATTTTTTAATGGTATTAAATAAATTTTTTGTATTTCACCTCTTGGAGCTGGACTTTTCTTTCTTTGGAGTGTTACAAGGACGTTTTGACAGAGACGTGTCCGTGCTCAGAGACATTCAAGGTTCACAATGAGCGAATAAAAGGTGAGCTGAATACTGTTTTCCTTTTGCACATACTGTTTGGCGCCATCGCTCTCATTCTTTAAGTCCCCCTCGTTCACATCTGGCAGCTGTCAATTTGCCTCCAACACTTTTCCTTTCACTTTTCCCCCATTATGTAGATAGGGGCAAAATTGTTTGGTGAATTGGAACGCGCGGGGTTAAAATTTAGCCTCACAACATAGCCTATGACGCTCTCAGGGTCCAGACGTGTGATGCCAAATTTTGTGGCTGTAGCTGCGACGGTGCGGATGCCAATCCCGGACATATATACATACGTACATACATACGTACACACCCACATTGAGCTTTATATATATATTAGATATATATATATATATATATATATATACAGCTCTGGCAAAAATTAAGAGACCACTTCCAATTGTTTAGTTTGTCTGATTTTTCTCTTTATAGGTATATTTTTGAGTAAAATGTAAATTGTTTTTTTAGTCTACAAACTTCTGACAACATGTCTCCGAATTTACAAGCAATAGCTTCAGTTTTTCTTTTCCTGAAAAGGAGAAATGGTCAAAATAAAAAAAAACAGTTTTTTCAGACCTCAAATAATGCAAAGAAAACAAGTTCATAATCATTTAGAAACAACAATACTAATGTTTTAACTCAGGAAGAGTTCTGAAATCAATATTTTGCGGAATAACCATGATTTTTAAAAACAGCTTTCATGCGTCTTGGCATACTTTCCACCAGTCTTTCACACTGCTTCTGGCGCAAAAATGTAAGCAGTTCTTTGCTTCATGGCCTGTGACTATCCATCATCCTCTTGATTACATTCCAGAGGTTTTCAATGGGGTTCAGGTCTAGAGACTGGGCTGCCTATGACAGGGATTTAATGTGGTGGTCTCTTAATTTTTGCCAGAGCTGTATACTGTATATGTACATATTGTGGTGTGACAGGTGATCGCGTGGTTAATGGGAGATATGTCACATGGAGGGATGCTCCCTGCGATGCAACCCGGAGTATTTTGCCTATAGTGTACATGAGCACTAAAGATGTCATTTAGTGCACTGGGTGCGGAATGTACTCCGTTTTGCCTGAAGATATGTGTATGTTCAGGACCTGTGGTGAAGTCCTGACCATGTGACCAGCTCATGTGATCCATACCTCACCTATGGGTGTGGTTACAGGGCTATGTAATTAAGGTGTTTGGCACATGTGAGAGAGACTGTGAGGAAGTCTGGCAGAGTGTGGACAGACTTCCATGTGTCCAGGTGCAACACTACAGAGAGTGGTCTGTGTTCCAAGGAAGGAGAAGCCTTCCTGTGTCTGCGGCTGCAGATAGAGCGCTGCTCTGGACATTGCCCTGACCTGTGTGCACAGGACCTGAGGGAACACAGCCCAGCTAAGGACTGTTCATGTGCTGTCTCTGGTTTATGGAGTAATAAACCCTGTGAAATTTTAAAGGAACGTGCCTCATGTTTGACTCCCGCCGCACCTAAGCGAGTCCGAATCCTTACAATTGGTGACAGACTGTGGGCAGCGATTCCCAGGAGCACAGACGGTATGGAAAATCGTGAGTAATACTGACCGAGGTCAGAGGAAATGACTGTATGGAGATTTGTGGGATGCCTATGAGGAGAAGAGGTACCCGAGAACCTGTGTGGCTGACACCAGCAGGCAACGGACAGGAATCCGTGTTGCACTGACCAGAGTCAGTGAGAGACTGTGCTTGTGTTTTTTTTTTCCCTTTTCCTCGCTTCTCTGCAAAAAAAAAAAAAAAAATCCTGAAAGTGCTTGCTGTGGCTCAGTACGCTCACGAAGGTCTCGCAGCGCGGGGACCTGATGTTTTTTCTTTTTGGGATCTCCTATTTGAGCATTGGTAGCAGACGCTGTCTGTCTACACCATCCTGCTGCAGCTTTATGGCATATGACTAAGCGGATACAGTAGTTGTGGCTTTACACAACTATTAAGGGTGAGTACCCTGTATTATGTCCTTATACCCATTATACCTGCACTGGTAAGGCCCTATGGGCGCGCTTTTGTGGTTTTTTTATCTTTGAGGGTGACAAGTGGCTTCCGGTGGATCGGCGGGTCCTCGAAGATGACGCAGCAGGAGCTGCAGAAACACCAGCAGCTGCTTGTGAGCGACGGCAGGAGCTGGGGCAGTGCCAGAAGGAATTGGTGTGGTGTCGTGCTTAAAGGGCCAGTACCAGAAAAAGGCATAAACTGTACTGTGTGAACTGTGGCCTAAGAGGTTCTGCAGGACAGACATGGGGAGATCCCGTAAAGGGGTGGAGTCCCAAAAGGGGGCGTTGGCCCAAATCGGGGAGGTAGCCCGTAAAGGGGGCGGTGGCCCAAATCGGGGTGGTAGCCCGTAAAGGGGTGGAGTCCCCAAAGGGGGCGGTGGCCCAAATTGGGGTGGTAACCCAAAATGGGGTGGAGTCCCGGGAGGGGGCGGCAACCCAAAGCGGGGTGGTGGTCCAGAAAGGGGCCAAGTTTGAAGAAGTGACAGCACTGGGTGACTCAGTAGGTACGTCTGGAGTACCGCAGTGTATGTGCAGGTCTTTTCCAGAATGTGGAATATCCTTTCCAGGTAGTAATGACGGGCCACAGATGTGTACAGTGATGCTGCACCGGGAAGGAGCCTTTGGTCGGCTGGAATCAGAGAATCAGGTGACTCTGACAGGAACTCCTCTCACTTTCTCTCTGTCCGAGAAAAACGTCAGGGTTCGCTGTAAACACGGGGTCATGGTGAACTATGCAGTAGACAGAGTAGTGTTTGAGGGGACCAAAGGTGGTGAGTGCCAAGGGGGAGGGATACCACGGGACTTAGTCTATGCCTGGGAGAGGGGCCGGGACTTTGTTTTGTTTGATGACGTTTGGTCGGACGATGGAGATGTTTCGACTGTGGGGCCAGCGGACACTAAGATAGTGACGGCTCCTGACGTAGACAGGTCAGAGGTAGAACTGACCGGAAGGAGAAGGACATCTGCCCAACTTACGGACCTGACGTCTCGTGACATGACGGATGGTGGGCTGGGAGATGAGACGACTGTGAGTAGCTCGGTCAGTGAACCAACACTACAGTGCCCCTTCTGGCTGGATGGAGAACGGGTGATGGGATTGATAGACCCTGGGAGTCCGGTATCTGTGCTAAAAACCACTCCTGGACGTTCTGTGTCGCCTGGGACGGTGACGAGAGTGAATGGCTTTGGTGGGGACGATAAAGAACTTTTGACAGCATACCTCTACATTGACACGACTGAGAGTTCCACGTACCATGTAGTGACAGTAGACCCAGACTTACAGTATACTATGGTAATAGGGCGGGACTTAGAAGCCCTGTGGGACTGGTGGACAAAAGGAGAAGTGTCTGTTGATATAATGTGTATGGGAGGAAATGGTGTTAAAAGTCCGCCTCCTAAAGTTGACAGGCCTAAGTTAAACATGACCAGAGAGAACAGTGCGTCGGCCCCACTTACAGACATGATGTCACCTGACGGGTACCAGAGAGAGACTGATAGTGGTGTGGTAATTAAAAAGAGTGGACCTGACACCCGAACAGAGAGCAACATGAACATTTCCCATGCGGTGGGGTGTGACACAGGTACCAGGCGTGACTGTAATATGTTATTGCCAGTAGCAACCACTAGGGCTGAAGACAGTGTTTGTCAGACAGAAGCACGAATCCAGTGTAATGACAGTTTGCACCAGGTAGAAGCGCACCTACGAGACTTGGAGCAAGGGCGCGAAGAGATGTGTCAGCAGCTGGCGAGGGAGTGTCTGAAGGTGGCGAGTCTGGAAGTCGCCAACTCCGCGCAGGTGGAGCGGTTGCACCACCTAGAGTCCGAGCTCTTGGCAGGCAAAGCACTGAGACAAGTGACTGAGCACAGAGTGGATGAGCTGGAGAAGGAAGTCTCTGAGCTCAGAGGTCACCTGTCAGCGTGTAAAACCATGAACAAGACCCTGTTGGAAGATATGGAGGTGCTCAGAGAGGCCCAAGAGAAGTATCAACAGGAGATTCTCAGGAGAGAGGATGAGCGTCGCTACCTGGCAGAGGAGCGAGATAAAGTTCTGCAAGAACTCAGTGGAGTAGGAAAAGGTCTTCTACGGGAGAAGTGGATGGGCGAAGACGTACAGCAGCCGTGCCCGCCTGATAGCAAGGCAGAACTGCCAAAGCCCATCTTGGAAAAGGGTCCTGAAGACTGTAAATCTCAGGAAGATGGTGAGCCAAGGGCTGCACAAGACAGTCATCCAATCGTGACAGATATCTTGAGGGAAGTGTCCGTAGGGAACCCAGAGCCATCTGTTCAGGGTGAGAGCAAGTCCACGACCTTCAAGGTTGTAATTGATGTACCAGAAGACATGCAGGAAGCCTGTGCTGAGGAAGGTGTGCATGAGGCCTTTAGGAAGGCTATAGAAGCATGTAGTGTGATCTGGGCACCAGAGACGAAGCAGCTGGTCATACTGTCATCTAAGGAAGTCACAAGGAAGCGGGTTACTATCCTGAGGGATATGCCTCTACAATGCCTCCGCACAAGGCAGATGATCCTGTTGGGAAAAAAAGAAGCCGCTCGATGTCTAGAGTGTGCGAGGAAAGTTCAAAGTCAGCAGGGCATTGCAGAAGACATCATTCAAGTGCCCGGAGGTCTGGTGAGGAAAGTCATCGGAAGGTTTGGGAAAGTGATGCAGGACATGGTGAACAGGTCTGGCGTGATGAGAGTGAGGATTCCGGCTAATGACGAAACCCAGGACAAGGGTGAAGATGGGATGGTTCCATTCCTCGTTGTCAGGTCCATGGAGAGACTTGGGAATATCCGGATGCTCCTGGAGTATCGCGTGTCATACCTGAAAGAAGTAGAGCAGCTAAGACTTGAGAGGAAGCAGATCAGTAGAGAGCTGGAGGAAATGGAAAGAAGATGGCCGCCTCCTTCAACTCGCGGTATAGAAAGACAAAGAGGTTCACTTAAGACTGGAAGTCCTAAAGATGGAGATAAGAGAGTACATAGAGATAAATGGAAGGGCTGCTCTCGGGACCTTATAGACCTTAGGAGAAATAGCCAGCAGAGAGAGGACAGTAGGTGGCCTGATGGAAGAGGAAGTAGTGATGCCTCAGTTAGCTCAGAGCTGAGTGACCTAGGCAGGAGACCCTGTAGAAGACGTGGTGACAAAGAGTCAGTCCAGACAAGAGGTATGGGGGCAAGGGAGTCGCAACACCATACTGACCGCCAGGGATGCGGGTGGTCTGACGTGGGCCCATCTTTATCAAAGAACAAGACAGAGTCGGATAAGGGACGCCTACTGAAGAGTTCACTAGCAGGGCCTGACTTTGATAGACGATTTGACTGGCAGAGACGACCGAGAAGGATCTCTGGTCGAGTAATAGAAAGTGCCAAGCCCCACGGCTTTAGGCAGAGGAGGGGGATATGTGGTGTGACAGGTGATCGCGTGGTTAATGGGAGATATGTCACATGGAGGGATGCTCCCTGCGATGCAACCCGGAGTATTTTGCCTATAGTGTACATGAGCACTAAAGATGTCATTTAGTGCACTGGGTGCGGAATGTACTCCGTTTTGCCTGAAGATATGTGTATGTTCAGGACCTGTGGTGAAGTCCTGACCATGTGACCAGCTCATGTGATCCATACCTCACCTATGGGTGTGGTTACAGGGCTATGTAATTAAGGTGTTTGGTACATGTGAGAGAGACTGTGAGGAAGTCTGGCAGAGTGTGGACAGACTTCCATGTGTCCAGGTGCAACACTACAGAGAGTGGTCTGTGTTCCAAGGAAGGAGAAGCCTTCCTGTGTCTGCGGCTGCAGATAGAGCGCTGCTCTGGACATTGCCCTGACCTGTGTGCACAGGACCTGAGGGAACACAGCCCAGCTAAGGACTGTTCATGTGCTGTCTCTGGTTTATGGAGTAATAAACCCTGTGAAATTTTAAAGGAACGTGCCTCATGTTTGACTCCCGCCGCACCTAAGCGAGTCCGAATCCTTACAATATATATATATATATATAATTGCCTTGTAATGTTTTCATTTCCTGTTCTGTCCAGATGTCACCGTATCCCAGAATTCCAAGCGAAGGAAGTTTGCCGACCGCCATATTGGGACACCCAAGTGATGGGTGTCTCAATATGGAAACTGCTGCTGGTACCAACCTATTGCGCGGTACCACAAGCGGAACACAGTCGCACCACATACACACTCTATACGCCGTACACATCATACACACACACACACTCACACTCACTCGGAAAGAAAAAGTGGATAGGTGGGTGAGCACATGGGGGAGAGATTATCAACGGTGCAAAGCCTGCCCCCATCGTGACATTATCACCCTCCCGATGCGATAGCATTGGGCTTCCATCTAGTAGATATATATATATATATATATATATATATATTTATATATAGATATATTACTCACATACTGCTCAAAAAAGTAAAGGGAACACTTAAACAACAGAATATAACTCCAAGTAAATCAAACTTCTGTGAAATCAAACTGTCAACTTAGGAAGCAACACTGATTGACAATCAATTTCAAATGCTGTTGTGCAAATGGAATAGACAACAGATGGAAATTATTGGCAATTATCAAGACACCCTCAATACGTAAAGGAGTGGTTCTGCATGTGGGGACCATAGACCACATCTCAGTACCAAAGCTTTCAGGCTGATGTTTTGGTCACTTTTGAATGTTGGATGTGCTTTCACACTCGTGGTAGCATGAGACGGACTCTACAACCCACACAAGTGGCTCAGGTAGTGCAGCTTATCCAGGATGGCCCATCAATGCGAGCTGTGGCAAGAAGGTTTGCTGTGTCTGTCTGCGTAGAGGTTGGAGGCGCTACCAGGAGACAGGCCAGTACACCAGGAGATGTGGAGGGGGCTGTAGGAGGGCAGCAACCCAGCAGCAGGACCGCTATCTCCACCTTTGTGCAAAGAGGAACAGGAGGAGCACTGTCAGAGCCCTGCAAAATGACCTCCAAACAAACGGTTAGAAACTGACTCCATGAGGATGGTCTGAGGGCCTGACGTCCACAGATGGGGGTTGTTCTCACAGCCCAACACCATGCAGGATGCTTGGCATTTTCCACAGAACACCAGGATTGGCAAATTTGCCACTGGTGTCCTGTGCTCTTGTTGTACTAGCAGATACGGAGGATGCAGCGTCGAGTCACGAGACAACTACAGTGCTTTTTAAAGATTCGTTTATGGGACTTGAGGGGACTTCCCTCAGTCACGGCCTGATCACCAAAACAGGGGTAACACAGGTTGCCCACACAGGGGCTCTAAACAAGCAAACACGGTAATGTAGAACACGACTACTCCCGGCAACGGCCGGTCACTATAGGGCCGCGGTGTGGCCAACTACGGGTCCTTAAGTCTAAAGTCTACTTAGCTGTCCCGACGTCCCTCGCCGAGATGGTGACCTTTCGACGGAAGAGTTGCTGGGCCCAGTTGTTGAGGCGTTGACGAAAGCTTCGCGTGTTCCGGTGCGTTGATGACACGGGGGCCCCGCGGGCCTCGGCGGAGTCCTTGGCTGGATAGGCTGCAGTCCCCGGACTGGGGCAAGCGGCGGTGGTGAGGGGTGGCAAATGGCAGGCCACCTGCGCAGCTAACGGCTACGACGGGGAGTTCGCAAACAGCAGAGGACCGACCCCTGGTGTGGAACGGGGCGGGGCTGTGGCCACCAACAACACTGTACCAGCTGCGGCCACTGGTGGGAGCGGGACGGCTGCGGCAGGCTGGAGCGTGGAGGCAGCGGCTGCGGGTGACCACGGGTAGGCTGCAGCCGCAGGCTGAAGTGGGGAGGCGGCAGCGGCCACAGGCTGGAGCGTGGAGGCAGCGGCCGCAGGTGACCGTGGGTAGGCTGCAGCCGCTGGCTGAAGTGTGGAGGCGGCAGCGGCCATGGGCTGGAGCGGGGCGACAGGTCTCGGCTGCTTGTCTTGGTGCCGTCCCCCTGAAGTCCTTGGTAAGTGTCTCGTCTCACCCTGGTAATTTACACTTGCTGACAGTCGCTCCCACCGTCTCCAGCTGCCTCCGTGTCTGTCTGCTGACTCATTGTCCCGGGAATTCCCCTTCTGGGTTCCTATCTCTAAGTTGCTGTTGAGCCCTGAACTACTCCCCCCTGCCATCCCATCTTGTGGTTATTTCTAGGTACTGCATCCTCTTGTCTATCTTTCCCAGCTATTACCCTTCTGTCCCTGACAATCTCCGTCCCTAGTGCACCAACCGCCGACCCGGACACTCGACGGGGACCCTCTCTCCCACACTCCCCCACCCTGTATGCTCGCCAGTCCTCGGGCGAGGGCTTTCGTAGACCCGAGTTAGTCTTTGGAGATGACAGTTCTTGTCGCCATACGAACTGGTCCTGTTGGTAACGTTCAGGGGGTTTGCCAGCTGTTGACCGCTTGGAGCGTCTAAGTTCGGCTGGGGTGGAGCTCTCTGGGGTGGTGGATGGGTCGATTCTGGCAGGCTGACTGGGTCTGCTATAATGTCACTACTTGGAGGGCCTGCGGATGTGGCTGGGAAGTCTTCTTCGCCGTCCAGGTCCCAGACCGTTGGCGGGGGGTCGGGGGCCTGAGTGGTCGGCTCGGGTCGCATGGGATCAGTGGACGCACAGGGCCGCAACATATTTCGGTGCACAGGGCCGCAACATATTTCGGTGCACAGTACGAGTGAGAGGTGTACCATCTCTTTCCAATTGTATTTCGTACACAGGCCCGTCGGAACTTATCCGGCGTAACACCTTGTACGGGGTCTCCTCCCACCGTGATTCTAATTTGTTTTGGGGGCGCTGATCTAGTACGAGTACCCGATCTCCAGCTCGGAAGTCAATCGGTGGGGGCAGTGCTGCCCCCGGGTGTTCTAGATCCTGGAGCTTTGTATGAACGATTCGGTGGAGGGTCTGCAGCCGGTGCCGGTGGTTTCGGACCCACGAGGACACTCCGGTCCAAGGTAGAGGTTCCTCTGGGTTTAACGCTACTTCTGTGATTCCTTTGCCTTCCCGTCCAAACAGCAATGTGTAGGGGGTGTAACCAATCACTCGGTGCACCCGGTTATTATATACCCACACCAGCTCAGGGACATATTCAGGCCAGCGGGCCTTGCGGTCGCTCTTCAGGGTGCGCAGCATTTGGATTAGCGTTCGATTGAATCATTCGCAGGCTCCGTTTCCCTGCGGGTGGTATGGCATAGTCCATGATTTATCAATACCGTAAAGATGATGTAGTTCTTCTATGACTCTTCCTAGGAAGCACGCCCCTTGGTCCGAATGTATTCGTTGTGGACAACCGTACACTTGAATAAAGTTCTTGCAAATCGCATAGGCGGCTGACTCTGCTGTTTGGTCTCGAGTGGGGGTCACTACGGCAAACTTGGTGAAGTGGTCCACCATAACAAGGCAATGTTCATACCCCTGAGAGGCAGGACTTATGGTCAGATAGTCCACCGTAAGAAGCTCCAGAGGGGCTGATGTTACAATAGTTTGCACCGGGGCCCGCTGTGCGGGGGGTTTAGAGAGCTCGCACGGGCGGCAGGTTTGACAAACTTCCTCTACCGCAGCGTGTAAGCGTGGGTGGTACACCATCTGCTGCAGCCATTGTAAAGTCTTTTGTGCACCAAAATGAGCCCCCTTCTCATGGGCTTCCCGGGCCAGTTGGTTGAGATGGGCCCCGGGGACGATCACCTGCCATATTGTAGCTGACGTGGTTCGCGACAAGGCTTTTCGATATGAGTCCCTTTTTGATGGTTAGCTTTTCCCACTGGCGTAACATTAGCAACATATCTTGGGTTAAAGTCTGCCTTTGTGAGCCCGTGGGCAATTTGCCGGTGGCCACCCATCGGCACAGGAGTCCAATTTCTGTATCCTCCTGTTGCTGCTGGATCCAGTTGTCACGGGGCTGTTCCAGCATCCCTCTTAGGGGTCCTGGATGAGGCGCTTCTTGCGTGTGGACTGCCGGTACGGTAGTGGGGAGGGCGAACGGCGTCTCATCTGCTTCCAACTCGTCATCTCGACTTCTCCCTGGGATAGTGTGTCGGATTCTGGAGAGCGCGTCGGCGTGTACGTTTTCAGCTCCCCGTTTGTAAATGATCTTATAATTGAATTTGGCCATCCGAGCTATCCACCGTTGCTCGAGGGCCCCCAGTTTGGCATTTTCCAGATGAGCTAGCGGGTTGTTATCGGTCCGCACTACCACCTCGGAGCCCGCCAGGTACTCTGCGAACCGCTCCGTCATTGCCCACACCACCGCGAGGAGCTTGAGCTTTAAGGAGCTGTAATTGTCCGGGTTACGTTCTGAGTCGTGCAGCGACTGGCTACCGTAGGCGATCACTTTCTCGCGGCCGTTCTGCACCTGTGACAACACAGCTCCTAGTCCCTGGAGGCTCCCGTCGGTATGTAGGATGAACGGCAGCGAAAAATCTGCATATGCCAATACTGGGGCGTCCGAGAGAGCAGCCTTGAGATCTTGAAATGCTTCCTCTTGCGGTTGCTGCCACTGGATTTTCCGTCCATTCGCCCCAGCGGGAGCCCCCTTCAACAGGTCTTGCAGGGCTCGAGCTCGGCGTGTAAAGTTCTTCACGAACCGACGGTAGTAGCCGGCCAACTCCAAGAAGGCCCGCACGTCCTTCACCGTCTCGGGGGTGGGCCACCCCTGGATGGCAGCAACCTTTCACAGAGAGGGTTGGACGCCCTCCGCCGAGACGGTGTGCCCCAGGTACTCAATCTGGGTGCGGAACAGGTGGCACTTCTGGGGCTTCACCTTTAACCCGTACTTTTGCAGCCGGCCGAGCACCTGTCCCAACCGCTTCAGGTGGTCTTCAAACGTGGAGGAATAGATGATAATATCGTCTAGGTAGATCAACGTGGCTTCAAAGTTGAGGTCTCCTAGACACTGCTCCATCAGCCGCTGGAAAGTTCCGGGGGCGTTGGCCAGCCCAAACGGCATTCGATTGAACTCAAACAGTCCCATGGGAAGGATGAATGCCGTCTTGGCCCTATCTTCTTCCGACATCGGCACCTGCCAGTACCCACTGGCTAGGTCAAGGGTTGAAAAGTACGTTCCGTTCCCCAGAGCGGACAGAGACTCTTCAATGCGGGGCAGTAGATATGAATCCTTGATGGTGCAGGCGTTTAACTTCCTGTAATCCACGCAAAAACGCAGCGTACCATCTTTCTTCCGAACCAGGACTATAGGGGCCGCCCAGGGGCTTTGGCTCTCCCGTATGACCCCCTTCCGGAGCATTTGGGCTAATAGAGTCTTTACTTCCTGATATAGCTGCGGTGGTATTTGCCGATAACACTCCCGGATGGGGGCTGCTCCTGCTGTGGGGATCCCGTGCGTGATGGCTGTGGTACATCCGAAGTCATCCTCGTGGCTGGCGAAGACGCTGTGAAATTGCCCAATAAGTGTCTCTACTTGGAGAAGCTGGGCCGGCGCTAGGCCGGAGAGTTCGGCCCGCATTCTTTCCAGGATGACCCGACCTTTTTCTTGGGCCGAGGGTGTGGCAGCTTGTTGGATCCGCACCGCTACTGTCCAGGGGTCTTCGGGTTGTGCCCTCAGCTGGACAGCGGGGTCCGGCAGCATCTCCTCCAATGGCCTCACCAGCTTGGCCATTTCGGCCCAGGGCTTCAGGGTGACATCTTGATCTTCCAGGTTGACACAATGTACCAAGACAATCCCTTCCCGCACGGTGGCCAGGGAGCGAGCCACCAGGATGCCAGGGTGTAGGCGCTCTGTGTAACATGGCTCCACCTGCACTTCAACGCCCTCCAGTGGTATCAGGGCACGGATCGGCAGAGCCACCACTGTCTGCCCCGGAGGGAGCAGAAGCGGAGGGGCCGCCGGTGCGATGACCTTGCCCAGGACCTCAACCTCCTGACACTCCTGGAGCACTCGCGCCTCCCGCACCAACCGCTGGAAGACCTGCCCCTGGGCCGTGCGAGAACCCCACTGACTTAGGGTCTCCTCCATGGAATCGTTGAGGAGCAGATTGCCGAACTCCCGCAGTACGTTCATGCCCAAGATGACCGGATGACGGTCATTAGTCTCTCCTTAGGTCAGGACCACTCCCCGGCGGCCGAGGGGTTTACCGCATAAGGTCATTTGCAGCCACACCACTCCAGCGACAGGTACCGGCAGTTGGTTTGCGGCCACTAGTCGTATCATGGGCCCCCACTGGGGCCTGGCCGCTTCCGGGAAATGCTGCCGGCATGGTCGTCACCTGTGACCCCGTGTCCACCAGGCATCGCACCGCACGACCCTCAACTTCGGCCCATACTACACTGTGTTCCAAATTATTATGCAAATTGGATTTACAGTAAGTGTCATAAAGATGTAATTTTTTGTTTATCAAATAAACTCATAGATGGTATTGTGTATCAGGGCTCTTTGGATCACTGAAATAAATTTCAAATGCCTGCGATAATTTGTTTACCAGGTGAGCTCAATTAAAGGAAAGCTACTTAAGAATGATGTTCCACATTATTAAGCAGGGCACAGGTTTCAAGGAATTTAGGAAATAAAAAGGATCTCTCTGCTGCTGAAAAGCATCAAATAGTGCAATGACTTGGTCAAGAGATGAAAACATTAAATATTTCCCAAAATCTTAAACGTGATCATTGTACTGTTAAGAGATTTGTAGTTGATTGAGCACAGACATGTTTTTGCTGATAAAGTCAGAATGAGGAAGGTTTCTGCCAGGCAAGTTCATTGGATTAAGAGAGTGGCTGCTAAAAAGCCATTACAAACCAGCAAACAGATATTTAAAGCTGCTGGTGCCTCTGGAGTCCCTCGAGCCTCAAGGTGTAGGATCCTTCAAAGCCTTGCTGTGGTGCATAAATCTACTATTCAGCCACCCCTAAACAGTGTTCACAAGCAGATATGGTTGCAGTGGGCCCAGACATACATGAAGACTAATTTTCAAACAGTCTTGTTTACTGATGAGTGCTGAGCAACCCTGGATTGTCCAGATGGATGGAGTAGTGGATGGTTGGTGGATGGCCACTATGTCCCAACAAGGCTGCGACGTCAGCAAGGAGGTGGAGAAGTCATGTTTTGGGCCGGAATCATGGGGAAACAGCTGGTAGGGCCCTTTAAGGTTCCTGAAGGTGTGAAAATGACCTCTGCAAAGTATATAGAGTTTCTGACTGACAGCTGTCTTCCATGGTATAAAAAGCAGAAACGTGCCTTCAGGAGCAAAATCATCTTCATGCATGACAATGCACCATCTCAGGCTGCAAAGAATACCTCTGAGTCACTGACTGCTATGGGCATAAAAGGAGATAAACTCATGGTGTGGCCACCATCTTCCCCTGACCTCAACCCTATAGAGAACCTTTGGAGTATCATCAAGCAAAATGTCTGAGGGTGGGAGGTAGTTCACATCAAAACAGCAACTATGGGAGGCTATTCTGACTTCATGCAAAGAAATACAAGCAGAAACTCTCCAAAAACTCACAATTTCAATGAATGCAAGAATTGTGAAGGTGATATCAAAGAAGGGTTCCTATGTTAACTTGTAACTTGGCCTGTTAAGCTATTTAACTCCAAAATATCCTTTTTGTTCAGTGAATGTGACCTCCTAATGCTGCAAATTCCACAAATGAGCATTTTCAGTTCTTTAAAACATATCAAATGTTTAGAAATTCTACTGTGCCTAATAATTTGGAACAGTGCAATTTGAGTTTTTATTCATTTTGGAGATTATACTGTTATTATTGGGAGGTTTCTTCAAGAAAATTTGATGTATACTCTAACCGGTGATGACTTTTATTAGACTGACTGTCATTTGTACCGACTATTTAGGAAAATCAGAGAAAAATATCATTTGCATAATAATTTGGAACACAGTGTATTGGGCATGTAGTGACCAATTCTTTGGGACTTCCACCACCCCTTGTTGTGGCTTCTGGCTCCAAACGACGTCCCCCATGCCCGGAGCCCTCTAATTTAATGCCCGCCGAGGTGGGTATTTCCCTCACTGCGGACACTCCCGGGCAAAGTGACCCAATTCCCCACACTCATAGCACCGGGGTGGGGAGGCCCTGGGCCTGGGATTGTAGCTGAGCCGACCGGGTGCGGGCTCCGTTCTCTTCTTTACTTCGGCCAGCTCGCCCCGGATGCTTTTCAGCTCTTGTCTCATTTCCGCAATCCATTGGGGTTCTTCGACAACACTTACGGAAGACTCCATGCTCTGGACCTTTCCCACAGGAGCCGTCATCCCCTGCTCTTGCTCTCGCACCCGGGCCTGACTCCCTACCTCTGAGAAGGCTAAACGTGGGTTCACTCGGATCTGCTCCCGCAACGCCTGCTTGATTAGCGGGTCCCGGAGTCCAGTCACTAGCAGGTCACGCAGGGTAATGTCGATGGGCCCCACCCCCATTCCGTCCTTCCTTTCTATGGCGGTGTGTAACTCCTGGAGGGCGTTCATATACTGGGTGATGGTCTCCCCTCCCCCTGCATCCGACTAAACAACCGGGTCCTCAACTCCCCCACGTCTGTTGGGTCCCCGTGGGTCTCTTCCAGAATCTGCAAGACCCTGGCGAAGGTATTACGACGCCCTGGGGGTCTCAACATTACCGACTTACGGGCTCCTCCATCCAGCGCCATAAGGGCTACCGCAGCCTCTAAATCGGGGGTCATGGGGTGCATGCGGAAAAGGCCCCGCATCAGTTCTGTCCAGCTCCACAACAGCACATCGGTGCCAGAAAACCGGGGCAGGTTACTTAGCAAGGCCCCCAGAGAGATACTGGAGCGGGGTCCCCCGCCATCGGCAGCGGCCGCAACCCCACTCTGATCAGGCGCACCGCCATCTGCGCTCGACTACGCCAAATGTGGTACTAGCAGATACGGAGGATGCAGCGTCGAGTCACGAGACAACTACAGTGCTTTTTAAAGATTCGTTTATGGGACTTGAGGGGACTTCCCTCAGTCACTACCTGATCACCAAAACAGGGGTAACACAGGTTGCCCACACAGGGGCTCTAAACAAGCAAACACGGTAATGTAGAACACGACTACTCCCGGCAACGGCCGGTCACTATAGGGCCGCGGTGTGGCCGACTACGGGTCCTTAAGTCTAAAGTCTACTTAGCTGTCCCGACGTCCCTCGCCGAGATGGTGACCTTTCGACGGAAGAGTTGCTGGGCCCAGTTGTTGAGGCGCTGACGAAAGCTTCGCGCGTTCCGCTGCGTTGATGACATGGGGGCCCCGCGGGCCTCGGCGGAGTCCTTGGCTGGATAGGCCGCAGTCCCCAGACTGGGGCAAGCGGCGGTGGTGAGGGGTGGCAAATGGCAGGCCACCTGCGCAGCTAACGGCTACGACGGGGAGTTCGCAAACAGCAGAGGACCGACCCCTGGTGTGGACCGGGGCGGGGCTGTGGCCGCCAACAGCACTGTACCAGCTGCGGCCACTGGTGGGAGCGGGACGGCTGTGGCGGGCTGGAGCGTGGAGGCAGCGGCTGCGGGTGACCACGGGTAGGCTGCAGCCGCTGGCTGAAGTGGGGAGGCGGCAGCGGCCACGGGCTGGAGTGTGGAGGCAGCGGCCGCAGGTGACCGCGGGTAGGCTGCTGCCGCTGGCTGAAGTGTGGAGGCGGCAGCGGCCACGGGCTGGAGCGGGGCGACAGGTCTCGGCTGCTTGTCTTGGTGCCGTCCCCCTGAACTCCTCGGTAAGCGTCTCATCTCGCCCTGGTAATTTACACTTGCTGACAGTCGCTCCCACCGTCTCCAACTGCCTCCGTGTCTGTCTGCTGACTCATTGTCCCGGGAATTCCCCTTCTGGGTTCCTATCTCTAAGTTGCTGTTGAGCCCTGAACTACTCCCCCCTGCCATCTTGTGGTTATTTCTAGGTACTGCATCTTCTTGTCTATCTTTCCCAGCTATTACCCTTCTGTCCCTGACAATCTCCATCCCTAGTGCACCAACCGCCGACCCGGACACTCGACGGGGACCCTCTCTCCCACACTCTTAACAGATGAAAGCAGGTTCACACTGAGCATGTGACTGACGTGACAGAGTCTGGAGACTCCGTGGAGAGAGATCTGCTGCCTGCAACATCGATCAGCATGACTGGTTTGGCAGTGGGTCAATAATGGTGTGGGGTGGCATTTCTTTGGAGGGCCGCACGGTGTTGGGCTGTGAGCACAACCCCCATCTGTGGACTTCGGGCACTCATACCATCCTCATGAAGTCGGTTTCTAACCGTTTGTGCAGACACATGCACATTTGTGGCCTGCTGGAGGTCATTTTGCAGGGCTCTGGCAGTGCTCCTCCTGTTCTTCCTTGCGCAAAGACTGAGGGAGGTAGCGATCCTGCTTCTGGGTTGTTGCACTCCTACGGCCCCCTCCACATCTCCTGGTATACTGGCCTGTCTCCTGGTAGGGCCTCCGGCCTCTGGACACTACACTGACAGACACAGCAAACCTTCTTGCTACAGCTCACATTGATGGGCCATCCTGGATGAGCTGCACTACCTGAGTCACTTGTGTGGGTTGTAGAGTCCGTCTCATGCTACCATGAGTGTGAAAGCACAACCAACATACATATAAAAAAAATTAAGAGACCACTGAAAATTTTCAGTTTGTCTAATTTTTCTCTTTATAGGCATATTTTTGAGTTAAATGTAAAATGCTCTTTTATTCTATAAACTACTGACAACATGTATCCCAAATTCCAAGCACTAAATTTCGTATTTATTTCCAGAAAATGAGAAATGGTCAAAATAAGAAAAAATGCAGTGCTTGCAGAACTCAAATAATGCTAAGAAAACAAGTTAATAGTCATTTATAAACAGCAATACTAATGTTTTAACTCAGGAAGAGTTAAGAAATCAATATTTTGTGGAATAACCATGATTTTTAATCACAGCTTTCATGCATCTTGGCATTCTTTCCACAAGTATTTCACATTGCTTTTGGGTGACCTTATGCCACTCCTGGTACAAAAATTTAAGCAGTTCTTTGTTTGATGGCTTGTGACTATCCATCTTCCTCTTGATTACATTCCAGAGGTTTTCAATGGGGTTCAGGTCTGGAGATTGGACTGGCCATGACATGGATTTGATGTGGTGGTCCTTCATCCACAGACTGATTGACCTAGTTGTGTGGCATTGCACATTGTCCTGCTGGAAAAAACAGTCCTCAGAGTTGGGGAACATTGCCAGAGCAGAAGTCATCAACTATTTTTCCAGGATAACCTTGTATGCGGCTTGAATCATACGTCCTTCGCAAAGATTAACCTGCCCAATTCCAGCCTTGCTGAAGCATCCCCAGATCATCACCGATCTACCACCAAATTTCACATTGGGTGCAAGACACCATGGCTTGTACACCTCTCCAGGTCGCCGTCTAACCATTAGATGACCAGGTGTTGGGCAAAGTTTAAAATTACATATATGATAATGCCCAGTATCAGAGAACGAGACAAGGCGGTGACCATGGTCCAAAAACGCCTTGTGCATGGATTACCACTCCATAAGCTAATCTTAAAAAGGAGAAAACGGAGTAACGGATACAAAATATATGCAAAAGTATAAATTTTATTAATACTCACATCAAGTGCTGACAAGTATACAAGTTGACTAAAATAGGGGGGATAAGCCCCAATGATACAACAATCAGGACAGACAAGGACAGGGTAAATAAAATGATACCAGTGCTCGAAATCTACATGGCGGGTCGTCTCCCGGGTTCTCTCTGGCACAATTGCGCAGTTTTGATATGCTGATACATATGTTATTTACTATGTAAGAATCCTTCCACATGTCATTGATTCATTTATGTTCAGTGTCCATTGGACTTGCACATTGACCCCTCTGGATGGTTTTTTTTTTTTTTTTTTTTTTGGCGCTCTAGACATGTACAACTATGTACAATACACATTTAATTGAGTATGCCATATTTGACTATCTTTTACCATTAGACACATGTCTGTTATGTGCAATGCCCATGGGCTGACTGAACGTTGTGCCATGTAGATTTCGAGCACTGGTATCATTTTATTTACCCTGTCCTTGTCTGTCCTGATTGTTGTATCATTGGGGCTTATCCCCCCTATTTTAGTCAACTTGTATACTTGTCAGCACTTGATGTGAGTATTAATAAAATTTATACTTTTGCATATATTTTGTATCAGTTACTCCGTTTTCTCCTTTTTAAAGTTTAAAATTAGACTCATCAGAGAAGATTACCTTACTCCTGTCCTCTATGGTCCAATCCCTATGGTTTTTGGCAAACTTCAGCCTGGCTCTCCATTGCTTCTCATTGATGATAGGCTTTTTTCCAGCTTTACATGACTTGAGCTCTGCCTCTAGGAGCCTGTTACAAACTGTTCTTGCCATGCACTTTACCGCAGCTGCCATTTGCCATTCCCCTTTTGTAGGTAACTTGATGTCATCTTGAGGTTGCTGAGTGACATTCGAATAAGATAACGGTCATCCCGGTCAGTGGAGAGTCGTTTTCACCCTCTGCCGGTTTGTAGCTTCGTTGTCCCTAATGTCTGCTGCTTAACCTTGCTGTAATGGAGTACCGTCTTAGAAATTTTAAGGATGGAGGCAACATGACGCTCACTGTATCCCTCTGCTAGTAAAGCCAGAATTGAGACCTTCTTTTCCTCACTCAAAACTTTTCTTTTCAACTCCTTTGACATGGTTAAAAGTAATTTTTTCATTCCTATTACTTTTGGGATATTACTAGCACTTGTTTGGCCATCCAGCTTGTCCTATTGCAAGAGGATTTTGAACACCACAGCAGGGTTTTTTTTTATACTTTCCTTCGTTAAATAAGATTTGGTTCAGGTCATCATCAATTCAGAAGCACATTAAGTAGAATGAGGAGCACTCTGGTTGGAATTCAACTAACACTGGAATGGAATGGCTGACAGACATGTAGTGAAACCAGTGGTCTCTTAATTTTTGCCAGAGCGCTCTCGCTTATATATATATATATATATATATATATATATATATATATATATATATATATATCATCCAGATACCATGTTCAAATATAATGTTTACACACACAAAACAAATATGAGAAAAAAAAATTATATATATATACACAGTCATATGTTAAAGTTTGGGCACCCCTATTAATGTTAACCTTTTTTCTTTATAACAATTTTGGTTTTTGCAACAGCTATTTCAGTTTCATATATCTAATAACTGATGGACTCAGTTATATTTCTGGATTCAAATGAGGTTTATTGTATTAACAGAAAACGTGCAATCTGCATTTTAACAAAATTTGACAGGTGCCAAAGAATGGGCGCCTCAACATAAAAGTGACATTAATATTTCGTAGATCCACCTTTTGCAAAAATAACAGCCTCTAGTCGCTTCCTGTAGGTATTAATGAGTTCCTGGATCCTGGATGAAGGTATTTGTGACCATTCCTGTTTACAAAACAATTCCAGTTCAGTTAAGTTTGATGGTCGCCGAGCATGGACAGCCCGCTTCAAATCATCCCACAGATGTTCAATGATATTCAGGTCTGGGGACTGGGATGGCCATTCCAGAACATTGTAATTGTTCCTCTGCATGAATGCCTGAGTAGATTTGGAGCGGTGTTTTGGATCATTGTCTTGCTGAAATATCCATCCCCTGCGTAACTTCAACTTCGTCACTGATTCTTGCACATTATTGTCAAGAATCTGCTGATACTGAGTTGAATCCATGCGACCCTCAACTTTAACAAGATTCCCGGTGCCGGCATTGGCCACACAGCCCCAAAGCATGATGGAACCTCCATCAAATTTTACTGTGGGTAGCAAGTGTTTTTCGTGGAATGCTGTGTTTTTTAGCCTCCATGCATAAAGCCTTTTTGTATGACCAAACAACTCAATCTTTGTTTCATCAGTCCACAGGACCTTCTTCCAAAATGTAACTGGCTTGTCCAAATGTGCTTTTGCATACCTCAGGCGACTCTGTTTGTGGCGTGCTTGCAGAAACGGCTTCTTTCGCATCACTCTCCCATACAGCTTCTCCTTGTGCAAAGTGTGCTGTATTGTTGACCGATGCACAGTGACACCATCTTGCAGCAAGATGATGCTGCAGGTCTTTGGAGGTGGTCTGTGGATTGTCCTTGACTGTTCTCACCATTCTTCTTCTCTGCCTTTC
Organism: Dendrobates tinctorius; assembly: GCF_039654945.1. NCBI lineage: Eukaryota > Metazoa > Chordata > Amphibia > Anura > Dendrobatidae > Dendrobates > Dendrobates tinctorius. Next base: position 65,749,146 of record NW_027361684.1, on the reverse strand, counting down.
TGATATTTTTCTTGGCCTGCCACTTCTGGGCTTAACAAGAACTGTACCTGTGTTCTTCCATTTCCTTACTATGTTCCTCACAGTGGAAACTGACAGGTTAAATCTCTGAGACAACTTTTTGTATCCTTCCCTTGAAAAGCTATGTTGAATAATCTTTGTTTTCAGATCATTTGAGAGTTGTTTTGAGGAGCCCATGATGCCACACTTCATAGGAGAATCAAATAGGAGAACTATTTGAAAGTGGCCACCTTAAATAACTTTTCTCATGATTTTATACACCTGGCTATGAAGTTCAAAGCTCAATGAGGTTACAAAACCAATTTAGTGCTTCAGGAAGTCAGTAAAAAGTAGTTAGGAGTGTTCAAATCAAGAAAATGATAAGAGTGCCCATACTTTTGCACCGGTCAAATTTTGTTTAAATGCAGATTGCACATTTTCTGTTAGTACAATAAACCTCATTTGAATCCAGAAATATAACTGAGTCCATCAGTTACTAGATATATGAAACTGAAATAGCTGTTGCAAAAACCAAAATTGTTATAAAGAAAAAAGGTTAACATTAATAGGGGTGCCCAAACTTTAACATATGACTGTATAATCAGTACAGACCAAAAGTTTGGACACACCTTCTCATTCAAAGAGTTTTCTTTATTTTCATGACTATGAAAATTGTAGATTTACTCTGAAGGCATCAAAACTATGAATTAACACGTGTGGAATTATATAATTAACAAAAAAGTGTGAAACAACTGAAAATACTGTATGTCTTTTATTCTAAGTTCTTCAAAGTAGCCACCTTTTGCTTTGATTACTACTTTGCACACTCTTGGCATTCTCTTGATGAGCTTCAAGAGGTAGTCACCGGAAATGGTTTTCACTTCACAGGTGTGCCCTGTCAGGTTTAATAAGTGGGATTTCTTGCCTTATAAATGGGGTTGGGACCATCAGTTGTGTTGTGCAGAAGTCTGGTGGATACACAGCTGATAGTCCTACTGAATAGACTGTTAGAATAATAGACTGTTAGAATTTGTATTATGGCAAGAAAAAAGCAGCTAAGTAAAGAAAAACGAGTGGCCATCATTACTTTAAGAAATGAAGGTCAGTCAGTCTGAAAAATTGGGAAAACTTTGAAAGTGTCCACAAGTGCAGTGGCAAAAACCATCAAGCGCTACAAAGAAACTGGCTCACATGAGGACCGCCCCAGGAAAGGAAGACCAAGATTCACCTCTGCTGCGGAGGATAAGTTCATCCGAGTCACCAGCCTCAGAAATCGCAGGTTACCAGCAGCTCAGATTAGAGAGCAGGTCAATGCCACACAGAGTTCTAGCAGCAGACTGATCTCTACAACAACTGTTAAGAGGAGACTTTGTGAGCAGGCCTTCATGGTAAAATAGCTGCTAGGAAACCACTGCTGACAGGCAACAAGCAGAAGAAACTTGTTTGGCCTAAAGAACACAAGGAATGGACATTTGACCTGTGGAAATCTGTGCTTTGGTCTGATGAGTCCAAATTTGAGATCTTTGGTTCCAACCACCGTGTCTTTGTGCGACGCAGAAAAGGTGAACGGATGGACTCTACATGCCTGGTTCCCACCGTGAAGCATGGAGGAGGAGGTGTGATGGTGTGGGGGTGCTTTGCTGGTGACACTGTTGGGGATTTATTCAAAATTGAAGGCATACTGAATCAGCATGGCTACCACAGCATCTTGCAGCAGCATGCTATTCCATCCGGTTTGCGTTTAGTTGGACCATCATTTAATTTTCAACAGGACAATGACCCCAAACACACCTCCAGGCTGTGTAAGGGCTGTTTGACCAAGAAAGAGAGTGATGGGGTGCTACACCAGATGATCTGGCCTCCACAGTCATCAGACGTGAACCCAATCGAGATGGTTTGGGGTGAGCTGGACCGCAGAGTGACGGCAAAAGGGCCAACAAGTGCTAAGCATCTCTGGGAACTCCTTCAAGACTGTTGGAAGACCATTTTAGGTGACTACCTCTTGAAGCTCATCAAGAGAATGCCAAGAGTGTGCAAAGTAGTAATCAAAGCAAAAGGTGGCTACTTCGAAGAACCTAGAATATAAGACATATTTTCAGTTGTTTCACACTTTTTTGTTAATTATATAATTCCACATGTGTTAATTCATAGTTTTGATGCCTTCAGAGTGAATCTATTATTTTCATAGTCATGAAAATAAATTAAACTCTTTGAATGAGACGGTTTGTCCAAACTTTTGGTCTGTACTGTGTGTGTGTATATATATATATATATATATATATATATATATACACACACACACTCATACACACTAGCTACTGAACCCGTTCTACGCCCGGGTGGCGAGCATTTTTATTGGTGTATGGTCTCCCATCCTGGTATGTGCTGCCCCCTCCTATCCTGGTATGCATGGCATCCTTCATCCCTATCCTGGTATGCATGGCATCCTTCATCCCTATCCTGGTATGCATGGCACCCTCACCCCCCCAATCCTGGTATGCATGGCACCCTATTCCTCATCCTGATATGCATGGTCCCCTCACCCCCAATCCTGGTATGCATGGTACCCCCTCATCCCTATCCTGGCATGCATGGTACCCCCTTATCCCTATCCTGATATGTATGGCCCCCTCACCCCCCCCAATCCGGGTATGCATGGTCCCCTCATCCCCATTCCTGGTATGCATGGTCCTCTCATCTCCCTTTTCCTGGTATGCATGGTCCTCTCACCCCCCAATCCTGGTATGCATGGTCCCTCACCCCCCAATTTTGGTATGCATGCTACCCCTCACCCCCCAATCCTGGTATGCATGGTCCTCTCATCCCCAATCCAGGTATGCATGGTCCCCTCACCCCCCAATCCTGGTATGCATGCTACCCCTCACCCCCCAATCCTGCTATGCATGGTCCTCTCACCCCCCAATCCTGGTTTGCATGGTGCTCTCACCCCCCTATCCTGGTATACATTCTACCCCTCACCCCCAATCCTGGTATGCATGGTCCCTTCACTCCCATTTCGTGGTATGCATGGTCCCCTCACTCCCCTTTCATGGTATTCATGGTCCCCTTACTCCTCTTTTGTGGTATGCAAGGTCCCCTCACTCCCCTTTCGTGTTATGCATGGTCCCCTCACCCCCTATCCTGGTATGCATGATCCTCTCACCCCCCTTTTGCGGTATGCATGGTCCCCTCACCCCCCCTATCCTGGTATGCATGGTCCCCTCACCCCTCTTATCCTGATATGCATGGTACCTCTCACCCCTCTATCCTAATATGTATGGTCTCCCTCACCTCTATTAAACTGCATACATACAAAAAAACTCACCCTTCTTTCCTGTGCTCCATGCTGTCACGTTCTGCAGGAGGCCGGGGAGGAGTGTGGCGCTGGAGTAAGTACATGCCCATAGCGCTGTCCAACGCTATATTGCTGAAGACACACTGCAAATGTGTCTACAGTAAAATGGCGCCGGATTGCGCTATGCGCATGCACGATTCCGGGCGCCCTCCTGCCCCTGTCTCCGGACAAAGAGAAGCGCCGTGGCAACGATCCTCCCGGTCAGGTAAGTATGTATGTATGGCGCCCGAGATCGCGGTATGCAGTGTATACGCATTCCACCATCTCTGAGTGCCATACACACTCCTCACGGCATGATGCCTCACTCATTCTATCTGAAGCCAGACCGTGCAGGCGCGTCGTGCTTGCACAGTCTATAAAGGCTTCGGACAGAGTGACGCTTATATTTTATATTATATATATAGTCCTTCAAAGACAAAAGCAGCACATCATATGGGCTTCAATAAAGTGCTATTGCACCCGAATATTTTTGCTTTTTTTATGCAGCTTTTTCAATCTTTTTCTCTCTCTCATATATATCACACTGCTGCACTGTAGGTAGGTGCATGCTCCACTAGATGGCAGTAGAGAGAAAGCAGGACTGCACATAAACAGAGCTGGCCTGCAGTGCATCAGTGAGGTTACCACAGGTGGCAGCAGAATAGTCAAACAAGCCAAGTCAAATGCTAGATTGTAGCGGAGTACCAAATAAATAAGCAAACTCACGGTCAGAGATGAGCCAGGGAATCAGCAGCGGTCAGGAACAGATAAGCCAAAAGACAAAGGACAGAAGCAGGTAAGGATACAAGCCAAGTCAAAACCATGGAGTCAGCACACTAAAGGGAAACAGCAAACGCAGCAGGACAAATCAGATCAATCAGAGTCAGCTACAGCAGCACTAGGCAAAAACTATAACTGACATCGCCTGCAGGAAGCAGCAGTGATAAATAGCCACACTGAACCCAGACAGAGGCTGAGAAATGTTAACTCTTGACATGACCAGACTGGGAAAAAGGGAAACAGGACTCAAAACCCGGTCTGGATCATGACATATATATTACATTATATATATATGTACCGTGTGTATATATACACACACACACACACACATAATATATATATATATATATATATATATATATACACACATACACTGTGTGTGTGTATATATATATATATATATATATATATATATATATATATAGATAGAGATAGATAGATAGATATATATATATATATATATATATATATATATATATATATATATATATATATATACACAGTATGTGTATATATATATATAAAAACATGTATGTGTCATCCAGATAACCTCATTAATAAAATGGTACATAAAGACACACAAACGAAATATGTGTGAAATGCAATATCTGTTTATTGTTCAAAAATTAAAAAAAAATTGCTTGGGCGCCCGCATAATTTTCATAACCAGCAGAGGGAAAGCTGAGGGCTGATGTTAATATTCTGGGAAGGAGCCAATAGCCATAAAGATTCCCAGGCTATTAATATCAGCTCCCAGATGTTTCCTTAGCCTTTACTGGCTAGTTTACAGGGGAACCCCAGAAAAAAAATTGACATGGGGTCCCCCTATAAAATCGAACCAGCAAAGGCTAGGCAGACAGCAACAGGCTGATAGTAATAGCCTGGCAAGGGGCCATGTATATTGGCACCCCCTAGGTTAAAAACATCAGCTCTCAGTCGTCCTAGAAATGGTGAATCTTATAGATGTGCCAATTCTGGCACTTAGCCTTGCTCTTCGCACTTGCCCTGTAGCGGTGGCAAGTGGGGTAATATTTGTGGGGTTGATGTCACCTTTGTATTGTCCGGTGACATCAAGTCCACAGATTAGTAATGGAAAAGCGTCAATAAGACACCTATACATTCCTAATCCTATAGTTATATGGTAGACACACAGCCAGAATAAAGTCCTTTATTTGAAATAATGACACAGACTCCTTTATTGAATCTTAATTTATCATATTTACTGAATGCCTAATCAACAAATCCCTCGATCTCCTGTAACAAAAATAAAATAATAAACCAACAAAAATACTCCCTGTCCGATGTAGTCCATTTACCAAGTGTCCCACGACAATCTCATGTGTAGAACAGTCACATCAGGACCCGCCTTTGGTGACACACTGACAGGAGATAATCGCTCCTGTAGTGTATCACTGAAAGTTCACTTGAGTTCGTGCTCTCACTTAAGGCACTACCGCTTAGTGAAACTTTCATCATGCAGCGGTGCAGCAAGTGACAGCAGGAACTCTGGTGAACTCTCATGGCAGGGCAGTGAGGCACTGCAGGAGAATCACCTCCTGTCAGTGTATCAACCGGGGTCGGGTAGAGTGGTCACATCTCATGATGTGACTGTTCTACACAAAATCATCATGGTGTTAGGAACGGCGGAACACACTAAATAAAAAAATAAAGTGCATTCGCCGCTCGGGGTCCACCGTGCAGAAGGTGTTTTAACTGCTGCTGAGTAATGGCAGATGTGCTATATGTCGGTATAATGCGCACGGGGTTAAACGTCACTCAGGTGCGCAGAGCAATCACTGTTTAATCACAGAGATTCCAGTAAGGGTAAACACAAAAAGGCTGAGCCTGTTAGCGTCACAGGTCTCAGATATATGCACACGCAGTATCAGGTCACAGGTGCAGGACCAAAGGCAGAAGGAACTGTGTCCGTCTAGACCTACTGTGTGTGCGGCGTCGCTACTGCGGGCACCAGAGAGCTGCAACTGCAGCGCGGCGTAGGACACTGCCGCGAGACGATAGTGCTGTGAGGAGTAGCACAATCGGACGCTAGTGTATAGGCGCGGTGTGCACAGTGGCCTAAGGCTTGCCACTGACTGGCGCTGACTGCTGAACTAATTCCCTATCCACATGAGTAATATCAGAGGGAAGGGGTTTCAAATGAGTTAGTCACCAGAATCATACATCCGTCACCATTCACACATATAGCAAGTAATGTCTATACTAGCGCATGGCCGTTCGGCCATGCGGCCCTTTTATAGCCATGCGCTGCCGGGACCTTCCAGATCTCTGAGATGGACCTATCAGATCAGGAGAAGGACCTGAGCACGTGACTCCTGGCCTCCAATGGGAGATCGTCTCATGAGCATGCTCAGAGGAGCGGCAGAGGGACTTAGCCTCAGGAGTAACTTGCTGCGAAGCAGTATATGAGGCTCTGGACTCCTGCTGTGTAGTCGCAGGAATCTGACGCCTAACATTACCCCCCCTCCTAGGGCCCCCCTCCTGGCAAAATTTTTTGCCACGCACCACCTTATGACCCACAGAGGCGTAGGCCTCAGGCTCGTCCGCAGACCAGCCTGATGCCCCGGCAGATGACTTGAAAAACCGGGACATGTGAATTGGTCCGAGAGAAGGCACGTGGAGGGCGTCGGGGATGGCTAAGTCACCAGGAGCCGAAGTTGGAATGGGGCGCTGAAGTGTGTCGGAGGGGTCTTCATTCTCATTACAGAGATATGAGTGACATGCGGGGTGCGACCCAGACTGTCGCGGACCTCCATTGCCCGGTCTGCCACCAGCAAGGGACACCGTAACCCAGCCAACCTCTGCTTAGAGGAACTACTCCGAGCACAGGAGGCGCATGCCTGAAAATATTTTTTAGTGTCCTGAGCTCTGTGTGGCCACCAATAAGAGCTAGCCAGGAGTTTTGTGGTACACTTGTAACCAAAGTGACCACCCACCCTGGACGCGTGTGCCCACGCGAGGGCCTTGGACCGCAGGTGAGGCGGAACAAAGGTTTTGCTCGGCGGCACTCGTTCAAGGACAACAGGAGCCATGAACTTCAGATTCACAGTGAGGGGTGCGGAATGATCCGCGGGCACCTCCACAGAGGCTACTTGGACACTGCCCCCATGCACCTTCCCACACAGTCCTTGCTCCAGCCCAGTATACTCCCTGAGGACCACACAATATGGGGAGAATGGCAACGTAACCAGGGGAGTCCGAGATGCCCCTGGTCGATGCCCTTAGGCATGATGAGCAGGGACAACGTCTCGCGATGAGACGGGGATATTGAGAACCCCTGGGGTGCTGTCTGGTGGGTAATCTGAGACGGTAAGGTAGATCTGTTAACCACCCTAACAGTCATGGGGTGAGGAACTGGCACCCATGGAATGGCGTGCTTTTGGGCAAAGGCTGAGGACATTAAGTTTCCCTCTGCCCTAGAGTCCACTGTGACCTCTACCTGCCAGGAGGATGCCCCGCTATCTAACGTCCCTCAGAATACTGGTTTGGAGGAGAACATTTTCATATTAGGTGGATCTCCACCAACTGCCACTGGAGGTGAACATTTTTTCGACCGCTGCGGACACCTATTAGCCAGGTGGTCCGACTGTCGACACAGGTAGCAGCAAGTGGGACCCTGTGCCAGACGTGGTTTCGGGCCGGTACGGGACACATTCATGGGTTCAGGAGGTAAAACTTCCAGATCAGGAGGCTCCAGCAGTTCGGAGGAGCCAGGAGTCGACCTGAACTTCTGTCTGGATTGAGTACGCTCCAGCCTGCGCTCCGTAAAATGGAGGTCTATACGGGTGGAGATCGCTATCAACTCTTCCAGGCTGATGGGAACCTCCCTGGTGGATAAGGCATCTTTGACAAGCTCAGCCAACCCTCTCCAGAACACAGGGATGAGTGCTCTATCAGGCCATTCGAGCTCGGAAGCCAGTGTCCAGAAACGAATGGCATACTGACGGAGTTCCCTGCATAAGCGCAAGTAACTGGAGAGAGGTATCGTGAGTGACCCATGGGCCCAAAAAGACCTGCTTTAGAGACGTTAAGAACTGAGCAGCGGTCCGAACCTCTGGGTCACCACATTCCCACAGTGGTGTGGCCCACTCCAACGCCCTGCCTGACAGAAGGGAAACGAGGAACCCCCACCTTAGCCCGTTCTGTAGGGAAACGTGCGGCCAGTAAATCAAGCTGAATATAGCACTGGCTTATGAAACCCCTACAGGAGGCGCTATCGCCAGAAAATTTATCGGGCAATGGGAGGCGGGTACGTGGACACACGTAAGACAGCCTCTGCGACTGCCTGAGCAGCAGCCTCAGTAAACTTCGCAGCGGAGGCGGAACTCTAGACAGTAGCCAACCTGCCCTCCAGCTGCTGAATGTACCGCTGAAGCTGCTGCAAGTCTGCCATTATTGGCCAGACCCTGGCGCTAGTATAATGTTAGGAACGGCGGAACGCACTAAATAAAATAAATAATAAAGTGCATTCGCCGCTCGGGGTCCACTGTGCAGAAGGTGTTTTAACTGCTGCTGAGTAATGGCAGATGTGCTATATGTCGGTATAATGCGCACGGGGTTAAACGTCACCCAGGTGCGCAAAGCAATCACTGTTTAATCACAGAGATGCCAGTAAGGGTAAACACAAAAAGGCTGAGCCTGTTAGCGTCACAGGTCTCAGATATATGCACACACGGTATCAGGTCACAGGTGCAGGACCAAAGGCAGAAGGAACTGCGTCAGTTTAGACCTACCGTGTGTGCGGCGTCGCTACTGCGGGCGCCAAAGAGAGCTGCAACTGCAGCGTGGCGTAGGACACTGCCATGAGACGATTGTGCTACTCCTCACGGCACTATCGAACGCTAGTGTAGAGGCGCGGTGTGCACAGTGGCCTAAGGCTTGTCACTGACTGCTGAACTAATTCCCTATCCACATGCGTAATATCAGATGGAAGGGGTTTCAAATGAGTCAGTCACCAGAATCATACATCCGTCACCTTTCACACATATAGCAAGTAATGTCTATACTAGCGCATGGCCGAACGGCCATGCAGCCCTTTTATAGCCGTGCGCTGCCGGGACCTTCCAGATCTCTGAGATGGACCAATCAGATCAGGAGAAGGACCTGTGCACGTGACTCCCGACCTCCAAAGGGAGATCGTCTCATGAGCATGCTCAGAGGAGCGGCAGAGGGATTTAGCCTCAGGAGTAACTTGCTGCGAAGCAGTATGTGTATTCTCTGGACTCCTGCTGTGTAGCCGCAGGAATCCAACGCCTAACACATGGAACACTTGTTGTTAAATTGACTACGGTGGAAATGTAAGTATATGTTGGTTTATTATTTATTTTTGTTGCAGGAGATCGAGGGCATCGGGGATTAGGTGATTGGTGAGTATGAATGTGTTTTTTGTTTTACAATTGAACAGTCGCTGGATGATGGGACTACTATCTCATCATTGGCTCATGCTGTGTTATATGTAACAGCAGACATAGCTGGATGGGAGTAGTAGTCCCATCAGATGATGCCTGGCTACACACAGACATCCACAGACAGACGCCCGCAGACAGACATACACACAGACACATTCAGACAGACATCCGCAGACAGAAAAGACAGACATGCACATATTCTCCGCTCACACAGTCTCTGCCAACACACTCTTCCTTCTTCCTCTCTTCAGCATTTTTGTCACGCAGACCTTTTTACACCTGCGGTTTCGCTGCGGATTTCACTGACTCAGTGTAAGTCAATGCGTGCAGAAACGCTGCAGATCCGCAAAAGAATTGACATGCTGCAGAAAATAAAATGCTGAGAATCAGTGCGGAATTTTCTGTAGCATGTGCACACCAATTCTGAATTCCCATTGTTTAACATTGCTTGATCAACCCTTTGCGGATTTGGTGTAAATCCACGTGTAAAAAATGCTGCGGATCCACAACAAAATCCACAACGTGTGCACATAGCCTTAGGCTACTTTCACACATCCGGTGTGTGGGGTCCGGCGGCGTGCGGCGAAAAGTCAGGCCGCCGGATCCGGCCTGCAGCCGTGACACCGGATGTGTGTGCGGCGTCTGATACGGCTCGGACGTGATTTAAAGGAGCCGCAGCAGGAGATGGACAGAGACAGCCGCTGAGAGAGACAGCTGCTGAAAGGGAGGTGAGGGGAGGGTAGGAGAGGAGAGGGGAGGGTAGGAGAGGGGAGGGGAGAGGAGAGGGGGTTGGAGAGAGAGAGAGACATGTGGGGTTAACACTCAGTGTCCGGGCGAGAGAATCTCTCTCTCTTGCCAGGCACTTGTGGGGTTAACCCCACAGAGAGATCTCTCTCTCTCACCCAGACACTGTGAGTGTTAACCCCACAAGTGCCCGGCGAGAGAGATCTCTCACAAGTGTCTGGGTGACAGAGAGAGATCTCTCTCTCTCTCACCGGGCACTTGTGGGGTTAACATTCACAGAGTCCGGGCATGCGCTGTGGAAAAAGCCGGTCCGGCGCTGAGAAAAAACGTTGCAGAGAACGTTTTTTCCAGATGCCGGACCGGCTGTTTTTGCCGGATCTGGCAAAAACCGGATACGCCGCATAGGCATCAGGCGCAATGCGGCGATAATGAAACTCTATGGGGAAAAAACCGGATCCGGTGGCAACAGGTGCCGGATCCGGTTTTTACACTTTTCGCCGCATCGCGCCTGATGCACAAAAACTGATGTGTGAAAGTAGCCTTAGTGTCTTTTTAGAGAGACGCGAAGTGAATGAAAAACATTCAATTTTTTTCTTTACAGAGCCTTTGTCACAAGCTGGGCTTGACAGAAGTAAAAAGATGGTGCTATTGGGGACTTAAGTAGCCATTGGCTGCCACAGTAACACATTGGAACCCTGAATGCATCACAAGGGGTCGAATGGGCAACAATACTGATCCCTCACTACCTCCCAGTATCTAACCACTTAAATGTTACAGTCAGTGCCTGACAGCAGCATATAGTGGTTAAACCTTGATCTGTCTCAACTGTTAGAGACAGGTACATAGTTTGGATTCAGCTCATGGAGAGCTCTACATCCTGCACCTGATATGTAATGTACTTATAAGTCACATGTCAGGAAGGGGTTAATCAGTCATAGATTATTTCAGTAATAGCACAAAGTTTAGAAAGGAGATGTCTGCTCTATTCACATTCTGCAATTTTTTTTAATTTTAAAATATAATTTCCATTTCATGTATTTTTGACATATCTACATGTGCGCTTCAATTTTCATAACTCTCCTAGAAATTTTTAGATCAGAGGTGTGGCTCTGCTTATAACCAGGCTAAGTGTTCTTGTGGCGCCCCTGAGGCTCAGTCGCCACAGAGGTACTGCACCTCCTCCTGAGGTGTGGTGCCCCACCATCCAGGTAAGGTGGAAGCTCCTGACCACGCTCCAACGCCTGCACCCCACACCACAAAGTAGTGTAGCAAAGCACCTTCGGTGGCTCCCTGCTTGGAGTATAGCAAAGCACCCATTGGTGGCTCCCTGCTTGGAACACGAAACGTGCTGGGAGGTGAGTGGAATTAGTTTACATTACAAGGAGTGGGAAGAGTTTAAGTGGAGTAGTCAGTAGTTGGTGAGAGAGAGGAGAAGATCCCTAGAGAGAGGGATAGATGGATGGAAGTGCTGCAGCAGATCCCAGTGATCTGGGTCTGCTGGCATGGGAAAGAGAGAACGAGAGAGCAACATAGACTGAAAGCTTGACTCTCCATTGAAGGAAAGGATTAGTACGGAACGTGAGGAGTAAAAGAGAACAGAGGACGTGGGTGAGAAGAGAACCCTTACTAGAAGTTCTAAGCGCAAGGCCGGGGCCCGGTCCCCGAGGTTGTACGGATACTAATGGTCTTGCAGCAGACACCGGAGGAATAGAAGTAGTGACCACTTTATTCCCACACAAGACATGGGGGCACAACAGCAACTGGATAGTGAGCCGGGACTTAGTAGCAAGGAGTCCCCGAAGCAGGCTACAGCTGTCTGCCATACAAGTAGAGTTCATAGGAACATCAGCCAGGAGGAACTCCAGTGTAACTCAGTACTAGGAGTATTTCATCTAAAGGCGCTATAAGAGGAGACGTTCAGAAAGGCACAAGTTGGCGGAGTGTTGGAAAGGAGTATTCTATCTGGCCTGGGTGGTTGACTGAGTCCCAGACCCGGAGGACACGGCACAGAAGCAGGCACCTGTTTGTGCAACAGACTGTGAGTAAAGCTTTGGAATTACATGCCCTGGTGTCCTCCACTTATTCCAGCGTCAACCTGCCCAGCACCGCTACATCCCCTGTGCCTGACACTACACCACCTAAGTGTCACCATATCTACTCTGCCCTGGGACAACAGCCCTGTCTGTGGATGGCTATACCATCACTGCTGCACCACACCATCTGTCCCAGAGGATCTGTCTGCAGCGTCGGCCTAACATCTACATTGCCGAACACCACAGGTGGCGTCACGACTTATTCATTCACACTGAACATTTACCATGGGCGCCCAGGACCACGGGCCGGGTCACAGCTACCGTGACAACTCCCATTGAGATCCGCCATGCCCGGTACCGAGTACCCCATAGCCCTGGGTGTGAGGGCATCCCATTCTCCTTAGTCAGTCTGCTGAATGTTGAGCAACGTGTTGAAGTTGGTGAGTGACAAGCCAAAATGTGAGCTGTAGGTGGGAGAGAGACAAGCCCGAGATGCCCTCTGAAGAGAGACTGCACAGGTCAGATAGGAAACCTAAGCAGTCTATGTGTTGAAGCAGCAGAGTAACTGGTGGAAGCTCCATCTTGTTTACAGTGAACTGTGCATGGAGTTGATCATTTCTGTTTGGTGCTGGAAGCTGCTGAAGCTCGGCCTAAAGGGGACACCAAAACTGGTTGGAACATACCTGTTCTGTGTACAAAGTTTGATCCAGGAGAAAGAACTAATCTATTCAGCTGAGCCAGCACTGACACATATCTGCCTTGTACATGAACTGTGAATGCTGCCTAAGGCTATGTGCACATGCCGCAGATTCACCTGCGTTTTTTTCCACGCGGAACCGCAGGTAAAGTGACCTGCGGTTTGGTCTGCGGTTTTGCCCTGCGGTTTCATACCTCTACTATGTTAAAGGTGTGAAACCGCTGCAGAAACCGCCCAAACAATTGACATACTGTGGTTTGTAAACCGCAGCAAAACCGCGCGGAAAAAAACGCACCGTCAGCACAGCGTTTTTGAAAACCCATAGGGTTTCATTGTACTGTACTTGGTCTGCGGAACTGCTGCGTTTCCGCAGGGCCAAAACCGCTGCGGAAACGCAGCAGAATCCGCACCGTGTGCACATAGCCTAATGCCTACATAAGACAAAGGTCATTTTAATTAAACCTCAAACTACAGATTCCATGCCAAAAGTCAGTGACAAAGTATAATGTCCTCCATTAAAAGCCATGTTATGCTGTATATCTGTACACTTGAATGTACCGCTAGTAAGTCATTTCACATATCTGAAATATTCTTCCTTTTTATAACCAATGAAGTTTTATTTACTGCACCTTCAAGGAAATATATCTGTTGATCCTTATCTGTTATAAAATGTTTCTTAGCTGTTTCCACAACTTTGGGCAGGTCCATTATGGTGACTGTTGACTCATTGTATCTAGATACAAATTGTTTTGCAAGAGCTCCTGAACATCCTAAAAGAGAAAAATAGTTTTCCATGTAAAGTGCTGACACATATATATGTATATATATATATACTGCTACAAAGTAAGAATAATTTCAAATAGAATTGATAATAGTTTACTAATTACCAAAGTGCAAAGTAAAACAATAGCGAAATCTAAATGACATATTTGGTGTGACGGCCCTTTGTCTTCATAACAGCATACATTTTTCTTGGTATGCTTGCACAAAGTCAGGGATTTTGAAGCATAAGGGTATGTGCACACGGTGCATATTCAGCTTTAGAATTTTCTGCGCAGATTTCACTAAATCTGCTGGTCAAATGACCTGCGTATTTAGTGCTTTTTTTGTGCGGTTTTACTGCAGTGTGGATTTCTAGAATGGAGCAGGTGGAAAACTGCACCAAAGCGCACAAAAGAAGTGACATGCTGCTTTTTTTCATTCTGCACCAAATCTGCGCAGAAAAAAAAGCAGCATGTGCACCGCGAATTTTGTTTCACATAGGCTACAATGGTGCTGTACATCACATGCAGTTCTGCTGCGCATACGCAGGGCCAAATCTGCTGCGTATATGCAGCAGAAACGCACTGTGTGCACATAGCCTTATAGTCAAATGTGATAATGATCATCATCTTCATATGTAGTTTGAATGCAGTCATTAACTGAAACATACACAGCTGTGTCTGTGTCCACAACCTCACCTCTGCCACAGAGGTGAGGTTGTGGAAGTCTGTTTCATGTCTCATAGGTTCTTTGTATATTGCAGCTTTGCACTTTGTGTGCTTATTTAATCATTGTTTTGCACTTTACCATATTGCATTATTTTTTATTTCTTTTTTCCACTTATTCACTCTTATCACTGTTTACCAGAGGTTTTATTTTATATGGACTTTTATAACCTTTGTGGGTTATTATATATGTCTATTTAGCACTATATCTTTTATATTGTATCTTTATTGATCCTGTATATGCACACATTGCTTTTTAACTTTTGAACTTTTAATATTGTCTTACCATTATGCCTATATGTTCATCTAAATAAACATTGTTATTACACAAATTTCCTGTCTGGAATTCTCTATCTATTCTTTGCTCTTGGTATTGGGTTTTGCTCATGTTAAATATATGTACGCATGACGCATGTGTGGCGCCCCCAGGAGTATGGTCACCACAGTGGCATTACCTTCCTCCTAGGAGTGTGATGTCATGCTTGGAAGCAATAAAGGGTCTCTGTCAGGTAAATTCAACACACAGCACGGTTCCCACTCCAGGCCAGCAGAGGGAGCTCTGAACCAAAGCAGGGGGAGGAGCTGCTCTCTGGGGGCCAGGAAGGGGAAGTTAGTTAGTTCCTGTGAGGAGGGTGAAGTGCTGGAGGATTGAGCAGAGTTCAGGCTCACTTCCAACGCAGCGCATGGTCTGGAGTCTGGGCTCCGAGGTTGTATGGATACTAATGTTCCTGCAGCAGAAACCGGAGGAATAGGAAGCTGTAAATGCTCTGTTCCCACATAAGACTCGGAGGCACAACAGCAACGTGTGAGCCAGAAGAAGGAGGCTGCAGCTGTCTGCCATACGAGGGGATTCTAAAAGAGAGCAAGCAAGGGGAACTTCAGTGTATCTCAGAACTGCATGTACCTCAGATAAGCACTAGAATGGAGACTACACAACCCATCTCCATAGAGAGATTCCTAAGTTGCTTCCAGGCTGGCCAACTCCTGTTCCATCTGTAATCTGGATCCTGGACTGCACTTGCAAAGTAAAGGTAACAGAAACTGCACCCTGTTGTGTCAATGCCTTCTTCCTGCAACCCCTTCAGCTCTGCTACATCTCTGTGCCTAACACTGCGCACACTTCCTCAACACCTATTACTACTGCCCTGGGACTACAGCTCAACCTGTGGGGAGCTATTACAACTTGCTGCCTTATACTATCTGCCCCAGAGGATCTGCCTGCAGCGTCGGCTTAACCCCTTCATTGCTGAGCACCACAGGTCGCGTCACGTATCATCCACTTATAAACTTTAATCAGCCATGTTTCACCCCTTTTACATGGACGCCAAGGGCCACGGACTGGGTCACCGCTACTGTGACACTTCCCTCTGAGATACCGGCCCGGTACCGAGTACCCCACTGCCCTGGTGGGCAATCCACATGCGGATCTATGCGGATCAAACACTACGGACACAGACGCAAATGTGAAACCAGCCTAAGAGATGGGCAGGATGGCTACTCACCATATCGAACCTCACGGGTGCGGTTCCCACAGGTTAAACGTCCCGGCCACTGAATTTTCATTCTGTCTGGGTGTCTGGAGGCAAGAGAGCTCCAGAGAAGTGTTTATGTGAGATTGTGCTGAACTGTGTGGTACCCCGAGCGCACGGATCCCCACAGGCAGAGGCTTATTGGCAACAACGGGCAGAGCCTTCCATCTGCAAGACTGACATGTATATGTTTATAAAGTAGTTTAAGTTTATGCTGGAATAATGGTGTGATGTGTGAATTGTATATATACTTTACTTGTGTACTCTGTAAATGTGTGATATGTGAACTGTGTATATACTGTACTTGTGTGATATGTGAACTGTGTATATATACTGTACTTGTGTGCTCTGTAATTGTGTGATTTGTGTGCTGTGCTTGTGTCAGATATCCACTGTGGTTGTTTGTGTGTTGTCCTTGTATGATGTAGTCACTGTGCTTATGGGACATTTCTGCTGTGCTTGGTGATGTGTACACTGTTTTTGACGTGGGCATGCTTTGTTTGTGTGATGTCTACTCTGTCTTTGTGTGATGTGTACGCTGTGCATGGTGATGTGTATGCTATCTTTATGTGATGTGTACACTGTGTGTGTGTGTGATGTGTGCGTGTGCACACTATCTGTGTGTGATGTGTACACTGTGAGTGATGTGTGTGTGCTCTTTGTGTGATGTGTATGCTGTGCTTGGTGATGTGTACGCTGTCTTTGTGTGATGTGTGCATGCAGGGCCACCATCAGGGCATTACTGCACTTACTGGCGTATGGGGCTCTGCGAGCCCGGAGTAGGATGCCTCTCTTCTGCTTACTAGGCCCCAGCAGCAGGATCCGTCCACTTCAGTAACTGATCGTGCATCCTCAGACGTTCAGTTAAAATCTGTTGACGTGCAGGAGATTCCTCCTGCATAGCAACAATTAACAGCAACCAGCCAATCACAGGCCAACAGCTGACATCAGTGCACTATACTGCTATGGGGGTGCATTATACCCCTATAGGGATGCATTATACTAGTATGGGGGTGCATTATACTGCTATGGGGGTGTATTATACTACTATGGGACTGCAATATACTACTGTGGAACTGTATTATACTACTATAGGGGTGCCCTATACTGCTATGGTGGTGCATTATACTATATATGAATATGGCGTACATTATATTACTATTGAGGTGCATTATACTACTATGAGGGTGCATTATACTGCTATATATGACTATGGGGTCCTGTTATGATTGGGTCACCGAGGAGGAAAGCAAAACCAAGCTAAGCCACAGAAAACCAGAGAGGTTGGTAACTAAGTGGATTTCAGACCCCTGATTCTATCCACACAACTAGCAGTAGCCTTGGAGTGTACCGATGATGATCCTAGACGCCTCGACACAGCTGGAGAACTAAATAAGCCTAAAGCAAGAAAGGGGAAATCTAAACTGCCCCAGAGCAGACCCCAAAGGAATAGATAGCCCCCAAACACATATATTGTTGATGAGACAAGATGAAAACACAAACGCAGGTAGGAAAATAGACTGAGCAAACGATGGGGCCCACACTGACTAGACAGGACAGGAAAAGAAAGACTCTGTCTGCAATCACGCAAAAAAACCTGCAAAAAAAAAGTCCAACACGTCTGATGCAAAAATACTGAAGTCGCACGACTTCGCCAACTATATCAGCACTCTGGTATATTCTGAAAACAGAGCAGAAAGAGGCCAATCTAATAAGGGACAAAAACAAACTGGCACAAGCAGTAACGGCTGTCTTAAATCCAGTCAGAAATTCCTGATCTTCAGTCATCCTCCTCATTATCAGGTGGCAGGCCTCTGTTAAATAGATCAGCTCTATTACCTCCAGTAACCACCAGAGGGAGTCCGGAAAGAGAACTCATGACCCCTCTGTCAATACAACCAGCTCCACTACCTTCAGTAATAACCAGAGGGAGGCCAGAAAGCGAATTCACAACAGGGTCAATTATACTATTATATATGACTATAGGGGTGTGTTATACTTTATATATGACTATGGGGTCCATTATACTATTATATATGATCATAGCGGTGTGTTATACTTTATATAAGACTATGGGGTTCATTATACTTCTATGTGGATGCATTATACTACTACTATATATGACTATGAGATGCATTATAATATTATGGATGACTATTGGGCAATATTGAGAGACATGAGGCAGAATAGGAGGACACGTTGGGTCCAGAATGGGAAGACATGTGGGTTTCAGAATGTGGGATATTATTATTGTAGGGGCTAATTAAAGGATATTATTTTTGAGAATACTGTTTTCACTGTAGGGGAGGAGAGGTTCTGTTACTCTGCAGGGCGACATGGTTCATTTTTTTTCTTCTTCTGGCATAGTGTAGAGGTTGGGTAAAAATTGGGGAATGTGCTCTAAATAACTGTTATTTTCTGCAGAGACATGTCCTCACTGGAAGAAGTGATGGCGGTGTGCACTGGATGAAGATGAAAAGCGGAGATGAAGGACTTCAACTAGAAATGTCACCGGTGAGTTAGTGCGTTACCTGTACACTGACACTATACACGGTATACTATATACAGAGATCCTGTGTATAATGTCATCGCCCGGTGATCACTGTATTATCTGTGCAGTGACACTATATACAGAACTCCTGTGTATAATGTCACTGGTGATTACTGTATTACCTGTACACTATACACTTTATACAGAGCTCCTGTGTATAATGTCACTGGTGATTGCTGTATTATTTCTACACTACATACAGAGCTCCTGTGTATTTTTTCACTGGTGATCACTGTAATAAGTGTACACCGACACTATACATCGTGTACTATATGCAAAGCATCTATGTGCAATGGTACTGTAAAATTAATATTGTTTTTTTATTAATGATCAGTATTGTAGTATTCGGTCACAATGTGGTTGAAATATATGGTCCGGCCATAGTGTGGTGGTAATTGTTCCTTGCATGTGGTATTATTTGGTAACTATGTCGGTAATATGTGATCCAACCATGGCATGGCAGTTTTTGTGCCTTGTATGTGGTATTATTCTGTCACTATGTGGTGGTAATATGTGGTCTGGTCATGGTGTGGCAGTATTTGCCCCTTGTATGTGATATTATTGTTCATTTTAAAAAATGTATGTGATGCATTCCCTTAACTTCTAAATCCCCGGAGGTATTTTCATTTTCGCGTTTTCGTTTTTTTGCTTCCCTTATTCCAAAGCCATAACTTTTTTACTTTTACATCAATATGGCCATATGAGGGCTTGTTTTTTGTGGAATGAGCAGCACTTTTGAACCACACCATTGGTTTTAACATATCATGTACTGGACAACGGGAAAAAAATTCCAAGTGCGGTGAAATTGCAAAAAAAGTGCAATCCCACAGTTGATTTTTTTATCTTGTTCACTAAATGCTATAACTGACCTGTGTGGTGTAGTGACCACTGTGTCCACTAGGGGGCGCTGTGTGGGTGACCCAGGACAGGTGTATAAGTATTTTCAGTGTCCTGATAGGTGTAGGATGCTGAATGATCGTAATGTATCTCAAGGTGGGTGGCCTTGAGATGAAGGCTTGCTTATGTGCTGATCAGCAGAGCTGATCTTTCGTTCCAATGTGTCAGGGAGAAGTCTTCAGGTAGCTGGAGAGACGGGTGGAACCAGCTACCTACAAATCCACCCAGGGGTGTGTGTTTAAAAACGCCCATAGTAAAGTGTATGTGTGTGAATGATTGAAGGACCTGTGATGAGGTCATAGCCATGTGACCCGGTGGGCGTGGCTGCAGACCATATAAGGTGGCCAGGTTAGGTCACATGGGTGATTGCTGGGACCCGGTTGGTCCGTATGAAAGGTCTCGTCTGGGCTGACGTGAGACCGACTGAAGGAAGATGGGTCTACCTTCCTGTACACATGAGACATGTGTGTGAGAGTTCCCTGGAGGGAATGAATGTCTGCACCGAGAAGCAGCCATGAGGTAAACCCAGACAGGGGATATAACTGTGAAGGCTAGAGAGCCTGTGTACTGGACATTGCACAACCTGTGTGACCAAAGGCTAAGCAGAGTGAAGCTCTGTCATGGACGCTATGCTGTTTATATGAACTTTATGTTGCTGTTCCTGGTTTATGATGCCTAATAAACCGCATGGACTGTTGGAGTTATGTTAAGAAACCTGTACCGGATGTGATTTATTGGCTGCCAAGCGAGTGTCCCCTACCCGAATGTCAGCGCTACCTTACACCTGCCATTATGATTCTCCAGGTCATTACGAGTTCATAGACACAAAACATGTCTAGGTTCTTTTTTATCTAAGTCGTGAAAAACAATTAAAAAAAAATTACTGCCAATTTCTGATACCCATAACATCTCCGTTTTTGTGATCTCGGGTTGGGTGAGGGCTTAAATTTTTTGTGCGCTGAGCTGATGTTTTTAATTATACCATTTTGGCATAGATACGATCTTTTGATCACCCGCTATTGCATTTTAATGCAATATTTTTGAGACCAAAAATATTGGCGTTTTGACTTTTTTTCTCTTTACGCCGTTTAGCGATCAGGTTAATTCTTTTTTATATTGATAGATCGGGTGATTCTGAATGTGGCGATACCAATTATGTGTATGTTTGTTTTTTTATTGTTTGATTTTGAATGGGGCAAAAGGGGGGTGATTTGAACTTTTATATTTTTTTAATTTTTTAAAACTTTTTTTAACTCTTGGCATGCTTTAATAGTTTCCATGGGAGACTAGAAGCTGCCCTTAATCCAATCGTCTCTGCTACATATAGGCGGTCATCAGATTGCCTGTATGTAGCAGAATTGCTCATTTGCTATGAGTGCTGACAACAATAGAGGTCTGCTGGAGACCTCTGGTTGTCATGCCAACCTATCGGCGATCCACGGTCATGTGACGTGGGTGCCAATGGGTGGGATTTCCAGCATGCTTTCCAGAAGCATGTGTTAAATGCCACTGTCAGAGTTTGACAGCAGCATTTAACTAGTGAACAGCCGCAGGTGTTCAAAACAGCTGACATGTGCCAGTAAAGATGTGGTTTCAGCGCCGGAGCCCACATCAAAGGGACGGAGTCCGACAGTGGCGTGCTATTACGTCCGATGTCGGAAAGGGGTTAAAGAAAAATAAATAAAAATATACCTAAAAAGAGTATTGGATATTTTAGCAAATTTTTAATAGGTTAGAGTAGAGTAGGGCCCTGCCAAAAGAGTCTACCTAGTCGTGGTGGCGGCTTGAAAAAAATCTTTTAGCCAAAACACGAGCTGCTGGCTATATATGTGAACTCATGTTACATGTGAAACATTAATGTGTGATTGGTGAGGACGTGGTGCAGATGTGGAGTTTTTCTATGAGCGGGTGGTGGGACTGTGGAAGGTTTGAGGGTTGGAGGTGGAGCCTGAGTGGAGTCTCAAGAGGGCCCAGAAATTTTGCCAGTATGGGGCCCTGAAATTCCTAGTGGAATCCCTGTGTGCATGCACTGTTTGTGTGTTGTGCACGCTGTCTTTGTGTGGTGCATGCATGCGCTGTTTACGCTATGCTTGATGTGATAAAACTCAAACGATATTTATTGTACTGACTGACTGTCACATAGTAAAACACTGTATACGTGTAGCATTGTGGGGTTCAAGCTTTATGCTGTGGGGAGAAGAATAGGCAAGGGTACATACTATTGTACTGGCTGCAGGATGACTGTGGCTTTGAAACACTGAGTGGCTAAAGGTAACAGTGTGTTAGAATGCACTGTAATGTTAGTGAATGTAGTTGCCTGACCCTGAAACAAAATGAATAAACCCAATTTATTTGGATTCATTTAGTGAGATTTTGCCACCGAAATAATGTGATCTTGTGCAAATTGTGTCACAGACAAATTCTCAGCCAGTGTTAGTAACTTGATGTAATCTAAAAAAAAATCTATATAGTTCTGGCAAAAATTAAGAGACCACAACATCAAAACCCTGTCATGGGCGGCCCATTCTCCTGACCTGAACCCCATTGAAAAACTCTGGAATGTAATCAAGAGGATGATGGATAGGCACAAGCCATCACACAAAGAAGAACTGCTTAAATCTTTGCGCCAGAAGCAGTGTGAAAGACTGGTGGCAAGCATGACAAGACACATGAAAGCTGTTTTTAAAAATCATGGTTATTCCACAAAATATTGATTTATGAACCCTTACTGAGTTAAAACATTAGTATTGTTGTTTCTAAATGATTATGAACTTGTTTTGTTTTCATTATTTGAGGTCTGAAAGCACTGTTGTATTTTTTTAATTTTGACCATTTTTCTTTGTCAGAAAAAAATACAAAATTTATTGCTTGGAAATTTGGAGACTTGTCAGAAATTTATAGACTAAAAGAACAATTTATATTTTACTCAAAAATATACCTATAAAGAGAAAAATCAGACATACTGAAAATTTTGCAGTGGTCTCTTCATTTTTACCAGAGCTGTATACAGTGTGTCCGTAAAGTCATGGTGCACTTTTATAATTTACATTTTCGTGCCCTTTCTCTGGCCCAATCATATCAGACCTGTTCATGAGGAGAGATAACATCTATGAATGTGCACCTAAGGATTAGCAGTTAATTGCCGGCTACGTCTCTATCACACATATCTATGGCGGTTTGGAGGTTATGACTTTTGTGATGGTGCTCGCCTTACAATTCTGGACTTTCTTATTGCTACTTTTACAGTTTACATTTTGGCACCCTTTCTCTGGCCCAATCATATCAGACCTGTTCATGAGGAGAGATAACAATAACCAATCAAACAACACAAACTCATTTAAGCTGTTTCTGAGCCCCCAGTCAGATTAACCCCTGATAAATTGAACTCTAATTAATACACTGCCAGGTCTGTGACATCATGCAACCACAAGTTTGGATGTGTGTAGGGCAACAAATGGAGGACACATCGAACTGCACTGAACAGGTATGAAACTGGGAGAGTTTTTCTATTATTTGGAGCAGATTTCACATTTCTATCGTCTTTTGTTGCTTTCCAGTGACTGGTCAAAAGTGCACCATGACTTTATGGACACAATGTATATACCCAGGATACCCAAATGACTTAATGTTTGTTATGGGGTTTACATTACTGTGCCAAAGTGTTTGTTAAAGAAGTGTCTAATGTGATACCCCTATTACCAGGGAGATGTTTTCTGCATTATTGTGCTATGTACTATTAACGTGCTAATGCGATATATTGTCTTCGACATTTCGGAAGTTCTTTATCCCACATACTTAGTTTTTCTTGCTCAACCTATTACTACCAATTTTAGCTCCCTGGACAGTATTTGTTTTTTTCCCTAACATGAGGGGTAACAGGGTCCGATAGGAATATAACACAGCCGGCGCTGAGCGGGGGCGCCAATTGCTTTATATATAGGGTTCTAACCTCTGTGGTTATGCAGAAGACTGTGGTAAAGAGCTTTAATGGGGTTTTATCGCGTCAGGCCCTAAATATGTATTTGATTGTTCTCTACCCAGAGTCCCAGAGTTTTCATTTCTGTTTTTTGGTGGCTTTGAGTTTTTTGTACTTATATAATTTTAAAGCATATTTTTAGTATTTAGTATAGTATTTTTTGCTGTGATTTATGACTTTAGTGGTTTACACATCATTTACAATAATTTTTGTGAGTCTCCTGAGATTCTAGTGATTGGCAGCAGCAGTAATAAGGGCTGTGGTCATGAGATCATGATTGCAACCTGTCAACAAATACAGGAGATCTAGTAGAGTGTTTGTGCCAGAACTGCTTTTTAGTCCCAGTCCTGCCCTGCTGACGTCTTCCATAAGTCTCTGTACAATAACCTCCAGTGATGACTTCTCATGTTGACAGGTGACCTCCACAGACAATCGCAGGTAGAAGTGGTCACATGTGTTATTAGGTTATAGATGGAGAGCGTGATACCAATGTGGGACCGACAATAGACATAAAATTAGAAATTTCTATTTTTTTTTATTCAAACCGTTCTACATACAATCTGTACAAAGATCTGCCTGATTTATTAACTATTTGTCGTTGCAGATTTCCATGTGGCGTGTTGTGGATTTACTGCATACATTTATGTATGTAAAATAATTTAATAAATCAAATAATTTATAGGACTTTTTATTACCTCCCAGATCAAAGACTGTGTGGTATGCAGAGAGGTCAAAAGCTTGTATAACATCTTCTCCACAAACATTCCATATTGTGTCCATATTATGCATAAAATTCACCATCTGCTCTTCTGATCTAAGCACAAATTAGTAAAAAGAAAAACGGGAACAGCATTTATACCTTTAAATACAAAGCATTATGATGTAGATACACTGCAGATGTTTAAGCTGGGTTGGATTTTCTTCCTTTTTAAAAAAAAAAAAAAGACAGGAGTGGGCACCTACAGCAGTGGTTCCCACATGGATTCGATTTCCAATGCTGATTTGATGGTACATACTGTATGTCCACCCCTGAGCATATTACCCTGATGACCCATTGTGATATCACAGCAGATTTTTTGACCAAATCCCTGTTGTGATGTCACAGATTACCTGACTGAAACCTTCTTGTGATATCACAGGAGCCTACCTTACAGAAAACGACACGAAGTCACCAGACCTTGCCTTACAAACACACGAATGTGATGTCACAGCAGCTTACCTGACTAAACTCTGTTGTGATGTCATGGCGTACCTGACTGAAACCTTCTTGTGATGTCACAGTGATCACGTGATTGGAGCTTTTTTTGTGACATCATTGCGGCTCACCTCACTAAAAACCACTAGTCATGTCAGAGCTAGCTTGACTAAAACACTTTTAATGTCCCAGGAGCTTACCTGGATGAAACATTTTCATTATAGTACAGCAGTGCACCCAAAAACATAGGTCCCCTGTATATGACCTGTATGTGGCACTAAGAAACAGGCTTTGTGTTATTATTTAGGGTCTCCAGCACACAAACCCTGACAATCACAACACCTTACAGCACACAAATGATTAGTAGGACATCAATATATCCTGTGGGAATACTCACACCCTTATTTTTACAAGGCAATCTAGTTCAGATCTATTACACAAAATTGTTGGTACCCGTCGACTAATGACAAAAAATAATGACAAAAAAAATCGGGGTATATTTACCTTCCGGCGTCCCGCGCTGCATTCCCGGCCTCGGCGTTCCCAGAAATGCCTTGCGGCAAGGCCCTGTAATGACGTGGTCTCGCGAGATCGCTATAGCAACGTGAGACTACGTCATCACAGGTCTCGCAAGGCATTACTGGGAACGCTGAGGCCCGGGAATGCAGCGCGGGACGCCGGAAGGTAAATATACCCCAATTTTTTTTATTTTTTTTAGCATTTTAACATTCTATCTTTTACTATTGATGCCGCATAGGCGGCCTCAATAGTAAAAAGCTGCTCACACTTGTCAAACACTATGTTTGACGAGTGTGACCAACCTGTCAATCACTTTCCAAGCGATGCTTCAAATCGCTTGGAAAGTGCTTGAATATCGCACACGAAAATCGTGGCAAAATCGCGATCATAATCTCGGTAAAATCGCGGTGAAATCGCGCGGAAAAAAACGCGCGATTTCTGGGAACGAGTGCGGTTTTTAGTGTGCGTTTTAAAACGCTACGTGGGCCCATAGCCTTACAGTTGGACCCAGAACTTCATATTCATTTGCAAAACCAACAATCATTGCGGCGACAAGTTTGTGCACAAGTTACCTGTAAATAGCTTCAAATACGTCTTTTGAAGACACTCCAAAAGCCCTCTCATTTTGACTTTTTCCCTCTCTGCAATATAATAAGGAGCATTATTTGGTTACATTTATAATTGACAAAACATTTCCTTCTGTACATTTTATGTGCAATTATCATGTACAAACGTCATCCTGTATTCAAGCTTCAAAGCGTCATCCCTGGCATAAACTAAAAGGTTACATTTCTGTCACTTTTTCTTATAAACACATCTTAGGAAAAATAGATTTAAAAAAACTGAAACCATTTGCCTCAGTCTCACTCCTTCAAACAGTTTCTAATAGCCAAGAAGCAATTTCAGTCACATATGATAAAGTCTGTACTCGATGAGTTTATTAGACTTTTTTTTTGCCATTTAGTGTAAAATCTGCATGGTCCTGAAGACTGTTCCCAAAATACAGTTGCAGTTGCAAGTCTGAATGGAAGCACAATGTGTGAGGCACTCTGTGCTGCAGTATGCTGTCTCAGTATCATGCTCAATTATATGGATATACAGCTGTGTGAAAAAGTGTTTGCCTCCTGTTAGGCATCAAATTTCCCCTACTGCACAGGGGGAATCTCAAGCCATGTCCTCTGCGGTCTCCCATTCCTCTGTGGCCACAGAGACTCCTGCTGCTCAGCAGAAGCGTCGGTCCAGACGTCTTGCCCTGGCTAATGCTAGATGTCTGATTTCTCCTTCAGGCTCTGCTGTAACACCATGCTTTAATCAGCAGCAAGCAGACGCTCCAGGGACTAAGTCCTGTATTTTGCCTACTGATCATGCCTGTGGGACGATCTCTCATTGGAGGTCAGAGGTCACATGCGCAGGTCCCGCTCCTGCTCGGATTGGTCCACCACTGGGAAGGTCCCGGAAGGACGCCACTATAAAAGTCACATGGCCGCTCGGCCATGTGCTAGTATAGACTCTTATGCTAAAGGTGTGTATGATGATGGATGCATGTATCTGGTGACTGACTCATTTGAAACCCCTACACTTGGTTGTGCCTGTTGTTAGGGTCTAGTGGTTAGAGTCAGCGCCTGTCAGTGGCTAGGCTTTAGGCCACATAGCTCCA
This sequence comes from Dendrobates tinctorius, assembly GCF_039654945.1. Classification (NCBI taxonomy): domain Eukaryota; kingdom Metazoa; phylum Chordata; class Amphibia; order Anura; family Dendrobatidae; genus Dendrobates; species Dendrobates tinctorius. Next base: position 65,722,324 of record NW_027361684.1, on the reverse strand, counting down.
GGTCAGCACCTCATGTAGCGCCATATTGTGCAATCCAGCGCAAGGCACATAAGTGCCGTATCTACAGCGGTGCCGAGTGCTGGTGAGTCAAGAGGGACTCCGACCCTGTGTCTTGGGGTAGAGTCGTGTGACTTTACACCAGCGCTTACTTCGCCAAGCTCTGTGAGCTTAACAGGCTTTGGCGATTATATTCGGTGGTAGTGCAGCTCTGTGAGGCAACAGAGTCCACCTCGTACACACCGGGTGACGCTAACCGGTGTGTGTTCGCTTATTACACTGCCATATATTATCTGCCATTACTTAGCTGCAGTATTCCATTTCTGCACGGTGGACCCCAGGCTGCGAACGCACCTCATTATCATTTTATTATTTGGTGCGTTCCGCCAGCCTAACACCGCCTTCCTGATTTCCTATTGTTTTGCATGTTTGTCACACTTAAAATGTTACAAATCAAACAAGTTTAAATATTAGACAAAGATAATACAAGTAAACACAAAATACAGTTTTTTAATGAAAATCTTTATTATCAAGGGGAAAATAAATCCAAACCTACAATGTCCTGTGGGAAAAGTGATTGCCCCCCACTTAAAACATAAATTAACTGTGGTTTATCACATCTTTGGGAAGCGGAGTTCTAATTCTGTTGGCAGTGGATTGCTCACGATACAGCAGAACTTGTTTATTCAGGAACAATATATGATAAGCTTAATAGATCAGGAATAAATCATTTGTGTGTCCATCTGTGCAGCATCTACAGCAGGCTGCTTCTCTCATACACAGACACAGGAAAAACAGGAAATACAGTCACATGCTCTCCCTGTGTGAGCCTCTGGGAGATTTTTTTGTTCTAACTTTATGAACAGCATACAAATCTAGCAACTAAACACTCATAGACATGAATGGATTTGTTGCTCCAAACATATTCCAACAAATTCCCTAGCCACACCCAGGCCTGATTGCTGCCACACCTGTTCTCAATCAAGAAATCAATTAAATTGGACCTGTGTGACAAAGTGAAGTAGACCAAAAGATCTTCAAAAGCTAGACATCATGCCGTGATCCAAAAAAATTCTGGAACAAATAAGAAACAAAGTATTTGCGATATATCAGTCTGGTAGCTTTTTGACTCCAACGAACCATTATCCACAAATGGCAAAAAATGGAACAGTGCTAAACCTTCCTAGGAGTGGCTGGTAGACCCAAAGTATCCCAAGAGCGCAGCGACAACTCATCCAAGAAGTCACAAAAGACCCCACAACAACATCCATAGAACTGCAGGTCTCACTAGCCTCAATTAAGGTCATTGTTCATTATTCTACTATAAGAAAGAGACTAGGCAAAAATGGCCAGCATGGCAAGAGTTTCAAGACGAAATCCACTGCTGAGCAATAAAAACAAAGGCTCTCTTGCAGTTTTCCAGAAAACATCTTGATGATCCTCAAGACTTTTGGGAGAATAATCTATGGACTGATGAGACAAAAGTTGAACTCTTTGAAAAAGAAATACCTGTAGCGCCCGCAACTCTGCCTGCAGTCACTGTGCTTAGGGCGTGCGCGCACACTTCCTCTTTCTTAAAGTGGCTGTGCACATTCCTCTAAAGTATCCCCAGCCAATTGCTGGATGTCACTTACGGTTTAAACTGTCTCCTCCAACATGGAGGTGCCTGTGCAATGTTGTGAGTTTGTTCCTAACACGCTTGTCAGTATTTAGGTCCCAATACTTGCATCTCAGCCTGCTGCACCCACCAGTGCTTCCTTCAATGGTAGCCAAGGCTACTGCATCAGCCAGTGCTTCCTTCAACAGCAGTCGAGTTTGCTGCACCCGCAAGTTCTTCCTTCAACGGTAACCAAGTCCACCATACCCACCAGTGCTTTCCTCAATGGCAGCCAATCCAGCTGCACCAGCCAGTGCTCATTTCAATGGCAGCCAAGCCAGCTGCACCTGCCAGTGCTCATCTCTCCATCAGAATGTCCTGTCTGAACTGAACCTGCAGTTCCTGTCATCTTCTCTGCCTGCATCTGTTGGACATTCCCCTGGGTCATCCCAGCTACCTGTTCCAATGGGTCAGCCATCATCTACCCAAGGTCAGTTCTGGAGTAGCACCTGGATCACCTCCCTAGTCTCTCCACAGACGGCAATGTCGCTAGCTGCTGCAAGTCGGTGGTCAGATTGGGTGAGGTTCCTCGTCACGCCCTTCCAGGTCTTCCGTGGGCTTTGGCACAGTGGTTGCACCACCCAGCCCATTACAGTTTGCAAAGGCCATGGAATCCACTGGCTCCCAGGCATATTCCATCTTGGACCTATATCAGGAGGTCTCCCGGCAGAAGGATCAGCATGACAAAATTCTATCCTATCTGTGGTCTATGAATACCCATCTTGATAAGCTGGCAGTACCGGCTGCTTTCACACCCTCTCAGGCAGCAGTTACCACCACGGTGACCCACCAGGCAGCAAGTTATTCACCAGATTCCTGACTTTTCCACACTTTGGAGGAGATTCCGCCCTGTGTCAGGGGTTCATTAATCTGTGCACATTGCAGTTTGAACTCCTGGCTCATTAGTTCACCTCAGACTGAGCCTAAGTGGCCTTCATCATGTCACATCTATCGGGTGAGGCCCTAGCATGGCTCAATCCTCTGTGAGAAATGGGATTTGTTGGTGTTGGACCTAGGGTCCTTCTTGGAAGCCTTTCGTAAGGTCTTCAACGAGCCTGGTCGTGTTTCTTCTGCAGCATCTTCTCTGCTCCAGTTATGCCAAGGTAACTTCTCCATGGGCCAGTGTACGGTCTGTTTTCATACGTTATCTTCAGAACTCGCTTGGAACAATGAGGCTTTGGTGGCAACTTTATGGGAAGGCCTCTCCAGGCGAATCAAGGATGAACTGGCTGGCTGGGAGATAACCACCTCTCTGGTTGACCTGGTGTTTCTCGCAAACTGAACTGACATTAAGTTCCAGGAACAGACCAAAGAGATGAGCTGCAAGAGAAGATTGGTACGCCTGGCTCTCACCTTTCAACGGCCGATCATTAAGCAAGTTCCTGCCGCATCTTCTTCGACTAAACCTATACGGATTGACCCGGTGAAGCCATCCATGCACCAAGAAGTTTGTCGAACCGAAGGGACATGATTCTATTGCGGCTGCTCTGAACACCTTATTCGTTCCTGCCCCAAGAGACCAGGAAACACCAATGCCTAGCGTTGGTAGGACAGGCTACCCTGGGCAAGACTTCTACCTCTCCATCATTGACCCTGACTGTGTCTGTCTCCTGCAGCAAAGGGTCGTTTGTTGAATTGGCCCACCTAGACTCTGGCTCCACAGGTAACTTTGTTCAACAGTCTGTGGTCGAGCGGTATAAGATCCTATGTCTTCCAGATCTGTTGGTGATTTCTTCTGTGGATGGAAAGCCGCTTCCCGAGACCATCCAGTTCATCACAGAGCTTGTGGAGCTTCAGATGGGGATGCTGCATTTGGAGATTTCTCTTCATGTGCTGTTTGGTCTTTCTTATCCTCTACTTCTAGGTCTCCCGTGGCTGCAAAAACATGAACCCATTCTCGACCGGAGGTATGGAAAAGTACTCCATTGGGGCTCAGGATGTCATGAAATATGCCCGCGGCCTGTGACGTCATTGCGAGCTCTGCGCATGCACCATAGGCCGCGGCCGGCCCTCTGCCTGTGATCTTAACGGCTGGCGGTGCCCTGACCCGGTAGCACCGCCGGACCAATGGGGGCACATCTGCGGGTATATCAGGCCGCCCTCCCTTAAGGGAGGCGCCTGATCGTTGTTGTTACTGACATCCATCTAGGTTCTGTGGTTTGCCTAGCAGCTTCCACTCTCTCTCACTGCCTTCTGTTTCCTTGCAGTTCAGCCTACCCGTGTCCAAACCTGCTGTCCTACTCCAGTCCCGCCTGTCTGTGTCCGCACCTGCAGTCCAGTTCCAGTCCAGCATACCCATGTCTGAGCCTGCTGTCCTACTCCGGTCCTGCCTATCTGTGTCCGCACCTGCAGTCCTGTTCCAGTCCAGCCTACCGTGTCCGTACCTGCTGTCGTACTCCGGTCCTGCCTGTCTGTGTCCACACCTGCAGTCCTGTTCCAGTCCAGCCTACCCATGTCTGTACCTGCTGTCCTACTCCGGTCCTGTCTGTCTGTGTCCATACCTGCAGTCCTGTTCCAGTCCAGCCTACCCGTTTCCGCTCCAGTCCTGCCTATCTGTGTCCGTACCTGCAGCTCTGTTCTAGTCCAGTCTACCCGTGTCTGTACCTACTGTCCTACTCCAGGCCTGCCTTCCCGTGTTAGTCCCTGCACTCCACTCCGAGCCGCCCCTCTTGGTTCCAGCTGCCGTGGCATTCGAACCCCTGGACCTGCTCCTAACGATCCCTGTATAGGGGTCGGTTCCACCTGGTTGCTCGTCCGGGGACCCTCGGTGTCACGGTCCAGAGGGTCCACTCCGGGAAGTCCGCCTTGTCTAGTGCAAAGCTAACAGTACGATCAGGCCATGGATCCCGCCGGTGCCTTGGCTCCCAGTCAAAAGGAGTTGCTCTTTTTACGGGAGAACCAGGGGTGCATCATGTCTGTAATGAAGTCCATGGAGTCGCGCCTGTCTGAACTACAGGCTGCCGATCCAGGGAACACCGCCCAGTTGGCCACCCTCCAGCAGGAACTGGGTCAACAGCACTACACCCAATCCATATTCTGTCCTATATGGCCTCTGTAGACAACCATTTGGGGGCCCCCCAGTCCACCGCCGCTACCCCCGGTCCCGCTTCATTTCCCTCTCCTCACCTTGCCAAGCCACCTCGGTACAGTGGTGACCCCAAACAGTGAAGAGGGTTCTTAAACCAGTGTAGCCTGCACTTCGAGCTTCAGCCTCACCAGTATCCCTCCGATAGGGCCAAGGTGGCCTTTATCATGTCCCATCTGGAGGGGGAGGCCTTATCCTGGCTGAATCCTCTCTGGGAGAGGGATGACCCCTTGGTTTCAAACATTCTGGTTTTCCTGGACACCTTTCGTAGAGTGTTTGATGAGCCGGGATGGGTAGCTTTCCTCACCGAGTCGCTTTTTAACCTTCACCAGGGCAACCTGACGGTTGCGGGTCAGGATACTCCCACCACTCTCGAGGACCTTATCTCATTGGCAACTCGAATAGACCTCCGGTTCCAGGAGTGCGCACGGGAGTCAGCTAGGGACAGGAGACCTACTAGGCCAATCCCGACCTCTACTCATTCCTTTAGTCCGCGACCAGCTGGGTCTGGTCACACTCCGCCTCCCGGGCCCATGCAGGTAGACCGGGTCCGGATGGCTGAGACATGTCAGAAAAAGAGACGGCCGCAGGGTCGCTGTCTTTATTGTGGAGGAGCTTCCCACTTCATCCGTTCTTGCCCTGAGAGACCGGGAAACTCTTCCCCCTAGGTCAGGTAAGAGAGGCCTACCTAGGTGTAAATGATTCCTCTCAAGCTCTCACGTTATCTGTTCTTTTACTTTCAGGCGAGAGGCGTGGGTCCGAGGTGGCCTACGTGGATTCGGGCGCTGCAGGTAGCTTCATCCGGCGTGAAGTGGTGGACAAGTATCGAATTCCCGTGGTTAACCTGAAGAATCCCAGACTGATCGCTTCTGTGGACGGCAGACCACTACAGGAACCCATCACAGTGGTCACAGAGGAGGTGGTTTTGCAAATCGGCGCTCTCCACCGGGAAAAAGTGGCCTTCTACGTGTTGCCTGATCTGTCTCACGCCATTCTGCTTGGTCTCCCGTGGCTACGGACTCATCAGCCGGTTGTCAACTGGTCATCGGGAGAGGTTTTGCGCTGGGGAGATGCGTGTCAAGGCCGGTGCCTGAAACCTATTTGTCCAACTGTCTCCGCGCACCCACCTCTGGAGCTTTCGGGGCTTCCTTCGGCCTACTGGTCTTATGCAGACGTCTTTGACAAGAAGGAGGCGGAGGTCCTTCCACCACACCGGCCCTTCAACTGTCCTATCGAGTTAATCCCTGGTTCCACTCCTCCTAGGGGTAGAATCTACCCACTCTCTCCCGTGGAAACTGCAGCCATGTCTGAATATGTCCAGGAGAATCTCGCCAAGGGTTTTATTTGGAAGTCCTCCTCCCCGCGGGAGCCGGTTTCTTCTTCGTTAAAAAGAAGGACCGTTCGCTACGCCCATGCATCGACTATAGGGGTCTAAACAACATCACCATCAAGAACCGGTACCCTCTCACACTCATTCCGGAGTTGTTCGACCATCTCAGAGGGGCACGGATCTTCTCCAAGTTGGATCTCAGGGGAGCATACAATCTTATCTGCATCCGTGCCGGCGATGAATGGAAGACCGCCTTTAACACCCATGACGGTCACTATGAGTACCCGGTGATGCCTTTTGGTCTGTGCAACGCTCCGGCTGCGTTCCAGGAATTAGTCAATGAGATCTTTCGGGATCTCCTGTACTCCTGTGTGGTAGTGTACTTGGACGACATCCTTGTCTTCTCCTCTGATCTTCCATCCCATAGGAGAACTGTCCGCCTGATTCTTCAGCATCTTCGGGAGAATCGTTTGTACGCTAAGATGGAGAAATGCCTGTTCGAGCAAACCTCGCTGCCATTTCTGGGCTACATTGTCTCCGACGCCGGGCTGCAGATGGATCCAGAGAAACTGTCTGCCATTCTCAAATGGCCCCGTCCTGTCGGCCTAAGAGCCATCCAACGTTTCCTCGGATTCGCCAACTACTACAGGCAGTTTATTCCACACTTTTCTTCACTTTCCAACCCAATTTCCGCCCTTACCCGTAAGGGGATCTCTTCTAACTCCTGGACACCGGAGGCAGAGGAGGCCTTCCAGTCGCTAAAACGGGCTTTTTCCACGGCTCCTGTGTTGTCCCGTCCTGAGAGCGGCAAACTTTTCGTGCTGGAGGTGGACGCCTCCTCGACAAGAGCCGGGGCCGTCTTATCCCTGAAGACCTCTTCTGGTCACCTACGCCCTTGTGGATTCTTCTCCAAAGCCTTCTCCTCTTCCGAGTGTAATTACTCGATTGGCGACTGTGAGCTTTTGGCCATCAAATTGGCATTGGAGGAGTGGTGTCATCTTCTGGAGGGAGCAGTCCACCCATTTGTCGTTTACTCGGACCACAAGAATCTGGCCTACCTTCAATCCGCCCAGAGACTTAATCCTCGACAGGCCAGATGGTCCTTGTTTTTTGCTCGCTTTAATTTTGAGTTCCACTTTTGCTCTGGGGACAGAAACACCAAAGCCGATGCCCTGTCCAGAGTCTATCAACCGCTGGAGGTTGGGGAGGAACCGTCCCACATCATCGAGCCCGTGAAGATTATCACCGTGGCACCGCTGAGGCTGCTTTCTCCACCTCCTGGCAAGACTCTCGTGCCGGAGAGTGCCAAAAGAAAAGTTCTTCTTGGGGGGCATTCCTCTAAATTGGCTGGCCATGCCGGAATCCAGAAGACCCTTGCTCTCATATCCCGGTATTATTGGTGGCCAACTCTCTGCCAAGATGTAGCTGACTTCGTGGCCTCCTGTTCCTCCTGCGCTAGGAATGAAACACCTCGTCGGCCTCCGTTTGGTCTGCTGCTTCCACTGCCAGTACCTACATCACCTTGGGAGAATGTTGCCATGGACTTTATCACTGATTTGCCCCACGCCTCCGGCTGTACGGTGATTCTAGTGGTTGTGGACCGCTTCTCCAAAATGGCACATTTTATTCCTTTGAGCGGCCTTCCTTCTGCACCCGGACTAGCCAAGATTTTCGGCCATCAGATTTTTAGGCTTCACGGCCTACCTCAACGGATTGTGTCGGATCGTGGAGTCCAGTTTACTTCCAAGTTTTGGAGAGCGCTTTGCCTACTTCTGAATATATCCCTGGACTTCTCTTCTGCAGATCATCCGCAGACCAATGGGCAAGTAGAGTGAACCAACCAGACACCATGTCACATTTGGAGAACCCCTGATGTGCCTAAACAGTGGAAACCTCCCCATTTCTAACTACAACCCTAACCCCAACACACCCATAACCATAACCCTAAGGCTGTGTGCACACGTTACATTTCTTTTCATTTTCACAGCTATTCTCCACTGCGGATTCGCCGCGAAAATGCAAAAAAAACAACAACAAAAAAACACATCCCATACAATCCTATGGGATTCTGCAATGCTGTGCTAATGCTGTGGATTTCTCCTCTGCCGAATCGCATAGCAGAAAAATACACAGCAGGCTCATTCTTTTTGCGGAATCGCAGCGATTCCGCACCCATAGGATTGCAGTAGTGCCGGACAGATGTCTTCTAATGCGTTTCTTTAACCCCTTCGTGACCGGGCCAATTTTTTAAATTCTGACCAATGTCACTTTATGTGGTCATAACTCTGGAACACTTCAACAAATCCCAGTGATTTTGAGATTGTTTTTTCGTGGCACATTATAATTTATGATAGTGGTAAAGTTAGGTTGATATATTTTGTGTTTATTTATAAAAAATATCAGAAACTTGACAAAAATGTAAAGAAATTGCAATTTTCAAACTTTGAATGATTATCTCTTTAATCCAGATAGTCATACCACAGAAAAACATTAATAAATAACATTTCCCTTATGTCTGCTTTACATCAGCACCATTTTTAAAATGTTAATTTATTTTGTTAGCCTTTTAGGAGGTTTAAAAATGTAGCAATCGGGCGTGGCCTGGCTTCTGCCACATGAGGAAGCAAGAGTCTTAAGCTCTCACAGAAACCCCAACAAAAAGCGTCAAAAGCGACTTTGAGACCCAACACCTGCCAAGATTCTGCCTCTTACCAAAAGCCTAACACTCAGGGCTTAAATTGAGACCAAAACGAGATCTCTAGGTAAAGGAGAACTTGAGATAAGAAGATTTGAACTTTCTGAGCTGGTGGCCTCTCATGGTCACGCTGCCATTTTGGATCCTGGCTACTACATCTCAAGAGATTAAGATTACCCTGTGAACATGGAAGACAAACTCCAGAGCCTCACCGGACTTTTATGAGAGATACTCTCCGACACAAGCATCTTTAACTAACCCCAGGAAGAGACTTCTCCCTTCCCCCTGAGGGATTATAACAATCACCGGCATCCATTCGCCGGAGCTACGCTGTGACTCGCAGCAGAAGACAGTGGCGGCTGCTAGGATATTGACTGTCCTCCCCCGGTTAGGACCACCGCCTGCCAGCTGAGGAAGCGTGGGGATCTAAAATTTTGAGACCGCAGCTGCAGAGAAGCTTTCTGGAGAGGCGGCAGTAGCTTAAGTGCCGCCTGATTCATAGTCGGGGCTCCTGCTCTTACACGCCGCTACATTGCAAAACGCAGACGCAGTGAGGACCCGAGACTGACGGCGACCGGGCCTTACCCGGACCATCGCTGAGGACACCGCTGTGCAGGCGTTTACACACATATCTACTGGAGGACAGTGCAGCTGGACACATAGAGGTGCCAGTAAATGAGAGCCGCGGACTGTGGCAAAAGACAAGAGAGGGAGCCGCACTGTTTTCAGTGAACAGCGCTCCAGACCGCTACAGACCCCTCAGCAGCGTCAGTGCCCTCCCTGCAAGTAGGGGCACAAGGTAAGCCCGGTAACGGGAATCCTCCATAGACTCTAGCGCTCAGCAAGTGTAAAGAAGGGGTTGTACCCTAGACTGACCAGCGGGAGCCAATATTGTGGATCTTGATATGATCTATGCTTAGTAAACTACCATCCCAGCACTAATATTTGAGAGGGAGACGGGGTTACTGTTTAAGCGGGAAGCCTGTTGTGGAACATCACAAAGGGTAATATATACACTCCAATGTTCAAGGAACCGGGAGTTAGGCTGTAGAAGTATAGCCTGCTGAGCGCGTGTTTTACATAAAGTGGACGGGAAGTGCTGTAGGGGAAATCGCCATTTATTGAGGGACAGGGAGCAACGCTGTGGAATGTAAAGCAGACTCTGTGGATTGATACAGAGAATAAATCTTTAAGGTACATAGTACCCATAACAAAGTCTGACCTAGTGACTCCTATCAGTGCCACAGCTCCACCTGGTGGATAAATAAATATTTCTCCATGACAACAGAGAAGATACACGGAAGGTGTCCCTCTTGCCGCCTTACTTATTTAAAGCCGGGAATTGGTCCACTCAAATTAGGGGACTCATTCTAAATAACTCGCTTAAATATCATAATTCCCAAATGGAACAAAAGTCTGAAAATAAAAAACCACTACAAAGCCAAAGGAAAGCCTCTGCATCTTACTCCAGATCAAATACAGATATTCCCACCTTGTTGAGTCCAATTAAGTTCAGATCTCCCCAAAAAGCTGATGACTACAAAACTCATAAAATAACAACGCAATCAAACAGTGCTAAATCCACTTCTCAAAATACCACCCCAATTACTAGGAGCAAAAAATCACCCTCTGCGACAACTGCCTCCTCAGCATCGAGTCAGCTGATGGATACTTCTGTCTCGACCAAGAGAAGTGCTCCAGAAGAGGAGAGAAATTCGGACTCAGAAAATAAAAATAAAAAAGACCGACCAGAATCTGAACAAAAGACTCCAAAAATGAGCCACGAAGAAATATTCTTTCAAAAAATAACCTCACTGATTGACGGAAAACTAAACTCGGGCTTTGCTAAACATAATGCCTCTTTCGAGGAGGTCTGCAGAGGTTTTACCCAAAAACTGGAAATCTATGAATCCAAAATAATTGACCTTGAAAATAAGACAGAATCACTAACCAGCCAAAATATAGTTTTAAAAAAAGAAATTAACGATCTCAGAACCAAAATGGCAGATTTAGAGGACAGGAGTCGGAGAAATAATTTGAAAATCAGGGGTATTCCAGAAGAAGTAAGCCAATCAGAACTACCAGAATTTGTCAAAACTATTTTCAAAAAAACAATACCAAACCTCAATGCTCTAGATCTATGCATTGACAGAATCCATAGACTCCCTAAACCCCAAGGCATCAAAGCAGACAAACCAAGAGATACGATCCTTTGACTACATTTTTTTGGCACCAAAGAAAAGATACAGAATTACGTCAAAACCAAGGGTTCGCTCCCGGAACCTTATCACCAACTAAAAATTTTTACAGATCTCTCAAAACATACTCTGGACACTTGTAGATCTTTCAAGCCTTTAACAGACATTTTAAGAGGAAAAAATATCCAGTACAGATGGGGATTCCCCACTAAACTGATGTTCAACCATAGAGATAAATTCGTAATGATTAACACCTTGGAGGAAGGTATGGCATTATTCAAATCTCATTCCTGATCTGACTTTAAAGAACTAAAGAGACTTCGGAAAATTCAGGGCTATCGTCTCAATAACCATGGGGTAAAAATGGAGAGCTTTCTTCTTTTTCACGAACTTTTCCCCCAACAGGTCGAGACTTCCTCAGGGAAAAGACCCAGTCTTGAATTTCTTGCTTATACCAGTTATATTGTATTGTATTTGACAAATCCATTTGTTTCTGATTGTTAAACCTTTTTTGTTTTTTTTCTTGGTGTTCCTACAGCTCCTTTGACACTTCGAACTATGCAACTAAAGTGTATGTCCTACAATGTCAGAGGGCTTAACAGCCCATGGAAGAGGTACACATTGTGGAAAGAAATTAAGCATTCACATGCAGACGTCGTCTGCATTCAGGAATCGAAATTTAAAAAAGGTAATCATCCAAACTTCACCCACAGGGACTTTCTACACTCTTTCTCCTCCTCATCTCCCAAAAAAAAGGCAGGAGTAATCACGTTAATAAAAAACACAGTGCCATTTCATCTTATAGAGGAGGTGGTGGACCCCGCCGGCAGATACCATATTCTGATCTGTGAAATTAACTTGTCTCAATGTACAATTGTTAATGTGTACTGCCCTAACACAAAACAACTGAGTTTTCTCAATAAAGTGATGAGGAAAGTACAGTTAAAAAAGAAGGGCAATTTGTTCATTCTGGGAGACTTTAATATGGTGCCTGATGGAGATTTGGACTCCACTTCTTCAACTCGCCAATTATCGGGTAGTCTTAATAAATGGATTCAAAATAACGAACTATACGACACATTCAGGTGCCTAAACTCTTCATCCAGAGAGTATTCACACTTCTCATCAGCACATAAAACTTCTGCGAGAATAGACTTGCTTCTCACAGACGTATTCACTCTCACTAAAATAAAAAACTCATCCATACTAGACAGATCAATCTCGGACCACTCTCCCATCGTATCAGAAATGTGGATTGGCCCTTTTTTTAAAAATTACACATTATGGAGGTGCAATAATTTCCTACATTCCAGAATATAGAAACGAAATTGCCACGACATTAAAACAATATTTTAAAGAAAACGACACAGAGGAGGTGAACCCACTCACAGTGTGGTGCGCACATAAGGCGGTAAGAAGAGGGAAATTGATCCAAATTGCAGCAAGACACAATTCGAAAAAAAGAGAAAAAATTAAAACTATACAAAAACAAATAAATTCAAAGGAAAATGATCTCTCTAAAACTAACATAAAATCACAGCAAATTTACAGGGAAATCCTCAATTTGAGACAAGAATTAAATAGGGCTATCCTTGATGACTTTGATAAAATCGTTAAAGTATCGAAGTTTAAAGTATACTCTGAAACGAACAAGCCAACGAGATTCATGATGTCCAAACTGAAGAATGAGAGAGTCCGTAGTAGAATATACAAAATTAAAAACGCAGCCGGAGATACAAAACAACACCCGACTGATATTGTAGAGGAATTCGCATCTTACTATAGAAAACTATATAACTTAAACAAAGAGAATGCAATTCCTCAACCAGATCCCCAAAAAATAAATGAGTTCATTAAGAAACTACAACTTCCTAAAATCAGCCCACCAGACCTTTCACAACTTAACTCACCTATACCAATCTCAGAAATTATAGAAACGGTAAACTCACTAAAGTTACAAAAATCGCCTGGCCCAGACGGTCTAACAAACGAATACTTCAAAAATTTTGCAGATATTCTTATCCCTTATATGGCAAAAATTTTTAACCAAGTTTCGGGGGGTGGGACTTTCCCTGGGGAGATGTTGGAAGCAACTCTCATTGTGATTCCCAAGACACCAAATAATCTAGAAGAAGTGAAAAACTTTCGCCCAATTTCCCTGATAAATTCAGATATAAAAATCTTTTCCAAAATACTAGCCACAAGATTAAAAGGAATCCTACCAAAACTAATCAACGATGACCAATCAGGCTTCATTGAAGGCAGACAAACATCTGACAGCACTAGGAGGCTTATCATCATTATTAATAGAATTAACTCTACCCGAACCCCCTCAATACTCCTAACATTAGACGCCGAAAAGGCTTTTGACAGGGTCAAATGGTCTTACCTAAAAACTGTTCTTCTAAATTTTGGTTTCAACAACAAATGGATAGAAACGGTTTCCACTTTATACTCCCAGCCAAGTGCCAAAATCTACACAAATAACACCTTATCCAAATCATTCTATATAAATAATGGGACAAGACAGGGGTGCCCCCTCTCACCACTGCTGTTCGCCTTGGCGATAGAACCATTAGCTGAAGCAATTCGCATAAATGAAAAAATCATGGGGATCAACACCCCATCTAAACAATTCAAAATAAGTCTATTTGCAGACGATATGTTGCTATCACTCACAAATCCGATACAATCCATTGCAACATTGCTCGAGATAATAGAGGAATTTTCACAAATATCAAACTTTAAAATTAATAATAGTAAATCGAAAATCTTGCAATTCTACCTTTCAAACACCACAATAAACTCTATTAAAAATAAATCAGAGTTTGGTTGGGAAGAGGAACAAATATCACACCTAGGTATTGTGTTTTAAAAAACAGTACGCAACACAGTTAATGCAAATTGCATGACATTTCTGGCCACTATCACAAAAGACCTCCAACCCTGGAAAAGCATAGGCTTGTCGTGGATGGGCAGAGTGCTAGCAATAAAAACGGTGATTCTCCCGAAACTATTATACATTTTTAGGGCTCTCCCTCTTACCTTTCCAATAACATTCTTTAATAGCTGCAACAAAAAAAATCTTCTCCTTGGTTTGGGGAGAGAAAAGAGCTAGAGTAGACAGAACAATTCTCTATAAACATAAATACAATGGAGGAATGGGGATCCCAAACATCCTAGCTTATTATCATGCCATTCTAATCAAACAAAGCCAATACTGGATAAATGAGGATGTCAAACCATCTTGGATGGTACTAGAAAGAGACCATAGCACTTCATTCCCCCTTAAAAATCTTCTTCTCAACCATATATTCAATCTAAAAAAATACAGACTAAATCACCCTATTTTTCTGGCAATTACCCAAGCTTGGGATCATCTTGCCTCACTGAATAAAACTGGGAAGTCAAAACTGAAAGAAAATTTCCCAATATCCCTGATTGCTTCTGTCTACGGATTCTCTGTACCTGAAATATGGCCAAAAAATGGCATTCTAAAGTTGGGAGATATTCTCGCAACGGATAAATTACTCAGTTTTTCCGAGATTAGAAACAAATTCAATCTACCCTCCTCAGGCTTTATGCAATATTGCATAATCAAGGAGTACCTACAAAAATTTATTAGCATGGTCCCTCCGAAAACAGAAGTAATTCACTTCCTTTTAAACAATTCAAACCATAAAATTTTCTGGAGCACTAAATTCCTCTACAGCTCTTTCAATAAGGATAGCAATTTCACAAAAAACAAATATATGTTCAAGTGGGAGAAGGATCTCCAGTTCAGCGCCACAAAAGATCAATGGGAGAGGGCAATAAAAGATTCATATTATTCAAATATATCAATACCGCTTCACGAATCATTTTACAAATTATTAACAAGATGGTACCTTACTTCCTCTAGGATAGCACATTTCAAACCAGATTCATCCCCATTATGTTGGAGAGGGTGTGGGTTCAAGGGAGATTTGAAACACATATTCTGGACATGCCCAGCTCTCACAGAGTTATGGAATAAGATTTCCATATATATTGGTGGACTTCTTGATAAGAACTTTACTCTTTCCCCTCAAACAGCTCTCTTTTTCTTAGACATGGAGGACGTACACCACTCAACTAAAAAAGTCATAATACATCTTTTATTGATAACTAAAAATATGATAGCCACCTTCTGGAGAAGAACTGACATACCAAGGTTCTCTGACATTGTGGATAGACTAAAGACGCATAATACCTTGGACTTAAAATTCTCAATAGCAAATGGATGCTTGCATAAATACGACAAAAAATGGAGCTTATGGAACACTAAATACCAAGTCTTAGATTAGTTAAGGTTTCTTTATTGATGACTTTTTTCTTTTTTTGTGTTAAAGGTAGCTTTCTTGCTATTTTCAATGTACATAGTTTGAACATAGAAATTCATGGAAGACCAAGACAGTTCAATATTGAAGTAGATATTCAAGTCTTTACAGATCTGTCTTTGTTACTATTAAAAATTCTTTCTCTCCCTTCCCTATCCCAAACCCTTTCCTTCCCCTTTCCCCTACTTATCAATGCGAATTATTATACAAACAAAGAGCATGTTTTGTAAAATCTGTTAAAATGCCTAATAAAAATATTTTGAAAATAAAAATGTAGCAATAATTTTTCATTTTTTCAAGGAAATTTACAAAAATTTATTTTTTTGAGGGACCTATCCGAGTTTGAAGTGACTTTGCTATATATTGGAAAAACCCAAACATGATATCATTTTCAAATTGCACCCCCTGACATATTGAAAACTGCTGACAGGTAGTTTATTAACCCTTCAGTTGATTTTCAGGAATTAATGCAAAGTGGTATAGCCGAAATGAAAAAGTGTTTGTTTATCACCTAAATGTCACTAACTTCTGAACTGACCGCTATAGCCAGGAGACTCTAAAGGGCATGTCACACTAAGAGATATTGCTAGCAATATCGCTATAACATCACTGGTTTTGTGACGCAGCAGCGATATTGCTAGCGATATCGCTGCATGTGATACTTGCCTCCGACCGGCTCCCCCGCTGATTATCGCTGATCGCGTGAGAAGGTCCTGGGCCGTTTCTCGTCGGGCACTTCGTGCTGGGCTTCCTGCTATGGCGACGAGCGACGCTTGGACGCGGGCGGACGTCAGGATCACCTCGTCTGACAGGTAAGTAGCGACCCCGACCGCTGCTATGTCGCTGGTGAGATGAACTGCTATGGCAAACATCAGGACAACACAATTATGATCTCGGTGTGTCAATTAGATTAAAGTGCAAGGCCCCACAATCTATTAACCATTTATTTGATGTAGTCACTTTTGACAGCAGCAACTAAGGGGTTAAACAGATATGAATGGTGCCAACACTGATCATTTGTGATACAGCAAGTTGTCAGCTATAGTGAACAGCTGACAGCTGCTGGATTGTCACCTGTATGGGGATGATATTCCCTTATATCTCAGGTCAGTACAAATATGTATTGGCTGTCAAGAAGGGGTTAATGGAGTAATAGTGCAACCTACATACTGCACCTCACATTCCATGCACTGAATTAAATATATGACACCGGGAGTATTACAGTTTATAAAACTATTAATAGGATAAGAATTTCCAGTTTGTACCGATGTGAAAGACTTACTTTGAGCATGTATTTGACTGTTTAGAAATAGGTGTGTATAGTCCTCTTATATATATTCTTTTAATGTATTCCACTTTTTTTTGTGGTATTGCATGTAAAGTAAATAATTTTGAGGGTTTTTTTTTTTCCTCTTTCTCTCTCTTTTTAACCTGTCTTCAACCAGGAGGTTGGGTGTGGATAATTAGATACATCAATTAAACATGCTAATGAGGGCATTGCCTACCACCTCCTCACTCTTGTCTGGAGACTTTTAAAATGTCACATTTTGTCAGAATTTGTAATCCATGATTAAGACTCTTTTGAGTTGAAACGCGTTGGATTTTTTTTTTTTATCATCCACTGGGGTATCCACTACCTGTAACATGTTCTTTTAACGAAAAGAAATAAAGGAATATTTTTTATAACTACCTACCTGCCTGAGATCGCTGGAGATTACTGTGTGTTTGGACTTGTATCCGCAAGGCCAGGGCGGCTCCATGCGACGGTGTGGTTCCTGCTATCCGGAGGACGCTAAGGGGTGAGCTGAAACAATTTTTTCTTACTTTTACACTTACCGCTGTTTTTGCGGCCCGTATCGCCGCAATTTTTACGGTCCGCCATAATAAAGCTTGCGGATCGCCGATTTTCTTTTTTTTTTTTTAAGGCGTTCCACAAAACCAGAAGTCACAGTGCACCGCAAAAACAAACTTCCATTTGTTTTTGCGGCACCATTGAGTTGCAATGGGGGCCGTGTCTGTACACCGTATAAAAGATTGAGCATGGCCGTACATCACATAATAATAAGTACAGACACAGAGGGCACGTGGCGCACCGTGGAATTTTTGCAGGCCAATAGAAATCAATTGGGGCCACAAAATCTGCCCACAAAAACACGGTAAGTGTAAAAACAGCCTTAAGGGTATAAAAATTTGAAAATTTCAACATTTTCCAAAATTTGCCAAATTTCTGTTTGTTTGTTTTTTTTGCACAAATCATATTGAAGAAATTTTACCACTATCATGAAGTACAATATGTCATGAAAAAACAATCTCAGAATTGGCGACATCTACTGAAGCGTTCAGGGGCGTACCGTCAATAGTAGCAGACCACGCAGCTGCTATGGGGCCCGGAGAGGTGAGGGGGCCCTGATGGGTGAGGGGCCCGCGACGGCCGCTGCGGTTTGGCAGCTGTGCTGACACAGTACTATCTCCTTTAATTAAATGTATGCGACGGCCGCCGGCGCTGTATATCCTCTGGCTGGGCCCCTTGAAGCTCCCCTTTCCTTGTTTCCTGGTCAGCAGTTGGCTGAAGTCTCTGGCTGGATTTGCATAAGAACGCCACGCCTCCTGGCAGCCAGAGAGCAGTGTGCATTGCAGGAAGCAGAAAACATTCATCATGAGCCTCTCTCACTCAGGGACAGGGACACACACAAGATGGTGACTCGGTGAGCTCGGCTGGGGGTGGATTTTTTTTGTTAAATGTGTCCCCTCACTGTGCTGTGTGCGATATACAGCATCCTGTGTGTGATATACAGCATCCTGTGTGTGATATACAGCGTTCTGTGTGCGATATACAGCGATATACAGCGTCCTGTGTGCGATATACAGCATCCTGTGTGCGATACACAGCGTCCTGTGTGCGATATACAGCGTCCTGTGTGCGATATACAGCGTCCTGTGTGCGATATACAGCATCCTGTGTGCGATATACAGCATCCTGTGTGCGATATACAGCATCCTGTGTGCGATATACAGCATCCTGTGTGCGATATACAGCATCCTGTGTGCGATATACAGCGTCTGCTGGCAGCCTGGCACTTTACATTTACAATGGCTCTGGCTGCACTTTGCACCTTAGGGAGGGGGGCCCGGCAGCACGCACTGTGGAGGGTGGAGGGGGCCCTGCATGCACTGAAGGTGTGTGTGTATTATATATACACACACAGTTGTGGCCAAAAGTATTGACACCCCTGCAGTTTTGTCAGATAATACTCCAGTTTCTTCCTGAAAATGATTGCAATCACAAATTCTTTGGTATTATTGTCCTCATTTAATTTGTCTTAAAAAGCAAAAAGCAAAACATTGATCATTTCGCACAAAACTCCAAAAATGGGCCAGACAAAAGTATTGGCACCCTCAGCCTAATACTTGGTTGCACTACCTTTAGCCAAAATAACTGCGACCAACCGCTTCCGGTAACCATCAATGAGTTTCCTACAATGCTCTGCTGGAATTTTAGACCATTCTTCTTTGGCAAACTGCTCCAGGTTCCTGATGTTAGAAGGGTGCCTTCTCCAAACTGCTATTTTTAGATCTCTCCACAGGTGTTCTATGGGATTCAGGTCTGGACTCATTGCTGGCCACCTTAGAAGTCTCCAGTGCTTTCTCTCAAACCATTTTCTAGTGCTTTTTGAAGTGTGTTTTAGGTCATTGTCCTGCTGGAAGACCCATGACCTCTGAGGGAGACCCAGCTTTCTCACACTGGGCCCTACATTATGCTGCAAAATTTGTTGGTAGTCTTCAGACTGGTCAAGCAGTCCAGTGCCAGAGGCAGCAAAGCAACCCCAAAACATCAGGGAACCTCTGCCATGTTTGACTGTAGGGGCCGTGTTTTTTTCTGCATCAGCGCGCTGGTAACTAACCTACGAAGCGACGCACCTGCTCGGCGTCGCTGGTGCTGATCGCTGGTGAAGCTGCCTATTTGACAGCTCACCAGCGATCATGTAGCGACACACCAGCGATCCTGACAAGTTCATATTGTTGTCGGGATCGTTGGTGAGTCGCTATGTGTGATGGGACCCTAAGACTATGGGAATTTAAGTACTCCCTCCAGGAACATGTAGTAAAGAAAAAACCCTACAAATTGAAAGAAAACATTCTACAGAGCCAGCACAGTTAGGGCTCGTTCAGACATCTGTTATCACTGGTTTGATCTCCAATGCACTTACTGGCCATGCTTCTCCTGACCCAGAGCATGACAGCCTCATTGAAATATATGAAGCTGTCACCCTCAAAGTCAGAAGACTGTCAGCCAGTTAGTGCATTGCGATCAGAGATGGGACTGATGATCAATGACGTCTGAAAGAGCCCTTACATGGATAATACACAAATAAATTCTATGTATACAGCATATATTATTTACTAGTTTCTTGAGTCTAAGAAAAATCTGACTTTATTATCACTGACAGTAAAGCCCGTCACAAACAGCGATTTCGCTGGCGGGAGACCGGCGATCAGCGAGCTGGTGCTGGTAACTAAGGCTAGTTTCACACTAGCGCTTTTGAGCGCAGCGACGGCCTGCGCACGGCCGCCGCTAAGCCCAGCCCCTGCCGCGCCTCCGCCGGGAGCTCCGCCTACCGGCGCATGACGCTGCTTGCGTCCTGTGTCCCCTATCTTTATCACTGGGAGCGCAGGCCATGCGCAGTATGCGTTTGGCGACGCATGCGTCCTTTTGACGGTGCGCCGACCTGCGCCAAACGCAACCTGCGCTAGTGTGAAACTAGCCTAAGGTACACATCGGGTTTCTAAGTTACCATCGCACTGGTGCAGGGAGCTGGTAATCAAGGTACACATCGGGTTTCTAAGTGCCGTGCTCTGCTTAGAAACCCGATGTGTACCTTGGTTACCAGCTCCCTGGACCAGCGCACTGGTAACCAAGGTACACAGTGGGTAACTATGCGACGTGTGTCACTTGTTACCCGCGTGTTGCTGGTGCTGATCGCTGGTGAAGCTGCCTGTTTGGCAGCTCACCAGCGATCATGTAGCGACACACCAGCGATCCTGACAAGGTCATATTGTTGTCGGGATCTCTGGTGTGTCGCTATGTGTGACGTGGCCGTTAGTCAAGAAACATGTATCAGCTCTGAGGACCTCTGCTCATCAGCAACAGTCCATCAGAGAGCAGGATGGAGTGTCAGACTCATAAAGGACATGAAATCTGAGAAATCACAACAGAAAGATGAAAACAAGGCCTTTGGACACTTTAACTTTAAATTTAGCATTTGAAGTAACATTTTTATAGAAAGCTAGTCACTTTAATGTGGCACCTATGGACTGTTATGGGGCTAGCCCATACGGTACTTTTTTTGCGCTTCCAATTTTATTTCATATAAATCTATAGGTAGTATGATAAATGTCTGATTGATGTGAGTGGTACTGCCGGGACTCCACCAATCACAAGAATGGGTGTCCTGTGTCGTCAGATTAGATGTAGTGGTAATCATATTAGCAGCTGCCGTATTCATGCTTATGGGAATGACAGATGGCTGAGCACTGTTCAGTGCCTTGTTCCCTCTTTAAGTGCCATAGACACAGAATGGTGCGATAGTGATAATGCACAACCAGGCACCTTGATTCACTTCAAACAACAGTGAATAGTAATGGAGGATCAAGACTCCAGTTCTAGAGATTGGTGGGGCTCCCAGGGATGGGTATTCCAGAAATCATACTATGAATAGATGTTAAATGTCTTTTATCGGAAAACCTCTTTAATGTACAATTTTATCATCTCTGCTACATTTAAACATACAGTGGCAACGAATGTCCCATAAGTAAAGGGTGATAGGGAGACAAGGAACAACCCAGCTCCAACACCCAAGGCATAAACTCAAAGCATAATATTATTAAAAGGAGAAACACAAGAGCACGCAATAAATCCCATGTAGAAAAATGCAAATTTTTATTAATATTAAATTAGTAACAATAATACAAAAATGGATAGCAACAGATGAAAATACCAGCCCAACTCACCGGGGAGGGGAAGAGGAAGGGGTCCAACAGTGGCCCCACTGTTGTACCCCTTCTTCTTCCCCTCTCCGGTGAGTTGTTCTTTGGTCTTTTTATATGGTCTGTTGATCTTAACCAGCACCGGTTTTATCTTTCTGACTCTTACTGTGTGTGGGCATTGGCATGGATGTATTTGGCCATTGCTACTTAGATTGTTTACTCTAGACTTGCTGGGCTGGTATTTTGATCTAAGACATGACTTTAGATTCACGGCACTTATCCACCGGGCTTTCCATCTGGGGGGTGTGAGGTTGGGCCTTGGGACATATTGTCCATACTGTTTATGAGCACACCTGTTGCTATCCATTTTTGTATTATTGTTACTAATTTAATATTAATAAAAATTTGCATTTTTCTATATGGGATTTATTGCGTGCTCTTGTGTTTCTCCTTTTAATGATTTAAACATACAGTACCTTACAGCCTGTGGTAAGAAGTGCCAGCACATGTATACGGTCTGAGAGTAATAAGTCATCATATGAGAGAGGCTCCGAGGACTGGACTTGACTAAATATACAGTGGAAACATCAGTATTGGAATAATAACCTTAAAAGAAAGAAATGTACAATATGATATTTATAATATTCATATTACTGCATATAAATATCAATTATGTACATTAAGACTGCAGTTATAAGCATATTATATGAAATGCAGACAGACTGACAGAATACAGCATAAAAAGGTGTGATGTGTAACTTAAGGCGACCATCCATCGTCACATTAAATGTACCATTTTGATATACAGTGATACAGACAAGGTGTGCACTCTGTGGATATGAGGTAGGTGCGAGCTGAACCTGGAACTTAGTCCAGAAGGTCATCCAGTAAACAGAAAACAGCTGTACTCTAGGAAATTTTGATTTTCAATGCAAAAAAAAATAAATTTTTTATTGAAGACACCACAGGGGAATAGTGCGTTGAGGTAACGTTTCGATCCTATATCGGGTCTTTTTCAAACCTCACTTAAAGCACAAGAGGAAAAAGAAGCAATCACGGCAGTATGAATATGCAGGAGGGGCTAAAGTGCCATATGTGGAAGTCCGGTCAGACAGGGACCAGGCAGAGGTCCTGAGATGAGCTGGAAGCGTGGGGCACCAAGCGCCGTCTGTGGTGGACTTTAAAGTAAAAAAAAAGGTTTTAAAAAATATAAAAAAATAAAAGTTTAAATCACCCTCCATTGGTCCAATTCAAAACAAAACAATTAAAAAAAAAAACACATGTTGTATCATCGAGTTCATAATTGCCCAATCTATCAATATATAAAAATAATTAAACCGATCGGTAAACGGAGTAATGAGAAAAAAAAAGACAAAACACCAGAAATATGTTTTTATAACGGGGGATCAAAACATTGTATCTACACCAAAATGGTATCGATAAAAACGCTCGGAGCACAAAAAATAAGCCCTGACCTAGATCAGGAAAAGTGAAGACACTATCGGACTCGGAAAATGGCGCAATTTTTTTTTGTTAACCAGCTTTGCATTTCTTTTTATCACTTAAATAAAAAAGAACCTAGACATGTTAAGTAACTGCAAACTCGTAATGACCTGGAGAATTATAATGACAGGTCAGTTTTAGCATTGCACTTTTTTCCTGTTTTCCAGTACACTATTTTGTAAAAGCAATGGTGTCGTTCCAAAGTACAATCCATCTTGCAAAAAAAACAAGCTTTTCCATGGCCATAATGATGGAAAAGTTAAAAATGTATGGTTCTGAGATGAAAGGGAGCGAAAGGAAAGAAAAAGAAAAACGAAAATGGGCTGCGGCGTGAAGGAGGTAATCTCCAGGTCACAGCAATGGAGCTTCTTACTGTACAAAAAGTGGGAGGTGAATCTTCATACTGGACAATGCTCCATCTCCTATTACCATTTTAGGACAGGTTTCTGTCAATGCAACAGGATGGTATGGGGGCCGTGTGGGGGATTGTGTTGGGACGTCATGTTCAACCATGAGGACAACTTTACATGGGATGATATATTTGACTTGTACCTGGTATTGTAGGCTCTAATGAGAAACTTTAATTCCTAAAATTA
The DNA here is from genome assembly GCF_039654945.1 of Dendrobates tinctorius. Lineage (NCBI taxonomy): Eukaryota > Metazoa > Chordata > Amphibia > Anura > Dendrobatidae > Dendrobates > Dendrobates tinctorius. The sequence continues at coordinate 65,698,920 of NW_027361684.1, read as the reverse complement.
AGTTACCTTCATTATTTTTCAAGTCAACCTTTAAAAGCTTCAGTCCAACACAGGTGTCAAGCAAGCGCTCCATCCCACCCACACTGGTGCTCAAGCGAGAAGCAACGGTTGCTGCAGACACTGGTTCCTGTGCTTCATGTAGAAAATCAAATACTCCCAGCTCACATGCTGTGAACACGGTCTACAAAAGGAAAAAAACAGAAAATTACATTCAAATCTCTGCTGCATGTCAATAGTATTAGACGTCTTTAGGAAAAAAAAAAAAATGCATGTAAGCGGAGTGTAACCAACATATGGATAAGTTTGCCCTAGTGGGATCCTGAAGCCAAGTGCCCCTGTGTAGTTTGAGGAGGGATAGGGTACTGTGCAGCCATGAATCGAGTGCAAACGGATTACTATTGTTTTTTCTGTGAGTCTAATTAAAGGACAAAAAAAATCATGTACTTTACCCGTACTTGCAAATGGATCTGCAGCAGGCAGAGGTGATGAAATGGTTTGTATGAGCGGCACCTCGATATACTGCAATATTACAGCACATTGTTTCTGGTCTTGCTGTGTTACACACAAATGCTATTTGACAGCCTAGCCACAAGCAGGCAGCAATAATATAATAACTTTTATTCCATCAGTTTCTGGGCTAAAAATGATAAAATCAGCTGTTACTCTTCCTCCCAAGGATCAGGGCTGCATCTCCATTGCCACTCTGGTGATTGTTTACAGGCTGCAACAGTGACCGCTGCAGCTAATCACTGGGCTCAGCAGTTCTGCTGATTCAGCCTCTTAACAATTCCCCAAAGCAATGATTTTATTTTTAACACGGCCATAATAATGGAGCAAAAAAGTTAACATTTGGCTCCAGTTCCAGGTGTCCTTACATGACTGCATTTATGCGATTTCAATTGTTGCTGTCATGTGCTGACTAGCGTTTTAGCCATTTCTTAATGGGTTATTGAAACTGGGTTGAGACTAGTGATGAGCGAATATGCACGGATAATGGAAGCCCCTATCTATATATATATATATATATATATATATATATATATATATATAATCGTCTTTATCGTGTCTGTCTGTAACCAAAATCCCGCGGCGCTGATTGGTTGCAGCCGCCAGGGATAAAAAAAAGGTTATACTCACCTTCTGACGGCGTCCGATCTCCACTCCACGCGCCCAGCCTCGTGGTCCCAGTAATGCATTGCGCGAAACACCGCTGATGACGTCGTTGCTCTTGCGAGAGTGACGTCATCTCTGGTCTAAGGCGCCTTAGACAGGAGATGACGTCACTCTCGCGAGAGCACAACGTCATCAGCGGTGTTTCGTGCAATGCATTACTGGGACCGCGAGGCCGGGCGTGTGGAGTGGATGGAGATTGTGGGCCGTCGGAAGGTGAGTATATAACTATTTTTTATTTTAACAGAGACCATGCATACCAGGAAAGAAGGGTGAGGGTGACCATACATACCAGCAAAGGGGGTTGTTGGGACCATACATACCAGCAAAGGCGGGTGAGGGGACCATGCTTACCAGCAAAGGGGGGGACCATGCATACCAGCAAAGGGGGGTGAGGGGGACCATGCATGCCAGAAAAGGGGGTGAGGGTGACCATGCATACCAGCAAAGGGGGGAGGGTGAGGGGACCATGCATACCAGCAAAGGGGGGGAACCATACATACCAGCAAAGGGGGGACCATGCATACCAGCAAAGGGGGGGACCATGCATACCAGGATAGGGGGGTGAGGGGGACCATGCATACCAGGAAAGGGGGGTGAGGGGACCATGCATACCAGGATTGGGGGGTGAGAGGACCATGCATATCAGGATTGGGGGGTGAGGGGTACCATGGATATCAGGATTGGGGGTGAGGGGACCATGCATATCAGGATAGGGGGGAGGGGTAGCATGCATATCAGGCTGGGGGGGTGCATTATTGCATTATTAAAACTTCATAAATAACCCCCTAAGGCCCCCTCCTCTCTGAGCCTCGCTCAAATTCCGCAATGAGGAGAGGAGCATGGATGTTCTCCACTGGCTCCCAGGTCCGAGCCTCTGGACCATGACCCTTCCAATCCACCCAAAAAATTTTTTGCCCCGCAACATCTTACATCCCACGATGGCATTGACCTCAAACTCGTCTAACAACAGGTCTGATGTCCCGGCAGATGGCTCAGAAAACCGGGACATGTGAACCGGCCTAAGGAGAGACACATGAAACGTGTCCGAGATGGCTAAGTGTGGCGGAAGAGCCAGATGGTAGACCACAGGGTTGATCTGCTCGAGGACCTTGAAAGGACCAATATAGCGCAGTGCGAACTTAGCGGATTCCACCCGCAGCCTGATGTTTTGAGCGGAGAGCCACACAGTCGCCAGGGGCGATGATAAGAGACGGGCGCCGGCGAGTGTCAGCGGAGGACCTCATTCTTTCCTTGGAGGCCCGGATAGCATCCTGCGTGCGATCCCAAATGTCACATGCCTCCACCGCCCAGTCTGCCACCCTAGAGTCGTGGACGACACCGGCATGGGCACGGGGACGCGCGGATGCTGGCTGTAATTTAAGAGAAAAGGTGTCATGTCCACCATGTCTGTTTTGCCTCATGAACCCCTGGAGTGGTGTGCACGCGCACCTTGTGTCTGCTATACTGCTTGTTCCCTAGAGCAGTGTGCACACTCACCTCATGTCTGCTGAGCTGCAAGATGCCTGCATTTCTGCTTTGCCTTCTGTGATCTTCTCATCATGTCTAGAATCCCTGATCATGTGACGTTTCCTAGGATCCTGCACTGTCTGGTTCTGCAATCATCTCGTCATGTCTGAAACCTTGATCATGTGACGTTTCCTAAGGTCCTGCACTGTCTGGTTCTGCAATCATCTCGTCATGTCTGAAACTGATCATGTGACCTTTCCTAGGATCCTGCACTGTCTGGTTCTGCAATCATCTCATCATGTCTAGAATCCCTGATTATGTGTCCTTCCTAGGATCCTGCACTGTCTGGTTCGGTGATCATCTCATCATGTCTGAAACCCTGATCATGTGACTGCGCTCTGTGATCCTGGAGCATCTGAACTAGGAAGTTCTCCCCTGGTCCTGACCCAGAAGAGGAGGCGCTGTGCCCTATATCAGACCACCCCTTCCTTTGCTCAGGGCCTGATTATTGTGTTGCTTCCCTGCATGGCTCTTGGTCTGTGGGGTTGCTCCCTCTACTCTGTGCCCTTGCACTCAGCCCTGACGTGCGTCTCTGCACACGCTCAGTGCTCGTACTCTGCCTCTTGTCTCGTGCCATGTTTGTCTTTGCCTTGCTTTGCCTTGTAGTACTTCTGCTGTCCTCTGTCTTAGTCTGTTTTGTTATGTCTTGCCTTAGCTATTCTTTGACTTGTAGTCCTTCCTCTGTTCTCTGCCTTGCCTGTTTCACCATGTCCGGTCTTTGCTATTCTGAGCCTTGTAGTATTTCTCATGTTCTCGTTTCTGCCTGGTTTTCCGAACTCTGTCCTATGGTGCTCTCTTGCACATTTCCAAGTCTAGTCCCAAGGTCTTCCCTTGGCCTGGCTCTGGGCTTCTGCCTACGCTCCGCTGCTAGACTCTGTACTCGCTCTGTCCTGGCTCTGTTTCTGCCTATGTTCTGCTCCTTGTTCCTTGCCTTGTTTCCTTGCCTTGTCCTTGCCTTGAACCCCGGCGTGGGTTCCCCTTGGCCATCTCCTGTGCCGTGGTAAGTGCCTCGTGTTTGTGTACAGCCGTGTGCACTGGCCAGTGTGGCGTGCCTCCTGCGTGGCTCCTAGCACGCAGCCCTGCCTTGAACCCTGGCGTGGCTCCTAGCACGCACTCTGCCTTGAACCCTGGCGTGGCTCCTAGCACGCAGCCCTGCCTTGAACCCTGGCATGGCTCCTAGCACACAGCCCTGCCTTGAACCCTGGCGTGGCTCCTGGCACGCAGCCCTGCCTTGAACCCTGGCGTGGCTCCTGGCACGCAGCCCTGCCTTGAACCCTGGCGTGGCTCCTAGCGCGCAGCCCTGCCTTGAACCCTGGCGTGGCTCCTAGCACGCACCCTGCATTGAACCCTGGCGTGGCTCCTAGCACACACCCTGCCCTGAACCTGGCGTGGCTCCTAGCACGAAGGTTCCTTTGCCCACCTCCTGTGCCTTAGTCGTGCCTCGTGCTGGCGTTACAGCCGTGTGCATTGGCCAGCGAAGTGTGCGTCCCATGTGGCTCCTAGCACGCGTCCTGCCCTGAACCCTGGCGTGGCTCTTAGCACGCACCCTGCCTTGAACCCTGACGTGTCTCTTTGCACGCGCAGGACTCTGTCTCGTACCTTGTACCTTGTGCTTTTGCATGTCTCACACGCACTCTGTCTTGTACCTTGTGCTTTGGCGTGTCTCTACACACGCACCCTGTCTCGTTTTGTGAACCCTGGTGTGTCCCCTACACACGCACCTTGCTTTGCACCTCGCTTTGAACCCTGGCATGTCCCCTACACACGCACCTTGCCTTGCACCTAGCCTTGAACCCTGGCGTGTCCCCTACACACGCACCTAGCCTTGAACCCTGGCGTGTCCCCTACACACGCACCTTGTCTTGCACCTAGCCTTGGACCTTGGCGTGTCCCTAACATGCACCATGCCTGGATATCTGTCATGCCTCCTTGCCTGAACCCTGGTTTGCCTGCCAGATGCCCGGAACCTGCTGATCGCTGCCAGAGATCGTAAGCTGGATGACTGCGGCCTGATGTCCCGAGCTGATGTCCGCAGCCTGATGCCTAGATCATGTCGATCGTCGCCAGCGGTCCGGAGTCCGATGCCATTGTGCCTTTACCTGTACCTAGGTGTGCCACCTGGCACGTACCATGCTATGGACCTTGGCGTGCCCATGCACGCACATTGCACGCTTTGCTTGTTTTCACGTTTGCACTGAATGTGATCCTGAAGATCTTAATGAAGATACCTTGCACTTACCTCTTGTCTTGTCTTGTTTCCTGCTTGTCTCTGGTCGTCAGACACTCCCATAGTATCCCCCTGAGCCGGCCGTCTGGTCCCAGCAGTCGTGGTGGCTCACCCCCTTGGTCTTGCCCCTGACACTCCCTGTATAGGGGGTGGATTCTCACAAGGTCAGCTCGCCCTCGGTGGGTCCCACGACCCAGAGGGTCCACTCAAAAAATGGGCTCAGCAGGAGCTGAGTCCGTCACAAAAGGGGTCTGACCGGTGGAGTCGGCCACAGCGTTGTTTAAGGTGAACTCCGCCCATGGCAGCAGGGATACCAAATCATCCTGCCTGGCTGAGACAAAATGTCGCAGATATGTCACCAGGGTCTGGTTGGCTCTCTCAACCAACCCGTTCGTCTCGGGATGATAGGCCGAGGAGAGATTTAGCTCAATGCTGAGCAGAAAACAGAGCTCTCTCCAGAACCGAGACGCAAACTGAGGACCCCGGTCGCTGACAATCTTATCCGGCATGCCGTGCAGGCGGAAAACATGCTTAACAAACAACGCTGCAAGGCCCCGTGCCGAAGGTAGCCAAGAGAGTGGTACCAGATGCACCATCTTGGATAAATGATCGGTGACCACCCAAATGACAGTGCTGCCGCTGGACTTGGGCAAACCCACCACAAAGTCCATACCGACCATCTTCCAGGGCCTGTCCGCAACCGGCAGAGGATAAAGTAACCCAGCGGGCCGTTGCCGAGAGGGCCGATTCTGGGCGCAAGAGACGCACGCCTGAATATAGTCCCTGATGTCATGGGCCATATGCGGCCACCAGTACGTCCTCGCTAGGAGTTCAGAGGTCTGTTTGATCCCGAAATGGCCACCCACCCTGGACGAATGAGCCCAAGAGAGGACATCCAGTCGCAGATGGGCAGGAACCAAAGTCTTGCCCGGAGGTACAGACTTGAGGGCAACCGGAGCCACGGTCCTCAGATGGGACTATCAGCCGAGGCTCCTCCTCCGATGACACCATGGAGCGAGAAAGCGCATCAGCCCGGACGTTCTTCTCCCCGGAGAGAAAATGCAGTGTGAAATGGAATTGGGAGAAGAACCAGGACCATCTGGCCTGGCGAGAATTCAGCCGCTGGGCTGTCTGTAAATAGACCATATTTTTGTGGTTGGAGAACACCTGGAATGGGTGACGAGCCCCCTCCAGGAGGTGTCTCCACTCTGAGGCCAGCTTCATTGCTAGCAACTCCCTGTCCCTGATGAAAGAATTCCTCTCCGCCGGTGTGAAGGTTTTAGAGAAGAAGCATGGGTGCTTCCGACCTTGCGAGTCCTTTTGAAAAAGGACCGCTCCAGCGCCGACAGAGGAGGCATCCACCTCCAGGATGAAGGGCTTATCTACATCAGGGTGATGTAGAATGGGAGTGCTAGCGAAGTGGGACTTAATGGAGGCGAAGGCCTTGGAGACAGTCTCCGACCACAGTTTGGGATTTGCACTCTTCTTGGTGAGGGCTACTAAGGGCGCTACCAAAGTTGAGAAATGGGGAATGAATTGGCGATAGTAATTTATGAACCCCATAAAGTGCTGTACCGCTTTGAGAGAATGGGGTTCCTGCCAATCCATCACTGCCTGTAGCTTGGCAGGATCCATGGCCAAACCCTGGGCTGAGATGATGTAGCCCAGGAAAGGCAAAGACTCCTGCTCAAGCACACATTTCTCCAATTTGGCATAAAGAGAGTTGGCCCGCAGGAGACTGAAATCTTTGCGAACATCTCTCCGGTGGGAGTCAACGTCTGGAGAATAAATGAGAATATCGTCCAGATAGACTACTACCGAGGTGGTAAGCATATCCCGGAAGATACCGTTCACAAACTCTTGAAAGACGGCTGGAGCGTTACATAGCCCGAAGGGCATCACCAGGTATTCATAGTGCCTGTCTCTGGTGTTAAAAGCTGTCTTCCATTCGTCTCCCTCACGGATGCGAATCAGGTTAAAGGCTGCCCCAGATCGAGCTTAGTAAACACTCTCGCTCCCCGTAGCCTATCAAACAGTTCCGATATCAGGGGCAGAGGATACTTGTTCTTAACAGTTATGGCGTTAAGACCCCTGTAATCGATGGACGTAATTCTCCATTCTTCTTTTGGACAAAGAAGAATCCCGCTCCTGCCGAGACACCGACTTCCTAATGAACCCTCTTGCCAGATTCTCCCTGATATACTGAGACATGGCCTCTGTCTCTGGGAGAGATAGGGGATATACTCGACCCTGGGGAGACTCAGCACCGGGCAAGAGGTCAATAGGACAGTCGTAAGGGCGGTGCGACGGAAGGGTCTCTGCCGCCTTCTTGGAGAACACGTCTCATACTGCTGATATGGCTTGGGAAGTAAGGAAAGATCTGCAGGAACCTCAGAAGTGGCAACCTGTACGCAGTCCCTCAGACACCTACCCTGGCAGGACTTGCTCCAACCGGCTCCACTGAGACCACTCTATGTGGGGAGAATGAGATCGTAGCCAAGGAACCCCTAGGAGGACCTGGTCGATCCCTTCGGGCATAGCAAGGAGAGACAACATCTCCTGCTGAGAAGGGTACAAAGAGAGTCTCAGTGGAGCCGTCTGGTGGGTGATTTGGGACGGGAGTGTCGCCACATTCACCACTCTGATGGTGACTAGTTAAGGTAGTAAGACCATGGGAATTGCGTGTTGTTGAGCGAAAGCAGATGACATGAAATTGTCCTCCGCTCCAGAGTCCACGCAAACCTCCATCAGAGTGGAAGAATTAAACTCTAACCTTTTATAGCCGCGAGCGTCCGGGACCTTCCTGGCTTCTCGGATGGGCCAATCCGAGCAGGAGTAGGACCTGAGCACGTGACCTTCGATCTCCAATGGGAGATCACTCCACGGGCATGCTCAGTGGCCCTACATGGGGACTTAGTCCCTGGAGAATCTCGCTGCTGAGCAGCATGTATTGCCATAGCTGTGTCAGAGGTGGCAGCAGCAAGCAAACCCATGGAGCTGGTCTGGGCAGAGAGCCTGGACCGACAAGTTTGCTGAGCACCCTCCTCTGTGGCTGGAGAGGAATGGGAGACCGCTGGAAGTAAGGCTCGGGATTCCCGCTGTGCAGCGACAGGAAACCGACGCCTAACACACACACATACATACACTCACATATACATACAGACACACACACACAGTGACAGCACCTGTCCGCAGCATCTCGGCCTTCGGCTTCCTCGCTCTCGCACAGTGGCCGCTGAATGATGATGTCATTCAATGGCGCTGCTTTCAGACAGGAAGCACTGGCGCCGGGCAGGAGGGATCCTTCAGCTCCACTCCTGCTTCCTGCCCACCGCACATGAGGGCAATCTGGTCAGGGCCCCCCCCGGAGCCTCGAGCAACCGGCCAGATTGTCCTCATCATCAGCTGCCCTGCAGGGGCCCTCTGGGCCCCGGTGCACTGCACCGGTCGAACCGGCGGTATGTCCGCCCATGACACAACGTCTGGCACTCCTCCAAGCTCACATAGCTGTCGCTGCCGTGCAAGCGCAACAGCGGCCCAGGGACAGCACACTGATCAACTGTTCCAGCGACGCTGAGAAGTCTGCAAGCAAGCATCTCAGTTGCACCAGTCTCCTGGTTACACAGGAAACTGGGGTCTGAGGATGAATGTGACCTGCAATCTCAAGCATCAGAGGGGCAGGTTCGCCCCTTAAGTGCCGTTTACGTTTAGCGATCCGACCAGCGATCCGACCCGGTCAGGATAGCTGGTGGATTGCTAGTGAGCTGCCAAACAGGCAGACCTCACAGCGATGCAGCATCGACGCAGCGCACGATACTCACCTTTCACACACAGCGATCCTGACGTCCTCTCGCCTGCCTCCACGCGTTGCTCATCGGAGCCAGCAGGAAGCGCCTGACGAGAAATGGAGCCGGACATTCTCGTGTGAGCAGCGGGGGAGCCAGTCAGAGGCAAGTATCACAAATAGCAATATCGCTATAACGTCACAAAATCGGTGACGTGCTAGCGATATCGCTATGTGTAAAACCCCCTTTAGTGGGGACTTGAACGCCGGTAACGCTGAAGCTGCTGAACAGGGCTTGGACAGTTCTAGGATGAGTGAGATTGTCACTATGCCCCTGTCTGTTTCTCAACCCATAGATTTTAAATACTTAATAAAAAATGCCATATATGAGATTTTAGGTAGTGGAGACTATAGTAGTATGCATAATTGTAGGAAAAATGACTGTCTCCCTAACTTCAGGGTGCCAGAGTCACATTTAAAAGTGGCATTAGTATGCACCACTTGTTTATCATTTGAGTACCTCTACCAAAGAAAGCATTTGGAGAGGTGAATATTACACTTTTGCCTGGAGTTAAAGAGCATCCTCATAGATTTAATAAAAGAGATGATAAAATTGACAGGGAGGAAAATGAACAAGGCACTCCCAGGTCTTTTAACAACTGGATTCAGTCTTTCTCAATCTATGTGGCTTAGGCCTGTTTCACACTTCAGTTTTTTTGTGTCAGCTAAAATCCGCCAAAATGGAGGAAAGCGGATCCGTTGGTAACTGATGTGAATGGATGGCACCGGACCGATTTTTTGACGGATCCGTTGAATGAAGAATTTTAAAGGAACCGCAGCCCGGGGGGGGGGGGGGGGGGGGAGAGAGAGAGAATTTTTTTCCATCCGCCAGAAAGGATTTCAGGGTTAAATTTCCGGCTGACTTCCTTCCTCCGGACATGCGCACTGTAAAATGTGGATCCTGCAGTAAAAAAAACGTTGCATGGTCCATCCAGGCATGTCGGCGGATGCAAAAAATTTGGCGAATCCGCAAAAAAACGATCTGTTCCCAGACAAATGGAGCAGCCAATTAATTATTGAAGGTTTTTTTTTCAAATGTTTTTTTTTTTTGCTCCGTCATTTAAAGGGATAGGTTGCCATTGGGCCAAAAATTTAAAATCTTTGGAAGCATTTAAAGATACAGATAAACAAAAAAAAATTGAGAAGAAATTATTAGCCAACAGGTTTGCTGGCCCTTTTACATCTCCTCCGTTTGTGAATTTTAGAGAGTCCCCATTAGGCCTAGTTCCTAAAAAAGTTCCTGGATCATTTAGACTAATTCATCACTTGTCCTACCCCAGAGAACATCATTAAATGATGAAATTGATAAATCAGTTGCTTCGGTTAAGTATTCTTCTTTTGATATGGCAATTGATCTACTTAGGTCCCAGGGTAAATTTCTCTGTAAGCAAAATCAGATATAAAATCAGCTTTTAGACTGTTACTCGTCAGGTTTTAACTCTTTAGGTTTTTTCTTTGAAGGTGAATTTTATTTTGACATGTGTTTGCCTATGGGATTCTCCCTTTCATGTCATTATTTTGAAACCTTTTCTTCAATTATTTAATGGGTAGTCGATTATGAAGTTGGTTTAGGTAGTTCCCTACATTTAGATGATTTCTTCTTTATTGGGCCAGCAGAATCTGTCGAATGTTTAAAACTACTGAATAAATTTCTAGCTATAACTGAGTATTTTGGAGTCCCTATAGCAAAAGAGAAAATGTTTTTTCCTTGTCATAGATTAGAATTTTTAGGTATAGTCATCGCCTCCCAGAAGATGGAGTGTAGTCTTCCTTACGATAATCTATAAAAGCTTATAGTTCTTTTGAAAAGTTTTTTTTTAGCTAACGTTTTGTTAACCCCTTAGTAATAGAGCCAATTTGCAGCTTAATGGCCAGGCCAATTTTTACAATTCTGACCACTGTCACTTTGAGGTTATAATTCTGGAACGCTATAACTGATCCCACTGATTCTGAGATTTTTTTTCGCGCCATATGGTACTTCATGTTAGTGGGTATTTTTTTTTTTATATGACTTGCGTTTATTTATGAAAAAAATAGATATATTGAAAAAAAATTTAAAATTTCACAATTTTCAAACTTTTAATTTTTATGCCCTTAAATCAGAGAGATATGTCACACAAAATAGTTAATAAATAACATTTTCCACATGTCTACATTACATCAGCACAATTTTAGAAACAATTTTTTTTTCGTTAGGAAGTTATAAGGGTTAAGAGTTGACCAGCGATTTCTTATTTTTACAACAAAATTTACAAAACCATTTTTTTTAGGGACCACACCACATTTGAAGTCAATAAAGGCTGTACATAACAGAAAATTAACCCTTTATGTGCTTCACAGGAACTGAAGCAATGTGGAAGGAAAAAATTAACATAACTTTTTTCAAACTTTTTTCTTCAGAACAAGTTTATTTTCACAAATGTAAAAAGAGAAAACCAACCACAAAATTTGTCAGGATCCTGTCAGCGCATGCCTGCAGCCTCCGCTGAGCAGGGACTCACCCGCACTGTAGGGGGGCCCGGGGTCAGGTACAGCCAGAAAGTACAGCTACACAGGACCTGTGGACGCTGATGTTTAGCAAGCAGTCACAGGACCTACGGTCATGTGACTGCAAGGGGGAGGGGCTTAGCATCCTGCTTTCAGAGATGGCAGGACACTATACAGAAATACTCAGAGTCAGGCAAAACAGAGGTCATTCACAGAGATATCAGTAAAGCACCAGGGATGAGACAGAATGGATAGTCAGGGCCAAGCAGAAGTCAAAACCAAACAGACATAGAAGCTACCAAGCAGAATACAAAGCAATATCCAGAGAACAGACCGAGTCATACACAGAGAATCAAGCAACCAGAACACAGCACAAACACACTCAGGGGTCACCACACAATGCCAAGGGTGAAAGTACAACTGATGGGGATGGGAGCATCTTGAGGCTATAAGAAGCCTCTCCCAGAACCAGGGAGAGGCCACAATCACAGCCCCATGTGTGCAGGTAAGCCTGCACCGGGATCACAACCTTTAACCCCAGAAATGTAAGTCATCAGTACTGGTTCCAGACATTAACCCCACGTGTGCGAGTCAAACCCGCACTGAGATCATGACAATTTGTTGTGCAATTTCTCCTGAATACGCTGATACCCCATATGTGGGGGTAAACCACTGTTTGGGAGCACGGCAGAGCTTGGAAGGGAAGAAGCGCCATTTGACTTTTTCAATGCAGAATTGGCTTGAAATTTGATTTGATGCCATGTCACATTTGGAGAACCACTGATGTACCTAAATACTGGAAACCCTCCACAAGTGACACCATTTTGGAAACTAGAACCCCCGAGGAACTTATCTAGATGTCGCTCCAAAATTTTTATTTTCACAAGGGTAACAGGAGAAATTAGACCCCCAAAGTTGTTGTGCATTTTGTCCTGATTACGCAGATACCCCACTTATGGGTAAACCACTATATGGGCGCATGGCAGAGCTCAGAAGGGAAGGAGTGCCATTTGATTTTTTCAATGTAGAATTGGCTGGAATTCTGACACCATGTTGTGTTTGGAGAGCCACTGATATGCCTAAACACTGGAAACCCCCCAACAAGTGACATCATTTTGGAAACGAGACCAACCAAGGGACTTATCTAGATGTGTGGTGAGCACTTTGAACCCACAATTGTTTCACTAAAGTTTATAATGTAGAGCTGTGAAAATAAACATTTTTTTACCACAAAAATGATCTTTTAGCCTGCAATTTTTTATTTTCCCTAGGGTATCCAGAGAAATTGGACCCCAAAAGTTGTTGTGCAATTTGTTCTGAGTACGCTGATGCCCAATACAGTATGTCGGGGAAACCACTGTTTGGGAGCATGGCAGAGCTCGGAAGGGAAGGAGCGCCCAAATCACTTTAGCCCAACTCTAACCCTAATGGGAAAATTGAAATAAATACTTTTTTTATTTTACTATTTTTCCCAAACTAAGGAGGTAATAAAGGGGGGTTGATCTACTATTTTTTTATTTTGATCGCTGTGATAGGGTCTTTCACAGTGATCAAAATGAACCAATATGAAAAATCTCCTATTGCTGCCAGAAGAAGATGCTGGCGCATGTAAGGGGTAAGCAGGAGCACCAAGGGACATCGGGAGGTACCAGGGGATCAAGGACCCTATTTCTCTCTCCTCTGATGTGCAATCACATCAGAGGAGAGAGAAATTAAATGGCAAATCGGACTTTTTTTGCGGTCATATTTAGAATGTTAATAATGGCGATCGCAACCCTGTGGTCGGTAAAAACTGACCCAAATCATGTTCTCGGCAGCAGAGACCCCAGATAAATTCCGACTCTGGGGGGCACTATACACTTTTTCCTCAGTGCCGTTAATTATCGGCGCTGTGGTTTAAGTACCCTTAACTGCCAGTGCTCATACTCACTGGCGATAAAATCGGACGATTGCAATCAGTTTTTAAATCGGATTGCACTCTGACCAATGTTAGTGAATGGGAGACATCTCACTTGTGATTTTTTTTCTCATCCAAAACTGGTCTGAGAAAAAAATCGCAGCATTCTGCAATTTGCAGCGATTTTTGCCAATACAAGTTAATGGGTGCGATTAAAAAAACGGAACAAAAACGGACCATCCGTTTTCCATCCATTTTAAACGGATACATTACCATTCTGTGGCATAGAACACTGTAAATGGTCCTGTAAATGACTGAAGAAAAATAGTTGCTGGGAAAAAAAAACGGATTGCAAACGGATGGAAAACGGAAGGAAAACGGATAGAAAACGGATGGAAAGATTAAGGCCTCATACCCATTGGCGATTAAAAAAACGGTCTGAGTTCTGGACTGGAAAAAAGGGTGGAGTGTTATGCCAGTGTCATGCGATTTCTATGCAATTTTTTTATTTTCCCATCCGTTTTTTTTTTCCCAGCCACTCTTTTTCTACAGTCATTTACAGGAGCATTTACAGTGTTCTATACCACAGAATGGTGATGTATCCGTTAAAAACGGATGTAAAACGGATGGTTCGTTTTTGGTCCGTTTTATTAATCGCACCCATTGACTTCTATTGTCAAAAATCGCTGCAAATCGCAGCATGCTGCGTTTTTTTCTCACACCGATTTTGGCTGAGAAAAAAATCGCAAGTGAGATGTCACCCATTCACTAACATGGGTCAGATTGCAATCTGATTAAAAATCGGATTGCAATCATCCGATTTAATCGCCAGTGAGTATGAGGCCTAAAAATCACATAGAAATCGCATGACACTCGCATAACACTCCTCCCTTTTTTACAGTCCAGAAATCGGACCGTTTTTTTAATCGCCAATGGGTATGAGGCCTTAAAGGCGTATTGGAGGTCGTCAACAGGTCAATGGCCTGAATTTTTTTATTCTATCCTGAGTGGTTAGGAATACTATTGTGCTTGAGTTATTTTCCATTTTAGTAGCTTTGGTCATTTGGGGTTCTTGTCTCGTGAATAAAGAAATTTTGCTTTTTCCACAAACCAAGGTGTAGTGTTAGCAATTAATATGTTAACGTAAAAAAAAAAATAACTGGGCTTCTAAAAATTTTACGGCATTTAGTGCTATATTGCTTGAAGCAGAATTTAGAAAAAGTAGACTTAATGTAATTAATGCAATTGTTTCTGCCCTTTCTCGCCATCAGTGATCAGCTTTTCATCAATTAGTCACAGAAGCAGAAGGGATAGCTTGCCCAAATCATCTTTGGGATCTATTAAGGGAATAATCCCGTATTACATCGAAAAGTCAATTTCAAATAGAAAATAGGCTGATTATTCCGCTGCATGGTGGCAATGGACCAATTTCTGTAAAAGAAACGGTTTTGATTATTTCAAAACTAGTGCAGTCTGCTTTACATTTTGCACAATTGTTAAGAGATAAAGGTTTCTCATATTCAGCCATATCTAAAGCATTAGCGGGGATATCTTTCTTTTTAAGTGAGAATCCTCCTTATAGCATTTTCCCAGTTAAACAGTTATTAAAGGGGCTCAGGCGTTGCTCTTTCAAAGCTGATGACAGGCGTCCAATCTCCATTGATCTCTTAAATGATTTATGGCTATCATTAGCCAATATATGCATTACTCATTATGAAACATTACTTTTTAGAGCGGCTTTTGTATTAGCATTTTTGCAGCTTCTAGAGTGGGTGAATTAATGTCTTTTAGTAAGTCAAAACCTTCGGATTTATCCATGATATAGAATTACATAATTCTCATGTTGTTATCTTGGAGAAGATTTGTGGATAATACCTGCGCTGCTGTAAAAAATCCGATGCAAACAAAGCCCTTAAATGATAGATCATCTCCTAAGGACGAAGTCCAAGGGCTTTGAAACACGTTGAGAGTGAATAAACCATCATCATCTCTGAATTTTTTTAATCAGATTTTTTACAATACAACACTACATTTGTGGTCACCAGCTTGACCAGTGGAGCTGCAGCAGCTGTCCACTCTGATGAGTTTGCATATGCTAACCTAAAGATATATATGGTGAGTGCAATCTGATTATTTGCTATGTTTTATCTATCGGATAAATCTCTATCTGCGCTTCTCTTTCAGCTTTTTTCTCTATAATTCTCATATTCTAATATTCATAAGGCAGTCAAAAACTGACCGATTAGGTAAAGGATATTCAACTAGGCTTATTGCAATTTCTGGTTCTAGAATTTGTCCGGTGAATAATTTAAAGGAATGGTTACAGGTTAGACTAGTTATGAAAGGCCCTCTTTTTCTTCATTTAAATGGTGAACCTGCTACAAAATATCAGTTCAGTTTTATTCTCAAAAAATGTTTGTCTACGCTTGGTAAATCTGATTTTAAAATCTCTTCACACTCTTTTAGAATCTGCACAGCAACAGAAGCAGCTTGGATCGGTTTGTGTCACAGTAAGATAATGAAGATTGGCAGAAGGGATTCTAAACGATTTAAACTGTATGTTAGACAGGATACAATGTTTCACTAATGCTTTTTAAATTCATATTTCAGGTCCTTGGATTGCGTGGATCTTAGGACATTCTTTCATATACTGGGCTCAGAAGAGAGCCAACATTAGAAACTACAACGAAAATTTATCATTTAATCCAGCTAAATTGCAAGTCTGGTGGCACAGTATGAGGGGAATGAGATGGTCTAACCTGTTAGAAGAAATGGAGAAATTATCGGTTATTTGGCCGGTACCTGACCTTGTTATAGTTCATCTAGGTGGTAATGATTTAGGGTACCGTTACACCTAGCAATGCACCAGCGATCCCGACTAGCAATATGACACGGTCAGGATCGCTGGTGCATCGCTAGGTGGTCGCTAGTGAGCTGCCACTCAGGCAGATCTCACCAGCGACATCGCTGGGGACGGGGATCGCTACTTACCTGTCAGACGGGGCGATCCTGCGTCCTCCCGCCCGGCTCCACGCGTCGCTCGTCATCACAGCAGGAAGCCCAGCAGGAAGTGACCGACGAGGAATGGTCCAGGAGCTTCTCGCGCGATCAGCGATAATCAGCGGGGGAGCCGGTCGGAGGCAAGTATCAGACATAGCGATATCGCTAGCAACATCGCTGCAACGTCACAAAATCGGTGACTTTACAGCAATATTGCTAGCGATATCGCAGTGTGTAACGGGGGCTTTAGGTAAAGCAGGCACTTTAGATTTATTGGCATTAATGAAAGACTTCTCATTGTTGAAATGTCGCTTTCATTCCAGTTATTTTGTTTTCTCTAATATCATCCCCCAGATTGATCTTGTCTAATCCAAGTCTTTTGTTCATGGATCGAATAAGGAAGAGTATTAATAAAGCAATGTCAAAATTCATGCATTCATTAGGTTCTTCATTTAAGCATCTCGACCTGGAGGGTTTAACACCAGGACAATATAGAAGGGACTGTGTCCACTTATCGGACATTGGTCTTGATATTGTTAACCTAGATTTTCAGACAATGATATAGAATTGGCTTTTTTGTTTTTTTTTTGGGGGGGGCCACATTTCTGAGATGTGGCATGTGGAAAATCGCCAAGCCTGGCTGGGTGGATTTGGTCTTATGGTTATGATTATGATATAATGGTGGTTATTTATTCATTTATGGTTATTTATTAAAGATTAAATACATTACTCTTAATAAACATCATGGCCTTTTCTCTATCCAACATTGGTGTTCTGGTGAATTCTTCCCGTATGGGTTTTGTGCTACCAAGGAGCAGGTTTTCTTAAATCTGCCTTGGACAAATAGCTTGCCCAAGACCAACAATTACTTTTACATTGCATTGCAATCACAGCTATGCCTGTGACTGCAATGCCCTCCAACGGCCTCAATATGCTTCTGGGCATATCCTGGGGGGGCACACAGTGACCCTCACATATGACACTGTTCACAGTTTCATAGTGACACCCACACACCCTCCCTTTTTTTTCAACTTTACTTTATTGTCATGATGTTTATTAATGGGGAAAATCACCCAGCCGGGCTAGGTGGATTTGGTCATGATAATGGTGGTTATTTATTCCTTTATGGTTATTTAGGGTATGTGCACACGCTGCGGATTCCGCTGCTTTTCTGCAGCGGTTTTGGCCGCTGCGGACACGCAGCAGCTTTAGCTGCGGTGTACAGTACCATTCAAATGAATGGTAAAAAAACCCCGCTGTGCTGACATTGCGGAAAAATCTGCGCGGATTTGCTGCGGTTTTGAAACCGCAGAAAGAATTGACATGTCAATTCTTTCTGCGGAATCCGCAGCGGGTTCCTATCTCCACCATTGTGGAGATGGTGAATCCGCAGGACCAAACCGCAGGCAAAACCGCAGATAATCTGCAGGTCATGGCCTTTTCTCTATCCAACATGGGTATCCAGGTGTATTATTTCTGTCAGTTACATCTGAATGAGTTTTGTGTACCATGTGTTATCCGAGTAACTTGGACATGCTCAAATAATATGTTTGATTCCCCTCGGCTGCATGATTTGTAGCTGTTAGACAGTCAAACACGAGGGGATTGCGCCTTTGTTAGGCAATCCCTGGAGGTTTTGATGCTGTCTATCAGCCACGATACATGCAGGGACTCGAATATATTATTTTAGCAAGCCGAAGATACTCGGACACACCCTAGCATACTCAGGTAACACCTTATCCGAGCACGTT
Organism: Dendrobates tinctorius; assembly: GCF_039654945.1. Classification (NCBI taxonomy): domain Eukaryota; kingdom Metazoa; phylum Chordata; class Amphibia; order Anura; family Dendrobatidae; genus Dendrobates; species Dendrobates tinctorius. Next base: position 65,681,014 of record NW_027361684.1, on the reverse strand, counting down.
CACTTATCACTAGTTGAGACTCTTGTTGGCATGGGACCACAATTCGATTTGCTAATGAGCAAAGTGGCTGAGACTCTAGTCAGCATATGACCACAACTGTGCAAATCTCAGATTTTCGGTTACAGTTACGACTGATGTTCTAGAAACTACAAGTTATTGCTTAAAGGGGTTGTTCCCTTTCAGCAAATTAATGTCCCCAGCTGGAGTAACAAACTGTGCTGTACTCACTTTCTCCGGGTCCAAGAGTGAGTCTTCGATGCTGCCCACTGCGTGGCATTATCTGCGCCATTGACATCACACTGTAATGTAAGTTGCATTTGCGTAGTGTTGAGACTAATGTTTCGTTTTTGAGAGCAGGCAGACGGCCGTATTTCTTGTGTGAGGATCAAATTGGAATACTCAGACTGACTGTTGGCTCTCCAGACCTGAGTGTGACAGCTGCATAGAAATACATCACGCTGTCACACTCAGGTCAGGAGAGGTGCTGGGCCAGTCCACACATTGAGATGCCATCATCGCACAAGAAATACATCCGTCTGTCTGTGCCCTTACGGTTATAGTGATGGGGTAAATCAAATAATTCTCATGTAATTTTATCTTCAAAATATCTCTTACAAGTATCCATCTAAGACCACATGCACACGTTCAGTATTTGGTGAGTTTTTTACCTCAGTATGTGTAATCCGAAACTAGGAGTGGGACAAACCGAGGAAAAGTAGAATAGAAACACGTCACCACTTCTGTATTTTTCACCCACTCCATTTTTTGGCTTACAAATACTGAGGTAAAATACTGACCAAATACTGAACGTGGACTAAAATTCATCCTAGGGAAATTGTAATGAATGGACAGTTCACCTAATTACAAAAAAGACACGGCACTCAATGAGCGAGAGGGAGGTGCACAAGTCGGGTAACCAACCAACTGTACAAAATATCACAAACTTGGCACTCAAAAAACAAAGGCAATTTCGCAGTTCCTTTATTGTTATCACATCCAATTCAACACATTCCTTTGAACGTTTTCGGTCAAACAACAGACCTTCATCAGAATAGGTTTCTCATGGTTGATTTAGCTAAAAAAAAGCTGTATGGGAAAACCCATATTCTGTAGGGTATGGTGTAATGGGTATGCAACTCGTGGTACTAAATATGTGACCAGATGTATTAAGGTAAAGAAGACGTCTCCTGGGAGCCGGCTCAAGAAGGCGAAGAGGCACTGTAGAGAAAAAGCGGTACATGCAAAGCCTCGTATGTGGGACTAATATGGCAGTTGATAGGCTGACAGCATATTGAGTACTAGGTTTACTGCCCCAAACTGGCCCTGTATATTAACAGGCAAGCCAGTGATGCCTTAAATGTGGGAATGTTGCGGCTATAACTAGATTGGTGGCATGTTGGATACTGCACTTAGAGTCCCAGGTGGATACTGTGGAGTATTCAGCTTGTGAGCTGTGTCCAGTGGTCCCACACTGATCACATGTAAATGAACCAGCGCTATAGGAGGGGGCACCAGGGGTGCAGCATAGCAGCGCTTAGCCTGTGTCCAAGGAATGTAAAGCAGCAGCCAGGGGCATGTTTCAAGTGTTTATTTCTGTTAATGTTGATGATTATGGCTTACAGCCAATGAAAACCCAGAAGTCATTATCTCAGTAAATTAAAATACTTTAAAACATCTGCTTGAAAAAATGATTTTAAAATCCGAAATGTTGGCCTACTGAAATGTACACTGCTCAAAAAAATAAAGGGAACACTTAAACAACAGAATATAACTCCAAGTAAATCAAACTTCTGTAAAATCAAACTGTCCAATTAGGAAGCAACACTGATTGACAGTCAGTTTCACATGCTGTTGTGCAAATGGAATAGACAACAGATGGAAATTATTGGCAATTATCAAGACACCCTCAATAAAGGAGTGTGAAAGCACATTCAACATTAAAAAGTGACCAAAACATCAGGCAGAAAGCATTGGTACTGAGCTGTGGTCAGTGGTCCCCACCTGCAGAACCACTCCTTTATTGAGGGTGTTATTGATGACAGATTCCCTTTAAATTTCCATCTCCAAAAAGCTTGTCAGCAGAGGGAAGCATGAAGTGCTCTAAAATTTCTTGGTAGACGGCTGAACTGACTTTGGGCTTGTTTGTAATGACTGTATAATATATGAATTTCACTTTTTGTATTGAAGAACTGAATTAAATTAACTTTTTGATGATATTCTAATTTTGTGAGATGCACCTGTATAGTAGTATAGCAAAACCCCAACAGAATAACGGTACTTCCCATAGAAAGAACATGTATACACTAATAGTCGAATTGTAAAAGTTAGAAGCAAAATATTCACTCGCCAAATAAACCAGTTGTGTAATACTGTGAATTGGAGCTTTGTCCCTCTGACCTGACATGTCCTCTGAAGGCTGGGCGAAACGGCTCTGACTCACAGTATTGCACAAGTGGTTTATTTGGTGAGTGAATATTTTACTTTAATATTTAACGAAGAAAAAACATTAGTGTCAGCAATTGGCAATTATAATCTTTCATCCGCTACAAAGAGCAACTTCCAACCACAACAATACAGAGAGCATGTATTTTCTATGCATATAGTATTAGAACCTGTGTCTCTCCTTTCATCACCTTTTGCTGAGTTTTTTAAAAATATTTTTCAATAAAATATCTATGGCTTTCACTTCATTGTATACTGGGTAACAAATAGACCTAGTTTATAAATATAAGAAAAACACTTTGTAAAATCCGTGCGTTTCTGCTTGTGCTTTTTACTGTTCATTTGAAGGCATGAAAAACCCAGTAGAAATGCTGAAAGAATTGACATGCTGCTGATTTAAAAATAAAAAAATAAAACTACTTTGAGGCTATGTGCACACGTATGCAGAAAATTTCTGCATAAAATCCTGAATCCTTCCCAGAAAATGCACGTTTTTTTCACACGTTTTCTGCGCATTTTTTGTGCGCTTTTTTGCACAAAAAACGTGCGTTTTTTGTGGTTTATTTCCGCGTGGTTCCAGACCCATAGAAAATAGCTAAAAATGTGGAATTTTCCGTGAATTAATGAGCATGATACGTTTTTTGCCGCAAAGCTTTTTTTTGCGGTAAAAAACGCATACATCTGCACAAAAATTGCGGAATTCATTTAAATGAATGGTAAGCTTCTTTTAAGCGTTTTTGACGCGGTTTATTTGGCAAAACCACGAAAAAAACGCTACGTGTGAACACAGCCTGATAGTTTAAATCCACAAAGAAAAAATAAGCCTCAGGTGCATGAGATTTCAGAAGTTTTATTCACTTTGCTGGTCCTGTAAAATACTCCACAGAAAAAAAACGTACTGTGTGAACAAACCTTAAGACTAGTACCAGGCTGATTTTTAAATTTTTCAAAATTAAAATAAATAAAATAGAAAACTACAACCCCTCTGCTATTTTGCCATGACTGACTATCTTCATACCCTTACAACAATTCTGATGTTCAGCACGTTTTGTTATTTACACATGTGAACTAATATGAAAGTCTAACCCTGATAAAGGCTGTGAGCTGGGTGTTAATATCACATTTCCATTATTCGTTATAAATACTGGTATAATCCATATATTGTGCAAAATATAGATTATTATTATTATACCCTGATGTACAATAAAAAAATTTTGTCAGGGTACCAAGTTAGCAAGAAATATTTATGTAAATACTTTTATGCCCAAAAAAGATAAAAGCATTCTAAGGCGTCACAGTGTCTTTCACTCTAGAAAATCTGAGTTTGATCCGATTTTCTCAGATGTGGAAAATGTTTCCACCGTCTCCATTTAGTCTGTGCATGAAAATTGAACCACACTCAGATGCCATCTGCACAGACATGAATGGCTGAGTGCGATCTATTAATCAGATGCAACTTGTGCATGGTGCGATCTTTTCCTTGGATGGACCCTTTCGGAGGAAATAAAAAAAAATTGGGACATGTGCGAAAAAATGCTATCAGTCAAAATGACTGATAACACTCGTCCATTTTTTTTTTTACACTAGGAAGACCTTAGCCTAAGAATGATGCCTTTATTGGCTAATCTGAAGAAATATATTTGTAAGTTATATGTCTGAGTAATTCATTTATAAAGTTATCTGATGAAGAAACCTCTGAACTCTGAAAATTTGCAAACATATTTTTTCTGGTTAGCCAATAGAGGTATCACTCCTAAAACACTTTTGCCTTTTTGAGCATAAATTTATTTACATTATTGTACCCTGAATGTATTATTTATCATACATTATGTTATCATGTATTGATTTACTATGCATTTCTTTCTTGTGCATTCTGCATTTACTCTAAGACGGAGTATGTAAAAACTTCTAAAGTTAAAGTTTCCACAGACAAATCTTTAATTCCGTTGAATATCCGTACAAATACAACTGAAGTCTTACCTTTGAGACTAAAAAGCCATGGGCATAGTCAAGAAGTTTCTGAGGGTATTCGAGTTCTTCAGAGGAGCACATGTTGGTGTGATGATGTGCAACAGCTCAGTCTGCTTTTATAAGCTGCCTTCCAACTGAGAGGTGTTACTCCAGAGGACTTAGCAGGGCTCAGACAATTGCTTTCTCATCTGACCTACTTATGAGGCACTTAGAGCCATACGAACCTTCAGGATATGGAAAATACAAATTACTTCTTTACTTTTACTCAAATTAATTTGCAGTTGAATTATAACTGTGTGCTAAGCATTACTCACTACATACGGCTGTTTTCAGATGTGCTGGTTTTGTGGCAATTTTTTGAAGCAGTTGTTTTACAAATAATTTACCTCATTATCTTTTTCATTTTGCTTACGACAGATCAAGCTTTTTTTTTCCTGATGTAAACTGTTTTTACTATAGGGAAAACGTGTCTGGCTCCATACAAGGGACTCTATCACAAGGAGATATATCTGACTGAGAAAACGATGAGTTTAGGGAGGAAGTGAAAGGGTTAAACCTTGGAACTTGTGCACATGGCTTTTACATACTCAGGACACTGATTCCACATGTGTCCTATGATGTTCGTTAACAAAATGCTCAAGAATGGTCATATACATTAGGCCGGTTTCACACGTCAGTGGCACCTGTACGTGTAGTGACAGTTTCCTCACGTACCAGAGACAATGACACACATAGATACGTTAAAATGAATGTGTCTCTGCACATGTCAGCGTGTTTTAACGTACACACGGTCCGTGTGCAAAACACGGAGACATGCCAGTGTTTGTAGGAGCACAGTCCGCAAAACGGGCTGAACACGGCACACGGAGAACAGTTCCCACTACTGTAAGTGCTGTTCCCTGGTGGCTGGTGCTGAAAGCGGCTGTCATTCTCTCCTGCTCTGCCGGCAACAGCGAGCAGGAGAGAATGAATGAAAACCCGATATGTGTCCCCCCTCTGTTTGTGATCCAGCCCATCAAAACTCACAGCTGGGGGCTGCTATTCTCAGGCTAGTAAGGGGCCATTGATATTGCCCCCCCCAGCCTAAAAACAGCAGCCCGCTGCTGCCCAGAAAAGGCGCATCTATTAGATGCGCCTATTTTGGAGCTTTGTCGGGTTCTTCCCACTTGCCCTGTAGCAGTGGCAAGTGTGGTTAATAAGGGGTTAATGTCACCTTTTTATTGTAAGATGACATTAAGCCCGGATTAGAAATGGACAGGTGTCAATAAGACAATAAGACACCTATCCATTATATAATCCTAGAGTTATTCAAGGGTTAAATAAACACACACACAATAAGAACAATGTATTTTAATGAAAGAATACACTACACACAGTGTTGAAATCTTTATTATACTCCTAATCCCATAGCGAAGCCATTGGTCACCTGTAAAAAATATGCGGCAAAAAGAGGTACCACGTATCCACAGTACACATGGCACAGTAATGAAGCAGTCCCTGGTAGGTACAGTAATGTAGTGTCTCTGGTTGGCACAGCAATGGAGAAGTCTCTGGTTGGCACAGTAATGGGGCAGTCTGGTTGGCACAGTAATGAAGCAGTCTCTAGTTGGCACAGTAATGGAGCAGTTTCTGGTTGGCACAGTAATGGAGCAGTCTCTGGCAAAGTAATGTACAGTCTCTGGTTGGCACAGTAATGGAGAAGTCTCTGGTTGGCACAGTAATGAAGCAGTCTGTGATTGGCACAGTAATAAAACAGTCTCTGGTTGGCACAGTAATGTACATTCTCTGGTAAGCACAGGAACGGAGCAGTCTCTGGTTGGCACAGTAATGTACAGGAAGGAAAAAAAAGAAGGGTAATCCAGCTGGTGAAAAAAGGTTGATTTATTAAAAAATTTGACAAAAATTATATACCGCAGAGCTAGCGTGGTAACACAGCAATGCGTTTCAAACGCAAGCTGTGTTCTTTGTCAGAGCTGCATGAGGAATGACAATAGAACAATTTATACAAACATGATCAGAAAACCACTCCCCCCAACAAGTCACATGATTACAAAAATGAATCAACATCAAATGCATAATATTAAAAAAGACAAAAAACATCGTTCATAGGCTTAATAGCGGGCAGGAACTTAGTAATGAAATAACAATTATATGTGGAGATTTAACCTCTTTACTCCCAAGGGTGGTTTGCACGTTAATGACCGGGCCAATTTTTACAATTCTGACCACTGTCCCTTTATGAGGTAATAACTCTGGAACACTTCCATGAATCCCGGTGATTCTGACAATGTTTTCTCGTGACATATTGTACTTCATGTTAGTGGCAAAATTTAATCCATATAACTTGCATTTATTTGTGAAAAAAACAGAAATTTGGTGAAAATTTTGAAAATTTTGCAATTTTCCATCTTTAAATTTTTATGCCCTTAAATCACAGAGATATGGCACACAAAAAATGTAAGAAATATCATTTCTCACACGTTTACTTTATATCAGCACAATTTTGGAACCAAAATTTTTTTTTGTTAGGAAGTTATAAGGGTTAAAAGTTGACCTGCGATTTCTCATTTTTACAACACCATTTTATTTTTAGGGACCACATCCCATTTGAAGTCACTTTGAGGGGTCTATATGATAGAAAATACCCAAAAGTGACACCATTCTAAAAACTGCACCCCTTAAGGTGCTCAAAACCACATTCAAGAAGTTTATTATTATTTCAGGTGCTTCACAGGAATTTTTTAATGTTTTAAAAAAATGAACATTTAACTTTTTTTTCACAAAAAATTACTTCAGGTTCAATTTTTTTAATTTACCAAGGGTAACAGGAGAAAGTAGACTGCAAAAGTTATTGTGCAATTTGTCCTGAGTATGCTGATAGCTGATATGTGGGGGGAACCACTGTTTCGGCGCATGGCAGAGCTCGGAAGGGAACGAGCGCCATTTGACTTTTTCAACGCAAAATTGGCTAGAATTGACATCGGCGCCATATCACATTTGGAGAGCCCCTGATGTGCCTGAACAGTAGAAACCCCTATAAGTGACCCCATTTTGGAAACCAGACCCCCAAAGGAACTTATATAGATGCGTGGTGAGCACTTTGAAGCCCCAAGTGCTTCACAGAAGTTTATAACGCCCGGACGTGAAAATAAAAAAATCATATTCTTTCCAAAAAAATGATCTTTTAGTCCCCAATTTTTTTATTTTCCCAAGGGTAACAGGGGAAATTGGACACCAAAAGTTGTTGTACAATTTTTCCTGAGTACGCTGATACCCCATATGTGGGAGAAAACTACTGTCTGGGCACACATCGGGGCTCGGAAGGGAAGTAGTGACGATTTGGAATGTAGACTTTGATGGAATGGTCTGCGGGTGTCATGTCGCATTTTGGAGAAATTACCTCAGGTCCAATTTTTTTATTTTACCAAGGGTAACAAGAGAAATTGGACCGCAAAAGTTGTTCAATTTGTCCTGAGTAGGCTGATACCCCATATGTGGGGGTAAAACACTGTTTGGGCGCATGGCAGAGCTTGGAAGGGAAAGAGCACCGTTTGACTTTTTCAATGCAGAAATGGCTGGAATTGAGATCAGACGCTATGTTGCATTTGGAGAGCCCCTGATGTGCCCAAACAGTGGAAACCCACCAATTCTTACTGCAACCCTAACCCCAACACACCCCTAACCCTTATATCAGCCCTAACCCTAGCCCTAACCCTAATGGGAAAATGGAAATAAATACATTTTTTTAATTTTATTATTTTTCCCTAACTAAGGGGGTGATAAAGGGGCATTTGATATACTTTTATGGTGGGTTTTTATGTTTGGCAGCTGTCACACACTAAAATATGCTTTTTATTGTAAAAATAGCTTTTGCATCACCACATTTTGAGAGCTATAATTTTTCCATATTTTGACCCCCAGAGTCATGTGAGGTCTTATTTTTTGCGGGACGAGTTGACGTTTTTATTGTTACCATTTTCGGGTAGACATGACATTTTTTTTAGACCGATTTTTGGGACATAAAATGAACAAAAAACAACATTTCATGAACTTCTTTTGGGGGGGGCGTTTACACCATTCCGCGTGTGGTAAAATTGATAAAGGAGTTTTATTCTTCGGGTCGGTATGATTACAGTGATACCTCATATATATCTTTTTTATGTTTTGGCGCTTTTATACAATAAAAACAATTTTATGTAAAAAATAATTATTTTTGCATCGCTTTATTCTGCGAGCCTTATCTTTTTTATTTTTTCGCTGATGAACTGTGTGGCAGCTCGTTTTTTGCATGACAAGATGATGCTTTCAGCAGTATCATGTTTATTCATATCTGTCTTTTTGATCGCGCGTTATTGCACTTTTTGTTCGGCGGTATGATGAGAAAGCATTGTTTTTTTGCTTTGTTTTGTTTTTTTTTGAAGGGGTTCACTAAAAGGGTTAACTAGTGGGACAGTTTTATAAGGCGGGTCGTTACGGACACGGCGATACTAAATATGTGTACTTTTATTGTTTGTTTTTTGTACTTACAAAAAAAGAATTTATTAGGGAATATTTTTTTTAATTTATATAGGAATTTTTTAAAAATTATTTTTACACGTGTTTTTTTTTTTTACTTTATTACTTTTTCCCAGGTGGGGACATCACTGTCTAGTGTCAGATCGCTGATCGCTGATCTGACACTTTGCAGTGACCTGTGTCAGATCAGCGATCTGACCGGCACTGCAGCAGGCTTTCTCAGCGCCTGCTCTCAGCAGGTACTGAGAAAGCCGCCTCCCTGCAGGACCCCAAAGGCCACCGCGGACATTTTGGATCTGGGGGCCTGTAGGGAGGAGACCCTCAGAGCAGCGCGAGCACATAGTGCCGGGTGTCAGCTGTGATAATCAGCTGACACCCGACCACGATCAGCGACACTCCCCCCGGGAGCGCAGCTGATCGCGTGTGACGTACTATTCCGTCCATGAGACTTAGGTCCCAGGTCACATGGACGGAATAGTACGTCCAATGTAGGAAAGGGGTTAAGCCAGAGGGGTTGCATGTATTTAGATAAAACATCCAAAATGCCTCCCGGTCCCGAAGACGCTTCCGAATGTCTCTTCCTCTTAATGGCAGACAGACCTTTTCAATAGCATAAACTTGAAATGAAGCAGTATTGCGTTCATGATGCTGTACAAAGTGTCTGGAAGCCTGGGACATTGTGCGGAAAGAATCAGAAATGTTGTAAATATCGCTCAAATTATCAGAAATGCGTTTTTTAAATTTTGGATAGTGCAAACAACATACATTTTATTACAAATAGAGCAATTGATAATATAAATCACATTTTCAGTATTGCAATTAAGATACTGTTTTATATTAAATTGTTTGGATGCATCAGAATTATGAAAACTTTTTGTAATTGAAACAAATTGACACATTCTGCAACGATTGTGCCCACATAAAAACCCTTACAATTAAGCAAGGTGTAACCATTATGTTTGTTCTTATTATGGGGACCTGACAAAACATTACCCAAGGTTTGTGCTCATTTAGCCACTACAGCACAACCTGGTTTGAGAATTTTTGACAATAGTGCGTCTTCTTCCAAAAGAAGAAGATATTTATAAAATAATTTTTAATATCAGAGAATTATGGACTGTACTGTAAAGAAAGTACAGGTTTATTGTTCCATTTTCTACTATAAGATGCAGTATTGTCCAAAAGATCAGTGCGATTTATTTTTTCTTTCCACTATTTTTTTTGCTCTATTTAGCATCCAGCTAGGATATCCTCTGTTCCTCAATTTTTTTCACTTTCCTGAAGTTCCCCCCTTAGCTTGGTTTTTATTCTTACAATTGCGTTTGATGCGAGTACAGATTTAATTGTATGTCTAGGATGACATCTAAACGCACGTAAAACGCTATTACCAGACAATGGTTTGCAAAAAGTCGAAATCGAAATGGTATTACCTGTGCCCATAAAAAGATCTAAAAAAGAAATTTAAGATTCATGAGTGGTTGATGAGAAAGAATGCCCATACTAATTACTGTTGATATACTGTACAAAATCAGGTATGGGCGATACATCGCCCCTCCAAATAAACAGGAGATCGTCAATGTATCTCCCACACCAGTGGGTGAGCTGGCCAATTCTTCTTTTGTATTTCTTACAGTAATGTACAGTCTCTGGTTGGCACAGTAATGGGACAGTCTCTGGTCAGCACAGTAATGGGGAAGTCTCTGGTTGGCACAATAATGTAGTCTCTGGTTGGCACAGTAATGGAGCAGTCTCTGGTTGGCACAGTAATGGAACAGTCTCTGGTTGCCACAGTAATGGGGCAGTCTCTGGTTGGCACAGTAATGGGGCAGTCTCTGGTTGGCACAGTAATGGAACAGTCCCTGGTTGGCACAGTAATGGGGCAGTCTCTGGTTGGCACAGTAATGGAACAGTCCCTGGATGGCACAGTAATGGGGCAGTCCCTGGTTGGCACAGTAATGGAGTGGTCTCTGGTTGGCACAATAATGTAGTCTCTGGTTGGCACAGTAATGGAGCATTCTCTGGTTGGCACAGTAATTGGGCAGTCTCTGGTTGGCACAGTAATGGAGCAGTCTCTGGTTGGCACAGTAATGGGGCAGTCTCTGGTTGGCACAGTAATGAAGCAGTCTCTAGTTGGCACAGTAATGGGGCAGTCTCTAGTTGTCACAGTAATGGAACAGTCCCTGGTTGGCACAGTAATGGGGCAGTGTCTGTTTGGCACACTAATGGAACAGTCCCTGGTTGGCACAGTAAAGGGGCAGTCTCTGGTTGGCACAGTAATGGAGTAGCCTCAGGTTGGCACAGTAATGTAGTTTCTAGTTGGCACAGTAATGGGGCAGTCACTGGTTGGCATAGTAAGGGGCAGTCTCTGGCTGGCACAGTAATGGAGCAGTCTCTGGTTGGCACAGTAATATTCAGTCTCTGGTTGGCACAGTAATGGGGCAGTCTCTGGTTGGCACAGTAATAAAGCAGTCTCTAGTTGGCACAGTAATGGGGCAGTCTCTAGTTGGCAGAGTAATGGAACAGTCCCTGGTTGGCACAGTAATGGGGCAGTGTCTGTTGGCACACTAATGGAACATTCCCTGGTTGGCACAGTAATGGGGCAGTCTCTGGTTGGCACAGTAATGGGGAAGTCTCTGGTTGGCACAGTAATGGGGCAGTCTCTGGTTGGCACAGTAATGGAACAGTCCCTGGTTGGCACAGTAATGGGGCAGTCCCTGGTTGGCACAGTAATGGAACAGTCCCTGGTTGGCACAGTAATGGGGCAGTCTCTGGTTGGCACAGTAATGGAGCAGTGTCTGGTTGGCACAGTAATGGGGCAGTCTCTGGTTGGCACAGTAATGGGTCAGTCTCTGGTTGGCACAGTAATGGAACAGTCCCTGGTTGGCACAGTAATGGGGCAGTCTCTGGTTGGCACAGTAATGGAACAGTCCCTGGTTGGCACATTAATGGGGCAGTCTCTGGTTGGCACAGTAAAGGAGTAGTTTCAGTTTGGCACAATAATGTAGTCCATGGTTGGCACAGTAATGGAGCAGTCTCTGGTTGGCACAGTAATGGGGCAGTCTCTGGTTGGCACAGTAATGGGGCAGTCTCTGGTTGGCACAGTAATGAAGCAGTCTTTAGTTGGCACAGTAATGGGGCAGTCTCTCGTTGGCACAGTAATGGAACAGTCCCTGGTTGGCACAGTAATGGGGCAGTGTCTGTTTGGCACACTAATGGAACAGCCCTTGGTTGGCACAGTAATGGGGCAGTCTCTGGTTGGCACAGTAATGGAGTAATCTCAGGTTGGCACAGTAATGGAGTAATCTCAGGTCGGCACAGTAATGGGGCAGTCACTGGTTGGCATAGTCAGGGGCAGTCTCTGGCTGGCACAGTAATGAAGCAGTCTTTGGTTGGCACAGTAATATTCAGTCTCTGGTTGTCACAGTAATGGGGCAGTCTCTGGTTGGCACAGTAATGGAGCAGTCTCTGGTTGGCATAGTAATGGAGCAGTCTCTGGCATAGTAATAGGGCAGTCTCTGGTTGGCACAGTAATGGAGCAGTCTCTGGTTGGCACAGTAATGGGGCAGTCTGACTGGCTCAGTAATGGGGCAGTCTCTGGTTGAAACAGTAACATACAGTTTCTGGTTGGCACAGTAACATACAGTCTCTGGCACATTAATGTACAGTCTCTGGATGGCATAGTAATGGAGCAGTCTCTGGTTGGCACAGTAATGTACAGTCTCTGGTTGGCATAGTAATGGGGCAGTCTCTGGTTGGCACAGTAATGTACAGTCTCTGGCACAGTGATGGGGTAGTCTTTGATTGGCACAGTAATGGAGCAGTGTCTGGTTGGCACAGTAATGTAGTCTCTGCTTGGCACAGTAATGTACAGTCTCTAGTTGGCACAGTAATGGGGCAATGTGAGGAAAATATATCTCATTCGAAGGGGAATATATTTAGTTATCCCACCTCTGCCAACAATATGTCACGAACTGCAGGGATTTATGTATATCCCACTTTCCAGTTCTGGTTTGGAACTCGCAGCTCTCTGGCGCCCCCTTACCCTCAGGTCAGACAGGGAACTGCACCTAGGATAAGTAGTCGCTAAACAGGCCGCCTGGATGTGTACTTGCTATTAGGCATGCTGCAGCGAGGGAAATATAACTACTCCCAGCCGCAGGCAGGCAATACACTTACAAAACCCGTTCCATCACTGCCAGCTTTGCCCAACAAGCCCAGGACACGGCGCCACCATCAGCTCCTATCACAATGATTAGTAACGGGTCATGAGCCAACTCAATCAGTAGTGAACTTAGCCTCAGAGGACGTGAAGATACGTTAAAGAGCAAGGAGAAACGAAGCTAGTAATTTTATAGATTTTACTGCAAAAATGTAAGGCTGTGTTTACAAAAGGTATAAAAGATATTAGAAAGGGAGACAATTGAACATTGTCACGTCGCTGTCAGACTCAGGGCCTGCTGTTCCGGCTTCGGCCACTAGGAGGTGCCGGACTGACACTTCGCCACCAGACTCGGGGCCTGCTGTTCCAGTCTCGGTCACTAGGAGGCGCCGGGCCGTCACGTCACCGTCAGACTCGGGGACAGCTGTTCCTGCCTCGACCACTGGGAGGCGCCATGGTTCACCTCAGGGTGAGGGTGGTGACAGAGAAGAGGCCCCTGCGCAGGCATCTGGTGGCTGCAGGCTCCTCCCCTCTGTCAATCATGTAGGGCTTACTGCATGTCCGTCTGGCCTGGTCCTGGGGGCAGTCCTGGTTACATCATCAGTCCGGGAGCCTGTGAGGGATGACCTAATCCCTCAAATACCTTGGGACTGGTCTTGCAAGCCGCCGGATATATTCTTGGTTCCCCTGCGTGCTACTGTGTAATTTGCTATAGTTAAACTCTGACCTCAGCCTGGATTTCTGACCATCCTATTGCCTGCCAATTTTGTACCTTGCTGCCCTCCTGGTTTTACTTACCCTGGCCTGGAATTTTGACTCTCCTTCTGTCTGCTGATTTCGTACCTCTGCTGCCCTCCGGCCTCCGACTCCTGCCTCCTGACTTTGATTACAGGTTTTAGTTTTAACCCTTTGGCGGCCGTCCTGCTCTGGTCCACTGCTCCTCTGAACAGCTACCCCCGGGGCCTTGCTACAATTCCAGATCCCTGTATAGGGGTTAAGGGTCTCGGGGTTACTCGGGGTGCTGTTCCTACTGCAGCCCAGATTTGCAGACAGCCATCACAAACATACGTAGAAACGATTACAAAATATCAGGGATTAAAAGAAGAAAAGCACTTACAATTGCTTAAGTCATTTCACAGCAGACCATGCGGTGCGAGGGGGAGGGGCGATACATCAAAGTGCATCACAGATCCTATCTGCATCAGGTTTCCAGGGAAAAAGCTGCTGCCAAATGAGCTTACACTCTCTTATACCCCCTGGTCGTGACATCACTAAGGTGGGTGGAGCTAACGAAGCACTCCCTTTATTCCAGAGTTGAAAACTTGCTAAAACCTTATTAATTCCATAACTCGGCCGGAATACTTAGCAAAATGAGGGCGGAACCATCACCAATCTTGTTTTGGAATTAGCTTTCTATCAAATCTAAACATAGAGTGGTTATTCGACTCAGTTCAGGAGAAATCCATTTCTCGGATTCTGCTGGTGCCAGACCTTAGGAAAAGGTGCTAGAGTGTAGTTTTAACATCGCAGGTCCAAATATGTAATTTTTGTATCTCTGTCACTGAATGGGACCATGTTATTCCATCTTTAATAACTCCCACATATAACAAAGGACGCACATGTTGGACACAATGAACTGGTTTCTGCTAATTAACACTTTTCTGAGGGAGAAGTAGGAGAGGTTTAGTATTGCATGCAGGCGAAGTGAAGGGAGTTAGGGAGAGAGAGAGCTCGCAGCCATGACAGGGGGGAAGGAGGGGAGCAAAAACCCACAGCGTGTCTGTACAGCTATGGAACCATCTGGAAGGGTACTCTGAGAGTGAGCATATTTGTAGTATCATTACAGCGGACAATGAGGATGAAGATCACCGGTACTATGAAGAAAGTGGACCAGTGCTCTCTGCGCCAGCTGTAGCTAACGCTCCATGGATCCTGCAGAAGAAAAGGAAAAGCTGGGACCTGTACTCGCCACCGCCGCCATCCAGTCGGGACACAGTCACGACCCAGAAGCCATCTCTGGTTGGCACAGTAATGTACAGTCTCTGGGTGGCACAGTAATGGGGCAGTCTTTGGTTGGCACAGTAAAGAAGCAGTGTCTGGTTGGCACAGTAATTTACAGTGTTATGAAAGGGTCACCGAGGAGGATGGCAGGAACAGGCTAAGCCACCAGGAAACCAGAGAGGTTGGTAACTCTGCGGATTGCAGACCCCTAATCCTAACAACACAACTAGCAGTAGCCGTGGAGCATTCCAACGATGCCCTAGATGCCTCAGCACAGCCGGAGAACTAACTAAGCCTAAAGCCAGAAAGGTGAAATCTAAACTGCCCCAGAGCAGACAGCCCCCAAACATATATTGTCAGTGAGACAAGATGAGACACAAACATAGGCAGAAAATAGACTGAGCAAAAGGTGGGGCCCAAGCTGTCAAGATAGGACAGGACAGAAAAGATACTGTCTGCAATCACGCAAAAACCCTAAAAAATCCAACACATCTGATATACAAAAAACCTGAGGCCACACAACCTCACCCCCACTAGATCATCACTCTGGTGTGAACTGGAAGCAAAGCAAAAGATACTAATATAACAGGGGACTGAACAAACTGACACAAGCTGTAACATATGGAGCGGGGCCCAGTGCTGCCCCCAGCAGGGAGTACGCTGAACCCTCGCAACAAAGCAGAAACCAAAAAAAGGCACAACCAGATTAGATGCAAAGGATTAGCAAAAGAATCACTTAACTGAACCATGCAGATCAGGCAGGAGACAGAAGAACTCAAAATGCAAAAGGAGGAAATCACCAACAACCACTAAGGGAAGCCTGCTCATTTATATGCTCCCAGCCAGTAATCCCAGATTCCCAATCATCGTCGTCAGGTGGCAAACCTCCATCAAACTGGCCAGCTCCACTACTCCCAGTAACCACCAGAGGGAGCTCCGGCTCAGAAGTCCGAGCAAGGGAATTCACAACAGTACAACCCCCTTGAGGAAGGGTCACCGAACCCTCATCCACTCCACCATGCCGATCAGGATGGGCCTGGTGAAAGGCATGAATCAATCTCTTGGCATGAATGTCAGAAGCAGAGACCCAATAATTATCTTCCTGGCAATAACCATTCCACTTGACCAAGTACTGAAGTCTCCGTCTAGCCAGACGAGATCCCAATATCTTCTCTACCTCATACTCCAAATTACCCATAACCAGTACAGGGTCAGGGGGCGCCGCCATGGAAACTACTGGCTCCACAAACCTTTTCAACAAAGATTTATGAAAAACGTTATGAATCTTAAATGTAACTAGAAGAGCCAAATGGAAAAAAAACGGGGTTAAGGATTTCCAAAATATAAGGTCCAATAAATCTTGGCTTGAATTTTGGAGATTCAACCTTCATGGGAATATTTTTTGAGGACAACCAAACCATATCACCCACTTTAAACTGGGGACCAATGGTCCTATGCCGGTTGGAAAACTGTTGGGCCTTTTCCTGAGAGTGGGACAACTTATCCACTACTTGGTCCCAAATCTGCTGCATTCTCTCTACCACAGAATCCACATTAGGAAGGCAGAATCTTCCACCTGCCCCAAAGAAAATCGCGGATGAAACCCAAAGTTACAGAAGGAGACATCAAAGTGGCTGAACTAGCCCTATTGTTTAGCGCGAATTCGGCCAAGGGCAAAAATGAGACCCAATCATCCTGATCAGCAGATATGAAACATCATAAATAGGACTCGAATGTCTGGTTTGCTCTCTCAGTCTGCCCATTGGTCTGAGGATGAAATACAGAGGAGAAAGACAACTGTATTCCCAGTTTGGAACAAAAAGCTCTCCAAAATCTGGAAACAAACTGGACTCCTCTGTCCGATACAATGTTCTCAGGAATCCCGCGCAAACGAACCACTTGTTGTAAAAACAAGGACACCAACTCAGAATAAGATGGCAACTTTGGGAGTGGTACAAGATGGACCATCTTAGAAAATCTATCACAAATCACCCAAATAACAGTCATTCTCTGAGAGACAGGGAGATCAGAAACAAAATCCATTGAGATATGGATCCATGGCCTCCTGGGCACTGGCAGGGGCATCAACAAACCACTAGCACGAGAACAGGGCTTGGACTGAGAACAAGTCCCACAGGACTGCACAAAATTCCTGATATCACGAGATAAGGCAGGCCACCAAAAACACCAACTCACCAAATCTCTGGTACCAAAGATACCTGGATGACCAGCCAACGCGGAGCAATGAATTTCAGACATTACTTTTCTCCTCCACTGGTCAGGGACATACAATTTTCCTATAGGGCATCGTTCAGGTTTATCCTCCTGAAATTCCTCCAGGGCACGTCTCAAATCGGGAGAGATGGCGGAAAGAACTACACCCTCATTTAGAATGGTAGTAGGCTCGGTCACATCAAGAGAATCCGCAAAGAAACTCCTAGAAAGGGCGTCTGCCTTAACATTCTTAGTGCCCGGAAGAAAGGAGACCACAAAATTAAAACGCGTGAAATACAAGGCCCACCTAGCCTGTCTAGGATTCAAGCGTGCGGCTGATTCAAGAGAAATCAAATTCTTGTGATTGGTGAGGACGACAACTTGATGTCTAGCTCCCTCCAACCAATGTCTCCACTTTTCAAATGCCCACTTCATGGCCAACAATTCCCTATTCCTCACGTAATAGTTACGTTCAGATGGAGAAAATTTTCGAGAAAAGAAGGCACAGGGATTTATCTTAGAGGTTACTGGATCTGTTTGAGACAACACGGCTCCTGCACGGCTCCTCCACCTGAAATGGGAGTGAAACATCAGGTTGCTGTAGACCGGAGCAGAAGTGAATCTCTGCTTTAGCTCCTGAAATGCCTCTGGAGACCAATTGGCCACATCAGCGCCCTTTTTGGTCAAATCCATCTGAGGTTTAACAATACCAGAAAAATTGCTTATAAATTTACGGTAGAAATGAGCAAAACCCAAAAACTTCTGAAGAGCTGTTAAATATTAATCGGTTGTTTTATATTTCTTATTACACTCAGTTCTGTACTGAACGCATTGCCTTCTGCTGACACTACTTATTTTTGTAAGTTTAGCTCATGGTAAATGTCAACTCCATATATATAGAGACCACGTGCTCTGGAGAGACGTATATAATTCATGGTTTACTCTAGGGGTCGCTCGCTCCTTCCCTACCACCATGAGAAACACACTCGAGGAGTCATCTCTGCTCGGACACTACTTTGAATGGACAGCTGGTATGTAACTTAATCACGTGTTGCTTCCAGAGAAGTTCCTAACGAAGATAGATGCCTTTTTCCATTCAGAGTTCCAGGGAAAGAAGGATACAAGCTTAGCTATGAACAAATGGACAATCTCTTTATAATCATTTTACCTATTTTTATGTTTTTCTGTAATAATCTTTTCTTTGATGGAAAAATCCAAATAAACCACTACATTTTATTTATAAGAACATTGTCATATTTTAGAGTATCACAACTTGTAACAAGTCCTGAATAATATACAAGAATATGTATTTTTAACATTGAAGATGTTAGGCGTTGGGTTCCTGCAGCTGCATAGCAGGAATCCAGAGCCATGCAGCCAGCGGTCTCCCATTCCCCTCCGACCTCTCAGGGACCTGCACAGCAATCTCGGCAATCCAGACACCCTGCTCAGACCAGTTCTCTGGGTCTTGTTGTTGCTGCCACCTCTGGACCAGCAATAGTAGCGCAGCCTGCTCTGCAGCAAGCCACTCCAGAGGCTAAGTCCTCTCGCTGCGCTACTGGGCATGCTCACGGGACAATCTCCCAGTGGAGATCGGGAGTCATGTGCTCAGATCCTTCTCCTGATCTGATTGGTCCATTCAGAGATCTGGAAGGTCCCGGAACCGCACGGCTATAAAAGGCCCGCATGGCCACTCGGCCATGCGCTAGTATAGACTCTACTTGCTACATGTGTGAATGATGATGGATGCATGAACCTGCGAATGACTCATTAAGACTCCACTCCCTCTGATATTATGTGTGTGGATAGGGACATAGTCATAGAGTCAGCACCAGTTAGTGGCACGCTACAGGCCACAGTGTATATCATCACCTAACTAGCGTCCGACAGTGCACCCCTCCTGGACACTATCGCATAGCGGCTGTGTCAGTCGCTGTGCTGCAGTCTGCAGCACCTGTGGGAGTCAGCACTAGTGACACCGCACGCACGGTAGGTCTAGACGGACTCTGTCCCTCTGCCTTGCGCTCAGCTCCTGTGACCATATACCGTGCGTGCATATCTCTGAGACCTGTGAGTCCAACAGGCTCAGTACTTATGTTTATGTTTAAGGCGTCTCTGTGAAGCTAACAGAGTACGCCCAGTGCACACTGGGTGACGTTCAACCCATGTGTGATATACTGCCATATTGTGCATCTGCCATTAAATAGCAGCAGTTTAACACCTCTGCACGGTGGACCCCTGGCGGCGAACGCACTTTCTATTATTTTATATTTAGTGTGTTCCGCCGTCCGTAACAGGAGAGCCAGCCATATCTGAAATTTTGTACTTTTTTGCGGATTTCCCTCAACTTGCCCAAAGGGGGAATGTTTGTTAAGCTTTGCTAATGTCAGATGTGCAAGTTATCAGAAACTCCACTATTATGGACAAGTCACAAGAATCAGACAGAACCTAGAAAGTGAGGACTAAGAATTGCCAGATGAATTGAGAAGTATTACAAGTGCCAGACGTACTACAAGATAGACGTGTGAAGACAAGAGCCCAGCGTTGTCCATCAAAGGAACTACAAGCTGAGATATTTCAAGATAAGAAACATGGATGTCATTACTTCTTTTTCTAAACAAAGTAAACTGAAATTTAAGTCTGTAGACGAGTCTAATTTAGACATTTTATGGCTCAGCTTATATGCAGAATGTGAAATGGAAAATCTAAAGTTAGATTCTAAGCTGGTGTCCTTTAACCCCTTCCTGACATGAGACGTACTATCCCATCCATGGGACCCGGGCCCCTATGCCCATGGACGGGATAGTACGTCTAGCGCGATCAGCGGCGCCCACGTGGTGAGCGCCGCTGATCGCGGCCGGGTGTCAGCTGATTATCACAGCTGACACCCGGCACAATGTGTCAGGGGCGGTCACGGACCGCCCCCGACACGTTAACTCCTTGCACACCACGATCAAACATGATCGCGGTGTACCGGGGGTTAAAGGGAAGCATCGGCAGGGAGGGGGCTCCCTCCGTGCTTCCCTGAGCCCCCCACGGCAGCGCAATGTGCAGCGCTGCTGCGGGGGGCTCCTTTCCTCCAGGCCCCTGAATCCAAGATGGCGACGGGGCCTTCGGGGGCCTGAGGAAGCTGGCTTCCTCAGTGCCTGCAAAGCGCAGGCATGAGGAAGCCTTCTGCAGTGCCTGTGTCAGATCGCTGATCTGTCACAGTGATCTGTGATGTGACAGATCAGCGATCTGTCACAGGACAGTGATGTCCCACCTGGGACTATTTAATAAAGTAAAAAAAAAATAAAAAAAGTGTTAAAATAATTAAAAAAAAATCGCCAAATAAATTAGAAAAAAAAAAAAAATATTCCCCCAATAAATCCATTTTTTGGAAATAAAAAAAAACAATAAAACTACACATATTAGGTATCGCTGCGTCCGTAATGACCCGCCCTATAAAACTGTCCCATTAGTTAACCCCTTTAGCGAACCCCTTAAAAAATAAAAATAAAAAACGAAGCAAAAAATAATGATTTATTATCATACCGCCAAACAAAAAGTGTAATAACGCGCGATCAAAAAGACACATATAAATATCCATGGTACCGCTGAAAACATCATCTTGTCCCGCAAAAAACGAGCTGCCACACAGCATCATCAGCGAAAAAATAAAAAAGTTATAGCTCGCAGAATAAAGCGATGCAAAAATAATTATTTTTTATATAAAATAGTTTTCATTGCATAAAACCGACAAAAACATAAAAAAATGACATAAATGAGGTATCGCTGTAACCGTACTGACCCGAAGAATAAAACCGCTTTATCAATTTTACCGCACGCGGAACGGTGTAAACGCACCTCCCCAAAAGAAATTCATGAAACGCTGGTTTTTGTTCATTCTGCGTCCCAAAAATCGGAATAAAAAGCGATCAAAAAATGTCACGTGCCCGAAAATGGTACCAATAAAAACGTCAACTCGTCCCGCAAAAAATAAGACCTCACATTACTCGGTGGGTCAAAATACGGAAAAATTAGAGCTCTCAATATGTGGTGATGCAAAAATTATTTTTACAATAAAAAGCGTCTTTTAGCGTGCGACAGCTGCCAAATATAAAAACCGCCATAAATAGTAAATCAAACCCCCCGTCATCACCCCCCTTAGTTAGGGAAAAATAATAAAATTAAAAAAAAGTATTTATCTCCATTTTCCCATTAGGGTTAGGGTTAGGGCTAGGGTTAGGGCTAGGGTTAGGGTTAGGGCTAGGGTTAGGGCTCAGATTAGGGTTAGGGGTGTGTTGGGGTTAGGGTTGGAGTTATAATTGGGGGGTTTCCACTGTTTGGGCACATCAGGGGCTCTCCAAATGCAACATGGCGTCTGATCTCAATTCCAGCCAATTCTGAGTTGAAAAAGTCAAATGTTGCTCCTTCCCTTCCAAGCTCTGCCATGCGCCCAAACAGTGTTTTACCCCACATGTAGGGTATCAACCTACTCAGGACAAATTGCAAAACAATTTTTGGGGTCCAATTTCTCCTGTTACCCTTAGGAAAATAAAAAATTGGGGGCAAAAATATCATTTTTGTGGAAAAAAATGATTTTTTTATTTTCACGTCCGAGTGTTATAAACTTCTGTGAAGCACTTGGGGGTTCAAAGTGCTCACCACACATCTAGATAAGTTCCGTGGGGGGTCTAGTGTCCAAAATGGGGTCACTTGTGGGGAGTTTCAATAGTTTAGGTACATCAGGGGCTCTCCAAACGCACATGACACCTGCAGACCATTCCATCAAAGTCTGCATTCCAAAACGTCACTGCTTCCCTTCCGAGCCCCGACATGTGTCCATACAGTAGTTTTCTCCCACATACGGGGTGTCAGCGTACTCAGGCCAAATTGGACAACAACTTTTGGGGGTCCAATTTCTCCTGTTACCCTTGGGAAAATGAAAAAATTGGGGACTAATTGATCATGTTTCTGGAAAAAATACGATTTTTTTATTTTCATGCCCTGGCATTATAAACTTCTGTGAAGCTCTTGGGGGTTCAAAGTGCTCACCTCACATCTAGATAAGTTCCTTAGTGGGTCTAGTTTTCAAAATGGGGTCATTTGTGGGGGGTTTCCACTGTTTAGGTACATTAGGGGCTCTCCAAAGGCAACATGACACCCGCAGACCATTCCATCAAAGTCTGCATTCCAAAACGTCGCTACTTCCCTTCCGAGCCCCGACGTGTGCCCATACAGTAGTTTTCTCCCACATATGGGGTATCAGCATACTCAGGACAAATTGGACAACAACTTTTGGGGTCCAATTTCTCCTGGTACCCTTGGGAAAATAAAAAAATGGTGACTAAAAATCATGTTTGTGGAAAAAATATGAATTTTTTATTTTCACGCCCGGGCATTATAAACTTCTGTGAAGCACTGGGGGGGTCAAAGTGCTCACCACACATCTAGATAAGTTCCTTAGGGGGTCTAGTTTCCAAAATGGTGTCATTTGTGGGGGGTTTCCACTGTTTTGGTACATCAGGAGTTTTCCAAACGCGACATGGTGTCCGATCTCAATTCCAGCCAAAAACGTCAAATGGCGCTGCTTCCCTTCCGAGCTCTGCCATGCGCCCAAATAGTGGTTTACCCCCACATGTGGGGTATCAGCGTACTCAGGACAAATTGCACAATAACTTTTACGGTCCTGTTACCCTTGGAAAAATAAGAATTGAGGGTGAAAAGATCATTTTTGTGGAAAAAATATGATTTTTTAATTGTATGGCTTTATGTTATAAACTTCTGTGAAGCCCATGGGGGTTCAAAGTTCTCACCACACATCTAGATAAGTTCCTTAGGGGGTCTAGTTTCCAAAATGGTGTCATTTGTGGGGGGTTTCCACTGTTTTGGTACATCAGGGGTTTTCCAAACGCGACATGGTGTCCGATCTCAATTCCAGCCAAAAACGTCAAATGGCGCTGCTTCCCTTCCGAGCTCTGCCATGTGCCCAAATAGTGGTTTACCCCCACATGTGGGGTATCAGCGTACTCAGGACAAATTGCACAATAACTTTTACGGTCCTGTTACCCTTGGAAAAATAAGAATTGAGGGTGAAAAGATCATTTTTGTGGAAAAAATATGATTTTTTAATTGTATGGCTTTATGTTATAAACTTCTGTGAAGCCCATGGGGGTTCAAAGTTCTCACCACACATCTAGATAAGTTCCTTAGGGGGTCTAGTTTCCAAAATGGTGTCATTTGTGGGGGGTTTCCACTGTTTTGGTACATCAGGGGTTTTCCAAACGCGACATGGTGTCCGATCTCAATTCCAGCCAAAAACGTCAAATGGCGCTGCTTCCCTTCCGAGCTCTGCCATGTGCCCAAATAGTGGTTTACCCCCACATGTGGGGTATCAGCGTACTCAGGACAAATTGCACAATAACTTTTAGGGTCCTGTTACCCTTGGGAAAATAAAAATTGGGGTGAAAAGATCATTTTTGTGGAAAAAATATGATTTTTTAATTGTACCGCTGTACGTTATAAACTTCTGTAAAGCCCTTGTGGGTTCAAAGTTCTCACCACATATCTAGATAAGTTCCTTGGGGGGTCTAGTTTCCAAAATGGGGTCACTTGTAGGGGGTTTCCACTGTTTAGGTACATCAGGGACTCTCCAAACGTGACATGGCGTCCAATCTGAATTCCAGCCAATTTTGCATTGAAAAAGTCAAACGGCGCTCCTTCCATTCTGAGCTCTGCCATGCACCGAAACAGTGGTTCCCTCCCACATATCAGGTATCTGCGTACTCAGGACAAATTGCACAATAACTTTTGCAGTCCAATTTCTCCTGTTACCCTTGGTAAAATAAAAAAAATTGAACCTGAAGTATTTTTTTTATGAAAAAAAGTTAGATGTTCATTTTTTTTTAAATATTCAAAAAAATTCCTGTGACGCACCTAAAGGGTTAATAAACTTCTTGAATGTGGTTTTGAGCACTTTAAGGGGTGCAGTTTTTAGAATGGTGTCACTTTTGGGTATTTTCTATCATATAGACCCCTCAAAGAGGCTTCAAACGTGATGTGGTCCTAAAAATAAAATGGTGTTGTAAAAATGAGAAATCGCTGGTCAACTTTTAACCCTTATAACTTCCTAACAAAAAAAAATTTTGGTTCGAAAATTGTGCTGATGTAAAGTAAACATGTGGGAAATGTTAGTTATCAAGTTTTTTGTGTGCCGTATCTCTGTGATTTAAGGGCATAAAAATTCAAAGTTGGAAAATTGCGAAATTTTCAAAATGTTCGCCAAATTTCCGTTTTTCTCACAAATAAACGCAAGTTATTTGAATGAAATTTTACCACTAACATGAAGTACAATATGTCACGAGAAAACAATGTCAGAATCACTGGGATCCATGGAAGTGTTCCAGAGTTATGACCTCATAAAGGTACAGTGGTCAGAATTGTAAAAATTGGCCCGGTCATGAACGTGCAAACCACCCTTGGGGGTGAAGGGGTTAATAGAGAAAGAGAGAAATTGAAAAATATTTTTCAAATGATAGATGTATTTCACAAACTTGTATCAGAGAAATACAAAAATGATTGTTGGGTAAAGGAAAATAGTGATGTTCCCGAGATTCACTGTAATGTGGAGAAACAGTTACAAGAAGTAGCAGCCATTCAAGGTGATCTTGCAGACTTGGAACAAGATGGAGAAGTAGGAGACTTCAGAACTGACGTAGATGCCGTACAAGGGAAAGACGTATCACTAAAAATAGAACACTCAGAGGCCCAACTCCAAATTAAAGTTAGGAAAAATTTGTTAAAATTATGCAAAATCATTCCTGCATATGACAACAAAATCCATGTTTGTAGAAACTCTGAGGTTTTTGAAAGCTTTATTGATAAGTTTGATTTGACTAATGATGAGAAAATCCAGTTGTTCAAAATGTGGATTCCTGTAACCTTTTCCAGGCGGTTATCTTTAAGGATATCTGGTGAAACACATGTGAACTTAAATGATAAAGACAGATTAAAAATTCAGATTTTTTTGTGCATCAAATGAAAATTATCCAGATATTGACATTCAAGAATTAAGGATTGGTCGGAAAGAATGTACTTTTACATTCATGTCCATATTTGATCATTTGTATAGAAAGCTCTTTGAAAATGTCAAAACACAGTCCATGATAAAGAGTTTTGTAAACAAATTTGGGTTTCTAAATCCTGCATCTCGTGTTATTGCGTCACAAAAAGATTCTTTATTTGAATGTGCGCAATCCCTTGATTTTGCCAGAAAGCATGAGAATCGTGAAAGGAAGATAAATCGTGCTAATTTTGTAAAGACAGGAAGAGTAAAATCTTATCAGAAGCCAGTATCAAAGTCTTCTAAATTGAGTTATCCCCGTAATCAAAGCTATGAAGAACAAAGAAAATCACATATTTGCTTTAAGCTGTTTGAAATGATGCAAAAGACCACCGAAAAAACTTCACAGATTGAGTTAAGAAAAATTCAAAGTTCTGATCTTCTTTTGTAAAAAAGATGGCGGAATTTGACAGACAGAAGCAGGTGGTGAGTGACATCATCGGCTGTAAGCTGAAGAGTCCATTATCGGAGCTGATCAGAGAATCCGTTAGCTTCAAAATGGCAAGAATTTTTCAGGACATTTTTTACAGAGAAAGAAGATTGGGTTTAGGAATTGGCTAAAAATGTTTATATGTTGTGTAAAAGTGTTATACAATGTATTAGTCAGTTATATGTAATTATTATATAGAGTATAATTCTGTAGTTCTATAGTTTTGTAGAGATATATATTCTTACAGAATATAGAGTGTTTGTATAAGTAGAGATTGTAGAACTGTATTCTATAGTGAAAATTAAAATTTACTCCAGTATAGGATATTGCAATTGTTTTGTTTCTGGATGAATATGATATTAACCTTATCTTTTATTTTTCCTTAGAATTTTCATTTCAAAGCAGGACTTAATCGGGAAAAATTCTCTTACATGGATTTATGCCTTTATTTACACAGGAAGTGGTAAAAATTGCATGATTTCATATATTTAGCACTTAAAATAAATAATATGTGACAAACTGAATCTAAAATTAGTTTTCTGTGTGCTGCTAATATGATGTCTTTACTGCATGGCTTGACATGACAAACACAGCATGTGAAATTTGAACCTTATTCTAATAATAAGTATACCATGTCCCTGTTTTTAGTGCGGTAATTTAGCCTGTAGCCTTAGTGAAATGAATTTTTGAGGGGTCTCAGCTTTTGCAAATCAAATGAAATTTTTTTCTAGGCCTAAATGTCAAGTATAGTTATACATCATATATTTATGTTATATGTATTTGGGGAATATTCAAAGAAATATTAACCCCTTCGCACCCGAGCCTGTTTTTGCCTTTGTGACCGGGCCAATTTTTTCAATTCTGACCAGTGTCACTTTATGAGGTCATAACTCTAGAACGCTTCAACGGATCCTACTGATTCTGACATTGTTTTCTCATGACATATTGTACTTCATGATGGTGGTAAAATTTTTTAGATATGATCTGCGCTTATTTGTTAAAAAAATCAAAATTTGGCGAAAATTTAGAAAATTTTGCAATTTTCAAACTTTTAATTTTTATGCCCTTAAATCAGAGAGTGATATCGCACAAAATAGTTAATAAATAACATTTCCCACATGTCTACTTTACATCTGCACAATTTTGGAAACATAATTTTTTTTTTTAGGAAGTTATAAGGGTTAAAAGTTGACCAGCGATTTCTCATTTTTACAACAAAATTTGCAACACCATTTTTTTTAGGGACCACCTCACATTTGAAGTGAGTTTGGGGGGTCAATATGACAGAAAATACCCAAAAGTGACACCATTCTAAAAACTGCACCTCTCAATGTACTCAAAACCACATTCAAGAAGTTTATTAACCCTTCAGGTGCTTCACATGAATGAATGGAATATGGAAGGAAAAAATAAACATTTAACTTTTTTTCACAAACATTTTACTTCAAAACCATTTTTTTTATTTTCACAAGTGTAAAAAGAGAAAATAAACCACAAAATTTTTTGTGCAATTTCTCCCGAATACGCCAATACCCCGTATGTGGGGCTAAACCATTGAGCACACGGCAGAGCTCAGAACGGAAGGAGAATTGGCTGGAATTGAGATCGGATGCCATGTCGCATTGTATTTGTTTATGACAAATATGAAATAATCCAGATTATGGAAATATTAAGGGTATATGTTACTGAGGACATAACTACTCTGCATTTGGTATCAACATAAAGGCCTTATTTTTATTTTTCATTTTCAATTTTTATTTTTTAATTCTTAAATTTTTATTTTTTCTCTCAATCAAGAAAAAAATCCTCAATATTTAATAATGTAATGTCTAGTATGAGAATATTGCTTCATTAAATATAGCAATGATATGGTTCCATTATTAAGGAAAAATGTTTCAATTCTGAGTTATGTGCAACAATTCTTCCATTCATCCATTCATTCATTCGCTCACTCATACAGTCATATGTTAAAGTTTGGGCACCCCTATTAATGTTAACCTTTTTTCTTTATAACAATTTTGGTTTTTGCAACAGCTATGTCAGTTTAATATATCTAATAACTGATGGACTCAGTTATATTTCTGGATTCAAATGAGGTTTATTGTACTAACAGAAAATGTGCAATCTGCATTTAAACAAAATTTGACCGGTGCAAAAGTATGGGCACCTCAACAGAAAAGTGACATTAATATTTCGTAGATCCTCCTTTTGCAAAAATAACAGCCTCTAGTCGCTTCCTGTAGCTATTAATGAGTTCCTGGATCCTGGATGAAGGTATTTGTGACCATTCCTGTTTACAAAACAATTCCAGTTCAGTTACGTTTGATGGTCGCCGACCATGGACAGCCCGCTTCAAATCATCCCACAGATGTTCAATGATATTCAGGTCTGGGGACTGGGATGACCATTCCAGAACATTGTAATTGTTCCTCTGCATGAATGCCTGAGTAGATTTGGAGCGGTGTTTTGGATCATTGTCTTGCTGAAATATCCATCCCCTGCGTAACTTCAACTTCGTCACTGATTCTTGCACATTATTGTCAAGAATCTGCTAATACTGAGATGAATCCATGCGACCCTCAACTTTAACAAGATTCCCGATGCCGGCATTGGCCACACAGCCCAAAAGCATGATGGAACCTCCACCAAATTTTACTGTGGGCAGCAAGTGTTTTTTTTGGAATGCTGTGTTTTTTAGCCTCCATGCATAACGCCTTTTTGTATGACCAAACAACTCAATCTTTGTTTCATCAGTCTACAGGACCTTCTTCCAAAATGTAACTGGCTTGTCCAAATGTGCTTTTGCATACCTCAGGCGACTCTGTTCGTGGTGTGCTTGCAGAAATGGCTTCTTTCGCATCACTCTCCCATACAGCTTCTCCTTGTGCAAAGTGCGCTGTATTGTTGACTGATGCACAGTGACACCATCTGCAGCAAGATGATGCTGCAGGTCTTTGGAGGTGGTCTGTGGATTGTCCTTGACTGTTCTCACCATTCTTCTTCTCTGCCTTTCTGATATTTTTCTTTGCCTGCCACTTCTGGGCTTAACAAGAACTGTACCTGTGTTCTTCCATTTCCTTACTATGTTCCTCACAGTGGAAACTGACAGGTTAAATCTCTGAGACAACTTTTTGTATCCTTCCCCTGAAAAGCTATGTTGAATAATCTTTGTTTTCAGATCATTTGAGAGTTGTTTTGAGGAGCCCATGATGCCACTCTTCATAGGAGAATCAAATAGGAGAACTACTTGCAATTGGCCACCTTAAATACCTTTTCTCATGATTTGATACACCTGGCTATGAAGTTCAAAGCTCAATGGGGTTACAAAACCAATTTAGTGCTTCAGGAAGTCAGTAAAAAGTAGTTAGGAGTGTTCAAATCAAGAAAATGATAAGGGTGCCCATACTTTTGCACCGGTCAAATTTTGTTTAAATGCAGATTGCACACTTTCTCTTAGTACAATAAACCTCATTTGAATCCAGAAATATAACTGAGTCCATCAGTTATTAGATATATGAAACTGAAATAGCTGTTGCAAAAACCAAAATTGTCATAAAGAAAAAAGGTTAACATTAATAGGGGTGCCCAAACTTTAACATATGACTGTATATTCTTATTTTGGTTCATGGCTACACATTCTTGCATATTATTGGTATAATAAATATATTCTATTAATAAAGTTTCAATAATAAAGATGAAAACACCTGTTATATAAAACACACTGACACCTATGGGTTGAAAAAGGTAATTACACCTATGGCATAAAAAATGTTCTATCACATGAAGAATATGGTTAATAATGTATTATCACTTATTATTGTTTTATTATTCCAAACAAGAATTTCATATTAATATTCTGATAATAATTATATGGATATTACTGATTGCTATGGTACGCTGTGATATTATAGGTTAGGAAAATTACCAGATTTGGTATAGAATAGGGAATGAAGACTTCAAGCAAGATACTGAAATTACGTTAATAAGGACTTTTCATATTTCTAAATTCAATTGATTCTTACCAGTTGCAAGAAGAAGAACGCGATCCAGAAGTCCCAGAAGGTAACAAAGCTAAGATTTCTGAGTATTAGACTGTGTTAATTACAAGTGCAGTATCCACCACTGACAGTCACAATTAAAGTATGTAACCTGACAACCACAACTACAGAGGATGATGATCCTATGATGCTGAGATGCACTATGTTATCACGCTCTTATCAAGATCCAGTGGTTTCCAATCACCTGTAAAGCTTCAGTGAAAAGCTGGTGAACAATAAGGTAATTGTCAGGAAGCTACAACCCTGACATGTGTCCTGTGCATCAGGACTAAGGACTGGTGCTATGTTTAGCAAGGAAGAGTCATTTAAACCCTTGCTTTGCTGACCAAAGAGGTCACACCTGTTCAAAGACCAGTGCCGATGGAGGATTCCAGAAATATCCAAGGCGAGCCAATGTACAGTCGTGGCCAAAAGTATTGACACCCCTGCAATTCTGTCAGATAATACTCTATTATCTTCATCTAATTTGTCTTAAATGAAAAACCACAAAAAGAATTGTCCTAAAGCCAAATTGGATATAATTCCACACCAAACATAAAAAAGAGGGTGGACAAAAGTATTGGCACTGTTCGAAAAATCATGTGATGCTTCTCTAATTTGTGTAACTAACAGCACCTGTAACTTACCTGTGGCACCTAACAGGTGTTGGCAATAAGTAAATCACACTTGCAGCCAGTTGACATGGATTAAAGTTGACTCAACCTCTGTCCTGTGTCCTTGTGTGTACCACATTGAGCATGGAGAAAAGAAAGAAGACCAAAGAACTGTCTGAGGACCAAATTGTGAGGAAGCATGAGCAATCTAAAGGCTACAAGTCCATCTCCAAAGACCTGAATGTTCCTGTGTCTACCGTGCGCAGTGTCATCAAGAAGTTTAAAGCCCATGGCACTGTGGCTAACCTCCCTAGATGTGGACGGAAAAGAAAAATTGACAAGAGATTTCAACTCAAGATTGTGCGGATGTTGGATAAAGAACCTCGACTAACATCCAAACAAGTTCAAGCTGCCCTGCAGTCCGAGGGTAGAACAGTGTCAACCCGTACTATCCGTCGGCGTCTGAATGAAAAGGGACTGTATGGTAGGAGACCCAGGAAGACCCCACTGCTAGAGTTTGCCAAAACTTACCTGAAAAAGCCTAAAACGTTTTGGAAGAATGTTCTCTGGTCAGATGAGACAAAAGTAGAGCTTTCTGGGCAAAGGCATCAACATAGAGTTTACAGGAGAAAAAAAGAGGCATTCAAAGAAAAGAACACGGTCCCTACAGTCAAACATGGCGGAGGTTCCCTGATGTTTTGGGGTTGCTTTGCTGCCTCTGGCACTGGACTGCTTGACCGTGTGCATGGCTTACGAAATCAGAAGACTACCAACAAATTTTGCAGCATAATGTAGGGCCCATTGTGAGAAAGCTGGGTCTCCCTCAGAGGTCATGGGTCTTCCAGCAGGACAATGACCCAAAACACACTTCAAAAAGCACTAGAAAATGGTTTGAGAGAAAGCACTGGAGACTTCTAAGGCAGCAGGCAATGAGTCCAGACCTGAATCCCATAGAACACCTGTGGAGAGATCTATAAATGGCAGTTTGGAGAAGGCACCCTTCTAATATCAGGGACCTGGAGCAGTTTGCCAAAGAAGAATGGTCTAAAATTCCAGCAGAGCATTGTAAGAAACTCATTGATGGTTACCGGAAGCGGTTGGTCGCAGTTATTTTGGCTAAAGGTTGTGCAACCAAGTATTAGGCTGAGGGTGCCAAATCTTTTGTCTGGCCCATTTTTGGAGTTTTGTGTGAAATGATCAATGTTTTGCTTTTTGCTTCATTCTCTTTTGTGTTTTTTCATTTAAGACAAATGAAATGAAGATAATAATACCAAAGAATTTGTGTTTGCAATCATTTTCAGGAAGAAACTGAGTATTATCTGACTGAATTGCAGGGGTGTCAATACTTATGGCCACAACTGTAAGTCCAGGTCTTTAAAGGTGAACAGATATTAAAGCTACATTTCATTTATAGACTTTGCTTTCTTATCAACGTTTGAATTTATGAACTTTGATTTGACACGACATGATTTCTACAATATCTATATGCTATTTCAAAGGAATTATAATATAAAGACTGTGTTTTAAAAAGAACCAAGAAGAAGACAGAAGACATCAAAATGAAGACCAGATGACATCAGATGATGATGACTGGACCTGAGAAGATGTTTCAATTTAGATTTAGGGAAGTATAATTATACATATTGTATATGAATATTGTTCACGGATTACCATAACATGAATTCACATCATTGAGTATCTATAACAATAATTTGATATTAAATTATTTTTAAAGAATAAAAGAAGGAAGAAGATCTTATTATATTTTGAGGGTTCCAATTAATGTCTGTCACCCTCAATAGGGGGAATTGTTAAATAGTAATCGGTTGTTTTATATTTCTTATTACACTCAGTTCTGTACTGAACGCATTGCCTTCTGCTGACACTACATATGTTATTTTTGTAAGTTTAGCTCATGGTAAATGTCAACTGCATATATATATATAGAGACCACGTGCTCTGGAGAGACGTATATAATTCATGGCTTACTTTAGGGGTCGCTCGCTCCTTCCCTACCACCATGAGACACACACTCGAGGAGTCATCTCTGCTCGGACACTACTTTGAATGGACAGCTGGTATGTAACTTAATCACATGTTGATTCCAGAGAAGTTCCTAACGAAGACAGACGTATTTTTCCATTCAGAGTTCCAGGGAAAGAAGGATACAAGCTTAGCTATGAACAAATGGACAATCTCTTTATAATCATTTTACCTATTTTTATGTTTTTCTGTAATAATTTTTCTTTGATGGAAGAATCCAAATAAACCACTACATTTTTTTTTATAAGAACATTGTCATATTTTAGAGTATCACATCTGGTAAGTCCTGAATAATATACAAGAATATGTATTTTTAACAAGAGCCTTCAGAGAAGCGGGCTGAAACCAATCATAAATGGCCTGTACCTTGGCCGGGTCCATTTCAATAGCAGACGGGGACAAAATGAATCGCAAAAATGAAATCCTCTGTACACCAAAATGACATTTCGATCCCTTAACATACAGAGTATTTTCCCTCAAAATCCGGAACACAGTCCGGACATGTTCCACATGAGAATCTCAATCACAGGAAGAAATCAAAATATCATCCAGATAAATGATCAAAAACTTATCCACAAAGTCCCGGAAAATATCGTTCATAAAAGATTGGAAGACAGAAGGGACATTAGTGAGGCCAAAAGGCATCACCAGGTACTCAAAATGTCCCTCTGGAGTATTAAACGCCGTCTTCCATTCATCCTCGTGCTTGATGCGAATAAGATTATACGCCCCCCTGAGGTCAAGTTTGGTAAACCAACAAGCACTTTTAACTCTGGAAAAATAAATCAGAAATCAGGGGTAACGGGTACTGATATTTAACAGTGACTTTGTTAAGGGAACCATAGTCAATACAAGGCCTTAATGAGCCATCATTTTTGACCACAAAAAAAAAACAGCACCCAAAGGTGAAGAGGATGGTCTAATATGACCCTTCTCTAATGATTCTTTGATATAAGATCGCATAGCATCATGTTCAGGTACCAATAAGTTGAAAAGCCGACCCTTGGGAAATTTACACCCGGGCATTAACTCAATTACACAGTCATAACTCCTATGAGGAGGCAAAGATGCAGACTTACTCTCACTAAATACATCAGAAAAATCAGCCAAATAGTCAGGAATATCATGAGACTGGGGAGAGGTGGAGAAAACAGGAGCGTCCCTAAGAACACACTGACAACCCCAACTCACCACAGACACAGATTTCCAGTCCAAAACAGGATTATGAGTTTGCAACCAAGGAAAACTCAGTACAATAATATCATGTAAATTGTGCAGCACCAAAAATTTACAATTCTCTTGGTGGTCCGGGGCGACCCGCATAATCACCTGGGTCCAAAACTGGGGTTTATTCTCTGCCAAAGGGGAAGCATCAATACCCCTCAAAGGAATAGGGGACCACAGGGGCACCATGAGGAAACCACAACGTTTGGCAAAGTCAAGATGCATCAGATTCAAAGCTGCTCCTGAATCAACAAAGGCCTTAGCAGAAAATGTAGACAAGAAGCAGATCAGGGCAACCGCCAACAGGAACTTAGGCTGTACACTGCCCACGGCAAATGAGTAAGCAAAACGCTTTTCTCGTTTAGGGCAGACAGAAATAGTATGAGAGGCATCTCCACAGAAAAAACACAGCTTATTACGCCTTCTAAACTCCTGACGTTGCGCCCTAGACACAACCCCATCACACTGCATAGGTAGGCACAGTAATGGGGCAGTCTCTGGTTGGCACAGTAATGTACAGTCTCTGGTTGGCACAGTAATGGAGCAGTCTCTGGCACAGTAATGGAGCAGTCTGTAGTTGGCACAGGAATGAAGCAGTCTCTGGTTGGCACTGTAATGGAGCATTCTCTGGTTGGCACAGTAATGGGGCAGTCTCTGGTTGGCACAGTAATGAAGCAGTCTCTGGTTGGCAAGGTATTGGGGCAGTCTCTGGCACAGTAATGGAGCAGTCTCTGATTGGCACAGTAATGGTGCAGTCTCTGGTTGACACAGTAATGGAGCAGTCTTTGGTTTTCACAGTAATGGAGAAGTCTATGGTTGGCACAGTAATGAAGCAGTCTCTGGTTGGCACAGTAACAGAGCAGTCTCTGGTTGGCACAGTAATGGGGCAGTCTCTGGTTGGCACAGTAATGGGGCAGTCTCTGGTTGGGACAGTAATGGGGCAGTCTTTGGTTGGCACAGTAATGGGGCAGTCTCTGGTTGGCACAGTAATGGGGCAGTCTCTGGTTGGCACAGTAATGGGGCAGTCTCTGGTTGGCACAGTAATGGGGCAGTGTTAAGGACGGCGGAACACGCTAAATAAAAATATAAATAAAGCGTGTTCGCCGCCCGGGGTCCACCGTGCGGTAGGTGACAAAACCGCTGCTGAGAGAGGCAGAGCACTAAGGCGGTAAGTGCACAAGGTTGACTGCACCTAGTGCACAAGAGCAAGCTCTGTTGCACACACAGAGCTGCAAGCATAAACATATGTTGTAAAAGCAGACTGTTTCACACACAGAGCTGCAAGCATGAGCACAAATACAAACGCTGAGTCTGTTAGAACTTCACAGAAGCTCAGCGACACAGACGCAGTATAAGGTCACAGGAGTCGCCAAGACTGACGGGACTGTCTCCGTCTAGACCTACCGTTAGACGTCTGGTGCAGAGGCGTTGCAACCGCGAACGCACACTGTGCTGCAACTGCAGCGTGGCAAGTATAGAGCCGCTGGCAAGGCACTGCCAGAAATGCTGGCGCAATGCAGGACGCTTTAGCTGCTGCAATGGATGAGGCTTGAGCGCGCTGGCGCTAGCGCTGCTACTGGCTGACCCAATCACTCACACATTCGTAATAACCAAGGAGGGGGATATTTAATGAGTCAGTCACCAGTCCAAGCGTCCGTCATCAAACATACAGCAGCAAGTATGAGAATACTAGCGCATGGCGGAACGGCCATGCGCACTTTTTATAGTGTACGGGACCTGCTGGAAATCCCCAGAGCCCTGAGCATAACCAATGGAATCAGGAGCAGGACCTGAGCACCTGACTCCTGAACTCCAATGGGAGCTCATCCCATGAGCATGCTCAAAAGAAGGGATGAAGGACTTAGCCTCTGTAGACAAATGTGAGAATCTGGATTCCTTCATAGGCATTGTAGAAACCAGATTCCTAACAGGCAGTTTCTGGTTGGCACAGTAATGGGGCAGTCTCTGGTTGGGACAGTAATGGGGCAATGTCTGGTTGGCACAGTAATGGAGCAGTCTTTGGTTTTCACAGTAATGGAGAAGTCACTGGTTGGCACAGTAATGAAGCAGTCTGGTTGGCACAGTAATGGGGCAGTCTCTGGTTGGCACAGTAATGGGGCAGTCTCTGGTTGGCACAGTAATGGGGCAGTCTCTGGTTGGCACACAGTAATGGGGCAGTCTCTGGTTGGCACAGTAATGGGGCAGTCTCTGGTTGGCACAGTAATGGAGCAGTCTCTGGTTGGCACAGTAATGGGGCAGTCTCTGGTTGGCACACAGTAATGGGGCAGTCTCTGGTTGGCACAGTAATGGGGCAGTCTCTGGTTGGTACAGTAATGGGGCAGTCTCTGGTTGGTACAGTAATGGGGCAGTCTCTGGTTGGCACACAGTAATGGGGCAGTCTCTGGTTGGCACACAGTAATGGGGCAGTCTCTGGTTGGCACATTAATGGGGCAGTCTCTGGTTGGCACACAGTAATGGGGCAGTCTCTGGTTGGTACAGTAATGGGGCAGTCTCTGGTTGGCACACAGTAATGGGGCAGTCTCTGGTTGGCACACAGTAATGGGGCAGTCTCTGGTTGGCACAATAGTGGGGCAGGCTCTAGTTGGCACAGTAATGAAGCAGTCTCTGATTGGGACAGTAATGGGGCAGTTTCTGGCTGGGACAGTAATGGGGCAGTGTCTGGTTGGCACAATAGTGGGGCAGTCTCTGATTGGGACAGTAATGGGGCAGTTTCTGGTTTGGACAGTAATGGGGCAGTCTCTAGTTGGCACAGTAATGAAGCAGTCTCTGATTGGGACACAGTAATGGGGCAGTCTCTGGTTGGCACAATAGTGGGGCAGTCTCTAGTTGGCACAGTAATGAAGCAGTCTCTGATTGGCACAGTAACGGGGCAGTTTCTGGTTTGGACAGTAATGGGGCAGTGTCTGGTTGGCACAATAGTGGGGCAGTCTCTGATTGGGACAGTAATGGGGCAGTTTCTGGTTTGGAGAGTAATGGGGCAGTCTCTAGTTGGCACAGTAATGAAGCAGTCTCTGGTTGGTACAGTAATGGGGCAGTCTCTGGTTGGTACAGTAATGGGGCAGTCTCTGGTTGGTACAGTAATGGGGCAGTCTCTGGTTGGCACACAGTAATGGGGCAGTCTCTGATTGGGACAGTAATGGGGCAGTTTCTGGCTGGGACAGTAATGGGGCAGTCTCTGGTTGGCACACAGTAATGGGGCAGTCTCTGGTTGGAACAGTAATGGGGCAGTCTCTGGTTGGTACAGTAATGGGGCAGTCTCTGGTTGGCACACAGTAATGGGGCAGTCTCTGGTTGGAACAGTAATGGGGCAGTCTCTGGTTGGCACACAGTAATGGGGCAGTCTCTGGTTTGGAGAGTAATGGGGCAGTCTCTAGTTGGCACAGTAATGAAGCAGTCTCTGGTTGGTACAGTAATGGGGCAGTCTCTGGTTGGTACAGTAATGGGGCAGTCTCTGGTTGGTACAGTAATGGGGCAGTCTCTAGTTGGCACAGTAATGAAGCAGTCTCTGATTGGGACAGTAATGGGGCAGTTTCTGGTTTGGAGAGTAATGGGGCAGTCTCTAGTTGGCACAGTAATGAAGCAGTCTCTGGTTGGTACAGTAATGGGGCAGTCTCTGGTTGGTACAGTAATGGGGCAGTCTCTGGTTGGTACAGTAATGGGGCAGTCTCTAGTTGGCACAGTAATGAAGCAGTCTCTGATTGGGACAGTAATGGGGCAGTTTCTGGCTGGGACAGTAATGGGGCAGTGTCTGGTTGGAAGGTGTATGGGGCATCATCTGCCGCTTGCTGCCGGGCTGGTTTGGATTGGCAGACTATATCGACGCCACACAACGTGAGATCTCCTACTATGCTGTGACGTTGCCTTTCTAGGTGGCTGCATCAGGGCAGGAGCATGGCGACACCTATGTGTACTCAGTAATCCTCCATTGCCTACAGAAAACTCAAGAAACCCTTCACAGTGCACGATGCCCGCCCGTGTAGTCACGTGCCCCCTCATGTCTACCACATTAGTGTACGGGGACAAAACACATTGTTTTACAAAACGTCCCGCAGAGCAGCCGCGCGCCCTCACCCAATATGGCGGATTATCCGCTTCCGGTAAATATTATCACACCCTCCTATAGCTGACTTCTCCACGTATCTCCATGGAGACCGCTGCAAACCTAGGCAGCTGAACCGGATATTATCTCTACGGTCTGACCCCGCCCATACCCCAGGCTCCTTTGCGGTTCGGTGAGCTTCCTGCTGCAAGTGCTGCTAGCGGCTCAGTTATCGGTGGCCGTTCAGGTAGGCGGCTGCTGAGTGCCGGATGTTGGGCACATCCCGGGGGCACAGGGAGCGACTCACCCGTCTCTGCTGTGCTGTCATAGGCTTACGTGTCATCAACGGCACGTACTGTCCGCGCCATAACCCGAGCACAGGGTGTACAGTGAGATGTGTGCGCTCCTACCCGGGCACAGGGTGTACAGTGAGATGTGTGCGCTCCTACCCGGGCACAGGGTGTACAGTGAGATGTGTGCCCCTACCCGGGCACAGGGTGTACAGTGAGATGTGTGTCCCTACCCGGGCACAGGGTGTACAGTGAGATGAGTTTTCCCCTACCCGGGCGCAGGGTGTGCAGTGAGATGTGTGCCCCTACCCGGGCACAGGGTGTACAGTGAGATGTGTGCGCCCCTACCCGGGCACAGGGTGTACAGTGAGATGTGTGCGCTCCTACCCGGGCACAGGGTGTACAGTGAGATGTGTGCGCTCCTACCCGGGCACAGGGTGTACAGTGAGATGTGTGCGCTCCTACCCGGGCACAGGGTGTACAGTGAGATGTGTGCCCCTACCCGGGCACAGGGTGTACAGTGAGATGTGTGTCCCTACCCGGGCACAGGGTGTACAGTGAGATGAGTTTTCCCCTACCCGGGCGCAGGGTGTGCAGTGAGATGTGTGCCCCTACCCGGGCACAGGGTGTACAGTGAGATGTGTGCCCCTACCCGGGCACAGGGTGTACAGTGAGATGTGTGCGCCCCTACCCGGGCACAGGGTGTACAGTGAGATGTGTGTCCCTACCCGGGCACAGGGTGTACAGTGAGATGTGTGCCCCTACCCGGGCACAGGGTGTACAGTGAGATGTGTGCCCCTACCCGGGCACAGGGTGTACAGTGAGATGAGTTTTCCCCTACCCGGGCACAGGGTGTACAGTGAGATGTGTGCCCCTACCCGGGCACAGGGTGTACAGTGAGATGTGTGCCCCTACCCGGGCACAGGGTGTACAGTGAGATGTGTGCCCCTACCCGGGCACAGGGTGTACAGTGAGATGTGTGCCCCTACCCGGGCACAGGATGTACAATGAGATGTGTGCGCCCCTACCCGGGCACAGGGTGTACAATGAGATGTGTGCGCTCCTACCCGGGCACAGGGTGTACAGTGAGATGTGTGCCCCTACCCGGGCACAGGGTGTACAGTGAGATGTGTGTCCCTACCCGGGCACAGGGTGTACAGTGAGATGAGTTTTCCCCTACCCGGGCACAGGGTGTACAGTGAGATGTGTGCCCCTACCCGGGCACAGGGTGTACAGTGAGATGTGTGCCCCTACCCGGGCACAGGGTGTACAGTGAGATGTGTGCCCCTACCCGGGCACAGGGTGTACAGTGAGATGTGTGCGCCCCTACCCGGGCACAGGGTGTACAGTGAGATGTGTGTCCCTACCCGGGCACAGGGTGTACAGTGAGATGAGTTTTCCCCTACCCGGGCACAGGGTGTACAGTGAGATGTGTGCCCCTACCCGGGCACAGGGTGTACAGTGAGATGTGTGCCCCTACCCGGGCACAGGGTGTACAGTGAGATGAGTTTTCCCCTACCCGGGCACAGGGTGTACAGTGAGATGTGTGCCCCTACCCGGGCACAGGGTGTACAGTGAGATGTGTGCCCCTACCCGGGCACAGGGTGTACAGTGAGATGTGTGCCCCTACCCGGGCACAGGATGTACAATGAGATGTGTGCGCCCCTACCCGGGCACAGGGTGTACAATGAGATGTGTGCGCTCCTACCCGGGCACAGGGTGTACAGTGAGATGTGTGCCCCTACCCGGGCACAGGGTGTACAGTGAGATGAGTTTTCCCCTACCCGGGCACAGGGTGTACAGTGAGATGTGTGCCCCTACCCGGGCACAGGGTGTACAGTGAGATGTGTGCCCCTACCCGGGCACAGGGTGTACAGTGAGATGTGTGCCCCTACCCGGGCACAGGGTGTACAGTGAGATGTGTGCCCCTACCCGGGCACAGGATGTACAATGAGATGTGTGCGCCCCTACCCGGGCACAGGGTGTACAATGAGATGTGTGCGCTCCTACCCGGGCACAGGGTGTACAGTGAGATGTGTGCCCCTACCCGGGCACAGGGTGTACAGTGAGATGTGTGTCCCTACCCGGGCACAGGGTGTACAGTGAGATGAGTTTTCCCCTACCCGGGCACAGGGTGTACAGTGAGATGT
The DNA here is from genome assembly GCF_039654945.1 of Dendrobates tinctorius. NCBI lineage: Eukaryota > Metazoa > Chordata > Amphibia > Anura > Dendrobatidae > Dendrobates > Dendrobates tinctorius. Next base: position 65,640,760 of record NW_027361684.1, on the reverse strand, counting down.
GTGCCCCTACCCGGGCACAGGGTGTACAGTGAGATGTGTGCCCCTACCCGGGCACAGGGTGTACAGTGAGATGTGTGCCCCTACCCGGGCACAGGGTGTACAGTGAGATGTGTGCGCCCCTACCCGGGCACAGGGTGTACAGTGAGATGTGTGTCCCTACCCGGGCACAGGGTGTACAGTGAGATGAGTTTTCCCCTACCCGGGCACAGGGTGTACAGTGAGATGTGTGCCCCTACCCGGGCACAGGGTGTACAGTGAGATGTGTGCCCCTACCCGGGCACAGGGTGTACAGTGAGATGTGTGTGCCCCTACCCGGGCACAGGGTGTACAGTGAGATGTGTGCGCCCCTACCCGGGCACAGGGTGTACAATGAGATGTGTGCCCCTACCCGAGCACAGGGTGTACAGTGAGATGTGTGCCCCTACCCGGGCACAGGATGTACAATGAGATGTGTGCGCTCCTACCCGGGCACAGGGTGTACAATGAGATGTGTGCGCTCCTACCCGGGCACAGGGTGTACAGTGAGATGTGTGCGCTCCTAACCGGGCACAGGATGTACAATGAGATGTGTGCGCTCCTACCCGGGCACAGGGTGTACAATGAGATGTGTGCCCCTACCCGGGCACAGGGTGTACAGTGAGATGTGTGCCCCTACCCGGGCACAGGGTGTACAGTGAGATGTGTGCCCCTACCCGGGCACAGGGTGTACAGTGAGATGTGTGCCCCTACCCGGGCACAGGGTGTACAGTGAGATGTGTGCCCCTACCCGGGCACAGGGTGTACAGTGAGATGTGTGCCCCTACCCGGGCACAGGGTGTACAGTGAGATGTGTGCCCCTACCCGGGCACAGGGTGTACAGTGAGATGTGTGCCCCTACCCGGGCACAGGATGTACAATGAGATGTGTGCGCCCCTACCCGGGCACAGGGTGTACAATGAGATGTGTGCGCTCCTACCCGGGCACAGGGTGTACAGTGAGATGTGTGCCCCTACCCGGGCACAGGGTGTACAGTGAGATGTGTGTCCCTACCCGGGCACAGGGTGTACAGTGAGATGAGTTTTCCCCTACCCGGGCACAGGGTGTACAGTGAGATGTGTGCCCCTACCCGGGCACAGGGTGTACAGTGAGATGTGTGCCCCTACCCGGGCACAGGGTGTACAGTGAGATGTGTGCCCCTACCCGGGCACAGGGTGTACAGTGAGATGTGTGCGCCCCTACCCGGGCACAGGGTGTACAATGAGATGTGTGCCCCTACCCGGGCACAGGGTGTACAGTGAGATGTGTGCCCCTACCCGGGCACAGGGTGTACAGTGAGATGTGTGCGCCCCTACCCGGGCACAGGATGTACAATGAGATGTGTGCGCTCCTACCCGGGCACAGGGTGTACAATGAGATGTGTGCGCTCCTACCCGGGCACAGGGTGTACAGTGAGATGTGTGCGCTCCTACCCGGGCACAGGATGTACAATGAGATGTGTTCCACTACCCGGGCACAGGGTGTACAGTGAGATGTGTGCCCCTACCCGGGCACAGGGTGTACAGTGAGATGTGTGCGCCCCTACCCGGGCACAGGATGTACAATGAGATGTGTGCGCCCCTACCCGGGCACAGGGTGTACAATGAGATGTGTGCGCTCCTACCCGGGCACAGGGTGTACAGTGAGATGTGTGCGCTCCTACCCGGGCACAGGATGTACAATGAGATGTGTTCCACTACCCGGGCACTGGGTGTACAGTGAGATGTGTGCCCTTACCCGGGCACAGGGTGTACAGTGAGATGTGTGCCCCTACCTGGGCACAGGGTGTACAGTGAGATGTGTGCCCTTACCCGGGCACAGGGTGTACAGTGAGATGTGTGCCCTTACCCGGGCACAGGGTGTACAGTGAGATGTGTGCCCTTACCCGGGCACAGGGTGTACAGTGAGATGTGTGCCCTTACCCGGGCACAGGGTGTACAGTGAGATGTGTGCGCCCCTACCCAAGCACAGGGTGTACAGGGACGCAAGTACCCCTTCTATGAGAGAAGTGCCCACATTTAAATGTTATAGAGCATCTACATCCCATGGTGATGTACCTGTGAATAGTCTGCAACTTCCCCGTTGTAATCACTATTCTGCCTACATAGACGGCCCCTCCTGTTATCCAGCGGTGCATTATTTATTTGGAAGGCACAATTATGGCAGTAGTCGTGGCAAAAGATGACGCCATAACATTAGACCACCACTTGCCTCCATCGTGCATATGTGACGTTATAGTCTCCATAGTCTGTGTTGGTGTTTTAGGTTTGGTTAGATTTCATTTTTGTCTGGTTTGGTAATGTTTTTCAGTGTAGACCTCCGATGTGTTCATATTCCCCATGCGCCTAACATATGCAAAACCAAGTTTCTTTTCAGCATGCAATATGCCAGTTTGTCAGCATTGTTTCCACTGTATAGGAAAGCTCTCCTCCATTGTACACGTTATTTTACTCACTTCTATAGTGCTATTAATTCCACAGCGCTTTACAGACATTATTATCACTCTCCCCGATGGGGCTCACAATCTAAATTCCTTATCAGTGTGTCTTTGGAGTGTGAGAGGAAACCCACGCAAAGTCGGGGAGAACATACAAATGCCTTACAGATGTTGTCCATGGTGGGATTTGAACTCAGGACCCCGGCACTGCAAGGCCGCAGTGCTAACCACTGAGCCACCGTGCCGCCCTATGAGCCTTTCTGAAGTATAATTGTAGGTCCTCCTGACATATACCTCCAACATAGGCCCGAAGTGCGATGTGTACACACATACACCTGTCACATTTGGGTTGGTGAGCAGAAGCTGGTAACGTCATTTTCCAGCCATTCTGCATCGCGCTGATCACACTGCCGCTCTGGGTTTCAGAATTGTAATTTAAACACTGTCATCTTTTTCAGAAAAAGAACAATTGAAGTTGTTGCCCAAGATTTCTCAAAACTTACTTTTTGAATGCAGTTTTCCTGCGCTGCTGCTCCTGTAATCGCTGCTGATCTGGGCTTTTCTGCAGCGATGAAGTGCTATCCATGCACATGACCGCTGCAGCCAGTCACGTGCCTCAGCGGTTTTATGTATGGCGGCTACTGATTGGATGTTGCTGTGATGGACATAGATGGTTTGTCATCATTGCTGGAGGAATAAACACAGGGTAGTGTAGATCACAGTGCTGGGGCTATGAAAACGTAAAAGCTGATTTAGGAAAAGGTTAAAAAATGTCATTACTCTTTAATCATAATAATTAGGAATATTGTCATTTATAAGAGTATTTTAGGGTTAGAAAACATAGCTGCTTTTTTCCAACGTTTTGTGTGATATTCTAGGTGAGACCAATTCATTTAAAGAACTACTACGAGTTTTCTTCTTATAACTATACCCCTCTCCAGATCTGATTGTCAGAATATGCTCTTCTACTATACGTGGTGTACTTACACTACCGTTCAAAGGTTTGGGGTCACCCAGACAATTTTGTCTTTTCCATGAAAACTCATACTTTTATTAATCAAATGAGTTGCCAAATGAATTTATAATCTAGTCCAGACATTGACAAGGTTCGAAAAAAAGATTTTTATTTGAAATAATTTTTTCCTTCAAACTTTGCTTGTGTCAAAGAATGCTCCCTTTGCAGCAATTACAGCATTACAGATCTTTGTCATTCTAGCCGTTAATTTGCTGAGGTAATCTGGAGAAATGTCACCCCATGATTTCAGAAGCCCCTCCCACAAGTTGGTTTGGCTTGATGGGCACTTTTTGCGTACCATACGGTCAAGCTGCTCCTGCAACAGCTCAATGGGGTTGAGATCTGGTGACTGCGCTGGCCACTCCATTACAGATGGAATACCAGCTGCCTGCTTCTTCCCTAAATAGTTCTTGTATAATTTGGTGCTGTGCTTTGGGTCATTGTCCTGTTGATGGATGAAATTGGCTCCAATCAAGCGCTGTCCACAGGGTATGGCATGGAGTGGCAAAATTGAGTGATAGCTTTCCTTATTCAAAATCCCACTTACCTTGTACAAATCTCCCACTTTACCAGCACCAAAGCAACCCCAGACCATCAAATTACCTCCACCATGCTTGACAGATGGCGTCAGGCACTCTTCCAGCATCTTTTCAGTTGCATCTCACAAATGTTCTTCTCTGTGATCCAAACACCTCAAACTTGGATTCGTCTGTCCATAACACTTTTTTCCAATCTTCCTCTGTCCAATGTCTGTGTTCTTTTTCCCATATTAATCTTTTCCTTTTATTAGCCAGTCTCGGATATGGCTTTTTCTTTGCCACTCTGCCCTGAAGGCCAGCATCCTGGAGTCGCTTCTTCATTGTAGATGTTGACACTGGCGTTTTGCGTGTACTATTTAATGAAGCTGCCAGTTGAGGACCTGTGAGGCGTCGATTCCTCAAACTACAGACTCTAATGTACTTTTCTTGTTGCTCAGTTGTGCAGCGGGGCCTCCCACTTCGCTTTCTACTCTGGTTAGAGCCTGTTTGTGCTCTCCTCTGAAGGGAGTAGTACACACCGTTGTAGGAAATCTTCAGTTTCTTGGCAACTTCTCTCATGGAATAGCCTTCATTTCCTAGAACAAGAATAGACTGTCGAGTTTCGCATGAAAGTTCTTTTTTTTTTTTTTTCTTTCCATTTTGAGAGTTAAATGGAACCAACAAATGTAATGCTCCAGATTCTCAACTACCTCAAAGGAAGGTCAGGTTTATAGCTTCTCTAATCAGCCAAACTGTTTTCAGCTGTGCTAAAATACTTGCACAAGAGTTTTCAAGGGTATTCTAACCATCCATTAGCCGTCTTACACAGTTAGTAAACACAAAATACCATAAGAACACTGGAGTGATGGTTGTTGGAAATGGGCCTCTATACACCTATGAAGATATTGCATTACAAACCAGATGTTTGCAGCTAAAATAGTCATTTACCACATTAACAATGTATAGAGTGTATTTCTGAATCATTTAATGTCGGCTTCATTGGGAAAAACTGTGCTTTTCTTTCAAAAATAAGGAAATTTCTAAGTGACCCTAAACTTTTGAACGGTAGTATACTTCTATATAATTCATTGTCCTATCTTCTCCCTACCATTTTTAGCTCTTATCCTACGTTTTATTTTTCCATGGCCTGCTAAAATCTCATGATTCATCAGTACAGCATCGCATGACCAGCTAAAGCCAGTACCATCTCATCCTGCTGGTATGTCTCTGATTATCCTTCCTTCTACATTCTTATTTAGCAAATATCCTACATTCAGGGAGACATAACTGTGATCTGCTACATCATAAAAGTAACAGGGGCTGTGCAGACATCATTATTACCTATGATAAGAGCTTCTGTGCAGTACTTCTGTGGTACAGTCCTATCAATTTAATCATATCAGAACTTCTGTTGACTGAGATTGTGATGTAATTCCTGTGTAGAGGGGGCACGTCAGCAGAAGATCATGACCTAATTGAAGAGAATGGATGAATTTGCAGATAGGAAGAAGAAAATAAGGCAATACTAGCTGGATTATGTATATAGGGATACTCGTAACAAATCTGGAGTGCTACTTTAAATGAACATGAGCTGCATATGCAGACACAACCTATGGACAGGTGTAGTGCTGAATAAAATAATCATGGCTTTCCAGTTATCGGGCGACATATATATAGTTTTGTAGAGACATCGAATGGATGTTTGGTTTGCTAGAATAACTAGCTTAATATGTGAATTTATTTATTTTACAGAACTATCTATACTATGGCTGCCGCCACCATAGTGCATGATACATCTGAAGCTGTGGAACTATGTCGTCTGTATGGCCTTTACTTAAAGCCTATCTCAAAAATGATCATCAGCGTAGCGCTCCCTCAACTGAAGCAACCGGGAAAATCCATCTCCAACTGGGAAGTAATGGAACGTCTAAAGGGCATGGTGAATAACCATCAGTTCTCCACTCTACGAATCTCCAAGAGCACCATGGACTTCATACGGTTCGAGGGAGAAGTAGAGAACAAGAGCTTGGTTAAAGCTTTTATAGCCGCTTTGGAAGGGAAGAGCATAAAGCTAAGCGGCTTCTCTGATATTCTGAAAGTTCGAGCTGCCGAATATAAAATAGATTTTCCCACGAGACACGATTGGGACTCTTTCTTTCGAGATGCAGAAGACATGAATGAAAATCTACCCGGAGAGAGACCGGACACCATTCACTTAGAAGGTCTTCCTTGCAAGTGGTTTGCTTCAAAAGATTCTGGGACTGAGAAACCAAGTGAAGACGTACTTGTCAAGGTGTTCAGTCTGTTTGGTGAGATTAGGAATGTGGACATCCCCATGCTTGACCCTTATAGAGAAGAAATGACTGGCAGGAACTTCCATACTTTTAGTTTTGGTGGCCACTTGAACTTTGAAGCCTATGTACAATACAAGGAGTATGTTGGCTTTGTCAAGGCAATGAATGCTCTGCGTGGTATGAAGCTTATGCATAAGGGGGAAGATGGAAAAGCTGTGGCTTGTAATATAAAGGTTTGTAATTGTGTAGTGTTAAGAAGATCACTTCTTTTCTCCTATTACATTTCCCCAGATACTGACTCGGAGCTGCAAACAAGGGTCTCGAGTGGTGCAATTAGCTTATTCCTTATCTAAAAATAATTGTAACATTTCTCAAGGGAGTGTTCAGACATAAGAAGAAGAAATAGCGACCTTAACCTTCACTGCCATGCTTTATAATAACACAAAGGAAAACTGATGGGTGGATGATAGCAGAAAAAGACGTGGACTCGGTCAGAGTGTTCATATCTTTAGCCTTTATCAACTTATTAGCGCACACTAAATATATATGGTATATAGGGTATAATCCAGCCGGATAAATTACAATACAATCCTAGTTCACCACTATAACTTCCATATCCTCAAGTTATCGGATATTTTTTGTGACCTTGTCAAAATGTCACCCAATCCTTTCCATTCATGTGCGACTTCATGCAAATTCATGCTAGCATTTAATGTTTTGAGGCTAAAAGTCCTGATTCAAGCAGAGTCCTTTTAAGGGTGGTCCAATATCTTCTCTGTCAGCCATGGTTACCTCTCCTGATTACCTCCCTACACAGTAACGTTTCTCTCTGCCAAACATTCATGTGTTTTCAATAGGGAGAGAAGGAAAAGCTGCTGTCAGACTTTTCTGGAGGAAGATTATCTCTAGGGAACATATTAGGATAGTGTGTTTAAATTCCTCCTTAGTAGGCCTTCACCAGGTCGGCAGGCAGCGTACCCCCACAAAGTGCTGGCATAGAGGCACTAAGTGCATAAAAAATATATATACAATTTTCTGTAAAATCTAGTTATCCAGTTTTCTGCCCTATTCTCAGCAGTAATATAGGCTTGCTGCCTGCTATCTGGTCCTCTTTTCGCCACTGTTGCTCTTCACATCTCCAGCCTCTTCACTAAGATCCAGGATGTCCGGCCTTGGAGGTCACTGCGTGTTGTAAGGTCGTGAGGTCAAGATGTACACTTCAACTTTATGACGTGCAGTGACCTCTGAAGCCTGGAGGCTTGTGGAAAACCTGTCCTATAGTTTAGAGGCCCGAAATGTGGATCACTATGGCAAAAAGAAGAGAACCGGCTAAAGGTGGGTCAGCATTGAGTTATTAGGTTTTTTGCCAGCTCTGTTCCAACTTGCACACAAATTCGGGTTATGAACAAAACTACAGAATCTATCTAGTTCATGACCCGCTGCTGCCTGTATAGCGATACAATGAGCATTTTACATCTAACTGTGCAGCACGTTCCTTGTGTGGTACTTCCTGGCTGATTAGGCATATAATATAGCATATGTGTTGTCCGTAGTGTGAAAATTGCCCTGGCAGTGAGTGGGTTAAGTCATACACTCAATGAATGGCTTTTCCGGGTGTGGCACATGCTGCATTTTGCTGCATACGTCTGAAACTGCCCTCAGTGGTGGACATATTTGTGGACACATGCAGCAAGCCGCAGCGCATGCGATCAACCGGATTGTATACCTAGAGTAAAACCGTAAACTGCACAGAATGGAATCATTGAAGACTGAAAATGTCTGGATTTCATATCATATGACACATTGAGACCCAGGAGAAAACATTGCTTTATAGCTTTGATTATACATTTGGTAAATGATGCATAAAGTGCAGATTGTGCTCAGGGACATTGCCTGCCTATGGTAGGTCTGGACATACAGACCGTGCACTGTGTATATCGGATATAATCAGGTACGTCCAGATTCCCAATAATACTGATCCCAACGTATGAACGCTGCACCCTAATAGAAAGGGATCTGATCTAGACACAAAATATACAGGAGTAAAAATGTTAACAAATTAGAAAATTAACTTGCTAATAAGATCATTTCCATTGCAATAAAATAATCTATTTCATGGGCATGTTCCCATTTCTTAGGTCTCATTTGACACAACCAAGCACCTGAGCGAAACTTCTATTAAGAAGCGACAACTGGAGCGTCAGAAGTTACAAGAACTAGAACAGAAGCGAGAGGATCAGAAGAGAAAAGAGAAGGAAGCTGAGGAGAGGCAAAAGGAGGAGGAACGGTAAGATCATCTTCACCACTCATCAACCCTTGCCATATCCTCAGTGTTCTAGGGGTTGTACCCTTTCAGATAACGTTCAGGCCCGCTTGCAGTTTGTAGTGATCTGTACTTACCTTCCCCGCATTGCTATTTTTTGCAAACTGCAGATAGGGTCAGTTATTACTTGAAAGGAAATGATCCCTGTTTTAGCATTTAAAGATAATCTACCAGCATATTTTTACACATGAAAGTATGTTATGGCTGTGTAAATGCTTGCACCCAAAGAAAACGAGACCTTTCCAATCGAGATCAGCTGTGCAAGTCATGGGAAATCTAATCTAGAAGCCATATGCACATGAGTCTGGAAGTGCCGCCTGGTTTGGCTATGGTGTGCACATCAGATTTCTCATCAATAGCACAGCAGGTCTGTCCATAAAAGGTACCATCTTTTCTACATACACACCTTGTTCAGCGCCATAAAGTGGCTGTAACCACTGAGAAAGTTTCTGGCAGAAATGCCCCCATAGGTCCCTGTTCTCTCAAAGAGGTGTCCATATGGCCTCCATTGAGCCACAATACTAATGCTGTTTTTTCTTGTTCGCCTTATTGGGGGACACAGAGACCATGGGTGTATGCTGCTGCCACTAGGAGGCTGACACTATGCACAAAAAAAGGTTAGCTCCTCCTCCGCAGTGTACACCCCACCGACCGGCAGGAAGTTCCTCAGTTTAGCTTAGTGTCAGTAGGAGGTGGACACGGGTCTTTTATTAGACCCCTATCTACCTCGTCGTGCGTCGTTCCTTTACAGGTTTCGGAGGGATACAGAGTGAACAGTCACATCCGTACTCCCACAAAGAGACTATGAGTACGGCGTGTACTGCCACCCCGTATCCTCATAGGTCTCCGCGGCAGGACCAGGAGCCTCGCACAGGTGCGTGCCAGCTATACAGACGGTCCTTGCCCCCCGCCTCCCACCATCTCGCCTACCAGAGCCTGACGGTTGGACGAGGCGTGGATTCCATAAAGACGACAGACAGCGTGGGATTCTCAGGTACCTTTATTGTGGCCCCCGGCCTGGGTGAGTATGCGGTCTAGCGGTCCCCCGGCGTTTTCATCCTAAGGCGGTCGCCAGGGGACCACGGTAGGGCCTGCGCGCCCGCTTCTCCCCACGGTCACCGCATCCATGAAGGCCCCTGTTCCTTCGGGCCTTGTTCTGCGCCCCCCCCCCCCCCCCCCCCCCGTTTTTTCTTCATCCCGGCAGGGGTATACAGGGGTCGGGCTGTGGGAAGCGGGGACGCGGCCCGGGGTTGCGGCCCGGTGTTGCGGCGCGTCTTCCGCGTCGACCCCCTGCTGACAGGCGGCCGGCACTATTAATTTAGGCCCCGGCTTCTTCTCGGGCCTACCGCTGCGTCGCGGCCACGCCCCCTGCCCCTTTCTTCTAAGCGGGCTTCTCTCCCGCCCGTCCTAGGCCTTCCCAGCCCCCTTGCCTCACACCAGCCTGCTATTGGACAGCGGGCGGTGCTAAGGGGATCTCTGCGGCGAGCTCCGCCCTTCTCCCTCTGGCAGCGCGCCCTTTCCCTGGTGGTCGCCATCTTCTCAGCCTGCCAGCCGGACCTCGTTCCCTGCCGGTTTTCGGTCGCTGGGCCTTTTTTTTTTCAGCCGGATTGGCCTGGCCTCATCCTGCAGCCAGATCAGAGAGCGTCGCCCTTGGGGACACCGGACCGTGAGTAGCTCTGCACCTGCAGACTGACACCCTTCTCTGCCTTCTGTCCCCCAACCGGCCGGCACTGCCTCTTTTTTCACTATGTCCAACGCTAAGTCTGATCGTACCCGCTCTGCGTCCAGCCCGACGCCGCTCAGGAGCCATCCATAGCCCCAGGGGCGAGTGAGCCCCCCATGCCGGGTTGGGCCTCCTCTCAATCACAGTCAGTGGCAGACCTCATCAAGGTGTCTCAGTCCCTAGTAGCCGTTCTGGACAAGTTGCCCTTGGGAGCTTCGGCGGGACCCAGCACGTCTCAGGACGTCCCATCTGAGCCAGCCAGCGGCAGTCGCAAGAGGCCCAGGCAGGACCTCCAGGCGGAGTCCTCCTCTCGTCCTACCTCACCCCATAGTCCCCAGCAGTCTCCCTCTCGGGCCTCCTCCCCCGAGTCAGGCGAAGCGCTTTCGGAATCGGAAGGGGTCTTAGAGCTGGATTCGGACCAGGATGCGAACATGAAGGTTACGGTGCAAAACCTAATTGCCGCGATTCACCATACCTTTGACATCGCTGACGCCCCTGCGAAATCCTCAGATCAGGAGGTTTCGTCCAGACGGGCGGAAACACCATCCAGGGTGTTTCCCTTCCATTCTGAGTTTGGAAAGATTTTTACAAAGGAGAGAGACGATCCGACCAGACGCTTTCAAAGAGGAAAGCGTCTCGGCGTGCTGTACCAGTTTGCTAAAGAGCTCACGGACAACTGGGCAGCTTCTCCCTCGGTGGACCCTCCCGTGTCCAGACTTTCTAATAATACGGTCCTTCCGCTGTCAGGTGTGGCGTCGCTAAAAGATTCTAATGATTGGATCATAGAATCTCTAGCAAAATCTGCCTTCGAAGCGGCATCAGCAGCGGTATGTCCAGTCTTTGTTTCTAATTGGGCAGCAAAGGCCATATCCACTTGGGCAGATGACCTTCGGCAGGGCATTCTGGATAAGGCACGACCAGAGCATTTGGCTGATCTCGCCAATCAGATTTCCCATGCGGGGGATTATCTGCTTTCTGCCTCCTTGGATGCCGCATCTTGCGCAGTTCAGGCGTCAAGTAACATCGTGGCAATCCGACGTACAATTTGGCTCAAGGCCTGGCAGGCGGACTTGTCCTCTAACAAGTCTCTGACCAATCTGCCTTTTCAGGGAGTGCGTCTCTTCGGATCACAATTGGATCAGATTATTAAGGACGCTACCAGAGGTACGAGTTCTCTTCTCCCCTCCAAGCCTCGCAGACCTCCTCCAAGGCGTCAGTTTCGTCACTTTCGGACTTTCCGCCGTTTCAATACGGCGGAAAACCCTTCCAACCAGCAAAGGCCACAGGCACGTCAGGAAAGAAAGAAGGTTTCCTTCAGGCCCACTCCGTCCTGGCGGTCCCACTCTTCCCAGGGAAGACCGTCCAGATCTACATCTGGACGGTCTACGTCCGCATGACTACCATCGGTCTCCCGTGGGTCCCTTCCAATTGGGAGGTCGACTTCTCTTCTTCAGCGACGTCTGGCTCGCCTCAGTAGAGGACGCTTGGGTCAGAGAGGTTGTATCAACAGGATACAAAATAGAGTTCATTTCTCTTCCACGGGATTGTTTCTTACAATCCCGTCCGCCGAGGGATCCGGCCTAGGTCCCGGGGTGCGGTTCGGCCATCGCCTCTCTTCTCAGTTCCGGGGTGATTGTGCCCGTTCCCGAATCGGAACGCTTCACAGGGTTTTATTCAAACCTGTTTGTGGTGCCGAAAAAGGACGGGACAGTTCGACCCATCTTGGATCTCAAGTTACTCAACAAGAGAGTTCGCCTTCGCCACTTCCGGATGGAGTCAGTTCGCTCGGTAATTGGTTCCATGGAGGAGCAGGAATTCATGGGTTCCATAGACATCCAAGATGCCTATCTACATGTGCCCATATTTCCCGGATATCAGAAGTTCCTGCGGTTTGCAATTCTTCACAAACATTACCAGTTCGTCGCGCTTCCTTTCGGGCTCGCCACCGCTCCCAGAGTCTTCACGAAGATTATGGCGGCGTTGATGGCCTTGTTGAGGATCAGAGGTCTCGTTCTTTTTCCGTACCTCGACGATATCCTGATCAAGGCCCCCTCCTTTCAACAGGCCCGCCTAAGTGTGGCGATCGTTCTAGACACCCTGTCTAGTTTTGGGTGGATCGTCAACCGGGAAAAGTCCTGTCTGGTCCCTACTCAACGCCTTGTGTTTCTGGGCCTTCTGTTCGACACTCGTCGGTCAAGGGTATTTCTCCCACAAGACAAGATTCTTTCCCTGCAGCAGGGCGTGCGATCATTACAGATCACATGATTTCCATCCCTCAGGACAGCCATGAGGGTCCTGGGGAAGATGGTGGCGGTGATAGAGGCAGTTCCCTTTGCCCAATTTCACGCCAGGCCACTCCAGCAGGCCATTTTGTCCAGTTGGAACAGGTCGGCTCTGCCTCTGGATCGTCCGGTTCGCCTTTCCTGCCGGATCAGGCGGTCTCTCAACTGGTGGTTGACGTCTCCCCTCATTCTCTTGGGGCGGTCTTTTCTTCCCGTTCACTGGCAGATTGTCACTACGGACGCCAGCCTCATCGGCTGGGGTGCAGTGTTCTGCAATCACACTGTTCAGGGTCGATGGTCGACTCAGGAATCAGCTCTGCAGATCAATGTCCTAGAGATACGGGCGATCCATCTAGCTCTCGTCCACTGGGAAAGGCGCCTCAAGGGCCTGCCTGTCAGGATTCAGACAGACAATGCCACAGCGGTGGCGTATATCAACCGCCAAGGGGGGACACGGAGTGTCTCAGCCCTGGCGGAAGTGTCCAGAATTCTTCAATGGGCAGAGACCTTTGTTCCAACGATTTCCGCGGTTCACATTCCCGGCGTGGACAACTGGGCCGCCGATTTCCTCAGCCGCGAGGGTCTCGCGGCAGGGGAATGGTCCCTACATCCGGAGGTGTTTCATCTGCTCTGCCGTCGGTGGGGAACCCCGGATGTAGACCTCATGGCATCTCGCCTCAACAGGAAAGTCCCACAATTCGTGTCCAGGTCTCGGGACCCTCTGGCAGTGGGCGCCGACGCTCTGGCCGTCCCTTGGTCACAGTTCGTGCTCCCCTACCTGTTCCCTCCTCTGCCTCTTCTTCCCAAGTTGTTGAAGAAAATCAAAGCAGAGGGGATTCCAGTCATCCTCATCTCCCCGAATTGGCCCAGAAGGTCTTGATTCGCAGACATTGTCAACCTTCTCGCGGACGCCCCCTGGAAGCTTCCCGACAGGCAGATCTGCTGTCTCAAGGCCCGATTTGCCACCCCAATTCTCGGTCGCTCAATTTAACGGCGTGGCTGTTGAGACCGAGGTTTTGAGACGGGCAGGATTCTCTGATCGGGTAATTCATACCATGATCCGCGCCAGCAAGCCTTCTTCTTCGAAGATCTATTACCGTACTTGGAAAGCCTATTTCTCCTGGTGTGAGGCCAATGACATCGCGCCCTTGGTTTTTTTCGCTCCCTTCTATTCTGGCGTTTCTTCAGGCAGGGCTGGATGCGGGGCTTGCTCTCAGTTCCTTGAAGGGTCAAGTTTCGGCACTGTCCATTTTATTTCAGAAAACGCTGGCCTCCCGGCCCCAGGTCAAAACCTTCCTCCAGGGTGTGGCTCACACGGTTCCTCCGTACCAAGCTCCCGTGGATCCTTGGGATCTTAATTTGGTTCTTCAGGTTCTGCAGGGTCCTCCTTTTGAACCTCTCAGGGACGTTTCCCTTTCCCTCCTTTCTTGGAAAGTGGCCTTTCTGGTGGCTATTACCTCCATCCGGCGCGTGTCGGAATTAGCGGTACTTTCTTGCCGCTCTTCTTTCTTGGTCCTTCATCAGGACAAGGTAGTTCTGCGGCCTCCGCCCTCTTTTCTTCCGAAGGTGGTATCTTCGTTTCACCTCAATGAGGACATTGTTCTGCCATCCTTCTGCCCGAGCCCAGCTCACCCTCGGGAGCGGTCTTTGAACAAGCTGGACCTAGTCAGGGCATTGAGAGTCTATCTAGCCCGGACGACTTCCTTGCGGAAGTCAGACTCTCTGTTCATCACCCAGCCTCAAAGGCCACTATTGCGCGCTGGATCAGATCGGCAATTTTGGAGGCATACCGGGTCAAGCATCGAGTGGCCCCTCCAGGGATCAGAGCGCACTCTACCCGGGCGGTGGGTGCCTCCTGGGCGGTGCGCCACAGAGCTTCCGCGCTGCAGCTTTGCAAGGCTGCAACGTGGTCATCGGTTCACACCTTTGTGAAATTCTACAGGGTCCACACCTACGCTTCGGCGGACGCCAGCCTAGGTAGAAGGATTCTGCAGGCTGCGGTGGCGAGTCCACTGGCCTGATGGAAGTTTGTTTCCCACCCCAGGGACTGCTTTGGGACGTCCCATGGTCTCTGTGTCCCCCAATAAGGCGAACGAGAAAACAGGATTTTTTGGGTTGCTTACCGTAAAATCTGTTTCTCGGAGCCTTCATTGGGGGACACAGCACCCTCCCATGTTCTACAACTCCTGTTCTTATGTTTGTCGGTTTGTTACAGTTGAGTTGTTTGTTCTGTTTTCAATCTATTCTGTTACTTCTCCTACTGCTTTCTCACTAACTGAGGAACTTCCTACCGGTCGGTGGGGTGTACACTGCGGAGGAGGAGCTAACCTTTTTTTGTGCATAGTGTCAGCCTCCTAGTGGCAGCAGCATACACCCATGGTCTCTGTGTCCCCCAATGAAGGCTCCGAGAAACAGATTTTACGGTAAGCAACCCAAAAAATCCTGTTTTTGTGGGTATAGGCTGCTGAAATAAAAATGTTGGAGTCACAGTTCTGTTTTTATATAGTGGGAGCTAGTGGAGATATAAATCTGGAGATGATCCAGGCATATACCTCCAATAAACTTCGTAAAACTTTATGAAGAGACCTTACCCATAGTAAAATCACTTCTGTTCCCCTAACGTCAACTTGTTGTCTTTTAGGAAACAGAAAGAACTGGAAGAGCTGGAGAAAGAGAAGAAACGGAAAGATAAGATAAAACGGAAGGAGGAGAAGCAGAGGGAACGGGAAGCTCGCAAGAACAAGAAAAAATTACAAAAACTGCAGGCCGAGGAGCAAAAGAGATTGCAGGAGAAAATCCGATTTGAGGAGAGAAAGCTTTTACTGGCTCAGAGGAATTTACAGTCCATCAGATTAATTGTGGAGCTTCTGAGCAGAGTGAAGGTGAGAGTCGGCTGCATGGATGAGAGTCCAGCGTGGTGTCACGTAACGTCCTGCTGCATACACAGAGATTTAGCAAATATACACAGGTTTTTTGTGTTGCATTTAAACAATTTTGTGCACTATTTCTTTTCACTCCATTTTTTTTCCTCATGTAATTTTCAGTCTTGCTGCCCAGAACATGTCACGCACGGCTACGTTTTATATTCAGCCTAGCTTAAAAGGGGATGCGTGGGAAATGCTTGTCAGCGCTGTCAGCTTGCATACTGTCTGCCTCATCAAGGATATGAGTGAGGCTGCAAAGAAAATGCAGTATTACATGGCGACCATTCATGTGAACGGATATAGAAATTTTTTACGTCTGCACGACATCCGCCATGCATGCGCTGCAGAAGGTTCTTGCAAATCGCCATACATAAAGCAAAAAACACAAATATCCTGAACTAAAAAGTAAAAATATACTGCAAATAATGCATAAAGTTAGTAATAATAATAATAAGGGTATTTAGTAAACATAATTTTGATCAAAACAATGTACAAGCCATCCCGCCACGTCACGGCAACCCTTGTGGGACAGTCCCTACTCTAGTATTTAAAACCTTTTCACTTGCCAAGTGACGTGAATGTGAATAAGGATCGAGCGGCTGAACCACTAATAACAGCTTAGGCCAGACTGGATGGCTTTCCCAGCTCAGAAAAAGGGCGGTCACACCATACATGTACGGCGTGACAATCACGTGGGCTTACTCCAAGCGCCGGCGCAATCAAAAGCCAGGTGTGACAGCTGACACCCTGCTGCAGCACCCACAATCTGTGCGTGCTAGTGCCGATCGCCGGTGTTTTTAATCCCTCTGATGCCACTGTCAATAGTGACAGCTACATCGATAGACATAGCAGTGGGAGGGAGCTCCCTCTGTGCCCTGATCGGCACAACGCAATTGTGTGTTATTGATGGACTCCATGGTGACCCCAGTCCAAGAAATGGCCATGGGATCACCCGGGTACCGTGGCCTGTGTCTGATTCACTGATGTAATGCACTGCAATGAAAAAGCATTAGAGAGTATTAGGTCAGGGTAGGGAAAGTTTAAAAAAAAAAAAAAAAAAAAGTTATTAGAAAAACTGATAAAATCACAAAATAAAGTACAAAAAAAAATATTTATTTGATATTGCCATATCCAGAACTGTCCGATCTGTAAAACTGTACTACTAGTTAACCCCTAAGGGAACACCGTAAAAAAAAGTGGCAAAAAACTTTTCTTTTTCAGCATACCGTTAAACGAAAAGTGGACTAAAACAGGATCAAAAGTCGAATGTAAACAAAAAAATAAAGCCGTCATACAGCTTTAACAGCGGAAAAGTAAAAAGGTATAGCTCTTAGAATAAAGCGGTGCAAAAACTACCGTATATACTCAAGTATAAGCCATCCTGAGTATAAAAAAAAAATGGGTAAACTTATTGACTCGAGTATAAGCCGGGTATGCATTGTCCCCTGCCCCTGTCATGGTATCCATGGCTCGCCTGTCCCTGTCCTTGTATGCATGTCTTCCCCGTTGCTGTCCTGGTATGCATGGCTCTTTATCCCCTATCCTTGTATGCATGATTCCTGTTAAAAAAAAAAAATAAAAACACATCCTATTTACCTGCCTGCGCGCCCTTGCAGCATCTCGTTCCGGCCGCTAGCACCAGCAGCTGTTCCGGCCGAGCGATCACGTGGTACCGCTCATTAAAGTAATGAATATTTACTCCACGCCTATGGGAGTGGAGATGCGTGCATATTCATTACCTTAATGAGCGGGGCCATGTGATCACTCGGCCGGAAGAGCTGCTGTCGCTGGAACGAACGAGATGCAGTGCCAGCAAACAGGGCGCGCAGGTAGGCGAGTATGATGTGTGCTGGAAGCCAGCGGCTGGCACTGTGCACAATTACAGCAGTGGCACAGGCTTTGGCCACAGCCTCCAGCTCCTGCCTCTATGACCCGCTGCTCCGCCGCTCTCCTGACCCCGCCGGCTCCTGCCTCTGTGACCCGCTGCTCTGTCGCTCCCCCCGCTGGCCCGCTGGGACAATTGACTCGTGTATAAGCCGAGGAGGGCGTTTTCAGCACAAAAAATGTGATGAAAAACCTTTCTTATACACGAATATATGTAATATTCTTTTCTCTGCAAAATACTTCATATTGTGTAAAAGCGCCAAAACACAAAAATAAAAATATAAATGTGATATCACTGTAATCGTACTGACCCGAAGAATAAAATTGTTTTATCATTTTTACCACACTGTGAACAGCATTAAGAAAAAAAAACACTCTTCCTGAATTGCTGTTTTTTGTTCCTTCTGCCTCCCAAACATCGGCAGAGAAAGCAATCAAAGAGCATTGTGCCTGAAAATGATACCAATAAAAAATGTCAACTTGTCCCACAAAAATCAAGTCCTCTGTTTACTCTGTCTGAACAAATATAGAAAAATTATAGCTCTTAAAATATGGCGATGCAAAAGCTTTGTTTTGCAAAAAAAAAGCGTTTTTTATAGTATGCAGCCAAACAAACACTATATAAATCTATCGCTGTAATCGCACCAACCCAAAGAATAAAGTCGCCTAATCACTTGTACCGCATGAGGAACAGCGTAAAAAAAAATAAAATCAATTCGTCACCTGCTGTTGATTTGTTCATTTTGCTTCCAAAAGATCGCAGTAAGACTCAGCTCACATTTATCTTATGATCCTAGCAAAGAGTAAACAGATGAACGGCATACTAGGGCACACAAATCACCACATTTATCTTATGCTGAGCGCTTACACCGAGGTTTCGGTATAAATCTTTGAAATACGTGATTCTGATGGAACTCCCAGCAAAAATATTCTCTATAATGAGGCAGATAGTGTCCACAGTGCCTCTATCTGGCCGCCACAATTTTGTGCTTTTCCGGAAAAAAAAAAAAGACATTGCTGAACAGAGGCCAGACGGAGTCCGGACTAACTCTGCTGCCTCATTCCAGTGAATGGATCCTTTGGGGGTCTCATCTGAATCAACGTCACTTGCAGACATGGAAACAAGTAAGTGCTCCGCGTAGTTATACGTTAAATGGTTTGTAAAATGTTCTCAACAAAAACTTCAATTCAGTTCACAAGAAAGTCCCCATTCAGGCCCGTCATCTGTTAATGTAAATATAGGAGGCTTCCACGTTACTGGTACTACAAAGGCTCTGGAAAAGCTAAATGTCTCCACCCCCCCCCCCCCCCCCAAAAGAAATCCAGTGAATTCTGCATTCACATTTCCAAATGTCCCCCTCATTTTTGAGCCCCACAGTGTACCGAAACCGAAGGTATCATCCACGTTTGGCATTTCTGTTGCAATGAGAACCCTCCTAATTTACAGGTGCATGTCTCCAGGAGCACAAGCTGGGCAGAATGTGTGGGCACTAATATGGCAGATGTGCAATTTTCACTCAGGAGCATACACTACTGCTTGTTTCTGGCAAACACCCATGGAGTTAAAATCATAACTACACCTGTAGATGAATTCCCAGAGGGATGTAATTTCTAAAATGAGGCCACTTAAAGGGGGATTCTGCTTTTCTAGCACTTGGGGCTCTGTATATGTGGTCTGTAAACTATTCAAGGATAATTTGTTCTCCAAGAGTTAACTAGCGCTCTGTCCATCCTGAGTCTCACCGTGTGGCTAAGCAGTACTGTAAACCCACAAATGGGGTATTGTCACTTTCAACAGAAATTGTGTGACAGTTTTTGGTGCCATTTCCCCACCCTTACCCCTGTTTGACAATGTAAAATTTGGGGCTAAACCTACATTTTTGTGGTTAAAATGTTCTTTTTCCCTCACCTCCCAATGGTGTTAAATTCTGTGAGACACCCATGGAAATTATACCCCTTTGGGAATTTATCTACAGGTGTAGTGATGATTTTGACTCCATGGTTCTTTTCCAGAAATAAGCAGCAGTGAATGTTGCTGAGTGAAAATTGCAAACCTCTGTTGTAGTGACCAGTACATTGTAGTGACCAGTACGTTATGCCCAGCTCATGCTTCTGAAGACACATACCCATAAATTAGGTGACCTCTCATCGCTCAGAAAAGCCAAACATGTGGACACTATATGTGATTTAGACACGCTGGGGCTCGGAAGGGAAAGGGCATTTGGAAGAGGGAGCATGGAATTTAATGAATTTTTTTTTTTTTGAGGGGCAAGGAATCGTTTCACTTTTCCAGAGCCTTTGAGCAACCAGTAACATGGAAACCCACTATATTGCCATTGTCACATAACGGACCTGAGTGGGGACTTGCTTTTTTTTTTTTTTTTTTGTGGATTGAGTTGAATCTTTTATGGCGAACATATTACATAACATTTGGGATCACATTTATCTAGCGCTCAACGCTGACCACTTGCTCTGGGGTTTCCATCTAAATCTCCAAATAACATTATTCAGATGAAATCCCCCAATGGATCCATTCATTATAGTGGGGCAGCAGAGTTACTCTGGACCGCGCTTTTAAGTACACTTAAAAAGACACACCACTGGATCTTAGGCGAGATGGCGTCCACAGTGCCTCCATCTGCCTCATTAGAGGGAATTTTCCTCTGTGGGCTCCATTTCAGTCACATAGTTCAGAGATTTGCTCAGAAACCCCGGTGCAAGCGCAGCGCGTAGGATAAATGTGCGCCAAGCCTTACTGCGATATTTGGGAGGCAGAAAGAAAAAATGAGCAGTAGGTGACCATTTGGTTTTATTTTTTACGTCGTTCCTCGTGCAGTATAAGTGATGTGGTGACTTTAGTCTTCGGGTCGATGCGATTACAGCGATACCAGATTTATATTGGGTTTTTATGTTTGGCTGCTGTCAGACACTAAAGGACTTGTTTTATAAAGTTTTTTGCATCGCCATTATTCTGATTTCTGTCATATTTACATATTTCGGCCAACAGACAGTCATGCGAGGACTTGTTTTTTTGTGGGATTAGTTGACATTTTTATTGGTACCATTTTCAGACACATGACATTTTTTAATAACCTATAAAGTTGTCCACATACCCAGATGGGACATACCCCTAAGCCACAATCTAGAAAACCAACATACAGAAAAAGTTATGGAATCAATGGTTGCCAAAGAAGATATTAAGAGGCAAAAATCCATAAAGAAGTAAGGGTTTTGTGCAAATCAATACAAATTTTATTCAATACATATAATAGACAATGACATGGTGTAAAAATAAGATAAAAAAGATAACAGCTAAAATGAGCCAGAAGAGGTTACTGGCAAGAGAAGCCACCTGCTATGTGGTACAAAAAATAATAAGACCCAATGGTTATAAGAAATAGGTACAATACAATTCACAGAACCATAGATGCAATTCCTGGAATGAATGCAATCAGGCATAAAAATCTGCCATTTCAATAAAGTGCTCTGTGCGTATTGCTACTGTGAAAATTATCAAAAAAATGACCAAAGATAAAGATATTAAGTATAAATCAAATATAGCTGTGTGATATTACCTTGAGACATAATAATCAGAGAGCGGGCGTGCACGCGGGACACAGGAGAGCCTCGACACGCGTTTCACCTCCTTGGCTTCGTTACGTGTTTCTAGAAAGTGCGATTTAAATGCCGCTGTCAGAGATTGACTGCGGCATTTAGATCACGATTACACCTGCGGCTGTTAGAGGCACATGTCAGTTATTTAAAACAGCTGACATGTGCTGGGAAAGATGTGGGCTCAGCGCCAGAGCTCTTATCAAAGGGAGGGATTCCAACGTGGGCGTATTACGCTCAACGTCTGAAAGGGGTTAAAAATAAAAAATGAATTGGTAATCTTGCAATTTTTACAGCAATCACCTAGCTTTTTTTTAAGACCACATGCTTTAAACAACAGGGCTCTTGTGCAGTGTTGTGACAAGTGACCTTGGCACACAGTCAGCACTGGTGTCACTGTCCTCACCTTCGGACAAATTGAACATAAAGAGGAAGTCCAGGCTTTAGCTGATCCTGTACTTCCTCTTTATGTTCCATTTGTTCCAAAAGCGGGCCAAGGTCACATGTCACAACACACGCGAGAGCCTGGGGGAGAGCAAGTGCCGACACTGAGGGCACAACGCCAGCACTGGAAGTCAGTAGAAGAAGTTGTCCAATTAGTGGACTACTTCTTTTAAGCCCCCGTTAATCCCACAGTTGCCAAAGGATGAAGGCATGAAAGTGTTAACACTCATAGTCCTATCTTTTCTGCAATTACATGTGTCAGTACAGTTTTTTAATGGTCTTTCGCCTTGTTTTACAGGCTACAAAGATTCGTGAACAGGAGGAGAAGGAAGCAGAGAGACTTCGCCTTTTGGAGCTGGAAGAGCGGAGAAGACAACAGGAGGCAGAACTGAGGCGAGTAGAGGAAGAGAAGCAACGAACTCTGAGTTTACACAGGAAGGAGAGGGAGTTGAGAGAAAAGTTGGTGAACAGTCTACTCAACAGGAACCTGGCCTCTGCATCTCAAGTGAAAGAAGACTTTAATCCTCAGCAGATTTACCCTCTCAATCCCAGTAAAAACCTCCCCCGTGACCCACCCGTGAATTACGTCACATCTACCTCAACACAAACGCCACCGGACTATGAGCCACTCAGGCCTTACATCAGCTATGCAAATTCATCTCTTCATGCTGTAAATGGAGTCTGCACAGAAGACCCCCACGTCCAGGATTACAACCAGGTGAATGTCCTGGACCCAGGGCGACCCCTGTACTCACTTACCAGCATTCTAGGCAATAAGATGGTGCATCATGAAAACTCAGCAAGTAAAGATCCAGATTTAAAGGAGGAGGAGAGGGAAACACGTCACAGTGGAGCCGATGTAGACGACGCGCCCAGACAGACGAAAGCTGCTAAGTACAGTCACACTCAGGACACAGAGCGCAGGCAGAAGACCAAATACAAACGAGACTTGAATAGAGAAGATGACCACAGAAAGGTGAAGAAATCACATAAAAAGCATTCCTCTAAGGATCACAGCCCACGGAGAAGTGTCAGCTCTGAACGTAGCAAAAACAAAGGTAGAGAGAAGGTTAGGTACAGTCATAAGGAGAAGAAGCATCACCGCAGATCTTACAGCAAGGACAGGAGATCCTGGAGTAGTTGACTGTCCTCTGTCTCTAGCATGGCACCTGGGTGAAAAGCTTCTTCACTTCAGTGTCTCTGTTTAAAAAACAGAACAAAAACTGAATAACGTGACAGTAAGTGAAAGAAGCAAAGCTTCGGTGCTGCTAGCATGGAATCAGATGTCCGTCAGAGATATCTGAGACAGACTGGTTGTTAAGGAGGCTCCTAAACAAAGGCGAACAGCAAACAACCAGGCCAGCCCAATTATGCAGCTCACAGCTGATTAACAGCGTCACACATTGTCCATATTGGTCAGATAATTATAGAAATGTATCTCTCTGTAGAACCACTTTAAACTTGAAGTTGCTGTGGCTGGTCTCCATCAAGAACTGTACATATCAATGAGTTTGTTTTTTTTTGTTGTTCCTTCAGATCCATTTCCGTTTACTTACATTTCAAGTTTTACTAAAAATGACACACATACTTTTTTTTTTTTTAAAGAAGATCTGTCACCAGAATTAGAGTACAAACTGCATAAAATATTGAAGAGTACACTTAGTGATGGCAAGGATAGTAGTGTACTTTCTCAGAAAATCCATGCTAACTTGGCTGTATAGTTCTTGAACATTTTTTCAACTGATAAAATGCTTACATTTACATCAGTTTGGAAAATAATAAAATGACTATACTGACATGGATTTTTAAAGTGAGTGCACCATTTCTTGCAGTCTAACGTTGCTCTGAGAGAAGGATGTTTTTCTAGAGTCTGATCAAGGCCTCAAGTCGAGGTAGAAACAGGTTACCCTTGTGTCAATAAGTTAATTTGCTGGGTTCCTATGCCATTCGGTTCAGCATAAGGCTGTTTTCACATTTGCATATGGAGGAATGCGGACTTCCTTCGTGAAGCTTCGCCCACGGCCGCACCTCCTCCGGTCAGCTCCGTCGGCATGCGGCCTGCGCCGAACGCAACGTGTTGCATTTTGGTGCGGTCGCCATACCGTCAAAATGACGCATGCGGCGGCATCCGCATACATCCACACGGCCTGCATACCCAATGCTAAAGATAGGGTACGCATGCTGACGGAGGCGGAGCTGACCGGAGGAGGTTTGGCCATGGGCAGAGTTTCAGAGAGGAAGCCCGCATCCCTCCGCAGCTCCTCCATACGCAAATGTGAAACCAGCCTAAGTGCAGCGCTTGCTAGCGCCTTCCAGTGCTTCCACTGTGAGCCTGTTTTTTTTTTTCTATTGAGTCAGATTCAGAAATGATAGACCTGTTTAGTGTATGGAGTTTATTTTGTGGAATCTGGTGGCAGATCCTCTAACTCCTAGTGGATTTGGTTTTAGGGACCACGTAGGATTGCAGAGCTAGATTCTAGATCTGGCTAATAAATAAAATATTTATTTTTCTCTTACGTAAAACAATGAGTGCTCTGTTTTATTTCCATTGGGGTTAATACTTTATGCTGATTTCTTTCTATGATATATGATAGGAGTAGATCTTGGATATGTTTCAAAAGGAAAATCCATGAAGTTTTGTGAACTGTATATGGGCTATGCTCTTCAGTAGGCTACACTATGGCAATACTTCGATTCTACATCTTCTCTTTCTGTCTTTTATCTTCGTAAATGCTTTTACGCCAAAAATGACTGAAGTCTTCTGGGAATGATATCTTTCTAGACAGAAAAATTTATGTTTGCAAACTTTTTTGTTAAGAAAAATTAGGCCAACGCTACTTGTGCTTCAAAATATTAAAATAAGCGACATTAACCTACTGAACACCTCCCCTTCAGCACTGCTCCCTCACTGATTTTTGGTGACAGGTGTACAGTGCTGATGCCACGTGTGCAATGCTTTGTTGCAGTGGTCACATGTTCTAAATCTGGCATAAGCAGCTTTTACCCCATTTTCTAATTAAAACGCACAACACCTTCTTTAAAAGGATTGTCCAATGAATAAAGTACATTTTAATCAATACATCTTTGAATAATAATAAGATCCATAATTATATGTGTTACAAAATGTTCTGGAGCTGAGATAATCTTCTAACTGTGCCCCTGCTACATACTGTTATTTGCTGTGTCTGATCATGCACATCCGCTCCAGTTTATAGTCGGCACATACCACTGCTCCTGGCTAGCGGGGTAACATAAGTCACTTATGAGTGAGTATACAGACAAAACAGGCTTACAGCTGCTCCTTTTTGAGAGAACACATTTCTCTGCTTGTTTTATCACAGGCGGGAGTGTTTCCAGCCCTCTGAGCTCATCATAAATCAAGTCATTGAGGTAGGACCTCCAGTGGTTGCTGACTTTATTTGGCACAGACTTCATTTAGGATGAGCTCAGAGAGCTGGATGCACAGCCAAAACACCCCGCTCCTGTGATAAACCAGGCAGGGAAATGCGTTACCTTAGAAGCAATTGCAAGTCCTTGCTATTTCGTCTGTACAGTCACTTATCATAAGTGACTAATGCTTCATTCCCTGGCCAGCAGGAGCACTTTTATAAAATGATCTCCGCACAGGCCCGTTTTTGAATACATCAAATTGTTGGACTTATTTTAATTCAAAGATCTATTGATTAAAATGTAATTTGCTCACAGGACAACCGCTTTTTAATTTTTTTTTCATTTTTTTTTTTTGTCAGAAGCCATACTCTATCCCTACCAAGCTGCTTTTATTAACAGTGCAAATAATGACTAGTGAGCAGTAAGTGCTTCTAACTACCACTGACATGAATCACAAAGGACATTATACGGATACTGTCAATAATATTGCTCAGGCCCCATTCATGTGTTTGTTTTTTTCTGTGGATATAACGCTTATCCATTATAACGTATGGCTTCATGTTTTGAGGACACATGGTCTGTAGAAAAGAAGCAGAGGCATGTCTGAAATTTGTTTGGTTCTCAGACCAAACGCACGTCAATCAATGGTCTGTGATGTAGCGGGCAGCTCACAGATGTCACCACTGTGCACTATATTAAAAAACATATGTAAATTTGTCCTAATAAAGTGACCAGTTAATATGGTTGTAACTCCTGTAGTATTTATACATTTTAGTAGGAGAACCTATTGGTCTTCTAAAACTCATTCCAATTACACTTCTTCCCCTCTGCTGTTGTACTTTATATTGGTGGAGAGTCCAGTCAGGCCTCCATTTTAGATATATGCTAGAAAAATAAAAGTAGTAAAATGCATCTAACATTTTGCTAGTGGAGCACAATTACAAATGTTGTAATTTGTTGTGTTTAGTTCAGTTCACATAGTCTGCCACTAGGGTGTGCTGATGCTTTTTCAAGTGAAATAGAAGGCGCTAGAGAAACCTTAAATTGCTACATTCCATGTTCATATATAATGTGTGTAATATATAATGTATGTGTGCGAATGCTTTCAAAATAGAAGTGCTAGTAGGTTATTTTTTATATCCATTAAATTGCAAAGTGAATCAAAGGAGAAATCTAAATTGCATCAATATTTGGGCTGCTCCCTCATTGCTTTCAAAAGATCATTAATTCTTTTAGGGTACACTTTCACAAAGTCAGGGATTTTGTAGAATTATAGTCAGGTGTATGAGTAACCAATTAACCAGCCATACTAAACAGATGATTATTTTCATATGTAGGTTGTAACATAACAAACAGCTGTGTAGGGGGCTTAAAACTGGGTGAGGAACAGCCAAATTCTGCTACAGAGGTCAAGCTGTGGAAGACTGTTTCATGTCATAGATCTTATGCTGTGGCCAGACTAAGCACATCAAGACACCTGATAGTTATACTGCATCAGCAGGGTCTTTCCCAAGCAAAGATTTTATTGCCGACTGAAGTTTCACGATGCAACGTACAAGCTCTTTCGAAGAAAGAAATGGTCAATGTTGAGGACAGTAATGGTCAGCCAAGAAAACTGTGTAGCGCATGAAAAACATATATTGTTTACTTCCCTTGGAAATCAAAAGATGCCCAGTAGTTCATCAGCTCAAACCTGGCAGCAACTAGTGGGACATTGCTACACCCATCTATTGTTCAGAGAAGTCTGGTCAGAAGTGGCGTCATGGATGAATTGCAGCAAAAAAAAAAAAAAAAAAACACCTTTGACATGAAAACGAGGCCAAGGCTCAGAGTGTCTCAGGTACTCTGGACTGATGAGTCAATATGTGAATTTGACTAAGAAAAGGCCGTTTATATGAACCAAAGGCCTGGAGAGCGGTACAATAATGAATGTGTGTGGGTAACAGTGAAGCAAGATGGATGTTCCTTGCAAGTTTAAGGCTACATTTCAGCAAATGGAGTTGGGGGTTTGATCAGAATTAAAGGCTGAGAAATACAGGCAGATACTTACACACTGGGAAACATAATTTTTGTTGAGTTGAATCTGACCCTTGTTTTTGACTTTCTGAATCCTAAAGTGATCCCAGTTTTCTCTTTCCCCCATGACGGCACCACGGCGAGAGAGTGATCTGCCCTCAGGGACAGAAAACCTACAGATGAAAAAGGCAGTACCTCTCTCCTATCAGTTGGTTTCCTGTCCCTGACTGGGAACCTACAGCACGTACCTGAAGATCGACTCGGGATGCCGGGGACCGAACCAGTGCGGCAACAGGAAGTGGGGCTCCCTGCCTCGGCTGGGTCGGGGCCATGTGCTGGCTTCCCCTGAAGCACCACCACCGGGGTCGGCAGGCCTTGAGGGTGAGTGGGGAGAGGCAGTGAAGAAGAAAGAAGTCTGCCCCCCCCAAAAAAAAGGGTTGCTGCCTCCAACAATAGTGGCAGTGGTCACTAAAAGGAGAGCCCCCCGTCGACGGCAGTGGAGGCGGCCACGGTATACGGGCCCTCTGCAGGCGCTGAGCGCCGGGCCTCGGAGCGGACAGTGAAGGGTGGCGGCAGCCGCGGTATACAGGCTCTCTGCAGCAGGACGCCAGCATCGGGGACACGCAGGACACCAGCATTGGGCGCGCGCACGAACACAGCTCCCTTAAGAAAAGGGAGGCACAGTGCACTGCTGGGAAATGCGCAGTGCGAATGCGTGGGCGGCCACTTCCGGGTGAGGACGCAGAGCACCACTGGGAAGGGGAGGTAAACGCAGGGGCAGCGGCAAACGCAAGAGCAGCGCCAGCATTCACAGTGCTAGCGCAGCCAAAGCACCATGGTGGCACAGCCAGAAGTGGATTCAGCGGTGGAAATAATCCCTACGCCCGAGACGGTATCTCTCGTTCTACAAGGAGGGTGAGTGATCTACGTGAAAGCCCGCTCGCTAATGTGCGATTATTAATTCCTTTCAGGGGCGTAAATGCACAGCCAAATCCAAACATACGGTATGTGCTATATGCACGGAAGTGCTACCCCCTACGTGGGAGAAAAGCTCTGTGTGGCGTGCATAGAACAGACAATTCAGGATGAATCCCCAAGGTTTGCTTCAGATCTCAAAACACTGATAAGGACCCAGGTTGAAGACACCCTTAAGGGCGTTAGAGCCTCAACGAAAAAACGTAGATCCAGGCATAGGTCTCCAGAGTCCAGTGCTAGTGAGTCAAGAAGTGAACTATCTGACTCAAGTAATTCATCATCCTCCCAGTCCTCTTCATCATCCTCAGAAGGGGGACGCAGCTGCTTCAATATTGAGGAAACGGACGCCCTGGTAAAAGCAGTGAGGACAACTATGGGGCTGGTAGATGAACGCCCTAAGAAAACGGCCCAAGATTTAATGTTCAGTGGGCTAGAACAAAAAAAAAAGGGCTTTTCCGGTCAACGAGAAAATCCACTCCCTAATTAAACGAGAATGGAAAAAGCCAGACAAAAAAAGTCCTAACACCCTAGAGAAAATACCCCTTTGACGACCCGGCCTGCTCCCTATGGAATAAAGCACCTAAATTAGATGTAGCTGTGGCAAAAGCTTCTAAAAAATTTGCCCTGCACTTCGAAGACATGGGCACACTGAAAGACCCAATGGATAAAAAAACAAACTTTTTTAAAAAATGCTTGGGAGGCGGCAGGAGGGGGTCTAAAGCCAACCATAGAAGCCACGTGCACGGCACGTGCCCTAATGGTCTGGCTGGATCACTTAAATTCCCAAATAAAGGAAAAAGTCCCAAGAGAAACAATGCAAAGATCAGTTTCTGTAATGAAGGGAGCAGCTGCTTTCCTGGTGGATGCGCCAGTAGACTCGACTAGGTTGGCAGCCAGCGCAGCCTCCTCAAATGCCGCGAGACGCGCCTTATGGCTGAAATGCTGGCCGGGAGACCTGCAGACTAAAACCAAATTGTGTGCAATCCCGTGTGAGGGGGAATTTTTATTTGGGCCAACGCTAGACGACATTTTGGACAAGGCAGGGGACAAGAAAAAATCCTTTCCCGGGTTCCCTAGTCAGTCATACAAAAACGGCCTTTTCGGAACAGAAGATTTATGCGACGAAGACCCCCAAAAGGGAACAAAGAAGGATGGGAGGATAAAAGAAAAACAAAGGCTTTATGTTTAACAAACCCCCCGACAACAAAAAGCCACAATGAAAGTGCTCCCCGGGTCGGGGGAAGATTGTCCTACTTCCTCCAGGCCTGGGAAAAAATATCCGCGAGTTCGTGGATACTGAGCATAATAAAGGAAGGTCTGAGGCTAAAATTCAATACCCTCCCAAACAATTCTTTCGTGATAACGCCCCAAAAGACATCACACGAGCAGCTGGCTCTGCAAGATGAAATCACGAATCTAAGGGAGAAGGACGTATTACAAGAAGTCCCCTACCAGGACAGAGGCAAAGACTTCTACTCCCCTCTCTTCCTTCACAGAAAGCCAGATGGAACGTACAGGGCGATCATAAATCTAAAAAGACTGAACAAGTTCCTGGAAGTTCAGCATTTCAAAATGGAGACAATAAAATCTTGTGTAAAATGCTTCCCGCATTGTGCTTCATGGCTGTATTAGACTTGAGAGACGCATATTACCATGTGCCTATTCACAGAGACCACAGGAAATACCTCAGGGTGGCGGTGACAATCCATGGGGAGAT
Source organism: Dendrobates tinctorius (assembly GCF_039654945.1). NCBI lineage: Eukaryota > Metazoa > Chordata > Amphibia > Anura > Dendrobatidae > Dendrobates > Dendrobates tinctorius. Next base: position 65,611,191 of record NW_027361684.1, on the reverse strand, counting down.
AAAACATCAGTTCAGAGCTCTCCTCTTCGGGCTAGCTATTGCTCCAAGAGTATTTGCAAAGATAATGTCAGAAGTAATGGCCCACATAAGAGAGCAAAACATTCTGATAGTCCCATACCTGGACGATCTCTTAGTAGTAGGCGTCACCTTTCACCACTGCAGACAATTGGACATGGACATGAGATCTCTACTGAGTCTAGGATGGATGCTGAATTTGCCCAAATCCAGACTTGTACCAAGTCAGGTACAGGAGTACTTGGGGATAATACTAGACTCAACCGAACAGAAATGTTATCTTCCGCAGACGAAGATTCAAAAAAATGACACTAATGGTGTCACAAATGATAGCTTCCCCAGTCACTACCATGAGAAAAGCAATGTCTCTATTGGGGTCGATGACAGCCTGCATGCCAGCAGTACAGTGGGCACAAAGCCACACTCGAGACTTACAGTGGGAAATATTAGACGCAGACGTTTCCCTACACGGGAATTTAGACAGGCAATTAAACATCTCACCAAACACAATACACTACTTAACATGGTGGAGAAATCCACCCAATCTAACCAAGGGGGTTCCTTGGGCGCTAACAGTGACAAAGATACCTAACTACGGATGCAAGTCCCTGGGGGTGGGGTGCACATCTAGGCAGCCAGATGGCGCAGGGGCCCTGGACTCAGGGAAGAGAGTCAGTTTCCTCAAACATGAAGGAGTTGCTGGCAATAGAGCTAGCTCTCATTCATTTTTTGGATTCACTTCGCTCACAACACACAAGGGTCTTCTCAGACAACCGGGTAGTGGTAGCATATCTAAACACACGATCAGACAAAACTTTGGCCCGCAGCCCTCAATGCCCCTCTTAGCCACTCAGCCCTGTTCTGCAAAAGCCAGCTTCTCCACCATGACATAAGATCCGCTCTCCACCCTTCTGTCAAGATCACACCTCACCACTTGTGCCCTTGATCCACTCCCATCTCACCTCCTCCCTAACTTGGCCACAGTCCTCATCCCATCTCTAACACACCTTTTCAACCTTTCACTTACAAATGGTGTCTTTCCCTCATCCATCAAACATGCCTCAATCACACCCATCCTCAAAAAGCCCTCCCTTGACCAATCCTCTGTGCCTAACAATCGCCCAATATCTCTTCTCCCTTCCGCCTCAAAACTACTGGAACAGCATGTATATCTTGAACTGTCCTCCCACCTCTCCTCCTGTTCCCTCTTTGACTGGTTACAATCTGGCTTCCGACCTCATCACTCAACTGAAACTGCCCTAACTAAAGTCACTAACGACTTACTAACCACCAAGAGCAAGCGACACTACTCTGTCCTTCTCCTGGACCTGTCCTCTGCCTTCGACACCGTAGACCATTCCCTCCTGCTACAGACTCTCTCATCTCTTGGCATCACAGACCTGACCCTATCCAGGATCTCATCATACCTAACAGACTGAACATTTAGTGTCTCCCTCTCACACACCACCTCCTCACCTCGCCCCCTGTCTGTCGGTGTTCCCCAAGGCTCTGTCCTAGGACCCCTACTATTCTCCATCTATACCTTCGACTTGGGACAGCTCATAGAATCTCATAGTTTGCAGTATCACCTCTATGCCGATGACACGCAGATCTACCTATCTGGACCTGACCTCGCCTCCTTACTGACTGAAATCCCACAATGTCTGTCTGCTATCTCAGCCTTCTTCTATGCTCGCTTTCTCAAACTGAACATGGACAAAACAGAATTCATCATCTTTCCCCCATCTCACTCTACCCCTCCACCAGACCTATCCATCAATGTCAACGGCTGCTCTCTTTCCCCAGTCCAGTACGCTCGGTGCCTTGGGGTGATCTTCGACTCTGCGCTCTCTTTCAAACCACAAATCCAAGCCCTCACCTCCTCCTGCCGCCTCAAACTCAAACATTTTTCCCGGATCTGCTCATTCCTCAACCATGAAACCACAAAAACACTAGTGCATGCTCTTATCTCCCGCCTTGACTACTGCAGCCTCCTACTCTCTGGCCTCCCATCTAGCACTCTGGCTCCGCTCCAGTCCATCCTACACTCTGCTGCCCGACTAATCCACCTGTCTCCCCGCTATTCCCCAGCCTCCCCTCTATGCCAGGCCCTTCACTTGCTTCTTATCGCGCAGAGGCTCCAGTTCTATACCCTAACCATGACATACAAAGCCATCCACAACCTGTCTCCTCCATACATCTGTGACATGGTCTCTAGATACCTACCCGCACGCAACCTTCGATCATCTCAAGATCTTCTCTACTCCCCCCTTATCTCTTCTTCCCACAACCGCATACAAGACTTCTCCCGTGCTTCCCCCATACTCTGGAACTCCCTTCCGCAACACATCAGACTCTCACCATCAACAGAAACCTTCAAGAAGAACCTGAAGACCCACCTGTTCCGACAAGCCTACAGCCTGCAATGATCCTCGGTCTACTTAACCACTGCATGACCTGCTCTACCCTCTCCTACTGTATCCTCACCCATCCCTGTAGACTGTGAGCCCTCGCGGGCAGGGTCCCCTCTCCTTAGGTACTTGTGTGTCCCTTGTCTTACACATGTTTACTATACTTGTCTATATTTCCCCTTTTCACATGTAAAACGCCATGGAATAAATGGCGCTATATAAATGCATAATAATAATAATAAACCACCAGGGGGGCACCAGATCTCGAGCGCTGATGGAGGTAGCAGAATCCATCTTTTACCTAGCAGAACACAATCTAGAATCCCTGGCAGGCCTCCAAATAAAAGGTTCAGAAAACTGAACAGCAGACTTCCTAAGCCGAACACGTCTAAAACAGGGGGAGTGGGAACTAAGTCAGTTAGTCTTCGACCAGATTGTGAAACTCTGGGGCTGGCCAGAAATAGGCTTATTTGTGAACAGTCAGAGCCGAAAATTAGAAACCTTTTGCTCGATCGATCGGGGGGGCCCAGTAGCTCTAGACGCCTTCATGATACCCTGGGATTATCATCTAGCTTACGCTTTCCCCCCAATATCTTTCATTCCCTTAGTACTGAGGAAAATACAGGGGGACAAAGCGACGGTAGTGGTAATAGCGCCCTTCTGGCCCCGGAGAATATGGTTCCCCTGGCTGAGAAGAATGTCCGTTACAGACCCCTGGGTTCTACCAGAAACTCCAGTCCTTCTATCCCAGGGACCAGTGTATCACCCCCATATAAAAAACTTACACATGACAGCTTGGCTTTTGAGAGGGAACTCCTAAGCAAAAGGGGCTTCTCATCAAACTTGGCAACCACGCTACTACAAAGTAGAAAGCCAGTAACCACTAAGGCATACGGGAAAGTTCGGACCCAATGGGAGAAATCCCAATGAACAAAATTCTGGAATTCCTACAGAGGGGGCTGGAAAAGGGGTTAGCTACCAGCACCTTGAAAGTACAGGTGGCGGCCTTAGGAGCTTTGTAAAACCATGACTTAGCCAGAAATCGGTGGGTTAGGATATTCATGAGAGCCTCAAGTAGATCCAGGCTGATCCCTCTACGCACCCCCCCCCGTATCTAAGCCTAGTGTTAAATGCACTGACCAACTCTCCCTTCGAACCCCTAGAGGAAGCTCCCCTAAAAATATTGTCCCTTAAGACCTCCCTCCTCGTAGCCTTAACTTCTGCCTGTCGCATTATTGATATGCAAGCTTTATCTGCCCACTCACCCTTCACTCAAGTACTGGATGATAAGCTGGGTCGGTTTTGAGAATTACCCTATCTCCCCAAGGTTCCATCACAGTTTCATAGGACCCAGAAGATCTCCTTACCCTCCTTCTGTCCCAATCCCAAGAACAAAACAGAAGAGGTACTGCACACCTTAGATGTAAAAAGGTGCCTGGTCCAATACTTGTTATCCACAAGGGAGTTTAGGAAGGATAGGGCTCTGTTTGTCTGTTTTCAGGGTCCACGGAAGGGTCAAAAAGCATTGAAGGCCACACTGGTGAGATGGATAAGAGAGGCCATCACCCTATCCTACTCCTCTTGCGGGGCGGCCATCCTAGAGGACGTAAGGGCCCATTCAACCAGGGCAATGGGATCATCCTGGGCGGAGAAAGCCGGCGCTTCAATAGACCAGATATGTAGAGCTGCCACTTGGTCTTCCCCCTCTACATTTTTCAAACTTTACCGTCTAGACTTGACCTGCTCTTCAGATCTCACCTTTGGGAAAAGGGTTCAGGAGGTGGTCCCTCCCTAGATGTACAATCTTTGTAATTCTCTCCGTGGTGCCGTCATGGGGGAAAGAGAAAATCGTAGTTACTTACCGATAACGGTATTTCTCTGATCCCATGACGGCACCGGTACATCCCCTCCTTTTCACACAGGTGTGCACATTAGAGTGAGTTAATTAGCCTTAGTACTTAGCCACGCAGTGCCTCTATTAAGCTTAGTTTGATTAATTTTGGATTTTTATAACCATTTGAGTTGCAGCTGGAAGTTCTGTGTAATGCTCTGTAAACAAACTGATGTGGGAGAGAGGTACCGCCTTTTTCATCTGTAGGTTTCCTGTCTCTGAAGGCGGATACCTCTCTCTCCGTAGTGCCGTCATGGGATCAGAGAAATACCGTTATCGGTAAGTAACTATGATTTTTCTCTTCAAAACATCTTTTAAAGCTGCAGGATACCCTCCTTTTGTCTCCACAACCATGCAAAATGTCCATACAATGACAAATAATGCAAAAAATAAATGAAGCTATTTTGTGCCAGTCAAATTGTGTGCAAGTTGTAAAGTTATGTAGGATTTGAGGTACAAATTATATGCTTATAGCTTTTCCTGGAGTGTTCAATCTGTTGACCTCGCCTAAAGTTGCAGCCAAGCATTTTGTAGCTCACCATGAGTTTCTGGACACTTTCAGTGTAATTGTTTGCTCTTGTATTTCCAAGAAATTTCTTGACTAGGTCTTCAAACCAAGCATTATTTTGCCTTTCTGACATTGTCCTGATGAAATGTTCATCTTTTGTTGAGCTGCCAAATCTGTAGCCATCAAGCTCGCCAGACTTTATTTTTTCAAATGACAAGCTAGGAAATGCCAAAATGAGGTACTTGAAACAGTCTCCTTTAGTTGGCAAAATTTTAACAAGTTGCTTAGAGATCCAGTTTTATATAATGATCTTTCTGTCAACAAATGGCTCATGTAGAATGTTTGTTTCAACAGGATTGAGGTGACCTTAGAGGCCAGGTCCTCGCTACCTAATGCTTGTTACGAACTCTGCTGTCCCAAGAAAAACTGGCACTGGGATTTCAGCAGAATAAGGCACTGGACATATAGCTGATGGGTACACAAGGATACTTGATTTTACACTTATTTTTCTCGTTAGATCTTGAAGTTTTTACTTTGCGAAAGTGACATTCACTGGTATGATGTCTTGGCTTTCGACAAACCATACAGTAGTTATACCAAATGGCATCTAATCAAGTCTTCCCATTGTTCACATCTGTAGACTCTCAACACACTGCTTGCACACCTTGTAAGAGGCCCAAGACTTATCTTAATCACCAACTTTGAAATATGCAAAATAGTCTTGCTTGACAAATGTGCTGATGTTCATCCTTTGGTTGAAAATGAGGAAATTGCCACAGATATAACAAAAGGAATCCAGTTTGTTTAGGCACTTACGGCAAGGAATAGCAGAGACAGACATGATCTGAAAGAAAGGAAATAAGTGGGTAAATAAAAAAAATAAATCATGCTAACACCTGGTATGCAAAGTTTTTAAGAAAACGCTTCACTATATAGAGTTGTACTACCTGTCGCCACACTGTCTCGTGTATAACTGAATAGCCAAGACAAATAACAATCTGTTGCCGGTCGCCAAGGCCAAGGTCACCCTCCACCGCTCCCCACTCGAGAGCGGTTTCATCTCGGCTAGTGCTGCCCTCAGTCCAGCCTAGCGTAATCACATTAAAATAAATTGTAGAAAAAAAAAAACTGACGTGATAGAAAAAAACTAATTGCAGCTTTGAAATCTGCATGCCCATTTTAGTCTTAAGTCAGCAGAAAAATGGAACTTAACGAAAATTAAGTTTAAAATTGTTCCCCAGTGTTTTCAACATGCAATACTATCAGGGAGGCGTCTGATTAAATACTTGTTACACCTTAGAATCCTTAAAGTACCTCCATTTTACTTTGATGCCAACTTTACATACCCTTGTTTTTTCACTAAAGCAGCATCTTCAGGTAGTCCTCTGGAATGACCTTCCAATGGTCTTGAAGGCTTTCCTGGAAGTGATGAGCACTTGTTTGCTGTTCCTTCACTCTGCTCATGATGTTCTTGAGCCAGTTTACTCATAGAGATTGATAGTTTTTATAACTGCACTTGACGATACCGTTTTGTACCGATATATGTGTTTCTTCATGGTTTTGCTGCCTTCAGTCAAGGACAGTAAAAAACAAGGAAAACCATTGCATAAACAGGTGCTCACAAGCGTTTGACAATTAATGTCTTTATTTTAAATATATTTACTCAAGGCCAAAAGTTTTGAAATTGACACAGATTTGGATTTTCACAAGGTTTGCGGCTTCAGTTTTTTTGGTTTTTTTTTTTAAGATCTTTTAGTCAGATGTTTCTATGGTTACTGATGTACAATTATAAGATTTTCATATGTTTTTCAACTTTTACTGACAAATACATCACCTTTATGAAAAGACTCAAAATTTGCAGTGCTGACCCTGATTTTTCAAGCCACCTGCTATTCTCCCTGACATTCTGATTATCCGTGGGTAGCTGAGACCCCAGAGAACATGATTTCAGTTGTTTTTTACCGTCCCCGGTGTTGCGATCGCCGTTATTCATGGAATAATAGCGGCCACAAAAAAGTCTGATTTCCCATTTTATTTCTCTCTGATGTGATCGCACATCTGAGGAGAGAGAAATGGGGTCCCCCGATTCCCCCTGGTACCGTCTGATGTCCCTGCATCCCCGTGTGAAGTCCCCCTGCCGCTGGCATCTTCTTCCCGAAAGAAAATTGGCAAATGCGCAGTGCCTAGATCTGCTGGCCGGCAACAATAGGAAATTTTTCCTATTGGTTCATTTTCATCACTGTGATAGACCCTATCACAGTGATCAAAATAAAAAAAAAAGTAAATCAAACCCCCTTTTATCACCCGCTTAAACTAAAAAAATGTATTTATTTTAATTAGGTTTAGAGTTGGGCTAAAGTTAGGGTTTATAGCTGGGATTACGGTTAGGTTTGTGATTAGGGTTATGGGTGTGTTGGGGTTAGGGTTGGAGTTAGAATTGGGGGGGTTCCACTGTTTAGGTACATCAGGGGGCCTTCAAACACAACATGGCACCACCCTTGATTCCAGCCAATTTTGCATTCAAAAAGTCAAATGGCGCTCCTTCCCTTCTGAGCTCTGCCATGCGCCCAAACAGTGGCTTTCCCCCACATACAGGGTATCTGCGTACTCAGGAAAATTTGCACAACAAATTTTGTGGTCCATTTTACCCTGATACCCTTGTGAAAATAAAAAATGGTTCTAAAGTAAATTTTTTGTGAAAAAAGTAATGTTCATTTTTTCCTTCCACATTGCATTAGTTCTTGTGAAGCACCTGTGGTTTTGTGCACCTTGAGGTGTGCAGTTTTTAGAATGGTGTCAGTATTGGGAATTTTCTGTTATATTGACCCCCCAAACTCACTTTAAATGTGAGGTGGTCCCTAAAAAAATTAGTTTTTAAATTTTGTTGGAAAATTAGAAATCGCTGGTCAACTTTTAACCTTATAACATCCTAACCAAAAAAAATTCTTTCCAAGATTGTGCTGAAGTAAATTTGACATGTGGGAAATTTTATTAACTATTTTGTGTGACATCACTCTCTGATTTAGGCCGGAGTCACACTAGAGAGGAATACGGACGAGTGCTATGCGATAAAACGTCGCAGAGGACTCAGGCCAGTATTAATCTATGGGGCAGCTCCCATCATCTTGTTTTTCTTGGACGTATTCAGCATGCGAACCTGTGGTCAATCCTCAAGAAGAGAAAGGACAAACAAAACCACAGAAATTAATCCCTTAGTGACAGAGGCAATTTGGTACTTAATGACCAAGCCAATTTTTGCAATTCTGACCACTGTCACTTTGAGGTTATAGCTCTGGAAAGCTTCAACGTATCCCATTGATTCTGGGACTGTTTTTTCGTGACATATTGTACTTCATGTTAGTGCTAAAATTTATTTCTTTGACATAACTTGCATTTATTTATGAAAAAATGGAAATTTGGCAAAAATTTAGAAAATTTAGCAATTTTCAAACTTTTAATCTTTGCACCCTTAAGGCTGGAGTCACACTCAACGTATAAAACAAAAATAAATTGGACCAATGTTCTTCATACAGTGATCTATATGTAATCCGTTTGCAATGCGAGGATGCGGTTTACTCGCACCTATGTATCCATATGACATCTGTATGTCATGCGTATGGCTTTACATTTCTCACTGACATTCCCCATTGAATTTAATTGTTCATTGGGCTGAAATGAGGAAAATGTGTGCATATTTCTCGCAAGTCACACATAGATTAACATTTGACTTGTGAGAAATATACACACATTTGACCACAGGTTCTCAATGATATTGAGATCTGGGGAGTTTCTTGGTCATAGATCCAAATTCCAATGTTATATTCATTGAGACACTTAGTTATCCCTTTTGCCTTGTGACATGGTGCGCCAACATGCTTGAAATTCATTGATCATTACCAAATTCCTTGTGTATCATTGGGAGAAGTTGCTCTTGGAGGATGACTTGATCCCATTGTTTATTCATAGTAGAACTTTTAAGGTAAAATTGTGAGTGCGCCCTCTCCTCTTCCTTGTATGAAAAGTAACCCCAAACATGAATGGTCTCACTTTAGTTTTGGCATGACACAGAACTTATAGTAAGGTCGGAGTCACATTAGCAATGAATGCGGATGAGTGCTATGCGATAAAACATCGCATAGTACTCAGATCAGTATTAGGCTATGGGGCAGCTCCCATCACCATTTTTTTTCTCGGCTGTATTCTACGTGCGAGTGAAATCGCAGCATGCAGCGATTGTCACCTACACTCAGCTGACACTCGCACCAATATAAGTCTATATCATCCGAGTGCTGTGCGATATACGCCGGCATTGGAGGAGATAGAGAAATTAGTGCCTCTGCAGCTGTGATCCGATCTGCTCTGTGCGAGAGACTCGGAGCACAGTAGCAAGCATGACACTCAACTCCCATACGCAGCAGAGAAGGAGCCGAGGGTCATTAGCATATAGCATCAGATTCTCTCATGCTAGTGTGACCCAGGCCTAATGCTCACCTTGTCTTCTCTGGACAATCATTCTTCCTGATGTCCTAAACAGTCTAAATAGGGCCTCAGCAGAGTGAATAACTTTGACGAAATTACAAGGATTGGACTGCAGAGGACTAAGACTAAGAGAAAGTCTGTGTGCCCATGTTGCGTTTTTTAAGGTTTCCACTGCATTTTTTCAGCCACGGAAACGCTTAAAAAGTGCTAACAAAACACATTTCCATGCAATCCCATGGGATTCCACAGTTGATGTGCTAATGCTAACGGATTTTTCCACTTCAGAATCGCATAGCGGTAAAATCTGCAGCATGTTCATTAATTCTGCAGAATCGTGGCTATTCCGCCACCATAGGATTGCACTGAAATGCTCACTTTATGTATGTGTGGATGGTACCCAGGGTCTGGAGGAGAGGAGATTCCTGTAAAAATAGAATTAAAATAAAAAATATGGATATTCTCACCTTCTGACGGCCACCGAACTCAGTGGCGCTCCTGGTACGTTCCGTTCCCAGGGATGCATTGTGCGAATCACCTGAGATGACATCGCGGTCATGTGACATCACAAAGGTCCTTCGCGCAAAGCACCCTGGGAACGGAACGTACCGGGAGTGCCGTTAAGTACTTCGGAGGCCGTCAGAAGGTGAGAATAACCATATTTTTTATTTTTTTTTATTATTTTGAACATCCTATCTTTACTATTGATACTGCATAGGCAGCATCAATAGTAAAAATTTGGTCACACTTGTCAAGCACTATGCTTGGCAAGTGTGACCAACCTGTCAATCATTTTTCCAAGCGATGCTTCAAATCTCTTGGAAAAGTGATAGCATTCTGCAAGCTAAAAACGCTTGCAAAACGCTAATTCCGCATGCGTTTTACCCGCGACAGGGAGTTGCGGAAATGCTGTGGACAATTCTGCAGCATTTCTGCAACATTGGCAAATAGCCTAAAAGAAAGTGTCACGAAAAAAAAAACCTAATTTCCTCATTGCTGGAACCATCATATTTTTTCTTCATTGCAACCATATGATGACCTTTTTTGTGGTACAATTCAAATTTTTGATAGAAAAATTTTAGGCTACATGCAAATTAGTGATTTTAAGTAAAGAAGAAAACAAAAAGCTCACCCTCCTTGCTAGTATTGGAGTCAGCTGAAAGGAATCTTTACCAGTGGTTGCTGTGTTCAGCTGGTATGCTCAGCAATATTAGAGAGGAAGATGAATTTAGCGCATCAGTCCGATAATATGTAAAAAATTGATCTTTATTTTTAATCCATTAAAACACAAACGTCCATAGTTACATTAACCCCTTTCCCACCCGAGACGTATCAATACGTCCCTGTTAGCTGGTACTTATTGACCTTGGACGTATGGATACGTTATGGCGATTTTATGCACACAAAGTCTGTGCGCTTGCATCACTGCTAGGTGTCGGCTGATTTTGACAGCTGACACCTGGCACTCACTGCCAGTATTGGTCCCACACCACTCCAGGCACTTTAACCCCCTGTCACGTTTGCGCCCTGACTGTTTGGCGCGAGCGTGGGGATGTGGCCCCACTGTGCCACAAACCAGAATACCCTGAAAGGGGAATGACTATGCAGCTCCAGGATGGTGTCTGGCTGTGGCTGCTGATCCCACTGGGGGGATGTAATGCTAGGACAGGTGCGGGTGACAGGCACGACTGGCAGACAGACCAGTGAGCATGGCTCATACTCGGATGAGTAGGCAGGCACGGCTGGTACTCAGGCAGGTGGGCACGGCTGTTACACTGGCAGGCGGGCATGGCTGAGACACTGGCAGGTGGACATGGCTGAGAAACTTGCAGGCGGGCACGGGAGAGACACAAGCGGCAGGAACTGACTGGGAAGGCACAGGGATACGGGCAGGAAAGAGTGGTGTATGGAATAGGTAGAGACCTGTTCACACGGAAGGTGCAGGAACTGGTTCAGGAAGGATGGAAATATAGACCGGTATGAGGGAGCAGGTTTGAACCTGTTCACACTGGAGAAGCTGGTACTGACTAGGAACCAGTACAGATGGGTAGGACAAGGATCCGCAAGATACGGAACGGAAGTAAAGCAGAACCGCAGGGTTGCGGAGCAGAGATGAACCGCCAGGCTGCGGAGAGGAGATGCAGCAAGAGTTTTTGCAGCAGCAGGAGTGGAGCACAAGGCAGAGTCGCAAGATTGCGGTGCACAGGCAGATGGAGAGGACACAAGGATAGACAGAGAGACCAACAGACAGAGGTTAGGACTGAGTTCAGACAAGGTCAGGAACAGGATAAGATACAGGAATAGGACACATTACACACAAGGTCAGACACGGGAACAAATACTGGACAAAGACACAGACCTGAGTATGCAGCCCTCAGGTAGGTGGAGACATAAGTCACAAGCACATGGAAATCAGGTCTGGGTATGAATCCCCAGAGAAGGCAGAAACAGGACAGGACCTGGCACCTCAGCAGCAAGCCACTGACTGAGGGAAATAGTTGCTCAGGCATCCTCCAATGGGCGAGGATGCCATAACTACTGGAGACCTCTTGACAATTGGGCACGTGTACACTGATTCAATAAGAGCCAGAGAGTTCTGGCACCACCCCCCTATGCACAAAGCCAGGAAGTATGCAGAGAGCAGGCAGGAGGCAAGATGCATACAGAATGGAGCCGGCAGAAGACAGAACTCATCGCATGGTTCGGGGTAGTGAGTAAGTTGGTGTGTAAGGCAGGTGGGGGATGGGATGCCATGCAGTGATGCCGGCAGGGTTGTTACACCCCCTAAATGCTGCAATTGAACTGGATTGCAGCATTTCGAAAGCAGGTAGAAAAAAGGAAGCCCATTGGTCCTTGGATCATGGACCCTGCAACGTCATTGCGGGGTCCCGATTGTTGCCATGGTGACCTGATGGTGTCCTGACAACATCTGGGTCACCAGAGCTAGCAAAGTTGCTTGACCATGCTCAGAGCATGATCAGCAACTTAGGAGTGTCACACTTGCGTGAGTCTCGCATCAATTCTTGGCACTGCCGCCGGCACTCGGGACCGGAGTGTGCGGCTGCATGTATTTCTATGCAGCTGCACACTCCGGTCCAAGTGCCGGCGGCAGTGCCGGGTATTGATGCGTGAGTTTCTCGCATTCCACACGCAAGTGTGATCCTGGCCTTAGCCTGTCAGTGCAGCGTAGACAGTTTGTATTGCATCGTGATGCTGCAGCATCCCCATTCTATACAAGCGATCAGCCTGCAAAAAATAAAAGTCTCATAGTGGGACAAAGTAATAAAAGTAAAAAAATAAAGTTTTAAAACAATTGTAAAAATATTTTTAAAAAATACAAAAAAAATCTATATTGTAGTTATGAATAAATATTTTTATGAAAAAAAAATATAAACAATAAAAGTACACATTTGGTATTGCTGTTTCCGCAATGACATGACCTATAAAACTGGCCCACTAGTTAACCCCTTTAGTGAACACCATAAAAAATAAAACAATGCTTTATCATACCGCCAAACAAAAAAAATATATAAATGTGGTATCACTGGAATCGTACTGGCCCAAAGAATAAAGCTACCTTATCAATTTTAGCACACATGGAATGACTTAAAAAAAAATACTGAATTGCTGGTTTTTGTTCATTCTGCCTCCCAAACATTGGAATAGAAAGTGATACAAAAATGTCATGTGTTTGAAAATTGCACATATAAAAACGTCAACTTGTCCCACAAAAAACAATCAGTGACATGGGTCTGTGGACCAAAATATGGAAAAATTATAGCTCTCAAAATATGGCGATACGCAATAAAAAGCATTTTTAGTGTGTGACAGCAGCCAAACATAAAAAAGATATAACTAATATCGCTGTAATCGCACTGACCCAAACAATAAAGTCGCCTAATCACTTATACCGCACAAGGAATGGCCTAAAAAATAGATAAAGCCAATTCTTCACCTGATGTTGATTGTTTTCATTCTGTCTCCAAAATATTGCAATAAGGCCAGGCTCACATTTATCCTGTGCTCTGCACTGAGCGCTTACATCGGGGTTTCTGTGTCAGTCTCTGAAATACGTAATTCAGATGGAACCCTCGGCGGAGGATTCCCTATAATGAGGTAAATGGAAGAACTGTGGATGCCATAGAACCTGTGATCCGGTGGTGTCTGTCTTTTATGGATTGCATAAAAGTGCTGTCGGCCAGAGTTTTGTGCATCTCTGAAATAAAGAACACCTCTGAACAGAGACCAGATGGAGTCTTGAGTAACTCTGCTGCCTCATTATAGTGAGTGGATCTTGTGGGTGTTATCTGAATCAAGTCACTCAGAGATTTAGATGGACACCCCGATGTAAGTGCTCAGCGTAGAGTGGCGGATAAATGTGATCCCAAAATTTAAGTAAAATGTTCCTAACACAAGCTTCAACTCAATTCATGAAAAGCAAGTCCCCACTCACGCCCTCACTTGTTAACAGAAATATAGGGGCTTTCACGTTACTAGTAACACCTAGGCTTTGGAAAAGTGAAATAGCTCCTCACCCCTCAAAAGTAATTCAGCAAATTCTGCACTCCCAAATCCAAATGCCCCCCTCCTTCCTGAGCCCCACAGTGTGCCTAAACCACATATAGCTTCCACATGTTTGGCACTTCTGAAGCAAGGAGAACCCGCCTAACATACGGGTGCATGTCTCCAGAGGCATGAGCTGGGCATAACGTACTGGTCACTACAATGTACTGGGCACTACAACGGCAGTTTGCAGTTTTCACTTGGCAACAACCACTACTGTTTGTTTCTGGAAAACAACCATGGAGTCAAAATTGTCACTACACCTGTAGATAAATTCCCAAAGGGGTATAATTTTCAAAATGGGGTCACTTGAGGGATGGATTCTGCACTTCTAGCACTTGGGGGAGTCCACAAACCATTCTAGGGATATTTTCACTCCAGGAGGCAAATAGCGCTTTGTCCCTTCTGAGGAGGGTTTCCACTGTTTAGGAACATGAGGGCCTCTTCAAACTGGACATGATGTCAGCTAATGATTTATGTACATTTTACACACAAAAAGTCAATAAACTTCTTGAATGTGGTTTTGAGCATCTTGAGGGGTGCAGTTTTTAGAATGGCATCACTTTTGGTCATTTTCTATCATATAGGCCCCTCAAAGTCATTTCAGACGTAAAGTGGTCACTAAAAAAATGGTTTTGTAAATTTTGTTGGAAAAATGAGAAATCTCTAGTCAACTTTTAACCCTTAATTTATAAAAAAAAGAAAAAGAATTTGTGCTGATATAAAATGGACATGTGAGAAATGTTATTTGTGACATACATCTTTGATTTAAGGCCATAAGAATTCAAAGATTAAAAATTGCTAAGATTTTATATCGAAGAAATTTTACCACTATCATGAAGTACAATATGTCTTGGAAGAACAGTCTCCGAATCAGTGGGATCCGTTGAAGCATTCCAGGCTATTACCTCATAAAGTGACAGTGGTCAGAATTGTAAAAAGTGGCCTAGTCCTTAACATGCAAACCACCTTGGGGAGTAAAGGGGTTAAAATACTAATGTGTTTATAGCGAATCCTCCCTTAATCACAGCATTTTAATGGATTAAAAAAAGATTAATATTTTTTATACCGTATTTTTCGGATTATAAAACGCTCCGAATTATAAGATGCACCCCACATTTTGAGGAGAAAAATACGAAAACTTGTTTTTAATAAAATGGTGGTGCTTCTTATAATCCATGCGTCTTATTGCTTACCGGGGGTGGTGGCTGTGATGAAGCAGGGTCGCTGCTGGAGGAGGTAGGAGTGGAACGTTGCTGCAGGCTGCCGGCTGGGATGAGGGGGTGTTCCTGTGCGGTGGACTCTGGGAAAATAGCTGCCAGGAGGCAGCGCATGCACAGATGAAGATCTTGACACCAAGTTCTCGGGAGATGAGATTTCGGCACTGAGATATCATCTACCAAGATCTTGGTGACGAGATCTCCATCTGCGCATGCGCCGCCTCCCAGCGGCCATTTTCCCGGCGTCCACCACACAGGAAACCGTGGAAGAACTGCCGAGGGCTCTGGCCTCTCACAAAATGTCGGCAGAGTCCCCTGCAGCATGGGGACACAGCACAGCGGCAGAACCGACAAGGTATATCCACATTATAAGACGCACCCCCATTTTCCCTCAAAATTTTTTTGGAAAAAAGTGTGTCTTTTAATCCGAAAAAATACGGTATATTACCAGACTGATGTGCTGAATTTATTTTCCTCTCTCATATTGACTTGGAGGAAATTGAAAAATAGCAATTCCTATTAGGCATACAGCCACGGTAATGCCTATGAGAATTAGTTTGGACCTCAGCATCCCAACCCATAGGTGTACTGTGATTGCATCGCTGGGCATCGACTGGTAAGAGAGGGAAGCCTCTCCAACTAACAAACAGTTTGCAATAAGGCACTGGTAAAATGCAGTGGCTTGCAAAAGTATGCACCTCCTTTGGCATATTTTGTGTTTTGCTACCTTACAATCTGGAATTTCACTGGTTTGGATCAGTTCATGTGAAGCAAACAACAAATAGTACAAAATGAAAACTTCAGTGCGCATAACTATTAACTCCCTAAAGTCAGTACTTTGTCGAGCCTCATTTTGCATCAATTGCAGCTGTAAGTCACTTTGGATAAGTCTGTTTGAACTTTCTACATCTTGCCACTGGGATTTTTCCCCATTCCTCAAGTCAAAACAGCTTCAGCTACTTCAAGTTAAATGGTTTAATCTAGGGAACAGCAATCTTCAAGTTTGACCACAGATTCTCATTTGTATTAAAGTCTGTGCTTTGACTAGGCCACTTCAAAACATTTACACATTTCCTCTTAACCCCTTATTGACCACCAACACACCTTTTAGTGGCAGTAGTTAAGGGTACTTAAAAATTAACGGTGCTGTGGAAAAAATAGATAGCGCCCCCAGAGTCGGAGTTTCTCTGGGGTCTCGGCTGCCGGGGGTAGCTGAGACTCCAGAGAACTTGAATCGGGTCGGTATTTAATGTCCCCAGTGTTGCAATCGCCATTATTAACCGTATAACGGCGACCACAAAAAAGTCGCGATTTTGCATTTAATTTCTCTCTCCTCTGATGTGATTGCACATCAGAGGGGAGAAAAAGAGTCCCCGGGTCCCGCAATCAGTCCCTGTACCTCCCAGTGTCACCACCCCATCCTCCCACGGCTCCTGCAGCTCCCAAAATCTTCCTGTAAAGAAAATGGTGCGTGCATGCGCAGTGCACCCGCCGAGATCTGTCGGCTGGCGCCCGGCAGATCCCATTCATTCATTCCAGGTACATTTTGATCGCTGTGATAAACCCTATCACAGTGATCAAAATAAAGAAATAAAAAAAACCTTTATCGCCCCCTTAGTTAGGAAAAAATAAAAAATATATATTTCCATTAGGGTTATCATTGGGATAAAGTGAGTTGGGCTAAAGTTAGGGTTACGATTGGGTTTAGGGTTGGGATTAGGGTTATGGTTGGCAATAGGGTTATGGTATGTTTCCACGTAGCGTATGTTGTAAGGATTTGCTGCGGATTGAACGCTGCATACAGCTGCAGCGTTGCATCCACAGCGTTCAGATGTTACAGCATAGTGGAGGGGATTTTTTTAAATCCCTTCTCCACTATGCGTGCAGGGACGCGGGTGTCACACCCGAAATTACGGACATGCGGTGTGTTTTTCTAGACCGCAGCATGTCTATTTATCTTGCGGAAACACTCCGTCTCCGCAAGATAAATAACCCAGTCTATGGATGGGATGCGGTGATTCCGGATGTGTTCAATGAACACATCCAGAATCACCACGTGTACAAAAGCGGGTAGAGCTTTGGGCAGAGCCGGGTAGCCACTGCGTCCAAAGCGCTGCCAGCACACAGCGTGGAAACATACCCTTAGGGTTGGGATTAGGGGTGTGCTGGAGTTAGGGTTTATGATTAGGGTTATGGTTAGTGTTGGGATTAGGGTTAGGAGTGTGTTGGGGTTATGGTTGTGATTAGGGTTATGGTTAGGGTTGGGATTAGGGTTTGGGGTGTGTTTGGGTTAGGGTTGTGATTAAGGTTATGGTTAGAGTTGGGATTAGGGTTAGGGATATGTTGGGGTTAGGGTTGGAGTTACATTTGAGGGGTTTCCACTCCTTAAGCACATCAGGGGGTCTCCAAACGCGACATGGTGCCACCATTGAGTCCAGCTAATTTTGCGTTCAAAAAGTCAAATGGTGCTCCCTCCCTTCTGAGCTCTGCCATGCACCCAAACAGTGGTTTCCCCCACATATGGGGCATCAGCGTACTCAGGGCAAATTGCAAAACAACTTTGGGGGTCTAATTTCTCATGTTACACTTGGGAAATAAAAAATTGGGGGCTAAAAATTCATTTTTGCAGAAAAAAAATGATTTTTTATTTTCATGGCTCTGCGTTAAAAAATTTGGTGAAGCACTTGGCGGTTCAAAGTGCTCACCACACATCTAGATAAGTTCCTTAGGGGGTCTAGTTTCCAAAATGGGATCACTTGTGGGGTGTTTCTACTGTTTAGGCACATGAGGGGCTCTCCAAACGCAACATGAAGAACGCAGACCATTCCATCAAAGTCTGCACTCCAAAAGTCACTTCCCTTTCGAGCCCCGACGTGTACCCAAACAGTGGTTCCCCCCACATATGGGATATCAGCGTACTCAGGACAAATTGCACAACAATTTTTTTCTCCTGTTGTCCTTGTGAAAGTAAAAATTTTGGGGTGAATGAAAACATAATTTTTGTGAAAAAAAAAAATGATTTTTTATTTTTACGACTGCGTTAAAAACTTCTATGAAGCACTTGGGGGTTCAAAGTGCTCACCACACATCTAGGTAAGTTCCTTAGGGGGTCTAGTTTCCAAAATGGTGTCACTTGTGGGAGTTTCCTCTGATTAGGCACATCAGGGGCTCTCCAAAGGCAACATGGCATCTGATCTCAATTCCAGCCAATTCTGCGCTGAAAAAGTCAAACGGCGCTCCTTCCCTTCTGAGCTCTGCTGTGCACTCAAACATAGGTTTACCCCCACATATGGGGTATCAGCATACTCAGAACACATGCACAACAAATTTTGGGGTCCAATTCCTCTTGCTACGTTGGTAAAATAAGAAAATAGGGGTGAAAAGATAATTTTTGTGAAAAAATGATTTTTTATTTTTACGGCTCTACATTATAAACTTCTGTGAATCACTTGGAGGTTCAAAATGCTCACCAGACATCTAGATAAGTTTCCTAGGGGGTCTAGTTTCTAAAATGGTGTCACTTGTGGGGGTTTCCACTGTTTAGGTACATCAGGGGCTCTCCAAATGCAACATGGCATCCGATTTCAATTCCAGCCACTTCTGCATTGAAAAAGTCAAACGGCGCTTCTTGCCTTCCGAGCTCTGCCGTGCGCATAAACAGTGGTTTACCCCCACATATGGGATATCGGCGTATTCAGGAAAAATTGCACAACAAATTTTGTGGTTCATTTTCTCTTTTAACACTTGTGAAAATAAAAAAAATTGGTTCTGAAGGAAATTTTTTGTAAAAAAAAAAGTTAAATGTTAATTTTTTTCCCTTCACATTGTTTCAGTTCATGTGAAGCATGTAACGGGCTATTTAACTTCTTGAATGTGGTTTTGAGCACCTTGAGGGGTCCAGTTTTTAGAATGGTGTCACTTTTGTGTATTTTCTGTCATGTACACCCCTCAAAGTGACTTTAAATGTGATGTGGTCCCTAATAAAAATGGTTTTGTAAATTTTGTTGTAAAAATGAGACATCACTGGTCAACTTTTAACCCTTATAACTTCCTAAAAAAAAAAATTTTGTTTCCAAAATTGTGCTCATGTAAAGTAGACATGTGGGAAATGTTAATTATTAAGTAACCTATGTGTGACATATCTCTAAGGGCATACAAATTTAAAGTTTGAAAATTGCAAAATTTTAAATTTTTTTGCCATACTTCTGTTTTTTTCATAAATAAACGCAAGTCTTATCAAAGAAATTTTACCACTTGCATGAAGTACAATATGTCACGAAAAAACATTCTCAGAATCGGCAGGATCCATTAAAGCATTCCAGGTTTATAGCCTCACAAAGTGACAGTGGTCAGAATTGTAAAAATTGGCCTGGTGATTAAGCTGCAAAATGGCTGTCACTAATGGGTTAAACCACTCGAGCGTTGTTTTAGCACTATGCTTTTGGTCATTGTCTTGTTGGAAGATGAATCTTCATATCAATCTCAAATCACTGACAGACTGAAAGGGTGTGTGGACATATTGCGGATTCTGCTGCGGATTTTTCCACGCAGATTTGGCTAAATCCGCAGGTAAATCCGCAGGTCAAATGACCTGCGTTTTTCCTGCAGATTTAGTGCAGATTAGCCTGCGCGTTTTATGTAATGGAACAGGTGTCAAACCGCTTCGGTTTCCGCACAAAGAAGTGACATGCGTATTTAAACCCGCAGCAAATCCGCATGGAAAAATCCGCAGCATGTGCACAGTGTTTTTCCTTTTCCATAGGCTTAAATGGTGCTGTACAACGCAGCAGAAACTGCTGCGGATCCGCAGGGCCAAATCCGCTGCAGAAACGCAGCAGAATTCGCAGCGTGTGCACAGACCCAAACAGGTTTTCCTCAAGAATATCCCTGTATTTTACACCATTCATCTTCCCCTCGACTCGGACCATTTTCTTTGTCCTTGCTGCCAAAAAACATCCCCACAGTACGGTGTTGTCACCACCATGTTTAACTTTGGAGATGGTGTTCTTGGGGTGATGAGCTGTGTTGGTTTGGCGCCAGACATAGCGCTTACTTTGGTAGGCAAAAGTTTAATTTTTGTATCTTCTGACCACAACACCTTCCTCCATACATTTGGGGTGTCTCCCACGTCTTTTGGCAAACTCAAAATGAGCCTTACAATTTTTGTGTGTAAAAAAAGAGGCTTTTTTCTGCCCACTTTTCCATAAAGGCCACCTCTATGGAGTGTACAGCTTGTCGTATGGATATATACTCCAGTCTCTGCTTGGAAACTGCAGCTCCTTCAGGGTTACCTTTTGGTCTCTTTGCTGCCTCTGTAACTAATGCCCTCCTTGCACCAGCTGAGAGTTTTGGTGGGTAGCCTTCTCTTGGCAGATTTGTTGTGGTACCATGTTCTTTCCATTTGACGATAGTGGATTTGATTGTGCTCCGAGGGATCATCAGAGATTGGGAATTATTTATAACCCAACTTGTACTTCTCAACAACTTTGTGCCTGACATGTTTGGAGTCCAACTTGATCTTCACGGTGTTTGGTTAGTGGTGCATTTCGCTTAATGGTGTTGCAGCCTCTTTGGCCTTTCAGAGAAGGTATATATATACTGACAGACCATGTGACACATGTTGCACACAGGTGGATTTCCTTTCTCAAAGCATGTGACTTATGAAGGTAATTGCATACACCAGAAATTTTTAGGGGCTTCATAGCAAAAGGGGTGAACACATATGCACATGGCATTTTTTAGTTATTTGATCCCATAAATTTAATGTATGCCTATATTTTTCTCACTTTACCAACTTAGACTATTTAGTGCTGATGCATCACACTCAAATCGGACTACAAAATATTTAAATACAGGTTGTAATGTAACAAAATAGGTAAAGAGCCAAGGGTGGTGAACAATTTTGCATGACACTGTAAGGGTAAATTTAGGCCCATGTTATGAAAAGTGAAAGATGACATTTCTAAAGTATGTTCAAAACTTCATAAAAAAAGTAAACGTGTAAAAACATTGTTCAAATCATTTTATTGGCCTAATTATTAAATAGAATGAGTTTATACTTGTCATGCAATATTCTAACACCCCCTCCATCCTGTGTTAGGTACATTGTCTGTACAGAGAAAAGCAAAATCGGCGGCTAAAAACTATGTATACTGCATAAAATGCTGAGCAGAGTAACAATGCTGGGAAATGTATTACTTGAACATACAGTATTATACTCTTCAACTTCCCATTTCCCAGGATATAAATAATGATGCAATTAATTTCACAGTGGATTTGTGTAGGTTATTAGTTGCATCATATTCTGATGTGAAATTGTGTTTAGATTAATAGAACTTTTTGTGGATTTATTGCGCTGCTAGACATCACTCAGAATCAATCGTTCATAAAAGGAATGCAGATTTATTCATAATCCCAATGCATTTCGAAGTTAAAAACACTTCTTTCTCACAGCCCAACACTGTGCAGGGCGCTTGGTATTTGCCACAGAACACCAGGATTGGCAAATTCGCCACTGGCGCCTTGTGCTCTTCACAGATGAAAGCAGGTTCACACTGAGCACATGTGACAGACGTGACAGAGTCTGGAGATGCCGTGGAGAGCAACTTGCTGCCTGCAACATCCTTCAGCATGACTGGTTTGGCAGTGGGTTAGTAATGGTGTGGGGTGGCATTTCTTTGGAGGGCCGCACGGTGTTGGGCTGTGAGCACAACCCCCATCTGTTGACGTTCGGCACTCAGACCATCCTCATGGAGTCGGTTTCTAACCGTTTGTGCAGACACATGCACATTTGTGGCCTGCTGGAGGTCATTTTGCAGGGCTCTGGCAGTGCTCCTCCTGTTCTTCCTTGCACAAAGGCTCAGGTAGCGGTCCAGCTGCTGGGTTGTTGCCCTCCTACGGCCCCCTCCACGTCTCCTGGTGTACTGGCCTGTCTCTTGGTAGCGCCTCCAGTCTCTGGACACTACGCTGACAGACACAGCAAACCTTGCCACAGTTCGCATTAATGTGCCATCCTGGATGAGCTGCACTACTTGAGCCACTTGTGTGGGTTGTAGAGTCCATCTCATGCTACCACTAGTGTGAAAGCCCAACCAAAATTCAAAAGTGACCAAAACATCAGCCAGAAAGCATTGGTACTGAGATGTGGTCTGTGGTCCCCACCTGCAGAACCACTCCTTTATTGAGGTTGTCTTGATAATTGCCAATAATTTCCATCTGTTGTCTATTCTATTTGCACAACAGCATTTGAAATTGATTGTCAATCAGTGTTGCTTCCTAAGTGGACAGTTTGATTTCACAGAAGTTTGATTCACTTGGAGTTATATTCTGTTGTTTAAGTGTTCCCTTTATTTTTTTTAGCAGTGTTTGTGTGTGTGTGTGTGTGTGTGTGTGTGTGTGTGTGTGTGTGTGTGTATATATATATATATATATATATATATATATATGTATACTAGCTGAAGAGCCCGGCACTGCCCGGGCACAGTAACTAACTGTGGTTAGTTATAGCAAATTATAATTATCCTCCATGTCATAGTCCCGTGCCCATATACCCATCATACATATCCAAGATACCATAGGCCCGTGCCCATATACCCATCATACATATCCTCCATCCCATAGTCGAGTGCCCATATACCCATCACACATCCTCCATCCCATAGTCCCATGCCCATATACCCATCAAACATATTCGCCATCCCATAGTCGAGTGCCCATATACCCATCACACATCCTTCATCTCATAGTCCCATGCCCATATACCCATCATACATATCCGCCATCCCATAGTCCCGTGCCCATATACCCGTCATACATATCCTCCATCCCATAGTCCAGTGCCCATATACCCATCACACATCCTCCATCCCATAGTCCCGTGCCCATATACCCGTCATACATATCCTCCATCCCATAGTCCAGTGCCCATATACCCATCACACATCCTCCATCCCATAGTCAACCATTATGACATCATAATGAGCGGCGGGGCTTGCAACCTATGATGACATCAGCATCGCCATGTCAACCATTATGACATCATAATGAGGGGCGGGGCTTTATACACACACACTTTTTCCCCATTATGTAGATAGGGAAAAATTGTTTGGTGAATTGGAACGCGCGGGGTTAAAATTTCACCTCACAACATAGCCTAGGACACTCTCGGGGTCCAGAGGTGTGACTGTGCCAAATTTTGTGGCTGTAGCTGCGACGGTGCGGATGCCAATCCCGGACATACATACATACACACACTTGAGCTTTATATATTAGATTTTAAATTTTTGTGGAAATTCAAAAACTGAAAAGTGGGGCATGCAATATTATTCGGCCCTTTTAATTTCAGTGTAGCAAACTCACTCCAGAAATTCATTGTGGATCTCTGAATGATCCAATGTTGTCCTAAATGACTAATGATGATAAATATAATCCACCTGTGTGTAATCAAGTCTCCGTATAAATGTACCTGCTCTGTAATAGTCTCAAGGTTCTGTTTGATGCACAGAGAGCATCATGAAGACCAAGGAACACAACAGGCAGGTCCATGATACTGTTGTGGAGAATTTTAAATCTGGATTTGGATACAAAATGATTTCCAAAACTTTAAATATCCCAAGGAGCAGTGTGCAAGCAATCATATTAAAATGGAAGGAGTATCATACCACTGCAAATCTACCAAGACCCGGCCGTCCCTCTAAACTTTCATCTCAAACAAGGAGAAGACTGATCAGAGATGCAGCCAAGAGGCCCATGATCACTCTGGATGAACTGCAGAGATCTACAGCTGAGGTGGGACAGTCTGTCCATAGGACAACAATCAGTCATACACTGCACAAATCTGGCCTTTATGGAAGAGTGGCAAGAAGAAAGCCATTTCTCAAAGATATCCATAAAAACTGTTGTTTAAAGTTTGAAACAAGCCACCTGGGAGACACACCAAACATGTGGAAGAAGGTGTTCTGGTCAGATGAAACCAAGATCAAACTTTTTGGCAACAATGCCGAACGATATGTTTGGCGTAAAGGCAACGCAGCTCATCACCCTGAACACACAATCCCCACTGTCAAACATGGTGATGGCAGCATCATGGTTTGGGCCTGCTTTTCTTCAGCAGGGACAGTAAAATTGATGGGAAGATGGATGGAGCCAAATACAGGACCATTCTTGAAGAAAACCTGTTGGTCTGCAAAAGACCTGAGACTGGGACGGAGATTTGTCTTCCAACAAGACAATGATCCCAAACATAAAGCAAAATCTACAATGGACTGGTTCACAAATAAATGTATCCAGGTGTTAGAATGGCCAAGTCAAAGTCCAGACCAGAATCCAATCGAGAATCTGTGTAAAGAGCTGAAAAC
Organism: Dendrobates tinctorius; assembly: GCF_039654945.1. Taxonomy (NCBI): domain Eukaryota; kingdom Metazoa; phylum Chordata; class Amphibia; order Anura; family Dendrobatidae; genus Dendrobates; species Dendrobates tinctorius. Next base: position 65,586,751 of record NW_027361684.1, on the reverse strand, counting down.
TGCTGTTCACAAATAATCTCCATCAAACCACACTGAGCTCGAGCTGTTTGCCAAGGAAGAATGGGCAAGAATTTCAGTCTCTCGATGCACAAAACTGATAGAGACATACCCCAAGCGACTTGCAGCTGTAATCACAGCAAAGGTGGTGCATCAAAGTATTAAGTTAAAGGGGCCGAATAATATTGCACGCCCCACTTTTCAGTTTTTGAATTTCCCAAAAATTTAAAATAACCAATAAATTTCATTCAACTTCACAATTGTGTTCCACTTGTTGTTGATTCTTCACCAAAAATTTACATTTGGTATCTTTATGTTTGAAGCATGATATGTGGGAAAAAGGTTGAAAAGTTCCAGGGGGCCGAATACTTTCGCAAGGCACTGTGTGTGTATGTATATATATATATATATATATATATATATATATATATATATATATATATATATATATATATATATACATATACAGCTCTGGCAAAAATTGAGACCACTGCAAAATTTTCAGTTTGTCTGGTTTTTATAGGTATATTTTTGAGTAAAATGTAAATTGCTCTTTTATTCTATAAACTACTGACAACATGTCTTCGAATTTCCAGGCACTAAATTTTGTATTTATTTTCAAAAAATGAAAAATGAGCAAAATAACAAAAAAATGCAGTGCTTGCAGACCTCAAATAAGGCTAAGAAAACAAGTTCATAATCATTTAGAAACAACAATACTAATGTTTTAACTCAGGAAGAGCTCAGAAATCAATATTTTGTGGAATAATCATGATTTTTTATCACAGCTTTCATGAATCTTGGCATGCTTCCCACCAGTGTTTCACACTGCTTTTGGGTAACCTTATGCCACTCCTCCTGGTACAAAAATTTAAGCAGTTCTTTGTGTGATGGCTTGTGACTATCCATCTTCCTCCTGATTACATTCCAGAGGTTTTCCATGGGGCTCAGATCTGGAGATTGGGCTGGCCATGACAGGGATTTGATGTGGTGGTCCTTCATCCATACATTAATTGGCCTAGCTGTGTGGCATGGCACATTGTCCTGCTGGAAAAACAAGTCCTCAGAGTTGGGGAACATTGCCTGAGCAGAATGAATCACCTGCTTTTCCAGGATAACCTTGTATGCGGCTTGATTCGTATGTCCTTCGCAAAGAATAACCTGCCCAATTACAGCCTTGCTGAAGCATCCCCAGATCATCACTGATCCTCCACCAAATTTCACAGTGGGTGCAAGACACTGTGGCTTGTACGCCTCTCTATGTCTTCGACTAACCATTAGACGACCAGATGTTGGGCAAAGCTGAAAATTAGACTCATCATAGAAGATTACCTTACTCCAGTCCTCTATGGTCCAATCCTTATGGTCTTTGGCAAACTTCAGTCTGGTTCTCCTTTGCTTCTCATTGATGAAAGGCTTTTTTCTAGCTTTACATGACTTGAGCCCTGCCTCTAGGAGCTTGTTATGAACTGTTCTTGCCTTGAACTTCACCCCAGCTGCCATTTGCCATTCCTTTTGTAGGTCACTTGATGTCATCTTGCTGTTGCTGAGTGACATTCGAATAAGATGACAGTCATCCCGGTCAGTGGAGACTCGTTTTCGCCCTCTGCAAGTCTGTAGCTTTGTTGTCCCCAATGTCTGCTGCTTGACCGTGTTGTAATGGACTGCCGTCTTACAAATTTTAAGGATGGAGGCAACATGACGCTCACTGTGTCCCTCTGCTAGTAAAGCCAGAATTGAGCCCTTCTTTTACTCACTCAAGACTTTTCTTTTCAACTCCTTTGGCATAGTTAAAAGTTATTTTTTTCACTCCTATTACTTTTGGGATATTACTAGCACTTGTTTTGCCATCCAGCTTGTCCTATTGCAAGAGGATTGTGAACACCACAGCAGGGTTTTTTTTTATACTTTCCTTTGTTAAATAAGATTTGGTTCAGGTGATCACCTAATCAGAAGCACATTAATTAGAATGAGGTGTACTCTGGTTGGAATTCAACTGACACTGGAATCGAATGGCTGTCAGACACGTAGAGAAGCTGATTTTTATAAAACTGTGCAGTGATCGCTTAATTTTTTTTTCTTCAATACAAAAAGTGAAACTCAAACATTACATAGCATCGTTACAAACAGAGTGATGTATTTCAAATGTTTATTTCTGTTAGGCTATGTGCCCACGTATGCAGAAAAAAACCAGCCTCCTTCCCAGGAAAAACACAAGTTTTTTTCCGTTTTTTACGTGCTTTTTTCAGGAGCATCCACATTCTCATAGAATATAGTTGGAAATGTGTTTTTTTCCGCAAAATTAATGAAAATGCTGCGTTTTTTTCCGCGAGGCATTTTTTGTGTGGAAAAAAACGCATCATGTGCACACAAATTGCAGAATGCATTATAAAGAATGGGATGCTTAATGTATACTTTTTTAAAGCGCTTTTTCAGGGAAAAACGCCTAAAAAATGGCTCCGTGGGTAGACAGCCTTAATGTTGGTGATTATGGCTTACAGCCAATGAAATCCCAAAAGTCATTATCTCAGTAAATTAAAACACTTTATAACACCAGCTTGAAAAATTATATTAAAATCTAAAATGTTGGCCTACTGAAGTGTATGTTCAGTAAATGCGCTCAATACTTGGTCGGGGCTCCTTTTGCATCAATTACTGCATCAATGCAGCATGGCATGGAGGTGATCAGCCTTTGGCACTGCTGAGGTGTTATGGAAGCCCAGGTTGCTTTGATAGCAGCCTTCAGCTTGTCTGCATTGTGGGGTCTGGTGTCTCTCATCTTCCTCTTACAATACCCTATAGATTCTCTTTGGGGTTAAGGTCAGGTGAGTTTGCTGGCCAATCAAGCACAGTGACACTGTTGTTTTTAAACCAGGTATTGGTACTTCTGGCAGTGTGGAAAGGTGCCAAGTCCTGCTGGTGAAAGAAATTTCCATCTCCAAAAAGCTTGTTGGCAGAGGGAAGCATGAAGTGCTCTAAAATTTGCTGGTAGATGGCTGCGCTGGGTTCCTGGGTTATCTTGCATGCACTGCTATTTTGAGGTATAGCCACAGATTTTCAATGATGTTCAGATCAGAGGACTGTGAGGCCATTGTACAATCTTCACCTTTAGAGGTAGTCTATTGTGGATTTTGAATCATTATCCATTTGTAAAAGCCATCCTCTTTTCAACTTCAGCTTTTTTACAGATGGTGTTATGTTTGCATCAAGAATTTGTTGAAATTTCATTGAATCTATTCTTCCCTCTACTCTTGAAATGTTCCCCGTGCCATTGATTGCAACACAACCCCAGAACCCCAGAACATGATTGATCCACTCCCATGCATAATAGGTGGCGAGATGTTCTTTTCCAGAAATTATGTGCCCTTTTCTCTCCACACGTATCCTTGATTATTGTGGCCAAAGAGTTCTATTTCAACCCCATCGATCCACAGGACTTGTTTCCAAAATGCATCAGGCTTGTGTTGCGTGTTCTTTTGCATACTTCCTTCTGATGCTGAATTTTATGGTAGAACGTAGGAGAGGTTTTCCTCTGATGCCTCTTCTATGAAGGCCATATTTGTGCAGGTGTCTCTGAACAGTAGAACAATACCGCAATTCCAGAGTCTGATAAAGCTTTATGAAGGTCTTTTGCAGTCAAGCAAGGGTTCTGATTTGCCTTTCTCGAAATCCTACAGTGGAACTATGCTTGCTCTTGCAGAACTTATGTTGACCTCCACTGTTCCTGTTAACTGCCATTTCTTAATTACATGTCGAACTGAAGAAAAGGCAACTTGAATATGCTTTGCTATCTTCTTATAGCCTTCTCCTGCTTTGTGGTCTCCACCATTTTCATTTTCAGAGTGCTAGGCAGCTGCTTAGAAGAACCCATGGCTCCTGGTTTTTGTTTTTTGGCACATTGCTAGAAGAGGCTGGGTCTTTATAGAGCTGGGAAATTTGCATCACCTGGCCTTCCCTGACAAACATGGTGAACAAGTCATAACCGTGACAGACTTAACTTTCGCATCTGTCCCTGTTTCCTTTTTGTAATTTTTAAATGTAAAAAACTACAACATTTTTTTTTGTCTATAGTACAAAGGAAATGTGTCATCTTTAACTAATTAATCGCTAGCAATATCGCTGTAGCGTCACTGGTTTTGTGATACTTACCTCCGACCGGCTCCCCCGCTGATTATCGCTGATCGCGCGAGAAGGTCCTGGGCCGTTTCTCGTCAGGCGCTTCCTGCTGGGCTTCCTGTGGTGCCAACGCGTGGACGCGGGCGGGAGGACGTCAGGATCGCCGTGTCTGACAGGTAAGTAGCAACCCCTGACCCCTGCTATTTCGCTGGTGAGATCTGCCTGTGTGGCAGCTCACTAGCGACCACTTAGCGATGCACCTGCGATCCATATCGTCGGGATCGCTGGTGCATCGCTAAGTGTAACGGTACCCTTAATCAGAATGAACATTAGCAGTAGACTCGCAATTGTGACACATTACACAACCTGCTGGCTGACTCTGCAGCAGTTCCTCAGCCTTGGTGTCACTTCTTGAACAACACAACTTCCCGCTCTTAGTGCTGGGAAAAGCCCATCTTCTTCCTGGTCACCTCTCTTTACAGAAATTTACCGCAATAACATGTCTTTTGTACATCTCTGGCTAGTTACGAGGTACTGGATATCAGTCACTCACACTTAACAGGCAAAGCATGGCAGGGTTATATCCCTTTGAATATGGTGAAAGGGTGCCAGTTGGCTTAGCAACCATGTGTCGCTTTACAGTCAGAGTAGCAAGCCACGGGCCCTCAGCAGAAAACAGACCTACAGCTGGAGGAGAAGAAAGCTAGCAACCTTATACAGCTGCCAACAGGAGCTATGGGTGGTTGATTGGAGTGACACTGCAAGTGAGCAAGGTCACACATGGACTTTTCAATGTGACAGTGATATCAGACATGAAGACAGATTGACCCTTCATGGTAGACCAACAATATCAGATCAGCCGGCGTAAAACTCCCAATAGTTCCACCAATCAGCTGACTGAACGGGCTGTGGCACTCCAAATATATGGAGCTGTTTCTGGTAAACAAGAAAGGGGCTTTATTCATTTATTCAGTAGACTGATAGTGGTCTTGGAACTTGGACCCTGATAAATCTGAATTATAGTTCAATCAATTCTTGGAAAACGTTTTAAAGGCGATTGTCACTTGTTACTGATTGGTCATTTCTTAGCAGCCAGGATATCTTGTCAATCCTGGTCCATTACTTCTAGCACAATTCTGTGTTAGCCCTAAAATCTTCTCAAGCAATGTCCACACAAAAACCTACGAGGTACAACCAGCAGAATTCAGAATACAGCTCTGGAATATAGTACATGCTTTATTTCAGTGAATGGTGAATTTTACAATTATACTTCTTATGCAGGTTCATAATAAGAAATGATGTATCTATATGTACATGATGTGTATACAAAGTATAACATGCTGCTCAAAGACAGACATACCATTTAGGTAACAAAATAGTAATTTATGTTATGAATGTGTAGCTGAAACTTTTAAATAAATAAGAAAAATGGAATAAAATTATATCACAATTATAGTGTCCCGGCTTGAATAATAATTCTTATACCAATGCTGCTACTCTTTTTCTACTTTGACTTGTCTCCAATTTCCTCCTGCTTTCATTTAGTGTATGGCACCTCATCCTTGCTCCTCTTCCTGCTCCTCACTCTTGCTCCTCACCCTTGCTTCTCTTCCTGCTCCTGTATATAGAACTTCTTATATGTGGCACTTATACCCTGAAAGCTACAAGTTTCCAAAGGCTCGTTTAGGACCAGTTCAGGACCAGTATGGTAGTTCCCATGGTGGTCTGTGTGTATATAATCGCAACATGCGCTACTTGTATTCTGGCTTAGACTTGTTCATTATAAGATCACATTACCATCATCAGTTACCATCTGAATGTCAGGCGTTTTCCATGGATCCATTACAATTTTTAGAAAAGCAAACTGTATTTGGTCTTTTTATTATTTATTAAATTGTTGGTGTAAAAACCACATGATTTTGCATACGCTCGTCTGAACACGGCCTAATCGCGATGACTTCTCCCATATATCTGTTCCGAAGTCTATTTTATTTCTGTGGTTAGTTTCTATCGTGTGCTGCAAAAAAATTATCATAAATGTTTGATTGGTTGCACTTATTTACCTAAAAATCAATAATGCTATCTACTGTTGTGGTAACTTCCCCAACCCTGCTCCTTTAATGCATTTTACGTCTGTGGGTTTCAGTTTATATGTCAGATTGTTGAATTTAAAGGAGTTGTCCACTTTCAGTTAATCTTCATCTTCGGTCACAAACAGTGAATCTCATGTATTATTATATAGAGTCATTACAAACAGAGTGATCTATTTCAAGCGTTTACATCTGTTCATGCTGATGATGATGGTTTACAGTCAATGAAAACCCAAAAGTCATTATCTCAGTAAATTAAAATACTTAATAACACCAGCTTGAAAAATTATTTTAAAATCTGAAATTGTGGCCTACTGAAATATATGTTCAATAAATGCACTCAATACTTGGTCGGGGCTCCTTTTGCATCAATTACTGCATTCATGCGGCGTGGCAAGGAGACGATCAGCTTGTGGCACTGCTGAGGTATTATGGAAGACCAGGTTGCTTTGATAGCAGCCTTCAGTTCGTCTGCATTGTGGGGTCTGGTGTCTCTCATCTTCCTCTTGACAATACGTCATAGATTCTCTAAGGGGCTAAGGTGAAACGAGTTTGCTGCCCAATCAAGGACAGTAATACTGTTGTTTTTAAACCAGGTATTGGTACTTTTGGCAGTGTGGACAGGTGCCACGTCCTGCTGGAGAATGAAATTTGCATCTCCAAAAAGCTTGTTGGCAGAGGGAAACATTAAATGCCTTAAAATTTGCTGGTGGACCTACAGCAGCAGATAACATGGCTCTCCAAACCATCACTGATTGTGGAAACCTCACACTAGACCTCAAGCAACTTGGATTGTGTGCCTCTCCACTCTTCCTCTAGATTCTGGGACCTTGATTTCCAAATGAAATGCAAAATTTACTTTCATCTGAAAACAACATCTTGGACCACTGAGCAAAAGTCCAGTTCTTTTTCTCCTTGGCCCAGGTAAGATGCATCTGGCATTGTCTATTGGTCATGAGTGGCTTGATACAAAGAATGCAACACTTTTTCCTTCCACTCAACTTTCCATTAATATGCTTGGAATACAGCACTCTGTGAACAGCCAGCTTCTTTAGCAATGACCTTTTGTGGCTTACCCTCCTTGTGGAGTATGTCAATGACTGCCTTCTGACATCTGTCAAGTCAGCAGTCTTCCCTATGATTATGGAACCTACTGAATCAGACTAAGGGACCTTTTAAAACACGTAGGAAGCCTTTGTAGGTGTTTTGTGTTAATTATTCTAATTTATTATGATATTCTCATTTTTGAGAAGAACCTGTGTGTGTGTGTGTGTGTGTGTGTGTATATATATATATATTTATAGCTCAGCAGCCAATCAGCTCAGTGACTTTGCCAATGTAGAGGGAATAACCTACACAAAGCTGCTGAGCTCATTGACAAGCTGCTGCACTATCAACATGACATCAGCGCCTCAGCCAATGTCAGACCAAGTGTAGTAGCAGAGACTCACAATGCAGTTTATTTGTTTTATGCTAAGTTGCGCCAGGGCCGGGATTAGGCAAAGTGGGGCCCTAGGCAAAGTTTAAAATGGGGCCCCATATGCTAACATATTGCACATCATACAGAAGTATTTTGTCTGTATTTACATGCACTGAGTCCAGGTCGCTAAATGAGTGTGATCGACAATATTGAAGACGTTCAACACTTGTTTCCCGGCCTCGATCCACCATCTGAGGAAGAATGATGGGGACAGAACAATCACTACTAGATCACCATACAGTATCATGTTATCAGCAGCATATCTACAGTTTAACCTCCATATAATGTGGCCCATAGTCCTCCATATTGTATAATACACTCCTCATAGTCCTCCATATATTAAAATACACTGCACAGACCTCCATATAGTATAATACACTCCTCATAGTGCTCCATATAGTATAATGCACCACCATAGTCATCCATGTCATAAAATTCACTTTCCATAGTATAATGCACCCCATAGTTCTTCATATAATGTATTTGTAACGGGGTCTTCCAAGCTGGGGTACCTCTTTCAGTACCACCCCGTATTTTCGGAGGTCCGCTCTGCGTTGGCTGGAGTCTGAATGAATGACTCTGGCTGGAATTCCTCTGAGTGCATGGGCGCATATAAAAGATCACTGCTTCTCCATGTATTTCCAGTCTGACAACACTTTACTCACAGGACACAGAATATATCACACAGATACAGAGGGCCGTCCAATAGACAAGCGTCAGGCCAGACATGCATTACAAAAGCCGCAGGTGGCCGGAGCCTGCGGATGTTTACTGTGGGAATTACAAAGGTGGGGGGAGGGCGGACACTGCTGATACATTAGGGACATGCATCTCACATGGAACCTATTATATATACATATAACTGCACAACATATTCTGGGTGCTGAGTGGTTCTGTAACACGGCTTCCCTTTTCAGCGACGCGATCGGCATACACAGTCTGATCCTCAACGGATCGGTTTGGGGATGACCGAAGTTTATGGGGTTGGTACAAGTTCCGTTTGTCGACTTAGTCCATCAGCATTACCATTTTGTTTGCTGGGTCTGTAGTGAATGGTGAAGTCCAGAGGTTGTAGGGCTAAACTCCACCGCAGCAATCTGGCGTTGTCTCCGGAGACCCGATTAAGCCAGAGTAGGGGATTATGGTCCGTTAGGAGGGAAAACTGTCGTCCATACAAATATGGTTGCAACTTCTTGAGTGCCCATACTACCGCCAGGCACTCCTTCTCGATGGCCGCATAGCTTACTTCACGGGGCAGTAGTTTCCGACTCAGATAAGTTACCGGGTGTTCTTGGCCGTCCGGCCCGACTTGGCTCAGTACTGCCCCCAATCCAAACATAGAAGCGTCTGTATGAACAAGGAAACGTGTAGTTGGATCGGGTGCGGCCAATACAGGGGTATTGGTGAGGGCGTCCTTTAGTTGGCGGAAGGCATCCTCACACTCTGAGGTCCAGGTTACCTGGCGAGGTTGGTTCTTACGGGTCAAATCAGTGAGGGGCTTGGCTACGCTGCTGTAATTGGGAACGAATTTCCTGTAATACCCTGCTGTCCCTAGAAAAGCCATAACCTGGGTTTTAGTGCATGGCATGGGCCATTTGGCTATGGCCTCAATCTTGGCTGGTTATGGTCGCTGTTTCCCACTTCCCACCCAATGCCCTAAATACTAAACCTCTGCTTTGCCCACGTGACACTTGTTTGGGTTCAGGGTGATTCCGGCCAGGTGGATCCTGTCCAATACTGTTTCTAGGTGATTTAGATGCTCTTCCCATGTCGCACTGTAGATGGCGATGTCGTCCAGGTAGGCACAAGCATAGTCCTGGAGACCATCCAGAAGCCGGTCAGCCAGCCTTTGGAAGGTCGCTGAGGCATTCTTCATCCCGAATGGCATAACTCGAAACTGGAATAAGCCGAACGGGGTGACAAATGCCGACTTGGGAATAGCGTCAGGACTAAGGGGAATCTGCCAGTAGCCTTTGCATAGATTGATGGTGGTCAAATACTTTGCCCCCGCCAGCCGGTCTAACAACTCATCCACACGTGGCATGGGATATGCATCCGTCACTGTTTTCTCATTGAGCTTACGATAGTCTACACAAAACCGTGTAGTCCCATCCTTCTTGGGCACCAACACTACGGGGGATGCACAGGGACTATCTGACTCTTCAATGACCCCTAAACGCAACATCTCTTGTATCTCTTTTCGCATCCCCTCTCGTACAGACTCGGGGACGCGGAAGGGGTTTTGTCGCGGGGGGTCTGATCCTGGGTCTCAACCTTGTGTTGTGCCAGGCGAGTGTACCCTGGTCTCTCTGAAAACATCCTCTGTCACAGCCTCAACATCGCCTCCGCCTGCTGTCTCTCCCGGGGGCCTAGGTCTTCACCCAAGTGTACCTGGTCCCATGTTTTAGACTGAGTCCTTTCCCCTAAGACATCCGGCAAGGGAAGTCCGGCTAAATCCTCTGCTTCAAGTGCACAGATGGCCACTACCTCTTCAGGGTGCTCCCGGTAGGGCTTCAGCATATTCTCTTGGAACATGCGGATAACCCTGGGGTCGTCACAATCAGCGACATTATAGGTTGTGTCGGCTATTTTCCCTACTACCTGGTAGGGCCCCTGCCATGCAGCTTGAAACTTATTCTGCTTAGTGGGCTCTAACACCAGGACCTTCTGTCCTATTTCCAAGGTGCGCTCTCTGGCCCTCCGATCATACTATATGCGCTGGCGCCACTGGGTCGCCTGCATGTTCTCACGTACAGCCTCACGTTCAGCTCCTGTAGGTGGTCCCGGAAATCCAGCACATAGGGTACAATAGGTACCCCTTCTATGAGGCCCTCCCCTTCCCAGTGTTCCAGCACTAAGTCTAGGGGTCCCCTTACCCGTCTCCCGTATACCAGCTCGAACGGGGAAAACCCCGTGGATTCTTGGGGCACCTCCCGATAGGCAAACAGGAGGTGTGGCAAGAATTTCTCCCAGTCCCTGTAGGTCCTGGTAAAAGTCCCAATGAGCTGTTTTAATGTCCCGTTAAAGCGTTCACACAACCCATTGGTCTGCGGGTGGTGCGGGGTGCTTCTAATGGACTTTACGCCGCACAGCTTCCACAGTTGGTTGGTCACCTCTGCTATAAACTGGGTACCCTGGTCCAAGATAATCTCCCGGGGAAATCCAACCCGTGAGAAAACCTGGAGCAGGGCGGCCACCACCGTCTCTGCCAGTATGTTAGGTAATGCAACCGCCTCTGGATACCGTGTGGAATAATCTACCACTGTCAATATATACTTTTTCCCGGACGGACTGGGTTTGGCTAACGGCCCTATCAAATCGACCGCTACTCGGCTAAATGGTTCTTCCACAATGGGGAGGGGGCGTAATTTGGCCTTGCATCGATCCCCCCTCTTGCCAATGCGCTGACAACTGTCACAGATCTGGCAGTACTGACAAACATCATAGGTCACCCCCGGCCAAAAGAAGTTTTGTGTCAGACGATGCCTGGTGCGACTGACGCCGAAGTGCCCGGCCAAGGGTATATCATGAGAGATTCGCAGTAGCTCCTGCCTATACTTCTTGGGAACTACCAGCTGTTGTTTTATAGTGGGGCTCGTCCCTGTGTGGTGCTGCTCTGTGATCCAGTAGAGGAGTCCCTGCTTCCATACAAACTGTTCCCCTTCTAGTACTCCTCTCCCCTCCTGTGCCTTCCCACGATATCCCTCCAATGAAGGATCCTCAAGCAACTCCCTCTTAAATTCATCTGGGGTGGCCCAAGAAATGTGTCTGGCTATGGGAATACGTGCAGGGCTGGGATGTGTTACCTGGGCCTCCTCTGAGTGTGATTCCGCCTCCGCAGCTCGAGCTTGTCTCCGGGTGGTCATAGGATAGGTCTCAGCCAGAGGGGCCACCGAGAATGCAGACAACATGGGCCCCAAGTCATTTCCCAGCAAGACATCTGCAGGCAAATCCTCCATTAAGCCGACCTCAACAAGGCCATCCCCGACTCCCCAGTTCAGGTGAATCCTGGCAGTGGGTAGTCGATGTATGGCTCCCCCTGCTACACGGACTGCCACTGTCCGGTCCGTCTTCTCTTGGTCCCGGACGAGATGAGGCTTCACAAGGGTCAAAGTTGCTCCGGAATCTCTTAGTCCCTGCATATGTTTCCCATTAACCCACACGACCTGTCGATGCTGTTGTCGATTATCTGCCCGGGCTGCCTGCACGGGGTCTACTTCATGCAGCACTTCCTCCATCTCTTCCACCCCTTGGTTAGACGTAGCCCCCAATGCCGGGTCAGCTTCGCCTTGGTAGCAGTGTACAGCAGCCCGGCTGAAGGTAGCTGTTCCCGCCTTTGGCCACTGGGTATGCTGAGTCCGGTTGGGGCATTGTTTTTGCAGGTGGCCCAGCTGACGGCAGGTGTGGCATCGCGCCCCAGGGGGACTGTGGTAGGCCGGGTTTCTAGCTGATCCCCCTACAATCTTCAGTGGTTTGGGGCCCTCCAGGTCCATGGGTGAGCCCCTAGTGACCACCTTTGATCCGGAGAACTGCTGCCTCCTGGCATCATGATGTTCATCGGCTAGACGAGCGGCTTCCTCAAGAGTCGTTGGCCGCCTGTCCCGAAGCCATTCCTGTGTCTCGGGGTTTAGTCCATTAAAGAATCGTTCTAACAGGAAGAGCTGGAGGACGTCCTCCTTAGTGGTTGCTTGGCTCCCTTGTACCCACTATAGCAGTGACCGCCGTAATTTACAGGCCCATTCAGCGCGGGTATCGGTTACGCGTTTTATAAGTCCGCGGAACTTTTGGCGATAGGCCTCTGGTGTCAGCGCATACCGGGCCAAGATCACTTCTTTGATCCGCTCATAGTCCATACAGTCCTCATCAGGTACCGTGCGATAGGCGTCCGCTGCCCGGCCTGTCAGCTTGCTGGCCAGAATCTGAATCCATTCCTCCGGCTTCACTTGATGAAGGGCACACTGCCGCTCAAAGTCCTGCAGAAAGCCATCAATGTCTTCCTCTGCCACCCCAACTGTCGGAAGGCATTATACTGGATCTTTTTGTGGCTTACTGTTGAAGGTACCTGGTAGAAGGCCAGAGCTCCCTCTGCTCGCTGACTCTCCTCTCTCCGCTCTGCCATCTCCATCTTGGCCAGCTCCACTTTGGTCCGCTCTGCCATCTCCATCTTGGCTAGCTCTATCCTGGTCCGCTCGGCCATCTTTTCCTTCAGATCAGTACGCATATCAGCCATCGCCTCTCGTATGATCTCTACTGCAGGGTTTGGGCCATAGAACACCAGTCTGTTCTTTACCTCCCTCTGGAATTCGGTCTCCTCCACGTTTACATTGGGGGGCGCTGCACTGTCGTGTTCCATGATGGCTGCTATCAAATCCGCTTTTGTTTTGTTGCTGGCGATCAACCCTCGGGCTTCCACCAGATCTTTTAATGTAGTCCTCTTTAACTTCTGGTAGTTATTTTCCATTCATTCCTTTCCTCCTGTAGAAGGGGTATCAAATCCCGCTGTCTGCCACCAGTGTAATGGGGTCTTCCAAGCTGGGGTACCTCTTTCAGTACCACCCCGTATTTTCGGAGGTCCGCTCTGCGTTGGCTGGAGTCTGAATGAATGACTCTGGCTGGAATTCCTCTGAGTGCATGGGCACATATAAAAGATCTCTGCTTCTCCATGTATTTCCAGTCTGACAACACTTTACTCACAGGACACAGAATATATCACACAGATACAGAGGGCCGGCCAATAGACAAGCATCAGGCCAGACATGCATTACAAAAGACGCAGGTGGCCAGAGCCTGCGGATGTTTACTGTGGGAATTACAAAGGTGGGGGGAGAGCGGACACTGCTGACACATTAGGGACATGCATCTCACATGGAACCTATTATATATACATATAACTGCACAACATATTCTGGGTGCTGAGTGGTTCTGTAACAGTATTCCCCATAGTTCTCGATACAGTATAATGCAGCCCACATATAGTATAATGCGGCCACCCCATAGAGCATAATGCAGCCACCCCACAGAGTATAATGCAGCACCCCACAGAGTATAATGTATCACCCCCAAAGACTATAAGGCAGTCCCCCTCTTATTGTATAATGCAGCCACCCCTTAGAGAATAATGCAGCTACCCCACAGAGTATAATGCAGCGACTACACAGAATATAATGTAACCCCCCATAGAATATAATGCCACCCCCCTCATATAGTATGATGTAGCCATGGGAGGGATTCAGCCGGTTCTCCCCGGTTTGGTGGAACCAGTTGTTAAAAAAGCAGCCGGTTCCCCGAACCAGGGAGATTCACAGCCGTGATCTGGAACTGTGTGCAGCCGTGCCTTCTTTTCTGTGATGCGGCCGGCAGCAAATACAGCTGCCCGCATCACAGAGTATCAGGCAGGGAACTGTGCACGGCCGTCACACAGCTGACAGCTGCACAGCTCCCGCTCCCTCTACTTCCGGGTCAGTGTCGGGCCTGCACAATGAAGTCATCGCACAGACGCCGACATGTACCTGGACGTTGGCTGCAGAGAGGAGCTGCTGGGGAGTGGTTGTGAGGTAAGTATGGGAAACTGTTTTTTTTTTTCAAATGAATATAGTGGGTGAGGGGGCAGCTGTACCTGATGGAGGGGGGTGAATATGGCTGCACATGATGGAGGGGGGGTGAATGGGGCTGAATATGCTGGAGAGGGGTGCGGGGGCTGTACATGATGGAGGAGGGTGAATGGGGCTGCACATGATGGAGGGGGATGCGGTGGCTGTACATAATGGATGGCGGTGAATATGGCTGCACATGATGGAGGGGGGGTGAATGGGGCTGCATATGATGGAGGAGGGTGTTGGGGCTGTACATGATGGAGGAGGGTGAATGGGGCTGCATATGATGGAGGGCGGTGCGGGGGCTGTGCATTATGGAGGGGGGTGAATATGGCTGCACATGATGGAGGGGGGTGAGTGGGACTGCATATGAAGGAGGGGGGTGCGGGGGCTGTACATGATGGAGGAGGGTGAATGGGGCTGCACATGATGGAGGGGGGTGCGGGGGCTGTACATGATGGAGGGGGGTTAATATGGCTGCACATGATAGAGGGGGTGAATGGGGCTGCACATGATGGAGGGGGGTGAATGGGGCTGTACGTGATGAGGGCGGTGAATTGGCCTGCACATGATGGAGGGGGGTGAATGGGGCTGTACATGATGGAGGGGGGTGAATATGGCTGCACATGATGGAGGGGGTGAATGGGGCTGTACATGATGGAGGGAGGTGAATGGAGCTGTACATGATGGAGGGGGGTGCAGGGGCTGTACATGATGGAGGGGGGTGAGTGGGGCTGCACATGATGGAGTGGGTGGAGTGAGGCTGTACATGTAGTGGGGCTGTACATGATGGAGTAGGGGGAGTGGGGCTGCACATGATGGAGTGAGAGGAGTAGGGCTGTACATGATGGAGTGGGGCTGTACATGATGCAGTGGGGGGAGTGGGGCTGTACATGATGGAGTTGGGTTAGTGGGGCTGCCCATGATGAAGGGGGAGTGGGGCTGTACATGATGGAGTGGGGCTGCACATGATGAAGGGGGAGTGGGGCTGTACATAATGGAGTGCGGCTGCACTTGATGATGGGGGTAAGGGGAATTGCACATGATGAAGGGGGACTGCACAGGATGAAGAGGGGGGTAAGGGGGACTGCACAGGATGAAGTGTGGGGTAAGGGGGGACTGCACAGGATGAATTGGGGGGTAAGGGGGACTGCACATGAATTGGGAAAGGGGACTGCACATGATGTGGGGGTAAGAGTGACTGCACAAGATGATGGGGGAGTGGGGCTGCACATGATGAAGTGGGGGGTAAGGGGGACTGCACATGATGAAATGGAAGGGGGCTAGTGGGCTGCAAATGATGAAGGAGCACAGCAGATGAAGCGAGGGGTGATAGGGGACTGCAACGGATGAAGTAAGGGGACTTCAAATTAAAGTGGGGGGACTGCAAATGTTGATGTGGGGGAGAGGATGGGGGACTGCAATTGATTAATTCAGTGTCAGTGACAGGGCACAGCAATTTAATTCAAGGTGAGGGGGAGAGGAGAGCAAATGATGAATTGAAGGTGGGGGTGAGGAGAGCAAATGATCTATCTGGAGAACAAATAAAGAATTTTGAGTGTGGGGGAGTAAGTGATGTATTGAATGTGGGGCAGAGCAGTTGATAATGAATGGAGGGTGGGAGAGAAAGACAAGACAATGAATTGAGGCGGGAGGGGCATGTAAATATTATGAATCGGGGTTAGGGTCAGAGCGGGAAGTACATAGTGGGGGCGTTGAGGTTGAAGTGCTTTGTAATGAATTGGGGGGAAAGAGTACAGGTGCTAATTTATATATTAAATGGGGAAGTGGCATTTATAGTTAGTGGGTGCACAGTGGTGAATTATAATTTATATTTGGAATGGTGGGTTGCATAATAACCAATTATGTATTAATGGTGGGTGCACATCTGTATTCAGATGTGTAGTGTAGAATCATAGAATCATAGAATCGTAGAGTTGGAAGGGACCTCCTGGGCCATCTGGTCCAACCCCCTGCTCAAAGCAGGATTCGCTAAATCATCCCAGTCAGATGTCTGTCCAGCCTCTGTTTGAAGACTTCCATTGAAGGAGAACTCACCACTTCTCGTGGCAGCCTGTTCCACTCATTGATCACTCTAACTGTCAAAAAGTTTTTTCTAATATCTAATCTGTGTCTCTTCCCATTCAGTTTCATCCCATTGCTTCTAGTCTTTCCTTGTGCAAATGAGAATAAAGTTGATCCTTCTACAATGTGACAGCCCTTTAGATATTTGTAGACAGCTATTAAGTCTCCTCTCAGTCTTCTCTTTTGCAAACTAAACATTCCCAAATCCTGCAACCTTTCCTCATAAGACAGGGTTTGCAGACCGGTCACCATTATGGTCGCTCTTTTCTGAACTTGCTCCAGTTTGTTGATGTCTTTTTTAAAATGTGGTGCCCAAAACTGGACACAATATTCCAGATGAGGTCTGACCAAAGAGGAGTAGAGGGAAATAATGACTTCACGTGATCTAGACTGTATGCTTCTGTTAATACATCCTAGAATTGCATTTGCCTTTTTTGCTGCTGCATCACACTGTTGACTCATATTCAGTCTGTGATCTATTAGTATACCCAAGTCTTTTTCACATGTGCTGTCACTTAGCCCTATTCCTCCCATTCTATATATGCTTTTTTCATTTTTATTGCCCAGATGTAGTACTTTGCATTTCTCCCTGTTAAAAACCATTCTGTTAGTTGCTGCCCACTTCTCCAGTTTATTTAAATCTTTTTGAATCCTCTCTCTCTCTTCTCTAGTATTAGCTATCCCTCCTAGCTTTGTGTCATCAGCAAATTTAATCAGTTTACCCTCAATTCCTTCATCTAAATCGTTGATAAAGATGTTGAACAATACAGGGCCCAGGACAGAGCCCTGTGGTACCCCACTTGAGACATTCTTCCAACTGGATGTGCAGCCATTTACGACCACTCTTTGGGTCCGATCACTAAGCCAGTTATGAATCCACCTAACAGTTGCCTTGTCCATTCCATACTTAGTCATTTTTTCAATAAGGATTGTATGAGAGACTTTGTCAAATGCTTTGCTGAAGTCAAGATATACTATATCTACAGCATTTCCTTGATCCACCCAATCAGTGATACCGTCATAGAAGGAAATTAAGTTAGTCTGACATGACTTATTAGTTAGAAACCCATGCTGACTCTGTTTAATCACTTCATTCTTATCCAGGTATTGACATACATGTTGTTTAATAATTTGTTCAAAGATCTTTCCTGGTATAGAAGTCAGACTCACCGGCCTATAGTTGCCTGGGTCCACCTTCTTCCCCTTTTTGAAGATAGGAACAACATTTGCTCTTCTCCAGTCTTCTGGCACTTCTCCTGTTCTCCAAGAATTTTCAAAGATTATGGAGAGGGGTTCAAAAATTTCTTCTGCTATCTCCTTCAGTACTCTGGGGTGTAATTCATCTGGACCTGGAGACTTGAATTCATTTAGGTTAGCTAAGTGTTTCCTCACTATCTTTCTGTTTATAGATATCCTGGATTCTTCTATTCCCTTAATAGGACAGTGAATAACAGTTGATGTTGCATTTCCTTTCTGAGAGAAAACAGATGCAAAATAGGAATTTAAAAGTTCAGCCTTCTCAACATCCTGTCTTACCATTTCATCATTTTCATCCTGTAAAAATCCTATAGCATCTTTGACTTTTCTTTTACTTTTGACATATCCCCAAAATCCTTTATTATTGCTTTTGACATCTCTTGCAAGCCTCAGTTCATTTTCAGCTTTAGATAATCTGATTTGTGCCCTGCAGGTACTGCAGACAGCATTATATTCTTCTTTAGATATGCCTCCCTCTTTCCATTTTATAAACATTTTTTTCTTCCTTTTTAGCATGTGCTTAAGTTCTGTGTTCATCCATCCTGGTTTCCTTAAATGCTTCCTATTCTTCCCTCTTTTCGGAATTGTTAACAACTGTGCTTTGAGAACTTCATTTTTCAAGATTTCCCATCCTTCCTGGCCATTTTTGTCTTTAAGGATATCCAGCCATTGGATCCCTCCAATTCTCTTTCTGAATCCCTTAAAATCTGCCTTTCTGAAATCTAACCTTGACGTCTGAGTCTTCACAGGTCTTCCACCTCTAGTAATCCAAAATTCTAAAATAGCATGGTCGCTACCTCCTAGGGTCCCAGCCACTTTTACCTCCTCAACCATTTCCTCCCTGTTTATAAGGATTAGATCCAAGGTAGCAGTTCCCCTTGTTTTCTCCCTTACCTTTTGGAAGATAAAGTTGTCAGCAAGAGAGGATAAGAATTTCCTTGACCTGTTAGTTTTGCCTGAGAGAGCTTCCCAACAAATGTCTGGATAGTTGAAATCTCCCATGACAACTATGTCATATTTTTTGGAGAACTTGGCCATCTGATGCATAAAGAGTGTAGAAGAAAGGGAAAAAGTGGGGAATGTGCCCTGGAAGCCATGCTCTAGGTAACTGTGTTATTTCATGCAGAGACTAGTCCTGGCTGGAAGAAGTGATGGTGGTCTGTGCTGGATGAAAAAGAAAAGCAAAGATGAAGGACTAAAGCTAGAGACGTCACTGGTGAGTCAGTGTGTTACCTTTACACTGACATGACAAATGGGTATTCGTGATTCATGTGAGCTTCCATACCTAGTTATTTAAAACTCTTATTGGCCACCCAACCCCATCGATTCATACCCCAACAAAATAAACACTCCAGAGGTATTTGGATAAATTGGCCACAGCAGCCTTTTATTAAACATATAACATAACATTTTAAACACAACGTCCCAGAAGGGGTGGTCCTCGAAGCCCCAAACCATAAAACTTAGATTTGATATTCCCAACTTGGTCCCCAGGTCGAGTCTTGCTTCTAGCCGTTAAGCACCAGCTCAGAGACACATATCAACCCACCTGGCCAGTTTCCATTACCATTAAGCACGGGTCCACTTTAATCCCTTCCGCGGGATAATTCAATTACGAAAACCATAAAACTCAGGTTTGATATTCCCAACTTGGTCCCCAGGTCGAGTCTTGCCTCTAGCCATTAAGCACCAGCTCAGAGACACATATCAACCCACCTGGCCAGTTTCCATTACCATTAAGCACGGGTCCACTTTAATCCCTTCCGCGGGATAATTCAATTACCCGTCCACTTGAATCCACCCAGGGGGGAGTCCAGGACCTCTTGAGATCCCCCCCCAAACCACTATTTACCAGCACCACCAACTTCGAGGACCCCCCCCACGCCACACTGCCGTGACAAGTAATTATACAGACTTACAAAACAAATTATAACCCCAACCCCTAAATACCGCCCATATCCATACAAGAAAAAGAAACCTATTAACACAAGATTAACCCCAAAGCGATTACCTAACCAAAAACTAATTAAGGGAGGGTGGGTGGGAGCTTCTTGTCACTATGTGGGGGAACCTAAAATGGTTGCCACACTAAGATGGTCACTGTCTTTAGAATGATAGCTCCTACTCCAGCTCTGACCCCGCCTCCCCCTCATCCCAGCACTAGCCCCCACCTTATCCAAATACATTAACTCCGTAGTACCATCCTAATCCCTAACTCCAGCTCACTATATTCCCACTCCACCCTGTCATGTCAGCCTCCCTTTTATGGCCTGCGGCCCAGTACGGCCTCTCTTGACAAATGGGTATTCGTGATTCATGTGAGCTTCCATACCTAGTTATTTAAAACTCTTATTGGCCACCCAACCCCATCGATTCATACCCCAACAAAATAAACACTCCAGAGGTATTTGGATAAATTGGCCACAGCAGCCTTTTATTAAACATATAACATAACATTTTAAACACAACGTCCCAGAAGGGGTGGTCCTCGAAGCCCCAAACCATAAAACTCAGATTTGATATTCCCAACTTGGTCCCCAGGTCGAGTCTTGCTTCTAGCCGTTAAGCACCAGCTCAGAGACACATATCAACCCACCTGGCCAGTTTCCATTACCATTAAGCACGGGTCCACTTTAATCCCTTCCGCAGGATAATTCAATTACCAAAACCATAAAACTCAGGTTTGATATTCCCAACTTGGTTCCCAGGTCGAGTCTTGCCTCTAGCCGTTAAGCACCAGCTCAGAGACACATATCAACCCACCTGGCCAGTTTCCATTACCATTAAGCACGGGTCCACTTTAATCCCTTCCGCGGGATAATTCAATTACCCATCCACTTGAATCCACCCAGGGGGGAGTCCAGGACCTCTTGAGATCCCCCCCTGAACCACTATTTACCAGCACCACCAACTTCGAGGACCCCCCCCACGCCACCAGCATAAATGTTTTGATACCTCAAACATTTATGTCCCTCTACACATCAGAGCCTCTTTTCAATGTCCTCTGGTTCCACCAAATGCCACGTATCCAAACTGACCCTGTTTAGGTGTATCTTGTTCCTCTTCCAAAATTCCCCGTTTACCAAATTCCAACTCCGTGTGGCGCACCACAACCTCCCCATTCCTTGCCATGAAAGACAGGACACTGCTTTATTCACCTTGATCCCAGATTTGTTCACTCACTAAACAGACCTCGCTCCATGCACACCTTTCCGAAAACGATATCATACCCAACCACCAAAACCTAGGAGACATAGCCATAGCTGCAACATATCAACTTCATATCCTTAATCACATCCCTGCAGGGCCTTTTCCAAAAACCAATCTGTCCCAGATGAATTGCCAGTACTAGAGTTGAGCGAAACGGGTCGAACAATTTCAAAAGTCGCCGACTTTTGGCAAAGTCGGGTTTTATGAAACGAAACCCGACCCTAGGATGAGGTCGGCCACGAGGTCGGCGACTTACGCGCCAAAGTCGCGTTTCAAAAGTTTGTTTAGCGCTCTTTTTCAGCCAATCAGGATCCACGGACACTGTGGGCAACGTGATGACATAGGCAGGGGTCGCCACCATCTTTCAGAAGGGCATGCAAGTGATTGGCTTGCTTTGGTGGGCGTCACAGGGGTTATAAAAGGGCGTGCATGCCGACCGCCATCTTACTTCTGCCGATCTTAGCATAGGGAGAGGTTGCTGATTCTGTAGGGAGAGCGTTAGGCAGGGAAGAAGAAAAAAAAACTGCTTCTGCTGCTAGCGATTTTGCCTGTGCAACACACCAGTCACTGTGTGTGCAGTGCAAGGGGAGGCTATATTGTGGTGGATCAGCGGTGTTGGTTGTAAGGCTGCCTTCAAAGGCTTCCTGACAGCTGCATTGCTGTTTCCCCACTGCTCTGCAAACTGCTTTTTTAAAAGCAATCCCAATTTTTTTTTTGTCCTGCTAAGGTACTGAGCGTGCATTTAATCACACCATACAGCGGTGTACGCTCCTCACACAGTACCGTGTAACGGCTGTTATCACAGCCACAGTGAAGCTATCTGTGTGTCACTGTGGAGGACTTGTTCCGTTCTTACAGACCTACACTCTAGGGAGATTCCTATTCTGCCCAATTCTACAATTCACTTTTTTCACACCTGTGCGATCGAGCCTGTGACATAGCGCTCTGATATTCAGTGGGCCTCACACAATCCAAAAGTGTCCAGTGTCCACAAGTGTCTGCAGAAATTCAAAATCTCCCTTATCCTGTAGTCACTTTTTTCACACCTGCTGCATCGAGCCTGTGACATAGCGCTGTGATATTCAGTGGGCCTCACACAATCCAAGTGTCCAGTGTCCACAAGTGTCTGCAGAAATTCAAAATCTCCCTTATCCTGTAGTCACTTTTTTCACACCTGTGCCATCGAGCCTGTGACACAGCGCTGTGATATTCAGTGGGCCTCAAACAATCCAAGTGTCCAGTGTCCACAAGTGTCTGCAGAAATTCAAAATCTCCCTTATCCTGTAGTCACTTTTTTCACACCTGTGCCATCGAGCCTGTGACATAGCACTGTGATATTCAGTGGGCCTCACACAATCCAAGTGTCCAGTGTCCACAAGTGTCTGCAGAAATTCAAAATCTCACAGAAATTCAAAATCTCCCTTATCCTGTAGTCACTTTTTTCACACCTGTGCCATTGAGCCTGTGACATAGCGCTGTGATATTCAGTGGGCTTCACACAATCCAAGTGTCCAGTGTCCACAAGTGTCTGCAGATATTCAAAATCTCCCTTATCCTGTAGTCACTTTTTTCACACCTGTGCCATCGGGCCTGTGACATAGCACTGTGATATTCAGTGGGCCTCACACAATCCAAGTGTCCAGTGTCCACAAGTGTCTGCAGAAATTCAAAATCTCACAGAAATTCAAAATCTCCCTTATCCTGTAGTCACTTTTTTCACACCTGTGCCATCGAGCCTGTGACATAGCACTGTGATATTCAGTGGGCCTCACACAATCCAAGTGTCCAGTGTCCACAAGTGTCTGCAGAAATTCAAAATCTCCCTTATCCTGTAGTCACTTTTTTCACACCTGTGCCATCGAGCCTGTGACATAGCGCTGTGATATTCAGTGGGCCTCACACAATCCAAGTGTCCAGCGTCCACAAGTGTCTGCAGAAATTCAAAATCTCCCTTATCCTGTAGTCACTTTTTTCACACCTGTGCCATCGGGCCTGTGACATAGCACTGTGATATTCAGTGGGCCTCACACAATCCAAGTGTCCAGTGTCCACAAGTGTCTGCAGAAATTCAAAATCTCCCAGAAATTCAAAATCTCCCTTATCCTGTAGTCACTTTTTTCACACCTGTGCCATCGAGCCTGTGACATAGCACTGTGATATTCAGTGGGCCTCACACAATCCAAGTGTCCAGTGTCCACAAGTGTCTGCAGAAATTCAAAATCTCACAGAAATTCAAAATCTCCCTTATCCTGTAGTCACTTTTTTCACACCTGTGCCATCGAGCCTGTGACATAGCGCTGTGATATTCAGTGGGCCTCACACAATCCAAGTGTCCAGTGTCCACAAGTGTCTGCAGAAATTCAAAATCTCCCTTATCCTGTAGTCACTTTTTTCACACCTGTGCCATCGAGCCTGTGACATAGCGCTGTGATATTCAGTGGGCCTCACACAATCCAAGTGTCCAGTGTCCACAAGTGTCTGCAGAAAATCTAAATCTCCCTTATCCTGTAGTCACTTTTTTCACACCTGTGCCATCGAGCCTGTGACATAGCGCTGTGATATTCAGTGGGCCTCACACAATCCAAGTGTCCAGTGTCCACAAGTGTCTGCAGAAATTCAAAATCTCCCAGAAATTCAAAATCTCCCTTATCCTGTAGTCACTTTTTTCACACCTGTGCCATCGAGCCTGTGACATAGCGCTGTGATATTCAGTGGGCCTCACACAATCCAAGTGTCCAGTGTCCACAAGTGTCTGCAGAAATTCAAAATCTCACAGAAATTCAAAATCTCCCTTATCCTGTAGTCACTTTTTTCACACCTGTGCCATCGAGCCTGTGACATAGCGCTGTGATATTCAGTGGGCCTCACACAATCCAAGTGTCCAGTGTCCACAAGGGTCTGCAGAAATTCAAAATCTCCCTTATCCTGTAGTCACTTTTTTCACACCTGTGCCATCGAGCCTGTGACATAGCACTGTGATATTCAGTGGGCCTCACACAATCCAAGTGTCCAGTGTCCACAAGTGTCTGCAGAAATTCAAAATCTCACAGAAATTCAAAATCTCCCTTATCCTGTAGTCACTTTTTTCACACCTGTGCCATTGAGCCTGTGACATAGCGCTGTGATATTCAGTGGGCCTCACACAATCCAAGTGTCCAGTGTCCACAAGTGTCTGCAGAAATTCAAAATCTCCCTTATCCTGTAGTCACTTTTTTCACACCTGCTGCATCGAGCCTGTGACATAGCGCTGTGATATTCAGTGGGCCTCACACAATCCAAGTGTCCAGCGTCCACAAGTGTCTGCAGAAATTCAAAATCTCCCTTATCCTGTAGTCACTTTTTTCACACCTGTGCCATCGAGCCTGTGACATAGCGCTGTGATATTCAGTGGGCCTCACACAATCCAAGTGTCCAGTGTCCACAAGTGTCTGCAGAAATTCAAAATCTCCCAGAAATTCAAAATCTCCCTTATCCTGTAGTCACTTTTTTCACACCTGTGCCATCGAGCCTGTGACATAGCACTGTGATATTCAGTGGGCCTCACACAATCCAAGTGTCCAGTGTCCACAAGTGTCTGCAGAAATTCAAAATCTCACAGAAATTCAAAATCTCCCTTATCCTGTAGTCACTTTTTTCACACCTGTGCCATCGAGCCTGTGACATAGCGCTGTGATATTCAGTGGGCCTCACACAATCCAAGTGTCCAGTGTCCACAAGTGTCTGCAGAAATTCAAAATCTCACAGAAATTCAAAATCTCCCTTATCCTGTAGTCACTTTTTTCACACCTGTGCCATCGAGCCTGTGACATAGCGCTGTGATATTCAGTGGGCCTCACACAATCCAAGTGTCCAGTGTCCACAAGTGTCTGCAGAAATTCAAAATCTCCCTTATCCTGTAGTCACTTTTTTCACACCTGTGCCATCGAGCCTGTGACACAGCGCTGTGATATTCAGTGGGCCTCAAACAATCCAAGTGTCCAGTGTCCACAAGTGTCTGCAGAAATTCAAAATCTCCCTTATCCTGTAGTCACTTTTTTCACACCTGTGCCATCGAGCCTGTGACATAGCACTGTGATATTCAGTGGGCCTCACACAATCCAAGTGTCCAGTGTCCACAAGTGTCTGCAGAAATTCAAAATCTCACAGAAATTCAAAATCTCCCTTATCCTGTAGTCACTTTTTTCACACCTGTGCCATTGAGCCTGTGACATAGCGCTGTGATATTCAGTGGGCTTCACACAATCCAAGTGTCCAGTGTCCACAAGTGTCTGCAGATATTCAAAATCTCCCTTATCCTGTAGTCACTTTTTTCACACCTGTGCCATCGGGCCTGTGACATAGCACTGTGATATTCAGTGGGCCTCACACAATCCAAGTGTCCAGTGTCCACAAGTGTCTGCAGAAATTCAAAATCTCACAGAAATTCAAAATCTCCCTTATCCTGTAGTCACTTTTTTCACACCTGTGCCATCGAGCCTGTGACATAGCACTGTGATATTCAGTGGGCCTCACACAATCCAAGTGTCCAGTGTCCACAAGTGTCTGCAGAAATTCAAAATCTCCCTTATCCTGTAGTCACTTTTTTCACACCTGTGCCATCGAGCCTGTGACATAGCGCTGTGATATTCAGTGGGCCTCACACAATCCAAGTGTCCAGCGTCCACAAGTGTCTGCAGAAATTCAAAATCTCCCTTATCCTGTAGTCACTTTTTTCACACCTGTGCCATCGGGCCTGTGACATAGCACTGTGATATTCAGTGGGCCTCACACAATCCAAGTGTCCAGTGTCCACAAGTGTCTGCAGAAATTCAAAATCTCCCAGAAATTCAAAATCTCCCTTATCCTGTAGTCACTTTTTTCACACCTGTGCCATCGAGCCTGTGACATAGCACTGTGATATTCAGTGGGCCTCACACAATCCAAGTGTCCAGTGTCCACAAGTGTCTGCAGAAATTCAAAATCTCACAGAAATTCAAAATCTCCCTTATCCTGTAGTCACTTTTTTCACACCTGTGCCATCGAGCCTGTGACATAGCGCTGTGATATTCAGTGGGCCTCACACAATCCAAGTGTCCAGTGTCCACAAGTGTCTGCAGAAATTCAAAATCTCCCTTATCCTGTAGTCACTTTTTTCACACCTGTGCCATCGAGCCTGTGACATAGCGCTGTGATATTCAGTGGGCCTCACACAATCCAAGTGTCCAGTGTCCACAAGTGTCTGCAGAAAATCTAAATCTCCCTTATCCTGTAGTCACTTTTTTCACACCTGTGCCATCGAGCCTGTGACATAGCGCTGTGATATTCAGTGGGCCTCACACAATCCAAGTGTCCAGTGTCCACAAGTGTCTGCAGAAATTCAAAATCTCCCAGAAATTCAAAATCTCCCTTATCCTGTAGTCACTTTTTTCACACCTGTGCCATCGAGCCTGTGACATAGCGCTGTGATATTCAGTGGGCCTCACACAATCCAAGTGTCCAGTGTCCACAAGTGTCTGCAGAAATTCAAAATCTCACAGAAATTCAAAATCTCCCTTATCCTGTAGTCACTTTTTTCACACCTGTGCCATCGAGCCTGTGACATAGCGCTGTGATATTCAGTGGGCCTCACACAATCCAAGTGTCCAGTGTCCACAAGGGTCTGCAGAAATTCAAAATCTCCCTTATCCTGTAGTCACTTTTTTCACACCTGTGCCATCGAGCCTGTGACATAGCACTGTGATATTCAGTGGGCCTCACACAATCCAAGTGTCCAGTGTCCACAAGTGTCTGCAGAAATTCAAAATCTCACAGAAATTCAAAATCTCCCTTATCCTGTAGTCACTTTTTTCACACCTGTGCCATTGAGCCTGTGACATAGCGCTGTGATATTCAGTGGGCCTCACACAATCCAAGTGTCCAGTGTCCACAAGTGTCTGCAGAAATTCAAAATCTCCCTTATCCTGTAGTCACTTTTTTCACACCTGCTGCATCGAGCCTGTGACATAGCGCTGTGATATTCAGTGGGCCTCACACAATCCAAGTGTCCAGCGTCCACAAGTGTCTGCAGAAATTCAAAATCTCCCTTATCCTGTAGTCACTTTTTTCACACCTGTGCCATCGAGCCTGTGACATAGCGCTGTGATATTCAGTGGGCCTCACACAATCCAAGTGTCCAGTGTCCACAAGTGTCTGCAGAAATTCAAAATCTCCCAGAAATTCAAAATCTCCCTTATCCTGTAGTCACTTTTTTCACACCTGTGCCATCGAGCCTGTGACATAGCACTGTGATATTCAGTGGGCCTCACACAATCCAAGTGTCCAGTGTCCACAAGTGTCTGCAGAAATTCAAAATCTCACAGAAATTCAAAATCTCCCTTATCCTGTAGTCACTTTTTTCACACCTGTGCCATCGAGCCTGTGACATAGCGCTGTGATATTCAGTGGGCCTCACACAATCCAAGTGTCCAGTGTCCACAAGTGTCTGCAGAAATTCAAAATCTCACAGAAATTCAAAATCTCCCTTATCCTGTAGTCACTTTTTTCACACCTGTGCCATCGAGCCTGTGACATAGCGCTGTGATATTCAGTGGGCCTCACACAATCCAAGTGTCCAGTGTCCACAAGTGTCTGCAGAAATTCAAAATCTCCCTTATCCTGTAGTCACTTTTTTCACACCTGTGCCATCGAGCTTGTGACATAGCACTGTGATATTCAGTGGGCCTCACACAATCCAAGTGTCCAGTGTCCACAAGTGTCTGCAGAAATTCAAAATATCACAGAAATTCAAAATCTCCCTTATCCTGTAGTCACTTTTTTCACACCTGTGCCATCGAGCCTGTGACATAGCACTGTGATATTCAGTGGGCCTCACACAATCCAAATGTCCAGTGTCCACAAGTGTCTGCAGAAATTCAAAATCTCCCTTATCCTGTAGTCACTTTTTTCACACCTGCTGCATCGAGCCTGTGACATAGCGCTGTGATATTCAGTGGGCCTCACACAATCCAAGTGTCCAGTGTCCACAAGTGTCTGCAGAAAATCTAAATCTCCCTTATCCTGTAGTCACTTTTTTCACACCTGTGCCATCGAGCCTGTGACATAGCGCTGTGATATTCAGTGGGCCTCACACAATCCAAGTGTCCAGTGTCCACAAGTGTCTGCAGAAATTCAAAATCTCCCAGAAATTCAAAATCTCCCTTATCCTGTAGTCACTTTTTTCACACCTGTGCCATCGAGCCTGTGACATAGCGCTGTGATATTCAGTGGGCCTCACACAATCCAAGTGTCCAGTGTCCACAAGTGTCTGCAGAAATTCAAAATCTCCCTTATCCTGTAGTCACTTTTTTCACACCTGTGCCATCGAGCCTGTGACATAGCACTGTGATATTCAGTGGGCCTCACACAATCCAAGTGTCCAGTGTCCACAAGTGTCTGCAGAAATTCAAAATCTCACAGAAATTCAAAATCTCCCTTATCCTGTAGTCACTTTTTTCACACCTGTGCCATTGAGCCTGTGACATAGCGCTGTGATATTCAGTGGGCCTCACACAATCCAAGTGTCCAGTGTCCACAAGTGTCTGCAGAAATTCAAAATCTCCCTTATCCTGTAGTCACTTTTTTCACACCTGCTGCATCGAGCCTGTGACATAGCGCTGTGATATTCAGTGGGCCTCACACAATCCAAGTGTCCAGCGTCCACAAGTGTCTGCAGAAATTCAAAATCTCCCTTATCCTGTAGTCACTTTTTTCACACCTGTGCCATCGAGCCTGTGACATAGCGCTGTGATATTCAGTGGGCCTCACACAATCCAAGTGTCCAGTGTCCACAAGTGTCTGCAGAAATTCAAAATCTCCCAGAAATTCAAAATCTCCCTTATCCTGTAGTCACTTTTTTCACACCTGTGCCATCGAGCCTGTGACATAGCACTGTGATATTCAGTGGGCCTCACACAATCCAAGTGTCCAGTGTCCACAAGTGTCTGCAGAAATTCAAAATCTCACAGAAATTCAAAATCTCCCTTATCCTGTAGTCACTTTTTTCACACCTGTGCCATCGAGCCTGTGACATAGCGCTGTGATATTCAGTGGGCCTCACACAATCCAAGTGTCCAGTGTCCACAAGTGTCTGCAGAAATTCAAAATCTCACAGAAATTCAAAATCTCCCTTATCCTGTAGTCACTTTTTTCACACCTGTGCCATCGAGCCTGTGACATAGCGCTGTGATATTCAGTGGGCCTCACACAATCCAAGTGTCCAGTGTCCACAAGTGTCTGCAGAAATTCAAAATCTCCCTTATCCTGTAGTCACTTTTTTCACACCTGTGCCATCGAGCTTGTGACATAGCACTGTGATATTCAGTGGGCCTCACACAATCCAAGTGTCCAGTGTCCACAAGTGTCTGCAGAAATTCAAAATATCACAGAAATTCAAAATCTCCCTTATCCTGTAGTCACTTTTTTCACACCTGTGCCATCGAGCCTGTGACATAGCACTGTGATATTCAGTGGGCCTCACACAATCCAAATGTCCAGTGTCCACAAGTGTCTGCAGAAATTCAAAATCTCCCTTATCCTGTAGTCACTTTTTTCACACCTGCTGCATCGAGCCTGTGACATAGCGCTGTGATATTCAGTGGGCCTCACACAATCCAAGTGTCCAGTGTCCACAAGTGTCTGCAGAAAATCTAAATCTCCCTTATCCTGTAGTCACTTTTTTCACACCTGTGCCATCGAGCCTGTGACATAGCGCTGTGATATTCAGTGGGCCTCACACAATCCAAGTGTCCAGTGTCCACAAGTGTCTGCAGAAATTCAAAATCTCCCAGAAATTCAAAATCTCCCTTATCCTGTAGTCACTTTTTTCACACCTGTGCCATCGAGCCTGTGACATAGCGCTGTGATATTCAGTGGGCCTCACACAATCCAAGTGTCCAGTGTCCACAAGTGTCTGCAGAAATTCAAAATCTCCCTTATCCTGTAGTCACTTTTTTCACACCTGTGCCATCGAGCCTGTGACATAGCACTGTGATATTCAGTGGGCCTCACACAATCCAAGTGTCCAGTGTCCACAAGTGTCTGCAGAAATTCAAAATCTCACAGAAATTCAAAATCTCCCTTATCCTGTAGTCACTTTTTTCACACCTGTGCCATCGAGCCTGTGACATAGCGCTGTGATATTCAGTGGGCCTCACACAATCCAAGTGTCCAGTGTCCACAAGTGTCTGCAGAAATTCAAAATCTCACAGAAATTCAAAATCTCCCTTATCCTGTAGTCACTTTTTTCACACCTGTGCCATCGAGCCTGTGACATAGCGCTGTGATATTCAGTGGGCCTCACACAATCCAAGTGTCCAGTGTCCACAAGTGTCTGCAGAAATTCAAAATCTCACAGAAATTCAAAATCTCCCTTATCCTGTAGTCACTTTTTTCACACCTGTGCCATCGAGCCTGTGACATAGCGCTGTGATATTCAGTGGGCCTCACACAATCCAAGTGTCCAGTGTCCACAAGTGTCTGCAGAAATTCAAAATCTCCCTTATCCTGTAGTCACTTTTTTCTCACCTGTGCCATCGAGCTTGTGACATAGCACTGTGATATTCAGTGGGCCTCACACAATCCAAGTGTCCAGTGTCCACAAGTGTCTGCAGAAATTCAAAATATCACAGAAATTCAAAATCTCCCTTATCCTGTAGTCACTTTTTTCACACCTGTGCCATCGAGCCTGTGACATAGCACTGTGATATTCAGTGGGCCTCACACAATCCAAATGTCCAGTGTCCACAAGTGTCTGCAGAAATTCAAAATCTCCCTTATCCTGTAGTCACTTTTTTCACACCTGCTGCATCGAGCCTGTGACATAGCGCTGTGATATTCAGTGGGCCTCACACAATCCAAGTGTCCAGTGTCCACAAGTGTCTGCAGAAAATCTAAATCTCCCTTATCCTGTAGTCACTTTTTTCACACCTGTGCCATCGAGCCTGTGACATAGCGCTGTGATATTCAGTGGGCCTCACACAATCCAAGTGTCCAGTGTCCACAAGTGTCTGCAGAAATTCAAAATCTCCCAGAAATTCAAAATCTCCCTTATCCTGTAGTCACTTTTTTCACACCTGTGCCATCGAGCCTGTGACATAGCGCTGTGATATTCAGTGGGCCTCACACAATCCAAGTGTCCAGTGTCCACAAGTGTCTGCAGAAATTCAAAATCTCCCTTATCCTGTAGTCACTTTTTTCACACCTGTGCCATCGAGCCTGTGACATAGCACTGTGATATTCAGTGGGCCTCACACAATCCAAGTGTCCAGTGTCCACAAGTGTCTGCAGAAATTCAAAATCTCACAGAAATTCAAAATCTCCCTTATCCTGTAGTCACTTTTTTCACACCTGTGCCATCGAGCCTGTGACATAGCGCTGTGATATTCAGTGGGCCTCACACAATCCAAGTGTCCAGTGTCCACAAGTGTCTGCAGAAATTCAAAATCTCCCTTATCCTGTAGTCACTTTTTTCACACCTGTGCCATCGAGCCTGTGACATAGCACTGTGATATTCAGTGGGCCTCACACAATCCAAGTGTCCAGTGTCCACAAGTGTCTGCAGAAATTCAAAATCTCACAGAAATTCAAAATCTCCCTTATCCTGTAGTCACTTTTTTCACACCTGTGCCATCGAGCCTGTGACATAGCGCTGTGATATTCAGTGGGCCTCACACAATCCAAGTGTCCAGTGTCCACAAGTGTCTGCAGAAATTCAAAATCTCCCTTATCCTGTAGTCACTTTTTTCACACCTGTGCCATCGAGCCTGTGACATAGCACTGTGATATTCAGTGGGCCTCACACAATCCAAGTGTCCAGTGTCCACAAGTGTCTGCAGAAATTCAAAATCTCCCTTATCCTGTAGTCACTTTTTTCACACCTGCTGCATCGAGCCTGTGACATAGCGCTGTGATATTCAGTGGGCCTCACACAATCCAAGTGTCCAGTGTCCACAAGTGTCTGCAGAAAATCTAAATCTCCCTTATCCTGTAGTCACTTTTTTCACACCTGTGCCATCGAGCCTGTGACATAGCGCTGTGATATTCAGTGGGCCTCACACAATCCAAGTGTCCAGTGTCCACAAGTGTCTGCAGAAATTCAAAATCTCCCAGAAATTCAAAATCTCCCTTATCCTGTAGTCACTTTTTTCACACCTGTGCCATCGAGCCTGTGACATAGCACTGTGATATTCAGTGGGCCTCACACAATCCAAGTGTCCACTGTCCACAAGTGTCTGCAGAAATTCAAAATCTCACAGAAATTCAAAATCTCCCTTATCCTGTAGTCACTTTTTTCACACCTGTGCCATCGAGCCTGTGACATAGCGCTGTGATATTCAGTGGGCCTCACATAATCCAAAAGTGTCCAGTGTCCACTAGTGTGTGCAGAAAATCTAAATATCCCCTGTCCTATAGACACCTTGTACCTTGTTTCACATTACTATATAGTTTGTTGGATTTTGTCTACATTTCTACCAAAAATGAGGAAGGCTGGTGGAAGAGGCCGTGGAATTGGGCGGGGGTTGGCAGCTGGTAATGATGGTGTTGGTGGTGGATCTGATGGTAGTGGCAAAAGCAAAATAGGACCGAATGCAGGAGGTGTTGAGCCTGCGTCATTGTCTGGCTCCATAAGGCTTCGAAGGCTTAGTTTTCTAGGAGTTGGCAAACCACTTTTAAAGCCAGAGCATCAGGAAAAAGTTTTGTCTTACATTGCTGACTCAGCCTCCAGCTCTGTCGCCTCCTCTTCTGAAGTTGTAAAAAGTAAAAGCACTGAGTCGTCATTGGAGGCTTATGTTCATGAACCACACCTTTCCTTGTGTCCTTCACCCCAACCAAGATTGAAGGATGATGCAGGCCATACTACTGATTACTCCATGGAGCTGTTTTCACATACCATGCCTGGATTATCAAGTGAAATGGTGAATTACCCAGGCCAAGATGAATCTGACATGGAGTGCACTGATGCACAGCCGCTGATAGATGATTCTGCTGGTACATTCACTCAGAGCACTACATTGTCCTCGCAGTGTACAGAGCAAGATTCTGACCCTGATGAGACTCAGGTGCCCCTTCCCGCACACTATACCACCATACACGGTGACACAGAGGAAGGTGCACATGACATTGAAGAGGAGGTGATGGATGACCCAGTTGTTGACCCAGATTGGCATCCATTGGGGGAAGAGGGTGCTGCTTCCAATAGCTCAGATGAGGAGCATCCACAGCAGACATCAACATCGCAACAGCTGTTATCTGGCAGGCCCGGAGCACTCCAAAGACAGGTTCCAAAAATCAAAAGAGTTGCTGGACAGCTTGTCCAGAGAGTCAAAACATCACAGCGTGCTAGGCCGCAAAATGTCTGCCTAAGTAGGAAGAGTGCAGTGTGGCACTTTTTTGAACAAAATCCTCATGATCAGGCCAAGGTTATCTGTAAGAAGTGCGCAAAGACCTTTAGCCGAGGGAAAAATCTGAAAAATTTGAATACCAGTTGCATGCTTAGACATTTAACCAGCATGCACTTGCAAGCGTGGACACAACACCAAACCTCAAGTGCCACATGTGCAACTGATCACAAAGAAGGTAGTCAGCAACGCTACATTGTTTCCCCCACTGTAAGCCCACCGGTTAGCACAGCAGCAAATGTTGAGGTGTCGTTGCAAGGCCACAGCAGTCAGGGAATCCCACTGTTATATCAACGAAATACTGAATCGAGGCCATCAGAAAGAACACCAACTCCATCACCATCATCAACCCTCTCTCAGTCCGCCCTGTCCACCGCTACTTCTACCATATGCAGCTCTCAAGTCCAGCTCACCCTCCCAGACACTATGAGTAGGTCAAGAAAGTACTCAGTCTCTCATCCGCGTACACTGGGTTTGAACGCCCACATTGCCAAACTAATCTCGTTTGAGATGATGCCCTATCGGTTGGTGGAAAGCGCAGCTTTCCACGAACTCATGGCCTATGCAGTACCACGCTATGACCTACCCAGTCACCACTTCTTCTCTCGCAAAGCCATCCCAGCCCTCCACCATCATGTGAAAGACTGCATTGTCCATGCACTCAATCAGTCAGTGAGTGGAAAGGTGCACCTCACAACTGATGCATGGTCCAGTCGGCATGGCCAGGGCCGTTACGTGTCCATCACTGCGCACTGGGTTAATGTGGTGGATGCAGGGTCCACAGGGGACAGCGGTGGTGGGACAGTGCTGCCTAGCCCACGGTATAGGAAACAGTTGGCTGTAGGCGTTCCACCCTCCTCCTCCTCCTCCTCCTCCAGAAGCGAAAGCTCGTCCACAGAGCGCAGTCGTACGAGCACTCCATCTGCAGCTGCCACTGTTGCACACGAGGTGTCCCCCTATCGAGCAGCTAGTGGAAAGCGTCAGCAGGCTGTGTTGCAGATGATGTGTTTGGGCGACAGACACACCGCCGAGGTGCTGGCCGAGTACTTGAAGCGACAAACTGAGTCATGGCTGGGCAGTGTACATCTTGAGGCAGGCAAGGTAGTTAGTGATAACGGCCATAATTTTGTGGCAGCCATAGCCGTTTCAAAACTCAGCCACATACCTTGCTTGGCTCACACCTTGAACCTGGTGGTGCAGTGCTTCCGCAAAAATTATCCAGAGTTAACAGCCCTGTTCCATAAGGTGCGAAGACTGTGCGCGCACATCCGCCGGTCGCCTGTACACTCCGTTCGTATGCAGAAGCTGCAGCGATTGCTCCACCTTCCCAACCACCGCCTCATTATCGACATTGCAACAAGGTGGAACTCCACCCTGCACATGGTGGAGCGGCTGTGCGAGCAGAGGCAGGCCATAATGCATTTGTGGGAGGATACACGGCCAGGCACTTTGAGAGCAGACATGGAGTTGACAGGTGTGCAGTGGTCGAAGCTGAAAGAACTCTGTAAAGTCCTTCAGTGTTTTGAGGAATGCACACGGCTGGTAAGCGCAGACGACGCCATCCTAAGCATGAGCATCCCACTTATGCGTCTGCTCATGCAAACTTTGACGCACCTTAAGGAGCAGGCGGCTGCAGCCAATGTTGACGAGGAGGAAGAGGTGGAGGGAATCCTTGATGACATTCAGCCATTGTCTGCTCAGGGACCTCTCCTGGACGAGTTGGAGGAAGAAGAGGAGGATGATGATAGGGATGATTACTTAGGGGAGGAGGATGCATCTCGTGGGGCAAGTGAAAATGTTGGCGTGGCAAGGTCTGGTACAGGGTTTGTGTGTGACTGGAGGGATGTGGATTTGCCAGAAAGTGCTCCTCTAACCACCACTCGCAGTGCATCATTGACACCGGGAACATTGGCCCACATGTCAGAGTATGCCTTGCGGATCCTAAAAAGGGACCCCCGCATTGCCAAAATGATGAACGATGACGACTACTGGTTGGCCAGCATCCTGGATCCACGCTATAAAGGCAAATTACAAAACATCATGCCACAGGAGAACCTTGACCTAATATTGGCTAATAAACAAGCAACTCTGGTAAATCGGTTGCTTGAGGCATTCCCAGCACACAGCAGCGGTGATGGTTCTCACACGAGCCGTACGGGCCGGTAGAGGTGTTCATGGTGCACACAGCAGAAGTGGCGTTGGAGACAGGGGTTTCATGACAATGTTGTGGACTGATTTTTCAAGTACCGCTCACACAACTGGTAATACAGCATCGATGGAAAGTGACAGGAGACAGCAGTTGTCAACTATGGTTACAAACTACTTTTCCTCCCATATCGATGTTCTCCCACACAGGTCATTCCCCTTTGACTATTGGGCTGCTAAACTGGACACCTGGCCTGAATTGGCACAATATGCCTTACAGGAGCTCGCTTGCCCAGCTGCAAGTGTGCTATCGGAAAGAGTCTTCAGTGCAGCTGGATCAATCCTGACAGAAAAAAGGACCCGTCTGTCAACCCAAAATGTGGATGATCTAACCTTCATTAAAATGAACCATGCATGGGTTTCCAAGGATTTTGTCCCACCTTCCCCTGATGACACATAGGGTGACAGAAAAATGGCTTGCTTTGGTCCACCTCTTCCTGGGACTTGACCTATTTCGCCTTTTGCATCAGCTGAATGTCCAATATCAGCATATGCCACTTTCTAAAACTCCCTAACTGTGCTGCCTCCCCCCCCCATGGCCGGGGTCACCACCTAGCGCACGACACCGTGCAAGTGCCGTTGCCCTGGACAGGAGGGTAGGCCGACTCTTGGGCGCGGGCACTGGCACAGGGTCCCTCATAGTGCAATCAAGTGTCTCTGACGGTGGTGGTGCACACCCGCCGTCAGACACACCGCCGTACTATGAGGGGCCCAGTGCCAGTACCCTTGCTTGGGCAGGGCACCAGCATTTGCAATCTTTACCTCTCCCTGCTCCTCCGCTGTGTAGTCTGGGCCGTCAAATCCATACTGTGCCTGACACCGTCTGAGCCTGCCTCCTGATGTATAGACATATCTTTTGAATGTGTACGCTATCCATACATGTTATCCGGGGATACGGTACCCTTTCTCACCTTTGTGCAATCACGTGCAAGCCATACTGGGCCTAACACCATCTGAGCCTGCCTCCTGATGTATAGACATATCTTTTGAATGTGTACGCTATCCATACATGTTATCCGGAGATACGGTACCCTTTCTCACCTTTGTGCAATCACGTGTAACCCATACTGGGCGTGAGAACGGCTGGCGAGCTGTTAAGCAAGCTACAGCACCTGTGGTTTGCACACGTAAGTTTTTCATTTTTTTCAGGAATGACGGTTAGGCCTAATTCCGGAACTGCGATTGACCTGCACTTACTGGGAAATCATCGTTCGCGAGTAATAATTGTAATCAGTGATCCCCATCACTAACATTGTTCAGCGGGTTATTTGCACCTGTAAGCGACAAACGCTGGCCTTTTCAGTGTAGCGCACATGCAGCCACGGACATGTAAGGGCATGACACACCAGTTATTGGCCAATCTCATGTGCCAGAGCCTCACGTGTCCCTCTAGTAAGCCAGACTCGGACCGCGGGGCATGACGGAGTCTCGTTCGTTAACGGAATTAAGCTTGCAATGTGTGCATCTGTTCTGTAGCTGGCATGGTTGAGGTTGCCCGTGTTGAGTCAAATTACGCCGTAGGCTCCACTCCTGGTGGTGCCCTTCTGGACATTCCTTTAAGGTTCCGCTTTGCAACCATACTGCCCACGTAAAACAAACACTTTGCCTTCATGAACGCTGTTTGGAGGGTCATGACTCGTGGGAATAACGCCGCCCAATCAGTTAACCTGCTAGAGAGATCCTTCGTTGCTCCCAAGCATGACATCACACTCCCTAGGAGGAAGGTAATGCCACTGTGGCGACCGTACTCCTGGGGGCGACACAAGTGCACTGATGCCCAGCCACTGCTCGATGAATCTGCTGGTACATTGACCCAGACCACTACATTCCCCTCGCACGCTACCCGGCCTGAATCTGACCCTGATGAAACTCAGGTTACCCTTCCCATATACAGTTCCATCTTACACGGTGACAAAGAGGAAGCTGCAGGTGAAAGTGCAGGTTCGGCCCACCCGCCATCAGACACACCACCATACTATCAGGGGCCCTGTGCCAGTGCCGTCGCCAACGAGTGGGCCCCCCTGCTTGCTCAGGATCACAGCACTTGCAAGGTTGAAATACTGGTGCAGTGAGATGGAAGATGGGGACGACGAGGAGTCCAGACTAGTACAGGGATTCCCTAGCGAGGAGACTTATTTGATTGTTTTCAATGTTGGGACAGCAATTTTTGGGGAGCACTATACTCTGGAGAATGATAGATGGGGCCCACCATACACTGGAACATTCCAAAGGTGGACATCAGACACTGGAGCAGCATTTACAGGGCCCATTATACACTAGAGCATTAGAAATGGGGCCCATTATGTTTGGAGCATTATTTGGGCCCATAAGACAGTGGAGCTTCATCCATGGGGACCAACATATACTGTAGCATAATGTGGAGCTCATCATATACTGTTTCAAACATTATATGGGACCAATGATTCTGTATGGAGAAATAGATGGGCCTCGTCATGAGATGTAAAAAGTGAAGTATTTTTCATTGTACTATACCGCTATTTCTCTGCCGTATCGGAGCATGATGAGTTGTGGTATTATGTGTTAAAGGGGCGCTCTTTCGCCCAGGGCACATGAAAACCTGGAGCCAGCCCTACCCCCCCACAACTTTAGCCAAATAACCCCCATTTTTCAGTGCGTAACTTGTATTATGTAACTTCTCGCGCGATCAGTGATAACCAGCGGGGGAGCCGGTCGGAGGTAAGTATCACATGCAGCGATATCGCTAGAAATATCGCTGCAACGTCACAAAATCGGTGACTTTACAGCGATATTGCTAGCGATATCGCAGTGTGTAACGGGGGCTTTAGCCATGTGTAGTGGCTATTTGTTTAAATAGGCACCATGCTTTCATCTCCAAGGGGTAGTTCCAGATAAATGTATGTCTAGCTGGTACTTTCCTGGTGGTAACAGCTAATTTTCAGGTCTTTCAGGCAAAATTACTTTGGTGGCTCTTTTTTGAAATTGGTGATGTCTTCTTCAATGAAACTATCGCCAGCAACTCCACTTTCTGGAAAGAATTTCAGGTACAAAAATATATTAATCTATATGGTAGCCTTAAGTTTAGTATACCTTTACATAATAGTTTCAATAATTAGACTAACTGTGACTCAATATTCAAAGCAGATGTTCCCTGGTCATTGAAGAGACTGAGGCTGAAACAACGTTGGACATCACCAAATGATATTAATAAAAATATAGCTCAGAATTGTGAATAAAGAAGTTCAGTGAGAAAAGACTTTGACTTAAAGGGTTTTCCTGCTTTCTAATTTCTTCAAGTTAGTGAAAAATAATCAAATCCGCACAACTAAACTTTTCTTACTAAAACTTCAGCTTCCAGTAATTGCTTACAGGCTTCAGCAGGGAGATCATAACTACAGCGCACATGACCACGGCTGCGATTAACTGGGTCAGTGATTGGATCAAAAAGAATTTGTGTGCAAAAAAAGTGATTATAGGCTGTAATAAGTGAGACAAAACCTACATTAAATGGCTGTACTAGTTAAAAGAAAGTTAGTTTTTATTGAATCAAAATCAAACATACAATTTAAAAAGCAAACAGTAATAGGTGAAACTATCATGTAAAATTCAAAGAAGGTGCAGGAAATGACAAGTGACATTAATGCAGTAGATGACATGGTAACAATAGCAGTCATAATTAGTGCATCTGGGCAGTGGCGGATTATAATGAGGTCAATTTGGGCAGTTGCCCCGGGCCCAGTGGGGTTAAGGGGCCCACAGCCCAGGCCAGTAAATTGCCCCATTATAATCCGCCACCGCGCAGGGCCGGATTATAGGCAGGGCAGGCGGGGCTTCAGCCCCGGGGCCCCCACCACAAGAGCTTCTAAGGGGGCCCCCACCACATTCCTGCTGGCTGCTGCAATGGCACTCCATCTTCTCCCCACCTAAAAGTGAGTGACCGTGGGGGCGGCATTATGTGCTCTGCTACCAGCAGCATCTACAAGTAGCGTGAACGCTGATGCTGCTGGTAGCGTGCAAAGGCTTGTGATGAGATCACAGGAGGTAAGGTGTCAGGGCCCCCGATCATGTGACCCCTGTCTCCTCCCCTCCTGTGACCTCATCACAGGTCCTGTGCGCACAGCACTGAGAGCAGCCATGTATGTGGAGTGCGGCTCTGCGGCTGGAGGTCGGTGCTGGAGGCCCCATTATTCTCTATGTGGAGTGGGGCTCTGCGGGTGGAGGTCGGTGCTGGAGACTCCATTATTCTCTATGTGGAGTGCGGCTCTGCGGGTGGAGGTCAGTGCTGGAGGCTCCATTATTCTCTATGTGGAGTGCGGCTCTGCGGGTGGAGGTCGGTGCTGGAGACTCCATTATTCTCAATGTGGAGTGCGGCTCTGCGGGTGGAGGTCGGTGCTGGAGACTCCATTATTCTCTATGTGGAGTGCGGCTCTGCGGGTGGAGGTCAGTGCTGGAGGCTCCATTATTCTCTATGTGGAGTGCGGCTCTGCGGGTGGAGGTCGGTGCTGGAGGCCCCATTATTCTCTATGTGGAGTGTGGCTCTGCGGGTGGAGGTAGGTGCTGGAGGCCCCATTATTCTCTATGTGGAGTGCGGGTGGAGGTCGGTGCTGGAGGCTCCATTATTCTCTATGTGGAGTGGGGCTCTGCGGGTGGAGGTCGGTGCTGGAGGCTCCATTATTCTCTATGTGGGGTGCGGCTCTGCGGGTGGAGGTCGGTGCCGGAGGCTCCATTATTCTCTATGTGGAGTGCGGGTGGAGGTCAGTGCCGGAGGCTCCATTATTCTCTATGTGGAGTGCGGCTCTGCGGGTGGAGGTCGGTGCTGGAGGCTCCATTATTCTCTATGTGGAGTGTGGGCTCTGCGGGTGGAGGTCGGTGCTGGAGGCTCCATTATTCTCTATGTGGAGTGCGGGTGGAGGTCGGTGCTGGAGGCTCCATTATTCTCTATGTGGAGTGGGGCTCTGCGGGTGGAGGTCGGTGCTGGAGGCTCCATTATTCTCTATGTGGGGTGCGGCTCTGCGGGTGGAGGTCGGTGCCGGAGGCTCCATTATTCTCTATGTGGAGTGCGGGTGGAGGTCAGTGCCGGAGGCTCCATTATTCTCTATGTGGAGTGCGGCTCTGCGGGTGGAGGTCGGTGCCGGAGGCTCCATTATTCTCTATGTGGAGTGCGGCTCTGCGGGTGGAGGTCGGTGCCGGAGGCTCCATTATTCTCTATGTGGAGTGAGGCTCTGTGGGTGGAGGTCGGTGCTGGAGGCCCCATTATTCTCTATGTGGAGTGTGGCTCTGCGGGTGGAGGTCGGTGCTGGAGGCTCCATTATTCTCTATGTAGAGTGTGGCTCTGCGGGTGGAGGTTGGTGCCGGAGGCTCCATTATTTTCTATGTGGAGTGCGGCTCTGCGGGTGGAGGTCGGTGCTGGAGGCTCCATTATTCTCTGTGGAGTGCGGCTCTGTGGGTGGATGTCGGTGCTGGAGGCTCCATTATTCTCTATGTGGAGTGCGGCTCTGCGGGTGGAGGTCGGTGCCGGAGGCTCCATTATTCTCTATGTGGAGTGGGGCTCTGCGGGTGGAGGTCGGTGCTGGAGGCCCCATTATTCTCTATGTAGAGTGCGGCTCTGCGGGTGGAGGTCGGTGCTGCAGGCTCCATTATTCTCTATGTGGAGTGCGGCTCTGCGGGTGGAGGTCGGTGCTGGAGGCTCCATTATTCTCTATGTGGAGTGGGGCTCTGCGGGTGGAGGTCGGTGCTGGAGGCCCCATTATTCTCTATGTAGAGTGTGGCTCTGCGGGTGGAGGTCAGTGCTGGAGGCCCCATTATTCTCTATGTAGAGTGTGGCTCTACGATTCGTGACCCCCGTCACGTGACGAGGGGGGCCCACAGAGTCTGAACTGCCCCGGGCCCTGGCTACCCTTAATCCACCCCTGCATCTGGGTATTTGTACATCATGTACTCTCCATGTGGTTAAATAATTGAAAAATTAACCCCTTAGTGATTGAGTTACTAAACAAAGACCAATACTTATCAGTCATATAAGCTGATCTATGGCTGGTAAGTATTGGTCTTTGTTTATACATTTATGGCTGACAGACCTATTTTTGTTGTTGTAACATGTTTGCAGACTATTTTTGGGTGAGAAATATTTGCCTCATCTGGTTATGATGTATTAAGCACCTTTAAACTGTTGCAACATATGTGTTTTTCAGATGGATCATTATATCTTGATGTATTTTCAATTTGTTATTTTCAGCTTTACTGTGACCAACTAATATATCTTGTGGGCTCTATTATTCTGGGGGGAATGGTGAAATTTTGAGTGCTGCTTATTAAGTTTATTTTTTATTTTTTTTTAAGGTGTTTCTAATATTTTGGCTTATTTACTAAAGGGCTTATCTACTAAAGGGATAGATTCCTCTATATATGTTTTTGAGGCATATTTTTTTTCAGTTATTTTTACTGGGCTTTTACCCTACGGTCTATCTTTTCGCAGCATATAAGCATTTTTCTACTATGAGATGTGTTTTTTGCTGCATTTTCAACAGTTTTACTCTGAGATAAGTCTATGATATTACATTATTTTTTACTTCGAGATAAGTTTACAGCACATTAGCGCTTTCATATTCCCAAATAAGACAATTTATATCTCCCCACTAAGGGCTTTTTTCGGGTGTTTATGTACTGTATGTGTGTGTTTTTTCTGTGTATCCCACCGTTTTATGTTTAGGGTGATCTAGGGTTTTTTAGGGCTACCGACGTTGAGCGGTGGTGCCACATCGTCAACAACTAGGGTGCCAACCTCCGCAGTCAGGCAGGGCCTCTGTTAGGGCCCATTAGGGTGAGAATAGTTTCCCCTATTTAACTTATCTAGACATTTGTACTGGATATTTGTTTGATCATGGCTCTCTTGCACTTTATATAGTCTACTATGATGTTTTAATTATTGAATTAAAAGGTATTTTTAGCTTTTTTTTCTTCTTTTTCTTGGTTAGTTTTTTGAGTTTTTGACCCCAATATTACTAGAGGTTTTGCCATTGAAGGAAACATAAATGTGGCCAAGTGCAGAGATATCCTGGATGAAAACCTCTCCCGGATTGCCCTGGACCTCAGACTTGGCCGAAGGTTCACCTTCCAGCAAGAAAATGACCCTAAGCACACAGCTAAAATAACAAAGCAGTGGCTTCAGAACAACTCTGTCACCATTCTTGACTAGCCCTGACCTAAACCCAATTAAGCATCTCTGGAGAGACCTGAAAATGG
This sequence comes from Dendrobates tinctorius, assembly GCF_039654945.1. Classification (NCBI taxonomy): domain Eukaryota; kingdom Metazoa; phylum Chordata; class Amphibia; order Anura; family Dendrobatidae; genus Dendrobates; species Dendrobates tinctorius. The sequence continues at coordinate 65,544,084 of NW_027361684.1, read as the reverse complement.
CTGTCCTCCAATGTTCACCATCTACCCTGATGGAACTAGAGGATCTGCAAGGAAGAATGGCAGAGAATCCCCAAATCCAGGAGTGAAAAACTTGTGGCATCATTCCCAAGAAGACTCATGGCTGTATGAGCTCAAAAGGGTGCTTCTACTCAATACTGAGCAAAGAGTCTGAATACTTATGACCATGTGATATTTCAGTTTTTATTTTTTAACAAATTTGCAAAAATTCCTACATTTCTTTTTTTTCAGTCAAGATGGAGTGCAGAGTGTACATTAATGAGAAAAAAAATGTACTTTTTTGAATTTACCAAATGGCTGCAATGAAACAGAGTGAAAAATTTAAAAAGGTACTTTCCATACCCACCCACTGTATATAGAAGGTATTTTTAATGTATGCCAATAAAGATTTATACATTTATAGAGGGTTTTTTTCTGGCAAATAACTGATTGTTTATACCTTATTACTTCATTACCTGTGAGCTATATATAACCATATCCTCACCCCATATTGGCAGCTTCCTGTGTGCACAATACATAGAAAACTGCCAATCATTGGTGGGGATGGTGGATGTTGTGTTCCACGAATGGGAACAACCTGTAATGTATATTCCCAGTGTTGAGTTTTTTCCTCCAATCAGCAAAATTCCCTGTTGCTGCTAGGTAGAATTTGACTGTGTGAAGATTGTCCCTATGTCCCTCCCGTAGTTGGGCTCTGTATTAGGTTGTTCCTCCTTTCTTCAGTTTAGTCTACAGCAGCCATTACTGTAGACGCATGTGTACTTCCCTATACAGGTTACTACTTTTTACCTACTTTTCATTGTAATTAATAAAACATTTTGCAAGAAAACAGCATCGTTTCTCCTGGTCTTTCTACAGTTGCATTGCCGGTGGAGTTAACCTATCTGCAGACGCCTGGTGATATGAGTTATACAATTATCTAAGAAGCTGATAGTTAGAACGCTTGGGATTTGCAGCCATCAGGAAGAGGCAGAATAGTAAAAAGGAATAGCTCTTACCAGGAATAGTATACAGCTGTAATCCAAGAATAGGATTGTTTGTAAGGCTAACTTAAAGCCATAACAACAGCAGCTTACATGGTTGCAGACATTATCTTTGCTCTTCACCTCCGAAAATTGCACAGCCAAAGATATACCTGCTACTAAGAACAGTTTACAGCCTGTAATCCAGAGAAAGGATTATCTATAAGCTATTGAGAAGCTGCAGTTTTCATAGACTTGTATCACATTCTGTGCTCTTCAGCTCATCTAGTTGCAACTTTGTATTGGTCTCCTTAACAACCAGGAGCAGAACCAACAGCCCCCACCCTTGCACTCCTGCCACTATGTCCAAGACTAAAAAAACCCTTTCACTGCCAATCCTGCAGCAGCAAGAAATGGAAACAGAACATCTCACAGTTCGCAGTGAAAGATCCAAACGATCAACCAATCCTACATGGAAGGTCAAAGAGAACCTGGAATCCACCAAAAGTGAATTGCGACACCACACAAATTCCCTATGGAAAAGAGTGCTGAACCAAGTGACTGTCCTAACTGTGCCCGGCTCTCACGAGTTACCACCAGAGGGAGCACAAGAACAATTGCACTCTGCATACCAGTCTTATAAAGACACTTGTAAAAAATACATCTCTACTCTACTGAAATTAAATACACCAGAGTCTCTAAAGGAACTTCAGGACTTCCAACAGCTCAATGCCAAACGAGACTGCACCATGCGTGACATTGTGGACAATACAGAAGCAAAAATCGCACAAATGTCAGAAGCGGCATCGCACAGATCCAGGTCCGCTAGGAGCTGTGATAAAACACTCCGGGATCGCCTTTGCTGGGGTCAAAGGTCACGTGCGTTCAGCATGAAACTCAGGCGCAGAGCTGGGATTCGGGTGTAACTGACCCTGAGTCAGGTTTATTAACGGTGAAAGCAATGCAAAAAGGAAATAAAACATAAAACAAATCCTTGCGTGTCTGGCACTAACTAAACAATGGACAACCTAACTACCAACTGGCGGGCTTCTCCCGTCCAGCCAAACCACAGTTGCAGTGGGCACTGCTTCCACTCACGTGTGTCTCTCACACAGACAGGCTCTCTGTGTTCCCAGGCTGAGACACTCACACAACCACCTGGCATCCTTTTATATCCACCTCCCATTATTCATTAGCAAGCAGGTGCGATACTGACCAGACTAGGCCACATAGGAAAGGAATCTGGGCGAGATATACCTGCCCTCATCCACTATTCCCACATGATTCTCACATATCCCCCCCTCTGCTCAGACCACTCCGGTCGAGCAATAACACCCGCCAAACAGTGCACTCGGGACAGGGCATCTGCATTTCCCATCTGTACGCCTGGGCGGTGCTCCACCGTAAAAGTGTAGGCCTGCAGGGCAAGGAACCACCGGGTCACCCGGCTATTCCGTTCCTTGTTCAAGTGCATCCACTTGAGAGGGGCATGGTCAGTGATCATCCTGAACTTTCGGCCCACCAGGTAATATTTGAGGGCCTCTAGAGCCCACTTAATGGCGAGGCACTCTTTTTCTACGACTGCATACCTTTGCTCGTGTTTATTCAGCTTCCTGCTGAGATAGAGGACTGGGTGTTCCACTCCGTCCCTCACTTGTGAGAGTACGGCCCCGATACCGGTATCAGAGGCATCTGTTTGTACCACAAACTCGCTGCAGAAGTCCGGAGTCACCAGTACGGGCTGAGAGCAAAGTGCCCGTTTTAGGCTATGGAAGGCTACTTCAGCCGCTAAACTCCATTTAATCATGACGGAGTCTTTCCCTTTTGTAAGATCCGTCAGGGGGGTAGCGATGGCTGCAAAATTGGGTATGAACCGGCGATAATAGCCGGCGATCCCCAGGAAGGCTTGTACCTGCTTCTTGTTGACAGGTTGCGGCCAGTCCTGAACTGCCTGAATCTTATCAACCTGGGGTTTAACAACACCCCTCCCAATTACATACCCCAAATACCGGGCTTCTTCTAGCCCGAAGTGACATTTCTTGGGGTTCGCGGTTAGACCTGCCTCCCACAGGTCGTCAATCACAGCTTGTACTTTCTGGAGATGAGTCTCCCAGTCCAAGCTGTAAATGACAATGTCGTCCAAATAGGCCGAAGCGTACCACCTATGTGGCCTCAGGACTCGATCCATCAGTCTCTGGAAGGTTGCCGGTGCTCCGTGCAGTCCAAACGGCATATACACATACTGAAATAGACCTTCTGGGGTAGCAAATGCCGTCTTTTCTCTGGCAGCCTCCGCCAGAGGGATCTGCCAATACCCCTTTGTTAGGTCTAGGGTCGTAATATACCGGGCTTTTCCTAACCGATCTATTAACTCGTCGACCCGGGGCATAGAGTAGGCATCAAATTTTGAGACCGCATTCAGTTTCCTGAAGTCATTGCAGAACCGGATGGTGCCGTCCGGTTTAGGAATTAGCACAATCGGGCTGGACCAAGCACTGTGCGATTCCTCAATGACACCTAACTCTAACATTGCCTTCACTTCTCGGGAAACGGCTTCACGGCGCGCTTACGGGATTCGGTAGGGCTTTACGTGAACTGTGACACCAGGTTCCGTTACAATGTCATGTTTCATTAGCGTAGTCTGCCCGGGTTTTTCTGAGAAAAACTTTTGGTTGTAAAGTAGAAACTGCCTGACCTCAGTCTTTTGCCGCTCCGAGAGAGTCTCTGCAACCCGTACCTCCGGTACGGTATGTGAGCAGACAGGACGGGACAGCTCCGCTGACAAGGCAGACCGATCTTTCCAGGATTTTATCAGATTTACATGATAAATCTGTTCAGGTTTCCGTTTACCTGCCTGGTATACTTTGTAGTTTACTTCACCAACTCTTTCCTTAATCTCAAAGGGGCCCTGCCACTTTGCCAGGAACTTACTGTCCACCGTGGGGACCAGGATCAACACCCTATCTCCGGGTGCAAACGTACGGATCTTGGCGCCCCTATCATAGATTCTTTTTTGGGCTCCTTGAGCCTGTATCATGTGTTCTTTGACGATAGGCATAACAGCCGCAATACGGTCCTGCATTTGTGTGACGTGATCTATCACTGTTTTAAACGGTGTGACCTGACCCTCCCAGGTTTCTTTTGCAACGTCTAACAGTCCGTGAGGACGTCGGGCGTACAATAACTCGAAAGGCGAGAATCCTGTGGAAGACTGGGGTACTTCCCTGATGGCAAAAAGCAAATACGGAAGTAAATAGTCCCAGTTCTTCCCATCCTTGTCTATCACCTTTCTCAGCATCTGCTTCAGAGTTTTATTGAACCGTTCGACCAACCCGTCTGTTTGAGGGTGATACACGGATGTGCGTAACGGTTCGATTTGTAACAATCGGCAGAGCTCCTTCATTACCCTGGACATAAAGGGGGTCCCCTGGTCGGTGAGTATCTGTTTTGGTATACCGACCCGACTAAACACATGCACCAGTTCCTTGGCAATCGTCTTGGTGGCCGTGTTACGCAAAGGGATGGCCTCCGGGTAACGAGTGGCATAATCCAAGATGACCAGGATATGTTGGTGTCCACGTGCAGACTGTGGAAGGGGCCCAACTAAATCCATCCCAATCCTCTCAAACGGGACTTCAATTATAGGTAGGGGTACCAAAGGGCTACAGAACCGGGACTTAGGTGCAGAGGCTTGGCAGTCAGGACAAGACTCACAATATACACGAATATCGTGATGCATGCCTGGCCAAACAAAACAGTGTAATATCCTTTCGGTGGTTTTCTGGACTCCCAGGTGACCTCCCATCACATGTCCGTGGGCCAGGTCCAGCACCTGCCGCCGGTAGGGTTTTGGCACGACTAATAGTTGCATCGTATCTTCCCCCTTTTTCTCTATCTGATCTGAGAGTAAATCATTCTCCAGAACCATGTAAGGATATGCCAGCCTAGAGCCAGGTTCTGCGGGTACCCCATTTATCACTTTTACATTTGTCCTAGCCTGAGAAAGGGTAGGATCCTTTATTTGCTCGCTTTGGAAGTCATCTTTCTGAACTTCTAAATCCGGCAAACGGGGAGGTGGACGGCTGTCGGCCTCCTCCTCTTCCCCGGTCTCCGTATCACCCGCCATGACTGAAAACGGGAACTGCAGGTCATTTCCCGCAGACTCTTCCCCCCGAGTCTTCCAGGGAGACATCTTCCAGGGGTTCGAGACCCCCACGCGCCCTGGGAGAAGAATCATGTACACTATTACCCGAGGGCATCAACTGATTCTCCCACAATTGCCAGAAGTGGGGAAAATCCCGGCCCAGGATAACATCATGCAATAACGCCGGGACGAGTCCCACTTTATGTTGCACAGACCCATAGGAAGTAGTAATGCATATGACCGTGGTGAGGTACGAACAGGTGTCTCCATGCACACACATTACAGAAAATTTGTGTGATGGTCCAGTCGGGGCTGACACCAGACTGGCCTTCACCAGAGTCACCACATTTCCCGAGTCTAACAATGCCACCACATTTTTGCCATCAACAGTTAAATCACACAAGTGTTTTTCCACATCCTTTTGACCGGCATTCACACTCACTACCCGTGCAACCATAGACATGCGGTTTTTGGAGTCTGTGACGTCGCACTGCATGGGTTCAGTAGTGACCGGACAGTTCGCAGCAATATGTCCCATCTCTTGGCAGCGGAAACACCTAACGGGCCCCTTGCTTAGACCATAGTTCGTTACTCTCGGCCTCGCAGTGCGGGCAGTCCCGTTTTCCTCCCCCACTGTCTTAGGGATTTTTCCATCTCCCCTACTCCCTGGAACAGTCTTACCGGTTCCACATGGAGATGATGAAGAACGAGGTGGGGTAGCGTCGTCTCGGAGTCCTTCCGCCACGGAGTAACGTTCAACCAGATCCACCAGTTGATCTGCCGTCGTAGGATTTCCATGGCTTACCCACTTCCTCAGGGCTGGCTGTAGAGCTCTCAAGTACTTGTCCATGATGACTCTCTGGATTATCTCTGGTGCTGTCAACACCTCGGGTTGTAGCCACTTCTTCGTCACGTGGATCAGGTCGAACATCTGTGACCGCGGTGGTTTATCCGGCTGATAAGTCCATTGATGCACTCTCTGTGCACGGACAGCGGTCGTCACTCCCAGCCGGGCCAAGATCTCGGCTTTCAGTTTGTCAAAGTCCTGCACGGCTTCAGGCTCTAAGTCATAATAAGCCTTTTGGGCCTCACCGGAAAGAAACGGGGCAATCAGGCCGGCCCATCGTGCCTTCGGCCATTTTTCTCGCACCGCCGTCCGTTCAAACGTGGTCAGGAATGCCTTGACGTCATCTTCGGTCGTCATCTTCTGCCAGTACCGACTCATGTGAATCACTCTCGACTCGGCTTCCAGGTTAACCTCATGTAGGCTTGCCAGGCGCTGCGCCACCTGCTGGAGAAGCGAACGATCGGTAGCTGTCATGTCCACCAACTCCTTCAGCTGGGCCATCATCACCCGATTAGCTTCTTGCTGGACGGCGGTGGACTGTACCAGCGCTTTCACCACGTCCTCCATGCTCATGCTTGCAACGTGTTGCCCACGTTCTCCACCACAATGTGATAAAACTCTCCGGGATCGCCTTTGCTGGGGTCAAAGGTCATGTGCGTTCAGCATGAAACTCAGGCGCAGAGCTGGGATTCGGGTGTAACTGACCCTGAGTCAGGTTTATTAACGGTGAAAGCAATGCAAAAAGGAAATAAAACATAAAACAAATCCTTGCCTGTCTGGCACTAACTAAACAATGGACAACTTAACTACCAACTGGCGGGCTTCTCCCGTCCAGGCAAACCACAGTTGCAGTGGGCACTGCTTCCACTCACATGTGTCTCTCACACAGACAGGCTCTCTGTGTTCCCAGGCTGAGACACTCACACAACCACCTGGCATCCTTTTATATCCACCTCCCATTATTCATTAGTAAGCAGGTGCGATACTGACCAGACTAGGCCACATAGGAAAGGAATCTGGGCGAGATATACCTGCCCTCATCCACTATTCCCACATGATTCTCACAGAGCTCAAAGCACTCAGTCAAGTCATGCTGATTTAGGTACTCAACCTTCAGTGAACAATTCATAAGGGCGGGTGCCGAAGTGGAATCTATGAATGTGAAAGCCATTTTCGCCCAAAGGAAGGCAGAGAGGGAAACGGAATCTGCACGCAAGAAAGCAGAGATGGAAGCTCAATCTGCACGCAAGAATGCAGAGAGGGAAGCTGAATCTGCACGCAAGAAAACAGAGATGTAAGCTGAATCTGCATGCGAGAAGGTGGAAATAGAAGCCCTGTAGAAGGAATGTGAACATGCAGCAGCCATGGCAAAGCTAAAGGTCTTCCAGCAAGCCATAGGTAGGAGCCGAGGAGGCAGCCTCAATTTGTGAGAATTCAATATGGAAGACTCAAATAAGCGCACAAGAGACTACGTGCCTAGCCAAGCCAGCGAACCTCTGACCACCAAAAACATTCCCGTCAGTATTGACCCCTCTTCAAAGCATCAAAATATCCATCTGCCTGCAGCTCCCAGCTTTCATGGCCAGTCCAATGTGCCACAAACATTCAAACCTGAACCTCCTTCATGCTTCAATACACAATCAGATCCTACACCCCAGCAAAGCCATGCAGCTCCAGTCAAATCTTTGGCAGAAACTATTCTCAGAAAGCCGGTTGCTGCAATAAATGCTTATGCCGCTCAATACTATCCTACGTTTCTAAGTCAAGACGCTACAGACCATATGAACAGTGCTAGTCAGCCAGCAATTGTCTTCCCAAAGTCAGAGAAACCGACACGTCTGACTTTGCAAGGTACATGGTTCGCCGTGAACTTACTAAGACCGGTCTCACAAGATTTGATGATCAACCAGAGAACTATAGAGGTTGGAAATGTGCCTTTAAAGCCGCAATTAGTGACCTTGGCATCACTGCTGATGAAGACCAGGATCTGCTAATCAGGTGGCTCGGACCTCAATCCACAGAGCGGGTCAAGAGGCTCAGATCCATCCACATCAGTAATCCAGCAGCTGGTCTCATGGCTTCATGGGAAAGACTAGAACGTAGCTTTGGCAGTCCCAAAGCTATAGAGAATGCATTGTTTAAGCGACTACAGGATTTCCCCAAAATATCTGGCAAGGACGGTTCAAAATTCCTAGAGCTCAGCGACCTGCTCTTAGCGCTCCAGTTTGCCAAGGCAGACACACACCTACCTGGCCTCAGCTACCTGGACACCGCTCGTGGGGTAACACCCATAGTTGCCAAGCTACCCTACAACTTACAAGAAAGGTGGACCATACGAGGGTCAAACTACAAAAGACAATACCAAATCTCTTTTCCTCCATTTTCCTATTCTTTGACTTCATCAAGGAGATTGCAGAGTGCAAAACCGACCCCAGCTTCTGCTAAGAAGAACCCAGAGGCACTGCGTCATCTCCTAAGTATGAGAGTTCGTGCTTTCACAACAGTAACCGCAGCATGCCGGTGTCTGCAAAAAAGACAGAAGTTCTGCCTACACCGACATCAGCGCCAGAAAAAGGCAATGAGGGTGAGAAAGTGGAAAATCTGAACCGCCAGTGTCCAATTCACAAACTGCCACTCCCCTGAAGAAGTGCATTGGCTTCAGGAAGAAACCCCTTCAAGAACGAAAGGAGCTCTTGAAGAAGTTTGGAGTATGCTTCAGGTGCTGTGCCTCTACCGAACATCTTGCGAAGGACTGTGTCATTGCCATCAAGTTTCTAGCGTGCCATAGCGAAGACCACATACAAGCGCTCCATCCATCACAGCCTGACTCTGCATCTACACCTTCTCCCACCACAAGTCATGGGGGGAGAGTTCACTCCAAGCGACAAGCCATGTTGCAGTATCTTTCTCATGCACTGATCTGCGGAGAAGGTCTTCGAGACAAGTCCTGCACAAAGATTTGCCTGGCAAGGGTGTATCCCAAGGGTCATCCAAAAAAGGCAGTGAAGGTGTACGTTAGTCTGGACGACCAGAGCAACAAATCACTGACCACGTCAGAACTCTTCGACTTAAAAAGAAATGTCTATCGCTACACCTTGGGCACCTGCAGCGGCATTATAAAAACCTCTGGAAGAAGGGCCAGTGGCCTCATAATAACTTCTCTTGAGAAGGACGCTATGGAGATACCGCTACCCATGCTTGTTGAGTGTAACCAAGTACCATTCAACAGGGAAGCAATCCCAATGCCAGAAGTCTTCAGCATCCTCATCTCAAAATTATAGCCAAAGAGATGCCACCCCGGGATGACAAGGCAGACATCCTAATTCTCCAAGGCAGAGACATTATACGACTGTACAAGATGCGTCAACAAATCCACGGACTTCTCAATGAACCGTACGCCCAGCGCCTTGAGCTAGGCTGGGTCATCATCGGCAAAGTCTGTAGCGACCAGACAAAGGATCCAAGCAACATCTCCTCTTGCAAAACCCTTATCACGTCAGATGACCACAACTTATCCCCCCAGTCATACCCATGTCACTACTGGGTGAAGAAGAAGTCAAACAACACTAAGTGGCAACATCAACCATCTGACAATTCAAGTTTGCTTTATCATCGAGACTACAACCTCGAGACAACAATACTCGATCCTTCAACCAAGGACAAGATAACACCTACAGAGGAAGACAAGGTGATCATCAGGGTCACGAGCATTAAACCCACCAAAGACTACTGTAACAACTGGGTAACTCCCTCGCCTTCTCTTCCAGCAAAGCCTGAGTTGCCAAGGGATCTGCAGCAAGTAACTGCTAATTTCCCAACCTTTGATGCCTATCTCCATCACAAGCCTGGTCAAGCCGAAGCCGTGCTAGACTTCAGTGCTCAGAGTAAGAGCCCCTCTCTCAACAGCCTACCTCTTACCAATGGTGCTAGCATTCTCCCCACGCAATTCAGCCTCAGCACACTGCCGGATGTCGAACAAGACACGTTCACTTCCCAAGCATCACCCTGTGATTAACTTGCTATTGAACGAGGAGCCTCGCCTGTTGAAAACAGCATCCACGCTCCTCTTGGGTTCAAAACACCCATCACAGTTCAAGGCAGGGTACCACTGAGACAGCTTGCTACTCAGGGCATGAACAGGAACACTATGTTACCATCTCAGAGACAGCAAAGGTGGAAGATGGGGAAGGAGTCCCTAAAGGCCTTACAGCAACTCCAAGCCCTGCACCGTAGTTTTTTAAAGACTGTTTCAAACATTATTAAGAGACAAGTCTACATTCCTACAATGCATCTATGAGGACTACAGCCGCAGGAACCTCTGTGAGTACTTCAGTCTGCTGGCTCCTTTGAGAAGGAGTCACATGAACTTAACTTTGTCGCTGGACTCTGCCACAGCGGGGAGCATGCCTCCACATGCTGCTGCCATGCTAGTACACAGGACTATCAGTGTCCAACTGAACTTTGAACTTCCCCTTGTGGATTACAACTTCTGCCGTTGGGTTGGTGGAAGAGTTGCATGTTGTGGCTTCCCCAATCCGAAGATGGGTTTTTCTATTGGACTTATTTTATTATTTTTTCATTTTTCATTCAAGGTCTACATTTTATTGCAAGTATGTACTTGATTTCTGCATTCTGTTGCATTGTTTTGTCTTCTCTCCTCTCATTGCAGGTTTCATGATGTCGAGGGACAGAGTTGACTCCTTCGTCGCATAAGGACTTTTGAAATCTGACGATTTCCGATGGGGAGTGTTGTGTCCCACGAATGAGAACAACCTGTAATGTATATTCCCTGTGTTCAGTTATTTTTCTCCTATCAGCAAAATTCCCTGTTGTTGCTAGGTAGAATTTGACTGTGTGAAGATTGTCCCTATGTCTCTCCCATAGTTGGGCTCTGTATTTGGTTGCTCCTCCCTTCTTCACTTTAGTCTACAGCAGCCATTATTCTAGATGCATGTGTACTGCCCTGTACAGATTACTCCTTTTTACCTACTGTTCATTGTAACTAATACAAGATTGTGGAAGAAAACAGCAGTTTCTCCTCGTCTTTCTACAGTTGCATTGCCGGTGGAGTTAACCTATCTGCGGATGCCTGGTGGTGTGAATACGAGCTATACAATTATCTAAGAAGCTGATAGTTAGAACGCTTGGAATTTGCAGCCATCAGGAAGAGGCAGAATAGTGGAGACTGGAGTACACAGATTAGTCTGAATGGCTTGCACACGATACCTAGTCCAGCAGTGATAATCTGCTGATACAGCACTGATTTTATTAAAACCACAGAAAGCCTCTGAGCAAGTGATTGATCCCTGGAATCAGGCTCTCAGCTCCTTCATCATACTACTCTCAGATTAAATAGCAAAAACCTGTTGATAGATTCCTTTTAACTAATATTCCATCTTTAGGTTATTTTCCATCCTTATTCCTTTTTCCCTGTAATATGATTCCCATCATGCAGCAATTTTCCATGATGCTCATCACCTTACGTTGCTCCTGCTCCCATTTAGTGACAACCAATGAAAAATTACATAGATCTGCTGTGCGTTGATATATGCTGCAGAGAATATCACTGTTCTCATGTAAGAGAAAACACTATGGAACAGATTTAGGAAACCTAAAGTAAAAACTTTTGGTCAAGTGAACCAATCATTGAAGCGCAGCTGGTTGGGAAAAGGATATATGCAAAGAAGAGAATTGCTGGAGTGTTACTTTAAAAGAAATTTGTTAGCAGATTTACAGTATACTTCATCTGAGATCAGCATAATGTAGGCAAAAGGAAACTGACTCCAATGATGTTGTTACGGAGTGTGTTTAGGATGGCAAAATAAAGAGAGCAACACGGAGTGGACCCTCTGGGTCACAGCTCCAGAGCCCCTGCGGACGAGTTGGACAAGGTGGAGCCACCCCCTATACAGGGAGTGTTAGGGGCAGGCCCACAAGGGATGGAACCGTGACAGCCGGAGCCAAAGGGACGACTGGGTGAGCACCAGGGGAACTAGGGTGGAAAGTCAGCGGAGCAGCGGTATGGGAGACAGCGGTAGGAGCCAGAGGAACACAGAGGAACACAGAGACTTGGAGGGTTCGGAGCAGGTAGTGGCTGGAGGCTGCAAGAGAGAAAGAGAGTAAGAGAGTACAAGGGGGTCACAGGAGCGCAAGCACACAGAGAGGATTGCAGGGAAAACCAGAACCGCCAGAATGGCGAACCCAGAGAAAGACAGCAGAAAAACCTAACTAAGCGGCGCAAGGAGATACAGAGTATGCAGGGCCTGAGTGCATACTGAGCGCTGGCCAAAAGGACAGCAGCCCGGGAACGATACACAGGCGTCTTACCTGGGGAGACGCCTGCCAGAAATAGACGATGGGCGCCGCCATGTTGGGGGCGGAGCCACCGCGTCACATGGTGCCGTCAGAGCGCTGGCCACAGGAGCGTTGGAGCGACGTCAGGGAGGCCAAAGGTCAGCAGCGGGGACGCGCCGGGGAGTGGGTGCGCGCCGGGAGGTGCGCACAGGACCCTGCAGGTGAGTATCGGTGGCGGCTATGACAGTACCCCTCCCTCTACTCCTTCCTCTCCTAAGGTTGTCGAGAAATCGTTTCATGATCCGAGGTGCATTAATGTTTTCTCGAGGTTCCCAGGACCTCTCCTCAGGGCCGAAACCCTTCCAATCGACCAAAAACAAAGTTCGACCTCTAACAGTCTTTGTGGCGAGTATATCCTTAACCTCAAAGGTATTATCAGAACTGCTGGGTTGGAAATTTTGCAAAGCGGTTGAGTGGTAGTGATTAAATACCGCAGGCTTGAGGAGGGATACATGAAAAACATTGGGAATTCTTAGCGAGACAGGCAGTTTTAATTTGTAGGCCACGTCATTGACGCGCCTTAGAATTTCAAAAGGACCGATGAAACGTGGATCCAACTTATAGGAAGGGACCTTTAGTCTGATACACTGTGAGGAAAGCCAGACCCTCTCCCCAGGGGAGTACGGAGGAGCATCTAAACGTCTCTTATCGGCGTAATCCTTCATTTTGTGACTGGCTCTCTCAAGGGCCTCCCTGGTGTCCCTCCAAATCTGGGAGAAATCTATCGACACAGCATCCGCCGCCGGTACACCCGAGGTGGGGGAAACGGGAAGGGGGATGCCGGGATGTTGTCCAAAAACCACAAAAAAGGGAGACTTGGTAGAGGCTTCACTGGGATCATTATTGTACGCGAATTCAGCCCACGGAAGAAGAGAAACCCAGTCATCTTGGTGCGCGTTGGAAAAATGCCGGAGGAAGGAAGTCAGGACTTGATTGACCCGTTCCACTTGTCCGTTTGACTGGGGATGATAGGCTGATGAAAAATCCGGAGTTATCTTCATCAATCCACAGAGAGCTTGCCAGAATCGAGAGATGAATTGGACTCCTCTGTCCGAGACAACGTGCCGAGGAAAGCCATGGAGACGGAAGACGTGGAGCAAGAAAATCTTTACAAACTCGGGGGCAGAAGGCAAACCAGACAATGGAACAAAGTGAGCCATCTTAGAAAACCGATCCACGACCACTAAGATAACCGAACATCTCGAGGACATAGGCAGATCGGTGATGAAGTCCATAGCTATGTGGGTCCAAGGAGTCGTGGGTATGGGCAATGGATGTAGGAGCCCATAAGGTCGGGATCGAGGGACCTTGTTCCTGGCACACGAAGGACAGGAAGTGATGAAGTCCAAGACGTCTTAGCGAAGCGATGGCCACCAATAGTGACGGGAGACGAGATAGAGAGTCTTCCTTACTCCAGCGTGTCCCAAAAATTTAGATGAGTGCCCCCAGCGTAAGACCCTAGCATTGTCCCTACCTGGAACAAAGGTCTTACCGGGTGGTGGAGAAAGTACGCTTAGGGGAGCCACAGTGATAATCTTAGCTGGATTGATGATGTGCGCTGGATCATCCTCACTGTCCACAGGCGAAAAGGAACGAGACAGGGCGTCAGCCTTGACATTATTATTCCCTGGCCGGAAGTGGAGCTGAAAATCAAAGCGCCCGAAGAACAAAGACCATCTAGCTTGACGCGGGTTGAGTCTTTGGGTGGTCTGAACATAAGCCAAATTCTTATGATCCGTGAATATGGTAAACGGATGGACAGCTCCTTCAAGAAGATGGCGCCACTCTTCGAGGGCGAGTTTAATGGCCAGTAGTTCTCTGTCTCCGATAGCGTAATTACGTTCTGGGGCGGAGAAGACCTTGGAGAAGAACCCACATGTGACCATGCGTCCAGAGGAGGTTTTTTGTAGAAGAACAGCTCCTGCACCCACAGATGAGGCATCAACCTCCAGGAAAAATGGCCTATTGGCATCTGGACGGTGGAGTACCGGAGACTTAGCGAATTCCTGCTTTAAATCTTTAAAAGCGGCTTCAGCCTCCAGCGGCCAGAAGTGGAGATTAACCCCTTTGCGAGTGAGAGCTGAGATAGGCTTGACTAGGGAGGAAAAATGCGGGATGAATTGCCTGTAAAAATTGGCGAAGCCCAAAAAACGCTGGATTGCCTTCAGTCCTTGGGGACACGGCCACTTGAGAACGGCAGAGACCTTTTCAGGATCCATCTCCAAGCCAGTACTCGAAACGATGTAGCCAAGGAATGGTAGAGAGGACTGCTCAAAGAGGCATTTCTCCAACTTAGCAAACACGTAATTCTCCCTGAGACGATGTAGAACTTGACGGACATCGCGGCGGTGGGTAGACAAGTCGGGAAAGAAAATCAAGATGTCGTCCAGATAGACCACTACACAGACATAGAGGAGATCTCAAAAGATGTCGTTGACGAGTTCTTGGAATACTGCAGGAGCGTTGCAAAGTCCAAATGGCATTACTAAGTACTCGTAATGCCCGTCCCGTGTGTTGAATGCGGTCTTCCATTCATCCCCGGACCGTATACGAACTAGATTGTAGGCTCCTCGCAGGTCCAGCTTGGTGAAGACTCATGCTCCTCTCAAGCGATCGAAGAGTTCAGGAATCAATGGAAGCGGGTACTTGTTTTTTACCGTGATGTGGTTAAGGCCCCGATAATCATTACATGGATGAAGAGTCCCATCCTTCTTCTTCACAAAAAAGAAGCCTGTGCCAGCAGGCGAGGATGATTTTCGAATGAAGCCTTTGGCTAGGTTCTCTTGGATGTACTCCGACATAGCCTGCGTCTCGGCTAAAGAGAGAGGAAAAATTCTGCCGCGGTGAGGAGTGGCACCAGGAATGAGCTCGATAGGGCAGTCATAAGGTCGGTGAGGTGGAAGAACCTCAGCCTCTCTCTTGTCGAAGACATCCGCGTAGACCCGATATGCGGGCGGCAAACTAGAGGAACCAGGGAAGAGACGGGGAACACCTACAGGATGCACCGGCTGCAGACACAGAGACCGACAAGAGTCCCCCCAGCACAAAACATTGCCGTTACGCCAATCTAAAGTGGGTTCATGAAGTCGCAACCAGGGAAGACCAAGGAGAATAGGATGAGAGATACCGGCTAAAACAAAAAACGAGATTTTCTCCTTGTGCAAGGTGCCAATCTGAAGCTCGACCTCGTGCGTAACTAACTTAAAGGCCTCTTGCAAGGGATTACCGTCTACAGATGCAAGGACTTGGGGACTCTCAAGGGCCTTCACAGGGACCGAAAATTTGGAAACTACATCGAGTCTAATAAAATTCCCAGCGGCGCCTGAATCCACGTAGGCTGCCAAGGAGACCCGCTTGCCACCCACATGCAATAGGACAGATAGAGAAAGGGGTTGAGAGGAATCATGCACACCTAGGGAGGCCTCTCTTACCTGACCTAGGCGGAGAAGTTTTCCGGACGATCCGGACAGGTACGGAGCAAATGAGACCCGCTACCGCAATAGAAACATAGGCCGTGAGAACTTCTCTCCTTGCGTCGCTGTTCGGAGAGTTTCAAGCGATCTACTTGCATAGGCTCGGGTCCTGATGCAGAGGGAAAAGCCCTAGACCGAGGACTGGGTGGTCTGCGAGGAGATGGCAGCGGGCGCGCGAGTCTTCTCTCACGAGCTCGTTCCTGGAACCGCAGATCGATTCGGGTTGCCAAAGAGATTAGATCCTCAAGAGCCGTGGGAGTGTCGCGGCCTACCAACTCGTCCTTAATACGACCCGAAAGCCCCCTCCAAAAAGCACCTACCAATGCCTAATTGTTCCAACCCAAATCTGATGACAGAGTCCGGAATTGGATGGCATATTGCCCCACGGTTAGGGACCCCTGGCATACACCGAACAGAGACTCAGTGGTGGAGGCGAGACGACCTGGCTCGTCGAATACGCGACGAAAAGTGTCCAAAAAATTTGACAAATGGGCAACCAGGGGGTCATCATGCTCCCAGAGGGGGTTTACCCATGCCAAAGCGTCCCCCTCGAGGTGGGAGATTATGGAGGCCACTTTAGAGCGATCCGTGGGGTATGCCTGAGGCTGCAACTCGAAGTGGAGGCAACATTGGTTCAGGAAACCGCTGCATAGTTTAGCGTCACCATTATAGCGGGGTGGTTTGGCCAACCACGGAAGGGGATGAGGGCCAGTAACTGGAGGAGGAGCAGCCGCGGCTGCCTGGAGCGCGAGTAATCGGCCATCAACCGAAGCCATGTAGCTGAGGATGTGACTTTGTGCGTCCCGCTGCTGCGCTAACTCTTGCTGTAAGCCGGCCAGCTGGGCCGCATTACCAGGATCGGAGGTTTGGAGGGCCATCGATTTCATAAAGGACATTATGCGCGTTTGATTCTCTCGTAAAAAAGTAACTCCAGCGGGGTCCATGGCCTGTGTATCTGTTACGGAGTGTGTTTAGGATGGCAAAATAAAGAGAGCAACACGGAGTGGACCCTCTGGGTCACGGCTCCAGAGCCCCTGCGGACGAGCTGGACCAGGTGGAGCCACCCCCTATACAGGGAGTGTTAGGAGCAGGCCCACAAGGGATGGAACCGTGACAGCCGAAACCAAAGGGACGACTGGGTGAGCACCAGGGGAACTAGGGTGGAGAGCCAGCGGAGCAGCGGTACGGGAGACAGCGGTAGGAGCCAGAGGAACGCAGAGACTTGGAGGGTTCGGAGCAGGTAGTGGCTGGAGGCTGCAAGAGAGAAAGAGAGTAAGAGAGTACACGGACAAGGGGGTCACAGGAGCGCAAGCACACAGAGAGGACGGCAGGGAAAACCAGAACCGCCAGAATGGCGAACCCAGAGAAAGACAGCAGAAAAACCTAACTAAGCGGAGCAAGGAGATGCAGAGTATGCAGGGCCTGAGAGCATACTGAGCGCTGGCCAAAAGGACAGCAGCCCGGGAACGATACACAGGCGTCTTACCTGGGGAGACGCCTGCCAGAAATAGACGATGGGCGCCGCCATGTTGGGGGCGGAGCCACCGCGTCACATGGTGCTGTCAGAGCGCCGGCCACAGGAGCGTGGAAGCGACGTTGGGGAGGCCGGAGGTCAGCAGCGGGGACGCGCCAGGGAGCGGGTGCGCGCCGGGAGGTGCGCACAGGACCCTGCAGGTGAGTATCGGTGGCGGCCGTGACAGTTGTATCACTTAAGATTACTGTGTGCAGAAGTTCTGACAGAGTTTTTAGATTTAGAGTTGCAGCAGAGCTGAGAAAGCTAACCCTGCCCACACCAGGCTCTGGATGTACATAGTCTATAGACAGTGAGCTGCTTATCAACGGAGGGGGTGGAGTCAGACTTGGACTTTCAGTCTAACAGTCTAAATAAACAACACCACACAGCCAGACATGTGACACATGAATACTGTGTTTTAAATCCTACCTCATGCTGTCCTCAGATTACATAGCAAAAGCCTGCTGACAGATTCCCTATAATATTAATAAAAGTTTGTTTCAACTGTAATATACCTATTTAGCTATGTGGAGTGATCATTGAGTATTTTCTTGCCTAGCTCCAATTTGTTGTACAGAAAGTATAATAATAATAATAATAATAATAAATTTTATTTCTATAATGCCGACATATTCCGCTCTTTACACTTCGGAGGGGATTTGTACAGACAATAGACATTACAGCATAACAATAATCACATAGATTATAACAAATACCAAGAGGAATGAGGGCCCTGCTCGCAAGCTTACAGTCTATGAGGAAAGAGGTAGACACGAAAGGTGGGTGGTAAAAGTTGCACTGATTGTATGGACCAGCCATAATGTTAAGTGTGTAACAGTACAGACACAGAGGGCTAATGGATGCATAAAGCATGTGGGAACATGATGCGGGGAACCTGGCTATGGTAAAACTTTTGGCTGTGCCACACAGAGATAGATTAGGTTAATGTGTTGAGGCAATAGGCCAGTCTGAATAAATGCATTTTCAGGGCACGCTTAAAATTGTGGGGCTTGGGGACTAATCGTATTGACCTGGGAAGTGCATTCCAAAGAATTGGCGCAGCATGTGTAAAGAGGGAGGTTCTGATTATTGAGGATGCTAACCTCAGGTCATCAGCAGAGCGGGGGGCGCGGGTAGGGTGGTATACTGAAACAAGGGAGGAGATGCAGGGTGGTGCTGAGCCATGGAGTGCTTTGTGGGTGAGGGTAATAAGATAATACTGAATTCTGGAGTGGATGGGTAGCCAGTGTAATGACTGGCACAAGGTAGAGGCATCGGTGTAACGATTGGTGAGGAATATGATCCTGGCAGCAGCATTCAAGACAGATTGGAGAGGGGAGAGTTTGGTAAGAGGGAGACCGATTAGAAGAGAGTTACAATAGTCGAGACGAGAATGAATAAGAGAAACAGTAATAGTTTTTGCAGAGTCAAAAGTAAGAAAAGGTCGAATTCTAGAAATGTTTTTGAGGTGCAGATAACAAGAGCGAGCCAGTGATCGAATGTGGGGGGCAAAGGAAAGCTCGGAATCAAGTATGACCCCAAGACAGCGGGCATGTTGCTGAGGAGCAATAGTGGAGCCACACACAAAAATGTCAATGTCAGGTATAGGTACATTAGTAGAGGGAGGGAACACAAGGAGTTCAGTCTTTGATAGGTTCAGTTTCAGATATAGTGAGGACATGATGTTAGACACAGTGTTTAGACAATCGCCGGTATTTTCTAGAAAGGATGATGTGATGTCAGGAGAGGAAGCATACAATTGGATGTCATCAGCATAGAGATGGTACTGGAAACCAAATCTACTGATTGTTTGACCAATAGGGGCAGTGTACAAGGAGAAGAGGAGGGGGCCTAGAACCGATCCTTGAGGAACCCCAACAGTAAGGGGAAGGTGAGAGGAGGAGGAACCGGCAAAAGATACAGTAAAGGAGCGGTCAGAGAGATAGGAGGAGAACCAGGAGAGAAGGGTGTCCTTGAGGCCAATGGAACGGAGCATAGTGAGGAGGAGCTGATGATCCACAGTGTCGCATGCTGCAGAGAGATCCAAGAGAATTAGCATGGAGTAATGACCATTTGATTTAGCTGTTAGTAGATCATTAGAGACTTTAGTGAGGGCAGTTTCAGTAGAGTGTAAAGAGCGGAAACCGGATTGGAGGGGGTCGAGAAGAGAGTTATCAGAGAGATAGCGGATAAGACGGGAGTGGACCAGGCGTTCCAGGAGTTTAGAGATGAAGATTAGAGACAGGTCTATAGTTAGCGGCACAGTTTTGGTCGAGGGATGGTTTTTTAAGTAGTGGATGTATGATGGCATGCTTAAATGAGGAGGGAAAGATAATAGAAGAGAGAGAGGTTAAATATTTTAGTTAGGTGAGGGCTGACAGTAGGGGAAAGGGACTGCAGGAGATGTGACAGAAATGGGTCACTGATGCAAGTGGTTGGGCGAGAAGATGCAAGGAGCCTGCTTACTTCTTCTGTGACTGGTTCAAAATCAGAGAGTGAGCTAGATGCAGTGGGGGAGGGAGGACAGTGCATGGTATGAGGTGATTGGGAGATAATTTCCTGTCGAATCTGGTCAATTTTTTCTTTGAAGTAATTGGCTAGATCGTCAGCTCGGTGCTCCGTGGTTGGGGCCTGTACTCTTGGGTTGAGTAGAGAATGAAAAGTGTCAAAGAGATGTTTCGGATTATTGGACAGTGAGGTGATGAGGGTGTTGAAATAGGTTTGTTTGGAGAGGTGAAGGGCAGTGTTGTATGTTCTAAGCATAAACTTATAATGGATGAAATCTTCATGTAGATTGGAATTCCTCCACAGACATTCGGCGCACCTGGAGCACCGCTGCAGGAAACGTGTTTGCAGGGTGTGCCAGGGTTGTCGCCATCTGTGTTGTGGTGTTCTATTTATAGGGGGTGCAAATTCATCCAGGGCACTTTGAAGTGTTTCATTGTAATGCTTCAGTGCAGAAAGGATAAATTTATGCTCACCACCTATCTCTAATGGAATGCCACACACCAAAATAGAAGGCATTAAGGTCTGTCAGGCAACTTCAATGTCAATCTAATATATAAAGCTCAATGTGAGTGTGTGTGTATGTTTTATGTATGTATGTCCGGGATTAGCATCTGCACCGTCGCAGCTACAGCCACAAAATTTTGCACAGTCACACGTCTGGACCCCAAGAGCGTCACAGGCTATTTTGTGAGGCAAAATTTTAACCCCGTGCGTTCCAATTCACCAAACAATTTTGCCCCTAGGTACATAATGGGGAAAAAGTGTATGTATGTATGCATGTGTGGATGTCTGGGATTGGCATGTGCACCGTCGCAGCTACAACCACAAAATATTGCACAGTCACATGTCTGCACCCCGAGAGCGTCATAGGCTATGTTATGAGGTGAAATTTTAACCTGGCGCGTTCCAATTCACCAAACAATTTTGCCTATTATTCTTATCATTTCTATGGTGTTATCGTCCTTCTGTAAAGCTGGAAATAACACAATTTATTACCGTGCCAACACAGACCACCCTCTGACACAGACTGCAGGGGGAGCCCAGTATCACACAGGATAGGATTAGATACACGGCTCAGCAGTCAGTATCACACAGGATAGGATTAGATACACAGCTCAGCAGACAGTATCACACAGGAGAGGATTAGACACATGGCTCAGCAGTCAGTATCACACAGGATAGGATTAGATACACAGCTCAGCAGTCAGTATCACACAGGATAGGATTAGATACACAGCTCAGCAGTCAGTATCACACAGGATAGGATTAGATACACAGCTCAGCAGTCAGTATCACACAGGATAGGAATAGATACACGGCTCAGCAGACAGTATCACACAGGATAGGATTAGATACACAACTCAGCACACAGTATCACACAGAATAGTATTAGATAGATGGCTCAGCAGACAGTATCACACAGAATGGGATTAAATACATGGCTCAGCAGTCAGTATCACACAGGATAGGATTAGATACACAGCTCAGCAGTCATTATCACACAGGAGAGGATTAGACACATGGCTCACCAGTCAGTATCACACAGGATTAGATACACACCTCAGCAGTCAGTATCACACAGGATAGGATTAGATACACAGCTCAGCAGTCAGTATCACACAGGATAGGATTAGATACACAGCTCAGCACACAGTATCACACAGAATAGTATTAGATAGACGGCTCAGCAGACAGTATCACACAGGATAGGATTAGATACACGGCTGAGCAGTCAGTAACACATGATAGGATTAGGTACACGGATCAGCAGTCAGTATCACACAGGACAGGGTTAGATACATGGCTCAGCAGATGGTATCACACAGGATAGGATTAGATGCACTGCTCAGCAGTCGGTATCACACAGGATAGGATTAGATACACAGCTGACCAGTCAGTAACACACGATAGGATTAGATACACAGCTCAGCAGAAAGTATCACACAAGAGAGGATTAGGTACACAGCTCAGCAGACATTATAACACAGGATAGATACACAGCTCAGAAACAGGATGTGCCAAAGGAGAGGACATTTTCATTCCAAGAATTCCACTCATTCCATCTGATTTGTTTTTTGATTTTAAACGCCTCCAGTTTCCAGTTCAATTGCTATTTGCAATGTTCATTAACAATGCTCAGGGACAGTCCTTGAAAGTAGTAGGGATCGATTTGCAATCTCCATGCTTTTCTCATGGTCAACTTTACATGGTCTGTTCAAGAGTTGGAACTGCCAAAAATCTGTTCATCTTTGCACCAAAAGGAAAAACCAAAAGTGTTGTTTATCAAAAGGCTCTTGAATGAGTTGAAAATAAAATACTATCAATACTTGGGTAATCATTTAGTTAATTTGTGTTGCAAATCTGTAGTGTTGAATATATGATGTGAAATGCTTTTATGTGCAATATAATCATTATAATTTGTCATAACTAACCACAGTTGGTTACTATGCCCAGGCAACGCCGGGCTCTTCAGCTAGTCTCCTATAAAAGATAAGAAAGCTTCCTGGGAAGTATGAATGGAATACTAGGGTAATATTAGAGAAATAAAATGTTATTTCTTATTTTACAGGTTTATTAAGTATGTGTGTTACAATTAGAAAAGTGTTGTCTTACCAATCAGGCAAGCGTGTCTGCACATTGTAAATTCTCTAATCTGATCATCAGAGACTATAGAAGAAATCTGATCGAAAAGAAAACATGCTCTTCATCACACATCAACACTAGTTTAGTCAATTCCTTGTTTTATCTTTATAACTGAAATGAGCCCTCGCCCTTCCTGTCTGAGAGGTACAGTGTTGTCAGAGCTTCCTGAGCTGGCACTGTGGCAACTTTGTTGTCTTCTGTAGCTGCTAAATTAGTTAAAAATAATGCTAAAAGGTGCAAGATACAAGTTCATTTATTCAATAATAGGAATCGCTCAAAAAGACTTGCCTGTACTAGTGGACAGAAGACTTAACCATAACCGCTTAACCCTCGGAGCTTTTTACGTTTTTGCCTATTTGGCTCCCCTTCTTCCCAGAGACATAACTTTTATTTTTCCATCAATATGGCCATGTAAGGGTTTGTTTTTTGCAGGACGACTTTTGCTTTTGAACTACATAACTGGTTTTACCATTTTGTGTACTAGAAAACGGGGAAAAAATTCCAAGTGCGGTGAAATTGCAAAAAGAAGTGCAATCCCACACTTGTTTTTTGTTTGGCTTTTTTTTACTAGATTCACTAAATGCTAAAACTGACCTGCCATTATGATTCTCCAGGTCATTACGACTTCATTGACACCAAACATGTCTTACTTTTTATCTAAGTGGTGAAAAAAAATCCAAACTTTGTTTAAAAAAAAATTGTGCCATTTTCCGATACCCGTAGCATCTCCATTTTTCGTAATCTCGGATTTGGTGAGGACTTATTTTTGTGTGCCGAGCTGATGTTTTTAATGTTACCGTTTTGGTGCAGATCCTATTTTATTTTGGTGTGGTCATCCTATTCAAGTATTCGTACTCACTCTGGGATCTCTTTCTGTTTCAGCATACTTTTCCTTCTTTTGGTAATTTGCCCTTTGCTCTTCCTTCCAGTTTTTAGGAGGAATGTGAAGTGCTCAACAGCCTTTAGGGTAGCATAGGACCGAGTTGCCATCATCTAGTCTATAGTTAGCATTATCTCAGCTATCAAAGGAAATACTAGTGTCTGAGGGGTCAGGATCTCTAGTTTGTACAGAAACCAGCAGGGTCAGTTGCAGTTTTTAGTGTGTTACCTAATTTTCTGAGTGAGTTGCTACACTATCATAACACATATGTCACATTATTGGACACGTTATGGATTGCTATATGTGTACAAGATCAGATCCAATAATAGTATATGAATAAATTACCAGATCCTCTAACAATCCAGAAATACATTACCATGAGTACCATTAGTACACAAATACATTATCAGAAACCCCATCAGTACAGAAATACATCACCAAAACCACCAACAGATCAGGAATACAGCACCAGAAACACAATCAGTACAGTAACACATGACCAGAAGCACCAACATTATAAAAATACAGTATTACAACCAAACATCAGTACATGAATACTGAGCATAATAGACATACAGTTGTGGCCAAAAGTATTGACACTCCTGCAATTTTGTCAGATAATGCTCAGTTTCTTCCTGAAAATGATTGCAAACACAAATTCTTTGGTATTATTATCTTCATTTAATTTGTCTTAAATGAAAAAACACAAAAAGAATTGTCCTAAAGCCAAATTGGATATAATTCCACACCAAACATAAAAAAGAGGGTGGACAAAAGTATTGGCACTGTTCGAAAAATCATGTGATGCGTCTCTAATTTGTGTAATTAACAGCACCTGTAACTTACCTGTGGCCCCTAACAGGTGTTGGCAATAACTAAATCACACTTGCAGCCAGTTGACATGGATTAAAGTTGACTCAACCTATGTCCTGTGTCCTTGTGTGTACCACATTGAGCATGGAGAAAAGAAAGAAGATCAAAGAATTGTCTGAGGACTTGAGAAACCAAATTGTGAGGATGCATGAGCAATCTCAAGGCTACAAGTCCATCTCCAAAGACCTGAATGTTCCTGTGTCTACCGTGCGCAGTGTCATCAAGAAGTTTAAAACCCATGGCACTGTGGCTAACCTCCCTAGATGTGGACGGAAAAGAAAAATTGACAAGAGATTTCAACGCAAGATTGTGCGGATGTTGGATAAAGAACCTCGACTAACATCCAAACAAGTTCAAGCTGCCCTGTAGTCCGAGGGTACAATAGTGTCAACCTGTACTATCCGTTGGCGTCTGAATGAAAAGGGACTGTATGGTAGGAGACCCAGGAAGACCCCACTTCTTACCCCGAGACATAAAAAAGCCAGGCTAGATTTTGCCAAAACTTACCTGAAAAAAGCCTAAAACGTTTTGGAAGAATGCTCCCTGGTCAGATGAGACAAAAGTAGAGCTTTTTGGGCAAAGGCATAAACATAGAGTTTACAGGAGAAAAAAGAGGCATTCAAAGAAAAAAATACGATCCCTACAGTCAAACATGGCAGAGGCTCCCTGATGTTTTGGGGTTGCTTTGCTGCCTCTGGCACTGGACTGCTTGACCGTGTGCATGGCATTATGAAGTCTGAAGACTACCAACAAATTTTGCAGCATAATGTAGGGCCCAGTGTGAGAAAGCTGGGTCTCCCTCAGAGGTCATGGGTTTTCCAGCAGGACAATGACCCAAAACACACTTCAAAAAGCACTAGAAAATGGTTTGAGAGAAAGCACTGGAGTCTTCTAAGGTGGCCAGCAATGAGTCCAGACCTGAATCCCATAGAACACCTGTGGAGAGATCTAAAAATGGCAGTTTGGAGAAGGCACCCTTCTAATATCAGGGACCTGGAGCAGTTTTCCAAACAAGAATGGTCTAAAATTCCAGCAGAGCATTGTAAGAAACTCATTGATGGTTACCGGAAGCGGTTGGTCACAGTTATTTTGGCTAAAGGTTGTGCAACCAAGTATTAGGCTGAGGGTGCCAATACTTTTGTCTGGCCCATTTTTGGAGTTTTGTGTGAAATGATCAATGTTTTGTTTTTTGCTTCATTCTCTTTTGTGTTTTTTAATTTAAGACAAATTAAATGAAGATAATAATACCAAAGAATTTGTGTTTGCAATCATTTTCAGGAAGAAACTGAGTATTATCTGACAAAATTGCAGGGGTGCCAATACTTTTGGCCACAACTGTAAGTGTGATCCTGACAACTTTGAGCTAATCACCAGTATAGGGGTAGGGGCAGTGCAACATAGGTGACAGGGCAATGAGAGAAAGAATGGGTTTGTAATATGATACAGCTAAACTCAGCTGTACTGTCCCTTCTCCCATACTGACTACCTAAATATTATCTGAGATGTGTAGTCATGTGTGCTCTACTCCCAGAACTTTCTAATCTTCAAGATGTTAGACTGGGAGATCAGGACTTTATCATTATATGTAACACACTGAGACACCCCTGAGGTATTGTGGGGGGTGCTCTTCTTTCTCCAGTGTGTTGCAGCCTGCTTATAATTAGTCAGCATCATACAGGATAAAGAAATACATGCCCCCAGTGAAAACTATCCACTTGGATTTAACAAAAGTAAAGTCATTAGGTGCCAAATACTTTGATTGCTTATATAAAGAAGAAATTATAAAAACATGTTTTATTCTACTCTACAGCCACTAATACATCTTGTGTCCAGTTCAACATAAATATCTGGTGAAAAGTCCACTTTAGTCATAATTACAGGGTCTATCACAGTGATCAAATGATCCAATAGGAAAAATTTCCTGTAGTTGCCGGGTGCCAACCGGCAGATCTCGGCAGGCACACTGTGCGTGCGCCCGTCATTTTCTTCCCGGAAGAAGATGCAGGCAGGGGGACTTCACAGGGGGATGCAGGGACACCAGAGGCACCAGGGGGATATCGGGGGACCACATTTCTCTCCTCTGATGTGCAATCATATCAGAGGAGAGAGAAATTAAATGGGAAATTGGACCTTTTTGTTTGTGGTCGCTGTTATTCTGTTAATAGTGGCAATCGCAACACTGCGGTCGGTAAAAACCGACCCAAATCATTTTCTATGGGGCAGCCAATACCCCATAGAAATTCTGGTGCTGGGGGATGCTATACACTCCAGAGATCTTGATGTTGCTTTGTCCACAGTATGCAACATAATCAAGAAGTTTACAATCCATAGCACTACTGCTAACCTAGCTGGACTTGGACGGCAGAAAAAAATTGATGAAAGGTTGCAATGCACGATAGTCTGGATGGTGGATATGCAAACCCAATACAGTTCCAAATAAATTCCAGCTGTCCTGCAGGCTCGGGGTGCATCTGTCTACATTTGAATGAAATGAAACGCTATTGCAGGAAACCAACCTTTGCATTGTGTGTCTGTTTGTTCTACACTAAGTATGGAGAACAGAAAGAGACGAGAACTGTCTGATGACTTGAGAACCAAAATTGTTGAAAAATATCAACAATCTCAAGGTTACAAGACCATCTTCAGACATCTTGATGTTTCTTTGTTCATGGTGCGCAACGTAATCAAGAAGTTTACAACCTATGGCACTGTAGCTAATTTCCCTAGACGTGGACGGCAGAGAAAAATTGTTGGAAAAATTGCAATGCAGGATAGTCTGGATTGAGGGTAAGCAGCCCCATTCAAGTTCCAAAAGAAATTTAAGTTGCTCTGCAGGCTCACTATGCATCAGCAATATTATCAGTGTGAACTATCTGTTCACATTTGAATGAAATTAACGCTATGGCAGGAGACCCAGTAGAATCTCACTGCTGACACGGAGGCATAAAAACGTTAGACTGCAGTTTGCAAAATGTTTGTGAGTAAGTCAAAATTATTCTGGGAAAGTGTCTTGTGGACAGATGAGACCAAGATAAAGCTTTTGGTAAATGGAATGAAGCCTACTGAGAAAAGAACACAGTAACTACAGTCAAACACTACAAAAGTGGGAAGTGGGTAATAAATTAATCTTTCCAACAGTCAAGAAACTTCTAGCGTTGATTCTATATCCAAATATTGAACTTTTTGTGAAGCTCATCAGTGATGAATTCCCCAAAATATCAACAGATATCCATCATGATAACTAGCCACCTTCTCACAAACAGGCTATAAGAGAACTGAAAAGCATGAAAAGGGAGTAATAAAGCCCGCAGACAAAGGTTGCAATGTTGTCATATGGCCAGTAGACTTTTATGAAAAAAAAGGCATTCTGGCAGTTGAAAAATTGTGGATGCTACAAAAGACTAACATTTAAACCCACATCTTCTTTTCAAACAGAAATGCAATTCATCATTAATGAAGCCTTCCATAAAGGGTTATCAGCAAAGAAGTCAAAGGTGGTGTGATTCCAGAATTCCCTTGCACAGCATGCCTATATATCTCCTCCCAAAGGTGCAAAAAGATAGATTAAATTCACCAGGATGTCCCATTGTATCAGGCAATGGCAATCTGTGTGAATGGGTGTGTAAATTTCTTGACCATCACTTGAAACCGATAGTAGAGACACTCGCATCGTACCTCAAATATACAAATGACATGCCTAACAAAATTGAGATCATCTACATGGAGGATGAAATGTGGTTCTTTACATTTGATGTAGAATCACTCTATTCATCCATCCACAATAATCATGGAATCAAAGTTGTGAAAACTTTCCTTACCATGACCAATCTGTATGTGGACTTGATGCAATTTCCACTTAATATATTGACATTTGCCTGAACGCATAACTTCTTTATCTTCAAGGAAGTTTTCTGTCTACAACTAAAGGGAACTGCTATGGGGGCAGCTTTTTACCCCTCTTCACCCTCTGGGAAAGGGAGAATTTTTAATACGCCTTCTGGGGCTCGCCAGTTAGATAGGGGGCTAGCACCTCTGCACACTAGTATGGTAGTAGTTTATCCCACTCTGCTGCCCTCTCAATAACAGTCAAAAATGCTTCCACATCATCCCCCGGGTTCATTTTTTGCATCGCTTGTCTTACTGCCTTCCGGATGTATATTTTATCACCTTGGCTTGGCGGAGGGGTGGATTCTCTGCTGCGGACATCCCCTGCCAGAAGTTACATCTGCCATTGCTGCTATTGGATATGCTGCATCAGGAGTTTATTTGTCTCCAGCTGTACCTGCTGTTGCTTTCAATGCTGCTGGTGGCTTAGGATCAAGTGCTTGATCAACTCCTCCATTTTGTCTAACTGCTGTTCCATCTCCACAGATGCCTTCACTGAGGACATGCAGTTGGTCCACTGCCATCACACTTGGTTATTGGAGATCTTGCCCACACTTTTAGCACCAACTGTGGTAGATCGACTCACTAGGCTGTACATGTAGGTAGACACAGGTACACTGTCTCTTTATATCTTCTGTTAGTTTATTATACATGTGGCATAAACCAACATAAAGTAAAAATAAACACGGCCCTTCGGATATAACAAGAAAACAAAACAAAATGGGGTACAGCATCTGCGGTGATCCGCCTGCTCAGGTTAACAACCACACAATGGTTTTTACACAAAGCTCTGGATTTCCTCTCTCTAGCCTTACTAAACACTGACTGCCTATGGAGGCCGACATTTAAGCCTTAGACCACACCCTGGGGTGGAGATAAGTTGGACAACCTTCCACCTGCTCTATGGTTTTCCACAAAAACTCAGCCCTTCAACAAAATGGCTATTTAACCTCTCACAACACTTAATGTGCTATAGGAAAACTTCTGGGTTTTAAATCACTAAAGCCAAAATCCATAGCGAAACATATCTCCCCTTCAGCACCTTTCCAGTGACTATGCCACAATACACATGTATTAATCTCTTTTCATTATTCTTCCACTTTTTTTACTGTATGTTTGGTTATTCATGTATGTATGTGTATACATGTTGTGACAAAGTCACTGGTAAGGTGCAGGATGGGAAATATGTTTTGCTGCACTTATTGGCTTCAGTGATGCAAAACAAAGAAATTTTCCTCCAGTACATTAAATGCTGTGAGGGGTTAACAACCAATTTGTTTAAAAGGCTGGGGTTTTTTTGTGGACAACCATAGAGTGGGTGGGAGGTTGTCCACCTTATCTCCACCCCAGGGTGTAGTCTGGGGCTTAAATAGCTGGTCACCAGAGGCAGTGTTCAGTGTCTGGAGTAGAACACTCCAGAGAAGTGGTTGTGCAACCTGAACTGTGTGTGTTTTACTAACTGTGAGCGTGAGGAACCCCGCTATCCGAAGGACTGTGCTTTGTGATACCATTTGTTTTGTTTTCCTGTTTTGCATAGGAGGGCATGTTTGTTTTACTTCACCTTGGTTTATCCTGCTTATAATAAGCAGAAGGAAGGTCTTAAAGAGACAGTGTTCCAGAGTCTACTTCCGTGTATCGCCGAGTAAGGCGATCTACTACAGTGTATACCTATATGTATCCATGTATTGTGGTATATCAGCTAGACACGGAGGTAGACATGGAACACTGTGGCTTTAGGAATGCACTTTGTTTATTAGATACAGCATAAACCAAGATAAAGCACAAAAAAGGGCAAAACAGCTAAACAAAATGGTAGCACTAGATACAGTCTTTGCATCAGCGGGGATTAGCCCGCTCAGGGTTTGCAAGATGTTTGGTTCAGGCATAAACAAAACAACAAAAATTTCTCTGGAGTGTTTCCCTCCAGACACTGAATGCTTCTGCCTTTGGAGGCCAGCTACTAAAGCCCCAGACCACACCTTGGGGTGGAGATAAGGTGGACATCCTCCCACTCGCTTTATGGATGTCCACAAAAACCTAACCCATTACACAGTTAGCTAAACCCCTCACAACACTCCAGTATGATGGAGGAAAAACTCTGGGTTTTATATCACTGACGCCAAGAAGCATAGTGAAACATATCTCCCCTCCAGCACTTTACCACTGACTTTGCTACATATCCCCCCTTCTGCCCAAAGCCCGGGATTTTGGCCCCTTCACTTGCTAGGCAGGGGACTCTGGAGAGGGCATCTGCGTTTACATGCAACTTCCCTGGCCTGTGCTACATATGGAAAGAAAAGTTCTGGACCAAGTTTGCCTTCTAAACAACAGCAAAATCTTCAATTCTTCTGAGTACACCTGCACAGTTTTTGAAGTAACTTATTATTATTATTCATTTTTGTAGCGCCATTCATTCTATGGCGCTTTACATATGAAAAAGGGGCATACATAGACAAGTACAATAAACACAAGCACTACAAGGCACACTCAAGTACAGAGAGAAAGAGGACCCTGCCCGCGAGGGCTCACAGTCTACAGGGGATGAGGGAGGATTCACTAGGAGAGGGTAGAGCTGGTTGTGCGATGGTTCATTAGACTGAAGATCACTGCAAGTTGTAGGCTTGTCGGAAGAGGTGGGTCTTCAGGTTCCTTTTGAAAGTTTCTGTGGTAGGCGAAAGTCTGATGTGTTGGGATAGAGAGTTCCAGAGAATGGGGGAAGCACGGTAGAAGTCTTGTATGCATTGGTGGGAAGAAGAGATAAGAGCGGAGTAGAGAAGGAGATCTTGAGAGGAACGAAGGTTGCGTGTAGGTAAGTACTGGGAGACCATGTCACAGATGTTTAGAGGAGACAGGTTGTGGATGACTTTGTATGTCATAGTTAGGGTTTTTAACTGGAGCCTCTGGACAATAGGAAGGGCATGGCAGAGAGGAGAGGCTGGGGAATAATGGGGAGACAGGTGGATTAGTTGGGCAGCAGAGTTTTTGATACTGTATATTGGAGTGGTGCAAGAATACAAGAGGGGAGGCCAGAGAGTAGGAGGTTGCAATAATCGAGGTGGAAATTGATAAGGGTGTGCACGAGTGTTTTTGCAGTTTCCTGGTCAAGGAATGTACGGATCCGGGAAATATTTTTGAATTGGAGTCGGCAGGAGGAGGCAAGGGCTTGGATATGTGGCTTGAAAGAGAGGGCAGAGTCGAGGATCACCCCGAGACACCGAGCATGCAGGACTGGGGAAAGTGAGCAGCCATTGATGGATAGGTTCGGTGGAGGGGTGGAGTGAGATATGGGAAAGATGATGAATTCTGTTTTGTCCATGTTGAGTTTTATAAAGTGAGCAGAAAAGAAAGATGAAATAGTGGACAGACATTGTGGGATTTTGTTCAGCAGGATTTTGTTCAGGAGGTGATGTCAGGTCCATGATACTGCAAACCGTGGGATTCTATGAGCTTTCTTATAGGCCGAAGATGTAGATGGAGAAGAGTAGGGGTCCAAGAACTGAGCCTTGGGGAACACCGGCAAACAGGGGGCGAGGTGAGAAGGTGATGTGGGAGATGGAAACACTGAATGTTCGGTCTGTTAAATATGACGAGATCCAGGATAGGACCAAATCTGTGATGCCAAGAGATGAGAGAATCTGTAACAAGAGGGAATGGTTCACAGTGTCAAAGGCAGAAGACAGGTCCAGGAAAAGGAGGACAGAGTAGTGTAGCTTGCTTTTGGCGGTTAGTAGGTCATTGGTGACATTAGTTAGGGCAGTTTCAGCTGAGTGATGCGGTCGGAAGCCAGATTGTAACCGCTCAAAGAGGGAGCAGGAGGAGAGGTGGGAGGACAGTTCAAGATGGACATGCTGTTCCAATAGGTTTGAGGCATAGGGGAGAAGTGATATCGGGCGATAGCAAGACACAGAGGATAGGTCGAGGGAGGTGTTTTTGAGGATGGGTGTGATCGAGGCATGTTTGAAGGATGAGGGGAAGACACAATTTGTAAGTGAAAAGTTGAAGAGATGGGTTAGGGTCGGGATGAAGACTGTGGCAAGGTTAGAGATGAGGTGGAACGGGAGAGGGTCAAGCGTGCAAGTGGTGAGATGTTATCTTGACAGAAATGTGGAGAGCTGATCTTCATCAGCAGGTTTGTTCCAAACATTTTGGAGAAATAACCGCAGATCTACAATGAATATAAGTTTGTGCAAATCCTTAAACCTCTTCATGTAATTCCAGATAGACTCGATGATGTAGCGATCTGGACTTTCTGGGGCCCATATCATCACTTCCAAAACTCCTTCTTGTTTTCACTAAAGATAGTTCTTAATGATATTATGACATTGGCTGTATATTTGGAGTAATTTTCCTGCTCCAGAATACATTTGGAGTCAATTAAACTCCTCCCTGATGGTATTGCATGATGGATATTATCTGCCTATATTTCTTAGCATTTCTCTCTGTTTCAGGGGGGATTGTGTTTCACATGCTGGGCAGCCGATAAAAAGCATGCAGTGAATTTAGTATCAGATCTGTGTTGTGCTTGAAAACTAAGAGTAATTACAGTACACTTTATAATATAGGAGCTTAGAAGCTGCTGGATATAGAAGCAATGTGTGTGAGAGGGCACAGAAATCATACGAAACTGTGTTCCTATTTTTTCACAATGCCGACAAAAACAAAATTCAGCAAAATGAAAACAACAGTGTTACATAGCACATTGGTAACAAAAAACAGATACTTCTGAGCCATGATGGGCATTCAGACAGATTTAGGTAGATTTAGGCATGTTTCTATACTTTGTAGAAGTTTGGAAAAACCCTCTTTATGCTTTAAACCCACTATCAATATCTATTTATGTATAGAATTGACTGATAAAGAGAAATAATGCCAAGGCTACAGATTGGCACTAGTGGTAATAAAACCATAACAAGAAGACAGAGGACTAAATGTAAGAGCAAAATTTGTAACAGGAACACCACCCATGCACAGTGTACTGTACTATTTAAAAATATGGTATTACCTTATGTGACTGAGGGGAGACTTGGGTTAAAGTGCTAGCTCTGCACCAAGAAATAGTTTATAGGGTAATACTATTGTTAAATAAAAAAAAAAAAAATCTCACACTTCAGGCTAAAAATCAATAATTTCATTGTATTGTACATCATTTCTCAGTGCTTGTTAGTTAACTTATAGGTTTTTCGCAATACCCTTTTAAAAACTTAAGGTTTGTGGCTAAACTGTTTCCTGTTACACTACTATGAGTATTGAAGATAGTCTAGTCTTGTATGCAAAACGCAACTGAACACAGAAATCTTCAGTTAAGTCTTCCTTTCTTAGACTCCGCCTCAAGTGCTGCCATAGCTGAGAACAATTCAGTTGCAAAAAAAATAATTTAATTTCCTGTCCTTCCTATTTTTTTCCGCTCTTACTTTGTGACAAGATGACAAATCTGTCTGAACCACAACTGAATGACAGAGCTGGTAAGCATTGCCTGGTACATGATAACTGTTGTACTATATTATCTCTACTTTCGTGCATTTATATTTCTTTTTTGTTATCTCTGTCTTCATCTTTTGCTGAGATGCCATTAGCTAGAAATATTATAAATCACAAGGCTTTTCTCCAGCTTCGCAGCTCGGATATGTCTCCAATGCATAAGTGTATAATGCAGCTGTGTAAGTTCTGTAATAGTCTAGTAGTCTGTAGTCATAAATGTATTTTTAATGGTGAAATTGCATTGTTATAATATAAATTGTTACAAATCTAGTTCTACTCTTTATGACCTTGTTGTGACATTCCCACATTGCTGGTGTCTTCAGGTTCATGCATTATTATATGTGTCTGCATTAGATACATATTATTGCATTTGTCAACTTGTGAAGATGTGTATACATGCTATATGATGTTTGCAATAATTTTGGGCCATTTTAATCTACATGTAATGTATGCCAAGATGCATGTCACAAGAACATTGCCCAGCCACACATATTAATATAGATAACAGTCACTTTAATATGTCTGTACACAGGTGTGCAATCACACATCTATAGCCCATGGTTGTAGAAACTGGGACATTCACAATAAGAATACTGAATACTGATTTATTACATACTGTATATATATAGAATTTATATTGTGAAATTAAAAGTATAAATTATGTATTTGTATGAGTGATAAGATAAGGATTGGTCTATCTATATATCTATCTATTCCATATCTAGCTATCTGTCTATCTTTCTAGCTATCACTATCTATCTGTAATCAATCAATTTTTTTTTTTAAATAAGGTTATATCACAGATTTCCCAAATTTTAGGGTTAATAATTATACATCATAAAAATCTTATAAAACATGTCTCATTTGCTCTGTAGCTGAAGATTGTTCCTTAGGACAAACCATATGATCTGGTAATAACTTTTGTGATTCCCGAATCAGGTGAGCAACTGACATAAAGCATAAGGCTGAGTTCACACGTGGCGTTTTTTTCGCGTTTCCGCAGCGATCTTAACTGCGCGATTTTGCCGCGAAAATGTGAAAAATAAGCATCCCATGCATTCCTATGGGATTCCGCAATGCTGTGCTAATGCTGCGGTTTTTACCGCGGTGGAATCGCTTCGCGGTAAAAAACGCAGCATGCTCATTAATTTCGCGGAATCGCGGCGATCCCACACCCATAGGAATGCATTGTTCTGCTTACTTTCCGCATTTGGCTGTGCACACCATGTGAAAAGTAAGCAGAACATTTGCGGATGGTACCCACGGTACGGAGGAGAGGAGACTGTCCTCCGGGCTTTGGGTATCATATCCCTGTAAAAAATAGAATATAAAATAAAAAATATTGTTATTTTCACCTTCCGACGTCCCGCGCAGCCTTCCCGCCTCTCTCCACGCTCCCGGTCCCAGTAAGCCTTTGCGAGCGATGACGTCCGTTCTCGCGGGATCGCGATGTCTCGCGGTCATTCGCGCGACATCATTGCGAATGACCGCGAGACGTCGCGATCCCGCTAATTACACTTGCAAAATGCTAGTTTTTCCGCGGGAAACGATTTTCCCGTGGAATGGAATTCCGGAATTCTCACGATAATTTCAAGAGTTCCGCTACATGTGAACCCAGCTGTTATGAATGAGTCACCGTAGGAGGCAAAAACAGAAATACTAGCTAAGTGCAGAAAACCAGAGAATTTGGCAGCTATCGGATTACAGACCCCTGAACCTATCAACAACAGCTAGCAGTAGCCGTGGGGGGTTCCTACGGTACCCTAGACCCCTCGATCACAGCCGGAGAACTACATAGCCTAAAGACAGAAAGGGAAATCTAAACTGCCCCAGAGCAGACCCCAAAGCAATAGGCAGCCCCCAACATATAATGACGGTGAAGCAAGATGAAAAAACATTCACACAGATAGAAAGATAGGCTGAGCAAATGATGGGGCCCAAGCTAACTAGATAGGACAGGATAGAAAAGCTGCTGTCTGTAATCCGCCAAAACCCTATCAAAACAAGAGCCAACAGCTGATAGGGAAAAAAGCCCTGAAGACGCTAGGCTTCAAAAAGACTATATCAGTACTCAGGTATTTTCTGAAGACAGAGCAAAAAGGAATTCAGCTCACCCCAGCGGGGAAAGGCAGAAATCAAGGAAAACAATGCAAAACAAAACCAAAACACAAATGCAAAAAGTAGAGCAGAAAACTTAGCTTTTGAGGAGCAGGAATCAGACTGGTCTCCTAGAATCTCTCAGAGAGGTTACCAACAAGGCAGAAGGGCGTCGGCTGCCTTATATCCAGTCAGTAATTCCCGTCACCCAGTCATCATCATCCTGCCCAGGTGCTTGGTAATCAGCCTCACTACCTTCCTTCACCAGAAGAGGGAGTTCATCAGACCTCAATGGTGAAAGGGAAAAAGAACTCACAACACCCAGCCTAAATGATAGGTCACAGATAAGTCATATTTTATTATTCTGTATGAACCTTTTACTAGTATTAGTAAGAAGTCATGTTGAAATCAATTTTTTCACATTTTCTGAACTTTTTTTACGTGGATACTACACTTGTCCAGCGATCATTTTTATTTCTCCATAGGCTTGTGGATGTTTAAAGCAGCAAACACTGTGTTACCTACCCATTCTGGGTCCATCGATGTGTTACAGCCACTGCTCCATTCTTTGTTTACTTCCTGTAGCTATGAGATCAAAACTACAGAGTAGGTAACCACTGCAGTCAATCACCAAGCTCGGTTGCTCGTGCCACCTCCTTCGGCATTACTGCTGAACTTAGTGATTGCCTAAAGTCAGGCTGCTCACATCTAACCTCCTGATGATCCA
This sequence comes from Dendrobates tinctorius, assembly GCF_039654945.1. Taxonomy (NCBI): domain Eukaryota; kingdom Metazoa; phylum Chordata; class Amphibia; order Anura; family Dendrobatidae; genus Dendrobates; species Dendrobates tinctorius. The sequence continues at coordinate 65,507,682 of NW_027361684.1, read as the reverse complement.
ATATGGTGAAACGCGTTGAGGTTTCTTGAATATCAACAAATTATAAGTACTTCTTAAGCTTGCTGTTATCAAAATGTGTTAAGTATATATTATGAGTGCCATTAGGGTTTGTATCTGTCTTTTTGGAATTTTCTTTGGATGTTAATTTTCTTATGGCCACCTTGTGTTAAGATTATAGTGAGCTCAGGGACCCCAAGGGAGAGCCGTCGTGGAGCGGGGGTGCCATTCCGCTGACCAGTAGGGTGCCAACCTCTGCTGTCAGGAAGGCTATACCTTAACAGAGAACAGTACAGTGAGTTACTAAGTGTTTGCATTTGTCACTTTGTTAGGGTGTTACTATTTCACCCCTTTTTTTGCACTTGCTTTTATTGCCTACCTCAATATCAGTCCTTGATTGGCAACCCCTACATACTCCTTTCCTTGTTTAGATAAATGGGTGACTACATGACTCACCAAACTAGGGACATCTAGGAGACGGCTGCCGAGAAGCGGGGGTGCTAATCTCGTTTTGTGTTTATAGTGCCAACCTCCGCTGGTAGGTAGGCTTGTGATAATAGGTATTGTTTACATAGGGTGATGCTAGCCAGCACGGTTGCTTGTATGATGCTTGATAATGTCTTATGGTTTTAATAGGCCTAATAAAAGTAAATTTTTATCTGAATCATCATTGTTATATAAGAATATTCAGAATTGAGAGTCTTCAGTGGTTGATACCTTTTAATGGCTAACTGAAGAGATGGTAACAAATTGCAAGCTTTCAAGACTACTCAGGTCTCTTCATCAGGCATTGACTAATACAAAATCACATTGTTATATAAGGTATTTGTAAGTTTTTCTTAAAACTCAAACATGTAAGACATGGGCTGCAAACAAGGCACAGTCATAGCCGAAAGTGTTGTCAAACTTGAAATTGTTCCAGAAAATTAAGTATTTCTCCCAGAAAAAAATTGGAATTACACATGTTTTGTTATAAACATGTTTATTTCCTGGGTGTGTATTGGAAGGGCACAAAAAAAACAGGGAAAAAAAGGGAAATAGGACATAATTTCACACAAACCTTCAAAATGGGACGGATAGAAATTGTTGGCACCCTCCATTTAAAGAATCAAGAGGAAAAAATAGCAGAGCTCACGATCCCAGAAAAAATGTTCTTTATTCAATGATCCATAAAACATGGATGCAGGAGAATGCAAGTACAGAGATGATCGACGGCTGTTTTACAAACAATGGAGCTTCAACGGGTCTCTTCATTACGTATGTAATGCACCCGGAATTCCCAACTAGTCACAGGTGTGTGCAACGTCTATTCATGATATGTGGGTTCTTAAATGGTGATGGTGTTTATGCCTTACTACACCCTCACCTTAATATTTGGTTGTACACCCTTTGGAATAAATCACTTCCGATAACCATCAACAAGATTCTTACAACTCTCAACTAGAACTTTGGACTACTTTTCTTTTGCAAGCTGCTCCAGGTCTCTCATATTTGAAGTGTGCCTTTTCCCAACAGCAATTTTAAAATCTATCAACAAGTGTTCAATTTTTTGGACCTTGATTTGCCCCTATTTCTCCACTATCCAGACTATCCCTATCCAGGAATTGCAGCCTTTCATCAATTTTTCTCTAATGTCCAAGCCCATGGAGATTATCTACAGCACCATCTGTTGTAAACTTCTTGATTATGTTGTGCACCATGGACAAAGAAACATCAAGATCTCTCAAGATGGACTTGTAACCTTGAGATTGTTAATATCTTTGAACAATTTTAGTCCTCAAGTCCAATTCCTGTATCCTTTTTCTGTTCTCCTTGGTCAGCATGTCACACAATGCAAAAATTTTGGAAAGGTGCCAACAATTTTGTCTAGTCCATATTTGGGGTTTTGTGAAAAATTTGTTTTCACCATGACTATAGTGTTAGTTTCACAATTGTATACTCTTCTTCAGGCCACATTCAAATTAGCCATGTTTATTCACACAAGTGAAACTGTCAGTCATAGTGTTTAGAGTAGTGTTTGTGATGTTTTTGGTTGGTGTAGGATGTCATTTTTTTTCTTGCCTGAAAGAACTGTGGCACATTCGTATGAATATCCATACACATTACCATTTGTTTACTTATTTGTTTTGCCATTTATTTAGCTGATTATGGCTTACTCTGATGTTCAGCCATAGACTTAACAAAACATTTTTTTTTTAAAAATGTCAGAAATGCACACTGACTGATGTTGTTCTTTGCTTTTGATTCCATTTTAACACTCAATAAACTTATAGGTGCTTCTCACAAAATTAGAATAACATCAAAAAGTTAATTTATTTCAGTTCTTCAATACAAAAAGTGAAACTCACATATTATATAGCATTATCACAAAAAGAGTGATCTATTTCAGGTGTCTATTTCTGTTAATGTTGATGATTATGGCTTACAGCCAATGAAAACCCAAAATTTATTATCTCAGTAAATTAGAATAATTAACAAAATACCTGCGAAGGCTTCCTAAGCATTTAAAAAGGTCCCTTAGTCTGTTTCAGTAGGCTCCACAATCATGGGGAAGACTGGTGACTTGACAGATATCCAAAAGGCAGTCATTGGCACACTCCACAAGGAGGGTAAGCCACAAAAGGTCATTGCCAAAGAAGCTGGCTGTTCCCAGAGTGCTATATCCAAGCATATTAACCTCTTAAGCCCCAAGGGTGGTTTGCACGTTCATGACCGGGCCAAGTTTTACAATTCTGACCACTGTCCCTTTATGAGGTAATAACTCTGAAATGCTTCCATGGATCCCGGTGATTCTGTTTTCTTGTGACATATTGTAATTCATGTTAGTGGTAAAATTTCATTCAAATAACTTGCATTTATTTGTGAAAAAAATGGAAATTTGGCGAAAATTTTGAAAATTTCGCAATTTTCCAACTTTGAATTTGTATGCCCTTAAATCACAGAGATACAGCACACAAAAAACTTGATAAGTAACATTTCCCACGTTTACTTTACATCAGCACAATTTTGTAACCAAAATTTTTTTTTGTTAGGAAGTTATAAGGGTTAAAAATTGACCAGCGATTTCTCATTTTTGCAGCAACATTTTATTTTTACGGACCACATCACATTTGAAGCCACTTTGCGGGGTCTATATGATAGAAAATACCCAAAAGTGACACCATTCTAAAAACTGCACCCCTTAAGGTGCTCAAAACCACATTCAAGAAGTTTATTAACCCTTTAGGCGCGTCACAGGAATTTTTTGAATATTTAAAAAAAATGAACATTTAAAAAAATACTTCAGGTTCAATTTTTTTTATTTTACCAAGGGTAACAGGAGAAATTGGACTGCAAATGTTATTGTGCAATTTGTCCTGAGTACGCTGATACCTGATATGTGGGGGGAACCACTGTTTCTGCGCTGGCAGAGCTCAGAAGGGAAGGAACGCCGTTTGATTTTTTCAATGCAAAATTGGCTGGAATTCAGATCGGACGCCATGTCGCGTTTGGAGAGCCCCTGATGTACCTAAACAGTGGAAACCCCCCACAAGTGACCCCATTTTGGAAACTAGACCCCCAAAGAACTTATCTAGATATGTGGTGAGAACTTTAAACCCACAAGGGCTTCACAGAAGTTTATAACGTACAGCGGTACAATTAAAAAATCATATTTTTTCCAAAAAATGATCTTTTCACCCTCAATTTTTATTTTTCCAAGGGTAATAGGACCCTAAAAGTCATTGTGAAATTTGTCCTGAGTACGCTTATACCCCACATGTGGGGGTAAACCACTATTTGGGCACATGGCAGAGCTTGGAAGGGAAGCAGCGCCATTTGACGTTTTTGGCTGGAATTGAGATCGGACACCATGTTGTTTTTGGAAAGCCCCTGATGTACCAAAACAGTGGAAACCCCCCACAAGTGACCCCATTTTGGAAACTAGACCCCCCAATGAACTTATCTAGATGTGTGGTGAGATCTTTGAACCCCCCAGTGCTTCACAGAAGTTTATAATGCCTGGGCATGAAAATAAAAAAAATCGTATTTTTTCCACAAACATGATCTGTTAGTCACCAATTTTTTTATTTTCCCCAGGGTACCAGGAGAAATTGGACCGCAAAAGTTGTTGTCCAATTTGTCCTGAGTACGCTGATACCTCATGTGTGGGAGAAAACTACTGTATGGGCACACGTCGGGGCTCGGAAGGGAAGTAGTGTTGTTTTGGAATGCAGACTTTGATGGAATGGTCTGCGGGTGTCATGTTGCTTTTGGAGAGCCCTTGATGTACCTAAACAGTGGAAACCCCCCACAAGTGACCCCATTTTGGAAACTAGACCCCCTAAGGAACTTATCTAGATGTGTGGTGAGCACTTTGAGCCCCCAAGGGCTTCACAGAAGTTTATAACGCCTGGGCATGAAAATAAAGAAATCGTATTTTTTCCACAAACATGATCAATTAGTCCCCAATTTTTTTATTTTCCCAAGGGTTCCAGGAGAAATTGGACCCCAAAAGTTGTTGTCCAATTTGTCCTGAGTACACTGATACCTCATATGTGGACGAAAACTACTGTATGGGCACTAGTCGGGGCTCAGAAGGGAAGTAGTGACGTTTTGGAATGCAGACTTTGATGGAATGGTCTGTGGGTGTCATGTTGCTTTTGGAGAGCCCCTAATGTACCTAAACAGTGGAAACCCCCCACAAGTGACCTCATTTTGGAAACTAGACCCCCTAAGGAACTTATCTAGATGTGTGGTGAGCACTTTGAACCCCCAAGGACTTCACAGAAGTTTATAATGCCCGGGCATGAAAATAAAAATATTGTATTTTATCCACAAACATGATATATTAGTCCCCAATTTTTTTATTTTCCCAAGGGTTCCAGGAGAAATTGGACCCCAAAAGTTGTTGTCCAATTTGTCCTGAGTACGCTGATATCTCATATGTGGGAGAAAACTACTGTATGGGCACACGTCGGGGCTCGGAAGGGAAGTTGTGACGTTTTGGAATGCAGACTTTGATGGAATGGTCTGCGGGTGTCATGTGCGTTTGGAGAGCCCCTGATGTACCTAAACTATTGAAACTCCCCACAAGTGACCCCATTTTGGAAACTAGACCCCCCCACGGAACTTATCTAGATGTGTGGTGAGCACTTTGAGCCCCCAAGTGATTCACAGAAGTTTATAACACCCGGGCGTGAAAATAAAAAAATCATTTTTTTCCACAAAAATGATATTTTTGCCCCCAATTTTTTATTTTCCTAAGGGTAGCAGGAGAAAATGGACCCTAAAAGTTGTTTTGCAATTTGTCCTGAGTACGCTGATACCCTATATGTGGGGGTAAAACACTGGGCGCATGGCAGAGCTTGGAAGGGAAGAAGCACCATCTGACTTTTTCAACGCAGAATTGGCTGAAATTGAGATCCGACGCCATGTTGCATTTGGAGAGCACCTGATGTGCCAAAACAGTGGAAACCCCCAATTCTAACTCCAGCCCTAACCCCAACACACCCCTAACCCTAATCTCAGCCCTAACTCTAGCCCTAACCCTAGCCCTAGCCCTATAGACCTAACCCTAGCCCTAACCCTAGCGCTAGCCCTAACCCTAGCCCTAATGGGAAAATGGAAATAAATACATTTTCTTTTAATTTCATTATTTTTCCCTAACTAAGGGGGTGATAATGGGGGGGTTTGATTTACTATTTATGGCGGTTTTTATGTTTGGCAGCTGTCATAGGCTAAAAGACGCTTTTTATTGTAAAAATAGTTTTTGCATTACCACATATTGAGAGCTATAATTTTTCCATATTTTGACCCACTGAGTCATGTGAGGTCTTATTTTTTGCGGGACGAGTTGACGTTTTCAATGGTACCATTTTTGGGCATGTGACATTTTTTGATCACTTTTTATTCTGATTTTTGGGACACAGAATGAACAAAAACCAGCGTTTCATGAATTTCTTTTGGGGGGTGCGCCTACACCGTTCCGCGTGCGGTAAAATTGATAAAGCGCTTTTATTCTTCGGGTCAGTACTGTTACAGTGATACCTCATTTATGTCTTTTTTTTATGTTTTGGCGGTTTTATGCAATGAAAACTATTTTATATAAAAAATAATTATTTTTGCATCGCTTTATTCTGCGAGCTATAACTTTTTTATTTTTTTGCTGATGATGCTGTGTGGTGGCTCGTTTTTTGCGGGACAAGATGATGTTTTCAGCGGTACCATGGATATTTATATGTGTCTTTTTGATCGCGCGTTATTGCACTTTTTATTCGGTGGTATGATAATAAATCATTATTTTTTGCTTTGTTTTTTATTTTTTAAGGGGTTTGCTAAAGGGGTTAACTAATGGGACAGTTTTATAGGGCAGGTTGTTACGGACGCGGCGATACCAAATATGTGTACTTTTATTGTTTTTTTATTTTTTTATTTTCAAAAAATGAATTTATTGGGGAATTTTTTTTTTCTAATTTACTAAGGCTGGTTTCACATTTGCGTTAAAACAACGCTGCGCCCTGCGTCGTTAAGCCCCGCCCCGAGCTGGCTCCCTGCCCGCCCCATCCGGGATCACCGCCTACTTTCGCATTTGCACGCATGCGATCGGCGCACCCTATCTTTAGCATAGGGTGCGCAGATCATGCGCTGCCAGTGTGAAAGTAGTATGCTGCGCACTTTTGACGGTGCGCCGTGCGCGCCGAAATGCAGCATGTTGCATTTCGGCGCGCACGGCGCACCGTCAAAAGTGCGCAGCACGCTACTTTCACACTGGCAGCGCATGATCTGCGCACCCTATGCTAAAGATAGGGTGCGCCGATCGCATGCGTGCAAATGCGAAAGTAGGCGGTGATCCCGGATGGGGCGGGCAGGGAGCCGGCTCAGGGCGGGGCTTAACGACGCAGGGCGCAGCGTTGTTTTAACGCAAATGTGAAACCAGCCTTAGTGATTTTTTTAAAATTATTTTTACACTTTTTTTTTACTTTATTAGGTTGTCCCAGGGGGGACATCACTGTCCTGTGACAGATCGCTGATCTGTCACATCACAGATCACTGTGACAGATCAGCGATCTGTCACAGGCATAGACACAGACTTCCTCATGCCTGCGCTTTGCAGCCACTGAGGAAGTCAGCTCCCTACAGGCCCCCGAGAGGTCCCCGTCGCCATCTTGGATCCGGGGACCTGTAGGGAAAGAGACCCCCGCAGCAGCGTTGCACATTGCGCTGCTGTGGGGGGCTCAGGGAAGCACGGAGGGAGCCCCCTCCCTGCCAATGCTTCCCTTTAACCCCCGGTACACCGCAATCGTGTTTGATCGTGGTGTGCAAGGGGTTAACATGTCGGGGGCGGTCCGTGACCGCCCCTGACACATTGTGCCGGGTGTCAGCTGTGATAATTAGCTGACACCCGGCCGCGATCAGCAGCGCTCACCACGTGGGCGCCGCTGATCGCTGTGACGTACTATCCCGTCCCTGGGAATTAAGTCCCAGGGCACATGGACGGGATAGTACGTCACATGGGATTCAGGGGTTAATGTAAAGTTGAGTGGAAGGATAAAGTGAGGTAGAAAAAGGTGCACAAGCAACCGGGATAACCGCAGCCTTGAAAGGATTGTTAAGAAAAGGCCATTCAAAAAATTGAAGGAGATTCAAAAGGAGTGGACTGCTGCTGGAGTCATTAATTCAAGAGCCACCACACACAGACGTCTCCATGACATGGCCTAAAGTATCGCATTCCTTATGTCAAACCACTCTTGACCAAAAGACAACGCCAAAAGCATCTTACCTAGGCCAAGGAGAAAAAGAACTGGACTATTGCTCAGTGGTCCAAGGTGTTGTTATCAGATGAAAGTAAATTTTGCATCTCATTGGAAATCAAGGTCTGGAGGAAGAGTGGAGAGGCACACAATCCAAGCTGCTTGAGGTCTAGTGTGAAGTTTCCACAATCAGTGATGGTTTGGGGAGCCATATCATCTGATGGTGTAGGTCTACTGTATTTTATCAAGACCAAAGTCAGCGCAGCCGTCTACCAGGAATTTTTTGTGCACTTCATCCTTCCCTCTGCCAACAAGCTTTTTGAAGATGGAAATTTCATTCTCCAGCAGGACTTGGCACCTATCCCCAATGCCAAAAGTACCAATACCTGGTTTAAAAACAATAGTATCACTGTGCTTGACTGGCCAGCAAACTTTCCTGGCCTTAACCCCATAGAGAATCTATGGGGTATTGTCAAGAGGAAGATGAGAGACACCAGACCCAACAATGCAGACGAGCTGAAGGCTGTTATCAAAGCAACCTGGGCTTCCATAACACCTCAGCAGTGCCACAGGCTAATCGCCTCCATGTCACGCCGCATTGATGCAGTAATTGATGTAAAAGGAGCCTTGACCAAGTTTTGAGTGCATTTGCTAAACATACATTTCAGTAGGCCAACATTTCGGATTTTAAAATCATTTTTCAAGAAGGTGTCGTAAAGTATTCTAATTTACTGAAATATTGACCTTTGGGGTTTTCATTGGCTGTAAGCCATAATCATCAACATTAACAGAAATAAAGACTTAAAATAGATCACTATTTGTTGTGACTCAATATAATATATGAGTTTCACTTTTTGCATTGAAGAACTTAAATTAATTAACTTTTTGATGATATTCTAATTTTGTGAGAAGCACCTGTGTATGAACTGTAGCTCGAGGTCCATGCACACAGGAAAGTTGTTTAGAAAGACCCTGTGCCTTTGTATATGCATTTGTTCCACTTCACTTATGCTTCTTTATGAAAAAAAGTTACAGTATGGGTCCATAGTGTTGTATAGGCACCGTATTATGAGCCCGCAAACACATCCATATTCTATATTTATTGTAGATATAGTAGAGCTGCAGCTCGGTTCTAATCATTCTTTTTTAAATATTTGCTAATTCAAATTACTATTGATCCAGATCCCCAGCACTTTACAGAGACAGCATTGCTTGAATCCTTGCTGATGCTGCTGTAATCACAGAACTGTATTAGCTATTAAAGTCCCTATACAGACACACAGATAGTTTAGTTACATCATTGTTACATCATTGTCAGTCCACTGGAGCCAACAAAAGTGGTACAGCGTACTATTGTTTAAGGCCTCTTTGACACTTCAGTTTTTTGTGTCAGTTAAAATCCGCCAAAAAGGCAGAAAAGCGGATCCGTTCCTAACTGATGTGAACGGATGCCACAGGATCCGTTTTTTGACGGATCCGCAGAATGAAGAATTTTAAAGGAACCGTTGCCCGGGAAGGAGAGAGAGAAGAGAGAGAAGAGAGAGAGAGAATTTTTTCGTCCGCCAGAAAGGATTTCAGGGTTAATTTTCTCCCTGACTTCCTTTCTCCGGGCATGCGCACTGGAAAATGCGCATCCAACAACAAAAAAAACGTTGCAAGGTCTGTCCAGGCATGCCGGCGGATGCAAAAAATTTGGCGGATCCTCACAAAAACGGTTCCAACGGATGGCCATCCATCAAGATCCGCCAGTAATGCAACTCAATGGGGGAAAAAACGGATCCGCCCAAAAAAATGGCGGATCCGTTTTTTTCAAAACCTGGCGGATTTTGACTGATGGTCAAAAACGGAAGTGTGAAAGAAGCCTAAGCAGGTGGTAGGGAATATTACTGTGCAGGCGGATGTTAGGGACTTTTATTGTGTAGGGAGGTGGTAGTAAGTATTAGGCCGAGATCACACACAGCGAGATACGGCCGAGTCTCGCAGGTTAAAACCAAGCTCTGGCGCCGGCACTCCGGAGCGGAGTGTGCAGCCGCACAGCAATACATGGAGCTGCACGCTCCGCTCCGGAGTGCCGGTGCCAGAGCTTGGTTTTAACCTGCCAGACTCGGCCGTATCTCGCTGTAGTGTGACTCCGGCCTTACTGTGCAAGCAGGTGGAAATGAGTATTAGGCCGGAGTCACACTAGCGATAAAATCTGACGAATGCAATGCGATAAAAAATCGCATTGCATTCTTCCCAATGTTATTCAATGGTGCTGCTCCCATCATGCGTTTTTTTATCGGACCCGTTCCTCGGACCGAGACAATCGCAGCATGCTGCGATTGTCACCGATTTTTGGATCGGATTCGCCAATGCAAGTCTATGGATGCGATTAAAAATCGCATTGAAAACGCACCACACGTGTGACTTGCGATTAAATCACAAGACTTCTCCAGGTCAACAGGAAAGAGCATCAGGCATTGGCATTGGATGTCAATTTGATGCTTAGATGTGAATAAAATCGGTTTATCGCCGGAAATTCTGATGACAGACGGATCCCTGGACAAGAAATCTTTGTGCGATTTCGTACCGTTAAAATCGATCGGAATTTTTAATGGTTGTGTGTGACTCCAGCCTTACTGTGCAGACAGGTGGTAGGGAGTATTACTGTGCAAGAAGGTGGTAGGGACTTTTACTGTGCAGGGAGGTGTAGGGGAGTAATAGGCTATGTGCACACGTTATGAAATTGCCGCTGAAATTTCCGCGGGAATTCCGTAATTCCATTCCATGGGAAATATGCGAGAAAACCGCATTTTAGTTCCTGCCTATTTCCCGTTGAAAAACTAGCGATTTGCAAGCATAATTAGCTTGCAGAATGCCAGCGTTTTCCAAGCGATCTGTAGCATTGCTTGGAAAACTGATTGACAGGTTGGTCACACTCGTCAAACATAGTGTTTGACTAGTGTGACCAACTTTTTACTATTGAGGCCGCCTATGCAGCATCAGTAGTAAAAAAGATCTAATGCTAAAAATAATAAAACAAAATAAAAATGGTGTTTTTCTCACCTTCCGACGTCCCGCACAGTGTTCCAGATCATTGCGATGTTCCCGGCAGGTCTCTTTCATAGTGATGAATTGCGGCAATGACCTTTGATGATGTCGCTGTCTCGCGAGGCCACTACAGTATCGCGAGACCGCGACGTTATCAAAGGTCATTGCCGCAATGTATCACTGGGAACGGGACCTGCTGGAAGCATCGCTGAGGCCTGGTGACGCTGCGAGGAACATTGGAAGGTGAGAATATGATGTTTTTTTCATTTTAATTCTATTTTTTACAGGGATATGGTACCCAGAGCCTGGAGGAGAATCTCCTCTGCTCCAGACCGTGGGTACCATCCGCAAATGTTCTGCTTACTTTTCGCATGGTGGGCACAGCCACATGCGGAAAGTAAGCAGAACAATGCATTCCTATGTGTGCGGAATGGCAGCGATTCTGCAAAATGAATGAGCATTCTGCGTATTTTTCCACGATGTGATTCCGCCGTGGAAAAATCCGCAGCATTAGCACAGCATTGCGGAATCCCATAGGATTGCATGGGATGCCAATTTCTTGCGTTTTCGCGATAAAATCGAGCATTTAAAAATGCCGCGAAAACACAAAAAAAGCTACATGTGAACACAGCCTTACTGTGAAGGCAGGTGGTAGGTAGTATTACTGTGCAGGTAGGTGGGAAAGAGTATTACTGTGAAGGCAGGTGGAAGGGAGTATTACTGTGCATAAATGTGATTCAAAGTATTACTGTGCAAGTAGGTGGTAGGGAGTATTACTGTGCTGGGAGGTGGTAGGTAGTATTAATGTGCAGGCAGGTGGGTATGAGTATTACTGTGAGGGCACGTGGTAGAGAGCATTGCTGTGCAGAAAGGTGATATGGAGTATTATTGTGCATGCAGGTGGTAGGGAGTATTACTGTGCAGGCAGGTGGTAGGAAGTATTACTGTGCAGGTAGGTGGGAATAAGTATTACTGTGCAAGTAGGTGGTAGGGAGTATTACTGTGCTGGGAGGTGGTAGGTAATATTAATGTGCTGGCAGATGGGAATGAGTACTACTGTGAGGGCACGTGGTAGAGAGCATTGCTGTGCAGAAAGGTGATACGGAGTATTATTGTGCATGTCGATGGTAGGGAGTATTACTGTGCAGGTGGATGGTAGGGACTTTTACTGTGCAGGGAGGTGCTAGGGAGTATTACTGTACAGAGAGGTGGAAGTAATTATTGCTGTGCAGGCCGATGGTACGTATTTCCATAAACCTTTGGTGTTAGGGAGAAATACTGTGCAGGCAGGTGGGAATGAGTATTTCTGTGAAGGTAGGTGGGAATTAGTATTATTGAGCAGACAGATGTTAGGGAGCATTACTGTGCAGACAGGTGGCAATGAGTATTACTGTGAAGGCAGGTGGTAGGGAGTATTACTTTGCAGGCAGTTGATAGGGAGTATTACCATGCAGGGATTAGTAGTATGCAGGAAAAACAGACCAGTAATCCTAGTAGGCTTTTTATGGACTCCAATAAGCCTGCTGCTATGGCATGTTCTGGCATTATATTATACCAGTATTTTTAAGTGAAGAAATTTTTCAGAAATAAATGAATAATCTCTCTTTACATATTAAAACTCGGGGGAAAGAATTAATTCCTTCACTACTGCCCCTCTTGTGGTGATTTAAGCTTGCAGGGGTATTCTGCATAGCATTTCCAATGAGTGATGTTTGCCACTTATGATATAACACAGTAACACTGACAGGCCACCTAATTGTGTTTCCAAAGCTGTGACCAAGAGTGCATCTGTTAATGCAAGAGGACAAACTTAATTATGATGGTGTGGCTATGCAACACCTATCAGTGCCGTGGGGTACTCGGTCCGGGCCAGTCAGTTCCTCGGGGGTTGTCACAGCAGCAATGACCCAGTCCATAGCCATGGGAGTGTAATAAAATGTAAGAGGCAAAGTTTATAGGGGATTTAACGTGACGCCACCTGTAGTGTATGACAATGGATGGCCGACGTTGCTTAGGGAGTCCACTGGGGCCGACAGTGACACAGCTGGGATGGTTCTGCTCCCCACAGGTGGAGTGGGACCCCAGGGATACTGCTACTGTTCTTATAAGGGATCACGGACGTTGGGGTGCAGGACTAAGGGTGTGAGGAATGACTCAAGACTCAGGGGTTGTGGTTTCCTTTACCTTTACTTGATGGTTCGAGGTGCAGACCGGAGCACTGATAACAGTTGGTAATGAAGATCCGGGCAGCCTGGAAGCAATTTAGGGTCCACTAAGCCAGATGGGTTTGTAGGCCTTCCTATTGCGCTGTCCTCTGAGGTCCTTGCTGCCTAAAGCTTTGCTTGGGCCTCTGTTCCTTCCTGTCCTTAAGTCCTTGCCCATATGGCATGCAGCTTGAGCCTACTGCAGGTGTTGCTCCTTCGTTGCAGCTCCAGGCTCTGGGGTGCTGCTGTGCCAATGGGTGTTTGTTGGGGCCAGGAGACCTGCAGTCCCCTGCCCTCCAGATTTAGCTGCTGGGACCTACGCAGCCATGGACTCCGGCGTCCAGTTTCTAGCGCTCAGCTCTGGGGTGAGCTTGGTTACAGCTCCTCTCCCCAGGTTCTCCTTGACTTCCCTCATCCTCCCTCACTGCTCTCTCTCTCAGACTCTCTCTCTCAGACTGTCTTAACCCGCCTACAGGCCAGAACTTATAGGGAAGCTCCCCTGAAACCAGGTGTTAACCCTTCTTGTCTGGAGTCAGGAAAAGTGTTGGATGCTGGTGTTACCTAGTAAGGGGACCCCTTCTTGCTTCCAGACGTGACATCACCCCCGTAAGGGAGGCAATGCTACTGTGGCAGCTGGACTCCTGGGGTGCCACAGTTATCCCGACCCCTACTTCCCTGCTTTCAGATTCTGAGCTGTGAGGTGCTAGAAAACAGAGGACTTGAAGGAGGAGTTGGGGCACCCATACTACCACATGCTGTGATGTGACAGGGAGCAGAGTGGTAAAATAATATAGTTCTCTTACTTTATTGGTGCAGTCATTCCACGATGCTGGGTGTGCGACTGCAGAACCATCCGTCTGTGTCTGCAGAAGCAGGAGCTGTTATTACTTAGGAGTATAAATAGTGTCACTATCTAAAAGGGAACAAAGGGGCATTTCATACTTCTGAGGCCCTAAGTGGGTATCAATTTTGGGACAAAACGGGCACTACCTTTGTGGGAAAGCAAAGGTCAATTTTACTTTAGATGCCAAAAGGGAGTTATTACTATGGTGGAAATTAAGGGGTATCTTTACTGTTTAGTGGCAGAAAGGGGGGGGGGGGGACAGGTATTGTGTGACACAAAGGAGGCATAAATATTCTATTGAGAGTTGCAGAATTTTTAATTTTTACTATGTATGGTGCAATATAAATTTATGGAGGACTAGGGGGCACTTTTACTGTGTAGTGGGCAGTCAGAGGAGAACTGAGTGTAGCAGCATAATGAAAAGTTTGTGTGCAGAGACAGGTTAGGTGGTAAAAGGAAAAACCGCAACTGACAACCAGGGAAAACATCATCTTTGAGTCACTAAGTTTCCCTATACCGATACCGATTATTTGCATCATTCCAGCGCTACAATGAAAAAAAGCACATGCAGGAGTGGTGCTTTAATCATGCATCATGGATGCCAGTGAGTCTGGAGTGCCTCCTCTCACAGAGAACATCTATGAACCGTTTTGTAACCTATATGCAAGTAATGGCCCTCTGTAATGGTGCTCTCACATTTGCCACTCCGCATTGCAACATAAAGCTTAGTGCTGTACGCTTTGTAAAAGTATATAAAATATAAAGAAAAAGATGAGGTACAGAGCTGTTCTCTCTCCACTGGGCTCCATCTCTAAAACTATCTTCACATCTTCAAATGATCTGTTGTGATACCAACGTCCAGGGTGTGTCTGTGTTATGGAACGAACAGATGCAAACTGTCTGACTGAATGGCTGGTTTGCTGTCTGAAAAGCCTGAAAAAAACTCCACACAATTTTCCTAGTCAGATGATGCGCACATGTGGCTGGTGCCATACGCTGCCTTCAAGCATTGAACATTTGGTTTGTCCCTAGCAAAACACCAACCCTAATGTAATTGCATCTTTTCCATGTTTTGTGCCCCTAGGTTTGACAACATTTAAGGGGACATTCATGTAAACCATGACAATCTAATTACAGTGCATCTTTTATTTAAAGTGACGCAAGGCCACTTCTTTGCCCGAGGAAGGTTTTTCTTAACACTGTTAAGCACAGTGCTGATTTCTTTTTCATCCAGACAGTGCCGGTACTGTTCCTTCTCCCACTGTGCTAAGATTAATTTTATTTTTTTATTTTAAAGTGAATATCCACCAAAAGAAGAGTCCGTATATTAATAAGTCAGAAGGCAGAGTTATAGCCAGAATGCAGTAATAGTCTTTACAACAATTATTACAATCGCTGCATTTTGTATTCTTTGTTCAAATCATATGGAAAGCCTCATACATGACAAACGTATCCATAGGATTTACATTACTCAATAGAGACCAAAATAATGTATTTATGGTTATTGATCAATCCACTATACTTTTTTTTTTTGCACTCTGGGATAATGTTGCCGCCTATCCTTTTCCCTACAAAGGTACATATTAAAAAAAGTGTACTGTATAGTATACAGATGCTGTTTGTTACAGTGGGTGCATCATAATAGTAATCTTTATGTAGCATCAATATATTCTGCAGCAAGGTACAATTTGTAGGTTACATAAATGCAAAATCAGTAATTACATAACTAATTAGCAATTTACACAGTGTTAGATGGATCTACTCCCAAGAGCTTACAATCTATAAGGAACCGAATAGTAAGCACTGGCTCTTATCCAGTAACCCCCCAGCATGGTTAGACATAGAAACCTTCATAAATGATACAAACCCCCGAAACCTAATCATTAACACCCTAACAAAACATTTCCCAAACTCCACAGCCCACCCAATCTTTATTGCCACTACACACGCTTGGAAAAAACCAGCAAGCAGGAAAAAAGGATCTCACAACCTAACAATCCTGAAAAAAACTACCTTTGAACATCCTGTTATCCATAATCAACCAAGAATCACATAATGCTTGGGATGAATATGGTATTAAAAAATTAGGTGACATCTTCGACGGATTGTTATTTCAAAAATTTAGCGAATTAAAAATAAAATATAGACTTCCCTCATCAATGTTTCTCCAGTTCATGATACTAAAACAACAGGTTCAATCCTTTCTTCAGAAAAAAACAAGGTTCTCAGAAGCAACTTTAAACCTATTTTGTAATGCTGAACATAGGATTTTCTGGAGCCATACTTACATCTATGACTGGCTTAACAATGACACTGATCTTACAATAAATGCAACCATTAAAAAATGGGAAAATGATCTAAAAATCAACATAACCTGCGATGACAGGGAAGATGCTTTAAATCACTCATACGCCTCCACATTGTCTATGGCATTACAGGAATCGCATTTTAAAGTCATATCTAGATGGTACTTCACACCAGCCAGGGCAGCAAATTTTGCTCAGGAGGCCTCAACCGTATGCTGGAGAGAATGCGGCTCCCATGGAAACCTCCTACATATGTTCTGGAATTGTCCTAAACTAGCCACATTATGGTCACAAACCTCTTTTACCATCAATAAAATAATAGGTAAGCCTATTACTCTTTCCCCTCAACTTGCGCTACTATCACTTGGTCTCTCTGATATCAGTCCAGACAAAAAATCCCTCATCATTCATACCCTGCTTGAAGTTAAAAACTCAATTGCATTCAATTGGAAAATAAAAACCCTCCTGCTTTTCAAGATATAAAAGATAGAATCCTTCTCCATAAATCCTATGAAGAAAAATTCGCTCTAGTTAATAATCAACTAACCAAATGCTCAAAAAAATGGTCTCACTATGACTACCTGACTCCTTAAACCTTTAACATTACACCCGTCTCACGGTGTCACATCTCATACTACATATGATAATTTCTTTTCTGTACAACCTTTCCATGCCCATATTTTTGACTCATTGTAACTTCGCTTCAGACAATGTACCTATCCCATCCTGTATACCAGCATTCTATTTATGCTAATGTTAATATTATGTACGATATATATTGTACAATGTTTATTGTTCTCTTACTTGACTTATGTCACTTCATTACCTAACAAACGTTGAGGCAATTGTTTAAATGTTTAATTGTCATGCTACTTGACTTACCTATATAAATGCACTTGTTTTATTATTGCAAAAATCTAAATAAAAATACGGGAAAAACAATCTATAAGGAACCATGTTATGTTTAGTTTGCAGTTTTTTATCAATACAGTATACTCCCACTTGCCCTTCTCCACAATGGCAGCAGTCTATTCTGCCTAATTCTTATCCCAGCCCCAAAAAGTAACTTGACAAGAAATATGTTGGTAGATCCAGCTGATACGTTCGTACACATGACCACCACATTAAAAGAGATATAATTTTGTAAGTAAAATGCAAATTAAGGTCAAACATTGGTTGAAGGCTGAAATTGTGATTCATTTTTAAATATTTGGTGGTATTAGGTGAAATTGTAATTACAGCTATTATGTTGTGTAAAGATATTAAGGGCATCTTCTCGCCCAACTACTTGCACCAGTGACCCATTTCCGTCACATCTCCTCCAGTCCCTTTCCCCTGCTGTCACCCCTCACCTAACTAAAATATTTAACCTCTCTCTCTCTTCTGGTATTTTTCCCTCCTCATTTAAGCATGCCATCATACATCCACTACTTAAAAAACCATCCCTCGACCAAAACTGTGCCGCTAACTATAGACCTGTCTCTAATCTTCCCTTCATCTCTAAACTCCTGGAACGCCTGGTCCACTCCCGTCTTATCCGCTATCTCTCAGAAAACTCTGTTCTCGACCCTCTCCAATCCGGTTTCCGCTCTTTACACTCCACTGAAACTGCCCTCACTAAAGTCTCTAATGATCTGCTAACAGCTAAATCAAATGGTCATTACTCCATGCTAATTCTCTTGAATCTCTCTGCAGCATTCGACACTGTGGATCATCAGCTCCTCCTCACTATGCTCCATTCCATTGGCCTCAAGGACACCGTTCTCTCCTGGTTCTCCTCCTATCTCTCCGACCGCTCCTTTACTGTTTCTTTTGCCGGTTCCTCCTCCTCTCACCTTCCCCTTACTGTTGGGGTTCCTCAAGGATCGGTTCTAGGCCCCCTCCTCTTCTCCTTGTACACTGCCCCTATTGGTCAAACAATCAGTAGATTTGGTTTCCATTACCATCTCTATGCTGATGACACCCAATTATACGCTTCTTCTCCTGACATCACGCCAGCCTTTCTAGAAAACACTGGCGATTGTCTAAACGCTGTGTCTAATATCATGTCCTCACTATATCTGAAACTGAACCTGTCAAAGACTGAACTCCTTGTGTTTCCTCCCGCTACTAATGTACCTACACCCGACATTGCCATTTCCGTCTGTGGTTCCACTATTACTCCCCAGCAACATTCCCGCTGTCTTGGGGTCTTGATTCCGAGCTTTCCTTTGCCCCCCACATTCGATCACTGGCTCGCTCTTGTCATCTGCACCTCAAAAACATTTCTAGAATTCGACCTTTTCTTACTTTTGACTCTGCAAAAACTATTACTGTTTCTCTTATTCATTCTCGTCTCGACTATTGTAACTCTCTTCTAATCGGTCTCCCTCTTACAAAACTCTCCCCTCTCCAATCTGTCTTGAATGCTGCAGCCAGGATCATATTCCTCACCAATCGTTACACCGATGCCTCTACCTTGTGCCAGTCATTACACTGGCTACCCATCCACTCCAGAATTCAGTATAAACTTATTACCCTCACCCACAAAGCCCTCCATGGCTCAGCACCACCCTACATCTCCTCCCTTGTTTCAGTATACCACCCTACCCGCGCCCTTCGTTCTGCTGATGACCTGAGGTTAGTATCCTCAATAGTCAGAACCTCCCACTTCCGTCTCCAAGACTTTACACGTGCCGCACCAATTCTTTGGAATGCACTTCCCAGGTCAATACGATTAGTCCCCAATCCCCACAATTTTAAGCGTGTCCTGAAAACGCATTTATTCAGACTGGCCTATCGCCTCAACACATTAACCTAACCTATCCCTGTGTGGCAGAGCCAAAAGTTTTACCATAACCAGGTTCCCAGCATCATGTTCCCACATGCTTTATGCATCCATTAGCCCTCTGTGTCTGTACTGTTACACACTTAACATTATGGCTGGTCCATACAATCAGGGCAACTGTTACCACCCACCTTTCGTGTCTACCTCTTTCCTCATAGACTGTAAGCTTGCGAGCAGGGCCCTCACTCCTCTTGGTATTTGTTATAATCTACTGTATGTGATTATTGTTATGCTGTAATGTCTATTGTCTGTACAAATCCCCTCTGAAATGTAAAGTGCTGCGAAATATGTCGGCGCTATAAAAATAAAATTTATTATTATTATTATTATTATTATCTCCCCCCAAATCAAAATTCCTGTGTATTTATTTTAATATTTTATAGTTGCTTTTTGCCAACTAATGTAGATGCCATTACATACTGAATAGTGGAGTAGTTTTTCATAATAACCAATCAGATTCCTCCTTTCTTGTCCCAAAGACTTTGTAGAATATCAAAGCTGAAATCTCATTAGTTAAAATGGGCAACTACTCCACTTTTTCTTAGCACCAGTTTTGTTAAATTTCCCTCTTTATTTCTTTGCTCACATGGAATAAGTGACTTGGTAGATCATGACATTATGATTTCCCAGTTATACATTACAATTGTGCACCACTGCTTATTTTCACCCCTGCTGAGATTCATATACTATACCACGTCCACAGAAACAGGGATTGAAAACCGTTCTGGGAACATTTTTGAAGGGAACCTTGTCAGCAGGTTTTCACATACAGAAGTTGCAGTATTGCTAACATTTTTTGTAGAGATCTGATGTACCAGTCATAAAAAACCTAAAGTAGAAGTTATATGCAAATCAGGCAGGAAATGCACTAGGGCTGTGTCACCGCACTTGGAAGAAACAGTTTAAGGGTCATCCAGAACTTGATTTTTTTCATGTAGGTCGTTAACTATCTGCCTGTTCCACAACGTGACTGTCTCTACTAGCTGTGACAACTCCTGTAACCGGCAATTCTCCTACTTCCTGTGACATCATGTCGACAGTGCAGTTCCTTCTCTTCCACGCTACACTTTCGACAGGGTGTCACTGTCTGTGTCATATTGATTGATAGCCAGAGCACTGTAGCGTTAGGCTGAGAAGGGACTGCTCTGTCAATGTGACATCCCAGAAAATAGGAGAATCACTGCCAGGAACAGTCCATGACCGCTCTGAGCTGGGAGAGATCATCACATTGCAGAACAGGCAGGTAGTTATCAATTACCTGTTGATAAGTGGATAGCCAAATAGAAAAAATTAGGTCCCAAATAACCCCTTTAAGTGCATTAGCACACCCTTGGTGCACTTCTAGTCTTTTTTACCTTTATCTTCTGTAGAAAATCTTTCATTGCACATTGGATCTCTCTTTTTTTTTATAGGGGGACATGTGCCTCCACAGCCATTCAACTTTTTCCATATGTAAATATGACTGGTTATCTTTAAATGCTTTCTGTCACCAAGTGGAGCCCTTTACATTAAGTATCCTATAGGACAAGGGTGCACATTTTTTTTTAGGTCCAAGGGCAACATTGTCATACTGAACCAATGTAGGGAAGGTGACCTGACGGACGGACGGACTAGTCAGAGTGAAGAAAGATAGGTTTGCACAGTGTAGGTAGGAGTCAGTGATTACAGTGGGGAAACAACTAGGAAAGTGTAGTGGACGTGCAGTACCTTGGGATGACCATTAGATGGCAGGGTGGAGTGTGAGCAAAGGACTTTACAGCAGCTTAGGGCTTTAGAAACCGTTGGTCATGGGGGGCGTGGTGACAGTTAGAGTGACAGTTTCAAGGAACCGGGGGAGTTATAAATACTGAGGGAGGGTTCCAGAAAGTCCCAGTCCCCAGGGGGAGCTCAAGTGCCAGGAGGACTACGACAGTCTGTGCACTCTGAGGAGAATCCAGACCAGGGGGACTGAGGAGAGAGGACGTCAGGGGGGTGGTCCTGACAGGAAAGGGCCGCAGTTGAGACGAGGTACTGGGTGTAAGACACCGTATGTGACACGACGACTGAGCAGTAGAAGCGCTGTTGGTTAATGGGCCTAAGGCGGCCACAGTGACGGAACTGTCAGGAGCGTCGACAGTAAAGGAGGGGACGGTGTGTGCAGACACGTCTCCAGTGTACGGTGTGAGAAGCGGCTCTGGAAACGGAGGGCCGCGAGGTGTGCCGTCAGTCGGACGGCAAGTGAAGAAATAAACTTGGACCTGTTGCACCCAGAATCTGCCTCCATCGTGTCTCTGTTGTCATCTCTGCGCGGTATAAAAGTAGGACCACCCCCCCAGCTCGGCACCCCACCACCGACACTACATTTGGCGTAGTCGGCAGGATAGACGCCGCTAATACATCATCTTCTGCGGCAGGCCTGCCTCAAAGACTGGAAAAGGACTTGGACTACTCTGTTTGGATTACAATTACCTGTGGATTACAAATGACCTACCTGTGGAATACAAATGGGAAGCGCTGTGGCGGATCTGTGTGGCCAGCAGAGGATCCGGGGCGGTACCAGGTACTGTGCAGTATGGCGGTGTTGCTTCAGCGCAGAGGAGAGGTCCGGGTGTTTGCAGTCATGTTGAATGGACTGGGAACCCCTCCAACGTATCCCAAAAGGAAGCAGTATGTGCCTGGAGATCGACGCTTCCATATATTGGACCCTGACAGGAGGGTGGAGAGGCCTGCCGACACCTCACCTCACAGAGGGAGTGGCACAGAAGAAAAACTTGGCTGCGGCTGTCTGATGCCATTCGAGTGCTGCCCAACAGACGGTATGAGACTCTGCAGGTGTCGGGGCATCGGCCGCCTAGAGTGGCAGTGGCGGCAGGGGATGGAGCTGTGCCAGAAGTCGCCCTCAGAGCCACGGGAGAGCAGCGGGATGCTGAGCTGGGGAGCGGAGCCTGAGCGGAGTCAGCGAGAACGGCCGCCACCAATACCAGCAGAGGACTTCTCAGCGGAGCCCCCGAGTTTGGGGGAAAGACCCGCGGGACAGTGGAGCGAGGGACGGAGGCTGCGGGTGAAGCCACGTATTGATGTGATGGAGGCCGCAGCGCCGGGGAAGGTGAGAGTACCCCCGGCACCACCAGTGCCTCCGCCAGCGGCCCTCATCATTCCGCCGCAGCACGCTGCCCCCTGCGCACCGGAAGGCCTGGGTACATCGGGCCCAGTGGTGTATGCAGAGTTGTGCGAGGCCCCTGCTCAAGTCCCTGAGGTACCCCGCCTGGAGCCGCCAGTGCGGAAGTCATCCAAAGAAGACACTGCTGCGTTCCCCCTGCTGATAGCAGCTGCGTCGTTGGAACCGGCCGTTACTCCGGCTCCATTGGAAGTAGTGGATGCGGCCTGTCCTGAGGCCGCAGTTATGCCGCTGCTGAAGTCGACTGCGGCCGACTTAGTGGGCCTTGTGATTCCAGCCTCCAAGGACCCGGTTGTCCCCATTTGCCACCTGGCCCCAGCGGCTGTTGAGCCGCAAAAATCATCGGCCGCCTCTGATCCACGTCCTTCCTTGGTTAAGTCCCGCCCACCGGACTCCAGGGCTCATGCCGGACCCTCTGTTTGGGTCGCAGGAGTTATAGAGAAGAAGAGGGCCAGGGGGCAGGAAGTCTGGAACCTGCTCCATGAGAGGGGAGAGGCTGGCATGGCGGCTGCACGACCCCCGGGACGGCTCGTTTATACTATCTTGCAGAAAGGGACACTTCTTGCATCCTGGGAGCTCCACGGTTGTGGGGTCCCATACTACTGACCACCGAAAGGAGGATTGAACTGTCAGGAGTTCGTTGCACCGTTGTGCAGGTCAAAAGGACAGTTCGCGGTCAGCTTTTAAAAAAAAAAAGAAATGTTTATCTGTGATTTTTATGTCTGTTTTTCTATGTTCCTCTTACAGGATAGTTTGTGTTTACTTTTTAGACTGACAGAGCGCGGGATACTTAGAAGAGAGGGAGTGTCCATGTCCAAGGAAGGGAGGAGGAAAGGAGACATGCAATGTTATGTTATATTTTGGTTTTAAAAGCAAGAAAAAAAAAAAATTATAAAAATGGGTACTTGTGCTATTATAAAGTTGTTTAATGTATAATATGCCAAAGTAAATGCAACAGGTCCGGGTAAGGGAAGGTCTGCGGGACCAAAGGAAAGTGTGAGATCCAGTAGGGATCTAAGAGTTGAGGAGGTCTGGGAGACCGGGACGCCGACCATGACATGTAATTGAAAGAAGGAAAATGAGTTGGAAGACGTGAGAAAGACAGCCGTCCTAGGTCAGGTCCCCAACACCACGGACACCCCTGAAGAAGGAAAGGCGGGCGCCGACAATGATCTGGTAGGTGAGTGGCCTCGATCATGGCGTACCGGATAGTGAAAGGTAACAGTAGGGGAGAGTAGGGGAAAGATACACGCCGTAGAGAGAATACGGGTGTACCTTGCCCAATTTGAAAGACGTAGTCATGTGGCGTGCGCGCTGGTGAGTAGCAGTAGGCTGCTCAGAGCATAGTGCTCCCAGTATAGTTCGGCCCCCGCAGATAGTGGGTTTGGCTCAACTTCTGGTCCGACAACAGAATGTAGGTGTTGATTCAGAACGACGAAGGCAGGGATGACGATTGTCGAGGACGACAATGGACAAAGGAAGGGAGAGTGTAGGGAAGGTGACCTGACGGACGGACGGACTAGTCAGAGTGAAGAAAGATAGGTTTGCACAGTGTAGGTAGGAGTCAGTGATTACAGTGGGGAAACAACTAGGAAAGTGTAGTGGACGTGCAGTACCTTGGGATGACCATTAGATGGCAGGGTGGAGTGTGAGCAAAGGACTTTACAGCAGCTTAGGGCTTTAGAAACCGTTGGTCATGGGGGGCGTGGTGACAGTTAGAGTGACAGTTTCAAGGAACCGGGGGAGTTATAAATACTGAGGGAGGGTTCCAGAAAGTCCCAGTCACCAGGGGGAGCTCAAGTGCCAGGAGGACTACGACAGTTTGTGCACTCTGAGGAGAATCCAGACCAGGGGGAATGAGGAGAGAGGACGTCAGGGGGGTGGTCCTGACAGGAAAGGGCCGCAGTTGAGACGAGGTACTGGGTGTAAGACACCGTATGTGACACGACGACTGAGCAGTAGAAGCGCTGTTGGTTAATGGGCCTAAGGCGGCCACAGTGACGGAACTGTCAGGAGCGTCGACAGTAAAGGAGGGGACGGTGTGTGCAGACACGTCTCCAGTGTACGGTGTGAGAAGCGGCTCTGGAAACGGAGGGCCGCGAGGTGTGCCGTCAGTCGGACGGCAAGTGAAGAAATAAACTTGGACCTGTTGCACCCAGAATCTGCCTCCATCGTGTCTCTGTTGTCATCTCTGCGCAGTATAAAAGTAGGACCACCCCCCCCAGCTCGGCACCCCACCACCGACACTACACCAATGCAAGAGCCGCACTAAAAATTAAAGGGGCATTACCTTCTGTGACATTTCTGGCATATCTAAAATATATATCATAAATGTCCGACTGGTACAAATTCTGCTTGCAGGACTCTTACCTCCAAAAATCAGTACTCTAATAGTATGTTCACACCGAGTTTTGGATTTGGAAATAGATTCTGTTCCTAAAGCCACATGAAAAACCACATCAAATACTCTTTGAATAAAATTTCCTACTGATTTGAATGGGAAAAAATCTCCTTTAGTGCACACAGTGCTGTTTTTTTCACCTTATTTTGTACATTTCACAGTAAAACCAATAAAACTCTTACTCAAACACTATTTGAAACATTTTTATGTGGACTTGCAATAATTCCCGCTTCTAAATCCTTGTAAAAAGCTGTGTAAATAGGCCCGAAGGAGGAAGAGGTCGTGAATGCACATGGCTCCCTACAAAAGATCATGGGTTTTTTGCTTACTGCCTAATGATTCAGAACCCCCATAAACTACAGTGGAGTTAGCCACAGACACAGGAGGCCACCTTGTCTCACCTTGTCTAGTTTACATAAGCCTTTCCTGAGTGCTAAATGGGAAGAGAGACCCCATCTCCTGATGATGAGGCATCCCGAGAGGTCTACACAGGGCACCATTAATACTTGCCAGTCCCTGCTCTTTAGCTGGTTACCAACTACTTCTCTGTTGGTGGCTGCCCATGTACAGCTAACCTAGCAGACAAGCATTTTTCTGTCCATATGGTTGGAGGCCTCACAGAATGGCATCATAGGCCGCATGTGGCTCCCAGGCCAAAGGATGTGCACCCCTGTTATCGGACAACCAGATACAGGGGAGGAAGTGATTGGAACTGCACCCATAAGAGAAGCTCTCCAATCATAACCTACTCTCAGTTCTCATTATGTGACCGCTCCTTCCCCCTATAACAAAATTATTAGGCTGAGTGGCACCCACAAGCTTCATTTCAGAAGGCTGGAAATAAAAGAACCCAGCTAGTCTAGATGTTTATTCGTAATAAAA
Source organism: Dendrobates tinctorius (assembly GCF_039654945.1). Taxonomy (NCBI): domain Eukaryota; kingdom Metazoa; phylum Chordata; class Amphibia; order Anura; family Dendrobatidae; genus Dendrobates; species Dendrobates tinctorius. Next base: position 65,482,304 of record NW_027361684.1, on the reverse strand, counting down.
ATACAAACACGTCATTACAATAGTTACTATGTTTTTTCATCACATCCCTGCCTCGCTGATGCTGGGATTTCACAGTCCTTGACAAATTAAGGGAAATCATGTTATTTTACTATAAACTCAGAACATAGTCTAATGGCAATTGGACCCTCTACTTTTTCCCCACAAAAGCACAACTCTAAGTAAAGCCAGGGTCACGCCTGTTTATCACTGCAGAACAGATGAGAAATTGCATATGATTTACGTTGGGTAGCCATCCTGTGGATTTTGCAACCAGGGCACAAGACATCCTGTTTGTACTTCAACAAACCTTGCAAAATGATTGTCACACGCGCAGCTGCCTCAAGTTCCTGATTACTTTCCACATCTGAATATGTCACGTGCTCTTGACCTCGAGACCTCTGATTTCAATGGCTGAAGCGTGAACAGTAATCTAATGCTAACTGTATATCGTACAGGTGTTCATGACAGAAATATACCATCAGCTGATGAGCAAACAGACAACTTCAAGAACAGAATCAAAAGAACAATGCTAAAATAAAGGTAAATACTGAATTGTAAAATATGACCAAATTGCAATAAATTATAACGTGGTATTTGTTAGCACACAGAAGTAGCACAAGGACGAAGGAGGTAGCGTTTCTTATGCTACTTACCAATCTTTCCAACTCCAATTAAAACGTCTAAGGATATACATCTCAGTGTTAAATATGACATGAAAAAATGAAATATAAAGTGATTGTCTTTGTTTAGTCTAGTTAATGATGCCCTGTGATTACAGCAGCCTCTACAATTTTTCAATTGGCCATCTCTGTTTTTAGAGAGATATGGATCCACATTAGTGTACTAAGAGTAGAGGGAACTGTGACAAAAAGTAATGTTAGTTAACAGACTTGGCGACAGGGTTGCCTTGACTGGGTTGTAGCTTCACTGTATCTGTAGCATTAGAAATGATAATAACAACATCATATTAATGACTTAGGAAGGAGATGTCTAAAGCACAAAAAGTTGAACTTTGAGGGTATGTGCTGATGATCCAGAAGTGGCAGCGCTTTGGACGCAGAACATGTCTACTGCATCCAAAGCACTGCCGTCTATTGAACGTAGGTGAATCCGCAAGTGTTCATTGAACCGTGTGGATTCACAGTGTTAAATATATTCTATTACTGAAATTTCTCTTGTGAGGTTTGGAGAGACGCGCCGCATGTCCATCTCTACGGGTGAGCCGCGGGCGTCTGTGGACGCTTATTGGGCATGGGATTTCTTGAAATCCCATCCACTATGCTGTAACATCTGGATGCTGCACAAGTACACAGCGTCCAATCCGAAGCTTTTACTAATTGTTTGCACATACCCTAAGGCTCTGTTCCCACAATGAGTATTTGGTGACTTTTTGATGTTGCAGATTTTTTTCTGGCATGTCTGCACCTATTAGTAAGGGTTATTTGTGTTTTTTCAATACATTTTTAGTGAGTTTTTGTATGTGTTTATCGCATTTTTTGACACTGCATATTTTTGTCTTTTTGGTATGTCATGCTTTAAATCAAGTTGCTTTATTTGTGATCCTTTATGGTATTTGGTTTTGATTAAACTTTATTGATACAATAATGTGTGGATTACATCCATATTTTGTGCTTTTCTAAATCAGAAGTGCTCTAAAAATGCATATGCGCTTCTTTTCCTGTGCATTTTTTGCATCTAATGCAATTCTTTGGGGAAAATCCATACACAAAACTCAGTGTACTCACATGAGCAAATGACCGTTGTAGATTTCAAACAAGCGCCGCAGGTTAGTTTACACAATGTAAAAAAAAAGCACCGCTCCCATGAGATTTATATAAAACCCATCCACTTTTCTAGAACTATAAGATCTGCATTTTTTGCACAGCAAAAATACACAGGGTCAAAAATGTACCAAAAACTCATTGTGCATACTTAACCTAAGGAAAATGGCTTTCCAAAGATACTTTAGAAATGGACCTAAATGCAGTAGGCAGTTTTTAGTTTTGAATAGAAGTCCACTTTAAATCCACTTTAAATAGAACGTCTATCCTCGTCTGTTTAGCTATTAATTTTGTGCTGCCTTTTATATATACAGTAACAACAATTGTTTGTTATTTTTACTAATTTATTGGGTACTTCTGCATATCTTTCACTTCACAACGTAAAAGTAAAGGGAGGGCTATACATTTTCCACATCTGTAGGGCTATATTTTACAAAAGTAGAAGCAAAACCAGAAGTAGGTGGATGGTATGCTGGTAGTTGATTTCAGACTCTGAAACTGATGTACTGTCTTGTTCTGATCATTTTCTGAAAAGTCCCTATATGCTACAGTTTTTTTAAATTCTTTTGTAACAAACCATACAGTATGTGGTGTTTTCTGCTCAGTATATAGCGGAAAGTTACCAACGTCATGTAACTTTCTTTTCTACTCAGTATATAGAAGAAAGTGAAACTTCAAATATTAGGACATAGAACAACAACATCTAAACAAACAATTCTGTGTTGGTAAGCAAAAAGCTATATGGTCGCTCAGTAAGAATATCAGTCTACTTACACTCTCCTACTATTCATACAGTACTATATATTAGGATGTTTGCATGTCACATAGCGAATAGGGACTATGGGCACCTACCTGATCCCTCAAACTAGGGGGGCACCCTAGGCTATCCCTGTCTCACGGATTAAACCGGAAGGTGGTGTGAACACTTTTGACCTGACTTCTGAGTTTGGGCTCCCTCTGGTGGTTGCTGCGGGTAATGGATCTGGTCTAGTTGACAGAAGTCAATCATCTGAAGGGGAGGATTGGAGGTCAGGTGTTACAGATTGGGAAGATTTAAGTGAGCAGGCTTCCTTCAGTTGTTGCTGGTGATTTGGTTTTCTTCCTGTGTATTCTGAAGTCTGCTTACCCCCTGCTTGGTCCTGCATCATTCAGATAGGTTATTTGTTTGCTGGAATCTTTTTTGCATTTGATCCAGTTTTGCCTTTCTCTGCTTTCTGCTTTGCTGTGTGGGTTCAGCATTGTTCCCTGCTGGGACCTTTGCTGGACCCCGTTCCATATGCCACAGCTTATGTCTATCTGTTCAGCATTGCTAGTCCCCTGTTATATCAGTATCTTTGGTTTTGCTTCCAGGTCACACCAGAATGCTGATCTAGTGGGGGAGAGGTCGTGTGGCCTAAGTATTTTTGCATATCAGACGTGTTGGATTTTTCTTAGGGTTTTGTGCGTGATTGCAGACAGTATCTTTTCTGTCCTGTCCTATCAAGACAGTTTGGGCCTCACCATTTGCTTGCTCTATTTTCTGCCTGTGTCTGTGCCTCATCTTGTCTCACCAGCAATATATGTTTGGGGGCTATCTATTCCTTTGAGTTTTTACTCCGGGGCAGTTTAGCTTTCCCCTTTCTTAGTTTAGGCTTAGTTAATTCTTTGGCTGTGTCGAGGCGTCTAGGGCATCGTAGGTACGTCTCATGGCTAATTCTAGTTGTTTTGTTAGTTTAGGGGTCTGCAATCCACTTAGTTACCAACCTTTCTGGTCTTCTGGTTGCCTAGCTTATTCCCTGGTTATCCTCCTCGGTGACCTAATCATAACAGGAAGGTGGAGATGCCAGGGTCACATACCTTGCTATGCTCCTATCTTAGCCCTTATCTGTTCCTTCCCTCACCCAGGGGAGGCGTGATGCAAAAGTGTATAGGATTACACTAACCAGACTGACTGGGGTAGACAGAAAGGGATAAAAGAAAACTACAATCATACAAGTACACTCAGAAAACCAAAAGAGTGGAAAATAGGGTAGAAATAGGAAGGAGAAACCAAATAGGAGGATAAACTTGTAAACCAACTCCACAAAGAAATCTCTGGAACAACTCTCCAACCGACTACTCCAAACACAGAACTTCTCCTTCAACATCAAATCAGGAGTGTGAATTATCACTGGAAATTCCCAAGTGCCAGTGGTGAGCATATATTGCAGAGGGGAGTGGCCAACACAAAACAGCTGAGACAATTCAGGATGGAGAGATCCAGGAGATCAACCTAACTGATTAACCCTTGCAATGACAGAGCAAAGAAAAATCTGCACTACTTAAAAGGAGAGTGAAGCAAGTTCTAATCAATGCAGGAGTTTGTGTAACCAGACACACAATCTTTTAGCCCCTCTCTGTCGCGGTATCCCCGTGACATTGATTTTCTGGTAGTTGTACTATGTGCTTTTAATTTGGATTACAATAACGTAGTAGAGGACTTTGAAATGGTCACTGAACTGTCATACAATTTGATGTTATTGTGTAAATAGGTAATCTAAAGATCACTTTGTATAGTTAATCTGTTGTCAAAAATCAAACCAAAAGGTTGGCCACTACGTGTCTTGCTTCTGTATTATTACTATTATTATTATTATTATTTATTGTTATAGCGCCATTTATTCCATGGCGCTTTACATGTAAGGAGGGGTATACATAATAAAAACAAGTACAATAGTGTTGAACAATACAAGCCATAACTGGTACAGGAGGAAAGAGGACCCTGCCCGCGAAGGCTCACAATCTACAAGGGATGGGTGAGAATACAGTAGGCGACGGTAGAGCTGGTCATGCAGCGGTTTGGTCGATCGGTGGTTACTGCAGGTTATAGGCTTTTCGGAAGAGGTGGGTCTTCAGGCTCTTTTTGAAGGTTTCGATGGTAGGTGAGAGTCTGATATGTTGTGGTAGAGAGTTCCAGAGTAGGGGTGATGAGAGAAATCTTGTATGCGATTGTGGGAAGAGGAGATAAGAGGGGAGTAGAGAAGGAGATCTTGTGAGGATCTTGTGAGGATCAGAGGTTGCGTGCAGGAAAGTACCGGGAGATGAGGTCACAGATGTATGGAGGACACAGGTTGTGGATGGCTGTGTATGTCATTGGTTAGGGTTTTGTACTGGAGTCTCTGGGCAATGGGGAGCCAGTGAAGGGATTGACAGAGGGGAGAAGCTGGGGAATAGCGGGTGGACAGGTGGATTAGTCGGGCAGCAGAGTTTAGAATAGATTGGAGGGGTGCGAGAGTGTTCGAGGGGAGGCCACAGAGCAGAAGGTTGCCGTAGTCAAGACGAGAGATTATGAGGGCATGGACTAGGGTTTTTGCAGATTTTTGGTTGAGGAATGAACAGATTCGTGAAATATTTTTGAGTTGAAGTCGGCAGGAAGTGGAAAGGGCTTGGATATGTGGTTTGAAGGAGAGATCAGCGTCAAGGATTACTCCGAGGCAGTGAGCTTGTGGGACTGGGGAGAGTGGCCAGCCATTTACTGTAATGGATAGGTTCGTTGGGGGGGTCATGTGAGATGGGGGAAAGATGATGAATTCTGTTTTGTCCTGTTTTGTTCTGTATAACTTACTGTCCACTGTCTGTTGTCAAATGCAATCTGTCTCTAACAGCAGAGATGACGAGAGTGATTATATGAATTTTGGGGCAGATATTATTCTCTCTGCTCATGCACTCTTGTCCAACTTTAAACAAATATCACAGAGAGGCAAGCTTTCTGTATTGGGAATGCAAGCCATTGACCAATGAGTGCTTGGTGAATTCCTCCCTTAAAGATTTAGGATATTACTTCATAAATACATGAGTTAGGACTTCAATACATCATGAATACATAAGTTAGGACAAATCGAGACATCATGACTACATGAGTTAGGTCAATACATGACGTCATGAATACATGAGTTTAGGACAATGCATGACATCATGAATACATGAGTTAGGACAAACAATGACATAATGAATACATGACTTAGGGCAATATATGAGATTCTTATTAATCTTAATCTGATTTAAATCAAGATGCTTCAATAATTTTTGTCATTTGGCAGTTAATTTGTGGTAATTGTCTGATGAAATATCATAGTTCCTCTTGAGTACTGGCTTCCTTTACCTATTGAAACCTTAAGGCAGTGTGCTAATATCTGACATTGGTAAACATTTTTATAATTACACAGAATAAATTCTATCTTGTTTTTATTTACCCAATCGCATCATGGCATCTGTTTATAATGGAAATCATGAAACTGGTTCCACCATATGGGAAATCAGAAAAACAACTGATAGACCTCGGTGACATTTCATGTCATGTCATGGAGTCTTCTGTCTTTTTTAAAAACAAAAATGGGTCATCATGCTGAGCTATTCTTACTGTAACAAATGTTGGATACCCAATCCTGAACCATCAACCCAGACTGAACACAAAGCCATCCAGGAAACATTGTAGTAATTTGATGTCAAATTTAATTGGACAAAGTCTAATTTATAAATACTGTATAAAAGAATTATAAAGTCAGAAGAGATTGTTTATCAAATATTCTTCTCTTGCATAAAGGTGCATACAGTGTATTGTATATAGGTATTCTTTCTCATGATCAAAGAGTCTCCTTAAAAGCTATTTTATAATTTCCTGGTTTCTTTCACCTTACCATTATTTTCTTCCTAAACACAAAAAAAGTAATCTAATACTCAGGTTTTTCTGATTTGCACAACCTCTTAAAGGGAATGCGTTATTAGAAAATGACTTACTTTTTTAACCACTTCACCCTCCAAGGCTGTTTGCATCTTCATGACCAAGTCAAATTTTAAAATAATGACCAATGTCACTTTATTAGATAATAACAATAGACATATTGTACTTCACGATAGTGGTAACAATTCTTAAATATGACTTGAGTTTATTTGTAAAAAAAATGGAAATTTGGTGAAAATTTAGAAGATTTTACTATTTTTAAACTATGAATTCTTATGCCCTTAAATCAAAGACCTATATCACACAAAATAGTTAATAAATAATATGTTAATATTAAATGTTTGAAACAATTTTTCTTTTTCTTTAGGAAGATATAAGGGTTAAAAATTGACCAGTGACTTCTTATTTTTCCAACAAAATTTCCAAAACCATTTTTTAAGTGACCACATTACATTTAAACTGACTATGAGGGGTTTATATGACACAAAATACCCAAAAGTGACACCATACTAAGAACTGAACTGCTAAAGGTGCTCAAAACCATATTCAAGAAATGCATTTATCCTCCAAGTGCTTCACTAGAACTGAAAAAATGTGGAAGGAAAAAAATGAACATTTAACTTTTTTCACTAAAATTTTATTTAGACCCATTTTTTATATGCACAAATGTAACAGGAAAAAATTGACGCTAAAATTTGTAGTGCAATTTCTTCTGAACATGATGATACCCCATATGTGGGAGAAAACCACTCTTTGGGCGCACGGCATGGCTCGGAAGGGAATGAGCACCATTTGACTTTTTGAATGCAGAATTGGCTGGAATCCAGGGCAGATGACATGTCGCATCTGAAGAGCCCCTGATGTGTCTAAACAGTGGAAGGAATTGGCTGGAATCCAGGGCAGATGACATGTCGGGTCTGAAGAGCCCCTGATGTGCCTAAACAGTGGAAGCCCCCACAAATGACCCCACTTTGGAAACTAGACTCCTCAGTGAACTTATCTAAAGGTGTGGTCAGCACCTTGAACCCCCAGGAGCTTCACAGAAGTTTCTAACGTAGAGCCGTGACAATAAAAGAATCAAATTTTTTACACAAAAATGATTTTTAGCCACAAATGCTTTATTTTCACAAGGGTAGTGGGAAAAAATGGACACAAAATATTGTTGTGCAATTTTTCCTGAGTACGCCGATACTCTATATGTAGGGGAAAACCACTGTTTGGACACATGGCATGGCTTGGAAGGGAAGGAGCACCGTTTCACTTTTTGAGTGCAAAATTAGCCGGAATCCAGAGCGGACGCCATGTTGCATTTGGAGAGCCCTTGATGTGCCTAAACAGTGGAAACCCCCCACAAGTGACCCAATTTTGGAAACTAAACCAGTGAAGGAATCTATCTAAATGTGTGGTGAGCATCTTGAATCCTTAGGTACATCACAGAAATTTATAACATAGAACCGTGAAAATAAAACAATCACATTTTTTTCACACAAAAATTGAATTTTAGTCCCCATTTTTTAATTTTCACAAGGGTAGCAGGAAAAAATAGACCCCAAATATTGTTTTGCAATTTCTCTTGAGTATGCTAATACCCCATATGTGGGGGGAAACCATTGTTTGGGTGCATGGCAGGGCTCAGAAGGGAAGGAGCATCGTTTAACTTTTTGAACGCAAATTGTCTGGAATCCAGAGACACCATGTCGCGTTTGGAGAGCCCCTGATGTGCCTAAACAGTGGAAACCCCCCACAAGTGACCCCATTTTAGAAACTAATTGCTCATTGAACCCACAAGTGCTTCACAGAAGTTTATAAGGTAGAGCAGTGAAAATTTAAAAAAATCACATTTTTCCCACAAAAATGATCTTTTAACCTCAATTTATTTTATTTTCACAAGGATAAGAGCAGAAAATGGACCCCAAAATTTGTTGTGCAATTTCTGATGAGTATGCTCTTACCTCAAATGTGTAAGAAAACCACTGTTTGGGTGCACATCAGACTTTGATGCAATGGTCTGTGGGTGTCTTGTCCCATTAGCAGAGCCCCTGATGTGCCTAAACAGTAGAAATGCCCCACAAGTGACCCTATATTGGAAACTAAGTGAATGTGAATTTTATAATATGGTGGCATATACATGAATTTTGTAAAGTGCATCAGGTTGGCATACGTAAGTTGTGTAGTGTATGCCATGTTGTCATACGTGAGTTGTGTAAGTCAAAAATGAATTTATAAGTCCATGCATATGTGGTACAGTCTGAAGCATTCTTTCATGCGCAAGCCAGGTTTGTTGTGGCAGGTGTCGCATTGACAAATGGTTTCCGTGAGTATTGCCCTTTTGTAACAAGCTCAGCAGCATCTTCTTTTGCTATTTTCTTGTTGTTCGGTTTGGGAAACCTCACTGACAAAATGTTGGCCTTGTACGAATTGAGCACTTTCAGTTCCAAAAGTACTGGCTCCTTCATGACTGCCATATATCAGGGCCTTAATCACTACCTCCTGGAACTGAAGGTATGATGTAATGGTCTGGCCTGCACATCATGATAGCATGAAGCCGCTCTACATTCACATTAGTATGATGTGCATGACCAGCTTCTTGTACCACACCTTGGTCTTTCTCATGACACTGTAAGGCTGGAAGACTTGATCAGAGAGATCAACTCCCCAATGTTCCTGTTGTACCTCAGTACACAGTGTGATTTGTGGACCTTTGTAAAGGGACCTCGTACAGTCGTGGAGGAGCTGCAATCACCATATATGCTGGTCAAGGAAAGGGCATCCCTCTTGTCCTTGTACTTAACCATCAGCCTGTTGTCGCTACATTGGACTTTGCTCTTGCTCTTCCTGGGCAGCTGCCCAATTACTGTCTTAGGGAGATCTTTCTGATTTTTGTGGTACCTCGTGCAGAGAGGGACTTGAAGAGTGGGATGTTAGTATAAAAGTTATATACGTATAGGTGATAACCTTGATCCAGCAGTGGGTGCACCAAATTCCACACAATTTTTTCCACTCAATTCCAGGACAGGGTGCATTCAGGGGGTTCAATCCAGGTGTCCTTCCCTTCATAAACTCTAAACCTGTGAGTGTGCCCTGAGGTACTCTCGCACAGCTTGTAGAGTTTAATTACATATCTGGCCCTCTTACTGGGAAGGTACTGTTGGAATTTGAGCCTCTCTTTGAAATGGATTCTGGATGCATACACACAGAAGTCCCTTTGGGGCACATACACCTCAGCAAACTTGTTGCTAAAGTTATCAATGACTAGCCAAACTTTGAAATGTCAGTCAAAATTGGGCTCATCTAGGGGAGGACATCTTTTTTTAGCATTGTAATGCAAAAATTTGTGGATGACCTCAAAACATTTACTGGTCACGCCTATACGGAACAGTGGAGTATTATACAAAATGTCAACACTCCAATATTACCAAAGTTCTGGCTTCTTTACTAACCCCATGTAAAGAACCAGACCCCAAAACATCATCAATTCTACTGCATCTACAGAGGTCCAGTTAGAAAATGATGGAGGGTGGTTTTGTGAAAAAATTGCTGAGCACATAAATTTGACTTGGCCACCATGAGGTTCACAAAATCCTCAGAGAGAAAAACTTTGAAAATGTCTATTTCTGAGGCTGGTGGTGTCAAATTGGATTCCTGATTGCGCCACAAAATCAAGAATCTGTGGCTCATACTCTTCAGGGGGTGAGGTCCATATGGGGTGAGTAACGCTTTTCATTTTCTGTCCTGGGGCGTCTACGTGGCAGCTCAGCATCACTTGACAAAGAGGATGAGTTGGAAAAATAAATGAAGATAGGATCCTCTCACTCACTCTCAGTGTCAGAGGCAAGGAAATTGTATGCCTCCTCCACTGAATACTGGGTTTGGGACAAGTGGGACAACATTTGTTCACACATGTGGTGTTTGTATGTGTACCAAATTTTATTCAGGTATGTGTGCGTGTGAGTGCTCAGTGTAAACTTTTTTACTTAGAAGAGAATAAAAATCTTATCCTATAAGTGATGTGCTGCTAATCAGCGCTCAAGGGCTGTAGGGCGGACACACGGATGTGATTTTTTTTTCCATGCTGACACTAACCCTAACTCAATTCAGTAAAAAACACTGAAGTTGATGACGATTACTACGGTATATACAGTGAATAAAATAGTTATATGATCCCTTGCTGAATTTGTAAGTTTGCTCACTGACAAAGACATGAACAGTCTATAATTTTAAGGGTAGGTTATTTTTAACATTGAGAGACAGAATATCAAAAATGAAATCCAGAAAATTACATTGCATAAATTATATACATTTATTTGCATTTTGTAGTGAAAAATAGGTATTTGATCCCCTACCAATCATTAAGAGTTCTGGCTCCTACAGACCAGTTAGACGCTCCTAATCAACTCTTTGCCTGCATTAAAGACAGCTGTCTTACATAGTGACCTTTATAAAAGACTCCTCTCTACAGAGTGAATTAATCAGTCAGACTCTAATCTCTAGAACATGGGCAAGATCAAAGAGCTTTATAAGGAAGGATGTCAGGGACAAGATCATAGACCTGCACAAAGCTGGAATGGGCTACAGAACCATAAGTAAGATGCTGTGTGAGAAGGCGACAACTGTTGTTGTAATAGTAAGAAAATAGAAGAAATTCAAAATGACTGTCAATCAACATCAATCTGGAACACCATGCAAAATCTCACCTCGTGGGGTATCCTTAATCATGAGGAAGGTGAGAGATCAGCCTAAAACTACACGAGGGGAACTTGTTAATGATATCAAGGCAGCTGAGATCACAGTCACCAAGAAACGCATTGGTAACACATTACGTCTTAAAGTAAACCTTTAGTAAATCCTCCAGTGCCCGCAGGGTCCCCCTGCTCAAGAAGGCACATGTGCAGGCCTGTCTGAAATTTGCCAATGAACACCTGGATGATTCTGTTAGTGATTGGGAGAATGTGCTGTGGTCAGATGACTCAAAAATTGAGCTCTTTGACATTAACTCAACTCACCGTATTTGGAAGAAGAGAAATGCAGCCTATGACCCAAAGAACACCATCCCCACTGTCAAGTATGGAGGTGGAAACATTATGTTTTGGGGGTGTTTCTCTGCTAAGGGCACAGGACTACTTCACCACATCAATGGGAGAATGGATGGAGCCATGTACTGTAAAATCCTGAGTGACAACCTCCTTCCCTCTGCCAGGACATTAAAAATGGGTCGTGGCTGGGTCTTCCAGCAAGATAATGACCCAAAACATACAGCCAAGGCAACAAAGGAGTGGCTCAAAAACAACCACATTAAGGTCATGGAGTGGCCTAGCCAGTCTCCAGACCCTAATCCCATAGAAAACGTATGGAGGGAGTTGAATCTCCGAGTTGCCAACCAAACAACAGCCTCTAAATCTTAATGAATTAGAGATGATCTGCAAAGAGGAGTGGACCAAAATTCCTCCTGACATGTGCGCAAACCTCATCATCAACTACAAAATAACATCTGACTGCTGTGCTTGCCAACAAGGGTTTTGCCACAAAGTATTAAGTTTTGCTTGCCAGAGGGATCAAATACTTATTTCTCACTGCAAAATGCAAATAAATTTCTACAATTTATACAATATGATTATCTGTATTTTATTTTTGATATTCTATCTCTTAATGTTAAAATTAACCTACCCTTAAAATTATAGACTGTTCATGTCTTTGTCAGTGGGAAAGCTTACAAAATCAGTAAGGGATCAAATAATTTTTTCCTTCACTGTATTTACTGTCCCTAATCTAAATGTTTTTTAAGTCTTTTTTTAAAAAAAAAAAAAGAAAATAAAACCCCCAAACAACCGGAGGTTCAACATGGATGTGCGTCAGTGATCAGCGTTTGAGGCTGTAGAACGGACGCATGGATGATTCTTTTTTCCACGCTGACACTATCTCAATTCAGTAAAAAATACTGAAGTAGACGATGAATTCTATGGTATATTTTTACTGTCTCTAATCTAAATTATTTTTTTGTTCTTCTTTTTAAAAAAAAAAACAACAACTGGAGGTTGATCACTAATGTGCATCAGCGCTCAATGGCTGTAGGATGCATGGTTGATTATTTTTCTCCATGCTGACATTAACTCTAACTAAATACAGTTGAAATACTGTAATAGGTGACGATTACTATGGTATATACCCCTAATTTACTCCTATCATCTAATCTAAATGATTTTTTACTTGATTCTTTTTTAACCCCCCCCAAATAAAAACAATCCGAGAGGCCTGTCAGTGATGTTCGTCACCAACTAGCGCTTGACGGCTGTAGGATGCATGCACAGATGTGGTGCAAAAGTGCAAAAAGGGATAAAAAAAAATAGACAGGAAAAATGTCCGTGCCAAAAACGAGCACGAGTGCTATTCAGTGATGTAAGTCTGATCTGCAGCTCGGTGGCTGTAGGACGCACACATGGAGGTGGGGCAAAGGGGTGAGAAACAAATAGGAAAAAAAAGTGATTTGCGTCGCCAATCAACACTTGGCTGCAGGATACATGCACAGATGTGGTGCAAAGGGGGGAAAAATAGACAGGGATAAAAACGTCCTGGTAAACAGTGAGCACGGATGTTGAATAATGATTTGTGTCACTGATCAACGCTTAGCGGGTGCAGGACGCCCAAAAAAGAAAAAACTGCCAGAAATCAAGTGATCAGGTACTGATCAGTGATCAATTACCGATCAGCGCTCCGTGGCAAAAGGTCAGAAGGGGAGGAAAGAGGGCAAAAGTGGGGAAAAGGGGGGGAAATGGGGTAGAGGTGGATTGGGGTGGATTTGGAAAGATTAGGCAAGGATCAGGTAGGGATCAAGAACTCTTCTTTCTTTTTTATTCAGAAGCAGCAGGATCACAAACAGCAGTGATGCACAGGCTTAAAAAGTCTGTGGCACCACAAGGCCCACCACAGTGCAACAGATCAGCACAGTGACTGCTCTGTAACGCCTCTAAGCTGGAATGAGAAAGTTCAGACCAGTCCCTATGGGGTCAGATCACATCTGTGGCCTCTGATTGGTGCGATGGACGTCATCGTTGATCGCACCAATCAGAGCTGGCCCTGGTGACTCCATGGTTGCCAAACTCCAGCCTATGATCAGTGCTCTTACAGCACCGATCATAGGCTGGACACTGAAAATGCTGTGATTGGCTTTTCAGATTTGCGGCTCATGGGGCCATGATGTGTGGCTCTTGACCATCTGCATTAGCACCAGGTCTAGCAATCAGCTATGAAGAGCAGGTCTCCAAATTGTGACTTTTGTGAGTAACCCCTCACATAAGAGCAGATCTGGATGCGCGCATACTGGAGGTAGGGAAGAATACGTTTTAAGTTGGATAAAGGATGATACTGCTAGTTAGAGGGTGTTTGAAGCTGGATAAGATAGTGTGGTGAGAGTGTTTGATGCAAGAATACCAAAAAGGGGGTGAAGTGTAATAATAGTTGGTGTAATAATAATAATAATAATAGCAAATACCTCCAATTAGAAATGTAGTATAGCTTTTCTTGTTCAGTATATCGCATACCCCATGTGCAGGACATTAGGTTAGGTATCCATGGTTATGACCACTAACAGCTAACTGTTACTATGTAAGTGGTCATACACATGGATTCCTAAGCTACTGCAATGTCCTGCACATGGGGTAAGCAACATAGCAAATCAGAAGAACTATACTACATTTCTAATTGAAGGCATTTGCTAACATTATATTATTACATCTAAAACACATTGGGATAGGATCTTGGAGATTGGAATACCCCTATAAATTGAGTCTCTGTGAAGTATTGTCTTGTCTCATGAGTCATTTGTGATATATTGGGTGGAAACTAACCTCTATATTCTTAGCTATTCACAGAGTTAACACTTCAGAATAAGACAAGCCTTGCACAGTGTAAAATAATTTTACAATTAGTAAATGAAGCCAATATCTTACATGATTCCTAAAGAGATGCAAGACGGTTGCAGATGGAGATAGAAGAAAAACATAAGCAGAGTACTATCAGAAGTTATATCTTCTGGAAACAGGCACGTGAATATTAGTCATGTCTATAAATACTGACACACATATGATGTATGTATAGAGAGAAAGTGGTATGCAAGGTTACTGTGGTAAAGGCTATGGAAACTATTTTCATGTGCTTCCTAAATGTAAAATGAAAAGTGACATCTTAGCAAGTTACATATACAGTGGGGAAAAAAAGTATTTAGTCAGTCAGCAATAGTGCAAGTTCCACCACTTAAAAAGATGAGAGGCGTCTGTAATTTACATCATAGGTAGACCTCAACTATGGGAGACAAACTGAGAAAAAAAAATCCAGAAAATCACATTGTCTGTTTTTGTTTCATTTTATTTGCATATTATGGTGGAAAATAAGTATTTGGTCAGAAACAAGCAATCAAGATTTCTGGCTCTCACAGACCTGTAACTTCTTCTTTAAGAGTCTCCTCTTTCCTCCACTCATTACCTGTAGTAATGGCACCTGTTTAAACTTGTTATCAGTATAAAAAGACACCTGTGCACACCCTCAAACAGTCTGACTCCAAATTCCACTATGGTGAAGACCAAAGAGCTGTCAAAGGACACCAGAAACAAAATTGTAGCCCTGCACCAGGCTGGGAAGACTGAATCTGCAATAGCCAACCAGCTTGGAGTGAAGAAATCAACTGTGGGAGCAATAATTAGAAAATGGAAGACATACAAGACCACTGATAATCTCCCTCGATCTGGTGCTCCACGCAAAATCCCACCCCGTGGGGTCAGAATGATCACAAGAACAGTGAGCAAAAATCCCAGAACCACGCGGGGGGACCTAGTGAATGAACTGCAGAGAGCTGGGACCAATGTAACAAGGCCTACCATAAGTAACACACTACGCCACCATGGACTCAGATCCTGCAGTGCCAGACGTGTCCCACTGCTTAAGCCTGTACATGTCCGGGCCCGTCGGAAATTTGCTAGAGAGCATTTGGATGATCCAGAGGAGTTTTGGGAGAATGTCCTATGGTCTGATGAAACCAAACTGGAACTGTTTGGTAGAAACACAACTTGTCGTGTTTGGAGGAAAAAGAATACTGAGTTGCATCCATCAAACACCATACCTACTGTAAAGCATGGTGGTGGAAACATCATGCTTTGGGGCTGTTTCTCTGCAATGGGGCCAGGACGACTGATCCGGGTACATGAAAGAATGAATGGGGCCATGTATCGTGAGATTTTGAGTGCAAACCTCCTTCCATCAGAAAGGGCATTGAAGATGAAACGTGGCTGGGTCTTTCAACATGACAATGATCCAAAGCACACCGCCAGGGCAACGAAGGAGTGGCTTCGTAAGAAGCATTTCAAGGTCCTGGAGTGGCCTAGCCAGTCTCCAGATCTCAACCCTATAGAAAACCTTTGGAGGGAGTTAAAAGTCCGTGTTGCCAAGCGAAAAGCCAAAAACATCACTGCTCTAGAGGAGATCTGCATGGAGGAATGGGCCAACATACCAACAACAGTGTGTGGCAACCTTGTGAAGACTTACAGAAAACGTTTGACATCTGTCATTGCCAACAAAGGATATATCACAAAGTATTGAGATGAAATTTTGTTTCTGACCAAATACTTATTTTCCACCATAATATGCAAATAAAATGAAACAAAAATAGACAATGTGATTTTCTGGATTTTTTTTTCTCAGTTTGTCTCCCATAGTTGAGGTCTACCTATGATGTAAATTACAGACGCCTCTCTTCTTTTTAAGTGGTGGAACTTGCACTATTGCTGACTGACTAAATACTTTTTTTCCCCACTGTATGTAGTGGCATGGCTTTATAGATGAATGTCCCTTAATAAAAATGATTTTTGTAGACATCTAATGTATCAGTCATGTGAAATATAGCATAGAAACCATATGCAAATCAGGCTGGAAGTGCATTGGGGCGTGTCACTGCACTTGGAAGAAGTCGTTCATATGCATTAACATGCCATCTGCCTGATTTTCATATGGCTTCTACAATCGATTTCTTATGACTGCCACATAGGAACTCTACAAAAAGGTTTAATTTGGGGGGATACATGCACCTATGCAGCCATACCACTACTTCCATATGTAAAAAAACTGCTGACAGATTCTGTTTAAGCAACTTCCTTCACTAAAAATGCCAATCCTTTGCATACCTTGAACTCGGGGTCTGCACACAAAATGCTCATCTATGTGCCCCCAAACTGCAAAATGGTTAAGGGCATCATTCTGACCATTGGTGGTTAAAGGGGTATTGTTACAGCAGTAAAAGAAAAAAATCTCATTTATTTCATAATGAAAAGTCATCTGAGTCTCCAGCTGAATTGATTCAACACGCTGTTCAATATCTCTGCATGCTGTCAATAATTAGAAGCATTCAGTGTTTACTTCTTCTGGATTTAAATCTGTACAGAACACCGGAACATGTCAACTATCCAGAAATTTTTGGACAGTACATACAAAGTGAAAATAGGGCACTTTTTTCTCATGTCCATAAAAAATGACTACAGATTTTTGTGACTGTAATTATCATAATTTTACAGTTCATAGTGAATGCAGCTAATGTCTTCTAATCAGAATTATGGGCTGTAATATTGAAAATGTATTGTGATATATACCTCTTTTAATATTAAAAATATGTTGTGTCCATAAAAAATATTGTCTGTCCTTGATCTTTTGATAAGTTATTCAGAAAAAAAATAAAAAATCAAGTTGGCATCCCCGCTAGTCATGTGATGAACAGACAGATACATGGCTCTTTGTAAGACACAGCTTTGATTAGCAAAATTAGGATTATTTAGTCTAGAAAAAAGACGACTGAGGGGCGATCTAATAACCATGTACAGTGCCTACAAGTAGTATTCAACCCCCTGCAGATTTAGCAGGTTTGATAAGATGCAAATAAGTTAGAGCCATCAAACTTCACACAAGAGCAGGATTTATTAACAGATGCATAAATCTTACAAACCAAAAAGTTATGTTGCTCAGTTAAATTTTAATAAATTTTAAACATAAAAGTGTGGGTCAATTATTATTCAACCCCTAGGTTTAATATTTTGTGGAATAACCCTTGTTTGCAATTACAGCTAATAATCGTCTTTTATAAGACCTGATCAGGCCGGCACAGGTCTCTGGAGTTATCTTGGCCCACTCCTCCATGCAGATCTTCTCCAAGTTATCTAGGTTCTTTGGGTGTCTCATGTGGACTTTAATCTTGAGCTCCTTCCACAAGTTTTCAATTGGGTTAAGGTCAGGAGACTGACTAGGCCACTCCAACACCTTGATTTTTTGCCTCTTGAACCAGGCCTTGGTTTTCTTGGCTGTGTGCTTTAGGTCGTTGTCTTGTTGGAAGATGAAATGACGACCCATCTTAAGATCCTTGATGGAGGAGCGGAGGTTCTTGGCCAAAATCTCCAGGTAGGCCGTGCTATCCATCTTCCCATGGATGCGGACCAGATGGCCAGGCCCCTTGGCTGAGAAACAGCCCCACAGCATGATGCTGCCACCACCATGCTTGACTGTAGGGATGGTATTCTTGGGGTCGTATGCAGTGCCATCCAGTCTCCAAACATCACGTGTGTGGTTGGCACCAAAGATCTCGATCTTGGTCTCATCAGACCAGAGAACCTTGAACCAGTCTGTCTCAGAGTCCTCCAAGTGATCATAAGCAAACTGTAAACGAGCCTTGACATGACGCTTTGAAAGTAAAGGTACCTTACGGGCTCGTCTGGAACGGAGACCATTGCGGTGGAGTACGTTACTTATGGTATTGACTGAAACCAATGTCCCCACTGCCATGAGATCTTCCCGGAGCTCCTTCCTTGTTGTCCTTGGGTTAGCCTTGACTCTTCGGACAAGCCTGGCCTCGGCACGGGAGGAAACTTTCAAAGGCTGTCCAGGCCGTGGAAGGCTAACAGTAGTTCCATAAGCCTTCCACTTCCGGATGATGCTCCCAACAGTGGAGACAGGTAGGCCCAACTCCTTGGAAAGGGTTTTGTACCCCTTGCCAGCCTTGTGACCCTCCACGATCTTGTCTCTGCTGGCCTTGGAATGCTCCTTTGTCTTTCCCATGTTGACCATGTATGAGTGCTGTTCACAAGTTTGGGGAGGGTCTTAAATAGTCAGAAAAGGCTGGAAAAAGAGATAATTAATTCAAACATGTGAAGCTCATTGTTCTTTGTGCCTGAAATACTTCTTAATACTTTAGGGGAACCAAACAGAATTCTGGTGGTTTGAGGAGTTGAATAGTAAATGACCCTCTGAATAAACTTTTCAGAATTTAAAAAAAAAATTAAACAAAGAAATAACATTCTTTTTTGCTGCAGTGCATTTCACACTTCCAGGCTGATCTACAGTCCAAATGTCACAATGCCAAGTTAATTCCGAATGTGTAAACCTGCTAAATCTGCAGGGGGTTGAATTGTAGGCACTGTATAACTATATAAGGGGACAATACAAATATCTCTCCGAGGATCTGTTTATACCAAGGAAGGTGACGGTCACAAGCGGGCATTTTCTGTATCTGGAGGAGAGAAGGTTTTTCCACCAACATAGAAGAAGATTCTTTACTGTTAGGGCAGTGAGAATTTGGATTTCCTTACCTGAGGAGGTGGTGATGGCGAACTCAGTCGAGGGGTTCAAGGGAGGCCTGGATGTCTTCCTGGAGTATAACAATATTGTATCTTACAGTTATTAGATTCTTTAGAAGGACGTAGATCTGGGGATTTATTCTGACAGAATATAGGCTGAACTGGATGGACAAATGTCTTTTTTTGTCCTTGCTAACTACGTTACTATGTATCAGTGGGTAGAGTAGTTAGTGATATTGTTTTACTGTTGTATGAATGAGTGACAGTGAAATAGGAATTTAATGTGCCATAACTTTCCATTAGCTGACAAACCAATTGTCTGCCTGATTTAGAATACATCCGAAGGCAATATGATTATATAACGTACTTTGCCATCTTACAAGGCTGCCAAAAAACAGTTTGTGAGTAGGTTTGTTCCAGTTTGACAGGAAGATAAATGTAGCCAACCAGTCACAAATAAAAAAAAATTGTTGCAGAAAGAATTTAGGAAAACTGAAGTCTGATAGAACCTTTATTCTCAGGAAAACATGAGGACTCCAACCAAGTCACTGGGGCCACCACAACACCCTGCCCTTGATGTAGTCACTGAAAGTGCAGAATACCTTTGGAAGTCTCAGATTCAGGTTTCCGCAGCTGCTAGAGCAAAAGAAGCAGACATATAAAATTTCCTAGGGAAACAGAACATACAGTGGGGCAAAAAAGTATTTAGTCAGTCAGCAATAGTGCAAGTTCCACCACTTAAAAAGATGAGAGGCGTCTGTAATTTACATCATAGGTAGACCTCAACTATGGGAGACAAACTGAGAAAAAAAAATCCAGAAAATCACATTGTCTATTTTTGTTTCATTTTATTTGCATATTATGGTGGAAAATAAGTATTTGGTCAGAAACAAAATTTCATCTCAATACTTTGTGATATATCCTTTGTTGGCAATGACAGAGGTCAAACGTTTTCTGTAAGTCTTCACAAGGTTGCCACACACTGTTGTTGGTATGTTGGCCCATTCCTCCATGCAGATCTCCTCTAGAGCAGTGATGTTTTTGGCTTTTCGCTTGGCAACACGGACTTTCAACTCCCTCCAAAGGTTTTCTATAGGGTTGAGATCTGGAGACTGGCTAGGCCACTCCAGGACCTTGAAATGCTTCCTACGAAGCCACTCCTTCGTTGCCCTGGCGGTGTGCTTTGGATCATTGTCATGTTGAAAGACCCAGCCACGTTTCATCTTCAATGCCCTTGCTGATGGAAGGAGGTTTGCACTCAAAATCTCACGATACATGGCCCCATTCATTCTTTCATGTACCCGGATCAGTCGTCCTGGCCCCTTTGCAGAGAAACAGCCCCAAAGCATGATGTTTCCACCACCATGCTTTACAGTAGGTATGGTGTTTGATGGATGCAACTCAGTATTCTTTTTCCTCCAAACACGACAAGTTGTGTGTCTACCAAACAGTTCCAGTTTGGTTTCATCAGACCATAGGACATTCTCCCAAAACTCCTCTGGATCATCCAAATGCTCTCTAGCAAACTTCAGACAGGCCCGGACATGTACAGGCTTAAGCAGTGGGACACGTCTGGCACTGCAGGATCTGAGTCCATGGTGGCGTAGTGTGTTACTTATGGTAGGCCTTGTTACATTGGTCCCAGCTCTCTGCAGTTCATTCACTAGGTCCCCCCGCGTGGTTCTGGGATTTTTGCTCACCGTTCTTGTGATCATTCTGACCCCACGGGGTGGGATTTTGCGTGGAGCACCAGATCGAGGGAGATTATCAGTGGTCTTGTATGTCTTCCATTTTCTAATTATTGCTCCCACAGTTGATTTCTTCACTCCAAGCTGGTTGGCTATTGCAGATTCAGTCTTCCCAGCCTGGTGCAGGGCTACAATTTTGTTTCTGGTGTCCTTTGACAGCTCTTTGGTCTGCACCATAGTGGAGTTTGGAGTCAGACTGTTTGAGGGTGTGCACAGGTGTCTTTTTATACTGATAACAAGTTTAAACAGGTGCCATTACTACAGGTAATGAGTGGAGGAAAGATGAGACTCTTAAAGAAGAAGTTACAGGTCTGTGAGAGCCAGAAATCTTGATTGCTTGTTTCTGACCAAATACTTATTTTCCACCATAATATGCAAATAAAATGAAACAAAAACAGACAATGTGATTTTCTGGATTTTTTTTTCTCAGTTTGTCTCCCATAGTTGAGGTCTACCTATGATGTAAATTACAGACGCCTCTCATCTTTTTAAGTGGTGGAACTTGCACTATTGCTGACTGACTAAATACTTTTTTGCCCCACTGTAGATGGTTTTTTCCCGTTGTATTTTAGAAAACCAAAATAAATATTTTATTGATTATATCATCAATAAAACTCTAATAAATCATAGACAAAATTATTAGAAAAAAATAGTTTGAATCATTATTAAAAATCTATCTGTGGTGTAAATGGATCCTGTTATGTTGTGCATGCAGTCTTACAAGTATACAGCATGGAAAAGCTCAGCAAATTAATATATCAGTTTATGTGAAATGACTTCTGTGTTCCATTACAGAGGTTGTCTCTCAAAAGATATGTATCGCATATCCATAATATAAGGCATAAATGTCTGAAAGATGCACCTATCTCTAGAACAGTAGTCATCTGATTCCTGTGGCGGTGTATGCATCGACTCTCTCAACTCATAGATATGGGAGTACTGAATACAGCCAAGCAAATACTCTCAGCTGGAATTGGAACTACCATAGTAATGAATGTAGAGAGCTGCCACATTAATCACCAGCTCTACATTTACTGGGGGTCTGACGGCGTGAAGAACAAATGGATCAGGTGAACCCTACTCAGTAGATACGTGAATGGCCCAGAGGTGGGACCCATATCTATCACACATTTATGGTATATCCCTCGGATATGCCGTAAATGTTTCTTGAGAGCCAATTCCTTTAATTAAAGCACAACACTTTCTATATTTAGGAGCCATGTGTACCGCCCTACCAATTAGCTCCATATGCACACTCATACAGGGAAGGCTGACATCATTATAAAAAACTGCTAGAACATACAGTAAATAAGGCTCACATAAGCAAAAGGATCTGGGTATTTTCCCTCAAGATGCATTGTGGGAAGTAAAATTAGCTGACCCTTTTTTCTAGGCGCTCTTTACCTTCTCTCTAACAAAAAGGACATTTTAAACTTAAACTAGTAAAACAGGTGGAAGGTGTTTATAAGAAATTGTGACTTTACTATGAAGATGGAGATTCATTAAGTGTTAATTGGACAAGTAAAGAAATCAGCAGATTGAAGTGGTATGTCTTAAGGCCCCTTTACAGTTAGCGATTCACCAGCGATCCCGACCACGATATGACCCGGTCAGGATCGCTGGTGCATCGCTAAATGGTCGCTGCTGAGCTGCCACACAGGCAGATCTCACAGCGATGCAGCAGCGATACAGCGGTCATTACTTACCTTTCAGACGAGGCGATCCTGACGTCCTCCTGTCCGCATCCACGTGTTTCTCGTTGGCGCCACAGGAAGCCCAGCAGGAAGCGCCCGACGAGAAATGGAGCTGCGCGATCTCGCGCGATCAGCGATAGCCAGCGGGGGAGCCAGTCGGAGGTAAGGATCACACATAGCGATATCACTAGCGATATCGCTGCTGCGTCACCAAATCGGTGATGCTTTAGCGATATTGCTAGCGATGTCGCTATGTGTAAAACCCCCTTTAGACCACCAAAGGAAATAACAGTGCTTGTCTAACACTAAAAAGGTGATCACCTCCAGCAGCAAAAAGTCAGCGTCTGATGGGTTGGCCTTCGCTGAACTCTAGAATCTCTGTTGTGTCTGGGCCCTATTATTGTGTCATAACAAGGGCCCACAAATATGACTGTGTACATTTAGGATAAAGAGTTTTGCTTGTGTTGGGTAAACTTTATTGAAATGAATGCATTCCTTATGTAATATGCCTTTTATTCACTAGACATCCCCAAACTGCAAAAATACAGAAATAATTTTATTTGTACATATTATGCAGCACTTTACAACTGACTGAGCCAGCTTGTTTAGCTTTCCATGACATCCCCAAAAGCAATGTGCCTTTATTGCCTTTTTTCATCTACCATTACCTTGCCCATAAAAAACTTCACCATGTGTCTTTTTTAAGATCCATTCAGCTTATAGTCTGATGATATTATAGCGTTGTATGTATTTCTAGAACTTACCAGGGGTTCAAAGGCAATCGTGGTGCAGAATGAGATGGCGTGGTAATGATTTCACTAAACAATAGAAAAAACAGTCTCTTCTACACAAGATTATCATTTACAATAAATTATTTACTGTGGTCTTGACGCGGTCGAGTGTTGTGTGACCTATCTTCTCTGTACGATTTTATGTCTTCTGTTTGAATCAAATGTATGACTATTCTGGTTTAATTGTTAATATGTACTGTATTTGGAACAAGGACACAAAAGATCATCCTGTAAGTTCACATGGTATGAAGAGCCAGGATAAGTGGACTTCAAGTGTGCTGCAGATTTAAAAAACAGATCTGAAGACAAAAAAGTAAGGTGGTTTTTCTTCCTTAGGACAATGTGTAAGTGTGGTGGTCCTGAAGAAGGAGCTAGATTTAACTCTGAAATGTGTTGACAATAAAACACCTTAAATTATTTTGTCTTTGGTTACGTTTTTAGATCAGCAGCGCAACTGAAGTCCACTTATCCAGGCTCTTCATACATTACAACCCTTTCTGTGGATGTTGCAGTGGCTAACAATTATGCAACGATAGTGGTTGTGTCACACACAACCATTGCAGGTGAGCAGATTACATTAATCCCTAACTACATTACTCGGATAAGACCCTATTGTGCTTTGTACCCTTACTATTTTATACATCCAGACTAAAGCTGGTGTCACACATAGCGACTCACCAGCGATCCCATCAACGATATCAACGTGTCAGGATCGCTGGTAAGTCGCTATGTGATCGCTGGTGAACTGTCAAACAGACAGCTTCACCAGCGATCAGCACAGTGACGCCGAGCGCTCAGTGTCGCTGTGTACATTAGTTACCAGCGCCCTGATGCAGGTCACTTAGAAACCCGATGTGTACGTTAGCTACCAGCTCACTGCATCAGCGCGCTGGTAGCTAACTTACACATTGGGTATCTAAGGGACGCACGTCCCTTAGATACCGATGTGTACGTTAGTTACCAGCTGATCGCTGGTCTGCCTCCTGTCACACGCAGCGATGCGTGCTGGCCAGCGGGAGACCAGCGACCAAAAAAATGTCCAGGGCTTTCCTACAGCGATCAGCGATACCGGCAGGGAGGCCGGTCGCTGATCGCTGTCACACATAGTGATCTCGCTGGTGAGATCGCTGGTGTGTCACAAAACTTGTGACTCAGCAGCGATCTCGCTAGCGAGATCACTGTGTGACGGGGCCCTAATGGCAAGTAAATGGCTACCGAGGTCCTAAGGAAGGCAACCACATTAAAAGCTTACTTTGTAATCAATGAACTTATACCAAGATATATTTCTTCTAAGCTGATTCAAATGAAACTACTTGACCTTACTGATGATATGTCTTGGGTGCAATGAAAACAGCAAACTACAGTGTAATTAAAATCGGTCAAAAAGGGATGAATGTGGACAGAATTCATCCGACACTGAAAGCCACAAAGATGACCTCTTATTAGAGATGAACACTGGTCCAGAAGCTGCATCAGTATTCCATGACCTCCAGTTGAGAGCCCTGCAAGCTGGTCCCTACCTGCCAACATCCCCAACTCCTCTTTTGACCAGCCAACCTGTGCACCACACCACAACAATGATGTTGTGCCAGGCTGAGTAATCAAAAGAAGAGCTAGGAATGCTGGCAGCTAGGAGGCAGTTTGCAGTCTTCTCATCCGATGGTCTTGGAATACTGATGTGTTTGCTGGATCAGGGTCCTTTAAATTTATTTGATCAATCCTACATCTTATTTATCTCTTTTAATCCCATTTTCTGTGTAGCCCATTTCCTAATAGTTGAAATGTTTTGAGACACTTCCTTAAAACCATCTAGACTGATAAGATATATCACATCCTGTCTTGTCTGCATTTTAAACTGACAATATACAGAGTTTGTCATAGTAACTTTTTTACATTTATAAAAACACAATTCATAATTAAAAGGAAATTGAAAGCTAATATGGCAAAAACATATCAAGAATTTCTACACCCTGAAGTTTCATCATGGTAAAATAAGTGAAAAAATAGACTTTTTATAACATTAGCTTGGTTTGTCCTATTTTAGGACCACTCCCCTGGTCTCACTTGAAGGCTATCTTGGTGATGTGATGAAGGGGTATGGCTATATAGCTCAACTCATTAACAAAACCAGACCCCTTCACCATCTCTGAATCAAGTGCGAAGGAGAAGGACACTGGTTTTGCCATAGACTTGAGCCAGACAGCCAGATTTTCAAGACACAACTGATATTGTATCACCTGAATAGATCTGAACAATAAAGTTAATACATTTTTTTTTAAATTTTCTTAAATAGGCAACTCATCTATTGTGCCCCTTCAACTTTTGATGTTTTTTTTTCTACTTCATTAGATTCTGATATATCTTATTAACTCAGCGGGAACTGTTTAAGTCCTTATCAAAGATCTTTCCCTGCTGGCACATGATAGTAGACAGAATTTCATTGTTTTCATGCTACTATGTGGCTGCTTCTCTAACATAGCAGCTGATCAGGCCCCTGACAGTAGGACTTCATGTAGTGCCCTGATGCCTGTTCTGATTTCCAGGACAGGTCAGATTTTTGACTTGTTCATGATTAATATAAAGCTGTCACTCTACTAATTGTTGGCTACTCTACTTTGAAAATATAACAAAAGCATCAATAAGATAAATTTTTGATGTGAATATCCTTATTGATCTTTACTGGTTTTATTCAATGTGATTTTTAATAAATCAGTTTCAAAACGTATTGAGTTACCAACATGTCAACATGAAGACCTCTCTGAAAGGTCTAGAGATGATATGTGGAAAAGTTCCATAGCGTGAGAAGGGGTCAGTCCACAGCAAGAGCAAAACCATGCAAATTGTTTCTCTGCAGGTTCCAGATTGTTAACTTTCATCAGCAATCACCCTTTTACCCAAGTCATTGGAAGTGTAGTAAGACCTCTTTATAACAAATGTTCCTTGAATTAAGAGCATAGATGGCCCACTACTAAAAGTCAAAATTGAAATCTGTCACCAAGAAAAAAATCCCCAAAATCCCTCCTTTGTGTCAAAATACAGCCACTCGCTATGTTGCCTAAAGGCTGATGGCCCTCCTGTGCCTACTTCAGTGGTCCTGGATAAGCGTGGGCAGTGTATACCGTGACAAGTGAGAAATATGATGAGGCTATTATCACTAATCTTTTCTCCATGTGACAATGAAAGTACAGTTCCCATCGGTCCAACTATAAGTGGAGATATTTGAGTACACACCCCTGCTTTTTACATTTCTAGATCATGTAAAAAAGTTTATGCTTACCATGTTTTTTAATATTGATAACAGTGTTCAAAAATGATATATAACATAGAAATTCTTAAAAAGGTTTTCCAGCCCACACGGTTTTTAACTACCAACAGAACAGATGAACCAACTGGATAAAACAGTGATGTTATCTATTTCTTGGCCTATAGATGAATGCTGTGTACATGTTTCATTTCCGCACTACACAGGGATAGTAGTAGCACTACAGACTGGTTTGTGTGGCACATTATTATATTTATTTCTTATAGAGCCGGTTTTAGTATAGTTATACATGTAGCCCATTATCGTCCTTCATCAGGCAAAGTTTACATGTGGAGTAAGATTAAAGAGTAAGTAAACAGTTGACATATTTGTCAGCCACTTTAATTACCAGTAGATTGTTGGGGGGCTGTGTCCTGTGATCGCCACTGATCACTCAAAAGATTGCCGATAAATGCTCAGCTCAGGAGACGGGAGAATGTAACTCATGCCTGATTGAGCATACATGGTTATGAGTATAGATGCAGTAGAAATCCTTTCACATTCTATTGAATCCATACTCCACAGTGTGCCCCCAAAATGGGCAGGAGCTGTGTTCTTCTGTCTCCTGAGCTCAGTACTTCTATGCAATATTGTAAGCAGTTATGGGTTTCAGGACCCAGACCCTCAATGATCTATAAGCAATAAGGTTGTTGAGCATAGAAAAAAATATGTTAAAGCTGTATTCCCATCGCCAAGATCCTATGTTGTGAACACTTTTGACCTGGCTTCTGAGTTTGGTCTCCCTCTGGTGGTTGCTGCTGGTAATGGAGCTAGTCTGGCTGACAGAAGTCAATCACCTGAGGATGATTGGAGGTCAGGTGTTACAGACTGGAGATTTAAGTGAGCAACCTTTCCTCAGTTGTTGATGGTGATTTGGTTTTCTTCCTGAGCATTTTGGAAGTCTGCTTGCCTCCTGCTTTGCCCTGCATCTTTCAGATAAGTTAGTTGTCTGCTTGAATCTTTTTGTATTTGATATCAGTATCTTTTGTTTTGTGTCCAGTTCACACCAGAGTTCTGATTTAGTGGGGGAGAGGTTGTGTGGCCTCAATATTTTTGCATATCAAATGTGTTGGATTTTTTCTTAGGGTTTTTTGCATGATTGCAGACAGTATCCTTTCCTGTCTTGTTCTATCTAGACAGTTTGGGCCCCATCATTTGCTTACTCTATTTTCTGCCTGTGTTTTTTGCCTCATCTTGTCTCACCGGCAATATATGTTCAGGGGCTATCTATTCCTTTGGGGTTCTACTCCGGGGCAGTTTAGCTTCTCCTTTTCTCTCTTTAGGCTTAGTTAATTCTTTGGCTGTGCTGAGGCGTCTAGGGCATTGTAGGTACGTCCCACAGCTAATTCTAGTTGTGTTGTCAGTTTAGGGGTCTGCAATCCGCTAAGTTACCAACCTCTCTGGTTATCTGGTTGCCTAGTCTATTCCCCTGCTATCCTCCTCGGTTACCTAATCATAACACCTATCCCAATATGTAGTAGATGCACTGATAATAATATTAGCAAACACCTCCAATTAGAAATGTAGTATAGTTCTTCTAATTCACTATGTCGCTTACTCCATGTGAAGGGCATTGCATTATCTTAGGTATCCATGGTTATGGCCACTAATAGCTAACTAACTGTCATTATATGATTGGTCATAAGCAATGATACCTAAGCTACTGCAATGCCCTGCACATGGGGTAAGCAACATGGTGAAACAGAAGAAATATACATTTCTAATTGGAAATATTTGCTAATATTATTAGTATTATTATTACACCTATTGCATATTGGAATATGATTTAGGAGATGGGAATACTCCTTTAACTCTTTACTTACTCTTTAAATGTTAGATGAGTGGGAGTCCCAGAGCTCAAATTTCCAGTCCTCTCAGCTGTATCACTGTACCAAATGGAGGAGATAGGTGGATTATTTGGGTACAATAAGAGGGCATTCTTTCCATGTGTTTTAGAAGGATATCTTAACAATAAAGTTTACAGTGTTTTCAATTCCATTTGCAGGTGCACATGCTATGAATGTTGTCATTAATTACCATATATCTATATTCAAACTTCTGCTGCACATATCTATCACAAGAGTCTTAAAAGGGAACTTTTCTTTCTATTTTTAAAGGGCGAACATGTGCTTATTAATCATCACTGTTCCATGTTTTACCATACATCATTTACTATATTTCCCATTGTCTGGTCACCATGTTTGTAGGCACGAAAAAAATCACAAATCGCAATGCATTTCATTGTGTAAACGCTAATCACACTAGTGTCCAAACAAGGCTTGTGCCAATTTGTCATCATTTATTAGAACAATCAAAGCCACTTAGGCTACTTTCACACTTCAGGTTTTCGGCGTCAGGCGCGATCCGGCGTCGTGCCGGAACGCCGGATCCGGCAAATGTTTAGTAAAATCGGATGTGACGGATCCGTTTTTCTGCCGGATCCGTCTTTTTCTTGACAGACAAAACCGGATCCGTCTCATCCGGTTCATCCGTTTTTCTATCCGTTTTTCGACGGATTACGCCGGATCCGGTTTTTAAAATTGACCCTTGTGGCCTTCCGAACGGGATTGGCTACTGGAAAACTATATATAGCATGTTCCTACAGCCCTTCTTTGACAGGTTGTAGAGGAGAAAGTGCAGGTTGGAGAGAAGAGCAAGTTATTGGCGAAGATGGATGTTGTCATTGGAAATATTTTGAAGAATTTGGCGGATTTTATAGCGGAGGCGAATCGTTTGAGGGTGATTGTTCTGGAGAAGGAGAGAGCGAGACAGCAGCGCATCAGGCATCGTAGACGATGTTTGTGGATCCACCCCATCACAGCCAAGAGAATGACGCGTGGGGTCTATTCTACACTCTGCATGGATCTTCGACGAAACCCGGATAAATTTTTTGGATATGTTAGGATGAAAATGGAGAATTTTGATTACTTGGTGGAGCGCATTGCACACCTCATAAGAAAAGCGGACACCTATTGCCGCTTCTCTGTTTCACCCACAGAGCGTCTGATGGTGACTTTAAGGTAAGCCACATTTATTGGATGTGATCGCATCAGAGCACACTTTCACTGCAATCTTGTTGGTGGTAGTTTGTATCTCCAAGTGTTATAGCTCAGTTTTGGTATGTAATGCTGTGATTTAAAACTAATTTATTGTTTTTTAATTCCCCACAGATTTCTTGCAACTGGAGAATCCCTTTCGTCACTGCATTTCCAGTACAGACTCGGGATTTCCACCATATCTGGAATAGTGAAGTACACATGCCGTGCACTGTGGGACTCCTTAGCTGAAGAGTTTTTACCAGAGCCCACAACAGAGAGGTGGATTGAAATTGCTGACAAGTTTCAACAGATATGTCAGTTTCCCAACTGCTTGGGCGCTGTGGACGGGAAACATATCCGCATTGTAAAGCCAGCTGGATCGGGATCGGAATATTTCAATTACAAGAAATATTTTTCAATTGTCCTCATGGCCATCGCTGACGCGGAATACAAATTTATTGCGGTTGATATTGGGGCCTATGGCCGCTCCAATGACTCTCAAGTTTTCAAACTGTCTGCCATGGGGCGTAAACTGTATGGAAACACCTTCCAGTTCCCACCACCTAGACCGCTGCCGCAAACATCTGGTCCACCTATGCCATTTGTCTGTGTAGGGGATGAAGCCTTCCAGCTGTCAGAACACCTTTTGAAACCGTACTCTAGCAGAGGATTGACAAGACCAAAACGCATTTTTAATTACCGCCTCACAAGAGCAAGAAGAATGGTTGAATGTACCTTTGGTATTCTGACAGCCAAATGGCGGGTCCTATTGACTGCGATCAACCTCAAGACAGAAACTGTGGACGAGGTGATCAAAGCGTGCGTGGTACTCCACAATTTTGTTATCTGCAAGGAACCCATTTCCATTGAGGACACCTCTGAAGAAACCACCTTGCAAGATTACCATGACATTACCACTAGAAGTTCTGTGACGGTTTCAGTAATGAGGGACAATTTTGCACTATACTTTATGTCACCTCAAGGCAGAGTACACTGGCAGGATGACAGAGTGTGAAAGATTTGTGCCCAACCAAACTTGTGTACCTTCTGTACCAACAGTATATACCTTTGCCAACCAAAGTTGGCTATCTTGTCATGGTCTCTATTTTTAGCTTTAGGCCACAGGTGTGTACCTGGTTGTGTTTTATGCAAAGTATTTCACCTTTTAACAAAAGTTGTGTACATTGTTAGGAAATCACCAACAATAAACACAACTTTTTAGGTGAAATACTTTGCTTCAAACACAACCAGGAACACAACTGTGGCAAAAAGCTAAAATTTACCCACAGTTATATATCTAGTTTTGAATACCATTTCACCTTTTAAATACCCTGTATTTAACCTTTTTCGCCGCAGAAAGAAATGACAGACAACCAGTGTAAAATAATTTAACTTTTATTGAAAAATGTTTTTTTTAGTAAACTTTTTTAAAATTTTAATAAACTTGTTTAATAAAGCTTTGAAACTATAAAACTGAAACCATAAAACTGGTCATTTTTATTTAAATACACACATTATAAATCTGTGTAGTGTGTGGTGGAAATACTGCTGTAGGGGCTGCGGGACACTTCGACACTGGGAGTGTGGAGAGAGGACTGGGATCGTGGTGGGGAAGGAACAGTTAGAGGTGAAGGTGTGGAAAAAACTACAGAATGGGTGGACATGTGGGAAGCAGAAGAGGTGGTGGGTGGTGGAGTGGAGGGTTGGGCAGGGACTGTAGGAGCAGATGATGTTGATGGCAAGTTGTATGGGGAAGGAGTTTGGTACGGGGCAGGTTGCTGGAAGTGGGGAGATGTCTGGTACGGGGCAGGTTGCTGGAAGTGGGGAGATATCTGGTACGGGGCAGGTTGCTGGAAGTGGGGAGATGTCTGGTACGGGGCAGGTTGCTGGAAGTGGGGAGATGTCTGGTACTGGGGAGGTTGCTGGTACTGGGGAGTTTGCAGGTACTGGGGAGTTTGCAGGTACTGGGGAGGTTGCTGGTACTGGGGAGGTTGCTGGTACTGGGGAGGTTGCTGGTGCTGTGGAGGTTGATGGTGCTGGGGAGGTGGATGGTGCTGGGGAGGTGGATGGTGCTGGGGAGGTGGATGGTATGTAATAGGAGGGGGAGGATGGAAAGTGGCTGGAGGGGGTGTAGATGTAATAGGAGGGGGAGGATGGAAAGTGGCTGGAGGGGGTGTAGATGTAATAGGAGGGGGAGGATGGAAAGTGGCTGGAGGGGGTGCAGGTGGAGGAACTACTGTGGTGGGAGGAGGAGGTTGGGAGGTAACTTGCTGGAGAGCAGCGTGGCATGAATGCATTACATGCATCTGCTGGGCAGGAGAGAGCGTTTCCATGCACTCCACAACAGACCTGAAAAACGTGTGGTTTGGCGAAGATCTTGCTTCTGAATGCATGGTTTGCAGAAGTGTCTTCACCTCCAGAATGCTGGAGTTGATCTGCTGATAGCCTGCGGAGATTTGCTCTGACAAGACTCTTAGACAGTTCTGGAAAGATGCATTCAGATGCAAGAACTCTGGCGCATAACTCTTTTCCTGACCCCTCTGCCGCTGCCGCCCAGTACCCGCAGGTGTACTAGAGGTGGCAGGGGCAGAAGGGTGGGGTAAAGGGAAAGCGATCTCCTCACCAGCAGCTTCATGTAATGTAGGCGGCCACGATGCTCCTGTGCTGGTGGATGGGACTGATGGGTCGAATGTGTGGGAAGGCTGGGAAGGTGCAGATGTACCGGGGCGGTCGAAGTCTCCCTCGGTGCCGGTCTCCTCAGGGATCGCCTCAGAAGGGTCCAATCGTGCAGGCTCCCGAGTGCTGCTCACCGTGCTGTGGAATAGAGAAAAAAAAAACAATTAAAATAGTGACATGGTATGGCCCTGGCTGAAAAAAAAAAGTTACATCTAAACATTTTTTTGTCACATGTGGTGTGTAATATTTACCTTCTGGTGAGCATTGTCTCCCGGAGGAACGACAGGGCTCGTGCGTACTTGTACTTGCTCCTGCGTCCTCCAGATCCACTCGGGGCCCGCATCTCTTTATTGAACTCCTTCTTGAAACGATCCCTCACAGACCGCCACCGCTTCACAATTCTCTCCCCTGAAACGAGAAAGGACAAAGTGGTTAGTATACAACATCAGTGTTTCCCAAACTCCAGTCCTCATGGTCCCCAGGGGTCATGTTTTCAGGATTTCCAAAGTAAATAGAAATCCTGAACACATGATCCGTGGGGACCACGAGGACTGGAGTTCGGGAAACACAGGTTTAAATCAAGCAACCGGTACTGTATATACTTACGCTCTTTAATCTGGGCCCGAGCTTCGAGGTCCTCCCAGCGGTCCACAAGGAGCGAACAGATTTCCTCCCAGAGTCGTCGGGTAACGATCAGGTCAGCGTGGCGTCGGTCAGCCATATTCCAGAGCGGCTCCCTTTCTCTGACGAGATCGATGAGGCGGTCGACATCAATCCCTCCATCCTCACCGTCAGAGTTGGGAGCACGCTGTGAAGGCTGTTAAAGAAAAAGACAAAAATAACATAATTAGCCTCCACAAAAGAAATGAAATAAAAAGTGCAAAAAAAACAAAGCAAAAATATTTATACTTACACGCTGGTGACCGCCGCGTTGCTGTCGCCGACGACCCTGGGAGGCACTGCGAGGACCTCTTGGCCGAGCACCAGATTGGGAAGACTAGAGAAGAAAACAAAAAATGTTATGTCTTTGGATGTAGGCATTTGTTTGCTGTGTGTGGTCTGCAGAACATTGTTTTCTATGTGTTGTGTGTAGTGTGATGTTGTGTTTCTGCGTTTGATGCAAAAAACTTACCAATTGTGAGCCCACTCCAAGTGTCTGTCCACCCCTTCCTTCTTCTTCTGGGAGCTCCTCTTCATCTTGTGATTCCTGTTTTGAAATAAAAGGCAATGAATACACATATATTACAGAGATGATGGATTTTGGAAATAAAAACTTACCGTCAAACGCTGACGATGCGAGGGAGGGCTCCCAGAAGATGTGCTGTCTTCCTCATGGCCAGACTCCATGGCTGTGGGTGGTGTTTCTGCTGCTGCCATTGCTGCTGCTGCTGCTGCATCTATTGGGCGGCTGTTGAATAAAGAGAAACAAAGGGCCAATGAATATCTTGATATTCCATAGCCCTAGTTTGGAGGAATGGGGGATTTGATAATTACCGTCTCTCATCTGCTGCTGGACTCCCCTCCCGTTGTTCAGCATGCTGCTCCATTTGGGGTGGTGCTGATGGTGCTGCTGCTGCAGATGTCTGCTGCCTTCTCCTGCTCCTGGTTCTTGGCTTGGGTGGCATGTTGGGTGTGGCTGAGGGTCCCATTGTCTTGCTTTTATATATGTCCTGTGGGCAGAGCTACTGAGCATGCTCAGACCAAAAAAAACGGATCCGGCCGCCGGATCCGGCTGTCGCTGGATCCGGCGCATTGCGGCGCTCATAGGCTTTCATTGTATGAAAAAGCCGGACACGCCGGATTCGGCGTGTCCGGCTTTTTCGACGGATACAAAAAACGTTACAGTCACCGTTTTTCCCAGACGCCGGATCGCGTCACATTGCCGGATCCGGCGAAAATCGGATGAAACGCATGGCCATCCGGCTCGATCCGGCTCTAATGCAAGTCAATGGGGGGGAAACCGGATCCGGCATTGCATTTCGACGGATCCGGTTTTAGTCAAAAGCGCCGGATCGCGCCTGAAGCAGAAAACCTGATGTGTGAAAGAGGCCTTACAGCTCCAACAAGATTCTAGACCACATGCCGACATGCCATTAAGATCCTCGACCAGATAAGACACCGGATCAGACAGTGTCTGTGCCAGGCAGACCAGTTCCTGCGTGTTATTAATAGAGGCGAATGAATACCATTTACACCTCAGATCAGCGAGATTATATGGTCTGATAAATTAGTGGTTTGTAAAAATAGCACTTAAGTTTAAATGGACTGAACATAACAGATAATATGAGGGCTCGTTGCCAGATTTGAAATTGTTTTGTGTGGCTGACATTCTTGCTTCGGTGGGAAAAGATGGGCACATTGATTTATAGTTTGTTACAAAGATTTTGTGTAATATGTTGTTTTTTTGTATAATTTTTACAATTTGTAATTTGATTTCATTATTGAAAATCCTTGCTCATTCTTATCCATACCTGTGGGTGGTTTTAATCACAATTTGCATCCTTCCTTGTAAGAGGTAACTGCCAGTCACTCAATTTGACGACTCACTGGACTGCTAATTTTTCAGAAAATCTTCATCACCGGCTGCAATTTGTTATAAAAAAAACCTGCTCTTTATTCATCATCCTGAAGATGACTGTGTCTATGGCGTTGCTCCCAATCATTGAGCTCATCAGTTCTAAAGGGGGTGTGTCGTCTCCACAAGCAGAGTCACTGAGCTCATTGATTGCCTGCCGCAATGTTAATTTGACATCAGCTCGGTAGCAGCGACTCTGCACTAGACCCATGGATGGTGAAGTAAAAGCGGTTTATTATCCACCCGCTTTCAAAGTCGATAGTGTCAAGGGATTTTGCTTTATAGATTATCAGAAAAAGTAAAAGATATTCCTACGTGCTGGCCAGCGGGAGAACAGCAATCAAAAAAATGTTCTGGCCATTCCAGGACGATCAGCAATAACCGGCAAGGAGGCCAGTCGCTGGTCAGTATCACACACAGCGATCTCGCTGGTGAGATCGCTGTTGCGTCACAAAACTTAGTTACCAGCTCCTGCTTGCTGGTCTCCCGCCTGTCACACTTGCTGGCCAGCGGGAGACCAGCAATCAAAAAAATGTTCTGGCCATTCCAGGACGATCAGCGATAATCGGCAGGGAGGCCGGTCGCTTGTCAGTGTCACACACAGCGATCTCGCTGGTGAGATCGCTGTTGCGTCACAAAACTTGTGACTCAGTAGCAATCTCGCTAGCGAGATCACTGTGTGTGACGGGGGCTTTAGGCTCTTCTAAAGGGGGTTTTACACATAGCGATATCGCTAACAATATCGCTAAAGCATCACCGATTTGGTGACGCAGCAGCGATATCGCTATGTGTGATACTTACCTCTGACAGGCTCCCCCGCTGTCCATCGCTGATTGCGCGAGATCGCGCAGCTCCATTTCTCATCGGCTGCTTCCTGCTGGGCTTCCTGCTGGCATCGACGAGCGACGCGTGGACGCGGACGGGAGGACGTCAGGATCGCCTCGTCTGAAAGGTAAGTAACGACCGCTAGATCGCTGCTGCATCGCTGTGAGATCTGCCTGTGTGGCAGCTCACTAGCAA
The DNA here is from genome assembly GCF_039654945.1 of Dendrobates tinctorius. Lineage (NCBI taxonomy): Eukaryota > Metazoa > Chordata > Amphibia > Anura > Dendrobatidae > Dendrobates > Dendrobates tinctorius. The sequence goes on along the minus strand of NW_027361684.1, from coordinate 65,446,382 downwards.
CCATTTAGCGATGCACCAGCGATCCTGACCGGGTCGTATCATGGTCGGGATCGCTGGTGCATCGCTAAATGTAAAGGGGCCTTTAGAATATTCTTTATCTTGTCAAGCTATAGAATAAATAGTAATTGCTGTGCGTTATCTAATGTCAAGTTGTAGTAAAGAGAACAAATATCGCTCTTGTTCTAAACCTAACAAGGTTAGTAATGATGACCACAAGACCAGCTGCATCTGTAAGAAGAAGAGTTTTAATCTGAAAATGACTTATATGACGTTCAGTTTTCCTTTTATCCTCCTGCCACATAATAAAGCTGCATAGTATGGAAAATAGAACTATAACTAGAAGAATATTTTCTTTTATTAAAGAGGTGATGTCAAGGGTTAGGTACAAAATGTACTAATTAAAAGTACAGCTGATTTGCTCATGTGGGTTCCAAAGTGATGGACACAATCAAGTTACACAATGCAGTACTGTTGTGCAACAGATTAGACAAGCTAGTATCCAATAACCGTCTTAGCCATGTGTGATTTAGCCCCTATTCCATTCTTTTCTTATATCTTTTGAAAATCCTCTCGGTGTAAACACCACTATCTTCCTGAATCTGGTATTGCTTATTTTTGGCTCCTGCCTAGAGAAACGCAGCTAAATGAATGATCGTGAGCTTTCTTTACCGTGTGAAATATTACCACAAGAGCTAGTCACTGTGGAACCTTTCGATGGTTTTAAAAAGGGCGTAAATCCTCTTTTTTTACATTAAAATAACAGAAATAGTTATGTAAACATGCAAAATTCTTGTTCTGATTATTAATCCAGTTGATTGATACTCGGGATTAGGAAGGAAGGAAACATTTACTGTTTTAGAACAGAATGTTTTGTGCATTATGGTTTTACTTAGAGTTGAGCGACTTTGGTCAGATTGGGTTTTGTGAAACCCGAATGAAACAAAATTTGAGTCAGATGAAACTGGTCCGACTAGGGCAAAAAAAGTCGGAGTTTCGTCTGAAACCCGACCCCAATGCATCATCCACTCAATGCCGACTTTTATTTCCCATTGACTTGCATTGGGGTCGGGTTTCGGACGAAACTCCGACCTTTTTTTGCCCTAGTCTGACCAGTTTCATCTGACTCAAATTTTGTTTCATTCGGGTTTCACAAAACCTGATCTGACCAAAGTCGCTCAACTCTAGATTTACTCCTTAGGCTGGAGTCACACTAACCTGCGCAAAATACGCTCCGTATTTTACATGCGTAATACGGATCAATGACCACAAAATAGTGGTCCGTAGGTCATCCGTAAGCAAGGTGAGGTCGCGTATTTTGCGCATGTGTGTCTCCGTATGCAATCCGTATGCAATCCGTATGGCGAGATTTTCTCGCAGCCTTGCAAAATGGACATTTAACGGTTTTGAGGCCTGCAAACTATTTAAATCATTAGCCTGCACCCTATTTAGACACTCAGAAATAGGTGGCTGCCTACATTCTGTACATTTCTCACCTTGCTTTCACGAGGTGTGTTGGTGTTCTTTGTGCAGCATGGCAGAGGGTCTGACATTCAATACAACCGAGCACGTTCTCTTTACCTGGCTTTTGTCACGGCGCTTTGGCCAACCATATCCTGTGAAAGTGGATCCGCGGAGGAGGAGACGCATGTGGGTACATCCACTTTTGAGGCAACGACTCACAAGAGGGCATTTTCACCCGCCTCTATTCGTCTCTGCGGGAGCATCCTGAAAAATTTTACCAGTACTGTCGAATGAGCATTTCCACATTTGATCGCCTCTTGGAGACAGTGCACCCTGGGATCACATTTCAGGACACTAGGATGCGCCAAGCCATATCTGCACAGGAGCGACTTCTACTCACAATACGGTATGTACTCCACAACCACATTCTCTATGTTCATAATGTGTGTGTTAATTTATGTTTTTTGGCCTTCTTGGACAATGTTTAATACCCTCATCTTACTCAAAATATGTTTCAACTGACACAGCACAATGTTACATCTAATATGTACTGCATATCACTTAGTCATTGTGCCACCAAATATGTGTGTGTTGTTCTCTCTCATTTCCTACCAAGTTTGGTCGGCATGTAACTGATTTTTTTTTACTTTAGCCATTCTAACCTGGACTATTTCTGTTGTTCTACAGCTTCCTGTCCACTGGCCTGTCTTATGCCGCCCTCCACCATGAGTTTCTCATTGGAAAGTCCACCAATTCAGGCATAGTGAGGTCTACATGTGCACAAATCTGGACAAGACTCCATCAGGTGGTCCTACCCGAGCTCAGGATGGAAGACTGGTTAAGGATTTCAAGGGACTTTGAGGAGGACTGCCAGTTTCCAAATTGTATTGGGGCCCTGGATGGCAAACATATCAGGGTGCGTAAGCCGCCGAACTCAGGGTCCCAATTCTTCAATTATAAGCAATACTTTTCTGTTGTATTGTTGGCTCTGGTAGACCCTCAATACAAGTTTATAATTGTGGACATTGGGGCCTATGGAAGGACGGGAGACTCTAGAGTCTTCAATACTTCCATAATGGGTCGGCGGCTACGCACCAACCAGTTTGAACTACCACCACCACGCCAGCTACCAGGCTCCCCCGAACAATCAGTCCCTTATGTCCTTGTGGCAGATTAGACCTTTCAGTTATCACGTAATGTCATGAGGCCATATCCCTGGCGCAACCTTGACCACAGGCGCAGAATTTTGAACTTGCGCCTATCACGTGCTAGGCGACTGGTGGAGTGTTCCTTTGGGATTCTTTGTGCCAAATGGCGGGTACTCCAGTCTGCCATTCAGTTGAGTGAGCAAAATGTGAATGAAGTTGTGAAAGCCTGTGTTGTTCTGCATAACTTCACCAGGATACATGATTGCTCCTCCTCTGATGGTGTTGTGCGTAGGCCGGACAATGTGCGCAGGGTGAGACCACCTATCATCCCTCAACGTAGACCGCTCTCTGGCCTCAAAGTGCGTGATATATTCACTAATTACTTTATCTCACCTGAGGGGGCTACTTCTTGGCAAGAGAATGCTGTGTCTATGTTCTAATTATTTTTGGTTCAAAGTGTGTCTAAATATATATTACTCAAGCCTTGTTATGATTCTATGAGTGTTTCTTTGCATTGGTTGGTGTCTGTTAGTATGTTGTGAGGGATAGTGAGAAATCACACAGAGACGTTAACTAGAGTAGACAAATTTTTAGTTTTGCCTTTTTGGTTTTTGCTTAAAGGCAAACATAATTTTGCCATCACACAAATTTGGCAATGGCCAAAATGACCCTTTGGGCCTTCGTTAACTTGATGTAACATTAACATAACAGAAAATAACTGCAACAAACATTATGCAATAACAACATTGCTGCATGCCTACATTAACCTGGATTAGGCAACAAAGGGTGAGCTCCATCACCAAAATAAAGTCAATAAGATAACACTCACATTTCCTCATAATGTTTTCCAAACATAGAAAGATTCCACCATGACAGGCAAGGCTACCTCACATCTTTCACACAGATATTACCTGTCTGTAGAACAGACAATATTTAAGCATGCTATACTGGAAAGGATGAAAATACAAAACTCACTTGTTAAGACATAGAGAGAGCGTGATATTGTGAATGCTGTTCGCCTCAAATTGGTTTACTAGAGAATGCTAATAACAAAGTTGACTACTTAACTAAAGGCAAGCACACCTTTCCTATGCATTAACAAGTGATTAGTGTATTTTCATCCTTTCAGGTAACAGTATAGCGCATTTAAATATTCTCTTTTATACACACATGTAATATCTGTGTGAAAGGCGTGAGGTAGCGTTGCCTGTCATGATGGATTGTTTCATATGTTTGGAAAACATTGTTTACAAATGTGAGTGTTAAATTATGTTCTAAATGTTGGTGATGGAGAACACCTGTTTTTTTCTCTAGATTAGAAGCACCAGTTACATGTCACTGGACATCTCCAAAGTTTGGATTCATAAATCCTCATATGTAGGGGAAGGGGAACGGGGAGGAACAGCCTGGGGGTGCTGCTGGACATTGTGGCCAACATCGCCCTGTGTGGGGCCATACTGTTGCCCATGATGCTGTTGTTGTCCAGCCTCCTGGGCCTGTTGGTGATACTGCCCAGAGTAATAATGATGATGGTGAGGGGCTTCTTGTTGGCTATGGTAGGCCCGTGGATCATACCCACCAAGATAGCCAGATCGTCCCCAACCAGGTTGGGACCAGCCTCCAACACTGGGTGGGTACAAGTGGCCATATTGGTGGGGTTGGCTTGCTGAAGACATTTGGGGCTGCGGAATAGAAGGATGGGTAGGGGGAGGAAGGGGTTGAGGTGTTGGCCCACGTATTAGGGGCTGTTCAGACCCTGCTTGAGCAAGCATCTGTGTGGATGGTCTCATGCGCATTAAATTTCTTGGTGAGAGCTGCCACCTCTCCAGAAATTCAAACACCTCATATGGGGTATTGGGGGGGGGTGCTTGCATCAAGCAGGATCTGAATACACCCCCTAATACGGAGCCTGACCTCACGGGTAAGGGCACAGAGATAAAGGGTGAGGCTACGTGCATAGGCCTCCTCACCATCATCTGTAGTGACTCTGGACAGGTAATTCAGCACCCCAGTGTCCACATTGGTCCTGCTCTCTTGAATGGCGACCTGGCGCCTTCTTCTTATTCGCCGTGTTGCTAGAGCAGTCTGTGGGGAGGGCCTGATCTGGGCAGTTGGGCTGCTGCTCAAGTTGCCCATCTCTTCCAGGATGGGTGAGGTTGCAGCTGCAGACCGTCCTGGTGGTGTGTTTTGTCGGGCAGCCATTGTGTGCTCTTGTGATGCCTCCTCTTCAGACATCCTTCTTGTAGGGGGAGAAGATGGGCCAGCCACCTCATCCCCTACAGGATCAATAACGGGCTCTGCCTCTGAGGCCGTTCCTCGATCCGTAAGGTTGGATTGAGTTCTGTTATGAAATAGAACAGAGGCAAAAATACATCAATATTTTTGTCCCTGTAAAGTATTTGTGTAATGTTTTTGTGTCATGTGGTGTGAGGTATGTACTTACGGTCTCAGAGCCAGAATTGGGGCGAGGAAGTTCAGCCGGTCATAATATATATATTTTCGCTTTACATGGCCAGCATCCCCACTCCTGGACCGCTGCTGGCGTTCCCAGCGGTATTGGTCCCGGATGCTTCTCCACCGTTTCATCACATCTTCAACTGCAATGTGACAGGAAAGATTGTCAAAATCACATATTTGAGTGGTCACATTTTCAAACAGTAGTCTAGGCATGGGGCCTTATGGGGTGTGCATTCTACCCATGGTGGCATATGTAATTGGGCCGATACCCAGGGTCTCATTAGCTCCCCTGAAAATGACTTTTGTGGCTAGGAGGATGAGGAGCTTGTGGCCTAACCCCTAATTATGGCTGTGTGAAGCCACGTGTCACATCCTAATGTAACGGCCTCATGAGGCTAAAATTACATGCCCAGGAAGGGGGGGGGCTGATTGTAGAGTCATTTTATAGCGCGCGCTAACGTTAATTATATTTTTATGGTTGCACATACGAATTTTCTGCTGCTCCTCACGTGGTCTGTCACCGAAGTCATGGTACATCTGGCGACAGATGCGCCTCCATGACGCCTCCTTTCGAGTGCGGTTCGCATAGTTTGCGTCGCGTGGGTCCCATATTTCTGGACGCTCCTGCACCAGCACAATTAGCATCTCCACATTTATGTAAGTGGACGCCATGCTGTTGCTGTACTCCGTGGAGGCGTACTTCCTGGATGTCTGGAGCGCTTTTTGAGCTCATTTGCATGTCTACGCTTCCTGATGATGGATTGGCCCATTTCCTGTCACCAGCCAAAAGACCTGCGTATTGCTCGCAGGTCACACGTGTGGTCAGTGTGTAATCCGTATTTTTTGCGCACCCATTGACTTGCATTGGCGTGCTACGGGCGTAGTACGCTGACAATCGCAGCATGCTGCGAGTGGCACGGAGCGTAGGATACGGAGGAGAAATATACGCCTGGTGCGAGTGACCCCATAGAGAATCATTGGTCCGTGTCTAATGCGTGCTTTTTGCGCCTCGCACGCACCCGTATTCCTCGCCAGTGTGACTCCGGCCTTACTTTGATCATCCCTCATCCCTCAGTTGAACTTGGTGGACATGTGTCTTTTTCTGTTATGTGCAAAGAAGGAATGATAATTCCAGCAATGTTTTTGTAGGATTTACATGTTAATTTAAGTTTACATGTCATCATAATTATGGGAGTACAAAGTATGTAAAAATTTTAAAGCTTTAGTATGTTTTTCCAAGATCAAAAACTATTTTTTATTGTCATTGCAGCTTTATGAAAGTTTGTTTTTTGAGAGAACAGATATAGTTTTCAATGGCACCATTTTGGGGTACATATAATTTTTTGCACATCCTTTGTATGAAAAGGTTCTTAGTATTGAAATGAATAATAATCTGCACAACCCCTCTCCCCAACCCCCATCTGTGTCTGAACTCCAAATGACAAGTTCACATACGTGTTTACATTGCGTAACTGCTGTTTGATCAGACTTGGTGAAGTTGTGAAAGTCCCCTTGATTTTGAAACTGAAAAATTAGAATTCAGGAGCATCTGTGTGATGTATCTAAACTCGACAGATTATGCTGGCTAGGCTACTTTCACACAACGGTATTTTGGTCAGTGTTTTGCATAAGCATTTGTAAACTGCAGAGAATACATAGAATGGAAATATTTGAACCGTGTCTGTGTAATAGATCTACATCTGGCTTTGGCTTAAAGATACTGCCATGTGAAAGTGGCTGTATACAAATTAGAGATGTTCTTACATGGTGTAGGGTTCCCTCTCTCTGGTAGGCATTAGGCCTTAGGTAGCTTTCACAGATAATACAGTTTTGGTCCAAGCAAGTAGTTTGTATTGCTGTGCACAGGTTGCAGAAGTTTTCAGATAAGGTTACAGCAGTCAGTGGGGGGGAGGGTCAGCACAGGTGAGTTTAGCTGTGTCACATTACAAACCGCTCTATCAGCTCTTCTCCTCTCATAGCACTGTCGACTCTGCTGTACTGCTCCTCTCCCACACAAAAAGAAAATAGCGGCTCACCTGTCTTCAAGAGTGCCTGGATCAAAATCAACCACAAGCAAGAAATTCAAAAAGTGAAAATCTGGCACATATAAAATGTACAAAGCTTTATTTTCCAATGATTAAAAACTTAGTAGTGAAAGGATGGCATGTCAAAAAAGTGGAAAAATTGAAATGGAAAAAGTCCCTTATTAGACCATAAAAGATGAAGCGTTTTGAGGCAAATGCCACTTACTCGTATAACCTAAAAACACACAGCAACAAAGTGATTTAAAACTCCCAGCCGGAGGTACACACTCCTCACACATGTGCTCAATGACAACATCAGATTATTAAAACCTGTTCATGGGAAAACCCCTTTAATGCAGACATTATTCCACATTATCACAAATATTCCACAAAGATAGAGAAGAATCCTCAACACAGGTATTGACACAAGTATTTAGTTTTTTTGAGAATGTTTTCCAACTTTATGTTATCTTTCAGCCTGCTAACCAATATCTTAAAGTCCTGGTTAAATATATACTGTCAAATCTGTTGCTGTGTTTTCCTTATCTCAGATTTAACCTTAGGGTACCGTTACACCTAGCGACTCACCAGCGATCCCGACCAGTGATATGACGCGGTCAGGATCGCTGGTGAATCGCTGGGTGGTCGCTAGTGAGGTGCTACACAGGCAGATCTCACCAGCGACATCGCAGGGGACAGGGATCGCTACTTACCTGTCAGACGCGGCGATCCTGCGTCCTCCCGCCCGGCTCCACACGTCGCTCATCGTCACAGCAGGAAGCGCCGCAGGAAGTGGACGACGAGGAATGGTCCAGGACCTTCTCGCACGATCAGCGATTACCAGCGGGGGAGCCGGTCGGAGGTAAGTATCACATGCAGCGATATCGCTAGCAATATCACTGCAACGTCACAAAATCGGTGACTTTACAGCGATATTGCTAGCGATATCGCAGTGTGTAACGGGGGCTTTACTCAAGGCTTTTCCCTCACTGGAAATAATCAGTCTCATCAGCTGGAGAGAACAGTCACTCAGTATGGCATTCCATTTGGCAGCAAAATCTCCATGCAAAAACATAAATTTGTATCGTGGATATATTCCACCACATTTTAGTTTCTCGGGAAAGTAATTTCTCTAAAAAGGACATAAGTTTCTTTAAGTTCATCTCTTCTAATTATTAGTATTATCTATATTAAACAATTCTTTTAAAGGGGTTTTCCCATGAACAAAAGTTAATTTTGATTGAAAGACATTGGAATAATAATAAGTTCCACAATTTGATGTATTTACATAAAATGTTCCTGTGCTGAGACAATCTTATAAATGTGCCCCTGCTATGTGCTGTATAATGGTTGTGTCTGACTGTGTATGAACATGGTCTGATCATACCACATCTCCTGGGCAGGAGGTGGGGAGAAGAAAAGTGTACAGAAAATAGAGCACAAGATCACAAATGATTCTGTCTTTGAAGTAAAACATTGCTTAAAACAGGCAGGGAAATGTTTTACATCCTAAAAAGAATCAGCTGTGATCCCCTGATGTAATGTCTCTCTTGCTTCCTCCCCGGCCCAGGAGCTGTGGTATGATCACATGTTCCTGTACGGTCAGACACAGCCATTACACAGTACACAGCAGGGACACATTTATAAGATTATCTCAGCACAGGAACATTTTATTTAAACATATCCAATGGTGGAAATTATAATTATTCCAAGCTCTATTGATTAAAATTAACCATTGTTCATGGGAAACCCCTTTAATGCAGACATTAGTAATTAGACAGAAAAAGAAATTGCTCCAGCTTCTGATCAAAGTCCAAAATTTATTGAAATGTATAAAAAAGAGTCATGGCAGAAAAGTGTTCACACAGGCATGTGTAGCAGCTATGCGTTTCAAACACTCAACGGTATCCTTTCTCAAAGCTACAATACAAGGGATATCGTAACAGTTTTATACAAAACCTTGCCAATGAAAAGCATCACTTACAATCACATGACCAAATATAGTGATTAAACCAATTGCAGCGAAAAAAATCACAAAATGAAGTAAAAAAGATAAAAAATTATAACAAAATATAATCATAATAAGAGAATAATGCTGCAGATCCAGTATGTATTAATAATGAAACACAATTTCCCTGCCGGCATTGAGACGCGCACGGTGACAAGTTCCTAAACAAAAAATCCAGAACGCCTCCCTTGTCATCAGCAATCTCTTGGTATCCCCGCCCCCTCGGTGATGTCATTAACCTTTCAATGCCGATGACTTTCAGCGATGCCAAGCTTCTCTGATGGTAAGCAACAAAATATTTGGAGGCAAAAGACATCATACGGTTAGAACTAGAAGAAGAGACAATATCGGTTATATGCTCTGAAATCCTGACTTTTAGGTTGCGAGGTGTACATCCCACATAACTCAAATTACACTCCATACCACTAATCAATTAGATTACATTCTTTGAATTACAATTAATGTATTGTTGAAAGTTATGTTGTTTTGCATTGTCACCACCTGAAAATGTGTGTGTCGTAGTGGAATGTGCACAAGTCGTACATCTAGAAAAACAGCAATTATAAAAACAAGGATAATTTAACCAGGTATATCTCTTCTTACTAGGATTGAAAAACCTCTGAAAAATAATATTGCCTAGAGCAGCCTCTTTTTTAGGCTACAATATAGCATCCAGATGACACTGTGGAAAAAAGAATATCAACCTCATATAAAATGGGGATATGTTTCTGAATTATAGATTTAATTGCACTAAACTGAGGACTAAATTGAATGGATAAAACCGGTTTATTTTTTTAAGGAAACATTAGTAATGGGCTTTGATGCAACAAGATCACAATGTTTTTTCTTTTCCACAATTTTGGTTGCCCTATCAAGAGTCCATTGGAGGTAACCTCTCCTTTTCAGTTTATTACAACACATTCGAATTTCCCGATCTAAGATGGCATTATCATTGCAGTTTCTGATGATTCGTGTAAGCTTGATATATCGAGATGTTTCAGTCCTCTCTCAATGACGGTTTGGAAATGGTACATACAATCCACTCTAGACTGAATTGGATAAAACATGGGATTTCTGGTCTGTAGCCGCACAGCAGAATTTATAGATACACTCCTTGTATGGAGAGCTGATGTGTCTGCCATATCAGAATTTGTGGGATATTTAACCCCTTAGTGACGGAGCCAATTTGCAGCTTAATGAGCAGGCCAATTTTTACAATTCTGACCACTGTCACTTTATGAAGTTATAACTCTGGAACGCTTTAACGGATCCTGCCGATTCTGTTCTGAGATTGTTTTTTTGTGACATATTGTACTTCATGGTAGTGGTAACATTTCTTCGATCTGACTTGCGTTTATTTTATGAAAAAAATGGAAATATGGCTACAAGTGAGCTGGTTTTTGCTTTTCTTTGTTATTAGTAATTAGAGCTCAGTAATCAGTCAGAAAAACTGCACAATTAGATAAAATGGAGCAACCGGCTCTCCTATTTTGGAGAATGCACGAAATCAAAATCCACCACAGGCAAGAAATTCAAAAAGCAAAGATCCGGCACATTTAAGAAATACAATGTTTTATTTTCCAATAACTAAAAACATGGCAGTGAAAGGATGGCATGTAAAAAAGAAAAACACAAATTACACAGCAGAAAAAAAAGGTAGCACCGCTTACCTGCCCATATCTTAGAACAAATGCACTACAGGGTGGAGCCAGCCCATAAAGCAAGATGTCAGCAACACAGGTGCAAAATACTACATTAACAGCCACTCTCCACCTACCCATTCCTGGAGGGGGTGACTGCCCAGTATACAATTGCACAATAAAGGCCCGCATAGGGCGTTGTTCACACAAGGGTACTGCAGAGTGTCTGGTTCACAGCCTATTAGTCACGCCCCTACTATTCGATTAGATGCACTCTCAATGCATCCCAGTGTGAACACCACTCATATGAGACCAGACCCTCAGGAAGCCACATGTCTGCATTACCGCATCCATTAGCAGGTCTTGTGCTGCTACCCATTTTCTCCCTGGTGGTTTTCATCATGTGCTATATCCCTCATTTATAGGATGTTGCTTGATATCTTTATCCAGGGTTTAGTATCCTCATCTTACATTGGTGACTTTGTGCAGCTTGTTCTATAGAATTTGTACATCATACATATTCTTGATCATTACCTTGTTTTGATCTGTCATTATACACTCTATCTATTGGTTAGTTCTCATTGAACCTAGGTCTGTGTATTGGTGTGTAATTTCTTATTTCCGGTGCACACAGTGGAGGAGTCTGGATGGTCCCTACTGGGTCCTCCAGGTGTCATTTTAGCCATTATTGGCTTTATAATTGTTTTTAAATGTGTGTTTTGTATCTTGCTTGTATAATATTATTTCAAGAAATTTTGTTCTATTTACTTGTTATATTAATGGTGATCCTGGCCATTTGTTGTACACACTTCTTCTTCTTTGTTTGTTTCATTTGAACTTCATTACGAGTGTGGGGCTAGAGATCCATTCATGAGTATAATTCTGCTGTGCCCTCAGTACTTCCTATACTGCATAGTGTGCACCTGACACAATACCTCACAAAGAAACTACTACAATTCTTAACTATTTTATCTGATGTTTTCTATTCTGACCCACTATATCAGTTTCATTTATTTGTAGCACATATATTTGCAAGAAGCACAATTATCATGACTGCATTTATGGAACCTCATTGCTTTAAACCAAGTTCTATTCCCTACTTGCAGTAACCAAACTAGGTGAAAGAATATTGGATAAGGTAGGAGATTTTGTTTTTACAGAGAAAAATACGTCCATTGTATAAAATCTTGTTTAAATGAAAATCAACTTGTGGTTTGATTGAAATACATGCTATCTTTCACTGCCATGTTTTTATTTATTGGTATATAGAGCTTTGTGCTTTTTATACGTGCTGGATCTTCGCTTTTTGGATTTCTTCCTCTCCCACATAGCCTGTTTGAAGATGAGAGCTCAAAAGTGTCAGGAATCACATTTATGTTTGTTTTGCTCAAAGGAACTTGTAATCAGTCTGCAGTGAGAGTAGAGCAGTCCATCATTAAATCTCACACAGGAAAAGCCTGTTCTAATCTATTGTGGGTCTTATTCTTTTTCTCCTGTGTGTTGCTAAGTGCTTATGATTAGTCAATTTCATGTAGAAGGAAGAAGTAAATGCCCCCAGTGAAAACACTCTCATGATGCCCTCTAGGACTTAACAAACATTAACTGATTAGGTGCCAAACACTTTAATTGCTAATATCTCTGCAGCAAAAATGTGAAATAAAAAAACAAACAAAAATGTTTTATATTGCTCTGATGCCACTATTACATCATGGTGTCCGCTTCAACATGATAATGTTTGTGAAAGGTCGTCTTTAAAGAGAATCTGTCAGGGGGAATAACCCTACTAAGTCACATATATGGGCATATAGGTCATAGAAAGTTGAATAAAATAATACCATGATATCTGTGCTCTGATGTCACATTCCAGATTAATCCACATTTTTCTTAATATGTAAATGAGTGGTTAAGATCTTTGGGCTGGGTGCAGCTCTCACAGATTCTGCATTAAAGCTGGAGATATCAATATGTGATTGTATTTAATTTTCGATGACCTACATGCCCATATAGATGGCTTGGGGGGAGAGTTGATCCTACTGATAGGTTCCCTTCAAAGGAATCTATAATAAAAAATAACCTATTGTTTAATCCAGAATTTTGTGTTAACAGTTTTTTTTTTCATTATTGGCAATTAATTTTTTTTCATTTGGCAAAAATTAGAATTTTTGTAATTTACACAGTGGCCATTGGGCCTTTTTTTAGACTTTAACTTCCTCTTGTTCCAAGAATTCCACATATGCATAGCCACAATGATCAAATACTGACCCGATTTATTTTATTAAACCATCAAATAAGCCCGTGCAAAGGTCATGGTAAAGAGAGGGCGAACAGGACCAACTGAGACAAGACCTATTGTGATTGGTGGATCCAGTATTATCAGTGGTGTATAGGGGTGTTATCTGTCATTGTTATCTGGCCTTTGATGATAAATGACCTGCTGAAGAACTGTATGAGTATAAAATAGCCTCCATGGCCAGCGTGAAATCTGCAAGATTACTAATTGTGTTTTTAATAAAGATTAAGATGAAAAATAAATACAAAACCCTGATTTAAAGAATCGTTCATTTTTTGATCACACGTTCCCTTTTAAGTACCTACTGCATAACTACTATGGTATCCTGACATCACATTCAGGGCTTCAGAAAATTTTGATTTCCATCACTTCATGCTCTATATTTCTCACTCTCAGTGGCATTTGCTAAAAAGAAGGCACTCCATATCACATTATGATGACAGGTTCTGTGAGGACAAAAGGTTTGTCACTCAATTTCAGTTCCTTGTTCATCTGGGGAGGAGAGTCATTTACATGTTTTTGATGTCTAATTGTAAAAGTGATAGGTCTAACCTGGATGGGGTCCCCGTAGAAGTGAGGTTATCTGCCTCCTATGTACATTCTTGCTATCTGCATGATCTCACTGGTCACTATGGAATGTAATATGCACCCAAAAAAGTCATCATGTGACTATGGTATGAATCCTTCTTTGAATTAAATCCGCTAATCTTACAACCTGTTACTTTTTAGTTGTGTATTATAGAACTTTCAAAAAGCACCAGATTATAAAAAAAAAAATCACATTTGCCTAAGGAACGTGTTTTCATTTTGTTAATAATATCTTGGATGTAAAGATCTTGTTACTCACTGTTAGGTTTGCACGTTTGCTGTCACCATTAGAGGTTGTCGGCCGTATGCCGCAGAGAATCACTATCTTACTTACGAAACTTGTTTGGCAGTTAAAGTATTGGCTAACATTGCATTTACTACTACAGGAAATGATTCAATTCTGTTTTTACCACAATTTTCTTCATGTTGCTGAATATCATCCCTGGCTATTATTATTCATCCTGGTGTTGTGATAGCCAAGATTCACATTTAAATGCGGTATGGCTCCTAACAAAAGCCTATATATACAAAAACCCTATTGAAAAGGTAAATGGTAATGCTCAATCTGCAATCTACTCATGCATTACTAGGAAAAATAACTAATAAACAAAACCCCCTAAATCTTTATGATGTTCTAGTATATATATATATATATACTGTATATATATATATATATATATATATATACTCTAGATAGAAAAACAGACATATCAGGAGAGCAGACACGTCCTCTTTAAAGGGTAAGGCTTAATAATCAGAAATGGCCAGGTGCTACCAGAAGTGCCTAAATGCTAACATCATAGGAAGTGCACCGGTATGAGGTTTTGTTTCTTTGCAATACTAAATGTTTCCAGTGAATAAGTGTTCGTTATGAAGGTGTCTAAAGTTTAGCAATATAACAAAACCAGCAAGTCTTTCATGTGTTCTCGACAGTATTTCTGAACGCTTTGCAGGTGCTTTCGAAATCGAGAAGTTAACATTATTTACTGGTTGGTTTTGACTGTGTAATTAACACTTTCCTATGACATGAATCTGGGGTAGAGAAAAAACATTGTGGTTCTCCCACAAAACAGGAGATGGTTTCATCTGAAACGGCCACAATCCATTGTTTCGTCTATTATGTACTCGCAGTGACATATTGTACTATTGTACATTAGGAAAGAGAAAGTGCAGAGGTCTTCCGCCATGGACTACCTCCAGTACCACTTTGTAGATGCTCAACATCACCTTTTATTTAAAATCCAATGTAGACATACATATGACCTAAAGTACAGAATCCATACTATACCATGAGATCAAGATTCACAGGACAAGCTACTTTTATAACATATAAACATTTTTAAATTACAATTTTACCATAGGTATATATGTGGATAGATTTCAAGGCACATTGTTGCATAGTGTTCCATACCATTACCGTTATGTAGACGCTTTTATGACATACATTCAGTCTGACCTGTGAAAGATTGAAAGCACTGTCTAAAAATCTAAAATACACATTAGACTAATGTCGACTGAACCGTAGATAGATAGTCTAATATGTATGGGGGCGCTGGCCAACTGATCATCGGGGGGAGATGTCGATCTGTCATGTCCCATTTTGGACTGCCGATCACAATGTTCTCTTGGTGATAACCACTACCCATAATGTCAGCCAGCCGCTTTCTCATTGTGAACACAGGACCACTCTGCCAAACGATCATTCTTGTTTATGGGAGAGTCGGCTGAGATGGCTGTCAAACGAACAATCGGCATTTGGCAGACAGCCAGCTAAAGTGTATGGCTGTCTTTATTCTCACTTCGTTTAAAATGATACAGATACTTATATTATATTCCATTATCTTGCAGGAGTATTTGTCTAAACCAAGTAAAAACCATCATAAACTGGAGCCAAGATGAATTTGTACAGCTTACCAAATGAATCCCATCCAGACAATGAAACATTAGATATGCTTAAAAACAAAGCAATCTGGGTGGCTTTACCAGTGGTGTATTCGCTTGTAACTTTAGTAAGTATTCCCGGAAATTTAATTTCACTCTGGATTTTGGTATTTCACTCTAAACCTATCACATCTTCAGTGATCCTTATGATCAACTTGAGCATTACAGACCTTGCCCTTGCCATGCTTCTTCCATTTCAAATACACTACCATGCCAACAAGAACGACTGGATATTCGGAAAGGACCTTTGCAATGTGGTGTCAATTATGTTTTATGTTAATATGTATGGTACAATATTAACAATCATGCTAATCAGTCTGGAGCGGTACTTAGGCATTGTCCACCCAATGAAATCAAGTTTATGGAGGAAAAAAAGGTACGCAATAGGAGCAATTCTTCTAATTTGGCTGCTGCTACTAGCTGCATTATACCCTATGGAGTCGACGGACCTAATGTATGAAGTGAAGGAGCTAAATATCAAAACATGTTTTGATATTCTCAAATGGAACATGTTGCCAGACCTCATTCACTGGGCTGTATTCATCATTGGACTTTTCCTTTTCTTTTTTTTAATACCATTTATAGTTACTGTGGTTTGCTATGCCCATATCATTAGGAAGTTGATTCAGACATCCAACAGGCATGGTCCTGGTTATGAAAGAAGATCTATCAACCTTGCTATATTTGTCCTTATAGTGTTTATCACCTGTTTTGCACCAAACAATTTGATCCTTCTGCTGCACACAATTGTTCGTCTGTTCTATGGCAAGAGCTATTACTATGCTTACAAACTGACTCTTACGTTGAGTTGTTTAAGCAGTTGTGTGGACCCATTTCTCTATTATTTTGCTTCTAAAGATTTTCGTAAGAAAGCATTGGAGTTGTTGAATTTCAGGTCCCGAAGCATTAAACAGTGTGTAGTAAGACGGGACAGCGTGTTCTCTGCTCTGACTTTTTCCTCTGGACAGTGTGAAACCTTACAAAATGGGAACAGTCACAGATATGACCACAACCAAGTGAGCGATATGTAGACATTTTGCACACCTATTGCACACAAGCTGAGGGCACTGAATGTTATTTTTCTATCTGCATCTAAGTGGAGTTACAATTAATCAGCATTTGAACCAAGGACATGGGACGGACTACAAAGGCAGCACTTTTAATTAAAAAGATGGTTTTATAATGAAGTTCAAACATTGAGTGCTTTATCAGATATTACATGTTGGTATTGAAAATATTGCACAAAATTTTTATATTTTTAAGTTTTGGTAAGTTATTTTATAAATGCCTAACAACTATCTAACCAAACATATGTGCTTTAGGCAATTATGTACGTGTGTCATGACTTCAATGGAACAAGTCATGTTAGATAATGCCATTAACCTACAGATATGGGGCTAATCTGCATGTTAATAGCATTAGAAGGGTACTGTGGGCTGCCATACTGAAAGTGTGGCTCCTGAGAGAAAATTAACTTTTTTCCTCCGGGAGCTGCTGTCTTTCAGTCATACAGCTGTGTTAGGTGGCTTCAGTCATCACTCAGTACACAATGAACAGCGGCTTTAAGCACACCCTGGTACTTTGACTGACAATCGACTCCGCAGTGCATCAGTGTCATCTGCCAGTCAAAGTGCTGGGGCATGCTTACAGCTGCCGCTCACAGTATACTTAGCAGTGACTATAGCTGCTCAAGGCATGCCTGTGTGAATGAAAGATGGATGGTGGCTCCCAGGAGTAAAAATTTCATGTTCTCCCTGAAGTTGCATTTTCTGCTGTTAACCTGCAGATTAAAGGGGTTGCACACTACTAGGAAAAACCCTTTTGTTATTCCTCATGTTTAGCCCTGTTAAAATAAAAACACTTATATTTACCTCCAGTACCTACTCTGTTCCAGCGGTGTCGTCATTCGCGTTCCCGGGACTCACATGATGTTGTTACATCATACGAGCTCTATGCCCAATCAACACTGGTGTCACTATTCCTGCCTTCAGGCTTATTGGACATCAACAGAAAGCCAAGGCTGTGGCTACTCTCTGACTTTCTTTTACTGTTCGATCTGTCAGGGACAGTGACACCAGTACTGATTGGGCGCAGGGCTAATGTGAAATAATGACTTCACGTGAGCTCCGAGATTGCAAGTGCAGATACTGCTGGAAAGGCATCAGCACCGGAGGTGAATATAGAATTTTTTATTTTAACGGGGCCAAACATGAGTAATGAGAAGAACTTGTTCAAGTAGTGGATAACCCTTTTAACCACATATTTGCAAGTTAACAGTGGTATCCAACATGATTCCCTATAAAGAGGACCGGACCATTCATTAATTTTGTTTTTTATCTAAACTGAGTACCTCTTCCAATTGTCTCAGCATCACTGACTCTACAGCAGTTTTTCTTTTTTTTTTTTAACCTTCTGGCGCCTCCTGCCCCCTGGTAAACTTTTCCCTTTAACCAACTGAGTGTATGCCACAAAATTCAGATATAGTTGATAAAAAGGAAATGCCTATAAAGAAAAATTTGCAGAATCAATTGAACAGCTGCAATTAGAGGAGGTACTCAGTTTAAATTTAGTGAAAGTTCCTTTTTACGTGTAGCCCACTATTTTATTGGCTTTTGAATACATAGAAATATCATTTGTATTGCTGAACACAAGAAACATTGCTGTTATACTGCATTTGTATAATGCTTCAGTTTTTGCTATGGGCCAATTGTAATTATACTTTCAGTTCAATCTTTATATTTGTATTCGATTTTGGGCAATTTCATTCATTTTACTAGTAAAAGTAAAACATGTATATAAACTATTGTAAATAAAATCTATATACGCAAACCTGGTGTGCTGGTTATCCAAATTTGGTTGCAACGTAGTAGTAGTAAATAATTACTATGGTACTTAATTAAAGGAGATACTTTTGCACCATTGACAAAAATAATGTAATTTTATGTATATATGGGCTAATGATAATATAAATGAGAACAAAGAAGACATACAGAATGACTATTTCTTCATACAATTTTGGCCTAACGAAAGCCAGCATGACTACTAGGTCTCTGCAATGTAATGACATTACATGAGGTCTAGAATCACTATCTAGTCCTCAAACAACGCCATGATGTGCATTGTATCGCAACCTCATAACGTCGTAGTAATCACAAGAGTGACCCAGGATGCTGGCATTACAGTATGTGCCACGGAAAATTACTCTGTACTGATCCACTTTCCCCAAAGTTCCGGTGTGGACACTGGACCAGGGTAATCCTAATTTTATTGCAGAAGTTTAAAGCAAACATAGGTCAGTTAAAGGGTTTCGCCATGGAAACTAAGTTATCACTTATCTACAGGATACATGTCAACTTGTTGATTGGTGGGGTCCAACTTCTGAAACCCTCGCCAATCAGCAAAACCGGCACTTTCATCTCCATTTAAAATTAAGTGGCTGTTCAGATAATCTGTCGCTGGTCCCTTCAGAGGGTTCCAAGTACTGTGCTCAATTTTCTCTGCAGTAGTATAGAGACTGAATGGCGCAGTGGTTGTGGCATCTGTCCTGCTGCTCTATTTTGTTACAGTGGTAAAAGTGACCCATTGGGGATGAACATTCCCGTACTGATGATCTGTGTGACTCCCAGCTGTCTCACCCCCACTGACCAGTAAGTTATCACCTATGCTATAGCTAGGCAATAACTGGTTTTTACTAAACAACCTTTTTAAAGGGAATCTGTCTGCAGTAGAGATTGTCAAACCAGAACAGAAAAGTTTGGGGTCCGTACCGAACACCTAGTGTTCGGGTATGGACCCCGAACATGGACTTCACCAGGAAAACCTGGTGTTTCTCGCACTGTCATGTGCATGACTGCATGAGAAACACCGGTGGCTCTGATCGACGGTAAAATAATTACCACCGGTAAGACAGCTGCGGTTTCCACGTTGTCAAATGACAGCATGAGCCCACAGCTGTGATCGGAGGTAAAAACTTTACCTCTGGTCACTAGCATTGGACTGATGGGACTACTAATCCCATCAGTCTATGCATGCTGCCGCTAGAAGTAGTGAGAGCAGGCGGCGGCTGATGGGAGCATTTATCAGAATAAAAAAAACGAGTGGGTTCCCCTGTATTTTGATAACCAGCCAGGTAAAACTAACAGCTTTGGGCTGCAACCCTCAGCTGGCTGGTTATCAAGAATAGGGGGTCCGAGTCCCTATGCCATTTATTTAAATTATTTATATAAGTTTAAAAAACGGCTTGGTGTCCCCCTGATTTTTGGCAACCAGCCAAGCTAAAGCAGACAGCTGGGGGCTGGTATTCTCAGGCTGGTAAGGGGCCATGGACGTTGGCCACCCCAGCCTAAAAATAGCAGAATGCATTCACCCAGAAAAGGCGCATCTATTAGATGCGCCAATTCTGACACTTTTCTCAGCTCATCACACTTACCCTGTGGTGGTGTCAAGTGAGGTTCATATTTGTGGGGTTGATGTCACCTTTGCAGCGTGACACTTTTCACTGAGGTCAACACCTGACATGGTATATTTTATACCTGAGATTTAAACAAGCCAATTTGAATGTGAATCCAATAAATCGCCGCTACTACTAATCAATACTTGTAAAAGAACAGTCCTTTATTTCAACTGCAAACAAATACTTGGAAGAAACAAAATGTCAAGAACACTGCACTGCACTTGCTCACTGAGCCAGTGCGCGTGTCCTGAGTACAAAGACTGTGCACAAAGATACCTGCGGAGCGGGGTCTCAGTGGTGACGATGCATGCTCCAAGCTCACAGGACCTGAAGCACGTGACTGCTGGGGACGTGGCCTCAGCGCCACAGAGCCAGGAGCTGCAGGGAAACTCCTAGAAAGGTAACTACAGGGCAATGTTACCAAGGGGCATAGACAGAAACCAGATCAAGCCGGGTCAAAGCACGAGATAGCAATACAGTACCAAAGGGTTAGACAGAATGGATAGTCAGGATGTAGCAATAGATCAGAAAACCAGAACGGGCAATAGACGGTACAATAGGGACAAACTGTAACGGAGTAACGATAGCCAAGCCAGGAGGTCAGAACCAGAAAAGACAATAGTACCAAAACGAGAGAGGGAGTACAGAGTGAGGGAACGGACCGGGTCATACACGGGAAGCAAACAAGCAATGCAGAATACACGCACACCAGGGGTCAGACACACCAGTACAACAGTGATTAACACACCTGATACTCAATTATAGAGCTATCACACCTGATACATTAATTACGTGCACAAACTAAGATAACCAGAGTGCAATGACCCTAAAGGCCACCGGGGGGGGGGAAACTAACTGAAATCACCACATTGCAATGACCCTAATGGCCACCGGGGGCAAAACCACTTTTGGCACACAGCCAAGGGAAAAAAAGGTTACTTTGTGCATTTACTCTGTCAGATCCAACCTGGATCGTGACACAAATGAAGTTCCAGCCAATCAAGCAGCCTTTATCATGCCTACTCACTTGGCAGGGATGCATTTACATTTGCTGCAGCTGGAGGATCAAGTCTAGTTACACTCCATATTCGCTCATTGGTTGAACATATTGGGTGCAGTTGTAATTTAAAATGGATTTTACAGTTTTACATTGTAATACCCCAAAATATTTTAAAACTATCAAATTTTTGATTACTTACTACTCCTCTTGGCTAAGCACTGCCTCTACACTGCCTCATATTTGTTAATATGGCTGCTGGGTTGAAATCAAGACTACAGCACATGACTATATGCAGCCAATCACTGGGCTCAATGTTCTCAGTGTTCTGTCCACCGAGGCATCACTGCTATGTGTAGCACAAGCGATTAGAAGATCACAGCTTCAAGTATCATAAGGAGACTATTGAAGCAAGTAAAAAAAAGTTTTTAAAAATATTAAAAAATATAAAAGTTCAAATCACCCCCCTTTGCTCCATTCAAAAACAATAAAAATGCACATATTTGGTATCGCCGCATTCAGAAACGCCCAATCTATCAAGATATTAAAAATAATTAATTCAATAGGTAAATGGTATGAAAAAAAAAATAAAACCCCAGAATTAGTTTTTTTTGGTCCCTGCAACATTGCAATACCAAGCGATTAAAGCATTGTATCTATCCCAAAATGGTATTGCTAAAAATGTCAGCTCTGTGCACAAAAACTAAGCCCTCATCCAGCCCCAGATCCCAAAAATGGGGATGCTACCTGTCTCAGAATATGACGCAATTATTTTTTTTTTTTTACAAATTTTAGATTTTATTTCACTACTTACTACTAAATAAAAAAAGAAATTATACATGTTTGGCATCTATGAACTCATAATGACTAGTGATAGACGAACCCCTGGATATTCGGGTCTGGATGAACTCTTAAAAAAGTTGGTTCAGGTACCAAAACAGTGCCCAAATCTGGGCCCCATTTACTTGAATAGGGGGCTCAAACATCCGGTGTTTGCCATGCTGTCAAACACTGTATCTGATCGGTGGCAAAATCAAATGACAGTGAGAGCCTGCAGCTGTGACTGGAGGTAAAAAGTTTACCTCCGGTCACTAGCGACACCTACTGGTACTACTACCCCCATCAGCCTACGCCTGCTGCCGCTAATAACAGCGAGAACAGGCGGCGGCTGATGGAAAAGAAATGCAAGGACTAGTATTATCTCAAATGGTAAAATAGGTAAGCTTTACTAGAATCAATATTAAAATCCAAAAAACAGACACATTAAACAGATACATAAAATGGTGGGTGGGAAGACTGGGGATTGTTGCAGCTAATGGGATAGTACTGTGTTCATGTTAACCTAGCACAGCAGCTACTGGTAAATTTCAAAAATAAAAATAGATACCAATAAAAGTAAAATTAATTGAGACATCAGTAGGTTAAATGTTTTTGAATATCCATATTGAATCAGGAGCCCCATATAATGCTCCATACAGTTCATGATGGCCCCTTAAGATGCTCCATACAAAATACACCCCATATAATGCTGCACAAAAGGTTAATAATGGCTCCATAAGATGCTCCATAGAATAATATGCCCCATATGCTGCTCCATAAAGGTTATGGCATCATGTTCCATAGATTATGCCCCATATGCTGCCCCATAAAATGCTCCATAGGTTATGCCCCATATGCTGCTCCATAAAGGTTATGACCCCATAAGATGCTCCATAGATTATGCCCCATATGCTGCCCCATATGCTGCTCCATAGATTATGCCCCATATGCTGCCCCATAAGATGCTCCATAGATTATGCTCCATATGCTGCCCCATAAGATGCTCCAGAGATTATGCCCCATATGTTGCCCCATAAGATGCTTCATAGATTATGCACCATATGCTGCTCCATAAATTATGCCCCATATGTTGCCCCATAAGATGCTCCATAGATTATGCCCCATAAACTGCCCCATAAAATGCTCCATAGATTATGCCTCATATGCTGCTCCATAGATTATACCACATATGCTGCCCCTTAAATTGCTCCATAGATTATGGCCCATATGCTGCCCCATAAGATGCTCCATAGATTATGCCCCATAAGCTGCCCCATAAAATGCTCCATAGATTATGCCCCATATGCTGCTCCATAGATTATGCCCCATATGCTGCCCCATAAGATGCTCCATAGATTATGCCCCATATGCTGCCCCATAAGATGCTCCATAGATTATGCCCCATATGCTGCTCCATAGATTATGCCCCATAAGATACTCCACAGATTATGCCCCATATGCTGCCCAATAAGATGCTCCACAGATTATGCCCCATATGCTGCCCAATAAGATGCTCCATAGATTATGCCCCATATGCTGCCCCATAAGATGCTCCATAGATTATGGCCCATATGCTGCCCCATGGATTATGCCCAATAAGATGCTCCATAGATTATGCCCCATATGCTTCTCCATAAATGTTATGGCCCCATAAGATGCTCAATATATTATGCCCCATATGCTGCCCTATAAGATGCTCCATAGATTATGCCCCATATGCTGATCTATAAAGGTTGTGGTCCCATATGCTGCTGCGAAAAGAAAATGACATACTCACCTCTTGTCGCTGGGGGCCAGGTGCCGGTGTCCTGAGCAGGTGGGGACTCCAGCGTGGTATGGGGGACAGGTGCCGATGTCACCGCTGGCTCAGGCCCCGGCACCTGAGATATTCACCTGTCCCTGTTCCACCGCCGCACGCCGCTCTGTCTTCCGGGTCCTTTGTTAGTGACTGTTCAGGCAGAGGGCACGGCACGCACTAACTACGTCATCGTGTCCTCTGACCTGAAGGTCACAGCTAGAGGATTTCGGAGGACAGAGCGGTGCGCGGCGGTGGAACAGGGACAGGTGAATATCGCATATACTTATCCCTCTTGGGGCGGTCTCTTCAGCCCCTCTTCTCCCACGGTCTCCTGCAGCTCTTCCTTCCTTCAGCGGTCACGTGGTACCGCTCATTAAAGTCATGAATATGCGCATATTCATGACTTTAATGAACGGTACCACGTGACCGCTGAACACAGGCAGCGGAGACCTTGGGACAGGGCTGACACTAGGAATTTCAGGGCCCCATACTAGCAAAATTTTCTGAGCCCCCTAGAGACTCCACCCAGGCTCCACCCTAGCCCCGCCTCCACCCCTCGAACTGTCCACAGTCCCACTACTCTCTCTTGGAAAAACTCCACTTCTCACCAATCACACACTAACAGTTCCCATCACCAGATCACACATATAGCCGGCAGCTTTTGTTTTTGCCAAAAGATTTTTTAAGCCGCCATCATAACACGGTAGACAGTTTTGGCCGAGCTCTACTCTATTGTAACCTATTAAATATTTGTTAAAATATGCAATAAAATTTAGGTATATTTTTATTTATTTTTCAATTTTTAAAATGACCAATAATATCACATACAAGGAACAAATACCGCCACACCAAGTCCAGACCACATATGACCACTACAGTGACCGAATAATATCACATACAAGGAACAAATACCACAACACCATGACCAGACCACATACTACCACCACAGTGACCGAATAATATCACATACAAGGAACAAATATCACCGCACCATGACCAGACCACATATTACCACCTCAAAGTGACCAAATGATAGCACATACAAGGGACAAAAGCCGCAACACCATGTCCAGACCACATATTCACCACATAGTGACTGAATACTACAATACTGATCAGTATTAAAAAAAAACAATACTATCACCATAAGTGCCATTATACACAGGGGATGTGTTATGATTGAGTCACCTTAGGAGGCAAAAACAGAAATGCTAGCTAAGTTCTGAAAACCAGAGAAGTTGGCAACTATCAGATTGCAGACCCCTGAACCTATCAACACAACTAGCAGTAGCCGTGGGGGGTTCCTACGATGACCTAGACCCCTCGATCACAGCCGGAGAGATACATAGGCCTAAAGAAGGAAAGGGGAAATCTAACTGCCCCAGAGCAGACCCCAAAGCAATAGGCAGCCCCCCACATATAATGACGGTGAAGCAAGTTGAAAACACTTACACAGACAGAAAGACAGGCTGAGCAAAGATGGGGCCCAAAAACTACCTAGATAGGAACGGATAGGAAGGCTTCTGTCTGCAATCTGCCAAAACCCTATCAGAGACAAAAGCCAACAAGCTGATATAAAAATGGCCCTGAAGCAACTAAGCTTCAACAACTAAATCAGCACTCAGGTACCTTCAGAAGACAGAGCTCACGGAACACTGCACACTCCAGCAGGGAGTGGCAGACTCCAAAAAGCAAGAAAAACAAAAACAAATCTTAGATGCAAAAGGCAAAACAGAAAACTTAGCTTTAGGAGAGCAGGAATCAGACTGGTGTCCAAGAGTCCACAGAGAAATCACCCGCAGGGCGGCAAGGGCATAGGCTACCTTAAATCCAGTCAGTGACTCCACTCAGCCAATCGTCTTCATTAGTCCCAGGTGTCTGATAAACAGGCTCACTACCTTCCTTCACTAGAATAGGGAGTTCACCAGGCCTCAGTGACGGAGGGGAAAATGAACTCACAACAGTACCCCCCCCTTGAGGAGGGGTCACCGAACCCTCAACAACGCTACCAGGGCGATCAGAATGAGCCCGATGAAAAGCACGCACCAATCTTTTGGCATGAATATCAAAGGCAGAGACCCAGGAATTATCCTCCTGACCATAACCCTTCCACTTAACCAAATACTGGAGTCTCCGTCTAGCCAGACGGGAATCCAGTATCTTCTCTACCTCATATTCCATGTTACTTTCAACCAACACAGGGTCAGGAGGTGCCGCCATAGGAACCACTGGTTCAACAAACCTCTTCAACAAGGACTTATGAAACACATTAAGAATCTTAAATGTGACAGGAAGAGCCAACCGAAAAGAGACAGGATTAATAATCTCCAAAATCTTGTAAGGTCCAATAAATCTAGGTTTAAACTTTGGAGAAGCCACTTTCATAGAGATATTCTTTGATGACAACCAGACCATATCACCCACCTTAAAACGGGGACCAATGGTCCTATGCCGGTTAGAAAACCGCTGGGCCTTTTCCTGGGAAAGAGACAACTTATCCACCACTTGGTCCCAAATCTGCTGCAATCTTTCCACCACAGTGTCAACCCCTGGACAGGCAAAAGACTCCACCTGCCCTGAAGCAAATCGAGGATGAAACCCAAAGTTACAGAAAAAGGGTGACATCAAAGTGGCAGAACTAGCTCTATTATTTAAAGCAAATTCGGCCAAGGGTAAAAATGAGACCCAATCATCCTGATCAGCAGATATAAAACATCTCAAATAAGCCTTCAAAGTCTGGTTTGTTCTCTCCGTCTGCCCATTGGTCTGAGGGTGAAATGCAGAGGAGAAGGACAACTGAATTCCCAACTTGGAACAAAAGGTCCTCCAGAATCTAGAGACAAACTGAACTCCTCTGTCCGATACAATGTTCTCAGGAATCCTGTGCAAGCGAACCACCTGTTGCAAAAACAAGGGCACCAACTCTGAGGAAGATGGCAACTTAGGGAGTGGTACAAGATGAACCATCTTAGAGAATCTATCACAAATCACCCAGATAACAGTCATCCTCTGAGAGACAGGCAGATCAGAAATAAAATCCATTGAAATATGGGTCCATGGCCTCCTGGGCACCGGCAAAGGCATCAACAACCCACTAGAATGAGAACAAGGCTTAGATCGGGAGCAAGTCCCACAGGACTGCACAAAATTTCTGACTTCACGAGACAAGGCAGGCCACCAAAAAGACCGACTCACCAAATCTCTAGTACCAAAAATAACTGGATGACCAGCCAATGCGGAGCAATGAACCTCAGACATCACTTTCCTCCTCCACTGGTCAGGAACATACAACCTACCACTTGGACAACGCTCAGGCTTATCCTCCTGAAACTTCTCCAGAACACGTCTCAAATCAGGCTAGATGGCAGAAAGAACCACCCCATCACCTAAGATGGTAGCAGGCTTGGTCACAATAGGAGAATCAGCCAAAAAACTCCTAGAGAGGGCATCAGCCTTAACGTTATTAGTGCCCAGAAGAAAGGAGACCACAAAATCAAAATGTGTGAAAAACAAGGCCCACCTGGCCTGTCTAGGATTCAAGCGTTTAGCCGACTCAAGGTAGATCAAATTCTTGTGGTCAGTGAGGACCACAACTTGATGTCTAGCTCCCTCCAACCAATGTCTCCACTCCTCAAATGCCCACTTCATGGCCAACAGTTCTCGATTCCCCACATCATAGTTGCGTTCTGAAGGAGAGAACTTTCGGGAAAAGAAGGCACAGGGGTTCATATTAGATGTTACAGGATCTTTTTGGGACAAAACAGCTCCTGCACCAGTCTCTGAAGCATCCACCTCCACCTGAAATGGAAATGAGACATCGGGTTGTTGCAAAACTGGAGAAGTGAACCTCCGCTTCAGCTCCTGAAAAGAAGAAACAGCCTCTGGAGACCAATTCAGCAAATCAGCACCCTTCTTAGTCAAATCAGTCAATGGTTTGGCAATAACAGAAAAATTGGCTATAAACTTACGATAAAAATTAGTAAAACCCAAAAACTTGTGGAGAGCCTTCAAAGAAGTGGGCTGCACCCAATCATAAATGGCCTGTACCTTGGCCGGGTCCATTTCAATAGTTGACGGAGACAAAATAAATCCCAAAAATGAAATCTTCTGTACACCAAAAAGACATTTCGATCCCTTAACATACAGGGAGTTTTCCCTCAAAATCCGGAACACAGTCCGAACATGTTCCACATGAGAGTCCCAATCCCTAGAAAAGATCAAAATATCATCCAAATAGATGATCAGAAACTTATCCACAATGTCCCGGAAAATATCATTCATGAAGCACTGGAAGACAGAAGGGGCGTTAGTGAGCCCAAAAGGCATCACCAGGTACTCAAAATGTCCCTCCGGAGTATTAAACGCTGTCTTCCATTCATCCCCATGCTTAATGCGAATAAGATTATACGCCCCCTGAGGTCAAGCTTGGTAAACCAGCAGCACCTTCAACTCTAGAAAATAGGTCAGAAATCAGGGGTAACGGATACTGATATTTAACAGTAATTTTGTTAAGGGAGCGATAGTCAATACAGGGCCTTAATGAACCATCCTTCTTGGCCACAAAAAAACCCAGCACCCAAGGGTGAAGAGGATGGTCTAATATGACCCTTCTCCAACAACTCCTTAATATAAGAACGCATAGCCTCATGTTCGGGTACAGATAAATTAAAAAGTTGACCCTTGGGAAATTTACACCCCAGACTCAGCTCAATTGCACAGTCATAACTCCTATGAGGAGGCAAAGACGCAGACTTACTCTCACTAAACACTTCATAAAAATCAGCCAAATAGTCAGGAACCTCATGCGACTGGGGAGAGGTGGAGAAAACAGGAGTGTCACTAAGAGCACACCGACAACCCCAACTCACCACAGACACAGATTTCCAATCCAAAACTGGATTATGGATTTGCAATCAGGGGAACCCCAGCATGATGGTATCATGCAAATTATGCAACACCAAAAATCTGCAATTTTCCTGATGGTCTGGGGCGACCCGCATTACCACCTGGGTCCAAAACTGAGGTTTATTCTTCGCCAAAGGAGTAGCATCAATACCCCTCAAAGGAATAGGCGTCCACAGGGGTGTCATAGGGAAACCACAACGTTTAGCAAAATCCAAATCCATTAGGTTCAAGGCCGCTCCTGAATCCACAAAGGCTTTAGCAGAAAATGTGGACAGGGAGCAGATCAGAGTAATTGCCAGAAGAAACTTAGGTTGTACACCACCTACAGCAAATGTGTGTGCAAAACGTTTCTCTCATTTAGGGCAGACAGAAATAATATGAGAGGCATCTCCACAGAAAAAACACAGCTTATTACGCCTTATAAACTCCTGACGTTGCGCCCTAGACAAAACTCTATCACATTGCATAGGTTCAGACATTTGTTCAACAGGTGGCAGCATTTCCGGTGTAATTTTACGTTCACGTAAACGCCGATCAACCTGAATGGCTAATGACATAGAATCGTCAAGACCAGAGGGAACAGGAAATCCCACCATAGTATCTTTTACGGTTTCTGACAAACCCTTCCGAAAGAGAGCTGCCAACACACCATCATTCCAAGTGGTGAGGACCGCCCACTTTTGGAATTTTTGACAGTACAGTTCTGCAGAATCTTGACCCTGGCTCAATGCCAACAGGGTCTTTTCAGCTTGATCAATCGCATTAGGTTCATCATACAACAACCCCAAGGCCTGAAAAAATGCATCCACATTAGTTAGAATAGGATCATCTGGTACTAAAGAAAACGCCCAATCCTGGGGATCGCCGCGCAGCAAGGAGATGACAATTTTAACCTGCTGCGCAGAGCTCCACGATGAGTTAGGCTTCAAGGCAAGAAATAATTTACAATTATTCTTAAAATTCAAAAATTGAGACCGATCCCCAAAAAACACATCAGGAGTGGGGATTTTTGGTTCAGCAGCGTGTGAATGAGCAAGATAGGCAGAAATTCCTCGCACTCCAGCAGCAAGCTGCTCCACACGATCAGACAATTGCTTAAACTCCATCAGAAAAAAAAAAATATTCCTCCTACGGCCTCAGAGAAAAAGAGGAAAAAATATACACACACAAAAAAAAATTCTGACACTTTTTTTTTTTTACAATTCCTTCCCGCTTATGAGTACCCTAGAATCTGCGGTATGGCTGGTGATTCTGTTATGATTGAGTCACCGAGGAGGAAAAACAAAACACAAACTCAGCCCAGAAAATCAGAGAGGTTGGAAACTAGCGGATTACAGACCCCTAATCCTATCACACTACTAGCAGTAGCCGTGGAGTGTTCCTACGGTGATCCTAGACACCTCGTCACAGCCGGAGATCTAAATAAGTCTAAAGAGAGAAAAGGGAAAAACTGACTGCCCCAGAGCAGACCCCAAAGCAACAGGCAGCCCCCAACATATAATGACGGTGAAACAAGATGAAAACACTAACACAGATAGAAAGATAGGTTGAGCAAACGATGGGGCCCAAGCTAACTAAAAAGGACAGGACAGAAAAGCTGCTGTCTGCAATCCGAGAAAACCCTGCTAAAAATATTACCAACACAACTGATAAGCAAAAAGGACCCTGAAGTCACTAGACTTCAAACCCTATATCAGCACTCAGAATATTCTGAAAGCAGAGCAAAAGAGAACACTGATCAAGGAATAAGAATCCAGCACACCCCCGGCCGGGGATGGCTGAACTCAAAAAACAAGGTAAACAAAACCAAAACTAATAAGTTCAATAGCAGAGCAAAAACTTATCTTTGGGAAGCAGGAATCAGACTGGTCTCCAAGAATCCAGCAGAGAAATCACCAGCCACTCAGAAGGGCGTCGGCTGCCTTATATCCAGTCTGAAGTTCCTGTTATCCAGTCACAGTCCACCTGTTCAGGTGTTTGGTTTCTTTCATCCAAATCAGCCTCACTCCCTTCCTTCACCAGAAGAGGGAGATCCTCGGACACAAAAGGTGAATGAATAGATGAGCTCACAACAATGCCCCCTGTCTCCAATCATGCCTCCTGTGTCTCCAATCATGCCCGCAGGGTCTGCAATCCTGCCCCCATGTATTTCAACCTGCCCCGTGTCTCCAATCCTGCCCCCAGTGTTTCCAATCCTGCCCCCTGTGCCTCCAATCCTGCCCCCTGTGCCTTCAATCATGCCCCCTGTGTCTCCAAATATGCCCCATGTCTCCAGTCATGCCCATCTCCATCCTGCCCCACAGTATCTCCAATCCTGCCCGCCTCCATCCTGCCCCCATACCTGCCCCATCTCCATCCTGCTCCATCTCCATCCTGCCCCCAATCCTGCCCTTTCTCTATCCTGCCGGAACCAGCTTGCAGCTTTCAATACTAAATAAAAAAATACCTTTCCTCTTACCTTGCCGTGCTGCAGCGGCGAGCAACCTGTGCCCCAACGAGAAAGCGCACACTCGCCAGCGACTGACAATGACGTCAGATGCCGGCAACGTGCGCGCTGACATTAGCTGCCAGCCTCCAATTGGCTGGCAGCTTTAACTATTGCCATGGGGGCCCACGCAGCAATAGAGTAACTGAATTTGAGTCCTGGACGTAGGTTCAGCTACTTGATAGGCAGAATCCTGCCTCTGGGGATAGGGCAGTGGGGCCCGATGTGTAGAGGTGACGGGGCCTGATGCGGGCCCCCTCTGCTGATCGGGTCCCATATGCCAGTCAGGGCAGTAATTCCCTGATGGCGGCCCTGCCTTGGGAGAAGCAGGGGGGCTGCAGAGACATGCCAGGAGGGGGTAAGTATGATCTGACACCCCTGCTCCCCCTCCCCCACCGACCCCCTGGCATAGATGACTCGAGTATAAGCTGAGAGGGGGACTTTCAGCCCCCAAAAATGGGCTGAAAATCTTGACTTATACTCGAGTATATAAGGTATAATCATCCTGTAGACATAAAGAATAAAACTACTTAGCAGAAAAGAATATTTAACTGGCCAGGATTATAACTCAGGGCAGAGCTAGCTATGTAATTAAACAGTTGGTTAGGGAAGCAAATTAAACAGTTGTTCTGGATGAAGGAAAGAGAAGTTTAATTTCAGACTAAAGAGTGATAGAAATATATTTATAAGCATTGTAAAATCTTATTAATTGTAACAGAAATATGTGTAACAGCTATACCAAATAGCATCAGGTACTTTTCTAACACTACTGTAAGGTGATATTTTCAGTTGCATATGTGGCTGTTTTACCTAGAAAAGTAATGGTTTTTTGCCTACTGGTATTTCTCACGTTTGCATAAGTGAATGTCTATGAGCATGTAACAACTTAAAATAACCAATAACCAGGCTTCACCTACAAAGCCACCATTTCCTTTATTTTTTTTTTCATTTATATGTGGTATGTGCATTTGAACACAAAGGCCCCAATTCATCAAGACCGTCAGTTTCTCACCAGTCTTGATGGGGGTGTGTGCTGGAGTCAGGTGTTCCTGATTTATTAATAAGTGCATGACTGGAGCAAGACTTCTGGCCTAAGGAACACTACAGCTCACAATACACACCAGTTTCCAGTTTAGAAGTGACAGTCAGTCTTTTGTTACTTGTTTATTGGCTCTCTGACTGAGCACTCCACCCATCAGCCTGTGGCGGTTTTAATTTCAGCAGGATCCTACCTACCCATAAATGCAGGCTTCAGCCTAGGAGAGGATTCACATTAGATAGTTCCCAACAACCGAAGATCGCCTTGTCGTTGGCTGCAGGGCATGCATGAATTGGCCATTTTTTCTTATTATCTAGAGCAGTAATGCAGTTAAAATTTCATATATTTCATGTCTACATGCTATAGCACTATAGAGTGCTACTTTATTTGTAAGAGTAAAATCTCTGGCATGGCCCACGAAAGTACACGCTACTTGTCAGATGCTCCTGATTCATTAAGAGGCATGCGCTTGACAGCTTAAAATAGTGCTTACATGGACAGGCTTTGTGCTAACTACTCTGAGTATCAGGTTCCATGGAAGTGCTGGCCCTCTCTATAATTCTTGTACAGGAATATGGACCTATACAGGAGCTTTGGGTTGAGTACTTGGGTGTAGCTGCTGGCCAGTGGAGCAGACCGGCAGACTGTCAGGTCACCAGATCAGAACCAGGAAGTGGGACAAGGGACAAAATGATAAATCAGAAGAATCTTCAGTAAATGGGCTAAAGTCAGAACGAGATTAACACAGGCTGAACAGAAACTGAGCAACGTAATTGAAACGTAGCTAATAGAACGATAACTGCCAACCCCCAGTTATAAGGTGGGAGTTCTAGAAAGGTGTGGTGCTGCCCTATTGGCCACAGCAGGAAGCTAATTACTCCTGCTGGACAGTAAACACACCCATCTTGCCAGAGTGAATGGCACTAAGCAAGTCTACGTGGCTGGGCAAAGCCTGCACTGCTCAGAGCTTCTGGTGGTGACGTTTTCCCTCCATCACCAGCACTGCCCACAGAATAAATACGACAGCACCTGCTGACAGAAGCAGATGTGGTTGAAGCAGATTTAGGTGGAGAAGTGACAGGTATTCCCTATCGCAAGGATAGGGGATAACTGTTTTTTGAGGGTGATAACCATGTAGTTTCAAATATAAAACACATCTAAAGCTTTTTTCATCTTGTTAACCTTTCTAATTAAACAAATAATATTCTTCACCAAGCATTGAAACAACATTTTAGTCATCTCTCCAATTACTTTTGATCATACAGTATGGCAGTGGAGAAGCCTTGTAAATGACACGGCAATACCTAAATGGTCAAAGCAATATTGTAGCTACACATATTGAATTATATCTAAAAGTCTACACTTAAAGGCTTTAAATTATTGATAACAAAAGGGGCCATTCTTTCCAAACTGAACATTACCACAATTTTTAAAAATTATACATTTTTTAACTTTAACCTCACTGATTAAAAGTTAAATGTACATATTTTTGATTACATCAATTATAGTACATTTTTTTAATCATACTGGCCTTGCTAATTTGGGTGTTATTGCACTAAAAGTAACAATTTCAAAAAATGTAACAAACCTTTGTTTTCCATAAAATATGTTGAAAATTATTTTTTTTTCCACTTATAAGTAATTTAAAATCTCTTTAAAGGACTATTAGTGAGTAAAAATGTGTCTAAAATCAAAGGTATTGCTTTTAGAAACCTCAAGAAACTAAAAACATTTGAACTATGTAACACCCGTAACAGTCCAATTTGTAAAAAAAAAATAAAAAAATTCTGAATTGATTAATATTACAGAAAAAAAACAAGAAAAAACCCTGAAACCAAAGGTTTAAATGTGGTCAAACAAAACATAAAATAGCTGCACTTCCCGATAATGTGCTCTTTTATCTATCAGATTCCTGTAAATCACTTGAAATATTACTCAAAGAAATACGCACAGTCAGTCTTGTGTCAAACTTTAAAATAAATTTCTCCAAGTCTGAGCTGTTAAACATTAACATAGGTTAATAGGTTTTTTGCAAAAAAAAACTGCATGCGTTTTTTTGCGCTGCGCACGTCAGCGTTCCCATAGACGTTACTGGGTTTTTGGGTGAATTTCGTGCACATTGCGTGCGCATGCGTTTTTTTTAGACAGGTCGGACGCACAAAAAATGCAACAGAATGCATTTTGTGCGCCTGGGCAAAAAAACGCATGGGCATACAAACGCGTACAAACGCATGACAATGCACACCCATTTTAAGTATAGGAAAAAAAACCCATGCGCATTTATGCGCAAAAACGCAGCGCAAAAAAACGCAAGTGTGAAACCAGCCTTAATCTAAGCAGGATAGGCTCCTTGAACATTGGAATGTGTGGTATGAATACCAAAATAGGATTGTAATCTAAAGTACAGATTTTATACCAAAATTCACTCATTCCCTCCTCCACTGTAAAAAAATAAAATAAATGTTTATACCATACATAAATATTTGTTATTAGACCTACTCTCGGAGCTTTGAATTTATTTTCTAGTTCTGAAGAGGACTTTCCCCCCTCCCACCATCCACTTTACCATCCCCTTTGTCCAATTCCTTCTCCCTAACCTCTTCTCCCCTCCATTTTACTTCCATATTTCCCCAAGTTATATTTACCCCATATGTAAAATGAATGTTATTTTTCCGTGTGATTGTATTCAAATGTTAATATCCTTGTTCTTGTCTTCCCTTGCAACAGTCATAAATAATTTATAAAAAAAAAATAAAAAAATAACTATTTAATATAACATGGGATCTTAACTATAACCAGTAAAAAAAACAAAACAAAACATAATTATTGTCCAGTTCACAGCTTTCCTTACTCTATACCAGACTCTAGCTCTAGTTTTGGTTACACTCAGTTTTATTTTTATTTTCTGCTATTTAATTAGAAACTACAATTTCACCACATAAGCTGAAAATATATTAAGACCAATCTGTTTCAACCATAAAAACAAGTGTAATATATTTTCTTATAATTTATTGATACATTTTAAGCTATGTGAATATAACACCCGTAACTATAGAATGGCTGAAAAGATTCATCGGGTTTTGAATTCATATTACTGCAAATTAGAGTTGAGCGAAACAGGTCGGCCAGATTCATAAGTCACCGACTTATGGCAAAGTCGGGTTTCGCCGACCGAAACCCGACCACAGCGTGAAGTCAGCCATGCGGTCGGCAAAATGAGCGCCAAAGTCGAATTTCCCAGAATGCTTGCACGTGACTTTTTTCAGCCACTGAACAAGGACGTACACTGTGGGCAATGAGATGACATGTGCAGCATCCAGGGAGAGAGAGAGTTTTCGCGCACTTTAAAAAAGTGGTCTGGCATGTAGGTGTGTTTACTGTCCTCCACTCCCTACCGACTTTGCTTCCCCATTGACTTGCATTGGGTATCATGCTTCAGTCGGACCTCCGACTTTTCCCTATAGTCGTCCGATTTCGTTGGACTCGACTTTTGAGAGAGTCGGGTTTCATGAAACCCGACTCGACCCTAAAAAAGGCAAAGTCGCTCATCTCTACTGCAAATATTTACACTTCATCCTTTTGTAATAATAACGTATTGAAAGATCACATGTCAGGGCTTGTAACTCATGTATGAAAACTCGCTTGTGAATCACCAGGTTACAGGGTGGCATCAGATCCCAAAATGGCGACTATGCAAGGGAAAGCGTTTTGTGTTTTAGAGTATGAGAAGTGGAAATCAAATGTTACCGTGCAGCGAGCATTCTGAAGACGGTATGAAAGTGACCCACCTGGACACCAAAACATTCCGCAGTGGTAGAGACATTTTAAAGACACAGGATGCTTGTGTAAACTTAAAAGCCCCGGATGACTGAGTGTTACAAGCGATGCACTGGAGAGGGTTGGAGAGACCTTTGGACGTTGCCCACAGAAATCAACAACTCGCTTAATTCGTGAACTTGGCATTCCTCAGCCAACTGTTTGGAAGATTCTGCAACGGCAACTATGCCAGAAACCATATTGCATACAGCTATTGCAAAATAGATGGAGAGCTGTTAAGTTACTAGCTAATGAGTATTAATTTAATGAGGAAAAACTGCATTAGAAAATAGCACATAGATATTTTTAATGATTAGTATGATTTAGGAAAGAACTAATTTACAAAAAGTCAAAAATATAAAACTATAAATATGACACTCATTTATAGGTTTAGATTTCTAGTGAATACACATCTAATAATCTGTGTTAACAGTCAAAAATATACAGAGAATTTACTGAAATATTTTTTCAGACAAAAGTCCATCAAATTATTTTCGAATGTGAAATAAAAACAGACAATTAGCTAATCTTCTATCTACCTGCATCATTACAAAGAGGAA
Source organism: Dendrobates tinctorius (assembly GCF_039654945.1). Taxonomy (NCBI): domain Eukaryota; kingdom Metazoa; phylum Chordata; class Amphibia; order Anura; family Dendrobatidae; genus Dendrobates; species Dendrobates tinctorius. The sequence goes on along the minus strand of NW_027361684.1, from coordinate 65,409,953 downwards.
ATTTCATTATATGGTTACTGTTACAGTGGCAAGTAAAAGTTTGTGCACCCTTGGTCAAAATTACTTTTACTGTGAACACTTAGCAAAGCGAGTTGAAGATTAAATAATCTCTAAAATGCCTAAAGATGACACATTTCCTCTGTATTTTAGGCAAAACAAACATTGTCTTTTTGTTTTCATTTTAAAAATTGCAAGAAGAAAAACGGGCCAATGCAAAAGTTTAGGCACCCTTGAATATTTGTGTGCTCAGGTAACTTTGACCAAGGTTTCAGACCTTACTAGCCTGTTAGGTTTCTGGCTTGTTCACTATCATCGTTAGGAAAGGCCAGGAGATGCAAGTTAACCAGCTTTATAAAAACCCAGCCTCCTTTAACCTTGTGCCAAAAAGCAGCAGCCATGGGTTCTCCTAAACAAAGCAGGAGAAGGTGATAAGAAGATAGTAAAGCGTTTTCAAGTTACCCTCTCCTCAGTTCGATATGTAATTAAGAAATGGCAGTTAACAGGAACAGTGGAAGCCAAGGTAAGGTCTGGTAGACCAAGCAAAATTTCAGTGAGAGCTGCTCATAGAACTGCTGGAGAGGCGAATCAGAACCCCCCACTTGACTGCAAAAGACCTTCAGAAATGTTTAGAAGTATCTAGAGTTGTGGTACATTGTTCTACTGTTCACAGGCACATGCACAAATATGGCCTTCATGGAAGAGTCATCAGAAGAAAATCTCTCCTATGTCCTCACCATAAAGTTTAGCATAAGAAATATGGAAAAGATCATCTGAACTAGCTTGATGCATTTTGCAACAAGTCCTGTGGATCAAGGAGGTTAAAATAAAACTTTGGCCACAATAATCAAAGGTACAGTATGTGTGGAGAAAAAAAGAACACAGAATTTCAGAAAAAGAAAATCTCGCCAACCATTAACTCAGGGGGAGGATCCAGGGGCGAACACTGACAGCTTGGGGCCCCTGCGCAAGAAAAGTGACTGGGCCCCCCTCCTTTTATGGTGACAAGGTTACAGATATATATTATATATATATATATACATATATATATATATTTCTCATTAATGTACACTCTGTACCCCATCTTGACTGAAAAAAAAAGAAATGTAAAAATTTTTGCAAATTTATTAAAAAAGAAAAACTGAAATATCTCATGGTCATAAGTATTCAGACCCTTTGCTCAGACACTAATGTTTAAGTCACATGTTGTCCATTTCCTTGTGATCCTCCTTGAGATGGTTATAATCCTTCATTGGAGTCCAGCTGTGCTTAATTAAACTGATAGAACTTCATTTGTAAAGGCACACTCCTGTCTATATAAGACCTCACAGCTCATAGTGCAAGTCAGACCAAATGAGAATCATGAGGTCAAAGGAACTGGCCAAGGCGCTCAGAGACAGAATTGTGGCAAGACACACATCTGGCCAAGGTTGCAAGATAATTTCTGCAGTACTCAAGGTTCCTAAGAGCACAGTGGCCTCCATAATCCTTAAATGGAAGAAGTTTGGGACCATCAGATGTCTTCCTAGACCTGGCCATCCAGCCAAACTGAGCAATCGGGTGAGAATAGCAATGGTAAGAAAGGTAAAGGAGAACTTCAAGATCACTGTGGCTGAGCTCCACAGATGCAGTAGGGAGATGGGAGAAAGGGAGAAAACTCCACAAAGTCAACTATCACTGCAGCCCTCCACCATCTGGGCCTTTATGGCAGAGTCACCCGACGGAAGCCTCTCCTCAGTCGCAGACATATGAAAGACCGCATAGAGTTTGCTAAAAAAACACATGAAGGACTCCCAGACTATAATAAATAAGATTCTCTGGTCTGACGAGACGAAAATAAAACTTTTTGGTGATAATTCTAAGTGGTATGTGTGGAGAAAACCAGGCACTGCTCATCACCTGTCCAATACAATCCCAACAGTGAAACATGGTGGTGGCAGCATCATGCTATGGGGGTGTTTTTCAGCTGCAGGGACAGGACGACTGGTTGCAATTGAAGGAAACATGAATGCGGCCAAGTACAGAGATATCCTGGATGAAAACTCTTCCAGAGTGCCCTGGACCTCAGACTTTGTCGAAGATTCACCTTCCAGCAAGACAAAAGACAATGATCCTAAGCACACAGCTAAAATAACAAAGGAGTGGCTTCAAAACAACTCTGTAACCATTCATGGCTGGCCCAGCCAGAGCCCTGACATAAACCCAATAGAGCATCTCTGGAGAGACCTGGAAATGGCTGTCCACCAACGTTCACCATCCAACCTGAAAGAACTGGAGAGGATCTGCAAGGAAGAATGGCAGAAGATCCCCAAATCCATGTGTGAAAAACTTGTTGCATCATTCCCAAGAAAACTCATGGTTGTACAAGCTCAAAAGGGTGCTTCTAATCAGTACTGAACAAAGGGTACTAAATACTTATGACCATGTCATATTTCAGTCTTTCTTTCTTAATAAATGTGTAAAAAATTCTACATTTCTGTTTTTTTTCAGTCAATATGGGGTGCAGAGTGTACATTAATGAGAAAAAAATGAACTTTTTTGAATTTACCAAATGGCTGCAATGAAACAAAGAGTGAAAAATTTATAGGGGTTTGAATACTTTCCGTACCCTCTGTATATGACCACACACATATATATATCTTACATAGTCTCCTTTAATATGTATATTGCCGTCTCTTATTACACAGTGCCCTGTCTTATGTACAGTACTGTCTGTTCCAAATCGGATTATATAGAGCCCTGTTTTATTACATAACGTCCTCTCATGTTATGTACATAACACAATGACAGCTGACGGAGCATGGGAAAGCTTCCTTTCTGATGGAGGAGCTGGTGGACTGGTCTTCGGTCACCGACTGCTCTGTCAGCAGTCATTTTATATCTAACAAACGAGGACTATGTAATAAAAGAGGGCGCTGTGAACAACAAGAAAACGTTATGTAAGGGACAGAATTGTGCATAACAGCAGAGGTAGCTATATAATAAGGGGCGGCACCATGTATAACTATAGTGGATGATATGTAATAAGGGACAGTGTTATACATAATAAAAGAGGAAACTGTGTAACTAAGGACAACACTATACTGTACATAATAAGTGAGTACACTATATACTAAGGGACTGTGCTATACATAAGTCTACATTCCTGTATGCGCGTGCAGTGCCGGTGTGCTGCCCGTTTTTAGGTTGTGTGCCCACGTAAGCATTTTTTTAGCGTTTTTGAAGCATTTGTCCCAGTCAAAACGCTTCAAAAATGCATAAAAGAAGCATCCCATTCATTTTAAATGAATTATGCACTTTTTGTGCACATTGATGCGTTTTTTTCCGCTCAAAAAACGCTTAGCGGCCAAAAACGCAGCATGCTCATTATTTTTTCTCCCTGACGAAGGATTATAATCTGAAACGCGCATCGGGGCGCGTCGCGGAGGCACACTATTACATGTTGCTCCTTCTGACACTCAGGTAAATTGACTCAGCCACACTACCTCATGAACGTTGTCTACCATTAGTGTAGCCCAGCTATTATACCGCTGTCTATGGTTTCCTCACAGTGATTATCTAGCACTGGTGCACTTTTATTACTTATTAATTATTTTGCTTGCACAATAATATTATTGTTCTTGCATACATATTGCAGCAGTTACAGTCAGCACAGTTGCACTTTATGTACTGTATATAGCGGTTATCTTGCACTGGTGCACTTTTATTATTTATTATTTTGTTTACACAATAATATTATTGTTTTTGCATACATATAGTAGCAGTTACAGCTAGCACAGTTGCACTTTATGTATATAGCGGTTATCTTGCACTGATGCACTTTCATTATTTATTAATTTCTTTATTTGCACAATAATATTATTTGTTTTGTATACATATAGCAGCAGTCACAGCCAGCACAGTTGCACTTCATATACAGTATATAGTGGTTCAGTAATTTCGATATACCAACGGAATAATGCTACTCATGGCTCTTTTAGAGTGAATAATTTGCACTGGTGCACTTTTTGCATTGTTTGTGATATTATTGATTGGTGTTTTTTTTTATTAGGTTTTTACCATCAGAGTGATAATTTTTTTATGATTATTTGTTCAATTTATTCACACAGGGCACTAATTTTATTATTTTTTTTATATATTTTCTTTGCAATTATTCACTTTATTTATTTATTCATGGTTTTCGATCTATTTTTGATATTAATTTTGTGAGCCCATATTGTGTGGCTATTATCAGCTTGTATAGTGTCATATGTGGTGCCACATTGATTATTTTTAATCAATTTATTTATTCATTGATTTTTTTAGTGTGCCTTCATAGTATTTATTATATGATATATGCATGTATTATTTTATTATTGTTTTTGTCATGAGTTAATAAAATATAATTTTTTTTACACTATTTTTTATAGCTTCATTTCCATTTGATCCTGTTTATTTTATTAATTTCCCCCTTTCCTGGTGGTGGTTTGTTTTTTCATTAATTTTGCGGAAAAGACGGCGTTGTTGCTATTTTCTATGAGTCAGAAAACGAGTGAAAAAAACGCAACAAAAACGTTGGAACCTGGGAAGGTGTCCGGTTTTGAAGCAGAAATTTTCTGCATACGTGGGCACATAGCCTAAGAGATGCATTGCGCATGTCCTATTCTGATCTTCAAAATTGAATCAGAACAGGACATGCTCTGACCCTCATGGATCTCATTCTCAGATCCGTGATTTTCATGGATGTGTGAATTGACCTACCAAACTCTGAGTCCGAGTGCTGTCAGATAAAAAAAAAAATTGTGAGAATGCATCCTAAAGAATTTTAGAGATGATGTTGTCACTCCATGTCACACAGAGCAGATACTGAATAATATTTACATCCAGGTTCTTACCGCTGATGTCTCATCTGATAGTTTTCAGCTGTTTCTTTTCCATGTAGTCAGACTTTCAAGTCAACATCCCCCAGGCACAAATTGTCTTGTCCCAATAATCGTCACAGCCCAGAAAATAACAAGGTCACATACATGTGTCTCCCCCCGAATACAGATATGTACTACACCAACATACAATTAGCCACCCACCAAACAAAATATAAAGTGATAAACAGCACTGTTTCCCCCATAAACTATAATCTCTGCTGCCCAATAATATAAATTATTCAGCCTGTGATTCTCCCCAATTAACTGTAAGGCTAGGTGCCCATGGAAAGCATGCAAGGTTTTACAGTACAAGCGAAGTGAGTGAGATCTCATGCACAGGTTGCCTATTTTTCTTTGCAGATTTAAACCTGCATATTGTCAATTCTTGCAGCATTTTTCACCCATACTAATGAGTGTGGGAACATATGCAACAAACGAGTGTAAAAAACATGGCGAAAAAATGAATCATGACAACTTTTACGTTATGACTAGAGTTGAGCGACTTTGGTCGGATCAGGTTTCGTGAAACCCAACTGAAACAAAATTTGAGTCAGATGAAACTGGTCCGACTAGGGCAAAAAAAGTCGGCGTTTCGTCCGAAACCCGACCCCAATGCAAGTCAATGGGAAATAAAAGTCGGCACTTAGCGGATGACATTCATCCACTCAATGCCGACTTTTATTTTCCATTGACTTGCATTGGGGTCGGGTTTCGGACGAAACGCCGACTTTTTTTGCCCTAGTCGGACCAGTTTCATCTGACTCAAATTTTGTTTCAGTTGGGTTTCACGAAACCTGATCCGACCAAAGTCGGTTAACTCTAGTTATGACGACATCCGGGTCTCCAAAGCTGAGACTTCCTATCATGCGCAGTGCATGTCAGGAAGTCTCTCAGGTTAGTGCATAGAAGCTTACAGCGCTGACAGATTCTATAGCATGCAGATCTGCATACTATAGAAGCGATCAGCATGCACAAAATGAGTGTCCCATATGGGACAAAGTGTAAAAGTAAGAATTAAATTAAAAAAAATTTTTTTTTAAATAATTGTAAAAATATTTTAAAGAATAATAATAAAAAATCAATATTTATTCCATCAATAAAAAAATATTTAAATAAAAACATCTAAATAATAAAAGTACATAAATTTAGTATTGCTGCGTCCGTAACGACCCAACCCATAAAACTATCCCACTAGTTAACCCCTTTAGTGAACACCATTAAAATACAAGGCAAAAAAAACAATGCTTTATCATAGTACCACGAACAAAAAGTGGAATAGCACGCGATCAAAAAGATGGATATAAATAAACCTGGTACTGCTGAAAACGTCATCTTGTCCTGCAAAAAACAAGCTGCCATTTAGCTCCATCACTGAAAAAATAAAAATGTTATAGCTCTCAGAATAAAGCGATGCAAAAATAATTATTTTTATATAAAATAGTTTTTATTGTATAAAAGCACCAAAACATAAAAAAATGATATAAATTGCGGTATCGCTGTCATCGTACTGACCCGAAGAATAACGCTGCTTTATCAGTTTTATCACACGTGGAATAGTATGAACGCCCCCTTCCCAAATTAATTCATGAATTGCTGGTTTTTGTTCATTCTGCCTCCCAGAAATCAGAATAAAAAGCGATCAAAAAATGTCAAGTGCCCAAAATGGTTCCAATAAAAACGTCAACTCGTCCCGCAAAAAATAAGACCTCACATGACTCTGTGGGCCAAAATATGGAAAAATTATAACTCTCAAAATGTTTTTTGCAATAAAAAAGCATCTTTTAGTGTGTGATAACTGCCAAACATAAAAACCTGCTATAAACAGTAAATCAAACCCCCCTTTATCACCCCCTTAGTTAGGGAAAAATAATAAAATAAAAAAAGTATTTATTTCCATTTTCCCATTAGGGTTAGGGTTGGGGTAAGGGCTAGGGTTGGGGCTAAAGTTAGGGTTGGAGCTAACGTTAGGGTTAGAGCTAAAGCTAGGGTTAGGTCTGGGGCTAAAACTAGGATTAGGTGTGGGACTAAAGTTAGGATTACGGTTATGGTTGGGATTAGGGATAGGATTAGGGTTAGGGGTGTGTTAGGGTTAGATTTGTGGTTAGAGTTATGGTTAGGATTAGGGGTGTGTTGGGGTTAGGGTTGGAGTTAGAATTGGGGGTTTCCACTGCTTAGGCACATCAGGGGCTCTCCAAATGAGACATGGCATCTGATCTCAATTCCAGCCAATTTTGCATTGAAAAGTCAAACAGCGCTCCTTCCCTTCCAAGCTCTGCCATGCGTCCAAATAGTGGTTTAACCACACATATAGGGTATCAGCATACACAGGACAAATTGCACAACTTTTTGGGTCTAATTTCTCCTGTTACCCTTGGGAAAATAAAAAATTGGGGGCAAAAATATCATTTTTGTGAAAAAAATGATTTTTTATTTTTACGGCTCTACAGTATAAACTTTTGTGAACCACATGGGGGTTCAAAGTGCTCACCACACATCTAGATAAGTTCCTTAGGGGGTCTACTTTCCAAAATGGTGTCACTTGTGGGGGGTTTCCACTGTTTAGGCACATCAGGGGCTCTCCAAACGCGACACGGCGTCCAATCTCAATTCCAGCCAATTTTGCACTGAAAAGTCAAATGTCGCTCCTTCCCTTCCAAGCTCTGCCATGCGCCAAAACAGTGGTTTACCTGCATATACGGGGTATCAGCGTACTCAAGACAAATTGTACAACTTTTGGGGTTTAATTTCTCCTGTTACCTGTCATGCCCGCCATGTCTGCTATGCCGCATGAACCCTGGAGCAGTGTGCATGCGCACCGAACTATCATGCCCGTTATGTCTTATGCTGCAAGATCCCTGGAAGCAGTATGCACACGCACCTCATCACTGTTGTGCTGCAAGATGTCTGGAGTAGTGTGTACGCGCGCCTCATCTCATGGCTGCCTGCCATTGCCAGTGCGCATGTGTTTTACGTCATGGCTACACGCCGTTGCTGTGTGACCAGCCGTCTCTGCTCTGCCTGCAGCAGTCCTCTCTCTGTTTCTGGAGCCCCTGATCATGTGACCTTCTCTATGGTCCAGCCCAGTCTGATCTAGCAATGCTCTCTATGATCCTGGAGGACTGAACCGGAAATCCTTCCCTGGTCCTGACCCGGAAGTGCAGGTGCTATGGTGCTATATCAGACCGCCCCTTCCTATGGTTGGGGCCTGAATATCGTGTTGCTTCCCTGCATGGCTGCTTGGTCTGCTCGGTCACTCTCTGTATTCTGTGCCCCTGCACTCTGCCCTATAATGCGTCTCTGCACACGCTCTGTGCTTGTACTTTGCCTCTTGTCACGTGCCATGTCTTGTGTTGTCTCTCGTGCTGTGTTTTGTCCTTGCCATGCTTTGCCTTGTAGCACTTCCTATGTTCTCTGCCTTGCCTGTTTTGCCATGTCTGGTCATTGCTATTCTGAGCCTTGTAGTACTTCTCATGTTCCTTGTCTTTGCCTGGCTCTCCTTACTCTGTCTTCTGGTGCTCACTAGCACATTCCATGTCTAGTCTCAAGGTTCTGCCTTGACCCAGCTCAGGGCTTCGGCCTACACTCCGCTGCTAGACTCTGTCCTATGGTGCTCTCTAGCACATTTCATGGCTAGTCTCAAGGTTCTCCCTTGACCCGGCTCTGGGCTTCGGCCTACGCTCCAATGCTAGCCCTATACTCTCTCTGACCTGGCTCCGTGCTTCTGCCTATGTTCTGCTCCTTGTTCTGTACTTTGCCTAGCCTTGCCTTGGTTCTTAGTGTGCCCTTTGCATGCGCCTGGCCTTCCTAGCCTCCTGTCTGTGCCTCAGCCATACCCACCTGCTTGTGCCTCAGCTGTTCTCATCAGCCTGTGACAGCTGTGTCATCTTTTATGCCCCAGCCGGGTTCGCCGGAGTCTTTCCCGTCTGTCTGTGCCTCAGCCCGACCAGCTTGCCAGTGCCCCAGCCATACTCTCTGTGCTTCCTTGCACCCACACTGTCTCTGCACTGTGCTTTGCGCACTTCTCTAATAGCACGCGCAGGCCCTAGCCTGCTCCTCGGCATACCTCCCCATGCTTCTGTAAAAGTACGCGCAGGTCTTGCCATGTACACTGTCGTGCCCTCTTGCATGCACAGGCCCTAGCCCTATACCCTGTCGTTCCCTCTAGCATGCACAGACCTTAGCCTGTACCCTGGCGTGCCTCCTAGCACACACAGGCCCTTGCCTTAGCCTCGAACCCTGGCGTGTCTCTTAGCACGCACCCTGACTTGAACCTGACCCTGACGTGTCCCTCGGCATGCGCAGGACCTTGCCTTGAACCCTGACCCTGGCGTGTCCCTCGGCACATGCAGGACCTTGCCTTGAACCCTGACCCTGGCGTGTCCATCGGCACGCGCAGGACCTTGCCTTGGACCTTGAACCCTAGCGTGTCCCTGCACACGCACCATGTCTCGTACTTTGAACTTTGAACCCTGGCGTGTCCCCTACACACGCACCATGTCTTGTAGCTTGAACCTGGCGTGTCCCCTACACACGCACCTTGCCTTGCACCTTGCCCTGGACCCTGGTGTGCCCCTAGCACGCACCCTGCCTGGAACCTTGCCTTGGACTTTGGCATGTTCCCTAACACGCACCATGTCTGGAGATCTGTCGTGCCTCCTTGCCTGAACCCTGATTTGCCTGCCGAATGCCCAGAACCTGCCGATTGCTGCCAGAGATTGTAAGCCTGATGACTGCGGCCTGATGTCCGGAGCTGATGTCCGCAGCCTGATGCTCTGATGTCGATCGTTGCCAGCTGTCCAGAGTCCGATGCCACTGAGCCCTTGCCTGTACCCAGGCGTGCCACCTGGCACGTACCATGCCATGGACCTTGGCATGCCCTCGCACGGACCTTGCTGTGTTTTCCCTGTTATCACGTCTTGCACCTGATGTAACCCTGAGTTTGCCTTAATGAAGATACCATGAATTCACGTCTTGTCTTGTTTCCTGCACGTCCTTTGTTGTCAGACACTCGTACTTAGTGTCTACCTGAGCCGGCCGTCTGGTTCCAGCAGTCGTGGTGGCTCACCCCCTTGGTCTTGCCCCTGACACTCCCTGTATAGGGGGTGGTTCCTCACAAGGTTAGCTCGCCCTAGGTAGGTGGGTGCCACGACCCAGAGGGTCCACTGAAAAGAAAATGACTCAGCGTAAGCTGACTCTGTCACATTACCCTTGGTAAAATAAAACAAATTGGATCTGAAGTAAATTTTTTTTTAAAAAAGTCAAATGTTCATTTTTTAAACATTCCAAAAATTCCTGTGAAGCACCTGAAGGATTAATAAACTTCTTGAATGTGGTTTTGAGCACCTTGAGGGGTGCAGTTTTTAGAATGGTGTCACTTTTGGGTATTTTCTATCACATAGACCCCTCAAAGTGACTTCAAATGTGAGGTGGTCCCTAAAAAAATGATTTTGTAAATTTTGTTGTAAAAATGAGAAATCGCTGGTCAACTTTTAACACATAACTTCCTAACAAAAAAAAATTTTGGTTCCAAGGTTGTGCTGATGTAAAGTAGATATGTGGGAAATGTTACTTATTAAGTATTTTGTGTGACAAATCTCTGTGTTTTAAGGGTATGAAAATTCAAGGTTGGAAAATTGCAAAATTTTCAAAATTTTTGCCAAATTTCCATTTTTTTCACACATAAACGCAAATCATATCAATGAAATTTTACCACTATCATGAAGTACAATATGTCTTGAGAAAACCAGGTCTGAATCACCAGGATCCATGGAAGCGTTCCAGAGTTACTACCTCACAAAGGGACAGTGGTCAGAATTGTAAAAATTAGCCTGGTCATTAACATGCAAACCACCCTTGGGGGTAAAGGGGTTAAAGCAGGTTTATCAGTGTGGGAGATGAAATAACACTTATGTCTGCTGTCTCAGGGCAACTTGTAATTGTTTTGCAGTGAGAGTAGGCCATCATTATGGCTCACACAGGAGCAGTCAGAAGATACCGCACGGAAAATGTTCTAATATCTCAACAACAGAGAAGCGAAATAAAAAAAACACAAAAACATTTTATTCCATTCTGCAGCCTTCTTTACATTGTGTGTCCAGTTTAACTTTGGTCACTAGTGCATTGATCACCTACTTGGCATATTGGTTTAAAGGTGATTTTCAGCATAATAGATGGACAGATTACTAAATGATAGGGGCTAAGTCTTCCAAATGGCTATGTGGTGAGTTTTTTTTTTACATATCTCAGCAATGCTGACATTAATTGTAATTGCCTACAGCACCTTGTGCGTATGTCATCATGATGTGCGTGATAAGGATCAGCCAGCAGTAATAATTACCACATCCTTATTGGTGCCAAAAACAACATAGAGCACAAAACGGAACTTCCTGACACCTGCTACCATTCTTGAAATTTAAGGAACTTTAACATTACTTTCACAGTAAAATCTAAACTGAGATTCAATAATTTACTGTATTCCAGTGTTGTAATTCTTAAGAAATACCAGAATTTGTCACAGTTTATCATTTATATTTGTGATGTAGCGAACGTTGCCACTTGGAAAGAATTTAACGAGCGGTAGTCGCCAATTTGTCGGTCCCGGGTGCAATTCTTTTGAGAATGTCTAAAGTCGCATAATTTTAGTACAATCACTGGTTGTGCCCAACTTATGCCACTTTTCAAAGCTTTTTATGGCAGAATACTGGTGTAAAAGCTTTGATATATCAGGCCTATTGGATAGTTACTGTACCAGCGATTAACCTTTTCCTCAAATTCATACAAAGCTGAATGGATTAGTTGAGCTGAAGTAAATTAGGGAAAAGTAGTTGCTTTTTAGGGTTACTCACAGCGTTTTTCATGTGGATTCATAAAAAAGGATTAAAGGGAATCTGTCACCCCTTTTTTGAGATATCATATAATGATATCGTTCAATTGTGTGTCACATAAGGATTCTCTTAGTACTTTTGCTTCCCCCTGACCCCGCACCTTTCATGCATAAATACCTTTTTTATATCAGTTCAGATGTATGTAAACTGCCACGGTCCAATGGGCGGGGCTTATTCACCTGCTCCCCCCTCCCTGTCTTGCTCTACACAAGAAATGCGTAGAGCAAGACAGGGAGGGGGGGAGCAGGTGAATAAGCCCCGCCCAGCGGACCGGACCGTGGCAGTTTACATACATCTGAACCGATATAAAAAAGGTATTTATGCATGAAAGGTGCGGGGTCAGGGGGAAGTAAAAGTACTAAGAGAATCCTTATGTGACACACAATTGAATGATATCATTATATGAGATTCCCTTTAAAGGGAACCTGTCTTGCAAAATATTGCTATTAACCTGCAGATATGGGGTTATTCTGCAGGTTAAAAGTATTATGACATCATGAAGCACTGGCACTGAGAGCCCCACTCCGGGAGGAAATGAAAAACTTTATTTCCCCTGGCCGGAATCGGGGAGGTGCCGGCTTGGCTTCAGTCACCTTTCTGTGTATAAATAGAGGCGGATTTAACCCCGCCCCCTGTGCTAACAGCAGGCTCAGCATTAAAGTTATAGCTTTTCCATTTTTCTAAAACAACTCCATCCAGATAAATAGAACTGATTTAAAGTTAGATATTTTTTCAACAAAATTCATCTTTGTAAGGCTAGTTTCACACTAGCGTTTATGAGCGCAGCGACGGCCTGCGCACGGCCACCGCTAAGCCCCTCCCCTGCCTCCGCCGGTAGCTCCGCCCACCGGCACATGACGCTGCATGCGCCCTGCGTCCCCTATCTTTATCACAGGGGGTGCAGGCCGTGTGCAGTATGCGTTTGGTGGCGCATGCATCCTTTTGACGGTGCGCCGACCTGCGCCAAACCCAACCTGCTGCAGTTTGGTTGCGTCGGCGCACCGTCAAAAAGGCGCATGCGCCGCCAAACGCATACTGCGCACGGCCTGCGCCCCCTGTGATAAAGATAGAGGACGCAGGGCGCATGCAGCGTCATGCGCCGGTGGGCGGAGCTACTGGCGGAGGCGTGGCAGGGGCGGGGCTTAGTGGCGGCCGTGCGCAGGCCGTCGCTGCGCTCATAAACGCTAGTGTGAAACTAGCCTAAGTTGTAGTTTGCTTTCCACCACACATCAAGTGAAGAGATATTCGGGTCCAAGCGAAAGATATCTGTTGGCCAAATTTTAGGTAACATTTGTAGCTGTAGCTAGCACTCTTGAAGCTTCTCAGGATGGCATGCTATTAAGTGACTATTATTGGTATATGCTCCGTGCTAACCATAAACATGCACCTGGCTTTGTATAGACTGTAAGTAATGATCGCTTTTTGTTTTTTTTTTATAAAAACAAATCTAATGTGCAATATAAATTATATGCATTATAGGCGCATTTATTGATTGAAATCAAAGGGAAGTCTACATTGGATATAAAAAGGCTATACACTTTTGCTAAAATTCCAGGATTTTGTCATATAAAAAAATCATACCAAAAATAACTTGACAACTTTTTCCACATTTTATGTCACTCATAATCTGTATAATTCAATTGAAAAATAAACTAACATCTTTTGGAGTGGAAAAATAAAAAAATAGAATTAAAATAAAGTGGCTGCATACATTTGTACACCTTTAAACTAATATTTTGCTGAAATACACTTCGAATTTTTGACAACATTCAGTTTTTTTGGGTAGGAGTCTATCAGCATGGAGCATCTACAATTGGCAATCTCTTCCCCACTTTTTCTTGCAGTAGCTCCAAATCTGTCAGATCTGGAGGGCATCGCCTGTAGTCAGACCTCTTCAGGTCACCTACAGATTTTCATTTGGATTCTGTCAGGAACATCGCGCTGAACTTGCTCACTGAGCCAGTGCGCGTGTCCTGAGTAAAGCGAACAGTGCTCAAAGATACCTGTGGAGCGGGCAGCAGCCGAGTAGATGCGTACTTCAGAGCCGCAGGACCTGAAGCACGTGACTGCTAGGGGCGTGGCCTAAACTCCACAGAGCTAGGAGCTGCACAAGAACTCCTAGCAGGGTAACTGTGAGACAAAGTTACCAGGGGGCATAGACAGGGAGAATAGTCAAGACGTAGTCAATGAGTCACACACAGAGATAGCTGCAAAGGTACAAAAGGGGCGAGCAGAGAGTAGTTAGGTCACAGGCAATGAGTCATACACAGAGATAATAACGCAGTACAAAATCAACAGGCAAACTCACAACGGGAAACAGAACCGGGTCAGAACCATATAAACAAGCTATAACAACAAACAGGCACACAGGGTTCAGCACACTAGGCCAAAGGCAAAAGTATAACTGGCAAGGATTGAAGCTTCCCAGGGGTGTAAGAAGCTCTCCCAGAACCAGAAAGAGGCCACAATCATTAACCCCAGGTGTGCAGGTCAAAACCTGCACCGAGCTCCAGACATTAAACCCCGGTTGTGCAGCTCAAAAACCTGCACTGGGATCATGACAGTACCCCCCTCTCAACGGGGGGCCTCTGGACCCCCAGGCTTCCCCGGGTACTTGGCATGGAAAGCCCGAACCAGGCGATCTGCATGTACCGAGCGAGCAGGGACCCATGAGCGCTCCTCTGGTCCATATCCCTTCCAGTGGATCAGGTACTGCAAAGAGCGGCGCACCCGCCGAGAGTCCACAATATGTCCGACCTCATACTCCAATTGACCCTCCACCAGCACTGGAGGAACAACAGACTCAGAGTTCTCTTTGACAGATCCTGCAGGTTTCATTTATGGAACACATTGGATATTTTTAAGGAGGCGGGGAGACGCAACCTATATGCCACTGGGTTGACTATCTCCATAATCTCGTACGGACCAATGAACTTTAGTCCCAACTTAGCTGATGGTACCTTTAAGTTGATGTTACGTGTGGAGAGCCAAACCTTCTCTCCCACCTGAAACATGCCTCCCGAGGCTCTCTTTTTGTCAGCAAAATATTTGTATCTCCCCTGGGCCCGAGAGATATTACGCCGGACTTCAGCCCAGAGGTTTTTTAACCGTTGAACGGAACCCTCTGCCCCTGGACAACTGGAATCCACCCGAGAAAACTCCCCAAAATGCGGATTAAACCCATAGTTAATCAGGAATGGGGACATGTTGTTGGACTCACCCGGTTGTTAAAAGCGAATTCAGCCAACGGTAACGCATCACACCAATCCTCCTGTGTGGCGGAGGTCAGCCACCTGAGAATTTGTTCCAGGGATTGATTGGTGTGTTCTGTCTGACCATTACTCTCCGGGTGATATGCCGACGAGAAGGAGAGTGAGATGCCCAATTTCATACAGAACGCCCTCCAAATTTTGGCCACAAACTGCACACCTCTGTCAAACACAACATTTAGGGGTACCCCATGCATTCGGACCACATGCTGCACAAAGAACCTTGACAATGTTTCTGCTGAAGGTAATGCTGCCAAGGGAATGAAATGGGCCTGTTTAGAAAACCTATCCACCACTATCCAGATCACGGTATTGCCCCTGGAAGGTGGAAGGCCGGTAATAAAATCCATGGAAAGATGAGTCCATGGCCTATCAGGAATCGGTAAAGGTATGAGTTCCCCAGCCGGTCGGTTATGCGAGCTTTTGGAACGGGCACACATGCCACAAGCAGAAACAAATTCCTTGACATCGGACCTTAGTGAAGGCCACCAAAAACCACTGGCTACTGCCTCTCTAGTGGCCGTGATACCTGGATGAGCACTCAGCCTAGACTCATGAAACTCCTGCAGAAGTCTAGGCCGCAATGAATCTGGGACAAACAGTTTATCCCCTGGCCTGGTTACCGGAGCTAGGGCCTGAGCCCTTAGAATTTCTTGTTCCAACTCAGTTGAGACCCCCGACACTACCACCCCTGGGGGAAGAATGGAGGACGGCGGCTCAGGGGGAGACACTGGATCAAAACTTCTGGACAGGGCATCCGCTTTAACATTTTTGGACCCCGGTCGAAAAGTAATGGAGAACTGAAATCGTGAAAAGTGACCAAAAAAGTGAGGCTTGTCTAGGAGTAAGCCTCTTAGCAGATTCAAGGTATGACAAATTTTTGTGATCCGTGACAACCGTGATAGGGTGAGCCGCCCCTTCCAAAAAGTGCCTCCATTCCTCAAACGCTAGCTTGACCGCAAGAAGTTCCCTATTGCCTACATCATAGTTTTTCTCAGCTGAAGAGAACTTCTTGGAGAAGGCACAGGGTTTGAGATTGGTAAGGGTGGCCGGACCCTGGGACAGCACAGCCCCCACCCCCACTTCAGAAGCATCCACCTCCACAATGGTTTGGACGGGTCAGGTTGTACCAACACCGGGGCAGACATGAAACATTTCTTAATTGCTGAGGATTCCTTAGTGAGTACAGACCAATTTTTTACATCAGCGCCGTTCTGGGTAAGATCCGTGAGTGGTTACCCACTTGTGAGAAAACTTTAATGAATCTCCGGTAATAGTTCGCAAATCCTAAGAAGCGCTGGAGCCCCTTGAGATCTCGAGGCTGAACCCAGTCAGCGATCGCCAGCACCTTCTTAGGATCCATACAAAACCCCTCACAGGACACAATCAACCCTAAAAAAGACAGCTCCTGTACAAAAAACAAACATTTTTCCAATTTAGCGAACAATTGGTTCTCCCTGAGTCTCTGGAGAACAGTCTTTAGATGTTGCAAGTGAGATTGACTGTCTGGGGAATACACCAAAATGTCATCCAAATATATAATAACAAAACGGCCTATCAGATCAGAAAATACAACATTGATGAAATTTTGGAAAATAGCGGGTGCATTAGTTAACCCAAACGGCATTACCAGGTTCTCAAAGAGTCCTTCTGATGTGAGGAATACCGTTTTCCACTCGTCCCCTTCCCGAACCCTTATCAGATTGTAGGCCCCCTGCAGATCTAACTTGGAGAACCATTGGGCCCCAACTAACTGGTTACATAAGTCTGGGATGAGGGGAAGCGGGTAAGAGTTCCTAACCTTTATCTTGTTCAGTGCTCGAAAGTCGAGGCACGGCCGCAAACCACCATCTTTTTTCTTCACAAAGAAGAACCCTGCTGCCACAGGTGACACAGAAGGCCTGATATGCCCTTTGCGGAGGCTCTCAGCTATGTACTCCTTCATGGTTGGCGCTCAGGCCCAGACAAATTGAACAATCGAGCCTTAGGTCACTTGGCTCCGGGTACTAAATCAATGGCACAATCGTAGGGTCTATGTGGTGGCAGAGCCTCAGCCTCACTTTCGGAAAAAACGTCTTCGAAATTCTTCAGGTACTCCGGAATACCTTCCAGACCGACAGACGACACAGACACGGATTTAACAGCATTAACAAGATGTCCCAGGTTACCACATTTATTATTGCATCCCCATTGAGTGATTTCCCCTGTAACCCAATCAATGGTAGGATTATGGCGTTGAAGCCAAGGCATCCCCAGTACCAGTCCTGCAGGCAAGTTATCTAGCACAAGACAACTTAGTTTTTCCACGAGTGGAACCCACTTTTAGAGAAAAAAGTTCAGACCTGCAACAGATACCGTCTTGGGTAAGAGGAGACGAGTCAATTGCCACAAGTTTAACAGGATCGTGAAGCCTGACTGTCCCTATCTTATTAAGAGTCATAACCTTGGTATCAATCAGGTTCACAGCAGAACCACAGTCAATAAAAGCAGTAGCCTGGACAGGACCATAACCAAGTTCCAGTTCCACCTGCAGCACCATTTTTGCACATGTGGAAAATTGTACCTGAAGGTCATTTCCCGCCATCTTGGAGGATGATGGACAGGAGGGGTAGTCCTTCTTCCAATGTCCAGATTTCCCACAATAGAAGCACAACTGCTTTTCCCAGCGGTGTCTTCTCTCCTTTCCCTCACAGGTAACAGCACTCACCTCCATAGCCATAGGAAGAGTCCGGGTCTCATCTCCACTGAAGAATAATGGTGTTTCCCGTTGCATAATGCCTCTAGCCCGCAGTCTGCGATCCATGCAAACCGCTTGGATCATGGCATCCTCCAGGGAGTCAGGCGGAGGATGAAGTGCCAAAGCATCCTTCAGACGTTCACACAGGCCTCTGTGGAACAGCCCCAGAAGGGCGGCATCGCTCCAGGAAATCTCGGCTGCCCAACGTCTGAAATCAGTACAGAACCATTCGGCCGAGTGCTCCCCCTGACAGACACTCATCACCTTGTCCTCAGCCAACCGCACTCTATCAGGCTCATCATAAATAAGCCCTAAGGCTTCAAAAAACGCATCCACAGACATTCTCTCAGGGGCAGAAGAGGAAAGCGAAAATGCCCAGGCTTGTGGGGACCCCCTAAGCAGAGACATCACCACTCCAACCCTCTGTTTCTCATCCCCAGAGGAGCGGGGTCTCAAAGAGAAAAAGAGCTTACAGCCCTCCTTAAATGCCCTGAAATCATCCTTGTTACCAGAAAATGTATCTGGCAATTTAACCGGGGATTCGGGTGGGACTAAAATAACATCTCTATTCCCCACCTGCTGGAAGCCTGCGGAAAGCACCCCCTGAACTGAGTCCTCCACCCGCCGTTGGAACTGGGCCAGAGCTTGGTGTTCCAAACTAAGCTTCTGCAGTTACTGAGTCAAGCATTTCACCTGCTCAGATAAAGCACACATTGGGTCCATGCTGCAGAAGTGAGGAGAGAAAAAAAAAAATTGTAGGCCTGTTATAATGTCAGGAACACCGCACTGAACTTGCTCACTGAGCCAGTACGCGTGTCCTGAGTAAAGCGAACAGTGCTCAAAGATATCTGTGGAGCGGGCAGCAGCCGAGTAGATGCGTTCTTCAGAGCCGCAGGACCTGAAGCACGTGACTGCTAGGGGCGTGGCCTAAACGCCACAGAGCTAGGAGCTGCACAAGAACTCCTAGCAGGGTAACTGCGAGACAAAGTTACCAGGGGGCATAGACAGGGAGAATAGTCAAGACGTAGCCAATGAGTCACACACAGAGATAGCTGCAAAGGTACAAAAGGGGCGAGCAGAGAGTAGTCAGGTCACAGGCAATGAGTCATACACAGAGATAATAAAGTAGTACAAAACCAACAGGCAAACTCACAACGGGAAACAGAACCTGGTCAGAACAATACAAACAAGCTATTGCAACAAACGGGCACACGGTTCAGCACACTAGGCCAAAGGCAAAAGTATAACTGGCAGGGATTGAAGCTTCCCAGGGGTTTAAGAAGCTCTCCCAGAACCAGAAAGAGGCCACAATCATTAACCCCAGGTGTGCAGGTCAAAACCTGCACCAAGCTCCAGACATTAACCCCAGGTGTGCAACTCAAAAACCTGCACTGGGATCATGACAGATTCAGGTGTGACTTTTGCTGGGCTATTCCAAAACTTTGATATGCTTCTGACAAAGCCATTCTTTTGTTGATTTAGAGGAGTGCTTAGGATCTTTGGCGCTTTGCCCGACTCTTCCCACTTGCCATGTAGCAGTGTCAAGCGGGGTTCATATTTCTGGGGTTGATATCACCTTTATATTGTCAGCTGACTTCAAGTCTACAGCTTAGTAATGGAGAGGCGTCTATGAGACACCTATCCATTACTAATCCTATAGTTGTATAGTAAATAACAGCCAGAATAAAGTATTTTAATTGAAATAAAACAAAACACACTTTTACTTTATTATTTAAAATTAACAAACACAGTTATACTCACCTAACACCCATTCCATGAATCCCTCGTCTCCCGTAATAAAGCAAAAATAAAAAAACAACATCCCTCACATCTTCGTCATTCTGTCCCACACCATAATCCATGTCTGGGAGATTAACAGTTTTCATCCTGGACGGTGCCAAAATGCGACCGTGCATGCTGAGAACCACTGATGAATGAGTTGCTGCAAGCTCATCATCAGTGAGCAGCGGTGACCTCATCGAGGATATTGTTGGTCTCTGAGGCTGCGCTCCCAGCCAGGCCAATGAACTGTGGTGACCTCGGTGAGATCACCGCTAGCACAGTGAGAAAAAGTCTCATGGTGCAGAGGTGAGTTCACCGCAGTGAAATTCTCCTGATGAACTGTGGTGAACTTGTCTCTGCACCGTGAGACTTTTTCTCACTGTGCTAGTGGTGTTTTCACCAGAGGAAGGTCACCGCAGTTCAAAGGCCTGGCTAGGAACACAGCCTCAGTGACCTCGATAACGTCACCGAAAGTCACTGATGCTGCGCTCGTAGCAGCTTTTTCATAAGAGTTCTCAGCTTAGACGATTATATCTTTGCACTGTTCAAGATGAAAACTGTTTATTCCCCCAGACATAGATCATGGCATGGTGCAAAACAACAAACAGGTGAGAGATATTGTTGTTTTTTATTTTTGTTTTATTACAGGAGACGAGGGATTTAATGATATGGACATTAGGTGAGTATGGTTTCATTAAAGGAGTCTGTGTCATTCTTTCATTTAAAAGACTTTACTCTGGCTGTGTGTTTATTTACTACAACTATAGGATTAGTAATGATAGGTGTCTGTAGACCTCTCCATTACTAAGCCATGAGCTTGATGTCACCTGACAATACAAAGGTGACATCAACCCCACAAATATGAACCCCACTTGCCGCTGCTTCAGGGCAAGTGGGAAGAGCTGGGCAAAGTGCTCGAATTAGTGCATCTAATAGATGTGCCTTTTCTGGGTGGCTGCGGGCTATTTTTAGGATGGTGGCCAATATCCATAGCCCCTTACCAGCCTGAGAATACAAAGCCCTCAGCTGTGTGCTTCAGCAAGGCAGGTTGTCAAAAATGGGGGGACCCCATGCCATTTTTTAAATCATTTATTTAAATAATTTGAAAAAAATCAGAGTGGGAACCCCTCTAGTCTTGATAACCAGCCTTGGTGAAGCTGAGGGTAGCAGCCCCAGATGTGAGTTTTGCCTGGCTGGTTATCAAAAATACAGGGGAACCCATGCCATTTTTAAAAAAATTTATTTACAGCATAGGGGCCGGTTGATGAATACTCCCATCAGATGCTCCTGCTCTCACTGTTATTAGTGGCAGCAGGCGGCAGCTGATGGGAGCAGTAGTCCCAGTAGCTGACACCAATAACTGGAGGGAAACTTTACACCTCAGATCACAGCTGCGCCCTCATGCTGTTGTATTTTGACACTGAACGGGTTCCTAAATGTAATGTGAAAGCACCCTTAGCGAACAGCCCCTATGTGATCACTTCAGGGCAATCTACACTCATCTCCCATGACGTTACCTTCCTGTGATGTCAGCGCTGCTATTCTTGAAGGGTCATATGACATTGTTGAGTCAACTGATTTTTACAGTCAACCAGCTGTTGGTGATTAGCTGCAGTCTTTACTATTTTATCATAGCAGAAATCTGCTCTGACAGAAAACTGATGAGCTAAGCTACAGGCGATCAGAGCCCGCTGATAGTTTGCAGCAGTCATGTGGCACTATAATGTCATGTGACCTGCTTGTAATAAGAATATCAAAGAAACAGAGCCACTGTAGAAACTGATTATAGTAACATAGTAACATAGTTATTAAGGTTGAATGGAGGCTTTAAGTCCATCTAGTTCAACCCATTTCCTATCCTAACCTGCCCTAACATACTGATCCAGAGGAAGGCAAAAAAAACCCATGTGACAAACAGTAAGCTTCACATTGGGGAAAAAATTCCTTCCCGACTCCACATATGGCAATCAGACTAGCTCCCTGGATCAACGCAATATTAAGGAAACTAGTGTATATACCCTGTAATATTATACTTTTCAAGAAAGGCATCCAGTCCCTTCTTAAATTTTAGTAGGGAATTACTCATTACAACATCATATGGCAGAGAGTTCCATAGTCTCACTGCTCTTACAGTAAAGAATCCGCGTCTGTGAGTATGCTTAAACCTTCTTTCCTCCAGACGTAGAGGATGCCCCCTTGTCCCCGTCAAAGGTCTAAGAGTAAAAAGATCATTAGAAAGGTCTTGGTATTGTCCCCACATATATTTATACATTGTAATATCACCCTTCGATTCTCCAAACTAAAAAACCCCAAGTGTAATAACCTGTCTTGGTATTGCAGACCCCCTAGTTCCCTAATAACCTTGGTTGCTCTCCTCCGCACCGGCTCCAGTTCAGCTATGTCTTTCATATACACCGGAGACCAGAACTGTACACAGTATTCTAAGTGTGGTCGCACTAGTGACTTGTATAGGGGTAAGATTATGTTTTCCTCATGAGCATCTATGCCTCTTTTAATGCATCCCATTATTTTATTTGCCTTTGCAGCAGCTGCCTGACACTGGCCACTAAATGTGTTTGTTGTCCACCCATACACCCAGGTCTTTTTCAGTGACAGTTTTGCCCAGTGTTTTACAATTAAGCACATAATTATACATCTTTTTCGTTCTACCCAAGTGCGTGACCTTACATTTATCCCCATTAAAGCTCATTTGCCATTTATCAGCCCAAGCTTCTAGTTTACATAAATCCTCCTATAATATAAAATTGTCCTCCTCTGTATTGATTACCCTGCAGAGTTTAGTGTCATCTGCAAATATTGAAATTCTACTCTCTATGCCCCCTACAAGGTCATAAATAAATATGTTAAAAAGAAGCGGGCCCAAAACTGACCCCTGTGGTACCCCACTGCAAACCATGACACAGTCCGAGTGTGCTCCATTAATAACCACCCTTTGTTTCCTATCCCTGAGCCAGCTCTTAACCCACCTACACATATTTTCCCCTATCCCCATTGTTCTCATTTTATGTATCAACCTTTTGTGTGGCACCATATCAAAAGCTTTTGAAAAGTCCATGTACACCACGTCCACTGCATTCCCTTGGTCCAGTCCAGAACTTACCTCTTCATAAAAGCTTATCAGATTAGTCTGACAGGAACGGTCCCTTGTAAATCCATGTTGATATAGGGTCATGAGGTTATTCTTCTCCAGATACTCCAGTATAGTATCTCTTAGAAAACCCTCCAGGATTTTACCCACAGTTGAGGTTAAACTTACTGGCCTATAATTTCCGAGTTCAGTTTTTGTCCCCTTTTTGAATATTGGCACCACACTTGCTATACGCCAGTCCTGTGGTACAGACCCTGTTATTATGGAATCTTTAAAGATTAAAAATAATGGTCTATCTATGACTGTGCTTAATTCTTGCAGTACTCGAGGGTGTATCCCATCCGGGCCCGGGGATTTGTCAATTTTAGTGATTTTTAGATGCCGCCGTACTTCCTGCTGGGTTAAGCAGGTGACATTTAATGGAGAATTTTTATCCCTGATCATGTTATCCGTCATGGGATTTTCTTGTGTAAATACTGTTGAAAAAAGTCACTTAGCATATTGGCTTTTTCCTCATCCTCATCCACCATTTCACCCAGACTATTTTTAAGGGGACCAACATGATCATTTTTTAGTTTCTTACTATTTATGTAGTTAAAGAATATTTTGGGATTATTTTTACTTTCTCTGGCAATGAGTCTCTCTGTCTCAATCTTTGCTGTCTTGATTTGCTTTTTACAGAATTTATTTAATCTTCTGTATTTAGTTAATGCCTCATTACCTACTTGCTTTAATTCTCTAAATGCTTTATTTTTATCTCTTATTGCACCTCTTACAGCTCTATTTAGCCATAGTGGTTTCCTCCTATTTCTCGCATGTTTATTCCCATACGGTATATTTTGTGCACAGGTCCTATTCAGGATGCTAATAAACGTCTCCCATTTTCTTTGTGTATTTTTATGTCTCAGGATATCATCTCAGTTAATTGCACCAAGATCATCTCTCATCCGTTGGAAATTTGCCATTCTGAAGTTTAGTGTCCTTGTAACCCCTCTACTACACATCTTATTAAAGGATACATGAAAACTTATTAATTTGTGATCACTGTTACCCAAGTGACCCCCAACCCTTACATTTGATATGCGGTCTGGCCTGTTGGTTAATATTAGGTCTAGCAGTGCCCCCCCCTCTTGATGGGTCCTGAACCAGTTCTGAAAGATAATTGTCTCTCATAGTTGTCAAAAACCCATTACCTTTGCTGGAACTGCAGGTTTCAGTTCCCCAATGTATTTCAGTGTAGTTGAAGTCCCCCATAATAATGACTTCTCCTTGAGTCATAGCTTCATCTATTTGCTTTATGAGGATATTCTCTGTTGCTTCCATTATTTTTGGAGGCTTATATCAAACCCCTATCAGTAATTTATTATCTTTCCCCCTTCCCCTTATCGCTACCCACAGGGACTCTACATTTTCATTAGATTCATATATATTATCACGAAGGATGGGTTTTAAGGATGATTTTACATATAAACACACGCCTCCCCCTCGTTTATTTGTACGGTCATTTCTGAACAGACTATAGCCCTGTAAATTAACTTCCCAGTCATGGCTCTCATCCAGCCATGTCTTAAATATCCCCACCATGTCATAATTTTGTTCCAACAACATTAACTCCAATTCCTCCATTTTGTTGGCGAGGCTTCTGGCATTAGTATACATGCACTTTATGTATCTCTCTGTACCTCTATTCTTTCTTAAATTATTAACTGTTCTAACCTCACCCCCCATGCCACTCCCACCCCCAATTTCATTATTTGCGCCCATGTCTCTATCTGCACTGTCTTCCCCTCCTGCAAAAGGAATACCCTCCCCCCCGTCCCTAGTTTAAACACTCCTCCAACCTTCTAGCCATTTTCTCCCCCAGCACAGCTGCACCCTCCCCATTGAGGTGCAGCCTGTCCCTAGCGCAGAACCTGTAGCCAACTATATACAGTGGGGAAAAAAAGTATTGTCAGTCAGCAATAGTGCAAGTTCCACCACTTAAAAAGATGAGAGGCGTCTGTAATTTACATCATAGGTAGACCTCAACTATGGGAGACAAACTGAGAAAAAAAAATCCAGAAAATCACATTGTCTGTTTTTTTTTCATTTTATTTGCATATTATGGTGGAAAATAAGTATTTGGTCAGAAACAAGCAATCAAGATTTCTGGCTCTCACAGACCTGTAACTTCTTCTTTAAGAGTCTCCTCTTTCCTCCACTCATTACCTGTAGTAATGGCACCTGTTTAAACTTGTTATCAGTATAAAAAGACACCTGTGCACACCCTCAAACAGTCTGACTCCAAACTCCACTATGGTGAAGACCAAAGAGCTGTCAAAGGACACCAGAAACAAAATTGTAGCCCTGCACCAGGCTGGGAAGACTGAATCTGCAATAGCCAACCAGCTTGCAGTGAAGAAATCAACTCTGGGAGCAATAATTAGAAAATGGAAGACATACAAGACCACTGATAATCTCCCTCGATCTGGTGCTCCACGCAAAATCCCACCCGTGGGGTCAGAATGATCACAAGAACGGTGAGCAAAAATCCCAGAACCACGCAGGGGGACCTAGTGAATGAACTGTAGAGAGCTGGGACCAATGTAACAAGGCCTACCATAAGTAACACACTACGCCACCATGGACTCAGATCTTGCAGTGCCAGACGTGTCCCACTGCTTAAGCCTGTACATGTCCGGGCCCGTCTGAAGTTTGCTAGAGAGCATTCGGATGATCCAGAGGAGTTTTGGGAGAATGTCCTATGGTCTGATGAAACCAAACTGGAACTGTTTGGTAGAAACACAACTTGTCGTGTTTGGAGGAAAAAGAATATTGAGTTGCATCCATCAAACACCATACCTACTGTAAAGCATGGTGGTGGAAACATCATGCTTTGGGGCTGTTTCTCTGCAAAGGGGCCAGGACGACTGATCCGGGTACATGAAAGAATGAATGGGGCCATGTATCGTGAGATTTTGAGTGCAAACCTCCTTCCATCAGCAAGGGCATTGAAGATGAAACGTGGCTGGGTCTTTCAACATGACAATGATCCAAAGCACACCGCCAGGGCAACGAAGGAGTGGCTTCGTAAGAAGCATTTCAAGGTCATGGAGTGGCCTAGCCAGTCTCCAGATCTTAACCCTATAGAAAACCTTTGGAGGGAGTTGAAAGTCCGTGTTGCCAAGCGAAAAGCCAAAAACATCACTGCTCTAGAGGAGATCTGCATGGAGGAATGGGCCAACATACCAACAACAGTGTGTGGCAACATTGTGAAGACCTCTGTCATTGCCAACAAAGGATATATCACAAAGTATTGAGATGAAATTTTGTTTCTGACCAAATACTTATTTTCCACCATAATATGCAAATAAAATGAAAAAAAAAACAGACAATGTGATTTTCTGGATTTTTTTTTCTCAGTTTGTCTCCCATAGTTGTGGTCTACCTATGATGTAATTTACAGACGCCTCTCATCTTTTTAAGTGGTGGAACTTGCACTATTGCTGACTGACTAAATACTTTTTTTCCCCACTGTATATACTTTCAATGTTTTTAGGGGGCCCTAAATGATTAAGTAAAGGTTGTTCAGTAGTGGATAATCCACTTGAATCTACTCTGGATTGTTCGTTTACTTGAAATCTCAATGAAACTTCCATCCCCACTATAACTGATTTGTTGCTTGATCTAATCTAAGGGACATGTGAAACACTGACAAAAAATTACCACACCTTCTACTTGGTTGCACCCATGAAATGTCACAATTTACATTGTGGTTTTTGCAACCTTCCCCTAAAAATACCCAAAACTTGTATCTTACATTTGTTCTAAAGTGACATTGTTAGCATGGGTGGTCGGGAGCCGGAATCTCCAGGAGTGGACCCTCTGGACCGTGGCACTGAGGGGCCCCGGGCAAGCTGCCAGGTGGAACCGACCCCTATACAGGGACCGTTAGGAGCAGGTCCAGGGGTTCAAGTACCACGGTAGCCGGTACCGAGAGGGGCGGCTCAGAATGGACTGGAGTAGGAGTGCGGGACTGAAGCGTAGATTGTAAGGCTGGAATATGGAGAGATGGCTGGAGCAGAACACAGAAGACAGGACTGAAGTAGGACTATAGGAGTATGGATAACTGAATGGAGAAGGAACACCTGGAGGCAGGACTGGAGTAGGATGGGACAGGAACGCTGGTGCAGGACTGGAGTGGGATGAAACTGGAACACAGGAACAGGACTGGAGTAGGATGGAACAGGAACGCTGGTGGAGGACTGGAGTAGGATGGAACTGGAACACAGGAACAGGACTGGAGTAGGATGGAACAGGAACGCAGGAACAGGACTGGAGTAGGATGGAATGGAACACAGGAACAGGGCTGAAGTAGCAAGGAACAGGAACGCTGGAGCAGGACCAGAGTATAATGGAACTGGAACACAGGAACAGGCCTGCGAGGCTGCTGCAGGAAACACCTCGGACGGAACCGAGAGGCTGCAGAGAGCACAGGAGGAAGCAGGGCCCAGTGTGCAAGGTAACACAATGATCAGGCGCCTCCCTCAGGGGGAAGCGGCCTGATATGGCACAGCCGGGGCACAAGAAACAGAAGGGAGGCGAGGTCGCGGCCTATGGCGCATTGCATGCAGGGATGGCGTCGGCCACAAGCCAGTCAGAGGTGACCGCCGCGGCCACCGGGCAGGGAGAGGCTGCGGCGTGGGAGCGGAGGCCGGGTATGACGGAGCGGTGTAACAGACATCTAGTGAATGTTGGTAAAGCTTACAACTCTGCAGTATTACAGAAACCTCAATTATTCAATAATATAATGAAAAGTCTACACCTATTAAGCACATAGATTTATAGAAAATCTGTCGCAGTGAATACTCAGTCTGATCAGAATACATCATGTTATGCAGCAGAGTGGGTCTTGACGCATGACAGGTGAATCAATGAGGACCAGGACAGCAGGATAGGCAGGACCACAAAGAAACAAACAAAGCAGGAGGCAAAAGCCATGTGTGTGGTGTGGTAGATCAGCTCACTCGGCTGTACTTGGAGGTAGACACTGGAACACTTTCGCCTTAGGTATGTCCTTGGTATACTAGTGTAATAAACTGCAGGTACTGAGGATGTCACCACGGATCAGAGACAGACCAAGAGTTAAAGGTATATTTACAAGGATTTTCTCTCCACGCAGGGAGGAGCAGTAGAGGGTTAAAGGTGACAGTATTAAACAGTAGAACAGCACAATGGAGCTGTAGAACGAATAAAAGGTATGCAGGCATTGAAATGGTTAAATTGAGAAAAAGAGAACATATCAGTCCAGGGAAAGCTTGTTTGAAGGGGTCTACTTCTACCACATTGGCACCGACAACAGTGGTGCTTGCAGTCTCTACAGTATCTTCTCTAAATGAAGTTGGAACCTCAGGGGTTAAAGCCAGGAGCTGGGAGAAGCTGCCAACCTGAGTCTTCCCTGCTCTGAGTCTCTGTATGATACCCTGACTGTCTCTCCACAGGAACGATGCAGCGCACACTGAGAAGTCTCTCTGCCATACTCAGGGGCCCTAGCTTGTCATTGAGGTCTCCAGGACTGCACTCTGGGGTCACCATCTCTGCACTGTCAGGGGGGAAGACTCCCCTACTCACGGAGGCTACCGGGTCCACGTACTCACATACGGCACTCTCTACACCTCGTCCTTTGGTCTCTGTACGGGGAGTTCTCATTCTCTGAGAGCGCAGTGCTGCAGCCTGGCCTCTGTCCCGCGTGCTCTTATTTCGCACCCTCTGCCTGCACAGCTTCCGGTCCACCGCCTTCCCTTTCCTCACTGCCCCCTACAGTCACATGGTGCAGTCGGTTCAGGCCAGAAAGTCTTCCCCCCGGCAACCCTGCTGCCCGGCTAGGTGGTTCCGGACACGGAGCAGGGGAGGTAACCCCTTTTGGGCTCTTTTTCCTCTTCACCCTCTTACATTCCCCCTCTCTTTTTGCTCGCCATTCCATTGGCGAGATTTTCTGTAGTTCTCGTTGACAGTCTTCCAATCCTTGAACAATTTGGTGCCAGACGAATTGGTCTTGGTTATAGCGAGCAGGGGTACACGGCAGTTGAACGCTCAGAGAGTTGCAAATCTGAAGGAGCAACCGTGTCAGCTGTTACGGGAGGAACGTTGGCCAGAGTTGCTACCGCTGGGTTGGCAGTTTCAGCCACCAGTCTCCCTTCCGTGTCCTTTGAGGGAAATTGGGAGTCTGTTCACTTCTTCTGTGACTGGTTCAATATCAGAGAATGAGCTAGATGCAGTGGGGGAGGGAGGACAGTGCACGGTACGAGGAGATTGGGAGAAAACTTTGTCAGATGTGGGCAATTTTTTCTTTGACGTAATTAGCTAGATCGTCAGCATGGAGATCCATGGTTGGGGCCTGCACTCTTGGGTTGAGCAGGGAATGAAAATTGTCAAAGAGACGTTTAGGGTTATTGGATAGTGAGGTGATGAGGGTGTTGAAATGGGTTTGTTTGGAGAGGTGAAGGGAAGTGTTCTATGTTTTAAGCATAAACTTATAATGGATGAAATCTTTGGGTAGATTGCATTTTCTCCACAGACGTTCGGCCACCTGGAGCACCGCTGTTGGAAATGTGTTTGCAGTGTGCGCCAGGGTTGTCGCTGTCTGTGCCGATTTGTTCTATGTATAGTAGGTGCGGTTTCATACAGGGCACTTTGCAGTGTTTCATTATAATGCTTCAGTGCAGAATCAGGACATGAGAGGGAGGAGATAGGTGCCAATAATGACTGAAAGTCTTTCTTAAGTTTCTGGGTGTTAATGGTATATTTCTATGAGGGCAGAGTCAGAAGGCCGTATAACTCGTGAAAGAATCGCATTGCACTGCGAGGACTGGCCCGACACCTCTCCTGACCAGAGCAAGACAGCATGATGGATTACTATGCAGCTGTCAAGCTCAGGTCAGGAGAGCCGACAGCCAGTACAAGGTTTATGATGAGATTCTCGCACGAGAAATAAGGCAGTCTGTCTCTGCCCTAAGTGTGGAAAGTGGGGGTGATCTGAGCGGGATGGCAGTTCTTAACTGAGAATGAAAGAAGGTTGTGGTTAGCGAGCGGGAGAGGGGAGTTTGTAAAATCATACACTGAGCAAAGCCGGGAGAAGACCAAGTCGAGGGAGTTTCCATCTTCATGTGTAGGAAAGTTAGTAAGCTGCGAAAGGCTGAAGGAGGTTAGAGATAAAGAGTAGCAGATGGGGAGAGGGGAAAAGCAATGGGAATTTTAAGTCTCCCATGATGAGGGTGGGGATGTCACAGGAGGGAAAATGTGGAAGCCAAGTGGCAAAATGATCCAGGAACTGATGGGGGGGCCAGAAGGATGATACACCACCGCCACTCGCATGGAGAAGGGGATGTAGAGTCAGACAGCATGGACCTCAAAAGAAGGGAAGATAAGTGAGGGTACTTAAGGGATAACCTGAAAGGTACATTTCGGTGATAGGAGCAGACCAATGCCTCCACCTGCTCTGTTGTCTGATCTTGGGGTATAGGAGAAGTGTAGTCCACATATGAGAGAGCAGTAGCAGCGGTGGTGTCTGACTGCTGGATCCAGGTTTCAGTAAGAGCCAGAAGGATAACAGAATCAGAAAGGAAGAAGTCATGGATGAAGGGGAGTTTATTACACACTAAGCGAGAATTCCAAAGGGCATAATTAAGAGACAGAAGGCACGCAGGGAATATTAGAGAGTTGAGGGGTTTCTGAGTGTAGCAGTAGAGGGGTGCAACTTACTATAACATGAGGGGCCGGGGATGGGAGAGATATCACCTGCGTCTAGAAGGAGTATAGAAAGAGTGAGCAGATGGTTGATAGTTAAGTGATTTGTGAGAGCGTTGGAAAGAACAGAGCGCCGTCTGAGCCTTCCTACTGACTTGTAATGAACAGAGCGCCGTCTGAGCCTTCCTACTGACTTGTAAAGAACAAAGCACGGTCTGAGCCTTCCTACTGACTTGTAAAGAACAGAGCGTTGTCTGAGCCTTCCTATTGACTTGTAAAGAACAGAGCACCGTCTGAGCCTTCCTACTGACTTGTAAAGAACAGAGCGCCGTCTGAGCCTTCCTACTGACTTGTAAAGAACAGAGCGTTGTCTGAGCCTTCCTATTGACTTGTAAAGAACAGAGCGTGGTCTGAGCCTTCCTACTGACTTGTAAAGAACAGAGTGCCGTCTGAGCCTTCCTACTGACTTGTAAAGAACAGAGCACCGTCTGAGCCTTCCTACTGACTTGTAAAGAACAGAGCGCCGTATGAGCCTTCCTACTGACTTGTAAGGAACAGAGCACCGGCTGAGCCTTCCTACTGACTTGTAAAGAACAGAGCACCGTCTGAGCATCCTACTGACTTGTAAAGAACAGAGCGTTGTCTGAGCCTTCCTATTGACTTGTAAAGAACAGAGCGTGGTCTGAGCCTTCCTACTGACTTGTAAAGAACAGAGCGTTGTCTGAGCCTTCCTACTGACTTGTAAAGAACAGAACGTTGTCTGAGCCTTCCTATTGACTTGTAAAGAACAGAGCGTGGTCTGAGCCTTCCTACTGACTTGTAAAGAACAGAGCGTGGTCTGAGCCTTCCTACTGACTTGTAAAGAACAGAGCGTTGTCTGAGCCTTCCTATTGACTTGTAAAGAACAGAGCACCGTCTGAGCCTTCCTACTGAATTGTAAAGAACAGAGCACCGTCAGAGCCTTCCTACTGACTTGTAAAGAACAGAGCGTTGTCTGAGCCTTCCTATTGACTTGTAAAGAACAGAGCGTGGTCTGAGCCTTCCTAGTGACTTGTATAGAACATAGCGTTGTCTGAGCCTTCCTATTGACTTGTATAGAACAGAGAGTGGTCTGAGCCTTCCTAGTGACTTGTATAGAACAGAGCGTTGTCTGAGTCTTCCTATTGACTTGTAAAGAACAGAGCGTGGTCTGAGCCTTCCTACTGACTTGTATAGAACAGAGCGTGGTCTGAGCCTTCCTACTGACTTGTATAGAACAGAGCGTTGTCTGAGCCTTCCTATTGACTTGTATAGAACAGAGCGTGGTCTGAGCCTTCCTACTGACTTGTAAAGAACAGAGCGTGGTCTGAGCCTTCCTACTGACTTGTAAAGAACAGAGCGTGGTCTGAGCCTTCCTAGTGACTTGTATAGAACATAGCGTTGTCTGAGCCTTCCTACTGACTTGTAAAGAACAGAGCGTGGTCTGAGCCTTCCTAGTGACTTGTATAGAACAGAGCGTTGTCTGAGCCTTCCTAGTGACTTGTATAGAACAGAACGTTGTCTGAGCCTTCCTATTGACTTGTATAGAACAGAGCGTGGTCTGAGCCTTCCTAGTGACTTGTATAGAACAGAGCGTTGTCTGAGCCTTCCTATTGACTTGTAAAGAACAGAGCGTGGTCTGAGCCTTCCTACTGACTTGTATAGAACAGAGCGTTGTCTGAGCCTTCCTATTGACTTGTATAGAACAGAGCGTGGTCTGAGCCTTCCTACTGACTTGTAAAGAACAGAGCGTGGTCTGAGCCTTCCTACTGACTTGTAAAGAACAGAGCGTGGTCTGAGCCTTCCTAGTGACTTGTATAGAACAGAGCGTTGTCTGAGCCTTCCTACTGACTTGTATAGAACAGAGCGTGGTCTGAGCCTTCCTACTGACTTGTAAAGAACAGAGCGTGGTCTGAGCCTTCCTACTGACTCGTAAAGAACAGAGCATGGTCTGAGCCTTCCTAGTGACTTGTATAGAACAGAGCGTGGTCTGAGCCTTCCTATTGACTTGTATAGAACAGAGCGTGGTCTGAGCCTTCCTACTGACTCGTAAAGAACAGAGCGTGGTCTGAGCCTTCCTAGTGACTTGTATAGAACAGAGAGTTGTCTGAGCCTTCCTATTGACTTGTATAGAACAGAGCGTGGTCTGAGCCTTCCTAGTGACTTGTATAGAACAGAGCGTTGTCTGAGCCTTCCTATTGACTTGTAAAGAGCGTGGTCTGAGCCTTCCTACTGACTTGAATAGAACAGAGCGTGGTCTGAGCCTTCCTACTGACTTATATAGAACAGAGCGTTGTCTGAGCCTTCCTATTGACTTGTATAGAACAGAGCGTGGTCTGAGCCTTCCTACTGACTTGTAAAGAACAGAGCGTGGTCTGAGCCTTCCTACTGACTTGTAAAGAACAGAGCGTGGTCTGAGCCTTCCTAGTGACTTGTATAGAACAGAGTGTTGTCTGAGCCTTCCTACTGACTTGTATAGAACAGAGCGTTGTCTGAGCCTTCCTATTGACTTGTATAGAACAGAGCGTGGTCTGAGCCTTCCTACTGACTTGTAAAGAACAGAGCGTGGTCTGAGCCTTCCTACTGACTTGTAAAGAACAGAGCGTGGTCTGAGCCTTCCTAGTGACTTGTATAGAACAGAACGTGGTCTGAGCCTTCCTACTGACTTGTAAAGAACAGAGCGTGGTCTGAGCCTTCCTAGTGACTTGTATAGAACAGAGCGTTGTCTGAGCCTTCCTACTGACTTGTATAGAACAGAGCGTGGTCTGAGCCTTCCTACTGACTTGTATAGAACAGAGCGTGGTCTGAGCCTTCCTAGTGACTTGTATAGAACAGAGCGTGGTCTGAGCCTTCCTATTGACTTGTATAGAACAGAGCGTGGTCTGAGCCTTCCTACTGACTCGTAAAGAACAGAGCGTGGTCTGAGCCTTCCTAGTGACTTGTATAGAACAGAGCGTTGTCTGAGCCTTCCTATTGACTTGTATAGAACAGAGCGTGGTCTGAGCCTTCCTATTGACTTGTATAGAACAGAGCGTGGTCTGAGCCTTCCTACTGACTTATATAGAACAGAGCGTTGTCTGAGCCTTCCTATTGACTTGTATAGAACAGAGCGTGGTCTGAGCCTTCCTACTGACTTGTATAGAACAGAGCGTGGTCTGAGCCTTCCTACTGACTTGTATAGAACAGAGCGTTGTCTGAGCCTTCCTTCTGACTTGTAAAGAACAGAGCGTGGTCTGAGCCTTCCTATTGACTTGTATAGAACAGAGCGTGGTCTGAGCCTTCCTAGTGACTTGTATAGAACAGAGCGTGGTCTGAGCCTTCCTATTGACTTATAAATAACAGAGCGTGGTCTGAGCCTTCCTATTGACTTGTATAGAACAGAGCGTGGTCTGAGCCTTCCTACTGACTTGTATAGAACAGAGCGTGGTCTGAGCCTTCCTACTGACTTGTATAGAACAGAGCGTGGTCTGAGCCTTCCTATTGACTTGTATAGAACAGAGCGTGGTCTGAGCCTTCCTACTGACTTGTATAGAACAGAGCGTGGTCTGAGCCTTCCTACTGACTTGTATAGAACAGAGCGTGGTCTGAGCCTTCCTAGTGACTTGTATAGAACAGCGTTGTCTGAGCCTTCCTATTGACTTGTATAGAACAGAGCGTTGTCTGAGCCTTCCTATTGACTTGTATAGAACAGAGCGCCGTCTGAGCCTTCCTACTGACTTGTAAAGAACAGAGCGTGGTCTGAGCCTTCCTAGTGACTTGTATCGAACAGAGCGTTGTCTGAGCCTTCCTACTGACTTGTATAGAACAGAGCGTTGTCTGAGCCTTCCTATTGACTTGTATAGAACAGAGCGCCGTCTGAGCCTTCCTACTGACTTGTAAAGAACAGAGCGTGGTCTGAGCCTTCCTATTGACTTGTATAGAACAGAGCGTGGTCTGAGCCTTCCTAGTGACTTGTATAGAACAGAGCGTGGTCTGAGCCTTCCTATTGACTTATAAATAACAGCGTGGTCTGAGCCTTCCTATTGACTTGTATAGAACAGAGCGTGGTCTGAGCCTTCCTATTGACTTGTATAGAACAGAGCGCCGTCTGAGCCTTCCTACTGACTTGTAAAGAACAGAGCGTGGTCTGAGCCTTCCTAGTGACTTGTATCGAACAGAGCGTTGTCTGAGCCTTCCTACTGACTTGTATAGAACAGAGCGTTGTCTGAGCCTTCCTATTGACTTGTATAGAACAGAGTGCCGTCTGAGCCTTCCTACTGACTTGTAAAGAACAGAGCGTTGTCTGAGCCTTCCTATTGACTTGTATAGAACAGAGCGCCGTCTGAGCCTTCCTACTGACTTGTAAAGAACAGAGCGTTGTCTGAGCCTTCCTACTGACTTGTAAAGAACAGAGCGTGGTCTGAGCCTTCCTATTGACTTGTATAGAACAGAGCGTGGTCTGAGCCTTCCTAGTGACTTGTATAGAACAGAGCGTGGTCTGAGCCTTCCTATTGACTTATAAATAACAGAGCGTGGTCTGAGCCTTCCTATTGACTTGTATAGAACAGAGCGTGGTCTGAGCCTTCCTATTGACTTGTATAGAACAGAGCGCCGTCTGAGCCTTCCTACTGACTTGTAAAGAACAGAGCGTGGTCTGAGCCTTCCTATTGACTTGTATAGAACAGAGCGTGGTCTGAGCCTTCCTAGTGACTTGTATAGAACAGAGCGTGGTCTGAGCCTTCCTATTGACTTATAAATAACAGAGCGTGGTCTGAGCCTTCCTATTGACTTGTATAGAACAGAGCGTGGTCTGAGCCTTCCTATTGACTTGTATAGAACAGAGCGCCGTCTGAGCCTTCCTACTGACTTGTAAAGAACAGAGCGTGGTCTGAGCCTTCCTAGTGACTTGTATCGAACAGAGCGTTGTCTGAGCCTTCCTACTGACTTGTATAGAACAGAGCGTTGTCTGAGCCTTCCTATTGACTTGTATAGAACAGAGTGCCGTCTGAGCCTTCCTACTGACTTGTAAAGAACAGAGCGTTGTCTGAGCCTTCCTATTGACTTGTATAGAACAGAGCGCCGTCTGAGCCTTCCTACTGACTTGTAAAGAACAGAGCGTTGTCTGAGCCTTCCTACTGACTTGTAAAGAACAGAGCGTGGTCTGAGCCTTCCTATTGACTTGTATAGAACAGAGCGTGGTCTGAGCCTTCCTAGTGACTTGTATAGAACAGAGCGTGGTCTGAGCCTTCCTAGTGACTTGTATAGAACAGAGCGTGGTCTGAGCCTTCCTATTGACTTATAAATAACAGAGCGTGGTCTGAGCCTTCCTATTGACTTGTATAGAACAGAGCGTGGTCTGAGCCTTCCTAGTGACTTGTATAGAACAGAGCGTGGTCTGAGCCTTGCTACTGACTTGTATAGAACAGAGCGTGGTCTGAGCCTTCCTACTGACTTGTATAGAACAGAGCGTGGTCTGAGCCTTCCTAGTGACTTATAAAAGAGCGTCGTCTGAGTGAAAACCGCCTGAAGAAGGGACCCGCCACTTCTTTTAGCCGCTTGGCGTCTTTGGAAAGCTGAAGTAGTTAAAAAATGCTCAAAAGCCTGAATATAAAGGGCAAGCTGCTGTCACATAGAAACGCACATGGTCTTTAGAGCCTTTTTTGAGTGTCTTCTCAGGGGGGTTTCAGGGAGGACTCACCTGATAAAGCCCTCAAGTAAGCACATATTCATGTGTGTGAGGGAGGAGGCTAATATCACGTGATCTCAGTGCGCCCCCTGGTGGTGTGGTTGTGTAAGCACATATAAACAAGTGCACGTGTACGGAAGAAGTGAGCTCTCCATAGCTGCCCTTCATACAGGGAGTAGAGCTGTGGGTCCGGACACTATGAGCTCTGTTTCCTGATGTCGCACATGACTGACACCCCACACGGAGCAGCCTCTCTTACATCTGCACGCTCCGCTCCGTGTCCTGCGCGGCTTCCGTGAGCGGTCACGTGGTACACTGCTCAGTCAGATGACCATGACCGCCATGGTCATGTGACTGACATGACGTCATTAAGGTCCTTTTACGGAATAGTAGGCGGACAGTACAGACCGGAGCTGGGGACAGCTGTAAGTACCGTGCGCCAGGTATATCGTATCGCGACAGTAGTGCTGCGTCATCTGGTCCTGTATGTAGTGCAATAATGTTATGCACCGTGACAGTCACCATGTGGAGAGCACGGTATGAGTACTGAGTGTGTGTGTGCGTGTGTATATATATATATATATATATCTCTCTATCTCAGTCGTGTCGTAACCAGTAATCGCACCATACAAGCCGACCTGTTAGTGCCATTGTTCTGGAACGTCATGGTCTCGGCAGCACTTCACCAGTTACTCTGCAGCATGTGCTACCGACAGCTTTCAGTTTTGCACCCGTTGCTGCTCGCCCCCCACATGTTTTTCTTGGTCGCCCCGTGGCTGCCGGCCTGGTTACACTGGCCAGTGAACTCTGTCGCCCTTCAGAGCGGTCTGCACTTTTGGTGGTGAGGATGATCTATATTTTTTGCCGTGATGCAGGATTGAAAATGTATGCGGATTTTATAAAAACTACATCAAGAAGTGCAGTAAGTGACACATTGCTGGAATCAGGATATCTGCCCCTACAATGCTGCTCTCAGATTACATACCTAAAACCTGATGACAGATTCCCATTAAAGGGGTTGTTCACTACTAGGACATCCCCTTCTTAAACTTTAGTGTTTGGCCCCTCCTGTATCGGCTCCCTTCCCATCGTGTCAGCACTCGCGGTCCCAGGGCTGTGATGCGGTGTTGTGACACGTTATCCCCGGCACCCAATCAGCGCTGGCATCACAGAGAGACAAACACCACTTCTGATCGGCGGGGAACTCCTCCCCGCCGGTCAGAAAGCTGCAGTTCCCATGCTGTCAAAAGACAGCGGGAGCGCCCAGCTGTGATCGGAGGTATAAATTTAACCTCCGGTCATTGGTGTCAGCTGATGGGACTATAGCTCCCATTATCTGACACCTGCTACCGCTAATTACAGTGAGAGCAGGAGCGACGGATGGGAGTATTCATCCGCCGCTCTTGCGCTGTAAATAAATAATAAAAAATGGCCTGGGGCAGGTAAGGGGCCATGGATATTGCCCCCCCAGCCTAAAAATAGCAGCCTGCAGCTGCCCAGAAAAGGCACATCTATTACATGTGCCATTTCTGGCCCTTTGCCTGGCTCTTCTCTCTTGCCCTGTAGCGGTGGCAAGTGGGGTAATAGTTGTGGGGTTGATGTCACCTTTGTATTGTCAGGTGACATCAAGCCCACGGCTTAATAATGGAGAAGCATCTATAAGGCACCTATCCATTACTATTCCTACATTTGTATGGTAAATAAAGACACAGCCAGAATAAAGTCCTTTATTTGAAATAAGAATAAACACAGTTTTCCATTTTTATTTAAATGCATAATTTTAGTGAAACCCTTGTTCACCTGTAATAAAAATAAAATAAAAACAAACACTATACCATACCTGTCTGTCGTTCTGTCCCACGCCGTAATCCATTTCTGGGGGATAAAAAGTTTTCTACCTGGACGGTGCCAAGATGCGACCGTCCAGGCTGAAAACCATTGGTGACTGAACTGCTGGGAGCGCAGCCTCAGAGACCGGTGGTGACGTCATCGAGGTTACCTCAGGTCAAGTGAGGCTCCGTTCCCAGCCGACCTGAACTGCGGTGGCCTCGGTGACATCCCCGCTAATACCGTGAGAGTTTTCCTTTCTTTTTGCTTTCTATTTTACAAGGGGATCTGGAACCCCCTCTGAGCTTCTTAGTAGGAGCAGATTCTGCTCTGGATAAATCTATGAGCAAGTATAATTGGACACGATGGGACTTTTTCTCTGCGGCTGCCCATTCCTGCCCCGACGTAAACATCGGCTGCATTCTGATAGGGGTTTTCCATGGTGGTCTTGTAACTTGTTACAGTTTCCACACCCCCTCTGTGATGTAGTGGGCCACTTTCTGGTGACCTCTCACGCCGGCCACTTGTGCCGAGTTATCTATTACTTAAGCGGCTGCTATGTCAATTGTAATTTCTGGTGAATTTGCCAAGTAGGTTGAAATGTCAGCTAACGTTTCCGCGCTGGTGGCGACCTACGGCACTGGTTAATATGTCACTGGGTGGCAGTTG
This sequence comes from Dendrobates tinctorius, assembly GCF_039654945.1. Taxonomy (NCBI): domain Eukaryota; kingdom Metazoa; phylum Chordata; class Amphibia; order Anura; family Dendrobatidae; genus Dendrobates; species Dendrobates tinctorius. The sequence continues at coordinate 65,371,370 of NW_027361684.1, read as the reverse complement.
CATTAGACTTTTTCAGTGCTTTTGCTTCTGGCCAGGCATCTGATTATCTAAAAAAGGTCTGATCAAAGTCTAATCTAGATTGCTAAACTATCGAGCGGCTGTGTCACCAGCCTGCATTATCTGCTCGCCCCAGGACATTAAAGGAGCAGCCACGCTGTCGTTTGCAGGCGTCTTCAGGGCTGCTTTCTCTGGGCTGACAATCAAGTGATGGTAATACATCTTGTTTTCGGCTGTCTTCCTGTAGTTTGTACGTACAACTATTTCTGTAAAGCGGGAATTGGTCAGCATCTTGGTTGGATGATTTTCATTTTCAAGATATCATCTTCCAGTCTGTAAAGAATTGTTTCCATCAGTGGTATTCTTCATGTCCACAAGATTTGGTTGATTCGTGACATTATATACTATGTCTTTTTTTTTTTTTTGGATGATTTGTATTAATTCAATGTTTTATCCTTTTATTTAGGAGTAAAGTTCAGCAAGTACAGACGAAAAATGCTGTTGAAGCCATTCATTTCTAAGCTGGCCGGGAAGAGGGTTGTGCTGGCCAGCGCATCTCCTCGCAGGCAAGATATACTTCGCAACGTGGTAAGAATTGGGCATACGTGTACACACCTAGCACATGGTCCTGCTCACACTATACCTTTTTTTTCTTTTTTTTTTAATTGAAAATCATTAGAAATTATCTTCGGCATTCTCATACTTCTCATACCCATGGCTGTAAGTCTGTCTTAGGTTCTATTTATTTGTTCCTATTGATGTGATAACGTTCGTGGGTAAGATGTTATCTGAGCATGCTCATGGCCTAACCGAGTGTCTTCGGAGAGCGCGAATAATATGTTCGAGTCCCCGCGGCTGCTTGTCTCATGGCTGTTCGACAGCCACAACACATGCAGGGAATTCCTGTTTGTTAGGCAATCCCTGGATGGTTTGCGGCTTGGAACAGCCACGCGGCATTCAGCAGCGGGGACTCGAACATATTATTTGAGTATTGCGAAGACTCTCGGTTAGCACACGAGCATGCTCAGATAACGCCTTATCCGAGCACGTTCACTCATCACTACTAAAGACGCAATTGGCTCCCATTATGGGAGATCAGGGAAGCGAAGTGTGTGAGATGTTTTATTACTACAAATAAATACATTTTGGCTTCAGGGGCCCAGCGATCAGACCCCCAGCAATAAGTAAATTATGCTCTATCTTGTGGATAGAAAATAGATTTTGATTTTGGGAATACACTATTATGAACTCAGATAATTAATGATATCCAAGATCCTATCCCAATATGTAGCAGGTGTAACAAAATTACCAAATACCTCTAATTGAAAGGTAGCATTGTCCTGATTTGCTATGTCACTTACCCATTGTGCAGGGCAGTGCAGTAGCTTTGGTGTCCATGGTGACGACCACTAACAGCTAACTAACTCACTATATGTGTGGTCAGAACCACGGATACATAAGCTATGCACGTTTTTTATTCTTGGATTGACAGTGGCCCTGCTTGGCCAAAACGTGACTTACTTTCCTGTTTGTACACTTGTCTTCATAAAAGTATTTTTGTGGAAGGAAGATACCCTGTGCATTGGATTCTTGGAGTACATGCAATTTTTACAATCTAGTGGAGGGGCTGTACCAAGTCTGCACGAGTGGTGCATGGGATTTACCTAGTAATGGTGGATACCTAAACTACTGCAATGCCCTGCACATGGGGTAAGTGACATAATGAATCAGAGGAACTATACTACATTTCTAATTGGAGGTATTATTATTATTACATCTACTACATTGGAATAGGATCTTGGAGATGGGAATACCCCTTGAAGCATTAAATGCTAAATCCACTTTTGCACTGTTTAGGCAAAACTTATTTACGGTATATACTATAAATGTATTACAATCTTTGTCTTCCTGCACCGTGGTTGTTTATCCCCATCCTGAAATGTATCATACATGTGCATGTCTTTTCTGATGTGGGTTCATAGGTTGTGCTCAGGACCTGAGCCTGCTACCTCCAACCACTGCTATTAAACATTCAGATGCTGATGTCAATCACTGCAGCTTTTTAGTTTTTAGATCATGGGATTATGTGTAAGGGGGAGGGAGTGATGTTTTAAGAACCATCACCTGTATTCCATTCCAGTAGTGCATTTGCGCCGTGTTTGTTAGATCACCAAGGTCCTCCTTGCCACCATCTTTGTACTTCTCTGACTTCTCTGAAGCCTGGCCAGTTAACTGATCTCATAGATGAATAGAAAATGGTCTTTACTGCAGTGGTAAAGTATAGTAGTATATTGTACAAGTGATCAGCAGATTAGGTGTTTTAGTCACCTATGTGAACTAAAGATATGTCAGAAAATGAACATTTAAAAAAAAATAAATCTTAGTTTATTACCGGTAACAGGATTTTACAGAGCTCATGACAGCACCACCCGAGAGAGGGTAATCTGCCTTTCAAGGACATAAAACTTACTGAATAAAAGGGCTGTACCTCTCCTCCGCATCAGTTTGGGTTTCAGAGCACGAGAGGACCTCCAGACATTTAGTAACATAACCACCACCAAAAACATTGCTTCTTAAAACACCCTTAAAAGTGCATACCATTAGTGATAAAACTGGAAGAGAATATAACGGTGCTGTCATGGGCTTTGTAAAATCTTGTTACCGGTAAGTAACAAAGATTTTTTATTTTCTCCTTATCCCATGACAGCACCACCTGAGAGATTTATATAGATCAAAAACACCTTAGTGAGGGGGTCACCTTTCTCCCAAAGGATAGGTCATGAGAGGAAGACAGCTTAAGACGGTAGTGTTTATAGAAGGTTGATGGGGAAGACCATGTTGCCACCTTACATAGTCTGTCAATCGACGCCTCCGCCTTCTCAACCCAGGAGGTCGCTATGGCCCTGGTGGAATGGGCTTTCAGGTTCTCAGGAACCGGTACATTACTAGAGGTGTATGCTATGCTAATGGCGTCCCTAATCTATCTAGCTATAGTACCCCTTGTAACCTTAAAGGGAATCTGTCACATCATTTTGGCCGTTTATGTAAATGATTTGTGTCTGGTCCGATGGGTGGTGTTTTGGGTTCTTTCCTCCATCCATCTTTAGCTGCTCAGCAGTTAGTATCACACAGGATAGGAATAGATACACGGCTCAGCAGACAGTATCACACAGGATAGGATTAGATACGCAGCTCATCAGTCAGTATCACACAGGATAGGATTAGATACGCAGCTCATCAGTCAGTATCACACAGGATAGGATTAGATACACGGCTCAGCAGTCAGTATCACACAGGATAGGATTAGATACGCAGCTCATCAGTCAGTATCACACAGGATAGGATTAGATACGCAGCACAGCAGTCAGTATCACACAGAATAGGATTAGATGCCTGTTTTTTATGTACAATATAATCATTATAATTTGTTATAACTAACCACAGTTGGTTACTATGCCCAGGCAACGCCGGGCTCTTTAGCTAGTGTTTGTGTGTGTATATGTGTGTATAATTTATTTATTTATTTTTTTTACAAATTATAATACGATAAAGGGGACTTACATCAAGGCGTGGACTGGGTGTTTGAAAAAGGTGATGGAGTGGACACATAGAGGGGGTAACAAACGGCAGGGTACTAAAGGGTCTGAAATGTCCATGGTCTGGAATCTCTGGTTGTGTTCTTAGTTTGAGTCCACAGTCCATCCTGGGAAATTAAACATTGGCTGGCTAGTTGGTGAAGATGGTGCTTTAGTTTGCCAAAATATGGGCCAGGATGCTGTAGTTTTGGCTGCAGGCTATGGGCGACAGGAGGATGAGCGGGTTGCTGGTGGGAGTCTGACGATGGAGGTGGCATATGTTGGCCAACTGGCTTTGCTGACTGCAATTCTTCGGGGTCCAGTGACTGTTTGTTTTTTCTGAGGAAGCTGCCACATTTCCAGGAAATCAAAAACCACCATTGGACTGTTTAGGGGGTGTGGCGAAATTCAGGACAATTTGCATAGCTGCCCTGGTCTGCAGCCTAAACCCAAAGGGGACTTTTTAAAAATATTGTGCCAGACTCAAGCAGAAGCCCTCCTACCATTCTTCTGTCACACCAAACTCTCTGGCTCTTCCGGCATTGTCATCGTTGGTGGGCCCTCCTTTGCCGGGTGTGGCGAAGGATGATGGGCGGCTGAGGGGAGTTGTCCATGGTGTGGCTTGGACTTGTCGTGTCGAGTGCCTCCTCTTCATCCTGTCGAAAAGCTCCTGACTCCATTTCGGAAAGAGCACTGGCCTTCACCTCCTCCGAACTCAAGGAAGAAGACCCATTGACTTGCATTGGCGAGTCCCGTCTGATGTACGAGGTGAATCCCTCCCTTTTTTTTTTTTTTTTTTTTCAGCTGAGGAAAAAAAATTGCACGTGATCTGTATTTCATAGATTAACATTGGTCTGAGTGAAAGCTGACTTTTTTATTGGATTGCACTTGTCCGTTTTTCTTGACTCCTGACGTCCGGCGCCTGTTGACATCCAGCTTGGTTTTCATGCTGAATTGTTTTATCATATTCGCACATTTCCAGTCTCGCTATCTCTACAATTTCTCATGGACTCCTTGTGTTTGTACTCACTGGCAGATCTCCGTTTTCTTATTTGTTCTTTTTCAATTACAGCTCTGTCTCCAGGTGTCATCCTTGTAATCTTTGTCTTTGTTTTTTTATCTTCTGTATTTTATATTATTCTACACATTTAGCTCTATCTACATTTCATCTTGATGTTTCTCAATCATCTGTAATTGGTTTTGCTTTTGAATACTTGGGTGGGGGGGATACTCAAACTTTTAAATTTAAGACTTTTTTTTTTTTTCATGCTAACTTCATTGGTAACTTACACTTTAGAAATTGAGATACTACTTTAGATATTATCCATGATATACCATATAATATGTGCCATATTTTTCGGATTATAAGATGCACTCCCCCCCCCCCCCCCCCTCCCAAATTTGTGGAGAAAATGGCGGTGTGTCTTATAATTCAAATATGCCTTACTGGCTTCGATGGAGTGGGGTCCCAGAGTCGCTGCTGGTGGAGGCAAGAGTGGGGCGATGCTGTGGGCTTCAGGCTGGGAGGAGGGGGTGTTCGGTGGCATGGGGGCTCTGCTGACATTTTGTGAAAGCCTGGAGCTCCCCACAATTCCATGGTTTACACTGCGGTAGACTCCGGAAAAATGGCCTGTGGCTGCGCGTATGCAGATGGAGATCTCAGCGCCAAGATTGTGGGAGACGAGATCTCTGCGTCGAGATCTCCATCTGCGCATGTGAAGCCCCCAGCAGTCATTTTCCCAGAGCCTAACGCAATGTAAACCATGGAAATGCGGTGCCTCCGGGCTTTCACAAAACGTTGGAGCCCCCGCACCATCGAACACCCACAGCGTTGCACCTTCCTCCCAGTCTGGGGTCCGCAGCATCTCCCCATGCCTGCCTCCGCCAGCAGTGACCCTGCTCCACCGCAGTTGCCGCCCTTGGTAAGCAATAGGTAGCACAGATTATAAGAAGCACCACCATTTTGTATAAAAAATATTTTTCTTACTTTTCTCCCCAAAATTTGGGGTGCATTTATATAATCCGCAAATTACACAGAATGATATTGTCATTATTGGCGCACATTACCTGCATTAACTTCTGCTGTCAGGAGCGTGGGAATCGGACATGTTCCCAAGGGACACAACCTGTGGCTAGAGGTGACTGGCAATGGATTAGTCCCTCTCCTCACTGAAATGAACATGACGTCCCTTAGTGACGCCATTCCAGTTGTGACATAACAGCTGCTCCCAGTGGGTGACATGACATTGTTGTGTCACATGACTGCTGTAGTCAATGAGTGGCTGCTGATTGGTCCTGAATATATCGTAAAGGCTACTGGTTGGCTGCAGCAGTCATGTGATTCCATGTCTCAGCAGCATCGGCATGAGGTGACTGTACTGTTTTTATTTTCTATGGGGCTCAGTTTAGATTAATCGTGGATTGTGCAGTAGTGGGATGACCTCTTATAGGGTATTGCCCAGCCTTTTGTCAATTCAGATACAGATTCTATGAAGGTGTGCGATCATACACGGCAATATGTTCCATTTCCAACCAGACAATATCGGACATGTGATGAAATGATTTATTATCATGTTCCAAATGCATCCAGTTCTGTAAGCAAAAGGATTTAGAAGAATGAATGGAGTAGTATATGAACGCAGGATCAGACTACCTAGTATGTTTGTAGTCTGTAACCATGGAGACATGCCAGGCCGCACAGGAGCTGCAGACAATTCAGCGGGATATAGTGATCAAAATAATTTGCAAAGTGGGTTTTTTAGCTGCATCAGTGCAATAAAATAAAAAACCTTGGGCAAATAAAAGAACGAAAGTGCGCCCCTTTATTGGTGCCAAATTCCTAGAGAACGGGTGCATTTTAGATTGGATCAATTTGGGACCTTTTTGCACCAGAAAGACCAGTATATAAAATGTGTTCACTGCATGTGCAGGAAAATGCTATTGATATCACAAGTTTATTTTATGAACCTTTCACTAATACCCTGATTTGATGTTGTTTTTTGGGGTATGTTTCAATTAATAATTTTTTTGCACAGAATACAAGTTTTGGCCCCAAAAATCCATAAATATGTATGTGCAGAAATATATCTAAAACAAAGCCCGTGAGTATAATTTTTAGATGCAAACCTTAGATATTTGTCAAAAATCTGCCCCATTGTTGCACGGCTATGTTCACAGTTTTTTCTGCAGGCAGTACCTGCTCTTTTGGCAGTAAAGAAGCTGCTTACAAAAAGCAGTTTTTGCTGCATTTTTTTGCTGCGTTTTTCAGGTACATTTGTTTCTTGTCCTCTGGTGCATGCTGATACAGGTTAGTGCATGTTGTTCCTGAGTTTTCTGCCCTACAAACACAGCAAAACCTGATACTTGCATTTTTGCTGCTCTTTTGCATTGTCATTGCTTTTTATGGGTGAAAAAACACTGTAAAAACACCAAAAGAAGTGACATGCTGAAGTTTTAAAAAATGCAGCAGTTTTCCAATTCAGTCAGGAAAAAAAAGCTACGTGTATGTATGAGATTTCTGATATCTCATAACCTTTGCTGGTACTGTAAAACGCTGCTTTTAGTATTCAGAAAAAAATCATCGTGTGACCATAGCTTTAGAGTTCACATCGCCTTTCTGTAATATTGTAATATTATCTTTGTTATACATCAGACAGATTCGTTCTTTTTATCAGACTGATTTTCACATGGGATCTTCAGGTGCAAATTGCAGAGGTAGAAACCTTTTGAATATGGAGTACTGGAGTCCAGATAAGTTACCGTATTTTTCGGACTATAAGACGCACCAGACCTTAAGACGCACCTAGGTTTTAGAAGAGGAAATTAGAAAGCAAAATTGAAGCAAAAAATGTGGTCAATTCTGTACTTAATATCCCCTATCCTGGAATATATGGTCCCCTCATCCCCCATCCTGATACACATGGCCCCCTCATCACTATCCTGGTATGCATGGCCCCCTCATCACTATCCTGGTATGCATGGCCCCCTCATCCCTATCCTGGTATGCATGGCCCCCTCATCCCTATCCTGGTATGCATGGCCCCCTCATCCCTATCCTGGTATGCATGGTCCCCTCATCCCCATCCTGGTATGTATGGTCCCCTCATCCCCATCCTGATACACATGGCCCCCTCATCCATGTCCTGGTATGCATGGCTCCTCAACCCTATCCTGGTAAGCATGGCCCCCTCATCCCTATCCTGGTAAGCATGGCCCCCTCATCCCTATCCTGGTAAGCATGGCCCCCTCATCCCTATCCTGGTAAGCATGGCCCCCTCATCCCTATCCTTGTAAGCATGGCCCCCTCATCCCTATCCTGGTAAGCATGGCCCCCTCATCCCTATCCTGGTAAGCATGGCCCCCTCATCCCTATCCTGGTAAGCATGGCCCCCTCATCCCTATCCTGGTAAGCATGGCCCCCTCATCCCTATCCTGGTAAGCATGGCCCCCTCATCCCTATCCTGGTAAGCATGGCCCCCTCATCCCTATCCTGGTAAGCATGGCCCCCTCATCCCTATCCTGGTAAGCATGGCCCCCTCATCCCTATCCTGGTAAGCATGGCCCCCTCATCCCTATCCTGGTAAGCATGGCCCCCTCATCCCTATCCTGGTAAGCATGGCCCCCTCATCCCTATCCTGGTATGCATGGCCCCCTCATCCCTATCCTGGTATGCATGGTCCCCTCATCCCCATCCTGGTATGTATGGTCCCCTCATCCCCATCCTGATACACATGGCCCCCTCATCCATGTCCTGGTATGCATGGCTCCTCAACCCTATCCTGGTAAGCATGGCCCCCTCATCCCTATCCTGGTAAGCATGGATCCCTCATCCCTATCCTGGCAGGAATGATCACCCTCATCCCTATCCTAGTATGCAGGCCCCATCCTCATCCTGGTATGCATGGGCCCCATCCCCATCCTGGTATGCAGGGCCCTCATCTCACCCTAGTATGCATGGCCCCATACCTATCCTGGTGTGCAGAGCCCCCATCTCGTCCTAGTATGCATGGCCCCATCCCTATCCTGGTATGCATGGCCCCCATCTCGTCCTGGTATGCATGGCCCCATCCCTATCCTGGTATGCAGGGCCCCCATCTCGTCCTGGTATGCATGGCCCCATCCTTATAATTGGCCTCCACCCCCATCCTGGTATGCGTGGTCCCATCAGAAGACATTAAAAAAAAAAAAATTACACTTACCTAGCAGGCGCTCCCTCGCAGCATCCTGCTCCGGTGCCAGCAATTGCTTTATGCTTGTAAACAGCACCTGGCAGGGACGTTATGCGCTGCCGGAATACTCGCCGGGATTGTACGCACATAGAGCAGTCAGTATTCATTACTCTTCAGTAGCGCTCATTGTCAGCCACCAGCGGTCACATATGCCGCTACTTAAGAGAAATTAATATTCACTGCCCTCCATGCCCATTCATTTCTCTTTAACCGAGGGAGTAGGAGTTAGCCGCAACCACTGGCTCCAGTCTCCTGTGACCGGCTGCTCCGCCGATGCCATTCCCCCACCTCCCTAGCACACCCAGAGCCGGTACATCCGGACTTTAAGATGCACTCCCCCATTTTCCTCCACATTTTTGGAGGAAAAAAGTGTTTCTTATAGTCTAAAAAATACAGTACATACAGGAACCGGAAGAATATTTTTTTTTTTTTTTTTTTTTACATATAGCTTAAACTTAAAACACATACCAGAAAAGTCCATGCAAGGCGGCATTCCTTTTTAAATAGTCCATATCATGAACCAGCATGGTTTACATTTTCATTAGATGCTTCTCAAGATATTAAGGGAAAGAAATATTTTGCCCAGTTGTACAAGTCTCCAGAGTTCCTAACTTCGTTGACGCATTTATCGCTATATTGCCAGAGAAGTTTGCACCTAACTGAAATCTAAAGCTCACTAAAGCTACATTCAGATTTTGATGTCCGTTTTTCCATCTGAAAAAAGAATGTTTTTTTCCTTGCATGCATCATCCTTTTTGCCTAGCATTGTCTTTTTTTTTTCTTCATATTATGGAATGTTAGAGTTGGAAGGAACCTCCAGGGTTATCGTGTCCAACCCCCTGCTCCATGCAGGATTCACTAAACCATCTCAGACAGATATCTGTCCAGCCTCTGTTTGAAAACTTCCATTGAAGGAGAACTCACCACCTCTTGTGGCAGCCTGTTCCACTCCCTTGGTCACCCTCACTATCAAAGTTTTTTTTTTTCTAATATATAAACTGTGTTCCAAATTATTATGCAAAAAGAGTTTAGGAGTGATAAGGTTAGAATTTTTTTGTCATTTAAACTCATTGATGGTGATGTGTGTCAGGGCTCTTTATATCACTGGAAGCAATTGCAGATACCTGTGCAAATTAGTTTGGGAGGTGTGTCCAAATAAAGGCAAGACTACTTAAGAAGGCTGTTCCACATTATTAAGCAGCCTTCATTTTTTGCCAAAATGGGAAAGAAAAAGGATGTGTCGGCTGCTGAGCAGCAACAAATTGTGGAGTATTTAGGTCAAGGCATGACTACAATCAACATTGCCAAGACACTTCATCGTGATCATCGCACAATCAAGAAGTATGTAGCTGATTCCCAGCACACACGTGTGCGTGCTGATAAGGAAAAATTGAGGACTCTTTCCAACAGGCAATTGCGTCAGGTTAAAAGAGCAGCTGCAAAAATGCCTCGTCATAGCAGCAGACAAGTTTTTGAAGCTGCTGGTGCCTCCAACGTCCCCAACAAGATGCAGGGTCCTTCAGAGGTTTGCAGCTGTGCGTAAGCCATCCTGTCGACCACCTCTATCCACTGCACACAAGCAGAAACGGCTCCAGTGGGCCAAATGATACATGAAGATTGACTTCCAAACTGTTTTTTTCACCGATGAGTGCCGTGCAACGCTCGATGGTCCAGATGGATGGAGTGGAGGATGGCTGGTTGATGGACACCCCATGAAAACACGGCTAAGGCGCCAACAAGGAGGAGTTGGAGTAATGTTTTGGGCTGGAATCATGGGGAGAGAGATTCTTGGCCCCTTTAGGATCCCTGAAGGGGTAAAGATGAACTCCATAGTCTATGTGGAGTTTCTAAAACAGCACTTCCTGTCATGGTTCAAGAGGAAGAACCGTGCTTTCCGTAGCAAGATCATTTTCATGCATGATAATGCACCGTCTCATGCTGCAAATAACACATCTGCATCTCTGGCTGCTATGGGCATAAAAGAGGACAAACTTATGGTGTGGCCACCATCTTCCCCTGACCTCAACCCCATTGAGAACCTCTGGAGCATCATCAAAAGGAGTGTCTATGATGGCGGGAGGTAGTTCACATCTAAGCAGCAGCTCTGGGAGGGTATTCTGTCCACATGCACAAACCATCCAAAAACTGACAAATTCAATGGACGAGAGAGTTCAGAAGCTTCTTTCCAACAAGGGGTCCTATGTGCAAATGTAACATCACCTAGAATAAAGTTTTGACTTGAAAACTGTTTGATTTCATTTTGTAATAAGCTGATAATGCATATAATTTCACAATTGACCATTTTTTGTTCAAAATAAAAAGGTTGAAAACTCTGCTGTGCATAATAATTTGGAACATGCATTTTGAGTGTTTCTTATTTTTAAAAATATGCTGTTTTCATAGGCAGTTTGTTCAAAAACATTGCAATTATACTAGAATAGTAGATGACTGGAAAATAACAATGACTGCAATTCATATAGGTAATTTAGAGAAAATATGAGGAAATATTTTTTGCATAATAATTTGGAACACAGTGTAATCTGTATCTTCTCCCTTTGTTTCATTCCATTGCTTCTCGTGTTTCCATGTGGAAATGAGAAAAAGGATGATCCCTCTACACTGTGACATCCCTTCATATACTTGTTGACCGCTATGATATCACCTCTTAGGCTTCTTTTTTGCAAGTTCCCAGATCATTTAATTGGACATACTTCGCAGTTAAGGCTGGTTTCACATTTGCGTTAAAACAACGCTGCGCCCTGCGTCGTTAAGCCCCGCCCCGAGCCGGCTCCCTGCCCGCCCCATCCGGGATCACCGCCTACTTTTGCATTTGCACGCATGCGATCGGCGCACCCTATCTTTAGCATAGGGTGCGCAGATCATGCGCTGCCAGTGTGAAAGTAGCGTGCTGCGCACTTTTGACGGTGCGCCGTGCGCGCCGAAATGCAACATGCTGCATTTCGGCGCGCACGGCGCACCGTCAAAAGTGCGCAGCATGCTACTTTCACACTGGCAGCGCATGATCTGCGCACCCTATGCTAAAGATAGGGTGCACCGATCGCATGCGTGCAAATGCGAAAGTAGGCGGTGATCCCGGATGGGGCGGGCAGGGAGCCAGCTCGGGGTGGGGCTTAACGACGCAGGGCGCAGCGTTGTTTTAACGCAAATGTAAAACCAGCCTTACTCACCATCCTGGTAGCTCTTCTCTGAACTTGCTCCAGATTTTCAATGTCATTTTTTAAAATGTGGTGCCCAGAACTGGACACAGTATTCCAGATGAGGCCTGACCAAGGAAGAGTAGAGGGGGATAATTGCTTCACGTCATCTAGACTCTGTTTCTCTTAATACGTCCTATAACTGTGAATTCTTTCTTGATGCTGCATCACACTGTTGACTCACGTGCAGCCTATGATATAGTTGTTTTTTTCCTCTTCCATTATGTAAAAGCTGAAGGAACCGTCAGAACATTTTTTTTTCCAATAACAATTGGCGATGGATAAGTTAACAATGGCTTATAACGTTGATTTGATGTTTAAAAATGTTATTTACCGGTAAAATGGCACCAATAAAAACTACTGCTTGCCCAACAAAATTCAAACCCTCACAGAGATCTTTGAGAACATATAAAAATCCTGGATCTCAAAAAATTGGTGTAGAAACTAAACAAAAAAAAAAAATATTTAAAAAAAGCCAATAAACATTCACACACTATATAAATGTAGTTTCTCTTTAAAGAGAACCTGACCGTTGATGCCTGCTGCTCGATCCACATCTAGCATGTATCAGACACTGGCTGTATGATCTCAGTCAGACATGTTTGACTCTGAACCAATGCTGCATTTCAGAGAAAAACTTGCTTTAAAAGCCGCTGAGGACTGAGCCGCGTTGGAGACTAGTTGGCCAGACGGGCCCCAGATGGTTTCCTTGTCCACTGCCAATGACTGACAAGTCTCTACCTGTGTGCGTGTATAGGGAAAGGCCTATGATTCCAGGACAGTGGACAGGGGCGTAGCTTGATGACTCACTTCCTATGTGTTTTACTTTTTCTGCTGAATATTCCCCATTAAATATCCTGAAAAAATCAACTTTCCATTGTGATTTGTGCTGTGTGTGAGTTCTGTGACTCCGAGGATGCTGATGCTTTCTCTCCATATGCTGTGTTTGCCCTCCCCGCTATGTACAGCCTGTGGGATCTGCCTTCCCTGAATACTTGTATGCTTTCCTCCCTCTTGTTATCTTTAATTGCACTTTGAGAAGAGAGGGTGGGAGAAAACACCATCGAGGAGCCTTGTAGTGTGAGAAACCATGCAAAGATGTCCAGGTCGTCTTAAATTTGACTCTGACGTTTACGTTAGACATGTGTTCAAAATGTGAATTTACTTTTTTTTGTATTGCAGGGCCTTCGTTTTGAAGTGGTTCCATCTTGGTTCAAAGAGACCCTTGATAAGTCCTTGTTTTCTGCTCCATATGAATATGCAGTTGAAACTGCCAAACAAAAGGCCTTGGAAGTGGCCAGGAGAATGCACGTGGTTAGTCTGAACTTCATGTATTTTTTTTTTTATTTACTGGTTTGAATCATAATTGGAATCTTAAAGTGTGTTTTCACATGACGTGTATAATGGTGATAATGACCAAGGAATTTAATGAAATCCAGTATAAAGGAAAAATGGAAGAGTCACCCATAATAACCAGTTAGGATATGGAAAATATAACTTTTTTGTATATGTGCGGTCTAAAAGCTTTGCTGCCTTGCATAGACTACAATGGAGATGCTTTTCACAGCCCCACTAGCCATGCTTGGCAGCTTGAGTTAGTTCTAGTGATGAACGACTGCTCGGATAAGGTGTTTTCCCGAGCATGCTTGTGTGCTAACCGAGTGACTTTGGCGTGCTCGAATAATATGTTCGAGTTCTCTCGGCTGCATTTCTCGCCGCTGTTCAACAGCCGCAACAACACATGCTGGGAATTACTGAGTGCTAGGCAATCCATGCAGGTGTTGCGGCTGTCCCAACAGCTACGAGACATGCAGCCGCAGGCACTCAAACATATTATTTGAGTAAGCCGAAGTGACACGTTCAGCACCCGAGCACGGTCGCTCATCACTACTTGGGGGTTTGCCATATTTAAGCGCTGTACTTGGCGAGACCACATGAATCGCCCCCATAATGTCTGTGTAACGGCAAATGTCTGGCATTGATACCCACTGAAATAAAAGTGTTATATTGTTCCTTTCAGTACAATTAAGTCAAATGTATGGCAGGCAAACAAGAGAATTATATTTTAAAGAACAATTTATTTTTTTTTTTCAATCTGTGAGAATTAAGCAGAAGACTTTTTTTTTTCTTTTGTCCTTAGAAACACTTGAAAACTCCTGATATAGTCATTGGAGCAGACACAATAGTGGTGAGTGTGACAAAAATTCGTGTAAACTATGTGCCCCTTAATTATCTTGTATTTATGTCCCACTGGGGCTTTTCCTATGAAACTCACAAGGACATTCCTGATTTTAGAGTCTACTGTTATAGTTCTAGGTTTAATTAGTACGAATCCTCTGTCTTACACATATGAACAAAAGTACTGGGGAGAAATGTCTTCGTCATGGAATTCAGGTTTTTCATTCAGTCTCATTTACACTTGTGTATAAAATCCAGCCCGTCGTCAAGTAGTCGGCCTTTACTAATATTTGTGAGAGATGGGTTGTTCTAAAGGGCTCACTTATTTCAAGCATTGTCCTTTAATACGGTGGCACCTTAGCAAGTTTGTTTCATCTCTTCTAAATATTCCACATTCAACCACAGCTGTAGCTAGAATTCTATGTGCCCCAGTGCAGAATTTAGACCTGGGCCTTCACCAACATGTTGGTCGGGTGTACTGACCCTTGTAATAATGTCCTCCATTCTGGTCCCCATCCTGTAATATTGGTCCTCATCCTGGCCTCCATCCTGCAATAATGCCCCCCATACTAGATCTGTTCTGTAATAATGTCCCCCGTCCTGATTTCCTTCTATAACAGTGTCCCCCATCCCACAATAATGTCCCTAATTCAGGCCTCCATTTTTCAGTAATGTCTCCCATCCTGCAATAATTTCTGGCCATTTCTATAATAATGTCCTCATCCTGCCTGGCCTCCATCCTGTAAATATCTTTCATCCTGGCCTCCATCTGTAATAATGTCCACCATCCTCTTCTCCAGCACATATAAAAAGACCAAAAATTCTTACCTGCTCCCACATATCCTGGCATCCTCTTC
The DNA here is from genome assembly GCF_039654945.1 of Dendrobates tinctorius. NCBI lineage: Eukaryota > Metazoa > Chordata > Amphibia > Anura > Dendrobatidae > Dendrobates > Dendrobates tinctorius. Next base: position 65,356,320 of record NW_027361684.1, on the reverse strand, counting down.
ATACTCAACAGCTGGTGCAGGGTGTCGGACGGCGCATGACAGTGAAGTTCCGCACCACCCTCAAAGGCAACGCCAACATATGCTGCCAACCTCTGACTGGTGGCATGTATAGTGATTGCAGTGCAGATATTCGGTAGTTCTCTGCTCTGCAATATATTTCAGCCGAGAGTGTACATTCAGCTGAAACCAGTGCTGTCGTAGGCCCTGGCCCCGAGACTCCACGGCCATGGTCGCTTCCTCTGCCCCCGGGTTCAATGATGAGTGGTAATATATAAAAGTGGAAGCGTTTAGGAAATGCAGCAACTCTGCAATGGAGTGTCAAATCGTAAAGTTAGAGTGGAGTGGTAAAGCAAATAGTTTGTAAAAGTCACAAGTACTCTGCTGACTCAATAACTGCAAACCTCATCCGCATGCAAACTGCACACCAACAGCTTCACTGCATGGGCTATCTTGGCGGTGAAGCGTCATGCAAGCCTTGCATCACCAAGCAGAATAACAGGCGTCAGATGGAATGGTGCAACATATGCCGACACTGTTCTCTGTAATAGTGGAAAGTGTTCTGTGAGTGACGAATATTGCTTCTATGTCTGATGGATCAGTCTATGTTTTGTGAATGTTGGCAGAATGTTACCAAACTAAATAATGCCAAATGTGAAGTTTGCTGGAGGAGGAGTAATGCTGTGGGGTTAATTTTTGTAGGTTAGACTAGGCCCCACAGCTACATTTGGAGGGAAACTTTAATGCTTCTTCACATTTGGACAATTGTATGCTTCCAACTTCGTAGGAACAGTTTGTGGAAAGGCTATAAAAGCCAAGATCCACAAAGCCATAGTTGGGTAACTTTAATATGGAAGAACTGGACTGGCCCTCACAGAGGTCTGCCTTCAACCTCTTTTGAACACTTTTGGGTTCAACTAAAATGGAAATTGTGAGCCAGGCCCCCTCATCCAATATCAGTGTCTGACCTCCCAACTGCTTTCCTGGATGAAATGGCAAAGATTCTCTTATAAACACTCCAAAATCTTGTAGAAAGCCTTCCAAAAAAGAGTAAAAGCTGTTTTAGCTGCATAGGTACAACCAACTCCATAGCAATGCCTAAGGATTTAGAATATGATGTCGGAAAGCTCCTGTAGTGTAAAGTGTAGGAGTCTTAATACTTTTTTCCGTTTAGTATATCTTGTAGATGAGACAGCATCAGTGTTACTTTCCTCACAATTCAGAAATGAGTGTTGCTGAAGTAACCTTTTAAAGTAGTCCTCCCAGCAATTTTTTTCCTTAACTCTTTCTAAATGTGTAAGTGTATTAATATACTTGCTGACCGCCATCTTTCCCAGATATCCCCACCGCTCTGTTCCTCTTCTGAACCACGTGTGACCACTCTTCAGCTTTTTCGGGCCACCCATTGGAGCTGTAGTTGCTTTCCTATTGTAAATCTATAAGACTCTGGATAAGGCATCATAGACTTACACTGAGAAAAGTGACTTCTGGTTCACACCTAAACCTATGTGCAAGCTGGCTAATCTGTTTCAAGTTCACGTGAACCAGAAAAGGACCGGTGCTGGAACCTGGGACAGAAGGCAATCGGTAAGTATTTTAATACATTAATGCTACATTATGTTCATATTTAGAGATGTTTAGGGAAAATAGCATTTTACTCTTCGCCACGACAGCACCCACTTGGATAGAGGGATCCGCCCATAGGAACAGGAAACCTACAGAGATAAAAGAGGGCGGTCCGCCTCTCCTCCTCAGTTGGTTTCCTGTTCCTATCGGAACCACAGGATCTCTACAGAAGACATACCTGGGCCAAGGAACCGCCTGTGCAGTGTCCGTGCGAACGGCAGGGGTTCCGGTCCAGAAGCAGCGTCGGGGGAGTGCTGGAATCCGGCTCCCCCCTCGTCTGAGACGGTGGCAGCGCAAAAAGAAACACCGGTACCGGGTGGAGCCGACCGGGGGTTTTCTTATATGGATACACGTCACCGGGATCTTGGAGGCAGCCATCCCGGTCCGTGTGGGAGTGCGGAGCCGAGATAGAGAAGCTATCTCTGGCGTTCTGAAACAGCGAGGACGCAGGTTCAGCGCTGGGAAGAGGTAAGGAGGAACTTCCGGGTTACCGGAGGTTCCTCAGCGTACAGCGCATGCGCGGTCTTTCACAGCCGCGCGATACCAGCAGAGGAGCACTCCCCGCCCCCTCCAGGAAAAAAAAGGGACATGATTTAATATAGCGGCGCCGGACGGTGTTTCCAGGCCGGGCGCAGGCTAAATGAATGCACCGGAAGCAGGCGCACCTGGGAGGGGGAGGTACCAGGTATTGAAGAGTGGCATAAAAAACCGAGGGGGATAGTGATAGAGCGTGCAGACATGTCTTCCCCAAGACAGGACACGCATCCCCAGGCAGGTGATACAGCGGCAGCGGAACGGCGAGGCTCCTCGGATAGGAGCCACAGAAGTCATGCCCAAAGAACCCCTTCTCAGCCTCCTGAACCGGTACCTACAGTTTCTCTGGGTGAGTGGACGACTCTCTGCCTATCAAGCTGTTAAAGAACTTCTCTCTCGCTCTCCCTCTCTCTCTCTCCTCTGCTATGTCCACCATAGGCTAAAAGGAAGGAAAAATCAAAAAACAAGGAATGTGTCCTTTACCGGACTCTTATACAAAGAGGCTGTGCAAAAAATGCATTTCTGAAAATACAAAACAGGCTTCAACATCAGCCACAGATATTAGGGCTATAATAAGGGAGGAACTACAGGCCCTAACCCAGTCTAGTGGCATATCTAAGAAAACTAAGGCTAACAAACCAACGGCAGTTAGCTTAGATACAGATGAAGACGAAGCAGTAGTCTCTGACAGCTCCAATACGTCTACATCATCCTCTTCCTCTGATATGGAGGGTCGTTCATGTTTTCCGTTAGAGAACATGGACAACTTGGTGAAATCTGTAAGAAACACCATGGGTTGCACAGACACTAAGGAGCCGCAAACGACCCAAGAGATTATGTTTGCGGGATTGACAGATAGGAGGAGGGTTTTTCCCGTTATACCGGCAATAAAGGCCTTAGTGAAAAAGGAATGGGAGAAGCAGGATCAGAGAGGTTATCTTCCCTCGGCTTCAAAAAGAAGGTATCCCTTTAGCGACGAGGAATTGTTAACGTGGTCTAAGGTCCCGAAGGTCGACGCGGCAGTTGCCTCAGCCTCAAAGCAGTCGGCCTTACCAGTAGAAGACGCAGGGATTCTAAAAGACCCACTGGACCGGAAAGCAGATGCCTCACTAAAGAGAGCATGGGAGGCAGCCACGGGCACGTTTAAGCCGGCAATAGCCAGTACGTGCACAGCTCGCTCTATGCTGGTCTGGATTGATCAGCTAGACCAACAAGTGGAACAAAAAGTCTCCAGAGACAAGCTACGAGCAGCCATACCACTGATTCGTGGGGCAGCGGCATACATAGCAGACGCATCAGCCGATTCACTACGCATGGCAGCCAGAACAGCAGGCTTGCTTAATAACGCCAGACGAAGCCTATGGCTTAAAAGCTGGAGAAGTGACACCCAATCCAAGGCAAAGCTCTGTGCTATACCTTGTGAGGGTGAGTTTTTGTTTGGAAAAGCGTTGGACGAAATCCTTGCTAAAGCAAAAGAAAGGAAAAAAGGGTTCCCTAACCCCTCTCTCCCATTTTATAGGAGAGCGTTCAGGAGACGACCATTTGGTAGGGGAAGAACAGCAGAGAATCAGAACCGCTGGGCCACGAAAGAAGGAAAAGGAAAAGGTGCTATGTTTAGGGGATCCTCCTTCCGCAGAGATCGGAGCTAAAGAACCAGTCCCTCCAGTAGGAGGGAGACTAAAATTTTTCCTTCAGGAATGGGAGAAAATCACGACCAGCCCTTGGGTCCTGGGCATTATTAGAGAAGGACTAAAATTAGAGTTCCATCATGTGCCCCGTAACTCAGTCATCGTAACATCCCTTAACTCCCCAGTCCAACAGCGGGCCTTAGAGACTGAAATTTTCAGTCTTCTGGACAAAAAAGTCTTGGTCCAGGTGCCAAAAGGACAGGAAGGGAGAGGATTTTACTCCCCTCTCTTTCTGATACCTAAACCCGATGGCTCCTTCAGGACGATAATTAACCTGAAGAAACTGAATACTTTTGTAATAAATCATAAATTTAAGATGGAGTCTATTAGATCCACAATTAAGCTCCTTTTTCCCAATTGTATGATGGCAGGCCTGGATCTGAAAGATGCCTATTATCATCTTCCCATCCATTACAGATTTCAGAAATACCTCAGAGTGGCGGTCTTCCTCGAGGGCACCATAAAACACCTTCAGTTCACAGCCATGCCATTCGGCCTTTCCATCGCTCCAAGAGTCTTTACAAAGGTGATGCTGGAAGTGATGGCTTTCTTACGCCAGAAGGACACGCTGATAGTACCCTATTTGGATGATTTTTTGATAATAGGTAACTCAACTAAACAATGTAATGAACGAGTGGCTGATGCAATCTTATCCCTACAGGCTCTTGGTTGGGTAATAAATTTCAAGAAATCCAGAATCGAACCACAATCAGTTCAGTCCTTCCTGGGTCTTCAGCTAGACTCCATAAGCCAAAAATGTCTGCTACCACAGGTAAAGATTACAACAATTAAAACGAAGGTCAGATTAGCGATAGACGAACCACACATGTCGTTAAGGGATGCAATGTCCCTCCTGGGGTCCCTTACTTCCTGCATCCCGGCGGTTCGGTGGGCCCAATTCCATACAAGAGATTTACAGCATCAAATCCTCTTGGAGGAGATTCAGGACCAGGGGAATTTAAGTAAAAAAATCACTATCTCAGATAGTCCTAACCTCCCTAACATGGTGGCTAGACGAGAATAACTTATCGGGAGGCGTACCATGGGTAGTAACACCCTCCCGTATAATTACTACTGACGCCAGCCCCACAGGATGGGGAGCCCACATGGGAAGCACCTTCACCCAAGGCTTATGGGATATAAGGGAAGAGCACGATTCATCAAACTTGAAAGAGTTAAAAGCAGTGGGTCATGCATTATATCATTTTCTCCCACAGTCACAAGGAGAGAACGTAAGAATCCTGTCAGACAACACCACAGTGGTCGCATATCTGAACAGGCAAGGCGGGACTCGATCAGTCGCATTAATGTCTTCCGCAAGGAAGATCTTGTCTTTAGCCGAAAAACATTTTTCATCTCTCTCAGCCCTCCACATAAGAGGAGAAGACAATGCGGAAGCGGATTTTCTAAGCCACCACACACTGCGGCAAGGAGAGTGGTTCCTTGAGCCGGCAAATATTCACAAACGTCGTGTCACTATGGGGCCTTCCCCAGGTAGATCTCTTCGCCACCAGGAAAAACAAACAAGTGCGAAGATTCGCCTCTCTGAATGTGACAGACAGTCCAGAAATCCTGGATGCCCTCCAGGCCCCATGGCGGTTCAAACTGGCATATGCCTTCCCCCCAATCATACTACTGCCGCAGGTGATCAGGAAGATCAGAGCAGAGAAGGCACGAATAATCTTAATAGCACCATTCTGGCCCAGGAGACCGTGGTTTTCATGCCTGCGGGCAATGTCAGTGACCGACCCTTGGGTGCTTCCTTCAGCCCCCAGGCTACTCTCGCAGGGGCCATTCTTCCATCCTCAAGTGGACGATCTCCACTTGACGGCTTGGAACTTGAAAGGGAAATGTTGAGGGCAAGAGGTTTTTCGGAAGGGCTAGTCAACACTCTCCTACAAAGTCGGAAATTGTCTACAACAAAAATTTACACCAGGGTGTGGAGAAAATTCCTAGAGTTTCACACAGCCCCTGATTCTAGAGAAATTCCAATAACAGCAATCCTAGAATTTCTACAAAAGGGAAAAAATTTAGGACTATCTGTTAACACTCTAAAAGTCCAGGTGTCGGCTCTAGGGGCCCTCTATAGTTATAATGTGGCAGGGAATAGATGGATTACCAGATTTATCTTGGCCTGTGAGCGGAGCGAACCGGTACACATACCTAGGGTCCCTCCTTGGGACTTGAATTTGGTGCTGGAGGCCCTTACACGTGCTCCGTTTGAACCATTAGACTCAATATCCCTTAAACACCTATCTCTCAAAACAGTACTGCTAGTTGCACTAACCTCAGCCAGAAGGGTTAGCGACATACAAGCACTATCGATAGAACCCCCTTTCCTATTAACATTCCAGGATCAGCTAATATTAAAACCAGACCCCTCATACTTACCAAAGGTAGCAGGGAAGTTCCATAGATCACAAGAAATCCACCTCCCCTCATTTTTTAGTAACCCTTCTACTCCAGAGGAAGAGAAATTTCATACGCTAGATGTTAGAAGAGCAGTATTACAAAACATCGAGAGATCTAGCAGCTGGAGGAAGAGTAGGGCTCTATTTATTTCCTTCCAGGGCCAAAAGAAGGGTTATGAGGTCACAAGGAGTACCCTGTCACGATGGATCAGAGATGCGATCAGCCTGGCATACTCAGCGAGCAATGAAGATCCCCCGGAAGGTATCAAGGCACACTCCACCAGAGCAATGGCTTCTTCTTGGGCAGAGAGGGGAGATGTCGCAATCGAGTCTATATGTAAGGCTGCTACTTGGTCAACACCCTCTACCTTTTATAACCACTATAGACTGGAGTTATCATGCTCATCCGACCTAACCTTTGGTAGAGCGGTCCTCGGCACCGTGGTCCCTCCCAGGTGGAGGTCTCTGAAAGTCTCTCCAAGTGGGTGTTGTCGTGGCGAAGAGTAAAAAGCCGGATTACTTACCGGTAATGCTCTTTTAATGAGTCCACGACAGCACCCGTTCACTAACCCTCCCTAGAAGTTAACATAATATATATATATATATTATATATACACCATCTTAGTTATAGAAATAGAATGAGCATATAGAATAATATAATGGCCTAATAATTGGCGGTCCTCCGGGTACTCTGAAATCCAACTGAGGAGGAGAGGCGGACCGCCCTCTTTTATCTCTGTAGGTTTCCTGTTCCTATGGGCGGATCCCTCTCTCCAAGTGGGTGCTGTCGTGGACTCATTAAAAGAGCATTACCGGTAAGTAATCCGGCTTTTTCTGGGAAAATAATTAGGCTAAAGTTCTTGAAGCAGTGATAGCATGATGTAGGAAGCCACAAATTCCGAGCTTGTCAGACTACGTCCTAAAAACAGCTACAGTGTGACCCATAACCACCTGTGCACCACAGTGTGATAAACTTCTTGAGCATGGGTGATCTCATGGTTAAATATACAATAAACAACCATATCTTCTCCGGTAAATAGCTGACAATTTTCATTATTGTGGAAGAAGACTTCAGCAAAGTGAGAGAAATTACACATAACCATAATGTTAAGAGGGCATGCCCCATAAGAGCATGTATGTAATAACCTTGTTGACCTAGATCGGTGAGAGTAATCTGTGACCTCCCAGACAGAATATAGCCAATAATACCTCATAGTCAGTGTTATTCAGGACTATATTTGATATGTGCCACAGGACTAACCATGAACAAGCAGGTACCTCTCTGTTCTGCCCTGCGCCTATCACAAGTACTAGAAATGAACATTTCATTTACAATTATTTAATCTGTCCAATTACTTTTGGTCCCTTTAAAAACAGGGTGGCACATGTTAAGGAGCTGAAACTCCTAAACCCTTCATCCAATTTTAATGTGGATGCCCTCAAATGAAATCTGAAAGTCTGAACTTCAACTGCATCTAAATTGTTTTGTTTAAAATTCATTGTGGTAATGTCTAGAACCAAAATTAGAAAAATGCTGTTTCTGCCAAATATGTATGGACCTAACTGTATGTATGTGTGTGTGTATGTCCGGGATTGGCATCCGCACCGTCGCAGCTACAGCCACAAAATTTGGCACAGTCACACGTCTGGCCCCGAGAGTGTCCTAAGCTATGTTGTGAGGCGAAATTTTAACCCCGTGCGTTCCAATTCACCAAACAATTTTGCTCCTATCTACATAATGGGGAAAAAGTGTGTGTATAAAGCCCCGCCCCTCATTATGATGTCATAATGGTTGCCATGGCGACGCTGATGTCATCATAGGTTGCAAGCCCCGCCGCTCATTATGATGTCATAATGGTTGACTATGGGAATGAGGATGTGTGATGGGTATATGGGCACGGGACTATGGGATGGCGGATATGTATGATGGGTATATGGGCACGGGACTATGGGATGGCGGATATGTATGATGGGTATATGAGCACGGGACTATGGGATGGAGGATGTGTGATGGGTATATGGGCACTCTACTCTGGAATGGAGGATATGTATGATGGGTATATGAGCACGGGACTATGGGATGGAGGATGTGTTATGGGTATATGGGCACTCTACTATGGGATGGAGGATATGTATGATGGGTATATGGGCACGGGACTATGGGATGGAGGATATGTATGATGGGTATATGGGCACGGGACTATGGGATGGAGGATATGTATGATGGGTATATGGGCACGGGACTATGGGATGGAGGATGTGTATGATGGGTATATAGGCACAGGACTATGGGATGGAGGATATGTATGATGGGTATATAGGCACAGGACTATGGTATGAAGGATGTGTATGATGGGTATATAGGCACTGGACTATGGGATGGAGGATAATTATAATTTGTTATAACTAACCACAGTTAGTTACTATGCCCAGGCAGCGCCGGGCTCTTCAGCTAGTCACAAATAAAATTGAAGGGATGTTGAAAAAATATAAATAATTTTATTGCACATATATAATAGACGAAAAATACAAAGGTATTCATATGAGGTAAAGAGAAAAACAGCTAAAGGATACCGGCATGAATGTAAGATAGTAAGTATAGTGCCGGATAGAGAAAGATGTGTCTCACAAAGCACAAGAACGCTAGACCATAAACAATGTGATAGCAAGATCCTGTGAACTACAATAAAGTAGATCAACTGCCAGGAGTAGTGAACTGATGTATACAGAAAACTCAATCAAATAGGTATATATCAGGGAGCAGTTCATCTAATGCACATAGCAACAAATAGTCTACAATACAGGCAAAGTTGCTCCCTAATGAAACTGAGTGAAAATATATACTAGATCAGTGGATCATAGCGAGATGTCACAGTGTAACAAGATCAAAGTTAAAATGTAAACAAATTACCTTGCGACATAGTGGCGGTCAAGTGCAGGGGTGCCAGTAAGACGCCCAGGAGCCTCGATATGTGGGCCACCTTCTTTAGTATCTCCGATATTAATGGCTATACGTGGGCCAACTTCTTTAGTGTCTCGGGAATTAATGGCTATACTCTGTCTTCCTTCTTTAGTGTCTCAGGTATTAATAGCTATACACAGGCCACATTTAATGTCTCAGGTATTAATGGCTATATGCGGGCCTCCATCTTTAGTGTCTCAGGTATTAATAGCTATACGTGGGCCTCCTTCTTTAGGGTCTCAGGTTTTTAAAGGCTATACGCAGGCCTACTTCTTTAAGGTCTCAGGTATTAGTAGCTATACGCGGGTCACCTTCTTTAGTGTCTCAGGTTTTAATGGCTATAAGCGAGTCACCTTCTTTAGGGTCTCAAGTATTAGTAGCTATACATGGGCCTCCTTCCTTAATGTCTCAGGTTTTAATAGCTATACGGCTGTACGCCGGCCAACTTCTTTAGTCTCTCAGGTATTAATAGCTATACGTGGGACAACTTCTTTAGTTTCTCAGGTATTAATAGCTATATGCTGGCCACCTTCCTTGGTGTCTAAGGTATTGATAACGATACGCGGGCCACCTCCTATAGTGTCTCAGGTATTAATAGTTATATGGCTATACTGGGGACTGCTTCTTTAGTGTCTCAGGTATTAATAGCTATACTTGGGCCTCCTTCTTTAGTGTCTTGGGTATTAATAGCTATACGGCTGTACGCGGGCCATCTTCCTTGGTGTCTCAGGTATTAATAACTATACACCAGCCAACTTCTTTAGTGTCTCAGGTATTAATGGCTATACGCTGGCCACTTTCCTTGGTGTCTCAGGTATTGATAACAATACCCGGGCCACCTCCTATATGGCTATACTGGGGACTGCTTCTTTAGTGTCTCGGGCATTAATAGCCATACTATGACTGGGAGGTCCCTAGTTTTTTTTCACCAGTCCAGGCCAACAATCTTAGTAGAGTCTGGCTTTAATTTCAGATAGGTTTTGCATTCTTTTAATGTTATGGTTTAAAGGTTGTTTTTCACTGTATTTTTTTCTCGTTGGCTACGTCGTGGTCTCGGAGATGACAAGTGCAGTATATGGTCTTGGCTCGGGACATGGGTTTTGGGCTCTCCCTTCTGAACTACTCAGCTAAGTTGCTGGTCGTCTGTATGGAAATGGATCACAAAAGTTCTAGTCTTATATAAGATTAAACAGTCTTTCATGCTGCGCCTATGTTGGGAATGTTGACGTACTACAAGTGAATGAAAGCCATAATTTCAGTGTGTGACAGTCTTTTGTATTGTAGGCGCCCTCATCCTCACATCTGTGGGCTCACCCATTGTATTTGTGTGATAATTGGATTACATCACAGCTATTCCCATTATTGTAAATCTCAATGCCGCTGTGTTCTGCATGCGTACGTGGCGTCTTATAATGGCATTGTGCTCTTTTTTTTTTTTTTTTTTTTTTTTTTTTTTATACAGACTCTGGAAGACACAATCCTTGAAAAGCCATTTGACAAACAAGACGCTTACAATATGCTATCAAGGTTGGAGACTTTTCTAGTAAATAGCTGATTTAACTTTACATTTTGTAATAAAATGCATGATAATTGCTCACGTTACCGCCGGCGGCAAGTATACAAACACTTCACCCGCACTTTGTAAATCTATTGTACGTTCTGTGAATGATGAAGCAAAGGTTACACTAATTCTTTCTCCAAATCCTTACAGGCTAAGTGGTAAAGAACATAGTGTCTTCACAGGAGTTGTAATTGTGCATTGCCGAAGTCAAGAAGGTATTTTGGGGGGTTTTGTGCATGATTTCTGTTAATCTTTTAAGCAGATAAACATACTACCCAAGCCCATTTCATAGAATCGTAGCGTTGGAAGGGACCTCCTGGGCCATCTGGTCCAAACCCCTGCTCAAAGCAGGATTCGCTAAATCATCCCAGAGAGATGTCTGTCCAGCCTCTGAAGACTTCCATTGAAGGAGAACTCACCACTTCTCGTGGCAGCTTGTTCCATTCATTGATCACTCTAACTGTCAAAAAGTTTTTTCTAATATCTAATCTGTGTCTCCTCCCATTCAGTTTCATCCCATTGCTTCTAGTCTTTCCTTGTGCAAATGAGAATAAAGTTGATCCTTCTACAATGTGACAGCCCTTTAGATATTTGTAGACAGCTATTAAGTCTCCTCTCAGCCTTCTCTTTTGCAAACTAAACATTGCCAAATCCTGCAACCTTTCCTCATAAGACAGGGTTTGCAGACCGGTCACCATTCTGGTCGCTCTTTTCTGAACTTGCTCCAGTTTGTTGATGTCTTTTTTAAAATGTGGTGCCCAAAACTGGACACAATATTCCAGATGAGGTCTGACCAAAGAGGAGTAGAGGGAAATAATGACTTCACGTGATCTAGACTATATGCTTCTGTTAATACATCCTAGAATTGCATTTATAGAATCATAGAACCTTAAACACAGGAAGGGCAACACTTCACAAAATGTTCAAACATATTGATCATGTGGTTGCTAGACCACTCAAACGATCAAGAAGTGTGCACTCAAAACAAACCTGAAACAATAAGAATTTTTATTGAAATATAATATAATAAAATTAAGTAAATGTTGGTGCCTCAAACCAGACAAAGAAAAAACAAATGGGTTCAGACAAATATGGGGAACACAAATAATTATTATTCAGGAAAATGAGTTTTGGTCATGCAAAAAGATACACACACACACACACACACACACACACACACACACACACACACACACACATCTCTTAAGAAGAGCTTGACATGAGAAGTAATATAATATAGTACATTCACTGCGTTTATTTAAAAAAATATAACACTCATGTAATAAAGCACTGGAAAATGAGCCTAAATAAAGTGCATATATATGGAAAACTGCGTTTTTGTTGATTTTTGCAAATTCAAAAATATTCCTATAAAATCTATTGCTAGAAAATAATCCTAATCAAGGTGTATATATACATATGGTAAAGTGCAGCGTTCATGCAAATCCATAATAGTGATAGCTACTCGTGCACAAATCAGTAGAATCCTGCTGCCCTATTGACTCTATAAATTCAATGGAGTCCCGCTCCTAATAGTGTTAATATATCCAGACAGAGGACTAACCCACGTAACCCATATAGGCTGCACAGCTTTAAACTCATAGACCCTTACATAATACGTATTACCTGAAAAGTGTCTCCCACGAGTAAGATGTCAATTGACATGCTGAACTCACAGACCCCGACGCGCGTTTCGCACCGCAAGTGCTTCTTTCTGGGAACGCGTCACTGGACGGGCAAAGTAGGAGTTATATATCCTGGCTGAACCAATCGAGATTCATTGGAAAGGGCTGAGGTATGTGCACAAAACCAGGACCACGCATGCAGCTCTACATCACCCTCACAACCAGAGGAAGCGTGCATGACGTAAGCCCAGCAGAATACTGCAGAGGTAACCAAGCTGTCAGAATCGAATCATCACAGCTTTGAATTACCACGGCTAACAGGCTTAATTAAGCCAAAGAATATTGAGTCAACGAGCAGTCCGAATTGGATCACCTCAGCGCAAGCGGCTTTGAATCACCACAGCGGGCAGGCTTAGATAAGCCAGGCAATATTTGAGTCAAACAAGCTACTTAAGCTTCAGCTGCACACGTGATTTAATCCAGCCCAAGCTATATATTAAAAAACCTCACAGAATATATATAGCACCTGCACAACCCAAATGAATCAATTGGCAGAAATAACGCTAATCTTACATATAGGATCACACGGGGAGGAACTTGTGAATCCAATATAAAAAAATAAGATCCAGCTCATATTTAAGCCACAAATGAATAGCCACTCAGAGTCAAAAAGTGAAACTCGATCCAATTAAATATATACACATGCCCAATCATTCTATAGAAAAGGGGGTATGATAATCACCTAATTTGCGAATAGAACCTTTTTTGGAGACAAAGTACATGTACTTGTAAACAGACACAAAGGGCAAAAAAAAGTGCAAGTAAGTGCAATTGAAAAAAATATAAAAAAGTGAGCGTATGCATAAAAATGCAGACCAAAAATTACGGCATTGGCGTCCGCACTGAACGTGAGGACATGAGGCGGCCACCCCTGCAGGAAAGGGGCCAGCCAATCAGGAACATCACTCAGGGCATAATCCAGCACTCATACTAAAATACATAATAATGAGTGAAAGTTTATTTAATCATAAAATATCGAAAGTGCAAAAAATACACTAAAAAAAGTGTAAACATACAATACAATTCATACTTGTGCAAATAATTATAAATACAATAATTATAGCATGGGAAAACCAAAATAACATTTACATTTATTATTTATAGGAAATCGAAAGTGCAAAAACGCTAAAAAAGTGTCAAGGTGCAATACAATTGATACTTGTGCAGATAATTATAAATACAATAATTATAACATGGCAAGACCAAAGTAACATTTAAATAGTGTAATCATATATACCATAAAAAGGCCCAAAGTGTTACAAAAAATTCTATAATGCAAAAAGATAAGCCAAATGGCACTCATACTATTCACTCATGTTGTTCACAATGAAAACATAAAAAAACCCCAAAGGGCCAACAACTAGATCAATTTATGTGATCAAGATAAAAATATTTATATAGTGTTCATATTACAGTGCCGGCAAAAGAAATCTTTACACTTGCGCAGCAAAAAAAAACTTTACATATAAAATCCACATCATAATTTCACTTTTTAAAAGTGTACACAATGGGGGAGATAATAAAAAACTGTCTAATATTAAAGCTGGCTTTGTTGCAAATATCAACCAATCAACGCTCAGTTTTCACTTCTCTGGTAAAGCGAAAGCTGCACTCTGATTGGTTGTTATGTGCAGCTCAGCCAGTTTTGCTATTAGGCAGTCTTATTATCTCCCTCAGTTTTTTATTATCTCCCACAATGGGTCGAAAGAAGCTTAAAATGGAAGAGAAATCCCGTGCCTTGGCTCTGCTCGAGAAGGGGGATTCGGTGATTGCTGTAGCTAGAGATCTGGGAGTGTCAAGAGCAGCAATTTATCAACTGAAGCGGTCGGCGGCATCATTGCCTCCTGAGATGGTACCGCAGAGGAAGTCAGGCTCTGGCGCACCTAAGAAGACTTCACCAAGGACTGATAAGCTTCTGAAGCATGAAGTGATGTCACATCCTTCTATAACTGCTGTTGAACTAAATAACAAGTACCCTATGCTCCTCCAGAACATCGCAACTAGGACAATTCGTCACCGCCTGCAGAAGGACCTGGATCTATCAAGTTGCTGTGCCGCAAAGAAGCCCCTGCTCACAGCAGCAATGAAGAAGAAAAGGCTTGCCTTTGTAAGAAATATCAAGATTGGACATCTGAAGAGTGGAAGAAAGTGATGTTTAGTGATGAGAGCACTTTCAGGCTGGTCAGGGGAGGCTCAAAAGTTGTGCGTTGTCCGAGTACCGTGTCACGGTATGACCCAAAATAAACAGTTAAGACTGTTAAACACAGTGACAGTGTGATGGTGTGGGGTGCATTCAGTGGAAGCATGGGCAGGGCAGGTTTGTACTTCCTTCCCAAGAATGTAACTATGAAAGCAAGCAATTATATTACTGTTTTGGAAGAACACATGCTTACTTTTTGGGTCATACATCACTGTGATTACTTTATGCATGATGGAGCCCCTGTCCACAAAGCCAAGGCCGTGAGAAAGTTTCTCAGTGACCATAACATTAACATTTTAGAGTGGCCAGGTAATTCCCCTGACCTTAACCCCATAGAAAATGCCTGGAATTTAATGAAAAACAAGGTTCAAGAGACACGACCCAGCAACATCAACAATCTAAAGGAGGTGCTGAAGACACTGTGGGTAAACATGGACTCCACATACTTAGCCAACCTTGCTGAATCCATGCCTAAACGACTGCAGATGGTGATAAAATGTAAGGGTGACATGACAAAATACTAATTGTAATAAAATATCCACAATAAAACACTTGAATCCACTTGAATATTAAGATTTTGTGGTTTCATTGAACTTGTAAAGATTTTTTTTGCCGGCACTAATAAAACCCCAAAGGGCCAACAACTAGATCAATTTATGTGATCAAGATAAAAATATTTATATAGTGTTCATATTAGATAGAATTCTTGATTGTAGAACATGTACAGATGTCTCTTGTCCAAATATTTCCATTCTTCAACAATTCTCCGAGAAACCAGACAGTGGCAATGATGAATGGTACAGATCAGCCAGGATAACAATATAACAGCCTACGAACAACAAAATAATTAAAAACAATAAAAAAAAAAAAAAAAGACACACAAACAACAAACACAATAAAAATTGTGGATCTACAGAATAAATATAAATTATAAAAATGCACTAAAACCAAGGTTTTCGTTAAGGCCCTGAGGGGCCAATGTGCCTAGCCAGTAAATCCAGCGGCTCTCCACTTGGGCAAGCGCTTTGCCCAGATCACCCCCTCTAGGTCCCAAACTGACCAAATCAATACCCTTAATCTTAAGAATATAAGGGTCACAGCCGTGAAATTTCCTATAGTGCCTTGTAATTGTCTTTGGCCTTAACAATATCCAAGTGATGTTTCCGGATCCGAATCTTCAACTCCCTTGTGGTAAGGCCAATATACACTTTCCCACATGGACACGTCGCATGGTACACAACCCCTTTCGACGTGCATGTGATGAATTTCTTAATATCATATTTTTTTGAGCCATCAAAATTTGCAAACGTTTTAGCCTTAATGCAATTTGCACAGGCTTTGCACCTACCACAAGGAAAAAAACCGGCCAGTTCCTTATCAACTCCACTACAACTTTTTACGGGCTCATAATGGCTGTGCACTAGGATATCCCTAAGATTCCTAGGTCTTTTAGGCACAATCATAGGAGTAGAGGGTAAGATTTGTTTCAAGATTGGATCTGCCTGTAGAATGGGCCAATGTTTGTTGACAATCTGTTTAAAATGATGCCATTTGTTATGGTAACCAGTGATAAAGCGGACATGGTTTCCCTCCGCCCCATCAATCTTGACTTTGTTGTCATACAAAAGTGCATTACGAGAGATCTGTTTAGCACGGGCCTAACCCCTGCGGATCGCCCTCTGACTGTAACCCCGTTCGGTAAATCGCACAGTCAAATCTTGCGATTGGGCCTCAAAATCATCCATGTCAGAACAAATGCGCCTGACACGCAAGAATTAGCTGATAGGAATTCCCCTAATAGTTGTTTGGGAGTGAGCAGATTGGGCGTGTAAAACAGAATTTGTTGCTGTGCTCTTAAGGAAAACCTTAGTACCGATTCCGCCGTCAGGCAGGACACGTATCTGAAGGTCCAGGAAATCAATGGATTTACCAAATTTAAACGTCAATTTAATATTGAGATGATTTTCATTAAGGGTGCCCATAAATTTCTCTAAGTCATGAATGCTTCCCTCCCACACAAACCAGATATCATCAATATACTTCATCCATTCTTGGATGAGGTCACTTTGGGGGATGGGATTGCAAATAAAAATCTCCCTTTCCCATGCTCCCAAAAACAGATTTGCGCAACAGGCACCCATTGCAGTTCCCTGTAACTGCAGATACGTCTCGTGCCCAAAAACATTAAGCGATATGTCTGTGTATATCTTTTTGCATGACCAAAATTCATTTTCCTGAATAATAATTTTTTGTGTTCCCCATATTTGTCTGAACCCATTTGATTTTTCTTTGTCTAGTTTGAGGCACCAACATTTACTTAATTTTTATTGAAATATAATATAGTAAAATTATTATTGTTTCATGTTTTGAGTGTACAATTCTTGATCGTTTGGGTGGTCTAGCAACCACATGATCAATATGTTTAAGCTTTTAAGCAGTCATATATTTTATAGCCAGAATACGATGGCATTTTCATTTTTGTATTCTGTTTGGAGCAAACTTATGATTGTGCCACAGCCTCCACCACCGGTCTGCTCAATGATAGGAAAGCTTGTGATAAGGGTGTACAGCAAATAAGACGTGTTCATTCTGTGCTGAAATTATATACATTTTCATAAGTCCCTTCATACCATTTTGTTCTTAAAATGGTCTAAAATAGCAAACGGTACAGTGGCTTGCAAAAGAATGCACGCCCTTTGGATTTTCCTCTTTTTTCTTTACATTGCAACTTGTGTTTTTTAGTAAAATATAGGCAAACATTAAATGTATGGGATTAAATAACTAAAAATTAGAATGTTCGTATGTATTCACCACTTTTTGCTATGAAGCCCCTAAAAAATTCTGGTGCAAGCAATTTCCTTCCTGTCACATGATTAGAGTGCATTCATGTGAACTTCCTTTCACTTAGTGTCAGTATATACACTTTACCTTTTCTGAAAGGCCACAGAGACTGCAGCACCATTAAGCAAGAGGCACCACTAACCACACAACACCATGAAGGCCATGGAGATTTCCAAACAAGTCAGAGACAAAGTTGTTGAGAAGTACAAGTCAGGGTTGGGTTATTTAACAAAAAAAAAAAAAATCTCAATCTTTGATTCCCTGAGCACCACCAAATCCATTATCATCAAATGGAAAGACCATGTACCACAACAACGCTGCCAACACAGGGACGCCCACCAAAGCTCTCAGCCTTGGCAAGGAGGGCAGTAATCAGAGAGGCATCACCGAGACCAAAGGTAAACCTGAAGGAGCTGCAGAGTTCCCAAGCGGATACTGGACTATCTGTCCATACGACCACAATAAGCATTACACTTCATAGAGGTGACATTTATCAAAGAGTGGCCCAGAAAAAGCCTTTACTTAAACATAAAAATTGTGATTTTTGACAAAAGACATGTGGGAGACTCCTGAAATGTATTAAAGAAGGTGTTGTGGTCAGATGAGACCAAGATTGAACATTTTGGCCACCAAGGTAAATGCGATGTCTGTCGCCAAACAAACACAGCTCATCACCTCAAGATCACCATCCCCACATTGAAACGTGGTGGTGGCAGCATCATGCTGTGAGGATGTTTTTCTGCAGCAGGGGCAGGGAAATTGATCCAAGTCAAGGGGAAGATGGATGGTTTGAAATACATGGATATTCTTGAGTAGGCAGATGTGTAGTACCTTGCGGCGACTAACATAAGACGGACGGCTCCGCAAGCGAGTACTTACGGCTGCTGACACAGAGAACAGCTGATCGGTGGGGGTGTCAGACCCCGACCGGCCAGACATTGATGACCTATCCTAAGAATAGGTCATCAATGCTTGAGTAGTGGACAACCTCTTTAATTTTTTTCACACATTTTTCTACATTTTGGTCTAGTTTTTCTTATATGATGACATAGTGTAATTTGTCTTGTGGTGTTCATCTGTGGTTGTAATTCCTTAATTTTTACAGCTTTTAAGGACCAGGTGTAATTGTGTTATGGTCTGATTTTGTAAAACCATAGAAGTCAAATAGCATGCACATAGTTTTTCTCACCTCATATCTCTTGTATTATATGCAGGTGTAGCATATATGTATATTATATAGTAGACAAACCCTTTTCAGTCCCTATGTTTCTACGGTACTTTGTAAAATAACACCTCTACTCACCTCTGGTGACTGGTCTGCTCCAGCGGTGTAACCACCGTCTCCCGTGGATCATGTGACATTATATCACATGGTCACTGCACCAAATGGCACTAACTCACTCTCCCCGCCTTCAACAAATCACATGCATTTGGAGGAGGTGAGAGAGTAGCAGTCAGTGAGTATAAGTGTTATTATTTTTCAAGGTGAAACAAAGGGATTAAGAAGAGGTTGACTGCATAGAGGCTTTTTTGGTTTTTTTTATTATAGAAAGAAATAATTTGGATCTGTTGTAAACAGGGTCGTGAAGTCTGTTTCCATTTTGGTGGAGTTAGTATAAAACACACCGACTCCTAAAATATATGATAAATTGGGTTCAGTAGTACAATGCAGGAAGTGCTGTGAATTTTTTTTATAATAAGCTGGAAAAGTTATTAAATGTCCTATAATTGTCTGTTCTGTTCCTGATCTAAGGATCTGGGCTTTTAGCTGAGATTAATCTGTGCTGCACTATATGTACATGCTCAGGATTGAGGCAGTGCTGTGGAGTCAGGAGTTAGGGAAATTGAGGAGTAAGAGGCATGGCTTACCGACCCCACAACCCTGGTTGTGATATACTTACAGAAGCTAATCTGTATGCCTAGTTTCTTCTGGTGATTAGCGGTTCCCTCAATTTTCTCACAAGACTTGTTACAAGACACCGCTCTGATAACTGTACTGTGATGGTTCAAGCACTTGTGTGATCATCACAAGATCAAGGCTGATTTATATGTACTGGAAGCTACAGATTTATGGTTTCCATTAACCCCTTTCCCACCTGAGACCTATCTATGCGTCCCTGTTACCTGGACCTTATTGACCTGGGACGTATGATAAGTTCCATCGGGCTGTGTGTTCGCGACGGCCAGCACTCAGTACCCCTGGCACTTTAACCCCCTAAGTGCTACAATCGAACTCAATCGCAGCATTTTGGGAGCAGGCAGAGGGAAGACAGCCCCTCTGCCCTTGGATTGGAGACCCCGCAACGTGATCGCGGGGTACTGATCATTGCCATGGGTACTCAATGTAATGACGACTTTCGGCTCACCAGAGCTAGCAAAGTTGCTAGATCAGAGCATGATCAGCAACTTTGTCAGTGTAGCGCTGATAGTTTGCCTAGCATAGGGATGCTCCTGCATCCCCATGCTATATAAGCGATCAGCCTGGAAAAAATTATAGTCCCATAGTGGGACAAATTTAAAAAAAAAAAAAAAAAAAAGTTTTAAATATATTGTACCTATAAATAAATATTTGTATGAAATAATATATAAACAATAAAAGTACACATATTTGGTATTGCCATGTCTGGAACAACCCGACCTATGAAACTGTCCCACTATTTAAGCCCTTTAGTGAACACAATAGAAAATGAGGCATTTTTTTGCCTTGTTTTTATACTTATCTTCATACCGTTGAACAAAAAGTCAAATAAAACGCAATAAAAAAGATGAATATAAATAATCATGGTACCGCAATAAAACAAGCCACCACACAGCTCCATCAGTGGAAAAATAAAAAAGTTACAGCTCTCAGAATAAAGTGATGCAAAAATAATTTTTTTCTATAAAAGTTTTTGTGTAAAAACGCCAAAACATTACAAGAAGAAAAAATTAAATGTGATATCGCTGTAATCGTGCAGACCCGAAGAATAAAACTGGTTTATCAATTTTACCACATGCTAGCTGACATAAACTCCCACGTCCCCCTGCCCCCCTCCCCCAAAACAAAAAATTCTTGAATTGATGGTTTTTGGTCATTCTGGCTCCCAAAAATCAGAATAAAAAGCAATCAAAAAATGTCATGTGTGGAAAAAGTATAGCTCTTAAAATATAATAATGCAAAAAACTATTTTTTGCAATAAAAAGCATTTTTAGCATGTGACAGCAGCCAAACATAAAAATCTGATATAAATCCTGTAATCGCACCAATCAGAAGAATAAAATTGCCTAATTGCTTATACCGCACGAAGAATGGCATAAGAATAAGTAAAACCAATTCTTCACCTGCTGTTGATATTTTTTTCATTCTGCCTCCTAAAGCTTGCAGTAAGGCTCAGCTGACATTTATCCTGCACTCTGTGCTGATCGCTTAAACCGGAGTTTCCGTGTTAATCTCTAAAATATGTGATTTGGATAGAATTCCTGGCGGAAGACTCCCTATAATAAGGCAGATGGAGGAACTGTGGATGCCGTAGGACCTGTGATCCAGCGGTGTCAGTCTTTGTGCTCTTCTGAAAAGGACAACGCTGAACAGAAGCCAGACGGAGTCCAGAGTAACTCTGCTGCCTCATTATAGTGATTGTATCCCTCGGGGAATTCATCTGAATTGTCACTCAGATTTTGATGGAAACCTCAAAGAATAAATGTGATCGCAAACGTTATGTAAAATGTTCCCAATAAACGCTTCAAATAAGTGCACAAAAAAATCAAGCCCTCTCTCAGGTCTGTCATCTGTTAATGGAAATTTTCCCTTCACCCATGACAACACACCTGACAGAGGGATTCGCCCCACCAGGACAGGAACCTACTGAAATATAAGGGGTGGCACCTCTCCCCTGCTTCAGTTGGGTTCCTGTCCTGGAAGGGAATCCCACTGACAGCGGTGCCTATCATAGGGAAAGGTCCCAGGCCCGTCCCGGCGCGGGAAGAACAGGGTGTCTCACCTGTAGCGCCGGCTGTCGGGTGCTGGAAGCACAGTCCCCGGTGGTCCCTGGGGCTCCGGGTTCGTGTGGGCGCGGGCAGCGGCTCCTGGAGGCTCCACCGCGCCTCCCTCCCCTTGCGCATGGTAAACCAAAGAAAAGAGGCATGTAAAAGAAGGGATCACCAAAACAATATAATTAAATACAAAAATATAAACCTTTAATGGAACCAACAAGAACAAAACAACACTCAGTGCAGGTTAAAAACAATTAAAACAACATAAATGCGACCATTACATACAGACCCCGAAAAGGGTACATGCCTCTGTACAGACCCCACAAATTGCAATACAAATGTTAAATCACAAAATCACATTAGAAGGCCACCAAAAGCACCTAACACTCATAAATCTATGGTTACTGCAAGATAAGCAGAAGAAAAGCATGCCCGCGGTCTCGCTCCCCCAGAGCGCCTAGGGAGGGCCGCGGGCGTCTTCAGGCCGCTGACGTCAGCGGCGCAGGGCATTCTGGGAGCGCGCCGGCTGACGTCAGGCATCGGCAATATGGCGCCGAGTGTGACGCCGGCCTTTTCCTGAGAAGAAGATACAGCGGTCAGCCGGCGGTCGCAGGGGGAGGGGAGGAAAACGCTCACTAGGACCGAGGCAGCCTATTTAAAGGAGGATGGCAGTCGGCATGGATGGGTAAACATGGGGTCAGAGAAGGAGCGGTCACCGTCTCCACTGTCTCTGCCTCCTTCACAGCCCTCCGTCCACAAGCATGGCAGCCGATCGAGCAGCAGTCGCCGTAAGTCGGGGAAATCATCGCGATCCAGAGAACACAGCCTCCGAGTCCGGTACCCTTGATTACAGGTGGTGAGTGATCTTCGTGAATGTTAGTAAGCTGTTAATAGGGGCCTTCTTTGTATGCTTAAATTCCTTAGGAGAAACCTAAGAAAGCAGGGAGTAAGAGGAACCACAGAGATTGTGCCATATGTAAAAGCCCCCTAGCGAGAGATTGGCAGAAGGACCTCTGCGCCAGCTGTATCCAGCGAACCATTTCGGAGGAAGCGCCTAGTTTCACAACCAATTTCAGATCCGTTATCAGGTTGGTGATGGAAGGCTCGCTTAAAGCATTGTTAAAAAAAAAAAAAGGGAAAAAGAGTAGGAAGAATCCCCCTAGCTCTAGCTCAGACTCGTCCTCGGCCTTATCTCAAGCCGAACACCCATCCTCCTCCTCAGACAGTGACACCGGTGGCAAACCGTGTTTTCCAGTAGAGGATACAGATTCTCTCCTTAAGGCCATCAGAGTGACGATGGGCCTACAGGAGGAAACAACGGCTAAGTCCCTGGAAGACGTCATGTTTGGGGGACTACAAGTGAGAAAGAAACGGACCTTTCCAGTCAATGAAAAGGTCCAAGCACTCATTGAGAGAGAATGGAGGAAGCCCGAGAGGTCAGGTGCTCTTCCCTCTGCTTCTAAGAGGAGATACCTCTTTGAGCATAAGGACGCAGAAATATGGGACGAAGTCCCAAAGATTGACGCGGCGGTGTCCAGGTCATCCAAAAAATCGTCTCTGCCCTTGGAGGACTCAGGGGTACTTAGGGACCCGCTAGATAAAAAAGCAGATTCCTACTTGAGACATGCATGGGGAGCAGCAGCAGGAGGATTGAAGCCTGCAATAGTGGGCACATGCACGGCTCGTTCCCTAATTTGGCTGCAGCAATTAGAAGAGAGACTGGCTTCAAAAGTCTCTAGGGAAAAAATACTAGCAGATATGTACCTTCTGCATGGGGCGGCAGCTTTTTTGGCGGACACCTCTGCTGACTCTGAGGTTGACAGCTAGGGCGGCAGGATTATCAAACGCTGCCAGGCGCGCATTGTCGCTTAAGGGCTGCCCAGGAGATCTGCAGTCTAAAGCTAAGCTGTGCTCCCTCCCGTGCGATGGTCGTTTTTTTATTCGGGAAAAACCTAGATGACATCCTAGAGAAGACAAGTGACAGAAAGAAAGGCTTTCCCAGGTTTCCAGCAGATCAGAGGAGGCCGCCCTTTCGGAGAGGAAAATTCAACAGGGGCCGTCCCCCGGGGGATAGAAGGAGATGGGAAGATAAAAGCAAAAAGGAGTCCGGTTTTATGTTTGGTGGAGCCACCTCCACTTCCAAGAAATCCCCACAATGACGCCAGTATTCCGGTAGGGGGGAGATTGGCGCTGTTTTCCCAGGCCTGGGAAAACATCTCTTCCAATGCCTGGATCCTAAGCATCATAAGGGAAGGCCTAAAGATTCATTTTTCACAGCAGCCAAAAACATCATTTGTCATTACCCCTATCAGGAAGGCAATAGAAGATCAGCTGGCCTTAGAATCGGAACTCCTGAGCCTGCTAGACAAGCAGGTTCTTTCCGACGTCCCGAGCGCACAGGAGAGATCGGGGTTCTACTCGCCCCTCTTCCTGATAAAAAAAACCGGACCAGTCATTCAGAACGATCATAAACCTCAGAGGCCTCAATCAGTGGATAAAAAAATCAGACAATCAGACCTTCAAGAAGGAGTTGGTAACTAAAGGCATAAAACTGCTGCATCACGATTGTTTCATGGCCGTAGTCCATTTAAAGGATGCATACTATCACATCCCCATCCACCCAGGCTATCAGAAATACTTGAGTGGCCCAGTATATCCAGGGCATTCTCAGACATTTCCAATTCAGGGCCCTGCCATTCAGCATATCCATAGCCCCAAGAGTTTTTACCAAAGTCATAGCGGAAATGACAGCCTTCCTCCGAATTCACGACACGGTCATAATACCCTATTTGGACGATTTCCTGATAGTGGGCAGCTCAGAAGACCACTGTACCGTACAGTTGAGACGAGTGACCGACACCCTACAGGAACTGGGGTGGATGGTAAATGTAAAAAAAATCAAGATTACAGCCCCTAAAAAAGCAAACTGTTCTAGGATTTATCCTGGATTCCGAGCAACAAGCCTGTCTACTACCAGAGGCCAAAATAGAGAAGGTGAGGAATGTGACCTTGGCGGCCCTAGACCAACCCCACATGACCCTGAGGAACGCGATGTCCTTGCTAGGTACCCTGACGTCCTGTATCCTGGAGGTCAGGTGGGCACAATTTCACACCCGACAGCTTGAAGGGGAAATTCTAGCATCACAAAGATCGCTGAGAGGGCGTTTAGAAGGAAGGCTGGAGCTTTCCTTTGAGGTCAGGAACTCTCTCAACTGGTGGTTAGACAGGACAAACTTGGCATTAGGGATGCTATGGGACAAACCAGTGACCGATATAATCCTGACAGATGTGAGCTCCTCAGGGTGGGGGGCGCACCTAAGGGGTCATGCGGCCCTGGGGGCCTCAAGAACGGGGCGCATCTTCCAACTTGAGAGAACTGTGGGCAGTGAGCAAAGCCCTAAGAGACTTTATTCCCCTACTCAGTGGTCGCAATGTCCTTATCATGTCGGACAACAAAGTAACAGTGGCATACATCAATCATCAGGGGGGTACAAGATCTCACTCCCTAATGAAGGCAGCCAGCGACATTTTCCACAGAGCAGAACAGCAACTACTCTCTCTAACGGCTTTGCATATAAAGGGGATAGAGAATATAGAAGCCGATTTCCTAAGCCGCAGTATACTAAGGCAAGGGGAATGGGCTCTAATTCGGTCCATTTTTCAAAAAATAACACGACTATGGGGGAGCTGGTGACAGACCTCTTCTCCAACAAAAACAGGCAAGTGGAGAGTGTTGTGAGTTCATTTTCCCCTTCATTACTGAGGCCCGAGGAACTCCCTCTTCTGGTAAAGAAAGGTAGTGAGCCTGATTATCAAACACCTGAGGCTGATGATGATGACTGGCTGAGTGGAGTCACTGACTGGATATAAGGCTGCCGACGCCCTTCTGCCCTGCGGGTGATTTCTCTGTGGGATCCTTGGAGACCAGTCTGAATTCCTGCTCCTCTAAAGCTAAGTTTGCTGCTCTGCCTTTTGCATTGGTGCTTTGACTTTGTTTTGCTTTGTTTTTCTGGATTTCTGCCACTCCCTGCTGGGTGTGCTGAATTCCGTTAGCTCTGTCTTCTGAAAATACCTGAGTGCTGATTTAGTTTTTGAAGCCTAGCTGCTTCAGGGCCTTTTTCATATCAGCTTGTTGGCTTATGTTTTTGATAGGGTTTTGGCAGATTGCAGACAGCAGCCTTCCTGTCCTTTCCTATCTAGGTAGTTTTGGGCCCCGTCTTTGCTCAGTCTATCTTTCTGTCTGTGTTAGTGTTTTCATCTTGCTTCACCGTCATTATATGTTGGGGGCTGCCTATTGCTTTGGGGTCTGCTCTGGGGCAGTTTAGATTTCCCCTTTCTTTCTTTAGGCCTATTTAATTCTCCGGCTGTGATCGAGGGGTCTAGGGCATCGTAGGAACCCCCCACGGCTACTGCTAGTTGTGTTGATAGGTTCAGGGGTCTGCAATCTGATAGTTGCCAACTTCTCTGGTTTTCTGGACTTAGCTTGTATTTCTGTTTTTGCCTCCTACGGTGACTCGCTTATAACAGGAGAGATTCTGTTCATTAAACCCAAGGGAAAATCCATGGGCGCTCGACTCATTACAGATTCCATGGAACTCCCCCCCCAGTGACTCTGATCCCAACGGTAGTCAGAAAGCTCAGGAAGGATCAAGCCAGGGTGATCCTAATAGTCCCATTCTGGCCAGAAAGACCCTGGTTCTCTCTGCTGCGAATGATGTCCCTCTCAGATCCATGGATTCTGCCGGAAATCTCAGTCCTGCTAACTCAAGGGCCAATATTCCACACTCAGGTCAAAGGATTCCATCTGACGGCATGGAATTTGAAAGGTTGCTTCTAATGGATAGAGGGTTCTCTCCCGGGTTGGTGGCCACCCTGCTAAAAAGTAGGAAACCGGTAACGACTAATATCTACGGAAGAACATGGAATAAATTCCTGCAGTTCTTAGGTAAGCCGATAGCACTAATCGGGGGCTCTTGCTCTATCTTAGAGTTTTTACAATCAGGATTACAGCTGTGGTTAGCGGTAAATACCCTCAAAGGTCAGGTTTCCGCTCTGGGCACGCTTTATGACTGCAAATTGGCAGCAAAAAGATGGGTAGCTAGATTTATTAAATCCTGCCATAGGTCTAGACCTATCCCATTACCAAGAGTAGCTCCATGGGATCTAAACCTGGTATTAGAGGCCCTTACAAAAGAACCATATGAGCCTATTCAACAACTACCCATAAATATCTTACCCTAAAAATGATTATTTTAGTGGCCCTCACGTCTGCCCGTAGAGTAAGTGACTTGCAGGCTCTCTCAGTAAGTCCACCTTATATACAGGTATTTCAAGACAGGGTAGTATTAAAAACAGACCCCGCATATCTGCCTAAGGTAGTATCAGATTTCCATCGAAGTCAGGAGATTGTCCTTCCTTCCTTTTGCGAAAATCAAAAAAATCCAGGGGAGGAAAAATTCCACAATTTGGACGTTAAGAGAGCCCTGCTAGAATATATATATCTGTAACTAGCTAATGGAGGAGGTCCCAGCCCCTATTCGTAGTGTTTC
Source organism: Dendrobates tinctorius (assembly GCF_039654945.1). NCBI lineage: Eukaryota > Metazoa > Chordata > Amphibia > Anura > Dendrobatidae > Dendrobates > Dendrobates tinctorius. The sequence goes on along the minus strand of NW_027361684.1, from coordinate 65,329,294 downwards.
AGGGTGCCAGGAAAGCCTATGGAGTGTCAAAAGGGACTATTGCCAGATGGATTAGGGAGGCCATTAGTATAGCCTACTCAGCTAGTAGTGTTCCGATTCCTGACGGCATCAAGGCTCATTCCACCAGAGCCGTGGCGACCTCCTGGGCTGAAAAGGCAGAGGTATCAATTGAGCAAATTTGTAAGGCCGGTACCTGAGCCTCACTATCAACCTTCTTTAAGCACTATAGATTAAACCTATCCTCCTCTGCTGACTTGACCTTTGATAGAAGGGTGCTACTAGCGGTGGTCCCTCCCTAACGTGTTTCGAAGTCTCCAAAAATCTCTCAGGTGTGCTGTCATGGGTGAAGGGAAAACCACCATGGTTACTTACCGGTAGCAGGTTTTTCCGGAACCCATGACAGCACCCGTATATTTCCCCCCCCCCCTTTTTCACCGTATGGGTGTGCACATTAGTAGGGTGTATCTGTGTGATGTGGTGTTGGAAAAACATGTAACTAACCGGGAAGTCCTCTCGTGCTCTGTAACCAACTAAAGCGAGGGAGAGGTGCCACCCCTTATATTTCAGTAGGTTCCTGTCCTAGCGGGGCGGATCCCTCTCTCAGGTGTGCTGTCATGGGTTCCGGAAAATACGGCTACCGGTAAGTAACCATGGTGGTATAAGGGGCTTCCACATTACTGGTAGCACAAAGGCTCTGGAAAAGTGAAATTATGTCCACATGTTTGGCATATCTGATGTGATGAGAACCCACCTAACTTACGGGTGCATGTCTCCAGAAGCATGAGCTGGGCATAACATACTGGTGACTGCAACGGCAGTTTGCAGTTTTCACTCTTGTTTCTGGAAAACACCCATCAAGTCAAACTCAGCACTACACTTGTAGATAATTTCTCAAAGGGGTAAAATTTCCAAAATGGTGTCACTTGAGGGAGGATTCTGCTCTTCTTGCAATTAGGGGCACTGTATATTGAGTCCGAAAATTGTTTAGGACAGTCCCACTGTCACAGGGTTACTGCTACAGTGTAGAGCCAGAAGACCGCAGCGTCTGATTGCTCCTACTCCGGTGCTGAGATGAAGCACTTCTCCTTCATTTTAATGGTGTTTATTCCTTTTGGCAAAACAGGTTAATCGGCCATGTTAGAAAACTCTGAGCTCGCAGCTGATCCCAGTGAAGCTACTCCCTTCCCCTTTGTTATAATCTGGGCTCTGATGCAAATCCATGTCAGATCTAGCATTTGCTGCATGGCTGCAGGAGGGTGTTCCAATGAGAAGGAGTGTTGGAGTTATCTGTGACTACTGTGTGGTTTGTAAGTGTGGTAATTCCCTCCCCTTCTCTACTTTTGTTTATACCCCATCCACTACATTCCTCTGTTATGTCAGTGAATATTTTGTACGTCTGGAGTTTTCTGTTAACCCTTGTTTGTGTAGCCTGGTTTGTCAGGTTGGTGTACTGCGGTGCGCAATAGTGCCCTTCCCTGGGTGGGTGAAGAGAACAGACGGACGGCTAACTCAGGACATAATGCAAGGGTGGAGGCCCCGGCATCTTCACCTTCAGAAGTATCTCAGGGAATAGGGCAAGCTAGGGCGCCAACTAGAGTTTGGGTCAGGGAAGGAACCCCTGGTTCTGCGTCACCCGATAGCTGTGTTGTAACACCCGCTTCTTGTGAAAAAATGTAAACTCTCGGGCTAAAACAAAATTTTGGTGGTAAAAATGTAGTTATTTTTTTCTTCACTGGCAATGGTATAAAATTCTGTGACACATCCGTGGTGTCAATATGATCACTGCACCCCTAGATGAATTCATTGAGAGGTGTAGTTTGTAAAATGGGGACACTTATGAGGGGGGGGGGTTCTACTGTTCTGACAACTCGGGGGCTCTCCTAGTGAGTCATGGCACCGATAAACCAGAACCGTAAAATCTGCACTATAATATGGCGCTCCTTCCATTCTGAGCTTTGCACTGTACCTGAAAAATATTTCCCGATTACATGTAGGGCATTGGCGCACTCAGGAAAAAATGGACCTCAAAAATTCCTATTAGCCCTTAGAAAAATTAAAAACGTGAGGCTAAAACAACATTTTAGTGGTAAAAATGTAATTTATTCTTTCTTCAGTGCTCAATGTTATAAAATTTTGTGAGGGACATGTGTCAATTTGATTACTACACCCCTAGATAAATTCATTGAGGAGTGTAGTTTGTAAAATGAGTTCACATATTGGGGGTTTCTGTTGTTCTGGCACCTCAGGGGCTCTGCCAGTGTGACATGGCACGCTGAAACCATTCCAGCAAAATCTGAACTTCAATATGGCGCCTCTTCCCTTCTGAGATTTATACTGTACCTCATATTTAGTATTCCCCCACATATGGGGGTGTCAACGTACTCAGGAGAAATAGCACAACAAATTGTATGGTGCAATTTATCCTGTTACCATTATGAAAATGCAAAATATATATTTACAATATTTATTAGTTTTTCAAGGGGACATGTACATGCAATCCTATGATTACATAGGTATGAGTTTGCACTACTTATGTACTGCCATTAAAAATTGAGTGGATCCGGCTAAACTCTGTTTTGCCTATTCACAAGTTTTTTTTCCTAGGAAATTCGATTTGTGGAGAAGTTATTCTCTGCAAATTTAATGTCTCCTATTATACTGTTGGGTCTCTCCAGACCCCTTTACGTATATATATAAAAAAAAAAAAAAAATTATTATTAAAACCATTCTTTCTGGCCTTTCTGCTACTCACTACCACCCGTCCAGTCCTCTCTGTATTTCAGATCCCCAGCCACTGGCGATGGAATCGTCGACCTTTTGTGTGTCATGGCGCCTGGGAGGGTTCTGTGCAGGTGCACAGGAGGTCAACATTGTCATGTCGTAATCTGTGTGGATTCAAGCAGTTGAAACCATAGCCATCTGCAAATTACCACCTATCTACCCATCTAAGGCTCACGTGTGCCATAATCTGACTGTCTAATCAGCATCATGATATACTACTAGTGATGAGCGAGTATACTCATTGCTCGGGTGATCTCCGAGTATTTGGATGTGCTCTGAGATTTATTTTCTGTCACCATAGCTGCATGATTTGCAGCTGCTAGACAGCCTGAATAAATGTGGGGGTTGCCTGTTTGTTAGCCTGAATCCATATATGGAATTCCTGTCTAGCAGCCGTATATCTTGGCAAAGGAGAAGTGCTCACTAACACAACTTTGGACAAAGTTTGTGAACAATTAGAGAGAAAAAGGCCTTTTGTGTACATAGAAAGAGTCTTAGATCTTTGAGTTCAGCTCATGAAAAATGGGAGCAAAAACAAATGTTGCGTTTATATTTTTGTTCAGTGTATGTGAATAGATGACTTACTAAGATGGGAATAGTTATGGCAGATTTACAGACACCCAATAGTCCTGTTACATCAGTGTTTATATTGGTAGAGGAGTTTTGTATTGCTTGGACATGTGATGTTCTCATATTTGTTTCAGACAACCTTTTGGAAACTGATATTATTGATTTTTATGAAGAAACAAAAGTTAAGTTTGCAGACCTGTCAGAGGAGCTCCTCTGGGAATATATCGACAGTGGAGAACCAATGTAAGTCTGACTTTGCAGTAGAGAAGATGCAGAATGTGACCCAGTAAAGATCATGAACAGCAAATGTATGTGTTTAGTGGTGAAATAAACCATATGTAAGGCTGAGGCTACACAGCGGCACCTATAATATGACCAAAGTTCACTCGATGCCCCTTCTACTTTGCTGTGCAATACATGAGAACTAAGACCGCTACAAGCATGTGCAAAAAATGCGACAAGGATGGACTTCTTGCGACTTACTTGTCTCATTACCCTCTGAAAGGAATTGTCCACTACTATGACAACCCCTTCTTGAACTAAATGTTTGGCCCCGATAAAATACAAAAAACATACTCACCTCCTTTAACAAGGCCATAATGTTATGTTTTGTTTTTTTGTTTTTTTTTGCTTGTTTAAATCTGCAGTTATTTTTTCTTGACCTGCCGGTCAACCCCTTTCTAACTCATGAATGTTTTGGTGAAAAAAAAAATCTGTCAGCAGGGCAGAATGTCCGCTGCCGAATACTAAATTGTCCAATTGATTTCTTAATAGATCTTCATCTTCATAGGTAGGGGATTATGGGTGTTGGAAAAATATTAGAAAAATGTTATGGCCAAAGGTGTACAAAAGGTTCACCATGCCCCATGTATCCTAAGTTTTAAGATCCATTTCAAATGGAATCTTTCAGCAGGTTTTTGTTATAGTATCTAAAGACAGCAGGCGATAGAGGCTGGTACACAGAATTCAGGGATGTGTCACTTGTAGAAGTGTCTGCTGTTGTGTACTAACTGAAGGATTTGTCACTAATAGATTAACGTTGCTGGACTACATTGGTCCAGCAACGCCCCCTCCTGTGATAAGCACCTCACAGTCTATTGACTTGGTACATGACAAGCCTGGTGTGGGCGGGGTTAGCTTTCTCAGCTCTGCTTCATTCTACATCTAAAAGCTCCGATTGTGTCAGAACGTCTGGACCCAGTAAACTAAGTGATACATTGTTGGATTCAGCTCCTCTTTGCCTACATTACACTGCTCTCAGATGAGGTAGCAAAAACCTGCTTTGAGCTTGAATATTTGCTGGCAAGTGGGCTGTAGACAAGGAAATTATATTCTCCAGTTGGATTCTGGGTCAGAGCGAACCCAATCTTTTTGCTCAACTCAAATAATTATTTTTTTTTTAAAGTGATGTGGCTGAAAATGTATATGAAAATGCTCCAAAGCGTCAATGTATGAGCAGGAATGTTACTATATTGTACTTTTCCTAATGCAGGGACAAAGCTGGTGGCTACGGCATTCAGTCTCTTGGAGGAATGCTAGTAGAAAGCGTGCATGGGGACTTTCTAAATGTAGTTGGATTTCCCTTGAATCACTTTTGCAAAAAATTGGCCGAGCTCTATTACCCGCCACCCAGTCATACCATACACAGAGAGAAGCATGATTCTATTCCTTATGTTGAGAGTTTTGAGAACCTCAGTGATGTTGAAAAAGACTGCACGTTTGCCAACAAAACCTGCGAAGCGAAGAAAGGAGGACACGATCGGGTGTGTAAAGCTGACAGTCCGAGATCCCCTGTGTCCAGTTTTCCCGGCCTTCACAATGGGATTGAAAAAAGGCCTAAACACTGTGCCCAGAAATTGTCAAAACTCACTGACCTCCTTGATGGCTTCAAAGCATCCAAGGTAATGGGATTTTTCTATGCTGAGAGTTAGTTTATTGGCAACAATAAAGGCTCAGATTAATGATCCTTTAATTATAGCGTTGATTGACATAGCGGTACATCGTATGTTAAGACTTTGCATATTAATCTCAAGAGCTGAGCCTGATTTACCTCCCTGTGGATTGGGATTAGACACGGATGAGAATTTATGCAGACTTTCTATCGCGGTAAACGTCTGCCAGAATTTGCTAAGCTCCTTGGCCATCTGCTGATTCAGTGTCTACTCAGGGAGAGAGGGGTTAAATATTCCTTTGGTTCCCCCAAATTATTAGGCGGTATAACCTACTGTAAAGTGCCTTTAATCTGACACAAGACAATGAATGTGATGGTAGCCCAATACAAGACCCCGACTTATACAGCACCAATTATTATACTGGCAGATTTTTTTTTCTATGCTTTTCTTTGACCAGTTAATAATCTGTAAAGTCATGTAATTGCAGGGTTAAAGGAATTATTCTGTAAACTGAAGATCTGGATCCCCATCTTTTAGCTCCTGTAATGATGCAAAGTATGAAAATCTATGTAATATGTATAACGCCTGCTCTAAAGGTCTGTGCAGTGTACACCTGTGTCTGGAATTGGGTATATTTTCATCAGGAATAAATAGAGCAAAAGAAGAAAATGGCGGGCACTGCTAATATGCCAAATAATCCAATGACAGAGGTGTGCCACCACTGTGCCCATATAACATAAACATTTGAAACCAAGAAAAAGCAGGCACAATAACCGGTGCACACTCCTAATGCATCCGTGAAAAAGAGCTTTATTGAACAACATAAAGTGCACATGCATAAAAACGAGTAAAAACACTAAAACCACAGACAAAATGGCTACACTGAATCATGTTGACATATGTAAGAATGGAAAATGTCTTCCTCAGATTATATCACAATTGTCTAAATGTAAATATGGATATAAATGTAATTCCAGGAAAGATATCCTGGCATTAAATGGAATCTGTCACCCCATTTTTCGAGTATCAGGTGCCGGCACCGCCATCAGAGGCTTATCTACAGCACTCTGTAATGCTGTAGATAAGCCCCCGATGAAACCTGAAAGATAAGAAAAATGAGTTCTATTATACTCACCCGGGGGGGCGGCCCGGTCTTGGTCCGATGGGTGATGCGGTCCGGCGCCTCCCATCGTCTAACGGTGACATCCTCTTCTTTGCTGCCTGTCGTGGCTCTTGCGCAGGCGCACTGCTCTGCCCTGTTGAGGGAAGAGCAGAAAACTGCAGTGCGCAGGCGCATTGCAGGACTCTGCTCCCAACAGGGCAGAGTAGTGCGCCTGCGCAAGAGCCACGACAGGCAGCAAAGAAGAGGACGTCACCGTTAGAAGATGGGAGTTGCCTGACCGCAACACCCATCAGACCAAAACTGGACCAGGACCACCCCAGGGTGAGTATAATAGAACTCATTTTTCTTATCTTTCAGGTTTCATCGGGGGCTTATCTACAGCATTACAGAATGCTGTAGCTAAGCCCCTGATAGCGGTGCTGGCACCTGATACTCGAAAAATGGGGTGACAGATGTAGACTTGTACAAATTTTTTTTTTTTTTTTAAAGGGAATCTCTACAAACAAGGTGCAGTTAGTATTGCCAAAAATAAGCTGTAAAATCATTATCTGGCATGTGGGATGAATAAAAGTATCTATTAATATGTCAATTTAACATGTTAACGGGAAACAATATGAAGGACCAACCATTATATTATATAAAACATTCCATACATATATCAACATGGAAGGTACAAAGCATATCCCCAAAATCTCATCAACATTATCTAACATGCATTACAAATGAAAGGCACCTTGTATGCTAAGGAGGTGTCCATTTAGCATAATAATAGAAGGTACATACTTGCCAAGTAATTAATGTGGAGCCATATGAAAGATCCCAAACTTCCCTAATATGGAAGATAAGCTCTTTTTCACGGATGCATTAGGAGTGTGCAGCGGTTATTGTGCCTGCTTTTTCTTGGTTTCAAATATTTTTGTCAGGATTGTTACCTTTTACTTTTGTATTATATCCTGTAGCAAAAAAATGTATTTTTAACACCTAATCGGCAACCTAAACCTTGTGCCGGCGCGAAGCGGAGATAAATGGCAAGCGCTCTGATTTCCACTACTTGTCTTCTGTTTACAGACATTGTTTGCTGCATCTAAGCTGAAGGTCTTTGATAAGTTGAAAGATAAAGGTGCGCTGAAGGCCATGGAAATTGCGGATAAGATTAATGCTTCCCTACATGGAACTGAAAGGCTTCTTGATGCTTGTGTTGCCCTTGGCCTGCTGGAGAAAACTCATCAAGGTGAATCTTAGTGGTAATTTATTTCTATGTAATGTTGTAGTCTGCAAGACCTTAAAATGAAAACGAGAAATCTATCAGAATATGGTAGCCATCCTGGGCGATATTAGTTTTCACAAGGGAAACTAATATTGCTAAACTTCATACGAGTTTCTGAGCTTACACTTTAATTTTCGATGGCTGTTTGCTAACATGCAAGGGAATGATGTTAAAGGGAACATGTCATGTTAAAAATCGGCAGGCAGGATGCTATAAAGCCGGAAGAGGTGATCAGATTAATATACAAATTTGTGGGAAAAGTTTCAATATAAGTTAGTATAAAAGGAGGAGGTCAGAACTTATTGTTGTAGGAGAGGTGCTCATAAGCAAAATGTAATCCATAAAGTGAAAAGCAGCACTCTTGAAAGGGTTCAGTTGGAAAGAGAGTGCTGTCTGGTATTAACCAAATCTGCAGTGAAGGCTACAAACTGATCTTCCTGTACAGTGAGGCAAGCTTCAGAATCCATGTCATCCTAACCTCTAATGTGTATACTCTCCCCCAACAAAAGAAGGATCGGGCTGTTTGATTTCAACATGCCCAATCATTTTATTCCTGAGGGATGTAAGCTGCCACTAGAGAGATTTGGCAGCCGCCTAGTCAACTCCTATTAAAACCGCATGCACACGTGGCATATTGCTAGGGTTTGCTATTTTTACCCTTGCTGTTATTCCAATTATGAGGACCCACACCAATCTATAGAAATAAGGGGCGCCAGTGCTACATAACGGTCAGTAATCCTTGTACTTCATTACAGCATTCTCAACCCAATACTTGCAGGTACAGTGGTTTTGTGGTGTAGTTCTCTGCAACTTGCCGAACTTTGTACAATATGCATCGAGGTGTTGTCGGTGTATTATTCATTTAGTTAACTAATTTAGAAAATATTGATCTATGATGTTAATTAGGCTGTTTTGTATCTCCCCGTTTGTGGAATTTTATACGTTATAATTGCATTTTGTTTAATTGTATTTTGGCATTTTTTTTCTTTTACATAAAATTTGTATTAAAAATAATTTAAAAAATTTACTCCGTAATGATGTTAATAAAACAGCCAGCTCGCCAAACAAATATAAGCTCTAATACTGTTCTATCAATGGAATAATAAGTTACCTGTCTCTCAAAATGTTGCCCCAAGCAATTACTTATTTATTTTTTACAAATTTCTGAATGCATTCACCACTTAAAGTGAACCTATCCTCAGCAAATGACCTTCTTTACTTCAAGTTTTTGTGTTACATGTATTTTTTATTTACCGTATATACTTGTGTATAAGCCGAGATTTTCAGCCCATTTTTTTGGGCTGAAAGTCCCCCTCTCGGCTTATACACGGGTCATATACCTGGGGGTCGGCGGGGGTGTCAGAGATCATACTTACTTGTGCTGCCGCGGTCTCTGCAGCCTCGCTTCTCCACTGTCTCCCTTCCTGTCTTCAGCGGTCACATGGTAACGCTCATTACACTCATGAATATTCATGAGTGTAATGAGTGGTACCACGTGACCGCGGAAGACAGGAAGGGAGATGGTGGAAAAGCAAGGCTTAAGGGACCGCAGCAGGATGGGTGAGTATAGCGATATTCACCTGTCCCCCGGTCCATCGCTGCTCACCGCTGTCTGCTTCATCCTGTGTCAGTGACGTTTAGGCAGCAGGGGATGCGGTGACGTGGTTAGTGCGCGCTGCCCCTCTGCTGGCTGAACAGTCACTGACACAAGAAGCGGCAGACAGCGGCGATGGACCCAGGAGAGGTGAGTATGACTTTTTTATTTTGCAGCAGCAGCATATGGGGGCATATTCTATGGAGCAGCATATGGAGGCATAATCTATGGAGCAGTATATGGGGCATATTCTATGGGGCAGCATATGGGGGCATTTTCTGTGGGGCAGCATATGGGGGCATAGTCTATGGAGCATCATATGGGGGCATAGTCTATGGAGCAGCTTATGGGGGCATATTCTATGGAGCAGCATATGGGGGCATATTCTATGGAGCAGCATATGGGGGCATATTCTATGGAGCAGCATATGGGGGCATATTCTATGGAGCAGCATAGGTGGGCATAGTCTATGGAGCAGCATATGGGGGCATAGTCTATGGGGCAGCATATGGGGGCATAGTATATGGGGGCATAGTCTATGGGGCAGCATATGGGGGCATAGTCTATGGAGCAGCATATGGGGGCATAGTCTATGGATTCCACCCTTGGCTTATACACGAGTCAATAAGTTTTTCCAGTTTTTTGTGGCAAAATTAGGGGGTCGGCTTATACACGGGTCGGCTTATACACGAGTATATACGGAATTGTCGCGGTCCCTACCTGCGCGCTCCTGCTCCCTGGCGCGTCCCCGCGCCCGGCTGCCGGGTCCCTCGGCGTCGGGCGCCTGCGCACTCTCTCTCTCCTGGCGCGCAGGCTCCTGGGAAGAGTGACGCACTGGTCCCACCCCCAACATGGCGGCGCCCATCGGCTACTTATGCTCGGCGTCTGGACAGGTAAGACGCCTGTCTAACGATTGCAGTGACGCTGTCTTCTTTGGAGCGCTCTCTGTGTCTCATGCCACCTCGTTCCTCTGCCGTTTTCTGCGCTACCTCTGCTAGCTCTTCCCCTGCACCTTCTGCCATTCCTTGCCCTCCTTTGTTCCAGTATCTTTCCTGTCCTGCTCCTTCCGTCTACTTGTCTGGTCCTCATACTGTCCCTGTTTGTTTGCCTTGCTTTCCGTCTAGTTTTACCAGTGCTTTCTCTTTATTGCAGTCTCCAGCTATTGCCACCCTCTGTGCTTCGGTCCTGCACTCTGCCATTCTCCGTGGTCTCTCTGTCCCCCTGTGCCTAACAGTTCGCATACGTCTGTGCCTCGTTTCCAGCCAATAGCCCCAGTCGTCCCTTTGGTTCCGGCCGCCGCGGCTCTATCCTCTGGGGGGCCTGCCCCTAACACTCCCTGTATAAGGGGTGGCCTCACCTGGGTGCATGCCCTCGGGGGGCTCTGGAGCCGTGACCCAGAGGGTCCACTTCTGGGTTGCCTCTACGTCTCCTCCCTGCAACAGCAACCGTAACAGGTATCTTTTTAAATGGGATTTTTTTTTTCATATCTCAATGTTTATTAAAAAAATAAAATGGTAATCTTGCAGTTTTCACATTGACTTTTTTTTAGGCTTGTACGTCCTGTCTTTTCAAGGAGAATTTTTAGCAAGATTCCTAAAGCTACGTCCACACGGTCAGTAACCGGCAGCGCTTTGAACACAGCACATGTCCGTTGCGTCCAAAGAGCTGCCTGCTTTTGAATGCTGGTGATTCCGCATGTGTTATTTGAACTATGCGAAATCACCATGTAGTATACATTGCACTGGTGTTATTTATCTTGTGGAAACTCGCGTCTCCACAAGATAAATAGATGTGCTGCGGTCTGTAAAGACACGCCTCCTGTGCGTGTGCACACATAGTGGGCATGGGATTTCTTGAAATACCATCCATTATGCTGTAACATACCGCAGCGTTTATTGACCGTGGGAACATACCCTTAGAGGCAGGATTACAATGGTGGATCGGATCCATTATGCATACAGTCATGCATAGGTCAATTGCAATAGTTGATGTCACAAAAGACCCTCAAACCTTCTCGATTTTTTTTTGCGTAGGCTTGATAAGACACTTCAATACAAAAGATAGGATTACGGTCTGACCCTTGTGGCTTTGTACACATGTTGTTTCCTGAAACAGGAAGTTAATGTATAAGGCTATGTGCACACGTTGCGGATTCTGCTGCGTTTCCGCAGCGGTTTTGGCCCTGCGGAATGCAGCAGTTCCGCTGACATGGTACAGTACAATGAAAGCCTATTGGTTTTCGAAAGCGCTGTGCTCACGCTGCGTTTTTTTCCGCGTGGTTTTGCTGCGGTTTACAAACCGCAGCATGTCAATTGTTTGGGCGGTTTCCGCAGCGGTTTAACACCTTTAACATAGTAGAGCTGTGAAACCGCAGGGCAAAACCGCAGACCAAAATGCAGGAAAACCGCAGGTCACTTTACCTATTGTGGGGATGTGACTCGCTCAGGTGCAGCGGGAGACAATCAGGAGACCGGTTCTTCCAAAGTTCATGAGGTTTATTTCTGTCATAAACCATAAAACAGCGTATCACCAAAAATAGCCTCTAGCTTAGGCAAACAAAACATAAACCTTCGTGGTTGCAGACTCAGACCGCGAGTCTCAGCACATGCTGGGAGGTGTAGTCCTCCCCACATACAGCTCCCTGGTTCAGGAGCAGGTCACATTATAAGGCTGTAGCCACACCCACGTTCACAGCAGCTGACTGGTCACATGACTGTGACCTCACCACAGGTCCTTCAAACAAAAACAATAACAATATCTGGTATGCTTTACTTCTGCCTTACATTATGGAGATAAGCCATTTATGAGACACATATCTCCCATCAATTACACGACCCTTAGCCCTGCCACATACCTCCCCCCTCTGCCTAAAGCCGTGGGGCTTGGCACTTTCACCTACCAGGCAAGGGATTCTGGAGAGGGCATCGGCATTCCCATGTAGCTTCCCGGCCCTATGCTCTACATGGAAACTGAAGTCTTGTAGGGCTAAGAACCAGCGGGTGACCCTAGCATTCTTGCCCTTGGTTTCCCTCATCCACCTGAGTGGGGCATGGTCGGATATTAACCTAAACTTCCGTCCGACCAGGTAGTACCGTAATGTGTCCACTGCCCATTTTATGGCCAAACACTCCTTCTCTACAACTGAGTAATTTCTCTCACAAGAAGTCAACTTCCTACTCAAGTAGAGAACAGGATGCTCCTCCCCACGTATCTCTTGGGAAAGGACAGCTCCTACCCCGACATCTGAGGCATCTGTCTGGAGGACAAATTCACGTTTAAAGTCTGGGGCCACCAAAACGGGCTGCTTACAAAGAGCTCCCTTCATTTCTTGGAAGGCTGACTCTGCTTCTTCGGACGAGCTGACCATCACTGACTTTGTCCCTTTAAGCAGATCGGTTAGAGGTGCAGCCATTGTGGCGAAGTTTGGGATAAACCTCCTGTAATATCCCACAATCCCCAGGAAGGCTTTAACTTGCTTCTTTGACAGAGGTCTCGGCCATGTTTGAATTGCCTCCACTTTATTGATTTGGGGTTTGATCTCGCCACGCCCCACTACATATCCGAGGTACTTGGCTTCTTCTCTCCCCAAGGCACACTTCTTCGGGTTTATTGTAAACCCCGCCTCTCTTAGAGCGTCAAACACTGCTTGGACCTTTTCCAGGTGAGTCTCCCAGTCCGGGGTAAAGATGACGATATCATCCAGGTATGCGGCAGCGTATAGCTTATGAGGTGCAAGGATTCTATCCATCGCCCTCTGGAAGGTTGCTGGAGCTCCCTGTAGGCCAAACGGCATCTGGACATACTGGAAGCACCCGTCTGGTGTGGAGAATGCCATCTTCTCCTTGGCTTCCTGTGCCATGGGGATCTGCCAATATCCCTTGGTCAGATCCAAAGTGGTTATGTACCTGGCAGGTCCAAGTCTCTCGATGAGCTCATCAACGCGTGGCATGGGATAAGCGTCGAACTTGGAGACCTCATTCAGCTTCCGGTAATCGTTGCAGAACCTCCATTCACCATCAGGTTTTGGGACCAGGACAATCGGGCTCGACCAGCCGCTCTTGGATTCCTCAATGACCCCGAGCTTCAACATACGCTGCACCTCCTTGGAGATTACCTCTCGCCGGGCCTCAGGAATACGATATGGTTTCACGTTCACCCGCACATGTGGCTCTGTCAGAATTTCGTGCTCCACCACCTTCGTGCACCCCGGCAACTCTGAGAACAGGTCGCGGTTTTTCTGGAGTAACTCCCGGCACTGCTGCTTCTGGGCCTTCGATAGAGTCTCCGCTATGGTAACGGCTCCAACCTCCCCTTCTAGGTTGCCCAGCAAGCACGGAGTTACCGCTGGCTCTCTATCTTGCCACGGCTTGATAAGGTTAACATGGTAAACCTGGTATGGCTTCCGTCTTCCGGGTTGGTGGATCTTGTAGTTTACGTCTCCCAGTTTCTCCACCACCTCATATGGCCCTTGCCACTTGGCCAAGAACTTACTTTCCACCGTCGGTATTAGCACGAGAACTCGGTCTCCCGGATTGAACTGCCTCACTCTGGCTGACCGGTTGTAGACCCAGGCCTGAGCCTCTTGTGCCTGGCGGAGATGTTCTTTAACAATGGGCATCACCTTCGCAACCCTCTGCTGCATCAGTGCCACATGCTCAATGACGCTTCTGTGGGGCGTGACTTCGGCTTCCCAGGTTTCCTTGGCTATATCTAGGAGACCTCGCGGATGCCGGCTGTACAGAAGCTCGAAGGGGGAGAACCCCGTGGAGGCCTGGGGAACTTCACAGATAGAAAACAGTAAATACGGTAAGAGACAATCCCAGTCTCTACCATCTTCCTCTATGACTTTTCTCAGCATGCTCTTCAGGGTCTTGTTAAACCTCTCAACAAGGCCATCTGACTGGATGGTACACTGAAGTCCTCAGCTGGGAAATTTGCAAGACTCTGCACAATTCTCTCATCACCTTGCTCATAAAAGGTGTCCCCTGGTCGGTCAGGATCTCCTTCGGCAAACCCGTCCGGGAAAACACATGGACCAGCTCACGGGCTATACTCTTCGCAGAGGAGTTTCTCAGGGGAATGGCCTCAGGATAGCGTGTGGCATAGTCCAGGATGACTAATATATACTGATGGCCCCGAGCTGATTTAACTAAGGGACCGACCAAGTCCATGGCAATTCTCTTAAATGGCACCTCAATAATGGGCAGTGGCACAAGAGGGTTCCGAAAATGAGATGTGGGGGCAGTTAACTGACATGTCGGGCAGGACCTGCAATAGTTTACTATTTCCCGGTGACACCCAGGCCAATAGAACCACTGTACAATCCGTTCCTGGGTTTTTTCCACCCCCAGGTGTCCCCCCAAGATGTGTGAATGGGCCATGTCCAACACTTTTCGTCTATAGGGGCCTGGTACTATTAACTGCTCTGCCACCTCCTCCCTTATTTTCGTGACCCGGTACAACAATTCCCCACTCAACATAAAATGGGGAAACCTTGTGTCTGCTCCCGGCTCTTGTGCAACCCCATTAATGACGGTGACATTGTTAAAGGCTTCCCTTAGTGTGGGGTCCCTATGTTGGGCAGTTCCAAAATTCTCCCCGGCCACCCCTAACTCCAGGATGTCAGGTACAGGGGACCCTTCCTCTTCATCCCCAACAAGGACACATAAAGGGAACTAGTCTGCCTCTGGTGGTGGCGATACCTCAGTGGGGTGGATTGGTTCCCTGCTCTTGCTAGCACACTCAGAACCCATCCCCCACAGATCCCAAAACAGACAGAAATCCCGGCCAATAATTATGGGATGCAACAAGTCTCGAACAACGCCAACTTCATGCGACTCGGTGCCATGCGCCGTTTCAATCTTCACCCTAGCCATAGGGTAGTCCTTTGCATCGCCATGTATGCACCGAACACCAATCTTTTTACCCGGGAGTATGTTTAGAGGAAAACTGGCCCTCACAAGGGTCACCAAGCTCCCGGAGTCCAGAAGCGCCATTACTGCTCGACCGTTCACCTTCACGGGACACGCTTGTGGCCCCTTGTTAGGTAGCGAGTTCACACTGCAAGCTGGATATGCGTAGTATGAACTACGGCGTCCCATGCTGCAGTCCATCTGCTCGGTGGTCTGGGGACAACGGGCCGCTATATGTCCTGGCCCATGACACTTCCAGCAAATAACACCCGAGGGGACCTTGGGCACCGCCTCCCCCGCCCCTTTTGACCTTGGACGCACCACCCCTTTTTGTGACTCCGCCCCCTGCTGGGACCCCCAATATGGAATGGGCTGCTTCCCCAAGGAACCTTCCATCCCCTGGTATCTCTCGACCAGCCCAACCAGTTCATCAGCATTTTGGGGATCACCCTGGGCAACCCAAGTCTGTAGAGGTCTTGGCAGAGAATGCACAAACCGATCCATCACAACTCGCTCTACCATCTGTGCCGGGGAAGCCGACTCTGGCTGCAGCCATTTCTGGACCAGGTGCAACAGGTCAAACATTTGGGAGCGCGGGGGTTTGTCCCGGAGATAGGCCCAGCGATGAACTCGCTGTGCCCTGGTAGTCATTGTTACCCCCAAGCGTGCGAGAATTTCCGCTTTTAATTTGGGATACTCTCTGGCATCTTGTACCGTCAGGTCAAAGTACGCCTTCTGGGGCTCCCCCGTTAGGTAAGGGGCCAGTACCTCCGCCCACCGCTCTGGCTGAAGTTTTTCCCTCTCAGCCACCCTCTCAAACACCGTCAGGAAGGCCTCCACATCATCCTCAGGGGTCATTTTTTGTAATGCGCGTCTTACCGCCTTCTCGACGTCGGTGGCATCAGCCCGACCTGGGGTTGGGGCGCTCGTCCTGCCCTCCTGGATGGCGGTTGCCAGAAGCTGCATCTGCTGCCGTTGTTCCTGCTGGCTCTGCTGGAACTGCTGCCGCTGCTCCTGCTGGCTTTGCTGGATCTGCTGTAACAACAGCTTGTTGGTTTCCTGCTGCAGTGCCTGGGACTGGACCAGGTGTTTCATGAGGTCCTCCATGATTCCAGGCAATGTTTGTTGCCCCGCTGCAAACTTCACCCAGGACATGCAGCAACTGTCTCAAGTCTCTGCTGGGACCGCTGCCCGCACGTGTACCACCAATTGTGGGGATGTGACTCGCTCAGGTGCAGCGGGAGACAATCAGGAGACCTGTTCTTCCAAAGTTCATGAGGTTTATTTCTGTCATAAACCATAAAACAGCGTATCACCAAAAATAGCCTCTAGCTTAGGCAAACAAAACATAAACCTTCGTGGTTGCAGACTCAGACCGCGAGTCTCAGCACATGCTGGGAGGTGTAGTCCTCCCCACATACAGCTCCCTGGTTCAGGAGCAGGTCACATTATAAGGCTGTAGCCACACCCACGTTCACAGCAGCTGACTGGTCACATGACTGTGACCTCACCACAGGTCCTTCAAACAAAAACAATAACAATATCTGGTATGCTTTACTTCTGCCTTACATTATGGAGATAAGCCATTTATGAGACCCATATCTCCCATCAATTACACGACCCTTAGCCTTGCCACACTCTGGTTTTACCTGTGTTTCCGCGCGGAAAAACCCGCAGCGGAATCCGCAACGTGTGCACATAGCCTAAAATAGCCCCCCGTGGCCGGTGTGAAAATTGTGAGATTTCTATTTTTTTATTTTAATACCATTTTGAGATATGTGAAAAAATATATATTACCAAAATCTTTTAAGAAATAACATTTATAATAAAAAAAAAAAAAGAAATCGGTAGTTCACGTTTGCTGCCTATGCTGTACACTACTAGTTCGTGATTGTGTTACAAAAAGGTGCTGGCTCCAGTGGCATACATATCTTACATTGGCTATACTCCTATAAATATTAGCAGATAACATTAGGTTGTTAATCAAACGGTAATAATAGCCGCTGTTAGAATATTTTCTCTCTTTGGTCAGAAGTTAATTCCTTTAATAAGGAGGATAGCTTGGTAGTAGCAAAGCGGCCATGACTGTCTGCCTCTTTATGACATTACCTTGTTGCCAATGTATTTAAATAATTTTCAAGGACGCTTCAACTGTGTAGGTGTTTTTAAGGATGTTATGAATAAATGCTGTCTAAAAGGGACCTTGATGGAGAAATAGCTGTCATAACAGGCTTACGGATTTGCTGTACAATGTGCATGTATGGTATGTATCTACAGGATTAGTATTCTTCAGCCTGTTAGACATTTACACAATGAAGATATAGGCTATGTTCACACGTTGTGTTTTTGCTGTGTTTTTTATGCAAATTAAAAGCTGCTTTTCACATTTTGTTAATTCTTGCAGCGTTTTTTTTCACCCATAGAAAGCAATGAGTAAGTGCAAAAAAGCAGCAAGAAAACATTGCTATCAGTTTTTGCAGCATTTCTAGTGAAAAAAGCAGGTTATGAAACCCAATTATTTTTGTGATGGTTCCCAAGTTGGACCCAAAATGTCTTAGCATCATCACACTTTTGCATGTCAGATCGGAATTAGTATAGTTTAAAGAAGTTATCCACTACTTGGACAACTTCCCATTCCACTTGCTTGGCCCCCATAAAATGCTGGCGCTCTTCCTGTGCTCCCGTTCTGTTGTTGTGATGCTAGAGCCCAATCAGTGCCGGTGTCATTCCCCGCCTCCTGTCGAATTGAGCATGAAGAGGAAGTCTGAGATCAGCTGCAGCCTGTACTCCCGCTTCATGTTCGATTTGTCCGAAGGCAACCCTGATGTGACACGTGACCACGGCACCCAAACAACCGCAATGGAGCCCCGAGAGAGCAAGTGCCGCTTGAACGGCGTCTGCACAGGAGGAGAGTATAGGCTTTATTATTTTATGGGGCCAAACCTTTTTTTTTTATCAAGAAGGGGTTGTACCAGTATTGGACAACCCGTTTAATTAAACTAGTGATATGTGTAAAAGTAAACAGGCTGAGCCTCTCAATGCCCAACCAATGTGTGACATTGAACAGTTCCTGACCAACTGAATATTCCTAACCAATGTGTGAAAGTAAACTATTCCCGACTAAAGGGGACTTTACACATAGCGATATCGCTAGCAATATCGCTAAAGCGTCACCGATTTTGTGACGCAGCAGCGACATTGTGAGCGATATCGCTATGTGTGATACTTACCTCCGACTGGCTCCCCCGCTGTATATCGCTAATTGCACGAGATCGTCCACGTCCATTTCTCGTCGGCTGCTTCCTGCTGGGACCGACGAGCGACGCATGGACGCGGGCGGAGGACGTCATCATCGCCGCGTGTGGAAGGTAAGTAACGACCGCTGCTGCGTCGCTACGTCGCTGGTGAGATCTGCCTGTTTGGCAGCTCACTAGCGATCATTTAGCGATGCACCAGCAATCCTGACCGGGTCATATTGTGGTCGGGATCGCTGGTGCATCGCTAAATGTAAAGGGGGCTTAACTTGATGCATTGCCAATGTGTTAGGTAAGCAGTAATTGACCAATTCAACTCCCCCCACCATCACCACCCTCCTGTGTTTTCTCTTGAAGTTGGTATTTTTTCATGAGCTCATGTGAACTTTTTGTTCCAAATAATCACTTTTTCAGACCTAAAAAAACCTTTTCCACTAACTGATTTGATCAAATTGCTCCTTTTTCCAAAAATGTTTTGTGGTGTCACACATGTTTTTCATCATTGGCCTAAACCTTGCATTGTTCATGCTTGAATGGCGGAAGCAAAGCTGAAAAAAAGCGCAGCAACAAAACCTGCTTTATCTGCAGCTTTTTTTGCTGCCAAGAGATCAGGTTTTGGCTGCAGAAAAAAAAAGCGTGTGACCATAACCATACAATTCAGTTCAGTAATTCGGCACCAAGTGGAAAGTAATGGGGCACAAATCTGAATTAAAGAGCACCAATCCTCAAATTGCACCCCTCCTTTATTTTATTGGATCAATCATGAGAAAAATTAAACACTTCTCTAAGAGTAATTAAAAAATGTTTTTTTTTTTTAAATTCTCAGCCGCACCTTAATCCACAGTGCAGAACGTGATCGTTCTCCGGTGAACAATGTGATCTCACAAACTGTGTCAAGATCTCGCTGCCTAAAGCGGAGAGATCGTGTTCGGTGCTGTGAAATGAAGGAGGATCACAGCTGTACTGTGGCGGTCATAGTCTCACTTTATTAGGACAGGTGTGGCTGCTGCGCTTCTGTCTGCATGACTGCCAGTCTTGTAAACTCTGCCCTCTATTCTAACCAGCTGGAGATGACGCAATTTATAGCGGTGACAGTCATGCTGTGTGACTAGTAGATAAAATAGGAGGCTCCATGATGCAGTCCTTGTGAGAATGTAACAGGGAAGAGCAGGTGGAATCTGATCACCTGCTGCAGGTCAGGCACAACTCTGCTGAGAGTAGTAGTGAAGTGGTATTCCTCTCGTATAGACTGCTTCTCCACCCATTGAAGAAGACCGAACAGCTAATTACAGTTGCGAAAAATGAGAAAAAAACATTGTGGGTGCTGTCACTAATAAGACAAGGCTGAGAAGGTGCAGAAAACCCAAGAAAATTTGACAGCAACTATTTTCAAAATCTACCATATATATATATATATATATATATATATATATATTTATTTATTTATTTATTTATTTTTCATCAGTTTTGCAGAGTGAAGCAGCAGTGACACCTATCCTAATAAAAGGAAGCTATGGCCCTCATAGTATCAGAATGATGTTCTTTCATTCCCCACACATTGATCTCGCCAGTAATCCAGCGCAGAGAGCAGCGTGCAGAGTTTGGTGCATAGAGGAGCGCAGTGGTTATTGGTCTTTATTCCTGCATATTAGAAGCAAGTGTAGTGCAATCCAGAGGATTATAGCACGCTCCTTAAAGGGAATCTATCAACAGGCTTTTACTATGTAAGATGAAGACAGCATGCGGTAGGGCGTAAAACACAGATTTCAGCAATGCCTCTTGTATCAAGCTCTGTGCTTTTGTTTGCTAAAAATTGTTTTAGTTCTAGGAGCTTATCCTTACTCTGACCCAGCAGCGTGTGCCTTCTGGTCCAGCAACACCTTCTCCTTTTGATAGGCAGGCACCTCACGTTCTATTGACTTTGTATATGTACAGCAGGGTTAGCTGTGATGTGGGCGGGGTTAGCTTCCTCAGCAGTGCTTCATTCTAAATCTAAAAACTCTTAATTGTGTCTGAACGGCCTCGCCCAGTAGTCTGTGATACATCTTTGGATTTGGATTCTCTATACCTATATCTGCCTGCTCTCAGATGAGGTAGCTAAAACCTACTGCCAGATTCTCTTTAAAAAAAACAAAACAAAAAAGGTGATCTAAAAAGAAGGTTTTTGGCTAGATGATGGCTTTCAAAGCAATCAGTTTCTATATAAAATAAACCAATATAAATTAAAGTTCTTTTTAAAATGTTACGTTTGTGATGGGTCCACTTTGAGAGCAGATTTGTCATCAGACTATACTATCCAGTGGGCAGCATAGTATTCGAGCAAGTCGGCTCGCCTGGCATTTGACTAATAGGAGTATTGAAAGTACACTGAACCCTGTGGCCCTGTTTCATCATTTTGCTTTTTTTTTTTTTTTTTTTTTTTAAATCTCCTTTCCTTTTTTGTGTTTTGGTTTTAGTTGCTGGTTTTGGTGCCAACATGACCAAAATGAGGCACGCAGTTCATGAATTTGTCGCAAAGTAAAAAATGGACTTTCTTCTGATCTTGAACTGCTTTTGTGACTTTTAGAGCCAAAATTTTGGCCTACTCAAAAATACACAGACTTTTAAAAGTTGTAATTGATGAATTGGGCTAAAGGATCTAGAATTGATAGACTCCACTCACAGAGCAGGAAATGAAAAAATAAATGGAGCACCTAAAAAAAAAAAATATGGACTAAAAAGGCAAAACAATAGAATCATGAATACAGGAAACTCTCAATTCACCATTGCCTTTGCACCTTGTTTTTGTTCATAGTTGAGTCTGGTGTATTCATAAGGAGAGCCCTCGCCATGCCTCCTCAGTGGTGATTGGCGGCTGCCTGTTGTATATCGGCTTGCACGGCTTTCAGTCAGACACTGTTAGGAGTGCGGGGGTACAGTCTCCTCATGCATAATCTGCATTTTTGGTATTCCATGGCAGTCGATGAAGGACAGGGTTAGTCAGATCAAGCAAGCAGTGTTCTCTGTTAGCAGGTCATGGCTCAGGCCGAGCGTCCAGAGTGGAAAGGACATCGTGCTCCCTAATAATGTAATAAAACGTGAAAATGGTTTAAATTGGTCAGATGGCCCCTTTAATGTGGTGAATATAAAGATGGATGCTCTCTTCACATGGAATGCTACTGGTTGAAATGATGAACAGGTTTGATTAGTGGTCTTTAGTTTTGTGGGGGGGGGGGGTTTACTATTTTTTTGGAATGTGATTTCTTGTTTAGTTTTAAAGCAAGGAAAATGACTGTGATTCATACATGTATGTAATCTAATTGCTGTTGGCTGTGTAATATCGAAGTGCGAGAGCTTCAGTGTGAGACATGTTGGTAAGCTCATTTGCTTCAAGGGCGGCATGTTAGAATGAAATAAGCCGGGGGGAGGCAGTCCTCCTTTAGTTCAGTAAGTGCAATTTCTATTTTCCATGTGTTACACAATGCTTATGGTCCTCAACATGTTTATACAGTTGGTCATGTTCTCATGGTATGTGGATACAAGCCTCTCAGTCTTAATTTTCAGCAAATCTTGGGGTTTGGTCTGTGAAAAAAAAACCTGCTATACTAAATGACATTACATAATTTGTTTCATCTTTTCTCTTTTTAGTGTATAGCAACACAGAATTGGCTAATACATATCTAGTTTCTGATGCTGCTTTTTCAATCCATGAATATATTCTCTTCTCCAATGATCATGTATGGTCCCATTTTACTCATCTGGAATCCACCATAGTAGAAGGAGGACACCAACATCATAAAGCCATTCATACAACGTGTAATAAGGTAAATATGGGACATTTGTGTTTCATATATTGAACCTTTATTCAGTCTTTTAACATTCTTCTGAAACCTTATTTTACATTAAAATGAACCTTCACCACCAAGCCTAAATGTGACTATGCATTCCCATGTATAGACACCATACCTGGTGCTCCCTGCCCTGCTTCTTCCACCTCTCCCTTGCCAGATTAGTTGCTCAAGGCATGCAGAAAGTTTCTCTTCCATGGGATGGACATAGCACCAGCGTCTATTGAGCTTGTATATCCCAGTCCAGAGGAAAGGCAGAGAAAGCATGGTCCAGACTTTTCACAACATTCGTCATGCCCTCCGTACCTTAAGTTTACATTACAGAATAACACCTAGTTCAATAATTACCAAGATAAGTGAAATCCAATATAATACCTGGATTTATGACTCACTACATGGACACAGTTCACACTTCCACCAGAAGGACTTCAGACAACTAAGAACATCATTCCAACTGCCTCTCCATTTGTAAGAAAATGCTAATTCGATTTTCCTTGACTCTTCTTTAGGAGGCATCACACCTCCCACCTAATGAACAGAATATCCTACTGTAGTATCCCTTAAATGTTGTGCTTTTTTCTTATTAATCCATTTGTTATCTTGCCTGAAGAAGGAGCCACTGTGCTCTGAAAGTTTGCAAACATATTATTTTCTGGTAAGCCAAAGGTATCACCCTGATAATACTTTTGTCATCATTGGGCGGAAAAGTATTCACATCGATTTTTCTGGCTAACACGGTGCCACAATATAATTTATTATTGTACATTAGGCTATACTTAAAACTTTTTTATACTTGGCATTATCAGGGTTTTCTGGGGTAATGTATTCCAAAGAACTGGTGCAGCTCAAGGAAAGTCTTAAAGACAAGTGTGAGGCTCAGTTTCTGGTGAATGATAATCTTACATATCATCACGGAGAGCATGGGTAAGGTGATAGATAAAGATGAGGGAGAGGATTAGGGCGATGCAGTACCATGGAGAGCTTTGTGGCTGAGTGTGATAAGTTTATATTATAGTCTCTAGCAGATTGACAACCAGTGCAATAGCTGACACAGGGGTGGACTGAAATGAGCCTGGCTGCTACATTCAGGATATATTGTAGAGAATCGAAAAGGTCGGTTTCAGGAAAGATTGGAGTCAATTATAACCTCAAGGCGGAAGGTGTGTTGCTTGAGAGTTTTGGTGGTTCCACACATGGAAATGTCAGGATTGGTAGGTTTGTTGGATGGAAGCACAAGAGGTTCAGTTTTGGAGACATTCAGTTTCAGATGGAGAACATTTGGTTACAGACAGAGAACAGGTAGGCACTGGTAATTCGTAGTAATCGGGGTAATATTGGGAGATGTGTATAATGGATATCATCAACATAGAGATAGTACTGAAAGCCAAACTTGCTGAAAGTTTGTCTAAAAATAGGGGCTGTGGAAAGAGAAAAGACAAGGGGGCTTTGTACTGCAGCATGAGAAACCCAAAGAATCAGAGAAAGAGTTGGAGAAGGGCCAACAAATTATACAATGGGAGCCGTTAGAGGAGTTGGAGGAGAACGAAGAGAGAGTGGTATCCTTTTGACTGATCAAATGCAGTGTAGTGAGCAGAAGTTGGTGATCCACAGTATCAAACGCTGCAGAGACCCAGAAGAATCAGATGAGCATAGAGACCATTAGATTTGGCAGTTAGTAGATAATTAGCGACCTTAGTAAGGGCGGTCACTGTAGAGTGTGGAGACCAGAATGTAAAGGGTCAAGAAGAGGTTATCTGAAAGATAGCAGATTAGTTTGTGTTTCAGGACTTTAGTGATGAAGTGGAGATTAGAGACAGGTCTGTAATCAACAGATTAGTTCTGATTAAGAGATCTATATGTACTTTTTTTTTTTTAAGTAATTGGGTCTTGACATCATGTTTTGAAAGGGGGGGAAAGGTACCTGAAGAAAGAGTTTGGGGACATTGATGGCTAAATGTTTCATAAGTAGCTGTATGTTTATGGCGTGAAGGTTTCTGTGTGTGTGGTGTTTGTGTAAGGAGACAAGTCTCAACAGAGAAGGAAAGAAGGTAGTGGTGAGAGAGTAGGAGGGGGAAGTTAGTACATAATTAGTACACTGAGCAAAGTTGGAAGAAGACCTGGTCCAGTGTGTTACCATCTTCATGTGTATGAGCGTTAAGCTGTGAAAAGCCTAGAGAGGAGGATAGAGATAAACGACGAGAGGAAAACAGAGAAATTGAATTATCAATGAGGATGTTAAGGTCCCCCATAATGAGTGCGTATGTCACTGGATAAAATGTGGAGAAGCTAGGTTTCAAAGTGATCCAGTAAGTGGTGGGTTAGGCCCACAGGGTGGTACGCAACTGCCACTTGCAGGAAGAAAGGGTGGGAGAGTCTGACTGTGTTGGCTTCAAAAGAGAGGAATCTGAGTGAGCACAATGGGGGCATGACCTATAAAGCCCCCAGCTTTCAGTCATAGAGGCATGCCCAAACTGCCTACAGTCATTGCTCACAGCATTGCGAACGGTGCCTGCAAGCACATCTCGGCATTTTGACTGACGTGTCGCTCTGTAGCGCCTGTGTGCAGAGCGAGCTGGCAATCTAGGTGCCATGGCATACCTGCAGGCAACGTTCCCAATGCTGTGTGCAAGAGCTGTTGTCACTTTGGGCATGCCTCTGACTGAAAGCTAGGGGCTCTCAGGAGGACTGTTCTCTAGGTTATCTCCTATACCTCCAGGTGTACAGAATTTACACATTCTCTTCTATCTTCACCACGCCATGGCTTTCCTCCGTTCCGGTCTTTGAAAGGTCTCTCATGCTGGTTAGCAAATCTTGCTTAGTTGGACTGAACAGCAGAAAAGTGCCTAGTGACATGTTTGTGTTGTGTGTAAGCACAGTACTTACAGCAGTACCTTACTTCTTGTAATAGAGGAAATGAAGGCAAGCTGTAGATAGTGTCAATGCTGAAATAAAGCTAGATGAATCAGAAGTCCTTTTTATAGGTAATCCCATACACAACAAGCCCTTTGAGCATCAAAACAACTGTGGAGAGCAGACAATGGCATGATGATGAAAATTAAATGTTATTCTGAGCTATGGTGGCATCAGCTAACGAGCTTTCGGACACATAGGAGAATTTTTAAGCACTGAATCCTCCTTTTTTATGTTTGTGGTGGAAACTTGGAGATCTGAAAAGAGCAAATGTTTTTTGCTTAATATACAAGAAAAAATGTGATCCAAAAAGTAATAGTAAGGGGCGTGGCTATGCCGTGAACGGGAGAGGACGCTGGCTAGGAGAGCTCCTCATCATCCTGCTGGACCCTGGACCACCTCCTGGTGGCTTACCTGACGCTGGCTGGACCCCCTTAGACGTCGGGACCCCCTGGGTACCCCGCGGCAGATCGGGAGGCAACTTCTGAGAACAGGGGAGACAGGAGCGGGCTGCTAATCCCCCACGAGGCGGCGGCCATCTTGGACGCGCAGCTCAGCTACTGAGAGCTGCAGCGTCGGCTTACACCGCTGCCGGGCAGTGAAGATACCGGCTGACAATCTTGAGGGGAAGCGCGGTGAGTGCCCTGAAAAAGTGGGCCCTGCGTGGTATCCCTCTTCTATTAATTGCTCACTGCGCCGGCTGGCGCCATTACTAAGGGAGGCTCTGTATACCCTCCCCCACTGCAGCTGTCTCTGTGGGGCCCCCCTTTCCCTCCCCTGGCCACAAGGAACTGTGCTGAACGAGGCTGGCTGCCGTCCTCATAATCCCTGTGGCATCCCTCTGTGGCCTGAATTACAATTAACTATTACCAGCCCTGCTGTAACCCCCTGTGGTGGGTGATACCCGAACCACACGTTTTCAGCTGTTTCATTAGACCGCACTGCAGATAACCATGAGCCGACTTAAAGGGTCAGGAGCGGCGGAAAAACTGAAGGAGTTTGTCAGACCTGACCCCGCTGAAAGTGCACGACATAATAGGAGCACTTCCTCTCAAGTTCAGCGCAAAAATCGTCCTTCTGGGGGCGAGGAGGAGACGGAACAGGAGGAATTGACCCTTAAGCAGGCATCTGAGCAGTTGATGCGCGCTATCTCTTTGACCAGGACATCCCTGACGGAGAAAATTGAGGATGTTTACACGGAGGTGGGGAGACTCCGTCAGGATATGCAGGCCATGAAGGGACGCATTACAGAGGTGGAGACGAGGGTGTCCAAGGTGGAGGATACCATTACACCTATGGAGGCTAAACTAACCAAGGTGGCGGGCTCCATGAATGCTTGGAAGCAGAAGGCGGATGATTTGGAAACAATGCGCCGGAATAATATCCGCATCGTTGGGCTGCCTGAGCGCTCGGAAGGTCAGCATCCTGAGCAGTTTCTGGAGGATTGGCTTAAGACCTCCCTGGGAGATGAATTCTCCTCAGTGTTCACTGTTGAAAGAGCTCACAGGGTCCCTACAAAATCCCTGCCTCCAGGGGCCCCGCCTCCACTTTTCCTGGCACGCTTGCTCAATTGTAAGGACAGAGATACCATTCTGCGTCTTGTACGACTAAAAAGTCCTATTAAGTTCAACAATGCTGTCGTTTCCATCTTTCCGGACTTTTCCATGGAACTGCAGAAGCAGCGGGCACAATTCATCGAGGTCAAGAAACGGCTCAGGGACAGAAACATTGTATACTAGATGATATATCCGGCCCGACTTCGGGTTGTTCATGAAGGTTCCTCCATATTTTTCACGGGGACAGCGGAGGCGACTGAATGGCTGCGGTCCCATAGGGGATCCCTTGCGAAGGAATCCTAATGTGGCGGCTGTTACTTCGGATCCTTTCAACCAAAGGTCTAATTGGAGCTCTTTCGGCGAGTACCCAGTTATCAACAATACCGGACACTGTGCTCAGTGATGGTATCCCCTTTTTTTTTTTTTTTTTTTTGATGGGGGTATGAGACTGTGCTCCTATGTTACTAGGTTGCTGTTTTGTTTTTTCTTTTTCAAAAGTTTTAGTTTTTACAGTTATTTAGGTAAATGCCGCAGTCGATGCCAATTTTGCTATCTGGGTGGGATCTCTGCACTCGGTTCGGGCACCACTATGCAACATATCCAGGTGGACGGGAATGGGTTCTGAGTTGATTTGTATGACTTGGAACGTAAGAGGCATAAAAACCCCTCGAAAGAAAATTGTGTTCTCACAAATTAGACACTACCGTCCTCACATTGTGGCTCTGGTGGAGACGCACCTGACCAGGGACACGGTTCGGTGGGTACAGAAACCGTGGGTGCAATGGTTTATACATGCTTTTCACACCAGCTATTCAAGGGGGGTTTCACTGTTAATTCATAAAGATGTTCGGTGGGAAACTAGGGAGGCCCGGAAAGACCCTGAGGGACGATTTGTGTTTGTGCATGCGCTGATCAACTCTCAGAAATATGTTGTTCTTTGTATTTATAATCCCCCTCCGGCCAATATATCAATCATTCAGAAGGCATTGAGCTTTGTTTTGAGTTACCCAGATGCACATGTCATTTGTATGGGAGATTTTAATTTGTTCATGGACAGTCATCTTGATAAATTGAGATTAGATGATGGAGTACGGAATGGGGTCCCCCCCCCCCGGGCACATCCCAACTGTCACAATTCATGGCAGGTAGTGGGTGGCTGGATCTTTGGAGAATGCGCCATCCGGAGATAATGGAGTATACTTGCCATTCCTCCACTAAACGCTCTCTGTCTCGCATAGACTACATTTTTAGATCCAGCAGTCTGGCGGCGTGAATGGATGATATTAAACATGGAAGTAGGGGGATTTCGGATCATAGCCCAGTTATTCTTAAGCTTAAATACGGGCCATCGACCAATAGGATAACATGGAGGTTGAACCCTTTTTGGCTGAAGTTGATAACATCGCCTGATAGAACGTTAGATCAGTTACGTTGCTTCGTCTCTTCCCACCCTGAACCCCGAAATATTAATGTATTTTGGGATGCTCTTAAAGCTTATTTACGGGGTTGTTTATCCTCTACGATCTCTTACATTAAACGGGTGACATCGGAGGAGGATGGCGAGATGGAGCAACGTCTGTAAGATTCGGAGGCAGCCTATATATCTGATTAAACTAACAGTAATAGGGTAGAATGGCTGTCTGCTCAAAGGTTATATGCTCAATATACTGACACCAAGACGAAACGTAAATTATTTTTTCCCCGACAATCTTATTTTGAGATGGGGAATCAGGCAAGCAAATTTTTGGCTTACTTAGTACGACAGCATAATGCGACTAACACAATTCTACAGATTCGTGATTCGGATGGTACTTTGGATCTCCTCAACTGAGGAGATACTGAAATGCTTTTCTGACTATTATGGTTCACTATACAAGTCTAAGACTGATGTGGATGGCCTGGAGTGTTTAAATTATTTGTCAGATATAGAGTTTCCTACGCTGAGTCCTTCCCAACAGGCCTTTATGGATGCTGAGTTTACTCTGGAGGAGGTAGAGGATGCCATAAAAGACATGGCCTCCTGGAAGGCCCCTGGGTCAGATGGATTTCCTGTGGAATTATATAGGAAATACCAGGATATACTGGCGCCCCATTGGTTGACAGTGTTTCGTGGGATTTGGGAGGGGGATGCATGTCGGAATCCTTTTATGAGGCCAATATACGTAATAGTTCTTAAAAAGGAGGGGAAGGACCCTTTAGATTGTGGATCTTATAGGCCCATATCACTAGTAAATGTGGATTACAAGATTTTTACAAAAATTTTGGCCAAAAGAGTGAACTCTGTCATATTAGATCTTGTACACTCTGACCAAACTGGTTTTATGCCTGGTAAGAGCACCTCCATTAATATAAGACGAGTCTAGTCAGTGGTCCAATATAGCTCTCTGGTATCAGATAATGAATGGTCATTGGCATCGCTGGATGCGGCCAAGGCCTTTGACTCTCTTGAATGGCCTTTTCTCCATGCATGTTTGCAGAGGTATGGATTTGGTGATAGATTCCAAAAATGGGTCAGTGTTTTATATATGAAGCCCAAGTCCCGGGTTATCGTAAATAGCTCCATATCTGAATCATTTTCACTGCATAGGGGAACTCGTCAGGGGTGTCCCCTTTCCTTTCCCCGGCCCTTTTTGCTCTTGCTATTGAGGCACTGGCAATTCATACAAGATCTTCCCCTAATGTTGCTGGTATAGAAATAGCAGGTCAGACGGATACCATAGGCCTATATGCTGACGATATGGTGATATTTATGGACAAAGCGGAGGAAACTCTGACAGGAGTCATCACCACTATAAATAAATTCAGTAAATATTCTGGCCTATACATTAATTGGGAGAAATCTGCTTTGATGCCTCTTTCCCACGCTCCAATGCCAAGACTTGAGACTCTCTCCTTATTGCCTATTGTAACCAATTTTAAATATCTGGGTGTCTATATTTCTCAAGGTAGTAAATTTGATCTACAACTCAATATACAACCATTGCTGGAGACGGTCAGAGGTAAATTCGCGATCTGGGGTAAACTTCCACTGTCTGTAGCCGGACGTATTAATTTAATTAAAATGATATTACTCCCCAAACTTAGTTACTTTCTTCAACATAGTGCAGTAGTGGTGCCCAAATCCTTTTTTGCTAATCTGAATTCCCAAACCACATCCTTTATTTGGGGGAAAGCCAGGCTTAAACTAACCACTCTACAGAGGCCCAAGAAGGGAGGGGAGGCAGCGTTACCCGATTTCTTCTTATATTATTTGGCTGGACAGGCCAAGGCCATAAGTACATGGATGCCTGGAGGTCATCTCCCAAGTTCTGAAAGTCATCTACTTCATGCTGCACAGATTAGTTGCCCACTGGGTTTTTTGGAAATGAGGAAAATAAATGTCTCGAGATTGTTACCCCTGCTTCTTCTGGCACAATCGGTATGGAGACAGATTAAAGGGGTGGTTAGATTTGGGGATATTATAGCTGAAATGCCCCTATGGAATAATGACTACCTCCCGGTGCTACTTGAACATCCATCCGCCGAGTTTTGGGTTCAGTATAGTGTCTCTACGATAGGTGATCTATATCAGTGGTCCCCAACCTTTTTTGCACCAGGGACCGGCTTGAACCAAGACCATTCTTCCATGGCCCGGCAGGGCGGGGATGGAGGTGTGACAGGGGCGGGGCTTTGGTCATAAGGGGGCGGGGCTATGGACGCGGTTGTAGTTTAGCAGTGCATATTTATCATTTAATTATAACATTTTTAATGTGACTCAACTCACCATAGGTTTTGAATGAGTGGGAGCACCTGGTTTGTTTCTCTGTTTCAGTGGGAGCACTGGGCTACTTCTACTGATGACCGTCACTGCTAATGATGATTGGAACCTACAAGGAAATGGAGCATTGAGCACTTAAGAACAATTGTACTGGAGTACTGTACATGCTGATTATTTTCTAATCATCAGAAAATGTATGTGTGGTCCCCCCCATCCAGCTCTGTGTGGCTCCCCCTGTTGTATGCATGGCTCCCCTGTCCCATCCTGTATACATGGCTCTGCTCCCACTCTCCCTCCCTTGTATATATGGCTCCGTTCCCACTCTCCCTCCCCTGTATATATGGCTCCGCTCCCACTCTCCCTCCCTTGTATATATGGCTCTGCTCCCACTCTCCCTCCCTTGTATATATGGCTCCGCTCCCACTCTCCCTCCCTTGTATATATGGCTCCGCTCCCACTCTCCCTCCCCTGTATATATGGCTCCGCTCCCACTCTCCCTCCCCTGTGTATATGGCTCCGCTCCCACTCTCCCTCCCCTGTATATATGGCTCTGCTCCCACTCTCCCTCCCTTGTATATATGGCTCCGCTCCCACTCTCCCTCCCTTGTATATATGGCTCCGCTCCCACTCTCCCTCCTCTGTATATATGGCTCCGCTCCCACTCTCCCTCCCCTGTGTATATGGCTCCGCTCCCACCCTCCCTCCCTTGTATATATGGCTCCGCTCCCACTCTCCCTTCCTTGTATATATGGCTCCGCTCCCACTCTCCCTCCCCTGTATATATGGCTCCGCTCCCACTCTCCCTCCCCTGTGTATATGGCTCCGCTCCCACTCTCCCTCCCCTGTATATATGGCTCTGCTCCCACTCTCCCTCCCCTGTATATATGGCTCCGCTCCCACTCTCCCTCCCCTGTGTATATGGCTCCCCTCCCACTCTCCCTCCCCTGTATATATGGCTCCGCTCCCACTCTCCCTCCCCTGTATATATGGCTCCGCTCCCATTCTCCCTCCTGTGTATATGGCTCTGCTCCCACTCTCCCTCCCTTGTATATATGGCTCCGCTCCCACTCTCCCTCCCCTGTATATATGGCTCCGCTCCCACTCTCCCTCCCCTGTGTATATGGCTCCGCTCCCACTCTCCCTCCCCTGTATATATGGCTCTGCTCCCACTCTCCCTCCCCTGTATATATGGCTCCGCTCCCACTCTCCCTCCCCTGTATATATGGCTCCGCTCCCACCCTCCCTCCCTTGTATATATGGCTCCGCTCCCACTCTCCCTCCCTTGTATATATGGCTCCGCTCCCACTCTCCCTCCCCTGTGTATATGGCTCCGCTCCCACTCTCCCTCCCCTGTATATATGGCTCCGCTCCCACCCTCCCTCCCTTGTATATATGGCTCCGCTCCCACTCTCCCTCCCTTGTATATATGGCTCCGCTCCCACTCTCCCTCCCCTGTGTATATGGCTCTGCTCCCACTCTCCCTCCCCTGTATATATGGCTCCGCTCCCACCCTCCCTCCCTTGTATATATGGCTCCGCTCCCACTCTCCCTCCCTTGTATATATGGCTCCGCTCCCACTCTCCCTCCCCTGTATATATGGCTCCGCTCCCACTCTCCCTCCCCTGTGTATATGGCTCCGCTCCCACTCTCCCTCCCCTGTATATATGGCTCTGCTCCCACTCTCCCTCCCCTGTATATATGGCTCCGCTCCCACCCTCCCTCCCTTGTATATATGGCTCCGCTCCCACTCTCCCTCCCTTGTATATATGGCTCCGCTCCCACTCTCCCTCCCCTGTGTATATGGCTCTGCTCCCACTCTCCCTCCCCTGTGTATATGGCTCTGCTCCCACTCTCCCTCCCCTGTATATATGGCTCCGCTCCCACCCTCCCTCCCTTGTATATATGGCTCCGCTCCCACTCTCCCTCCCTTGTATATATGGCTCCGCTCCCACTCTCCCTCCCCTGTATATATGGCTCCGCTCCCACTCTCCCTCCCCTGTGTATATGGCTCCGCTCCCACTCTCCCTCCCCTGTATATATGGCTCTGCTCCCACTCTCCCTCCCCTGTATATATGGCTCCGCTCCCACTCTCCCTCCCCTGTGTATATGGCTCCGCTCCCACTCTCCCTCCCCTGTATATATGGCTCCGCTCCCACTCTCCCTCCCCTGTATATATGGCTCCGCTCCCACTCTCCCTCCCCTGTGTATATGGCTCCGCTCCCACTCTCCCTCCCCTGTATATATGGCTCTGCTCCCACTCTCCCTCCCCTGTATATATGGCTCCGCTCCCACTCTCCCTCCCCTGTGTATATGGCTCCGCTCCCACTCTCCCTCCCCTGTATATATGGCTCCGCTCCCACTCTCCCTCCCCTGTATATATGGCTCCGCTCCCATTCTCCCTCCTGTGTATATGGCTCCGCTCCCATTCTCCCTCCCTTGTATATATGGCTCCGCTCCCACTCTCCCTCCCCTGTATATATGGCTCCGCTCCCACTCTCCCTCCCCTGTGTATATGGCTCCGCTCCCACTCTCCCTCCCCTGTATATATGGCTCTGCTCCCACTCTCCCTCCCCTGTATATATGGCTCCGCTCCCACTCTCCCTCCCCTGTATATATGGCTCCGCTCCCACTCTCCCTCCCCTGTGTATATGGCTCCGCTCCCACTCTCCCTCCCCTGTGTATATGGCTCCGCTCCCACTCTCCCTCCCCTGTATATATGGCTCCGCTCCCACTCTCCCTCCCCTGTGTATATGGCTCCGCTCCCACTCTCCCTCCCCTGTATATATGGCTCTGCTCCCACTCTCCCTCCCCTGTATATATGGCTCCGCTCCCACTCTCCCTCCCCTGTATATATGGCTCCGCTCCCACTCTCCCTCCCCTGTGTACATGGCTCCGCTCCCACTCTCCCTCCCCTGTATATATGGCTCTGCTCCCACTCTCCCTCCCCTGTATATATGGCTCCGCTCCCACTCTCCCTCCCCTGTATATATGGCTCCGCTCCCACTCTCCCTCCCCTGTGTACATGGCTCCGCTCCCACTCTCCCTCCCCTGTATATATGGCTCTGCTCCCACTCTCCCTCCCCTGTATATATGGCTCCGCTCCCACTCTCCCTCCCCTGTATATATGGCTCCGCTCCCATTCTCCCTCCCTTGTATATATGGCTCCGCTCCCATTCTCCCTCCCCTGTGTATATGGCTCCGCTCCCATTCTCCCTCCCTTATGGCTCCGCTCGGCTCCCCCATCCTCCCCATCATACTTACCCTCACGTCGCTGAACTTCCTTCCCGTCGCTGCACGTCCCTGCATCTCGCGGCTCTTCAGCTTCTTCCTGTGCGGAGCGGTCACGTGATACCGCTCATTAAGGTCCATGCCTATGGGAGATGAGTGGCGTCCATATTCATGACCTTAAATGAGCGGTAGCACGTGACCGCTCAGCGCTGGATGAAGCCGCCGCTGGATGAAGCCGCCGCAGGATGCAGGGTGAGTATCAGCTGCTGCACCGCCCCCCGGCTCCCCTTGTGTCCGCGGACCGGCAAGGGCACTGCAACGGCCCGGTGCTGGGCCACGGACCGGCGCTGGGCCGCGGACCGGCGGTTGGGGACCCCTGATCTATATGATCATGGAACTTTGGTGTCCTTTGAACCATTACAAGTTAATCGCAGTGTCCCGAGATCCCAGTTTTTCCGTTATTTACAACTATGGTCAGCTTTTCAATCGCACATGAGATGTATAAATAATGCCATTTCGTCTCTACCCTTGATAGGGATCCTTAAATCACAGGGCCCTCAAGGTCTCATCACCTCTCTGTGTACACATATGTTGTCAGTGGGGACAGAATGTGCCTTAGATTCTGTTAAGAAGAAGTGGGGGGGGGGCTCATCCCAGATACACAGGGTGAGGTATGAGAAGAAATCCTGGAGTCACCAATCTGGGTATCTCCGTCTACCAACAACAGGATGATACAATTGTATATTATTAATCAATCATATTTGACTCCAACTCGACTCTAAGATGGGCCGATACCCGTCATCGGAATGTTCGAGATGTCACTCAATAGATGCAGACTTTATCCATATGATCTGGTGCTGTCCTGTTGATGTGCAATACTGGAG
This sequence comes from Dendrobates tinctorius, assembly GCF_039654945.1. Classification (NCBI taxonomy): domain Eukaryota; kingdom Metazoa; phylum Chordata; class Amphibia; order Anura; family Dendrobatidae; genus Dendrobates; species Dendrobates tinctorius. The sequence goes on along the minus strand of NW_027361684.1, from coordinate 65,294,739 downwards.
GGAGGTGACCTCATTATTGACATCTTTGGTACAAACCCCTGTTCCCCTTGAGCCACTGATCTGTCTATTTGGAGTGTGGGATGAGGAGGCATGGGGTCACTATGTTGGGATTTTTCTACGGGAGACACTGTTTATGGCACGAAAGGTACTAGCATTACGATGGATGGGGAATTCACCTCCTTCTCTTGGGTCCTGGATCACTTTGGTAAATTCGGTTATCCCATATGAACGTACGCTGTATCACAACAGAGGGTGCCTGGGTAAATTCGAAAAGATTTGGGAGAGGTGGAATTCCTCTCACCTCACTTTGCAGAGCAGGGATGTCGCACAGTAAACAGCTCATGTGGAAGTAGGCTGTGGAATAGTTTGTTTTTGTAGGCGTAGGTATGGTTTAGAAGCTAGGCAGGTTTCATCATTGGAATAATAACACAAAGCTATTGTGATTTAATTGGTATTATGTTTTGCTTTATTTATATACAACTGATGCACACATTATGCTTCACATTGTCATGTTATCTGAACATATGTATATTTTGTATCAAGCTTAACATCATATACTAAATGTGTGTATTGTATAACTGCTTATGGTTTAATAAACGAATTTAAAAAAAAAAAAAAAAAGTAATAGTAGCCATAATATACAGTATACTGTATTGCATATTCAGGAACTGTTGGAAAAGACTTATTGGTGGCAATTCATCTAAGCTCTTGCACCACAATACTGGCGTAAAATTCTTTGACAACTTGCAAAATTTTTGGCAATGAGGAGTTGGGCAAAAGTTTTGCAACTTTTTGCCGTATTTGCACAAGTTAGAAGCCGCTCCGCCAAAGTGGGTAGAGCTGTGGAAGAGCCAGAATGGGGCTTGGCTGCACCTGCCCAGGAAAGTTTGCAAAAGCGGCAGCATTTTTAATGCTGTAAATGCTAATTAGAGCTGGAGTAACATTTCTGACGAGGCACAGCAGAGGTGCATGCCATTGAGAATATGTGCCAAATTAATTTGGTGGATTTCACCTCCTAATGAAGGGTTCCATGGAGATGGATACATTGAATTAAGAGTGGTGTGACCAATGCCAATCTTAATGAATCTGCCCTTTTGTGTCAAAACATTCAGGTGGCAATCTCGGGATATGTATTGGGTTGTCACCTTAGGAATTTGGCTACCACAAAAGAGGCAGGATCGATATAAGTACATTGTTCATCTGTAGTGATGAGCAAGTATACTCGTTGCTCGTGTTTTCCCGAGCATGCTCGGGTGTCCTCCGAGTATTTTGGCGTGCTTGGAGATTTCGTTTCTGTCGACGTAGCTGCATGATTTGTGGCTGCTGGACAGGCTGAATACATGTGAGAAATGCCTGTTTGTTAGGGAATCTCCACATGTATTCAGCCTGTCGAGCAGCCACAAATCATGCAGCTACGTCGACAGAAACGAAATCTCCAAGCACGCCAAAATACTCGGAGGACACCCGAGCATGCTCAGGAAAACACTAGCAACGAGTATCCACACTGATCACTATATACGTACTTCTGATTTACTAATATGGCTAGTTTTTAGTGTGGGGATAGTTGATCTTTAATACTAGTTAACACATGCCAGTGATCTAATCTCTCCATCACAAAAATCAGGTAACAGTCCATTTTCACTACAAACTGATAAAAATATTACCATTTTAGCAGGACTTAATTCCTGCTGTTTCCTATTAATCACCTCAATTCCCTAAATAATTGTTATTTTTAGGAGGAAGTTAGTAGCAGGATATAGAATACTATACTGCATGTACTGTATTGTAATATTTTTCACTATAGTAGCCCGAGGAAAATACCACACATGATCAAAATGTCGGAATTACATTAGTTTCAAATATGTGCTTCTGCATGACCATTCAGTGAAGTGATTGCAATTCCACATTTGGAGTCCAGATCATTCCATTCAGTTGCTTGTTTTTCACATTTCCAGCACAGTGTTAAATGTATATTATTCTCCATTATTCTGATTGCACTACAAACTTGTGCCACTAGAGAGCGCTCAAGGATCCCTTGTAAGTTTCGACTTTTGCTGGATACTTTACATATATTTTACTATTTGAGATGAAAAGACTTATAATTTCGCTCTGCAAAAGCAGAGCAAAAGCATTGGGATTCTAACACATCACACCTACAGGAGCTTTTTTGCCCTCCCATTCCACATCCATAGGCATGAGTTGGTCTTTCGTTTCCAGGTGTAACAGCTTTCAGTCTTCAGGGAAGGCTTTCTACGAGATTTTGATGCATTTCTGTGGAATTTCTTCCCCAATTATCCAGTAAAGCATTTCGGAGATGAGACACTGATGTTGCACGAGAGGGTCAAGATTGGAATCCTCCTTTTCATTTTATCCCAAAGGTGATCGATAGAGTTGAGGTCAGGGCTCTGTCAAGTTCTTCCAAATCAGACTCTCCTAAGCATGCTTTTAGGAATCTTGCTTTGTGCACTGGAGCACAGACATGCTGGCACAGAAAAGGACCTTCTCTAAACAGTTCCCACAATGTTAGAAGCTACAATTGTCTGAATTGACTTATGCTAAAGTATTCAGATTTCCCTTCACTGGAACTAAGGGGCAGAGGCTGAATTCTGAAAAACAGCCCTATAAAAATATCCCTCCTCTACCATAAACTATACACATGCATAGTTCAGTCAGGCAGGTAACGTTCTCCACTTGTCCATCAGATGATAGATAGAGATGTGTGATTTCTCACTACATAGAACACATTGCCTCTTGTGATGAGCGAACGTGCTTGGATAAAGTGTTATCCGAGCATGCTCTGGTGTCAACGGTGTCTTTGGCGTGCTCGATTAATATGTTCAAGTCCCCGCGCCTGCAGGTCCGTCCCAGTATTGGACGTACCGTTACGTTCTGTTTTGCATGTCATTTGTTCCCGCAAATGGACGTACCGGTGCGTCCTTGTGATCGTGCAGGCAGAGGAGCATTGCCCGCACGATCACCACTGGGATCTGGGCTTAAGGGATAGCCAATACCCGGCGGTCACTGCCAGGACTGGTGCCTGCATCGCCCAGGGCTTTTTAATGCTGCGACTAATAGGGATCGCAACATTTAGAAGGCAGGGAGCGGGAGGGGGATCCCTCCCCTGTATGATCGGCGCCGCCACAATGTCATCGTAGGGGCCTGATGGTTGCTTTGACAATCGGAAGTCACATGATGACCACCTGATCTGTCAGCTGCGGAGGCCTGCTTACACCATGCCTGGAGCATGGTCTAAAGGTGCCTGTCACACTTAGCGATGCACCAGCAATCCCGACCAGCGATATGACGCGGTCAGGATCGCTGGTGCATCGCTAAGTGGTCGCTAGTGAGCTGCCACACAGGCAGATCTCACCAGCGACATCGCAGGGGTCGGGGGTCGCTACTTACCTGTCAGACGAGGAGATCCTGCGTCCTCCCGCCCGCGTCCACGCGTCGCTTGTCTCCACAGCAGGAAGCTGACGACGAGAAACGGCCCAGGACGTTCTCGCGCGATCAGCGATAACCAGCGGGGGAGCCGGTCGGAGATAAGTATCAGACATAGCGATATCGCTAGCAATATCACTATAATGTCACAAAAACCATTGACGTTATAGCGATATTGCTAGCGATATCGCTTAGTGTGACAGGCCCTTTAGGCTAATCAGTTTATCACATCTAGATAAGCTCATTAACTGGTGTAGTTTCCAACATGTGGTCACTTGTAGGGGTTTCCACTTTTTAGGCATATCAGGGGCTCTGCAAATGCAACATGGTCTCCGCTATGTATACCAATGATTTTTGCGCTAATATGCTCCTTTCCTTCGGAGTCCTGCCATGCACATGAACAGTAGTTTTCCATCACATATGGGGTATCGGTGACAAGTTGTGTGGTCCATTTTGTCTAGTTACCCTTATGAAAAAGAAAACTTTGGGGCAAAAAATCATTTTTTTTTGTGGGCAAAAAGTAAAATTTTCATTTTTTTCCTTCCACATTGCTTTATTTGCAGTAAAGCACCAGACGGATTAATAAACTTCTTGGATGTAGTTTTGAGCACTTTGAGGGGTGCAGTTTTTAAAATATCACTTTTGAGTACTTTCAGACACATAGGCCCCTCAAAGTCACTTCAAATGTGAAATACGGGGGTGTCAGCATTATGTTGGGGGGGTTGTTTTGCTGCCGGAGGGACTGAGCACTTCAAAAAATGGCATCATTAGAAAAGAAGACTGTGGAAATACTGAAGCAACATCTCAAGACACCTGTCAGGAAGTTAAAGCTTGGGCAGAAATGGGTCTTCCAAAAAGACAATGACCCGAAGCATACTGCCAAAATGGTAACAAAGTGGCTTAAGGATAGCAAAGTCAATGTTTTGGAGTGGCCATCACAAAGCTCTGATCTCGATCCTATTGAAAATTTATGGGCAAAGCCGAAAAGGCCGGTGCGTGCAAGGTGACCTACAAACCTGAGTCAGTTACACCAGTTTTGCCAGTAGGAATTGGCCTAAATTCAGACCAAGTACTGTGAGAAGCTTGTGGAAGTATATCCCAAACATTTGACCCTAGTCATTCAGTTTAAGGGTAATGGTACCAAATACTAATGAAATGTATGTAAACTATTGCCTTTGCAGTAAGCAATTTAAAATGCGTTAAAGCATCCTCTCTCTCTAATTATTCTGGCATTTGGCAAATATTGAGAAGTATGATAATCCTAATTGACCCAAAACGGGAAAGGTTTATTCTGATTTCATGAGAAAAACATGCATTTGTGTCTTTTTATATGGTGTATGTAAACTTCTAGTTTCAAGAGTAACTATTTGGTTTAAGTGCATAAAAACTAAAAGTTTCAAAATTGCTAAATTTTCAGTTATTTATCAAATTTTTTAAAATTTTTAATAAATTAACTAAAATTATATCGACCAAAATTTACCACTACCATAAAGTACAATGTGTCATGAAAAAACAGTCTTAGGCTGGTTTCACATTTGCGTTTTTTAGCGCTGGAAAAAAACGCATATGTGCGCATGCGTTTTTTCCCCTATATTTAACATGGGTGCACATACCTGCGCGCTTGTAAGCGCATGTATGCGATTTTCATGCGCTGCGTTTTTTTGGGGTGTGCGTTTGTATTTTCCAGACGCAGCATGTTGCATTTTTTGGCCCTGCAAAAAAGCGCATGCGCACATATGCGCACGTTTTGCGCTAAAAATGGCCATTATAGCCTATGGATGCGCATATGTGCGCACTGGCAAGCTCATGTATGCGTTTTTTTGCATATGCGTTTTTTTTTTTTAACCATGGAATTTAGGGGTTTGGGTTAGAGTTAGGGTTAGTTAAGGGGGTTTAGGGTTAGGGTTAGGTTCAGGGTCAGGGTTAGGGTTGGGGTTTGGGTCAGGGTTAGGGTTAAGTATGGTTTGGTTAAGGGTCAGGGTTAGGGTCAGGATTAGGGTTAAGTATGGTTTGGTTAAGGGTTAGGGTCAGGGTTAGGGTCAGGGTTAGGGTTAGGGTCAGGGTTAGGGTTAAGTATGGTTTTGTTAAGGATTAGGGTCAGGGTTAGGGTCAGGATTAGGGTTAAGTATGGTTTGGTTAAGGGTTAGGGCCAGGGTTAGGGTCAGGGTTAGGGTCAGGGTTAGGGTTAAGTATGGTTTTGTTAAGGGTTAGGGTCAGGGTTAGGGTCAGGATTAGGGTTAAGTATGGTTTTGTTAAGGGTTAGGGTCAGGGTTAGGGTCAGGGTTAGGGTCAGGATTAGGGTTAAGTATGGTTTGGTTAAGGGTTAGGGTCAGGGTTAGGGTCAGGGTTAGGGTTAAGTATGGTTTTGTTAAGGGTTAGGGTCAGGGTTAGGGTTAGGGTCAGGGTTAGGGTTAGTTAGGGTTTAGGGTTTGGGTTAGGGTTAAGTATGATTTGGTTAAGGGTTAGGGTCAGGGTTAGGGTCAGGGTTAGGGTTAGTAAAGTCATGGTTTGGGTTAGTGTGAGGGGCCACCTAAAAATGTTGGAAAAAAACGCAAACGCGGTAAAAACGCACTAAAAACGCATACAAACGCATAAAAACGCTGCGTTTTTTTCATGCATGCTCATAAAAATGCTTGAAAAAAACGCAGCAGTTGTATGCTTTTGTATGCGTTTTTTCAATGCGTTTTTTTGCGGGAAAAACGTGCTGCAAAAAAAAGCAAGTGTGAAACTAGCCTTAGAATCTCAGAATTGCTGGGATATGTTAAAGTGTTACAGAGTTATTACCTCATAAATTGACACTGGTCAGGCTCTAGGCTGAAGGGTTTGATACCAGTTTGAAACCGCTCCAAAATGGTCAGATTAACTTTATAGTTGCCCAGATATTGAGTAGACCCAAATAACTCCTCATCTGTGTCCGCTTTATATCTACAACTATTCTAATGTTGGATATTTAAACCACATAACAGTCATACTCGCATAGATCTAGGAAAGTGAGATGGCTTGGTAAGGTCCTCAATCTGGAAAACTACTTTAGTCATCATGGTGCATCTATGTTAACATGTAGGGGCAGGATGGTTAGTGCTGAATTTCTTCATCTGACTAGCATTATTTAGTCTATGAATGGACAAGAAATAGCTAGAAGAGGACCCTGCTCATGAAATACCTTGTTAGATTTAAATGCAATGCGAGAGGTTCGCTTGTTCATGTTGTGAGCTCAGATTAAGAATCATAGAATCGTAGAGTTGGAAGGGACCTCCTGGGCCATCTGGTCCAACCCCCTGCTCAAAGCAGGATTCGCTAAATCATCCCAGACAGATGTCTGTCCAGCCTCTGTTTGAAGACTTCTATTGAAGGAGAACTCGCTACCTCTCCTGACAGCCTGTTCCACTCATTGATTACTCTGTCAAAAAGTTTTTTCTAATATCTAATCTGTGTCTCCTCCCATTCAGTTTCATCCCATTACTTCTAGTCTTCCCTTGTGCAAATGAGAATAAAGATGATCCTTCTACAATGTGACAGCCCTTGAGATATTTGTAGACAGTTATTAAGTCTCCTCTCAGTCTTCTCTTCTGCAAGCTAAACATTCCCAAATCCTGCAACCTTTCATTATAAGACAGGGTTTGCAGACCGGTCACCATTCTGGTCGCTCTTTTCTGAACTTGCTCCAGTTTGTTGATATCTTTTTTAAAATGTGGCGCCCAAAACTGGACACAGTATTCCAAATGAGGTCTGACCAAAGAGAAGTAGAGGGCAATAATGAGTGATCTAGACTGTATGCTTCTGTTAATACATCCTAGAATTGCATTTGCCTTTTTTGCTGCTGCATCACACTGTTGACTCATATTCAGTCTGTGATCAATTAGTATACCCAAGTCTTTTTCACATGTGCTGTTGCTTAGCCCTATTCCTCCCATTCTGTATATGCTTTTTTCATTTTTATTGCCCAGATGTAGTACTTTGCATTTTTCCCTGTTAAATACCATTCTGTTAGTTGCTGCCCACTGCTCCAATTTATTTATATCTTTTTGAATCCTCTCTCTCTCTCTTCTCTAGTATTAGCTATCCCTCCTAGCTTTGTTTCATCAGCAAATTTAAACAGTTTACCCTCAATTCCTTCATCTAAATCATTGATAAAGATGTTGAACAATACAGGGCCCAGGACAGAGCCCTGTGGTACCCCACTTGAGACATTCTTCCAACTGGATGTGCAGCCATTTATGACCACTCTTTAGGTCCAATCACTATGCCAGTTATGAATCCACCTAACAGTTGCCTTGTCCATTCCATACTTGGCCATTTTTTCAATAAGGATTGTGTGAGATGCTTTGTCAAATGCTTTGCTGAAGTCAAGATATACTATATCTACAGCATTTCCTTGATCCACCCAATCAGTGATTCTGTCATAGAAGGAAATTAAGTTGGTCTGACATGACTTATTAGTTACAAACCCACAAATTTAGGAGGAAAAAGGGAGCAAACAAATCCAAGTAGTATAAAAATATCAAAATCCTTTATTAAATGCGAGCACAGACAATATATATAAATAACCTGCAAAGTTGCAGATGACAAATAGACACCAATATTAAGAAGGCAGGTGGGGGAGAAAAAAAAAAAAAGACTGCACCTGTATATAACATTAGCCAGAATAGTTTGTAAAATATGCTGACACAAGGGCAGTTACAAATGCCAAATAATCGCCATATAGGCTGGACAAAATATCCTCAGGGCAAGCAGCCGATGTGTAATCAGGCAATAGGGCTAATGACGGCAAGCAGAATCCATAACATTCATCATAAGTTACATCATATATCAGCGACAGTCATATGGAAAAAGCTTACCAGATGGTGCACAGTTACCCCCAGCCGTGGATCAAACCTCCGACGTACGTTTCGCACTCTAGGAGGCGCTTTCTCAAGGAGATTTAATAATTTGATCAAAGATCTTTCCTGGTAAGAGCTAAATGTAATGGTGGAGAATGGTCTTGTCTAGCAGCTGCTGAACAAGACTTCATCTTGATGTGAAATAATCGCCGGATGTTCTAGTATGAGAAGCCCTTTAAGGCTGACCATGCATTGCCTGGTGGATGATCAAAAAACAATTGTTACAGTTGGCACAGTGCATTTAGTGATCTGCCGCTGAAACTTGTTTTTCTTCTTACCAAAAGGGACCTGAATTCAAGGAGCGCTTCATGCGGGTAGTTCACAGTACGCTGAGAATCGCTGCAGGAGATATAGTGACTGCATTTGACCTTTCTAAGTACAGCTCCGCTTGTGATTTAGGAGGTATGAATTGGTGATCTGCATTTTTTTCTGTCTTATGAATCTGTGCCTGCAAGCTGGCTGTCATGATGTGCTTTTTATATGGCTGTAAGGTTGGAAATTACCCGTAGCCATGACCTTTACTTAGATTTTGTTTTGTAACTTCTCTTTCTGTCTTAAGGCTGCACCGGTGCGCTTGCTCGTGAACTGGTCCAAACATACCCAGAAATGAAAGTGAATGTACTTGACCTTCCTGAAGTTATTGTACATAGCTCCAAGTTCCAGTCTGACGGATGGGATTCAAGTCGTGTGACATTCACTTCAGGTAACATTACCTACACCGAGTCATCCACATCCTGCTCTGCAGCTCATCTAAGTGTCTAACGTTAGCAGAGTGTCTAGACCTTATTCGGACAGCAATGATTTTTCATGTTTGAAAAAAACATTAGTTTTCAATCAGTAATTTTACAAATATATAAATTACAAAGCTCCTCCTATACATTGCAATGTTAATCACAGGCAGCGCATTGACTGTACACTGATGCTGTCCAAGATTTTAACAGACCCATTGACTTGTATTTGTAATTTTGATCCTTGATTCTGCAAAAAAAAATAATCAAAGACCTGTCTGTTTTTGATCAACAAAAAATCAACAAAAAATATGGACTTCTGAACATCACCATTAATGTTAATGGTTTTGTTTTTTAGCCATGAAAGACATGGGTAGAAGATATACTTAAGAATTATTCCCATTTCTGTAATGTGTCTGCATTATCTGGCATACAATAAAGCCGAGGTCACCAGCCTCTTTTAAATATATTTGCTGTTGATTGTCTATCAAATATATTTCCTGGTGATATGACCCCTACCTAGTGTTGGCTAGCCATAATATTGTTTGGCCTTAGGGGTACATTTTAGTAATGCCATGATTGCTGATACCATAAGTGCCTATACCATAACTATCTGCAGCTTCTAACAGCTGGGGAGCCACATGCAGGTGACCTGAGCCATTGAGTGGTTGACTCTCAGAGAGAGGTGGCTAGCAAGCTGCTCCACAGATCACCTCGTGTTTGATGATATGTTGTAGTTTGGTCTGTAAACATAAACCTAAATGTTACTTGTTGTGTTATTATGATGCCATTTACCCAGTATGCTGACCTCATCCAGATAATGTATGATTGGTGGAGGATGGGAGTGGTGGTCTGGACTGATGTGCTAGTGTAGGGTCGGTGGGCCGAGCTGGGGGGGGGGTGGTCCCTCTTCTTACCGCGCAGAGACGAAACAGAAACAAGATGGAGGCAGATTCTGGGTGCAACAGGTCCAAGTTTATTTCACTTGCCGTCCGTCTGACGGCCTCAGAGCACACCGCACTTTCTTTACCTCACGGCCCTCTGTTTCCAGGGCCGCTTCTCACACACCGTACTCTGAACTGGGGACGCGTGTGCGTACACCGTCCCCTCTTCACTCGTCGACGCTCGTGACAGGTCCGTCACTGTGGCCGCCTTAGGCCCGTAAACCAACAGCGCTTCCACTGATCAGTCGTCGTGTCAAATATGGTGTCTCACACCCAGTGCCTCGTCCCTTCTGCGGTCCTTCCTGTCAGGACCATCCCCCTGACGTTCTCTCTCCTCACTCCCCCTGGTTTAGATTCTCCTCACAGCGCACAGACTGTCGCAGTCCTCCTGTCACTGGAGCTTCCCCTGGGGACTGGAACCTTCTGGAACCCTCCCTCAGTATTTATAGCGCTCCCGGTCCCCTGTCACTGTAACCCCGCCCCCCATGACCAACGGCTTCTAAAGCCCTAAGCTGTTGTCAAGTCCTTTGCTCACACTCCTCCCTGCCATCTAATGGTCAACCCAAGGTACTGCACGTCCACTACACTTTCCTAGCTGTTTCCCCACTGTAATAACTGACACCTACCTACACTGTGCAAAATTTCCTTCTTCACTCTGACTAGTCCGTCCGTCCGTCAGATCACCTTCCCTACACTAGATTCAAGAAATCCGGAAGACGTGATGAGCAAATTTGTTCGATACAATCGGAATCGAATATTGTTTTGGCTGTATTAGTCGAACACAGCCGAACGTCATTAGGGTCAATGGGAGTAGAAATTTCCGAATATGTTTGGAACCGATCATAAGACATATATTCGGCACAAATATGGCTTGAATATGTCAAAATCAGATTCGGGGAAAAAATCCGAACAAATTCGCTCATCTCTAGTGATGAAGTATTAGATCATGCTGTTTATTCTCAACACGTTTCGAAGTTGAACCAACTTCTTAATCAGGAGAACAACTGTTCACATCACTCTTATCTTCCACTAATTGTTCTGCATGACAGGATTTCTTGACCTGAGGGTACTGCAGCAGCTGTCACACCTTGATTCCTCAGTTGTGGGTTAGATAACCCAAAAGGTTGAGCAATTCCTTTACATCTCACCTAGACAGATTTCTCCACCAGAAAAGATCATATTGCACTTGGTGTCTCTCCCTCTTTTTAGGTAATGTATGATGGCGGCTTTCCACTGTATACGGCACATGCTCAGCCCCTTATATATAACCACTGTCATGAACCTGCACCTCACCACCCCTCCTGATGTCACTATTACATCAGAAAGATCACATAGTGTGGTCTCCCCACTTTCACGATCGTGTTATTCCGCACCCCCTGGGGACACGCAAGGTTAGCTTGGTACAGTTTTACACAGACACCCACTGTCCACACTGGACCAGGGAGGCATGGGGAGTGAGAGGATCTGGCCCACACAGTCACTGATGTGGCACCACACTCACCCACGGTCTTGAGAGGCCCCTTTCACTAGCACCAGTGAAACAGCGCCTGGTGAGCCTGATAGGACTGCCACCAGTTTCTTGTTAGATATAAGCCTGGTCCGTTAACGGGATTATATCAGGCCTGAAAGTTAAAACGAGAATACGGACGTGTGGATTGGTAGATCGCGATAAAAGAGCAGCCCAAGGTTAAATTATATATTTAATTGCCTAAAGGGCACCACTAGACAATACACTCTATGTATGTATGTATGTACAGTACAGACCAAAAATTTGGACACACCTCATTCAAAGAGTTTTCTTTATTTTCATGACTATGAAAATTGTAGATTCACTCTGAAGACATCAAAACTATGAATTAACACATGTGGAATTATATAATTAACAAAAAAGTGTGAAACAACTGAAAATGTCTTATATTCTAGGTTCTTCAAAGTAGCCACCTTTTGCTTTGATTACTGCTTTGCACACTCTTGGCATTCTCTTGATGAGCTTCAAGAGGTAGTCACCGGAAATGGTTTTCACTTCACAGGTGTGTCCTGTCAGGTTTAATAAGTGGGATTTCTTGCCTTATAAATGGGGTTGGGACCATCAGTTGTGTTGTGCAGAAATCCGGTGGATACACAGCTGATAGTCCTACTGAATAGACTGTTAGAATTTGTATTATGGCAAGAAAAAAGCAGCTAAGTAAAGAAAAACGAGTGGCCATCATTACTTTAAGAAATTAAGGTCAGTCAGTCTGAAAAATTGGGAAAACTTTGAAAGTGTCCACACGTGCAGTGGCAAAAACCAACAAGCGCTACAAAGAAACTGGCTCACATGAGGACCGCCCCAGGAAAGGAAGACCAAGAGTCACCTCTGCTGCAGAGGATAAGTTCATCCGAGCCACCAGGCTCAGAAATCGCAGGTTAACAGCAGCTCAGATTAGAGATCAGGTCAATGCCACACAGAGTTCTAGCAGCAGACACATCTCTACAACAACTGTAAGAGGAGACTTTGTGCAGCAGGCCTTCATGGTAAAACAGCTGCTAGGAAACCACTGCCAAGGACAGGTAACAAGCAGAAGAGACTTGTTTGGGCTAAAGAACACAAGGAATGGGCATTAGACCAGTGGAAATCTGTGCTTTGGTCTGATGAGTCCAAATTTGAGATCTTTGGTTCCAACCACGGTGTCTTCGTGCGACACAGAAAAGGTGAACGGGTGGACTCTACATGCCTGGTTCTCACTGTGAAGCATGGAGGAGGGGTGTGATGGTGTAGGGGTGCTTTGCTGGTGACACTGTTGGGGATTAATTCAAAATTGAAGGCATACTGAACCAGCATGGCTACCACAGCAACTTGCAGCAGCATGCTATTCCATCCGGTTTGCGTTTAGTTGGAACATCATTTATTTTTCAACAGGATAATGACCCCAAACACACCTCCAGGCTGTGTAAGGTCTATTTAACCAAGAAGGAGAGTGATGGGGTGCTACACCAGATCACCTGGCCTCCACAGTCACCAGACCTGCACCCAGTCGAGATGGTTTGGGGTGAGCTGGACCGCAGAGTGAAGGCAGTTCCCAGAGATGCTTAGCACTTGTTGGCCCTTTTGCCAGGTCTGGTGACTGTGGAGGCCAGGTCATCTGGCGTAGCACACCATCACTCTCCTTCTTGGTCAAATAGCCCTTACACAGCCTGGAGGTGTGTTTGGGGTCATTGTCCTGTTGAAAAATAAATGATGGTCCAAATAAACGCAAACCGGATGGAATAGCATGCCGCTGCAAGATGCTGTGCTAGCCATGCTGGTTCAGTATGCCTTCAATTTTGAATAAATCCCCAACAGTGTCACCAGCAAAGCACCCCCACACCATCACACCTCCTCCTCCATGCTTCACAGTGGGAACCAGGCATGTAGAGTCCATCCGTTCACCTTTTCTGCGTCGCACAAAGACACGGTGGTTGGAACCAAAGATCTCAAATTTGGACTCATCAGACCAAAGCACAGATTTCCACTGGTCTAAAGTCTATTCCTTGTATTCTTTGATGGTCACTCGTTTTTCTTTACTTAGCTGCTTTTTTCTTGCCATAATACAAATTCTAACAGTCTATTCAGTAGGACTATCAGTTGCGTATCCACCAGACTTCTGCACAACACAACTGATCGTCCCAACCCCATTTATAAGGCAAGAAATCCCACTTATTAAACCTGACAGGGCACACCTGTGAAGTGAAAACTATTTCCGGTGACTACCTCTTGAAGCTCATCAAGAGAATGCCAAGAGTGTGCTAAGCAGTAATCAAAGCAAAAGGTGGCTATGTTGAAGAACATAGAATATAAGACATATTTTCAGTTGTTTCACACTTTTTTGTTAATTATATAATTCCACATGTGTTCCTTCACAGTTTTGATGCCTTCAGGTTGAATCTAAAATTTTCTTAGTCATGAAAACAAAGAAAACTCTTTGAAAGAGAAGGTGTGTCCAAACTTTTGGTGTGTGTGTGTGTGTGTGTGTGTGTATATATATATATATATATATATATATATATATATATATATATATATATATATATATATATATATATATATATATATATATGTGTATATATATGTGTATATATATATATATATATATTATTCGACCTTGTGTGCCCTGGGCCGCAGTGTGCCTGCTGGCACGTAGTTCCTTCACAGCACGTTTCTCGACATGGCCCCCACTTTCAAAGTTAACAGCAAGCAAAACAGACGGAGAACACATGGCTTTACACAAGCCTTTATTCCCTTGGTTAGTCACGCCTTTTTCCGCCCCAAGAGGGTCCATATCCCCCTCCCCTGGAGGTTTGTCGCTTCCTCTCCCAAAACCTATGTAAGATCATAATTTCCCAAGGTAATAGGGCGGGGGTTCTGGTGCTATTGGGGCCGACCCTCACTCCCCTTCCCTGTTACACTTGGAGACCAAACATTTACGTTGCTACCTGGCTCCAACTAGCAAGTCTATGTATCTCCCCACCCTGGAATGATAGCATGGATTGAGACTATGGAAGGCGTTCGGTCTGTTCCTGAGACCTCGGAAAAGTAGCCAGTGTGTGGCTAGCACATATGATAAGTCAATATTCTCCTTATGAAATCATAGCTGACTCAAGAAAGCAGTAAAGCCCCCGCTACACATAGCGATATCGCTAGCAATATTGCTGTAACGTCACCGATTTTGTGACGTAGCAGCGATATTGCTAGCGATATCGCTATGTCTGATACTTACCTCCAACCGGCTCCCCCGCTGCTCATCGCTGGTCGTGCGAGAACGTCCTGGACCATTTCTCGTCGGGCGCTTCCTGCTGGGCTTCCTGTGGCGCCGACGAGGGCGCATGGACGCGGGCGGGAGGACGTCTAGATCGCCGCGTCTGACAGGTAAGTAACGACTCCCGACCCCTGTGATGCTGCTGGTGAGATCTGCCTGTGTGGCAGCTCACTAGCGACCACTTAGCGATGCACCAGCGATCCATATCGTTGTCGGGATCGCTGGGGCATCGCTAAGTAACCGTACCCTTAAGGGCATGTCACACTAAGAGATATCGCTAGCAATATCGCTATAACTAGTGACGTTATAGCGATATTGCTAGCGATATCTCTGTGTCTGATACTTACCTACGACCGGCTCCCCCGCTGGTTATCGCTGATCGCGCGAGAACATCCTGGGCCTTTTCTCGTCGTCAGCTTCCTGCGGCGCTTCCTGCTGTGACGACGAGCGACGCGTGGAGCCGGGCGGGAGGACGCAGGATCGCCTGGTGTGACAGGTAAGTAGCGACCCCCGTCCCCTGCGATGTCGCTAGTGAGATCTGCCTGTGTGGCAGCTCACTAGCGACCACTTAGCGATGTACCAGCGATCCTGACCGCGTCATATCGCTGGTCGGGATCGCTGGTACATCGCTAAGTGTGACAGTACCTTTAGACCGCATGGTATCACCAGGGGGTCTTGCTGTAGGAACTTGATACTAGGTAGCTGCTGGAGGAGTGAATTTTTTCTCTGAAGCTGAGAAGGCTGAGCCCCCCTGCTGAGCCAGGTGTCCTGTTACAACTACACATGTTTCAGGAAGATAGTAAGCTGCCATTACATCCTACAATCCTTCACAACCACCCCACTGCCTTTTGATTGTTGCGGGTCCTCAGTCTAGAACAATCTTTTAGCATCTCTGTATTAGAGGGTGATTTATTTTCTCATTGTACATGTCTGCTATGGGTAAAAGCTGCAATACCTTTCATGTCTTTTAACCCGTTGATTGCCACAGGTAATGGCTGTAGCTGACAAAGTGATTTTTGCAAATGTTGGGAATTCCCATCTGCACTCGGCCCTGGGGACTTTAAATTGACCTTTCGGCTTTATGTACACTAAGCCTGCTGATGGAATACACTACGTGTTACCCGGTCAATGCCGTAGAGACAGAAGTATGTTTTTACATCCATAAGTATTCCTATACATTTTGACCCTAATTCATCGACACCGGCAATTTTCACGATGATGAGAGGGTGTGCTGGAATCTGACACTCCTGATTCAGTAAGAAGTACCATATTTTTCGGATTATAAGACGGCTGAAATCTCATCTCCCGAGATCTTGGTGCCGAGATCTCCATCTGCACATGCGCTGCCCCCCGGCGGCCATTTTCACAGAGTCCTACACACAGGAGGAAACCATGGAACTGCCGGGGCTCTGGCCTTTTACAAAGTAAAGATTTGTCTACAAGTATCACTGGGATGTGGGTTGTGTGTGGATATTTGGTGCACTTTGTGTGCAGTAATCGTCTGTGGTTGGAAGGAAAAGGGAACTATCAGTTTTTCAGAAAAAGGAAGTTGCTGAAATCAGCTGATCTTTATTCCTCAGTGGCACTTCTGAAAAATGGAAACATGAAATATATTGGCAATCCTGTGTGTCACCATTATTCTATTAATCATTGCATGTTTTATACAGCCTAAGCACACTTGGATATACATTTTATAGTCTAGAAGTATAACAGAAGTGCTGCACAGTGCCCCTGATTCATGTGTCTTCGGGCCCCGTTACACGCTTCAATGTCCCAGGGATCCCACCAACGATCCGACGTGGATGGGATCGCTGGGACATAGTTAGCTGATCGCTGGTGATCTGTCACATAGATTCACCAGCGGTCAGGACCAGCTAGCAAGCTGGTTTCCAAGGTAAAGAGCCGGTATCTAAGAGCCGCGCGGCTCTTAGATACCCGATGTTTACCTTGGAAACCAGCTCCCAGTGTCACTTATCGTTGGTCTCTCGCTGTCACACGCAGCGATGCGCGCTGGACAGCAGGAGACCAACAATCAAAAAATGGCCCAGGACATTCGAGCACGATCAGCGATACCCGGTGGGGGGGGCCGGTTGCTGAAGCGTGTCACACACAGCGATATCACTGGTGAGATCGCTGTGGTGTCACAAAATCAGTGATCTTGCTGTGTGTGACGGGGCCTTTATATGACTGTCACCTATCGGTGGGCAGCATAGCGTAGTGGTAGACACTGACCATAGTAAGCAACTTACCGCTAAAACCAGTTTTCAATTCTACAATGGCTGGCAATGCTTCTCTCTGTCATTGATCGCTTAGTTATCGCCACTGATGTTTACAGAAGGGATTAGGTAAAAGTTTGAGCGTTCGGCATTTGTTATTATTACTTACATTTACCATTATTATTTTAACTACTGCCATAGGTAACTTTTTGGAAGACCCACTCCCTGAGGCTGATCTATACATACTCTCCAGAATATTGCATGATTTGCCAGAGGGAAAATTAAACCATCTCTTGCAGAAGATCTCTGAAGCCTGCTGTCCAGGTAAAAGCACGCAGGCAGTACATGTGCAATAAAATATATAATCCATTATGGCCCACTTACACTATTACTCCTTGACTTTATTTAGGTAGGAGTGCCGTGCTTATTGCAGAAATTGTCCTCGATGAAGAAACAAAGGATCCAAGAGGTCTGCTACAATCTCTTAGTATGAGTGACGGAAAGCAGAGAAGCGGAACAGAATACAAGAAGCTTCTAGAAAATCATGGATTTAATAGTGTACAAATTAAGAGCACAGGCAATTTTCTAGATGCAATTTTAGCTGTAAAAAGATAATTGTTTCAGGCTAGATGAATTTTAATTGTCAAATAATTTGAGTGCAGCCAGTTTCACCAATCTCATATTCTCGGCCCAAGTACAGACCGCGATGTCAGGACTGTCGGTGAGACTCCTGTCCCAAACTCAACAGCCTCCTATTAGCCTATGAGACTGTTGAGTTTGGGTCAGGAGACGTACGCGGTGTGAACTCGGATTGTGAATGTTGGACATGTGAAACTGGCCTAAAATTGACTTTTCAAACTGTAAACCTTTATTTGTAGAGAAGCATAAAATGGATAATCCAATGTCACAACGGCATCAGGGAGTTATAGGCAAATGCATTTCGGATAGAGATCATTATTCATTGCTATAAATAACGATCTCTCTCCGAAATGCGTTTGCTTATAACTCCCTGATGCCGTTGTGACATTGGATTATCCATTTTATGCTTTTCCACAAATAAAAGTTTACATTTTATTGAAGACCACTACTCTGGATTTCTCCTCTTTTCATTTTGCATTTATGTTGTTTCACTTTATGAACATAGAAAAAATAAAAATAATTTAAAGGAAGTAATGTTAGCAAAAATTCACTTTCACTCTTTACATGTAGGGACAGCTTCTGCCTAAAGACAAAACTGAATCTGAGCTGTCCATACAGACCTGGATGTTGTTACCATTGGTGCCTCTTCTAAATACTGACTTGATTGGGTAGAGATGTTTTGGGTTTTTTTTGTCTAATATTAATGATGTACGTAGATCACTTTAATACCAAAAGGGAAAATAAATTTCTATAAAGAGTAATTTTCTGGCCGAGTGATCGTGCATTTGTATGAGGGAAGAGCAGTCAGTTGGCCGAAAGAGTGCTTATCCAACTTTTATCTAAAGTGGATGATAACCTAAATAATAACTTTATGCAAAGTGTGGCATGTGCGAGACATAGATTGGATTCGTCCAATGATCCAGGAAACAATGCTTTAAATCAGGCCTGGGCAAACTGCGGCCCGCGGGCCACATCCAGCCCCCTGAGTGTTTGTGCGGCCCGCTGACACTCACAGCCAGAGGGCTGGAGAAGGACTGCTCTATGAGTCTTTTCTTTCTTAGAAGCTATTGTAGCCCCACCTTCTCATTGGTGGATGCGGGGCTGCTCAGTTCCTGGCTTGCAGAGCTGGTGAAACCTGTGCAGGAGTCAGAGCGGTCAGGACAGGAGGAGGGAAGCTGGGACTACAGCACCCATCTGCTGCAGATAATGGGCAAGTAGCTTCTAAGAGGAGCCCAGATACAACCTGGGAGGCAGCATAATGTGTCTGCTGTGTTGAGTAGGTCATACCACCTTCGTTGCCTCCTTTCACACTGTGGCATGAAAGTTGTGGGGCTGTAGTTTAAGTTCAGGGAGAGCAGCTAATTAGTAGCCACTAAATCTCCCTGTATCTTCCTGGCAGCTGATAGGAGAAAAAACACTTGGGCTGCATATTCCTACTGAATACAGGGTCCCGCAGGGAAGTGCCCCCTCACCTCCAGTACATGCAGCCTGCAGAGGGGATATTCTATGTGCTCCTCAAACTGCTCTCCTGCCCCACCATGTACTCTGCTGCCTCCTCACCGCTCTATGTGAGGGTTAACCCTTACCTCCCTCTCTGCTCCCTTACCTCCCTCTTTGCTCCCAGTTTGTGCTGTTGTACTGTGCATGAGAGGTAAGGGTTAACTCCCCCCCCATAGTGCTCCCCCTGTGACTTGTGGCTTATCACATCCACTCCATAGACTGCAATAAGGATTCCCACCCCCTCCTGTCACCTCCTGCCCCAATATGTGATGTGGATCTCTGCATGTGGAACAGAGGTGGGCGAATAACTTTTTTCCAATGCTATTGCGTGTTATGATGAGCTTCATTGCAACAACCATTGTGAGGCTATGTTCACACGACTGTAATATTTGCCCAAGTGCTGTCTATGGAAAAAAAAAATAAACTCACACGGAGCACTAGGAGCAATGTTATGCAACTGAGCTATTTAGATTACAGCTTGAAAATGTCTGTGTGAGAAATGTCACAGCACCCACTGGTCTCCTCTGTATTTCGGATCAGACTCGCCTGTTGAAGTCTATGGGTGTGCAAAAATAAAACAATCGGATGCCATATGAATCATCAGTATAGCATCCGATTTTTACGAATACATTTCCATTACTAATACAGGACACTGTATTTCTTCTTTAAAACTTAATTCACTTCTGATGTATAAAAATGGATGCCATACGGTTGACAATACAGATGAAAAATTGTCTTTTTCTGGATGAAAATCATGATTTTTTTTTATACGCTCATGTAAACTTCATCACAAAAGCAACTGCTTTTTATATAGTGATAAAGTTAATATTATGCAGAATTAAAGGGTGATCAAAATCAAAGTTGACTTTCATACTAAATTTAATTTAATAATCTGATCACTTTTTTAATATATTTCAATTAAAAAATTTCTGCCATTCCCTATGTACTCTAACTTCCTGTCTGTGTGGTTTTTTTTTTTCCTTCTAATGACATTTGTTTGAGAATCCCAGTGCATTTTGGGATACTCACACGGGACATCATTAGGGGGCAGAGGCTGCTTTCTCCACCTTGAAATGAAGGTTTCAGACACTGGACTAGTCCCTGCCAGGTCATCTCTTCTCCTTAGAGCCAGCAAGGGAGCGCACTGTCACTGTGCATTCAAAGGAATGTAGCACAGGGAGCTCATACTGCGAATACGTCACAATTTACAACCGACGCATTATCAGGTGAGCAGGACTAGCCGAGCCTCCAAAACAGACATCACTGATGGCGCCTAATTTCAGAGAGATGGCGCAGAGGCTGCGGCAGTGACCACAGCTTCTGCCCCCTGATGACGGGTCATTTGAGTATCCCAGCATGCACTGGTGAATCTCAAACAAAATGTCATGGGACATTTAAAAAAAAGACAGGAAGTCAGAATGTAGAGGGTACGTTAGGGAATTTTTCATTGTAATATATTAGAAATCAAGATTAGATTATTACACTCAATAGATAGATATTTAATATGAAATTCACCTTTGGTTTTGGACCGCCCTTTTAAGTTCAGCCTATTGGTTCGGTCCTCCACAGCAGTTCCAGTTTTTCATGTGGCCCCTTGGGAAAATTAATTGCCCACCCCTGCTTTAAATGCAAAGACCATATACAGTATGAAGGGAAAAATGAAAGAAAAATAGAATCATAATTCATTAGCAACAACTATTCATAAGCAGAAAAAAGGGTCAGTCTTTGTCCTCTGTTTATCCCAATTTTATACAGTTTTATTTGTTGTCTTTTTTTTCCTAGAATACAATGGGGAAAGCTATAGAATAATGTTTCTAGTATTCTACTGTGGCACAGCATAGTGTCACTAACCATTTGGCACCCCCAGCATTAATAGCTCACAGCTCTACTATAGTATACTGTGTACTATAAAAGATCACCCTGTCAATAAACTTTAGAGACTATTTGGAAAGACAATGAGCAGTCTGTCTCTCTGATTATGCTTCATTGCATGGCTACCCATAAGATAGAAAATACCTGAGGAGAAATAGAAATTCCTCCTCTAACAGCATAGATTGCCTTCCTTCAATACAATTACTGTGATGAATATGCAAATAAAGTCCGTGGAGCCTCATTTAAGAGTCTCACACGGGACAAGCCAGATCTTCCTCCAGGGAAGGACCCAGCCAAGGAGTGGCTCCTTTCGGAAACCACCATTACCACCATATTAAGTGGCCCTTTAAGTCAATATCCAGCTCTTTACGAGTTTACAGATATGACAAGGGAAATACCAAGGCCAGGTATCCATCCACAGACAGCTAAGGCGCTAAATCACAGTGAAATCCTAGATGCATTGCTCCCTGGGAAATACGAATATGCAAATATTTACTGTGATGGTAAAGCTGATGACCAATTGGTACAACACATAACATTTTTGCACTGGACCCCGCAGCAATCATCATTGCAGTTTGTGATGCCCCTCTGAGCTCCACTGCAACCACAAGATGGCATATTGACTTATCCCCCTGACCTAGAGGATGAAGCACAGCCACAAACCCATACAAGCTGAAGGTCTCTGTTTCGCGATGAGCTGACGTCTCCAATATAAAGCCTTTCAAAATGTAAACTGAAGTGGCACCTTATGCCCGCATTAGTGATGAGTGAACATGCTCGTATAAGGTGTTATCGGGGCACGCTCATGTGCTATTAGAATATCTGCGTGGTCGAGTACTATGCTCGAGTCACCACGTCTGCATGTCTCGCGGCTGTTCGACAGCTACAACACATGCAGGGGATAGCCTGTTTGTTAGGCAACCACTGCATGTGTTGCGGCTGTCAAACAGCAGTGAGACATGCAGCCACAGGGACTCAAACATAGTTTTCGAGCTTGCCCAAAATACTCTGTTAGCACGCGAGCATGCTCGTAGAACACCTTATCCAAGCACTCTGGCTCATCACTAGTCAGCTTTAAATGAGCTAAGACTTGAATTTTATTCTTCAGCAAATGCTCCTGGCCTTCTAATCTTCTCTCTGAGAATAACATATTGAAAGCAATTTCATAAGGAACTTGTTTATTCATACAACAAAGTTACTAGTCTACGAGCAAAAACACTAGATTCTAAAGACAAAGACAGAAGGTGAGCTATATACTGCAGTACTATGGTATTACGGTATATAGTATAAGCTATCAGAAGATCGCAGGTTCAAGTCTCCTAACGAAGCTAAAAAAAAGCTTATAAAAATTCTAAACGCCTCACTTTTTCCCCATTTAAAAATACAGACCTAACATAAATCTGTTTGGTATCGCTATGTCCATAAAAGTGTGGTGTATGAAAATATGTAATTAAATCAATCTGTGAATGCTGCAATGAAAAAAATAATCAAAATGGCAGTGCTGTGTATTTTTGGACCATACATTTCTAAAAAATATAATAAAAAGTGATCAAAACGTTGTCTACCCCCAAAATGGTATCAATCACACCATGAGCTTCAGGTCATGCGAAAAAAAACAAGTCCCAATATAGCTCCATTGATGGAACAGTAAATATATTCTAGATCTCAGGATTTGGCGACCAAACAAAATAATTTTTTCCCACAAACTTGGGAAACCAAAATTGTACTGATCTTGAGAATCAGGTTTCCAGATCATTTTTGCTTCACCATGATCTCCAGAAAACAAAACACAAAAAACAATGTTGGAATTGCATGTTTATCACCATTTTACCACACTTGATTTTTCCCCCCTTATTCCTATATACTTTAAGGCAAAATAACGTATTTCAAGAGTGCAACACATGCCACAAAAAACTTAGACAGCTATGTTGACAGAAAAGAAAAGACAGAAAATGTATGGCTTTCGGATGAAGAGTAAGAAATAAAGTGCAAAAATGAAAAATTGCCCGGCCCTCAAAAAGTTAGCCTCTTTACCCCACCTCCCCAAGCTTGTTTTCACCTTCATGACCAGGCCAAATTTTACAATTCTGACCAGTATCACTTTGTGGTAATAGCTCTAGAACACTTCAACGAATCGCAATGATTCTGAGACTTTTTTTCGTGACATATTGTACTTCATGATAATGGTAAGTTTTTTTTCGATGTGACGTTTATTTGTGAAAAAATCAGAAATTTTAGTTAAAATTTGGCAATTTTCAAACTTGTAATATTTACGCCATTAAATTAGGGACAAAAACCAGCAAATAATTCCAGCGGATGCTTCCTACTTGGCCATAAAATCCATTTTATTTTTATCTTTTAAAATGGTTCCATGTGGCAGAAACCCAAATATATACAGGGGGTCAGAAGAAAAAAGGGCACACTGCTGCTTTATGCGTGCAGACTACGCGTTTCGACCTTGCAGACCTAGAAGAAGACCTAGTAAGGTCGAAACGCGTAGTCTGCACGCATAAAGCAGCAGTGTGCCCTTTTTTCTTCTGACCCCCTGTATATATTTGGGTTTCTGCCACATGGAACTATTTTAAAAGATAAAAATAAAATGGATTTTATGGCCAAGTAGGAAGCATCCGCTGGAATTATTTGCTGGTTTTTGTTTCTATTGCAACATGGGTGTTCCTCTCCCATTACAACTCCGTGCGGCTTCCTGGCAGTGAGCAGAACCACTAAGGACGTCTAACTGGGTGAGCTGGCTATAATTTTTCTTGTTTGAATTAAATTAGGGAGTTATGTCACACAAAATAGTTAATAAATAACATTTACACATGTCTGTCGTACATCAGTATATTTTTTGAAACATAATTTCATGTGTTTCATGTTCATAATAAAACAAAACAGGGTTAAAGTTGACCAGTGATTTCTCATTTTTCCAACAAAGATTACAAAAAGTGACTGAGGGGTCTATATGAGAGAAAATACCCAAAATTAACAGCTTTCTAAAAATTGTACCCCTCCTTTTGCTCAGAATCACATTCAAGAAATTATAAACTCTTCATGTGCTTCACAGGAATTTTTGCAATGCGGAATAAAGCAATGATCGTTTAACTTTTTGTCACAAAAATTTTATTTTAGCCACATGTTTTTATTTTCACAAGGATAACAGGAGAAACTGCACCATACAAATTGCTGTCCAATTTCTTCTGAGTACGTCAATACCCTATAGATGGGAAACTACTGTTTGGGCGCACGTCATGGCTCCCTATATGTGGGGGTAAGCTACTGGAACCAGTAGTTCGTATTAACCGTATTCTGACACCTTTAAATTTTTCACTCTCTTTCATTTCAGCCATTAGGTAAGTTCAAAAAAGTTCATTTTTTTTCTCATTAATGTACACTCTGCACCCCATCTTGACTGAAAAAAATCAGAAATGTAGACAAGTATTCAGACCATTTGCTCAGTATTGAGTAGAAGCACCATTTTGAGCTAGTACAGCCATGAGTCTTCTTGGGAATGATGCAACAAGTTTTTCCACACCTGGATTTGGGGATCCTCTGCCATTCTTCCTTGCAGATCCTCTCCAGTTCCGTCAGGATGGATGGTGAGCATTGGTGGACAGCCATTTTCAGGTCTCTCCAGAGATGCTCAATTGTGTTTAGGTCAGTGCTCCTGGCTGGGCCAGTCAAGAATGGTCCCAGAGTTGTTCTGAAGCCACTCCTTTGTTATTTTAGCTGTGTGCTTGGGATCAATGTCTTGTTGGAAGGTGAACCTTCGGCCAAGTTTGAGGTCCAGAGCACTCTGGAAGATGTTTTCATCCAGGATATCTCTGTACTTGGCCATATTCATGTCTCTTTCAATTGCACCCTGTCGTCCTGTCCCTGCAGCAGTATGATGCTGCCTCCACCATGTTTCACTGTTGGGATTGTATTGAGCAGGTGATGAGCAGTGCCTGATTTTCCCCACACATACCGCTTAGAATTATCACCAAAAAGTTCTATCTTCGTCTCATCAGACCAGAGGCTCTTATTTTTCATAGTCTGGGTGTCCTTCATGTGTTTTTTTAGTAAACTATGTGGGCTTTCTTATGTCTTGCACTGAGGAGGGGCTTCCATTGGGCCACTCTGCCATAAAGGCCTGACTGGTGGAGGGCTGCAGTGATAGTTGACTTTGTGGAACTTTCTTCCATCTCCCTACTGCATCTGTGGAGCTCATCCACAGTGATCTTGGGGTCTTTACCTCTCTCTACAAGGCTCTTCTCCCACAATTGCTCAGTTTCGCTGGATGGACAGATCTAGGAAGACTTATGGTGGTCCCAAACGCCTTCCATTTAAACATTATGGAGGCCACTGTGCTCTTAGGAACCTTGAGTACTTCAGAAATTATTTTGTAACCTTGGCCAGATGTGTGCCTTGCCACAATTCTGTCTTGATCTCCTTGGCCAGTTCATTTGACCTCATGATTCTCATTTGGTCTGACATGCAAAGCGAGCTGTGAGGTCTTATGTAGACAAGTGTGTGCCTTTACAAATCAAGGTCTGTCAGTTTAGGCCCCTTTCACACATGTTTTTTGGCGTCAGTCACAATCCGACGAATCCGTTGCAGATTGTGGGAAAACTGATGCGACGGATCCGATTTTCAACGGATCTGAGTGACGGATCCATCGCGTCCGTTTTTTCGTCCGTTTCATCTGGTTTTTGACGGATCCGTTTTTTAAAATAGAGATAGAAAGGATAGAATAGATAGATACATTACCTGTGGTAACCTCTTCCCTTGGATTTTCCCACTTTTCAGAGTTCACTCCAGGACAGGCTATGAGGGGGCGGAGCGTCAGTGACGTTAGCGCTAGTCACTGAACCTCCGCTCCCAGTATCTCACTCCTCAGTGCTTTACAGCTGGGGTGGTCGCATTAGCGCCGCTCCTGGTTGAAAAGTATTTACCCACCCAGATATGGATTTTGCCGTGGGACTTGACTGTTCACCAGACAGGTATGGGTATATTGTTGTTTTTTTATTTTTTATTTCTTTCAGGAGATCGAGGGCTTCGATTGGATTAGGAGAACAATAAAGATGGAAAACCTGTGTGTTTATTTCATTAAAAGACTTTATTCTTATTGTGTGTTTTTTTAACCCTTGAATAACTCTAGGATTAGTAATGGAGAGGTGTCTTATTGACACCTCTCCATTACTAACCCGGGCTTAATGTCACCTTACAATAGCAAGGTGACATTAACCCCTTATTACCCCACTTGCTGCTGCTACAGGGCAAGTGGGAAGAGCCAAAGCGCCAGAATTGGCGCATCTAATAGATGCACCTTTTCTGGGCAGCTGGGAGCTGCTATTTTTAGGCTGGGAGGGCCAAGATCAATGGCCCCTTACCAGCCTGAGAATACCAGCCCCCAGCTGTCTGCTTTAGCAAGGCTGGTTGTCATACATGGGGACTCCACGCCTTTTTTTTAAATAAATAATTAAAAAAGAGTGGGAACCCCTCTATTCTTGATAAATAACCTTACTGAAACTGACAGCTGAGGGTTGCAGCCCCCAGCTGTGAGTTTCTTCTGGCTGGTTATCAAAAATAGGGGGAGACCCATGCCATTTTTTTTATTATTTACTAGCTGAAGAGCCTGGCGTTGCCCAGGCATAGTACCTAACTGGGTCCTGCTCTCTCCCTTAACAGCCCCGCTCTCTACCCGCCATCACGCTCTCTCCTTCTGCAGCCCCGCTGTCCACCCGCCATCACGCCCTCTCCTTCCACAGCCCCGCTCTCCACCTGCCGTCCCATTCTATCACTCCTCAGCCATGCTCTACATCCGTGTCCCGCTGTCCCTCCACAGCCCCGCTCTCTTCCTCCACAGCCCACCCCTAATATCCCACATCATCCCGTCAGCCAGAGCCACTGGACTACTACCCTTAATATCCAACATCATCCCTTCAGCCAAAGCCACATGACTACTACTACTAATATCCCACATCATCCCGTCAGAGCCACCGGACTACTACCCCTAATATATGGGTATATGGGGTAGGGAGGGGGTGATTCATTTCTGTCCTGTGCTCTCTGCTCCTTTCTGGGAGCAGACAATGGCTGTGAGCTTATGTTCCTGGGGATGCTAGATTTCTCCCACCATGGCAGTGTCTGCTGAGGTGTTGTCACCTACATTCACTTTTACAGAGATATGCTTTTGTTATGCTCCACACCCTTCTATCATTCACATTGCTGTTCCCCAGCTCACCTACCTCTCTGTCCTTCTCCCTCCTATAGACTTTCAGCCCTACATTTTTATTGAGCCCTGAATTTGAAGAAATGTCTCCCTCTAGTGGTCTGCTTCGTGATTGGTTGGTGATACACACACACACACACACACACACACATACATTCAGTTTTATATACAGTTAGGTCCATATATATTTGGACAGAGACAACATTTTTCTAATTTTAGTTCTAGACATTACCACAATGAATTTTAAACAAAACAATTCAGATGCAGTTGAAGTTCAGATTTTCAGCTTTCATTTGAGGGTATCCACATTAAAATTGAACGAAGGGTTTAGGAGTTTCAGCTCCTTAACGTGTGCCACCCTGTTTTTAAAGGGACCAAAAGTAATTGGACAGATTAAATAATTGTAACTAAAATGTTAATTTCTAGTACTTGGTTGAAAACCCTTTGTTGGCAATGACTGCCTGAAGTCTTGAACTCATGGACATCACCAGACGCTGTGCTTCCTCCTTTTTGATGCTCTGCCAGGCCTTCACGGCGGTGTTTTTCAGTTGCTGTTTGTTTGTGGGCCTTTCTGTCTGAAGTTTAGTCTTTAACAAGTGAAATGCATGCTCAATTGGGTTGAGATCAGTTGACTGACTTGGCCATTCAAGAATATTCCACTTTGCTTTAATAAACTCCTGGGTTGCTTTGGCTTTATGTTTTGGGTCATTGTCCATCTGTAGTATGAAACAACGACCAATCAGTTTGGCTGCATTTGGCTGGATCTGTGCACACAGTATGGCTCTGAATACCTCAGAATTCATTCGTCTGCTTCCGTCCTGTGTCACATCATCAATAAACACTAGTGACCCAGTGCCACTGGCAGCCACGCATGCCCAAGCCATCACACTGCCTCCGCCGTGTTTTACAGATGATGTGGTATGCTTTCGATCATGAGCTGTACCACGCCATCGCCATAATTTTCTCTTTCCATCATTCTGGTAGAGGTTGATCTTGGTTTCATCTGTCCAAAGAATGTTCTTCCAGAACTGTGCTGGCTTTTTTAGATGTTTTTTAGCAAAGTCCAGTCTAGCCTTTTTATTCTTGATGCTTTATGAGTGGCTTGCACCGTGCAGTGAACCCTCTGTATTTACTTTCATGCAGTCTTCTCTTTATGGTAGATTTGGATATTGATACGCCTACCTCCTGGAGAGTGTTGTTCACTTGGTTGGCTGTTGTGAAGGGGTTTCTCTTTACCATGGAGATTATTCTGCGATCATCCACCACTGTTGTCTTCCATGGGTGCCCAGGTCTTTTTGCATTGATGAGTTCACCAGTGCTTTTTTTCTTTCTCAGGATGTACCAAACTGTAGATTTTGCCACTCCTAAAGTTGTAGAAATTTCTCAGATGGGTTTTTTCTGTTTTTGCAGCTTAAGGATGGCTTGTTTCACCTGCATCGAGAGCTCCTTTGACCGAATGTTTCCTTCACAGCAAAACCTTCCAAATGCAAGCACCACACCTCAAATCAACTCCAGGCCTTTTATCTGCTTAATTCAGAATGACATAACGAAGGGATTGCCCACACCTGTCTATGAAATAGCCCTGGAGTCAATTATCCAATTACTTTTGGTCCCTTTAATAACAGGGTGGCACATGTTAAGGAGCTGAAACTTCTATACCCTTCATCCAATTTTAATGTGGATACCCTCAAATGAAAGCTGAAAGTCTGAACTTTACCTGCATCTGAATAGTTTTGTTTAAAATTCATTATGGTAATGTCTAGAACCAAAATTAGAAAAATGTTGTCTCCGTCCAAATAGGTCCATATATAACTGTATATAGATATTCAGCACAGGAGCGGCAGATGAATACTCCCATACACCGCTCCTGCTCTCACTGCAATTAGTGGTAGTAGGTGTCGGATGATATCAGTTGTTCCATCAGCTGACACTAATGACCAGAGGTAAACTGAGCATGCTCAGTTAAAAAAACGGAATCCGTCGCCGGGTTCTGTCATTTGTCAGACAGCCACAGATCCGTCGCCCACAGGCGTCCATTCTAGCAGACGACGGACGGCGACGGATCCGTCGCTGTATGACTTTTCGACGGAGACAAAAGACGTTCTTTTCTGCGTCGTCTCCGGCCGCCGAACAGAGAATTTCCAACAGATCCGGCGAACGACGTATGAAACGTGAGGCCATCAGTCGCTCATAGAAGGCCATGAGAAAAAAACTTAACCAACGGCATCAGTCGCCGGATACGTTTTTTTACAAATTTGACAGATTGCGACTGATAGTAAAAAAGTGTGTGAAAGGGGCTTTAATTAAACACAGCTGGGCTTGAATGAATAAGTAGAACCATCTCAAGGAGGATCACAAGGAAATGGACAGCATGTGACTTAAATATGAGTGTCTGAGCAAAGGGTCTGAATACTTATGACCATGTAATATTTCAGTTTTTCTTTTTTAATAAATTTGCAAACATTTCTACATTTCTGTTTCTTTCAGTCAAGATGGGGTGCAGAGTGTTGAAAAATTTAACTTTTTTGATTTTACCAAAAAGGGTCTGAATACTTTCCGTACCCACTGTGTGTATGTATATATGTGTGTACATATAATATTTATTATATATATTTATTATACCACATATACTCGAGTATAAGCCGAGTTTAAGCCGAGACCCCTATTTTTGCCACAAAAAACTGGGAAAACTTATTGACTCGAGTATAAGCCGAGGGTGATGCTGCACAACGGTTAATGGTGGTCCAAAAAGTTGCCCCATAGATAAATACCCCCCATAAAATGCTGTACAAGGGTTAATGGTGGCCCAAGAAGATGCTCCATAGATAAATATGGCCCATATATTGCTGCTGCTGCCTCTGCTGCTGCAATTAAAAAAAAAAAAATGACCTACTCACCTCTCATAGCTGGTGGACAGGTGCCGGCGTCCAAAGCAGGCGGGGACACTGGCACACTGTGGGGGACAGGTGCCTGTGTCACCACTGGCTCACGTCCCCAGCACAGGCGATATTCACCTGTCCCCGGTCCATCGCCGCGCGCCGCTCTGTCTGCCAAGTCTATGCAGTGATGTTCAGCAGAGGGCGTGCACTGACCTGAACGTCACAGTCGCGGAGGACAGAGCGGTACACGGCGGTGGAACGGGGACAGGTGAATATTGCACTGCTCCCTGTCCTCCCCCTGTCATACTCACCCCCTCCTGGCACATGGTCTCTGCAGCCCCTGCTTCCAAGGTCTTTGCACTCCTGCTCTTCCTGCGTTCAGCGGTCACGTACCGCTCATTAAAGTCATGAATATGCACATATTCAAGAGTTTAATGAGCGGTACCAAGTGACCGCTGAACGCAGGAAGAGCAGGTGCGCCGAGACCATGGAAGAAGCAGGGGCTGCAGAGACCGTGCCAGGAGGGGGCGAGTATGATCTCTGACACCCCCACTCCCCCGCCAACCCCCGGTATATGACTCGAGCATAAGCAGAGAGGGGGACTTTTAGCACAAAAAAACAGGCTGAAAATCTTGGCTTAAACTCGAGAATATACGGTATATATTATATTATATATATATTGTATATTTATTTTATATATATTTGTTATATATATATATATATATATATATATATATATATATATAGCTTCGCTTTCAGTAGCCTGATCGTTGCTATAAACCATGGAATTACAGGAGTGAGTGCTGAACACGACTCCCTTCAATGTCGCCTGGTTGTGCTGATCTCAGGAAAACCAGGTGCCTATGATGAGAGCTACCTTCAGCACCCTGCACCTGGGAACAGCTAACTGTACGGCTTTTCCCAGGTTCCGGTACGTGGCACACGGATGCCACACAGATACATGGATGTCAAATACGTACATACAGATGGCACATGGATCTCACCATTACTGTTTTTTCCAGTACAGGAATTGCCAGGACATGTGAAGAAGGCCTAAGTGTCACACTTCTGAAAGGCCACAGAGGCTGCAACACCATTAAGCAAGAAGCACCACTAACTAAACAACACCCTGAAGACCAAGGTGGTCTCCAAACAAATCAGCCACAAAGTTGTTGAGAAGTACAAGTGAAAGTTTGGTTATAAAAAATATATACTGTATGTATGTATGTGTGTGTGTGTGTGTGTGTGCGTATATATATATATATATATATATATATATATATATATATATATAATATTCCAATCTCTGATGATCCTCCGGAGCACCAACAAATCCATGATCATCAAGTGGAAATAACATGATACCAAAACAAACCTGCCAAGAGAAGGCCGCCCACCAAAATTATTAGCCTAGGCAAGGAGGTCATTAATCAGATAGGCAGCACGAAGACCAAAGGTAACCCTGAAGGAGCTGCAGAGTTCCCAAGCAGAGACTGGACTATCTGTCCATATGAATATAAGCCAGACATTCCATAGAGGTGTCCCTTATGTAAGAGTTGGCAGAAAAAAAGACTTTACTTACAAAAATTGTAAGGTTCAATTTACGTTTGCCAAAAAGATTTATGGGAGACGCCCCAATTGTATGGAGGAAGGTACTGTGGTCAGAAGAGACCAAAATTGATAAAATTGAGCTCATCATCCCCAGAACACCATCCCCACAGTGAAATACGATGGTGGTAGCATCAGATTTTGGGAATTTTTT
This sequence comes from Dendrobates tinctorius, assembly GCF_039654945.1. Classification (NCBI taxonomy): domain Eukaryota; kingdom Metazoa; phylum Chordata; class Amphibia; order Anura; family Dendrobatidae; genus Dendrobates; species Dendrobates tinctorius. The sequence goes on along the minus strand of NW_027361684.1, from coordinate 65,262,892 downwards.
TCAGCAGCTGAGACAGGAAAAATTGTCTGAGTCGAGGGGAGGATGGATGGTGTGAAATACAGGGATATTCTGGAGCAAAACCTGTTTCAGTATGTCAGTGATTTGAGACTGGGATGGATAATGATGATGACCCAAAGCATACTGCTAAAGCAACACTCGAGTGGTTTAAGGGGAAATGTTTAAATGTTTTGGAGTGACGTATTCAAAGCCCAGACTTTAGGGGGGGTGACTAGTTATGTACACTGAAGATTTCAGTTATTTTCAGCTATTTGTTGTTTGCTATTTTTTCTTCTTTTAGACCTTTACTGGCCAGCCATGCTGTGGAGTATTTGGATGCATGTGATGGAGCATTGTCCTGCATGAAAATCATGTTTTTATTGAACGATACCGACTTCTTCCTGTACCACTGCTTAAAGAAGGTGTCTACCAGAAACTGCCAGTTTCTGGGAGTTGAGCTTCACTTCATCCTCAACCTGAAAAGGTCCCACAAGTTCATCTTTGATGATACCAGCTCATACCAGTACCCCACCTCCACCTTGCTGGCGTCTGAGTCGGAGTAGAGCTCTCTGCCCCTTACTGATCCAGCCTCGAGCCCATCCATCTGGCCCATCAAGAGTCACTCATTTCATCAGTCCATAAAACCTTAGAAAAATCTGTCTTAACATATTTCTTGGCCCAGTCTTGATGTTTTATCTTATGTTTCTTGTTCAAAGGTGGTAGTTTTCCAGCCTTCCTTACCTTGGCCATGTCCCTGAGTATGGCACACCTTGTGCTTTTTGATACTCCAGTACAGTTGCAGCTCTAAAATATGGCAAAACTGGTGGCAAATGACATCTTGGCAGTTTCACGCTTGATTTTCCTCAATTCATGGGCAGTTATTTTGCGCTTTTTTTTATCAACACACTTCTTGCAACCCTGATGGATATTTGCCATGAAACGCTTGATTGTTCAGTGATCACGCTTCAAAAGTTTGGCAATTTCAAGACTGCTGCATCCCTCTGCAAGACATCTAACTATTTTTGACTTTTCAGAGTCCGTCAAATCTCTCTTCTGACCCATTTTGCCAAAGGAATGGAAGTTGCATAATAATGAAGCACACCTTATATAGGGTGTTGATGTAATTAGACCACACCCCTCATCATTACAGAGATGCAAATCACCTGATTTACATAATTGGCAGTTGGCTTTCAAGTCTATACAGCTTGGAGTAGGACCACATGTATAAAAAGGATGTGGTGATCAAAATACTCATTTGCCTAATAATTCTGCATGCAGCGTATATATATATATATACACACACACACACATGTCATTGAGATACATATATATATTTATATTTCATACAGTTCTACATAGCAGAATAGCCGCAAAATCAATTGCCGGCTTCTGTAAAATCATTCCCCAACCCGACATGAAATGACACATGGTTTACATACAGTAAACCATTTCATTTCATGTTTTGACGTCAGCGGGAGTCCCCGGCTGACCTGAAGTGAACTAATGAGCGTGGGAAAAAAATCAGAAACTTTCCCATGCTAATTAGTTCATCTCCAGGCAACCAGTGAGGCTGCGCAGAGCTGAACTAAGTCATTCGGCAGTAGTTTACAGTGGGACTGGTCGCATTAGCACCGGTCCTCATTGTAAACTATTTAAACCCTTGTGAAGGATTGCAGCGTGGGACATGACTGAACGGCGGAGAGGTAAGGATATTGTTGATTTTTTTGTTATTTTTTTTGCAGGTCATGGTTTTACTTTGGATTACAAGAGGAATAAAAACTTGTCAAAAACTTGGTGTCTTTTTTTCATTAAAACACTTTTTAATTAATGTCTATGTGTGTGTGTTTTTTAACCCTTTCATAGTCTGGGATTAATAATGGATCGGTGTCTTATTGACACCTCTCCATTATTAATCGGCTTAATGTCACCTTCCAATCGAATGGTGACATTAACCCTTTGTTATTAGCCCATTCGCCACCACTACAGGGCAATGGGAATAGAGAGGATAAATGCCAGAAAAGGCACATCTTATAGATGCGCCTTATCTGAGGTGTCTGGGGGCAGATTTTTGTAGCCTGGGGGGCAAAAACAATAGTCCCTCTCAAGGCTATAAAAATCTGCCCTCACTCACCTGCTTTACCTCTCTGGTTGCGATTTTATCGCAGGAGCCCACGCATTTTTTTACAACGAATTAACCCCTTTATTTAACATCTAGCTCTCCCAAATTTTGCACACAAACCCTCATCTAATTATTAGTCAGCGACATATAAAAAAACATGAAATGAAATGGTTTACTGTATGTAAACCATGTGTCATTTCATGTCGGGTTGGGGGAATGATTTTATAAAAGCCAGCAAATGTTTTAGCGGCGATTCAGCTATGAAGAACTGTATGAATAAATATATATATATATATTTGTATATATATGCGTGTCTCAATGACATTATATATATATATATATACACTCACTGGCCACTTTATTAGGTACACCTGTCCAACTGTGTGTTAAGACTTAATTTCTAATCAGCCAATCACATGGCGGCAACTCAGTGCATTTAGGCATGTAGACATGGTCAAGACAATCTCCTGCAGTTCAAACCGAGCATCAGTATGGGGAAGAAAGGTGATTTGAGTGCCTTTGAACGTGGCATGATTGTTGGTGCCAGAAGGGCTGGTCTGAGAATTTCAGAAACTGCTGATCTACTGGGATTTTCACGCACAACCATCTCTAGGGTTTACAGAGAATGGTCCGAAAAAGAAAAAAAATCCAGTGAGCGGCAGTTCTGTGGCCGGAAATGCCATGTTGATGCCAGAGGTCAGAGGAGAATGGGCAGACTGGTTCGAGCTGATAGAAAGGCAACAGTGACTCAAATTGCCACCCGTTACAACCAAGGTAGGCAGAAGAGCATCTCTGAACGCACAGTGCGTCGAATTTTGAGGCAGATGGGCTACAGCAGCAGAAGACCACACTGGGTACCACTCCTCTCAGCTAAGAACAGGAAACTGAGGCTACAATTTGCACAAGCTCATCGAAATTGGACAGTAGAAGATTGGAAAAACGTTGCCTGGTCTGATGAGTCTCGATTTCTGCTGCGACATTCGGATGGTAGGGTCAGAATTTGGCGTAAACAACATGAAAGCATGGATCCATCCTGCCTTGTATCAACGGTTCAGGCTGGTGGTGGTGGTGTCATGGTGTGGGGAATTTTTTCTGGGCACTCTTTGGGCCCCTTGGTACCAATTGAGCATCGTTGCAACGCCACAGCCTACCTGAGTATTGTTGCTGACCATGTCCATCCCTTTATGACCACAATGTACCCAACATCTGATGGCTACTTTCAGCAGGATAATGCGCCATGTCATAAAGCTCGAATCATCTCAGATTGGTTTCTTGAACATGACAATGAGTTCACTGTACTCAAATGGCCTCCTCAGTCACCAGATCTCAATCCAATAGAGCATCTTTGGGATGTGGTGGAACGGGAGATTCGCATCAGGGATGTGCAGCCGACAAATCTGCGCCAACTGTGTGATGCCATCATGTCAATATGGTCCAAAATCTCTGAGGAATGCTTCCAGCACCTTGTTGAATCTCTGCCACGAAGAATTGAGGCAGTTCTGAAGGCAAAAGGGGGTCCAACCCCTTACTAGCATGGTGTACCTAATAAAGTGGCCAGTGAGTGTATATATATATATATATATATATAATATGCATTCTGTGTGTCTATATCTATTCTTTTGTTTTTTTTTATTAAACCTGTCAGTGTGATTTTACTGTATTGCAAAATGAATTGCCGGCTTTTGGTAAAGAACACCGGGTGCGATTTTCTCTCAAGTCACACTTGTGGTCCTTGTGTAATCCGATTTTTTTCTCGCACCCATAGACTTGCATGGGCGAGTCTCGGACGAAAATCGGTGACAATCACAGCATGCTGCGATTTTCTCAGCCGAATTAAAACGGCCGAGAAAAAAATCGGCTGATGGGAGCTGCCCCATAGATTAACATTGGGACGATTGCAATGTGATTTTTTATCGCATTGCACTCGTCCGATTTTCTCGCTAGTGTGACGCCGGCCTTATTGGTGTGTTGACATAAAAGAAGGAAGGAATATGCGAATGAGCAAAAATGAAAAATTGCCCAGTTATGAAGGGGTAATTCTTTTTGTGTGTTCTTACAATAGAAAAGGCAAACAAAATGTCAAAATACAAGTGTAAATGTAGTCGTAGACTTAAAAATAAAACATAACAAAGTTAAAAGTTCATTGTTACATAGTTGAAAATACTATATCAATAATTTTTCATGAAAACCGTTCAATGACTTTAAAAGTTGCAGCCTTCTACATATAACAATGCAATGTTTTCGAAACAGTCCACATGATAGCCAGGACTCACATCTTCTTAATACCTTGCTTTAATAATCCAATAGTAATAAAGGCACACATATAGGTTGAACACAACAGCACAAAAATTAAAAAGACAGAAAAGAAATATCTGCTGCGCTCCCAGGCAACATGTTTCAGACCTGTATGGTCCTTTATCAAGCCTTCTATTCTTTTTGACTACCATGCTGCCAGAGATTGCTCGACTTCCCATAAAGAAAGCAGAGATGCTTTAACACTGTTCTTTCTGGGTCGCTGTATAAACAGCTGAATCAGTGGTGTGCACCATTTTGGAAGTGTTGACAACTCGTCTTCCTTGTCGGTGATTATCTGATCAAAGGTACTAGAGAGAGCAGAAGCACCTGGGTCTTAACCACACCAGACCCACTCTGCAATGGCACTAAAGGGCCCAGACTGATTTCTGAAAAACAATCCCATAGCATTTTCATTTCTCCACCAAACTTGGCACAATTCAGTCAGGCAGGTAATAATCCTCCAACATTTGCCAAACACAGACTTATCCATCAGACTCTTAAAGAAGTGTGATTTATCACTCCTCAGAACAAGTTTTCAATGCTCTAGTGTTCAGTGGTAGTGTGCTTTACACCACTGCATCTGATGATTGGCATTGTGCTTGATGATATAAGGTTTTCATACAGCTCGCCCATGAAAACCTATGCAGTGCAGCTCGAGCCAAAAAGTTCTTGTAATGATGGGAAGGTGCCATTGAAACAAATTTCAACAATTGAAAAAATGTAAAGTATTAATATTTTATTTTTTAAAAAAATATTATCGTGAATGTTTTTAATTAAGTAAAATATGAAAAGTTATTTAAAAAGGTTTGATATTTTCCACTTTTAAACACAAGGGGAAGCAGTTGCTTGATGGGATTAGATGCACAGGTCTGGGGCGTGTCACACATGATGAGATTAGATACACTGGTCGGTGGAGTTTCACTCATGATGGGATTATATATACAGATCTGGGGTGTATCATGCATGATGGGTATATAGTATAATGCATTCCAGGGCAGCACAGTGGCTCAGTGGTTTGCACTGCTGCTTTGCAGTGCTGGAGCCCTGGGTTCAACTCCCACCAAGGATAACTTTTTCATGGAGCTTGTATGTTCTCCCCGTGTTTGCGTGGGTTTCCTCAGGGTACTTCGGTTTCCTCCCACATTTCAAAGACATACTGATAGGGGAATTTAGATTGTGTGTGCCATCGGCGACAGCAATGACAATGTATGTAAAGTGCTGCGGAATAAGATTGCACTATATAAGCAAAGCATAATAATAACTCCATAGTTATCCATATCGTATAATGTACTCCCCATAGTCCTCTTTATAGTATAAGGCACCCAATAGTCATCCATGTAGTATAATGCATTTCATAGTACTCCATATAGTATAACACACCCAAGTAGTCCTACATATTGTATAATGCACTCCCCATAGTCATCCATATGCTATAAGGCACACTATAGTCATTCATATAGTATAACGCACACCATTATCATCCATATAGTATCATGCACTCCATAGTCCTCTATTTAGTTTAATACACTCCCCATTGTCATCCATGTAGTATAATGCTCTCCCCATAGTCATCCATATAGTATAATGCACCCCATAGTCCTCCATATAGTATAATGCATTCCCCATAGCGCTCCATATATTATAATGCACACACCATAGTCCTAAATATAGTCCTCCACTGCTTTGATACGTATGATGGCATGACATACACAGCTCTGCTATGGCAGTTTATGCCTGCTTCAGAGGCGGCACAGTGCGAAAGCAGAGCTGTGTCAGTGATTAATGTATTTGTGCAATATTTTGTACAATGCAACAAAATCTAAAACTGATTTGCTTGCACAGGTTTCTTACATCCATGCCAACAAAAGCCAACTTTGGAAAAAGAGGCATGATGAATATTTCACCAGGCCATGGCAGACAACCGTGGCCCACAATGGTTACATCTTCATGCATTCTTCCAAAAGAAATTAAAGTTGAAGAAGACCTTTAGTAAAGGAAACGAAGCATGGTGGCTTAGCGATTCTGGGTTCAAATCCATTTATGGGGGTGCATGGTAGTTTATATTTTGTTTCAGTGTTTGCTTGGGATTATTTTAGTAGACTCCTGACCTCGCGTACTCTTTTATAGATTAATTGGCCGTAGTGTGTTCAAGCTTACTATGATTTTAGTCAAAAGAAAATGTCAACACTTTGTGTAATTTATAAAAGCATAGGCAATTCGCCATTATCATTTTCTTCACCACTTTTTTTCCTTTGCTCGTATTTCGAATGACATGAAATTACAAAAGAGCTTGATTTCCTGCTATGTTGGTTATGATTTCACCATTATATTGTTTTTATCTTTCAATAAAAGGAGATTCAAAACAAAGCAATAGCACTTGATACAGAATACACTGATTTCTAAAATTTAACACGGTATAATCCATTCAGAAGACTTGCACATTTACATGGAGCAAGTCAAACAATTACGGTAGCCTTGTTCTGCTCTTCCCTTTTTCATGAATTATCCTGGACACTAAATGCATTCTTCTGTTTCTGATGTTCAAAGAGTGGAAGTCCATTATATCCGTTCTCTGCAAGAATAACATAAAAGTAGAAACCAAAAGGTATTTTATTGCCATTTGGTATAATTTTAGTTTTTATAACAAAATGTATCACATTTGCCCTATGTAAAGGATATAAATGCGTCTCACCCAGCTAACCACAACTCTACTGAATACTGATGAGAAGCACAAACTCAGAAACCAAGCTGTAGACAAATGGGTGTCTCTGCTTTTGCTACTCCTATTTGAATTTAAAATGAACCTGTCATGTGCAAAATTGCTATACACCTGCAGATACAGGGTTAATTTTCTAAGTAAATAGCAATAAAATACTACCCAGCCGCATTATTAAAAGCACATAACATACAAGGGAACAGTGGGGTTCAGGAACAGGCAAAATAAAGGACCATGCAAACACTGTTAGTTTTGTGTGCAACATATTAAAAATTCAGTAAAAATATAATTAATTAAAAATGGGTACAAAAAATAAGGTATTCACAACTACGTGTAGATAGTTAATATTTTTAATTATAATTCGATGTGCTGGCTTGAATATTTGGAATGGAGATGTTGATACGTAGAGCATCTACCACTAAAATGCTATAGATCCATATGATAAATACAGGGGCTTCTCACAAAAATATATAGAAATAGAGTCATTATAAACAGAGTGATCTATTTCAAGTGTTTATTTCTGTTAATATTGATTATTATGGCTTACAGCCAAAGAAAACCCAAAAGTCATTATCTCAGTAAATTAGAATACTTTGTAACACCAGCTTGAAAAATGATTTTAAAAACTCAAATATTGGCCTACTGAAATGCATGTTCAGTAAATGCACTCAATACTTGGTCGGGGCTCCTTTTGCATCAGTGACTGCATCAGTACGGCGTGGCATGGAGGCGATCAGCCTGTGGCTGATCAAGACTTTTCTGGCAGTATTTTGGTATAAAAACTGCAAATTTAGTAGCATGCTGTTTTTGTTAAAAAAAAACAAATTGTGATTTTGTAAATTTTATTTTACACCCATCTTGACAAATTTTTAAAGAGGGGATGGGAACTGTGACTTTTTAAAAGTCAGAGAGCTCACCCTATTGTGTGATGTAAAAATTGACCAAAGTGGATAAAAATTTGTAACAAATTTATTAAACATTGTGATACATTTGGAAAAATTTGACTCAAATAATGGCAACGTTTCAAAAGTGACTTAACATTTTTACTGATGATAAAATGTACCCAAAATATATTAATGCAATGTCTTCCATCTCATAAGGCAAGATTATATGTTGTTGATCTCAGAAACACTTACCTTAATAACTTCAATTGTTTTACAAATCTTGGGCTTCATTCAAGTAATTTTTTGGCTGTGGAATCCGAGGACAAAAAGCGTTGAATATCCTAGAAGTACAGAGATCTTTGCTATTGATATTGATTTTCGAGGTTTGAGAAATTTGGCTTGGGCTAAATGCAGAATTTTTGCTACATGACATTGCCTTGACTCTTCTGTATTTTCTTTTTTAAGTGGCTGCATGATCGGCATTATATTCAGAATTTATTTTCCTTCCTTCTAAGTTGTTTGCAACTGCAGCTGCCATAAGTAATTGCATATAGCTTTCTACAGCTCCCATTGAACTAGCAGCTAAATATACATTTTAATACATTTTTATTATCTTACAAATATTATGTTTAGAGATGGGCGAACCCAGACAGTAAAGTTTGGGGTCCGTACCAAATCGCTAGTGTTTGGACACGGACCCTAAACATTCACTTCTCGAGGAAGTTCTCTCTTCAGCCTACGCCTGCTGTCGCTAATAACAGAGAAAGCAGGCTCCACTAATGGGAGTATTCACCAGCTGAGCTGGCACCTGTGCTGTAAATAATTCAATTGAAAAAAAAATGAGATAGGGGTTACTTCTATTTTTGACGCAGGAAAAACTGACAGCTGCAGGCTGCATTCTTCAGGTGTCAGCTTTATCATGGCTGGATAGCAAGAATAAAAGAGCCCCACACTTTTTTTTTTAAATTATTTAAATCATTTAAAAAAACGCTGTGGGGTCCCCCCATTTTTGTCAAACGACTGTGGGCTGGTATTCTCAGACTGGTAAGGGGCCATGGATATTTGCGCCCCAGCCAACTTCCAAGAAATAGCAGATAACAGCCACTGCAGGGAAGGTGCATTTTGCTGCATAGCCTTTGCTGGTTACTGAGTATAGAGGGGATTTCACTTAATTTTTTTCTGGGGGTCTCCCCTATAATAACCAGTAAAGGCTGAGCAACAGCTGTGAGGTGATATTAGTAGCCAAGGAACCTTTATGGCTATTGGCTCCTTCCCAGAATATTAACATCAGCCCTCAGCTGTCAGCTTTCCCTCTGCTGCTTATGAAAATTATGGGGGACCCCACTCCATTTTATTCATCTTTTGTTTTTTTTTATTAACAAGTACAGTTAAATATACACCCAAGGTAACCTTAGTTCACAGTATTCAGGTGTTCTAGCAGCTGGAAACTACATTAACCTCAAATTGTCCCTCAGAGATTCCTATAAGGTTTCCAGCCTTTGCAGCTGCTGGGAGACCTTGTGGCTGTGAACTGTGAAAGGTTACTTGTGGTCAAACCACTGGGTCCCATGATAGCTATAGTGCCAAACTTTTGAATGCCAGAGAAAAAAAATGCTGTCGCTGATGCGATTGCCCTCCAAATAATCCGGATCATCGTGGGACAGTATGGATTATCTTCATGTGGGACAGGTGAGGGGTATGTTTTTTTTTAATTATTTTTCTTATTTTCCAGGGAACAGGGCATCGGTTGATTAAGCATAAAGGTGAGTATTATGGTTGTTTATTATTTTCTGATTTTTACAGGTGATATGGGTTTCAATGGATTAGGCGTAAGGTGAGTATAACTTTGCATTTTTATTTCAAATAAAGGAGTCTGTGTCTTTCAATTAAAGAATTTTATTCTGGATGTGTCTTTTTCGTAAAAGAAAAACAGCATGAGACCCCCTCTATTCTTGATAACCAGCCATAACAAGGATGACAGCTGAGAGTTAAAGCAGTCAATTTTGCCTGTGCTGGTTATCAATAAAAGAAGAGACCGCACCTATTTTTTTTTATTATTTATTTATAGCACAGGCGCCGGCTGATGAATACTCCTATCACCAGCGCCTGCTTTCACTGTTATCAGTGACAGCAGGTGTTGGCTGATGGGAGTAGTACTTTTTTTTTTTTTTTACCACTGGTCACAAATGCTGGCTCTCACTGCCGTCCGACAGCGTCGGAACCGCAGCTCTCTGACTGGCAGTAATGATCTTACATCAATCGGAGCCCGTGTTTACCGCTCTGTAATGCAGATGGCAGTGTGGCAAACAAAAGATGTTCATCTTAATGGTGTCCAGGTTCAGGTACCATTCTGGTACTCAAACTGAACTTGTTTTAGATGTTCCTCCAAACCCGAACATCCATGGGATCGCCCATCACTACTTTTGTCCATTATTTTTTTAGCAATCTCTTTATATTTACGCCAACATTTACTTATGCTTTTATTAAAAATAAATGTTACCTTTTGTAGTAAATGCTGATAATAATTGTAAGCAACATTATAAAGCCAGAGAGCCCCAATAAGATAAACAATGTTAATTCAGGTTTGGCTAGCTGGTTTTGGGGTGCATCTAGAATGAAAAGAAAGTAGGGTAACACCAATAAACATGCAGAAACATCAGTTACAAGGCACCATGTAAAAGGTAACTAAGTTTTGAATAGTTTTTCCTATGACAGCACCACCTAGGAGAAGGGATCCACCCTTCAAGGACAGGAAAACTACAGAATAAAAGGGCGGACCCTCTCCAATGCATCAGTTGGCTTCTTGTCCTTGGATAGGGAACCTACATGATGGAGTTGTCCAAGGGAATGACCGTCATGGAACATGGAAACTTACCCAGGCCCTGACCAAGTTGTCTTGTTAGTGGTATGGCACTGCTGTGGCTGGAGCAGGTGGCTCCTGGAGGAGCCAGAGTGGTTCCAAAGAGGAAATCAGCTGGTGAGCGGATGATGGAGAGCGGCAGAATAGTAAGCTGATGGGTCTTCCGGCCACTGCGATGTTCCGGGCTTGCGCATGCATAAGACATGCAGGTCTGTTAAAGCATGCCCTGATGATGAGCGCGCCGTTAACTTCAAGAGCAATCAACTGGTGATCAGACGCTTGACGGTGGCAGCATAGTAAACCGATGTGTCTGCCGGCAGATGCAATGTCCCAAGAGTGCAAGCACACCCTGATGACAAGCATGCTGGTGAAATTTGGAGAGCTGGAAATGATGGATCTACAGGTGCATCCCACAAAATTAGAATATCATCAAAAAGTTAATTTATTTCAGTTCTTCAATGCAAAAAGTAAAACTCATATATAGAGTCATTACAAACCGAGTGATGTATTACAAGTGTTTTATTTCTGTAAATGTTAATGATTATGGCTTACAGCCAATGAAAACCCAAAAGTCATTATCTCAGTAAATTATAATACTTTGTAACACCCGAATTGTTGGCCTATTGAAATGCATGTTCAGTAAATGCACTCAATACTTGATCAGGGCTCCTTTGGCATCAATTTCTGCATCAATGCAGCATGGCATGGAGGCAATCAGCCTGTGGCACTGCTGAGGTGTTATGGAAGCCCAGGCTGCTTGAATAGAAGGCTTTAGCTCATCTGCATTGTTGGGTCTGGTGTCTCTCATCTTCCTCATGACAATATCCCATAGATTCTCTATGGGGTTAAGGTCAGGTGAGTTTGCTGGCCAATCAAGCACAGTGATACTGTTGTTTTTAAACCAGGTATTGGTACTTTTGGTAGTGTGGACAGGTGCCAAGTCCTGCTGGAGAATTAAATTTCCATCTTCAAAAAGCTTGTCAGTAGAGGAAGCATGAAGTGATCTAAAATTTCCTGGTAGACGGCTGCGCTGACTTTGGTCTTGGTAAAACAGCATATATATACCAGAAGATGACATAGCTCCCCAAACCATCACTGTTTGTGGAAACTTCACACTAGACCTCGAGCAGCTTGGACTGTGTGCCTCTCTACTCTTCCTCCAGACTCTGGAACCTAGATTACCAATGCCTAGTGTGAAGTATCCATAAACAATGATGGTCTCAGGAGACATGTCATCTGCTGGTGTAGGTCCACTGTAGTTTATCAAGACCAAAGTCAGTGCAGCCATCTACCAGGAAATTTTAGAGCACTTCATGCTCCATCTGCTGACAAGCTTTTTGGAGTTATAGCTCTAAGAATAAAGTGTTGCAAAAATAATTATTTTTTCTATGAAAGTTTTTATTGTGTAAAAGCACCAAAACATAAAATAATATAAATGGGGTATCACTGCAATCGTACTGATCCGAAGAATAAAGCTGCCTTATCAATCTTTCCATATGCAGAATGGCATAAAAAACTCCCCAAAATATTTTCTGAAATGTTGTTTTTTGTTTATTCTGCCTGCCAAAAATCAAAATAGAACGTGATCAAAAAATGTAATGAGCTTGAAAAAGGTGCCAATTAAAACGTCAACTCATCCTGCAAAAAGTCCCTTGACTCTTTCGGCCGAAATCTGGAAAAATTATAGCTCTCAAACTGTGGTGATACAAAAATTAGTTTTTGAAAAAAAGCGTCTTTTAGTGTGTAACAGCATCCAAACATAAAAATATATAAATGTGGTATGCTGTAATCACACTGACCCAAAGAATAAAGTTGCCTAATCATTTATACTGCACAAGGAATGGCATAAAAAAATAAATGAAACCAATACTTCACCTGGTGTTGATTTGTTTATTCTTCCTCTCAAAGATGGCAGTAATGCTCTGTACATATTTATCCTGCACTCTACTCTAAGATGAGCGCTTACACCGGGGTTTCCGTGTAAATCTCTGAAATATGTGATTCAGACAAAACCCCCGGCAGAAGATTCCCCAATAAAAGATTCAACTCAGTCCACAATAAAACAACTCCCCACTGTGGCCCATCATCTGTTAACAGAAATATAGGGGGCTTCAACATTTTTGGTAGTATAAAGGCTCTGAAAAATCAAAATGACCCTTGCCTCTTATAAGAAATTCAGCAAATTCTGTGCTCCCAAATCCAAATGCCCACTTCCCTTCTGAGCCCCACAGTGTGCCAAAATCGCAGTTAGTGTCCATGTGTTTGGCATTTCTGTAGTGATAAGAGCCCTCCTAATTTACAGGTGCATGAGCAAGCACTAGATCGGCAGTTTGCAATTTTCACTCAGCAACATCTACTTGGGCTTGTTTCTGGAAAACACCCATGGAGTCAAAATCATCACTACACCTGTACAGCAGATACATTTCCAAAGGGGTATAATTTCTAAAATGGGGGAATTCTGCTCTTCTAGCACTTAGGGGCTCTGTATATGGAGTCCGCAAACTATTAGAGAAAATTCTGCACAGCAGGATGTCTCCTGTATAACTACCACTTATCCATACGGCAAAACTTTGGAAGGACAAAGCGCTATTTACCAATAGCGCTTCCTCCTCCCGAGTCTCACCATATGGCTATGTGCAGCCACACATGGAGTATTTCTACATTCAGCAGAATTTTTTTTACCCATTTCCCAGTGTGAAAATGTAAAATCTGGGGCTAAAACAAAATTTTGGTGATAAAAATGTAATTATTTTTTTTTCAGTGCCCAATGGTATAAAATTCTGTGACCCACCTGTGGTGTCAATATGATCACTGCACCCCTGGGTTAATTTATCGAGAGGTAGTGTAGTTTGTAAAATGGGGTCTCTTATGGAGGGTTTTGCTGTTCTGGAACCTCATGGGCTCTGCCAATGTGACATGGCACATTCAAACCATTAGAGCAAAATGTGAACTCCAACTTGGCACTTCTTCCCTTCTGATCTTTGCACTATGCCTCAAAACCACATATGTGGTATTGGCGTATTCAGGAGAAATAATAAATTTTGGGGTCCCTTTTCTTCTGCCAACCTTGTGAAAATAAAAAATATGGGGCTAAATTAACATTTTTGTGGGAAAAATGTGATTTATTTTCACAGATATACAATATAATTTTCTGTGAAGTAGCTGGGGATTCAAGGTACTAAATACACATCTAGATACATTCCTTGTGGGGTCTAGCTTCCAAAATGTTGTCACTTATGGTTTTTTCACTGTTAAAGTACATCAGGGGATCTCCAAGCGAGGCATGGCATCGGCAGACCAAGTCTACATTCCAAAACGTCATTCCTACTTTTATGAGCCCCACCCTAAGCCCAAAATGTGATTTTTTTTTTTCCTGACTTAATGTTACAAATTTCTGTAAAGCACCTGTGGATTCAAGGTGCTTACCACTAGAGATGAGTGAATATTTCAATGTTCGGTTCGGCTCAAGATCACCAAATTTGCAATATTCGCCGATTTAATCGTCGATTAAATCGCCGATAGCCGAACATACACAGCACAAAAGCCAGTGTTTGTCAAGCTGTGTGACAATGTGGGAAACACCAACGTAGAGCTAGTGATGGCGGTGAAATCATCCCTGCTGGTTAGAGAGGCGCGGTTCCCGTGCTGTCAAAAGACAATGGGAGCGCTCAGCTGTCATCAGAGGTATAAAGTTTACCCTCCGGTCACTGTAGTCAGCTGATGGGACTACCGCTCCCATCAACTGACACCTGCTGTTGCTAATAACAGTGAGAGCAGGAGCGGCGGATGGGAGTATTCATCCGCTGCTCCTGCGCTGTAATTAAATAATTAAAAAAAAAACCTGAGTTGGTTCCCCTGTATTTTTGATAAGCAGCCAGGCAAAACTCACAGCTGGGGGCTGCAACCCTCAGCTGTCAGCTTCAGCACGGCTGGTTATTAGGCATAGAGTAGACCCCACACCGTATTTTTATTTATTTAAATAAATAATTTAAAAAAATGGCACGGGGTCCCCCCATTTTTGACAACCAGCCTTGCTAAAGCTAACAGCTGGGGGCTGGTATTCTCAGGCTGGTATGGGGCCATGGATATAAACCACCCAGCCTAAAAATAGCAGCCTGCAGCTGCCCAGAAAAGGCACATCTATTAGATGCGCCAATTCTGCCTGGCTTTCCCACTTGCCCTGTTGTGGTGGCAAGTGGGGTTCATATTTGTGGGGTTGATGTCACCTTTGTATTGTCAGGTGACATCAAGCTCATGGATTAGTAATGGAGAAGTGTCTATAAGACACCTATCCATTACTAATTCTATAGTTGTTTGGTAAATATAGACATAACCAGAATAAAGTCCTTTGTTAGAAATAAGACTTAAACACAGTTTTTCATTTTATTTAAAAATAACAAACACAGTTATACTCACCTAACGACTAATTCCACCGAAGCCCTCGTTCTCCTGTAATAAAACAAAAATAAAAAACAACAATATACCATACTTGTCTGTTATTCTGTCCCCGACCGTAATCCATGTCTTGGGGATTTATAATAGTTTTCAACCTAGACGGTGCCAAGATGCAACCATCCAGGCTGAGAACGACTGGTGAATGAGCTGCTTTGAGCGAAGCGTCAGTGACTAGCGGTGACGTCATTGAGGTTACCTCAGGTCACTGAGCCTGCATTCCCAGCAGGACTGAACTGCCGTGACCTCAGCACCGTGGGAAAAAGTCAATGATGATGTCACAATGACCCGTCCTGTGTGATGCAACCCGCAGGCCAGTAGCTAAAACAACAAGATGTGGCACGTGATACTGTCCTGTGTGACAGCCCGCAGGTCGGTAACTAAAACAACAAGACACGGGGAAAGGGGAAACCGTTACAATGGTGGGCCCTGCGATAGGAAAAGGGGACGTGGAGACCTCCTGCACTCCCCTGAGTCAGTGTCCCTAACGCTCCTAACGTTCCATATGCTGGTTCCTCACAGGGCGCTGATCAGGAACCTGTCGCCCTAGCACACCCTACACCTATCCCTTGCTAGGGAGCTGGGTGGCGCAGGCACTGGCCCCACAGCTGTACTAATACACACTAAGGAAAAACACAAACAGGGAAACAACACATAGCTTTACTCTGTTGCACTTGCTCCTGGCAACAGAGTCCACCACCAGAATGCAGCTCTCCTCCTGAATCGCTGCACCCAAGCTCTGTCAGAGCTACAAGGAAATCCCCTATGACTCCTTCCACACCAGGGCTAAGACAGTGCTGCAAGGAACGCTCTCCAGCTCCTTCCTCCACCAAGGATGGTTGAAATGAACACTCTAACCAACACTGATTGCAACACCTGTGACTCTTTTATAGCAGAGCCACACCTGCATTATAATCATGTGCACTTAACTAAAGAAACAAGAGTGCAATGATGCTCACCACCACTGGGGGCAAACTTAGAACAAACAACACCACAGTGCACTAATCCTAATGGCCACCGGGGGCAAAAACCAAACTTAAGCACGGCTTAAGAAAAAAAAAAAAGGTTGCCTGTGCTTTTCATCAGTCCTGATCCAGCATGGATCATGACAGATGAGGACACTTCAGTTCAAGCTCAATGACTTCACCGCAGATCACCGTACATGATCAATGAACTCACTTCACCTTTCTGACATTAATGCGAGTGTTGTGGGAAAATTTCCCATGGCGCTCGTGCTAACATCACATACAGTGGGTACGGAAAGTATTCAGACCCCTTTAAATTTTTCACTCTTTGTTTCATTGCAGCCATTTGGTAAATTCAAAAAAGTTCATTTTTTTCTCATTAATTTACACTCTGCACCCCATCTTGACTGAAAAAAAAACAGAAATGTAGAAATTTTTGCAAATACCCATATTTTAATCTTGAACATTAAAAGTTATATTTTATATATGAAATCTGATCCTGCTTACACCTGCTTAGATTAATTGGATTCTTGTACCCATAGTAGGCTTTGCTTATCTAAGGTGAACACCTAGCCAGATCATGTGCGGAGCTCCTCAGGTGCCACTAATCAAAAGCTATACTGCTATGATTTAACCCAGTCTTACCTTGCTTTGCTAAAACCTGCAGAGGCTGAACAGATTCCTGAGAGTTAGACCATTTAAAAGGGAGTCTATAAGATCGGCTATAAAACTTCTGGTTTCAGATTGCTATATCGTAGTCTAGGATTTAATGGACGTGTACTATCACGTTCCAATTCACATAAAACATCAACAATTCCTGAGAGTAGCTCTTAGCATAAAAGGAGAAATCACGCTTTCAGCTTCAGGTTCTTCCCTTCAATTGTCATTGGGCCCTCCAGACTTTAAGGAGATTATAGCAGAAATGACAACTCTCCTATGAAAGAAAGAAGCATTTATGATATCTTACCTCGATGATTTCCTGATTGTGGGCATATCCATCGAGCGCTGCAGAGTTAAGAGCAACTTTGACAAGATTTAGTTTGGCTACTCAATTTAAAAAAGATTAGAACCTAAAAGAGTGCAGGTCTTCCCTGGTCTCCTAGACTCAGTGAATCCAGAGTTGTTGTCGGCCAAGGGAGAAGGAGAAGAAGGTGTCATGCTAAGTGTTAAAATTATTAAGCAATCTAGTCACAACTCAAAGGAAGGCAATATTGCTGTTAGGTACTTTAACGTCCTGCATTCCAGTAGTAACATGGTCACAGATACACACCCGTGGCAGATTCTGGCAAATAAATTTGCTTTGAAGTTGGTTGTAAAAATTAGTCTTTCTTCAACGGTGACTTAATCTCACTCGTTGGAGACAAAAAATCTATACAGAGGAGTTCCTTGGAAGAATCAGATATCGTGGGTGATTGCTACAGATGCAAACCTTCAGGGATGGGGGGCACATCTGGGAGATTTCCTGGGCCATGGCTAATGGACGAGGGAAGAAAGATCCAGTTCCTCTTGGAAGTTATCGGCAGTAAGGCAGTCACCTATTCAAGGTCACCACGTAAATGTCTTGAAGGACAACAGGATAACTAGCTTACATCAGGAGGAAGGCAGGCCCAGATCCCTATTGACACTGTCTGATCAGATTTTTGTATGGTGGAGTCTCACCTCTTATCTTTAACAGCATCTCACAATAAGTGAATTCAAAGTAGACTTTGAGCCGCATCCAACTGAAACACGGGCAGTGGACTATGAGTCAGAGAGTGCTTAATCAGATTGTGGATCTATAGGGGCTTCCCAACAGATATTATTGCAGACACACAGAATAGGAAGGTAAAAATATTCTGTTCACTAGATCCCAGGGGATGGGGTTAAGAAATTGATGCCTTCCTGCTCAAATGGGATTTTCGTCTGGTATATTCCTTACCTCCTGTGATGCTGGTCCGAGCAGTTCTAGCAAGCATTAGGGAAGATTTGGAAAGGGTTATCCTGATAGCTCTGTTTTTGCCCAAGAGACCTTGGTTTTCCTGGATGAAAATAATGTCAGTCACCGAGGCATGGGTCTTGCCAGAGATTCCAGATATACTATTCTAAGGTCCAATTCTACATTCTCAAAGTATCCAACCTGCATTAAACAGCATGGAATTTCAAAGTAAGCTTCTAAAATAATTTGATCACAATATTGCTGAAGAGGAGGAAAGCAGTAACGACAAAAATATATGGCAGGAGGCTACAGGGCTAGCTTATTCTGAAAATTTTCCTGCCTGGGTGGAGAGAGCAGATGTATCCATTGAGAAAATACAGTTAACACCAGAAGTTTACATACACTATATAAAAAGACACATATGCATGTTTTTCTCAATATATCACATGAAATCAGAATAAACCTTTCCTATTTTAGGTCTATTAGGATTACCATAATTATTAATATTTGCCAAATGCCAGAATAATGAGAGAGAATGTTTTAAGGCATTTTTTTACTTACTGCAAAGTCATATTTGTCTTTTTATGTAATGTATGTAAACTTCTGGTTTCAACTGTATGCAAGGCTGTGACACAGTCTTCACCTTGCATCATGTTCTGCTGATCTTTCCTTTAGGGCTCATACTCACTTGCAAGAGACTCGCACGATTCTCATGCGAGTCTCTCGCATGAACACCTGGCACTGCCGCTGGCACTCAGACCGGAGCGTGCAGCTCCATGTATTGCTATGTGGCCGCATGCTCCTATCCGAGTGCCGGCGGCATTGCCAGGTTTTCATGCGAGAGACTCGCACGGGAATCGTGTGAGTCTCTCGAAAGTGAGTATGAGCCCATCGGAGAAGAGTTCTATAGGCTGTGATCCTGTCCTAAGTTTAAAGTTTCTCTCTAAATCTCTCAAGTGGTGCTGTAATGGGTGATAGAAATATACTAAATTACTTACCGGTAATGGGATTTTTCAGAACCCATTACAGCACCCTTCTATTCCCTCCCATCTCTGGTAATGGGTGGTCATTTTGTTTCCTTTGTAGTACTGAAGTCATGCAGTGTTTAGAAGAAAAAATTGTGTTGTTCTATTAAACTATTAAATGGTGTCCTTTCATGCTCTATAAAAAAAAAAAACTAATGCAGTGAAGAGGTGTTACTCTTTTATGCTGTGGGTTTCCTGTCCTTGAAGAGGGGATCACCTCTCTCTGGTCTTGCTGGCATGGGTTCTGGAAAATTACATTAACGGTAAGGAATTTCAAGCTGAAAAAAAGTCTGCAGAATAATTTATTCTCACATTAGCTGCAAGTTTCATCTATTTTCTCTGCAGCCACACAGGTTAGAAAACTAATGCTCTACGGGATGCAGCAGGTCCTCTTGATAAAGGCAAAGGCGATGTAAGGCTGGAGTCACACTAACCTGCGCAAAATACGGTCAGTATTTTACATGCGTAATACGGATGACAGACCCCTAAATAGTGCTCCGTATGTCATCCGTAATCAAGGTGTGGTCGCATATTTTGCGCATGTCAGCATCCGTATGCAATCCGTATGGCAAGATTTTCTTGCAGGCTTGCAAAATGGACATATAATGGAGCCCTATGACAGGGTTTGGTCCGGTGTAATCCATATTTTTTGCGCACCCATAGACTTGCATTGGCGTACTACGGGCGTAGTACGCTGACAATCGCAGCATGCTGCGAGTGGCACGGAGCGTTGGATACTGAAGAGAAATATACGCCTGGTGCGAGTGACCCCATAGAAAATCATTTGTCCGTGTCTAATGCGTGCTTTTTGCGCCTCTCACTCTCCCGTATTCCTCGCCAGTGTGACTCCGGCCTAAGTGTAAAATACTAATGAAATAACCATTTGCACACTGATCAATTCATTAATTCATGTTGATTATCAAGGACGGTTGCTGCTTACTAAAAGTGCATTAGTTTTGTGACCTTCTGCTATGTTTTTTGAAATGTTTATGTGCTTTTGATGTGTTTTTGTTTCTACATTCATTTCTCCAACTCTGTCTCTGCTCAGCAATTTACCATCCTCGACATTGTAGGAGGGGTGTGAGAAAGCTTGCCAGTACGATACTAGCAGGACTTCCTTTTCCACACATCCCATCATCCACTGTGGTATATTCGGGAGCACTGAAATAGCACAAAAAGAGCACTTAAAGAGTCCTCCAATAATACAAAAAAACAGCAAAAAAGCAGAGAGGTTTACCCATCCAGGCCTCCAGACAAATGCACTATCAGGATGCAATGGACCCATATAATTAAGATGGCAACAAAGGTGCAAGAATACAGATGAAACAACCGCTCACAGCCTACCATTACATGGAGGGGGCGGTTGCCTGGTATATTAATGCACATTAAAAAACTTGTATGAGGCGCTGTTCACACCATGGCAATGCACAGCATCCAGGTTAACAGCCTAGTAGTGACACCCTTCTATTAGATCAGGCGGGCTGCTCAGCGCTATCAAAATGCACGCCATGTGAACTGACACTGCAGTTTACAAGACCAAATGGGCCCAACTGCACCCTGAATAAAAAGTGCAAAAAAAACACATAAAAAATGTGAGGTATTAGCTGATATTTTGGCCAAAATACGTGAGCCCGTAACCTGCGCCAAAGGTCCCCACATTTACAGGTCCCTAACACTAAATCCAAACACTGAAATAGCACAAAAAGAGGACTTTAAAAAGTCCTCCAATAATACAAAAAACAGCAAAAAAGCAGAGAGGTTTACACGTCAAGGGTGCAGTTGGGCCCATTTGGTCTTGTAAACTGCGGCAACCGCCCCTCCATGTATTGTAGGCTGTGAGCGGTTGTTTCATCGGTATTCTTGCATCAGTGTTGCCATCTTAACTATATGGGTCCACTGCATCCTGTGAATTTGTCTGGAGGCCTGGACGGGTAAACCTCAGCTTTTTTGCTGTTATTTTTTATAATCGGGAGCACCCATAAGTAATCCAACCACCTGTAACCTATTCTCCATGTATTATCTAACCCTATGCTGTTCTAATTAAAAAGGCACAATGCAAAGGGGTTGGGCATTCTCCTGACTGATACCATTGTGATGCCAATTCCCCGCTGTGCATTTCATATGCTACTATGTACATATCATTGATAAGTGCATTGCTGCAGTCTTGAGCATGCTTCAGCTAATCAGGCATATCACTCTCCAGAAGGAGAAAAGTCAGCCCTTAGACCCAATCAGAGGCCTATCATACAGCCAAATCAGATCTCATGCTTTGCACCGAGGAGGAGCAGCTCCCCAAAACACCCTGTCTGCAAATTGAGATTCTGGTTTAGCTTTTATCAAAAACCATGTGACAAGGCATGTTAAAGGGTCAATATTGACTATTAGGATTGCTACTTCCAATATGTGACACTAGAGTTCTAGTCCCTCTCTGAAAAGGCAATTTGAAATCAGCTAATGAGACATCAGCTCCCACTGCCAGTGGTCCAGCTTATTAGAGACAGATTTTGCCTAATGTTGGGCAATAAACAACAAACTAAGAAGAATTGCGACCACTGGTAACTAGAGTTGAGCAAATTTGTTCAGGTTCCCTCTTATTTGACAAGCTATAGCGCTTACAGAATAAGCTGTAAAGAGAATCCGGCTGGATCGGCGCTGCAGCTGCATGTGTCAAGGCTGTGTCACAGTCACAGCACATGCATGGAGAGCCTGTTTGTTGAGCTCTCTATGCATGTGCTGTGACTGTGACACAACCGCGACACATGCAGCTGCAGAGCGGTTCAGCTGATCAGCCGGCGCAATCCAGGAAGTCAGGTTCCCTCTGCAGCTTATTCGAAAAGTGCTATAGCTTACCGAATAGGAGAGAACACAAAAAAATTTGCTCAACTCTACTGGTAACCAGCTTTTTAGGGTATTTTTTAGGCCATAAACATCAAAATTTTGACACAAAATTAATAGAAGAATTACTTCTCAAGATTTTTCCTATTAAATAAACATACGTCATTCACAGCTATGTATACTAGGCACTATGGGTCATATAAATAATACTTGCGTTGTGCATGGCAATCCTAATGAGAGGGACCACTGGAATAAGATACACCTAATTCAGGCCTGCACAATAAATGGCCCGCTGTCCGCATGGGGCTCACCAAAGGATGTTGTGCGGCCCCCAGAGAACTAGGCCATTCTGGTTATCATCTTCCTGTGATCAGCTGTATTTGTGCCTTTTCAGATGCGAATATGTGGCGCCCCTGAGGGTTCAGTCGCCACAGAGGTACTGCACCTCCTCCTGAGGTGTGGTACCCCACTATCCAGGTAGGTGGTGACTCCTGACCTCACTCCAACACTCACATCCCACACGCACACCAGTAGTGTAGCAGAGCAACCTTTGTGGCTCCCTGCTTGGAACACGAAGAGTGCTGGGAGGTGAGTGGAGCTTAGACTGCACAAGAGAGCGGGAGAATATTAGGAAAAGGGCAGTCTGTGAGAGAAGATCCCCTGAGAGGGATGGAGTGAAGGAAGTGCTGCAGCAGACTCCTGTGACCTGGAGCTGCTGGCACAGGAAAGAGCCATAGAAAGCCTGATTCTTCAGAAGGAAGATAGTTTAGTACGGAACGTAAGGAGAAGAAGAGAAATAAGGACTAGAGCAGAACCCTTCCTCAAGTTTGAAGCGCATGGCCAGGGTCCAGTCCCCGAGGTTGTATGGATACTGATGTTCCTGCAGCAGAAACCGGAGGAATAGAAGTCATCACCACTTTATTCCCATCTAAGACTTGGGGGCACAACAGCAGCGTGGGTGAGCCGGGACATGATAGCAAGGAGTCCCCGAAGCAGGCTACAGCTCTCTGCCGTACAAGTAGAGTTCTAAGTAACATCAAGAAGGAGGAACTTGAGTTTAATACGCAACTATAAGTACTTCAGATTAGATGCTAGTGTGGAGACGTTCAGAGAAGGCACATGTTGGAGGAGTGCTGGAAAGGTGTACTTTACCTTGCCTGGGAGTTGGCTGAGCCCCTCACCTGGAGGACACGGCACTAAAGCAGGCACTTGTGTGCACCAGACTGTGACTAAAGCCTTGGAACTACATGCCCTTGTATCCTCCACTTATTCTTGCGCCTTACACCCGGCTCTGCTACATCTACTTCTTTACACCATCTCCCCACTTGCCAACCTCATCTACACTGCCCTGGGACTACAGCTCCACCTGTGAGGAGCTTCAACATCATTGCTGCACCACACCATCTGTCCCAGAGAAGCAACCCTGCAGCGCTGGTCAAACTGACCAGAAACCACAGGTGGCGTCACGAATCATCTCAACAACTTTATCCCCATCACTCTACCCCTTTTACATTGACCTCATGAGGCCACAGGCTGGGCCACTGCCACGGTGACATCTCCCATAGAAATCAATGGGCCCAGCACCGGCCTCTGGGGGTGAGGCAAATACAGTTAAACATTACGAACCTGGGACAGGGGCATAGCAGTGGAGCGCTTGTCAGCCCGCGCCGTGATGCGCAGCAGCGTGATGAGCTTGTCACACTGTGACCTCATCACACTGCTGCTGGCACTGCAGCGCAGAGGAGGCAAAGATGTGTCAGAAAAAGGGATGGGAATGATCAGAGAAGATGTAACCTATTAGGTATCTGGATATAAATGCTTATTTGTATTCCTTCCTATGTCTCATCAGTGCTTAGGTTCCTGTATGGTCAACAATCTGATGATGGCTGGTAACAACTCTCAGTATCTCCTTACTATTGTTAAAGTGAATCCGTCACCTATTTTTTCGCATATAAGCTGCTGGCACTGCCATCAGGGGTCTGAATGTATTCCTGTACTGATGGAGGTTCTGGCACTGCTTTCATGCACTGATGGTGGTTCTGATCATGTAGAAATCCATAACGTTCTTTATGTTAAAACTGAAAAATCCTCAAAACTTAATTTAGAGATTATGAAGAGGGTTCAGTTGAGTTTCCGCTCCAAAAACTCAGTGTAAGTTTCAATTTGTTCACATTGATTTTTTTGGAGGAGAAACTCTCCAAATTGTTATCAAATACTCAAAACTTGGTTCATATAAATACCCCTTAACATTTTTTTGCAGCCATTCAGATTGGTTCAATATGACAAGGTGGCCTAATTCATTAACCCCTTTACCCCCAAGGATGGTTTGCATGTTAATGACCAGGCCAATTTTTACAATTCTGACCGCTGTCCCTTTATGAGGTAATAACTCTGGAACGTTTCCATGGATGGTGGTGATTCTGATATTGCTTTCTCATGACATATTGTACTTCATGATAGTGGTAAAATTTATTTGCTATGAGTTGCGTTTATTTGTGAAAAAATGGAAATTTGGTGAAAATCTTGAAAATTTTGCAATTTTCCAACTTTGAATTTTCATGCCCTTAACCCCCAAGGGTGGTTTGCACATTCATGACCGGGCCAATTTTTACAATTCTGACCACTGTCCCTTTATATGGTAATAACTCTGAAACGCTTCCATGGATCCCGATGAAACTGACATTGTTTTCTTGTGACATATTGCACTTCATGTTAGTGGTAAAATTTCATTCAAATAACTTGCGTTTATTTGTGAAAAAAATGGAAATTTGGTGAAAATTTTGAAAATTTTGCAATTTTCCAACTTTGAATTTTTATGCCCTTAAATCACAGAGATATGGCAC
This sequence comes from Dendrobates tinctorius, assembly GCF_039654945.1. NCBI lineage: Eukaryota > Metazoa > Chordata > Amphibia > Anura > Dendrobatidae > Dendrobates > Dendrobates tinctorius. Next base: position 65,237,986 of record NW_027361684.1, on the reverse strand, counting down.
ACAAAAAACTTAATAAGTAACATTTCACATATGTTTACTTTACATCAGCATAATTTTGGAACGAAAATTTTTTTTGCTAGGAAGTTATAAGTGTTAAAAGTTGACCAGTGATTTCTCATTTTTGCAACACCATTTTATTTTTACGGACCACATCACATTTGAAGTCACTTTGAGGGGTCTATATGATAGAAAATACCAAAAAGTGACACCATTCTAAAGACTGCACCCCTCAAGGTGCTCAAAACCATATTCAAGAAGTTTATTAACCCTTCAGGTGCTTCACAGGAATTTTTTGAATGTTTAAAAAAATGAACATTTAACTTTTTTTCACCAAAAATTTACTTCAGATCCAATTTGTTTTATTTTACCAAGGGTAACAGGAGAAATTGTACTGCAAAAGTTATTGTGCAATTTGTCCTGAGTACGCTGATACCTGATATGTGGGGGGGAACCACTGTTTCGGCACATGGCAGAGCTCAGAAGGAAAGGAGCGCCGTTTGACTTTTTCAATGCAAAATTGGCTGGAATTCAGATCGGACGCCATGTCAAGTTTAGAGAGCCCCTGATGTACCTAAACAGTGGAAACCTCCCACAAGTGACCCCCATTTTGGAAACTAGACCCCCCAAGGAACTTATCTAGTTATGTGGTGAGAACTTTGAACCCACAAGGGCTTCACAGAAGTTTATAACGTACAGCCGTACAATTAAAAAATCATATTTTTTCCACAAAAATGATCTTTTCACCCCAAATTTTTATTTTCCCAATGGAAACAAGTCCCTAAAAGTTATTGTGCAATTTGTCCTGAGTACGCTGATACCACATATGTGGGTGTAAATGACTATTTGGGCGCATGGCAGAGCTCGGAAGGGAAGCAGCGCCATTTGACTTTTTTGGCTGGAATTGAGATCGGACACCATGTCGCGTTTGAAAAGCCCCTGATGTACCAAAACAGGGGAAACCCCCACAAATGACACCATTTTGGAAACTAGAGTCCTCAAGGAACTTATCTAGATGTGTGGTGAGAACTTTGAACCCCCAAGGGCTTCACAGAAGTTTATAATGCCCGGGTGTGAAAATAAAAAAATCATATTTTTTCCACAAACATGATCTTTTAGTCCCCAATTTTTTTATTTTCCCAATGGTAACAGGAGAAATTGGACCCCAAAAGTTGTTGTCCAATTTGTCCTGAGTATACTGATACCACATATGTGGGAGAAAACTACTGTATGGGCACACATTGGGGCTCGGAAGGGAAGTAGTGACATTTTGGAATGCAGACATTGATGGAATGGTCTGCGGGTGTCATGTTGCCTTTGGAGAGCCCCTGATGTATCTAAACAGTGGAAACCCCCAACAAGTGACCCTATTTTGGAAACTAGACCTCCTAAGGAACTTATCTAGATGTGTGGTGAGCACTTTGAGCCCCCCCAGTGCTTCACAGAAGTTTATAACGCCCGGGCGTGAAAATAAAAAAATCATATTTTTTCCACAAACATGATCTTTTAGTCCCCAATTTTTTTTATTTTCCCAAGGGTAACAGGAGAAATTGGACCCCCAAAAGTTGTCCAATTTGTCTTGAGTACGCTGATACCCCATATGTGGGAGAAAACTACTGTATGGGCACACGTCGGGGCTCGGAAGGGAAGTAGTGACGTTTTGGAATACAGACTTTGATAGAATGGTCTGCGGGTGTCTTGTCGCGTTTGGAGAGCCTCTGATGTGCCTAAACTGTTGAAACTCCCCATAATTGACCCCATTTTGGAAACTAGACCCCCCGCGGAACTTATCTAGATGTGTGGTGAGCACTTTGAACCCCCAAGTGCTTCACAGAAGTTTATAACGCCCGGGCGTGAAAACAAAAAAATCATATTTTTTTTTCAACAAAAATGACATTTTTGCCTCCAATTTTTATTTTCCTAAGGGTAACAGGAGAAATTGAACCCCAAAAGTTGTTCTGAAATTTGTCCTGAGTAGGCTGATACCCCATATGTGGGGGTAAAACACTGTTTGGGCGCATGGCTGAGCTTAGAAGGGAAGGAGCACCATTTGACTTTTTCAATGCAGAATTGGCTGGAATTGAGATCAGATGCCATGTTGTGTTTGGAGAGCACCTGATGTGCCCAAACAGTGGAAACCCCCCAATTCTAACTCCAACCCTAACCCCAACACACCCTTAACCCTAATCTGATCCCTAACCCTAGCCCTAATCCTAGCCCTAACCCTAATGGAAAAATGGAAATAACTACATTTTTTTAATCTTATTATTTTTCCCTAACTAAGGGGGTGATAACGGGGGGGCGGGGTTGATTTACTATTTATGGCGGGTTTTTATTTTTGGAAGCTGTCATACGCTAAAAGACGCTTTTTATTGTAAAAATAGTTTTTGCATCACCACATTTTGAGAGCTATAATTTTTCCATATTTTGACCCACTGAGTTATGTGAGGTCTTATTTTTTGTGAGACGAGTTGACGTTTTTATTGGTGTGTTTTTCGGGCACAAGACATTTTTTGATAGCTTTTTATTCAGATTTTTGTGACACAGAATGAACAAAAAGCAGCATTTAAAGAATTTCTTTTGGGGGGTGTGTTTACACTGTTCCACATGCGGTACAATTGATAAGGCGGTTTTATTCTTCGGGTCAGTATGATTACAGCGATACATCATTTATGTCTTTTTTTATGTTTTGGCGCTTTTGTGCAATGAAAACAATTTTATATAAAAAATAATTATTTTTGCATCGCTTTATTCTGCAAGCTATAACTTTTTTATTTTTTCGCTGATGACGCTGTGTGGCAGTTCGTTTTTTGCGGAAGAAGATGATGTTTTCAGCGGTACCATGGTTATTTATATCTGTCTTTTTGATCGCGCGTTATTGCACTTTTTGCTCGGCTGTATGATAATAAAGCATTATTTTTTGCTTTGTTTTTTATTTTCATTTTTTAAGGGGTTCACTAAAGGGGTTAACTAATGGGACAGTTTCATAGGGCGGGTCGTTACGGACACGGCGATACCTAATATGTGTACTTTTATTGTTTTTTTTTATTTCCAAAAAATGAATTTATTAGGGAATATTTTTTTTAAATTTATTTAGCGATTTTTTTATAAAATATTTTTACAATTTTTTTTAACTTTATTACATTGCCCCAGGGGGTACATCACTGTCATGTGACAGATCACTGATCTGTCACATCACAGATCACTGTGACAGATCAATGATCTGACACAGGTGCTTCGCAGGCTTCCTCATGCCTGCGCTCTGCAGGCAGTGAGGAAGTCGGCTCCCTGCAGGCCTCCGAAGGTCCCCGCCGCAATATTGGATCCAGGGACCTGCAGGGAGGGAGGCCCCTGCAGCAGCGCTGCACATTGCGCTGCTGCGGGGGTCTCAGGGAAGCATAGAGGGAGCCCCCTCCCTGCCGATGCTTCCCTAATCCCCCGGTACACTGCGATCGTGTTTGATCGCAGTGTGCAAGGGGTTAACATGTCAGGGGCTGTCCGTGACCACCCCTGACACATAGTGCCGGGTGTCAGCTGTGATAATCACCACGTGAGCGCCGCTAATCGCTATGATGTACTATCACGTCCCTGTTAATTAAGTCCCAGGGCACATGGACAGGATAATACGTCATATGGCAGAAAAGGGTTAAAACAGAGAAATATGTCACACAAAATAGTTAAAAAATAACATTTCCCACGTGTCTACTTTACATCAACACAATTTTGGAACCATTTTTTTTGTTAAGAAGTTATAAGGGTTAAAAGTTGAGCAGCGATTTCTCATTTTTACAATACCATTTTTTTAGGGACCACATCACATTTGAAGCCAGTTTGAGGGGTCTATATGATAGAAAATACCCAAAAGTGACACCATTCTAAAAACTGAACCCCTCAAGGTGCTCAAAACAACATTCAAGAAGTTTATTAACCCTTCAGGTGCTTCACAGGAATTTTTGGAATGTTTAAAAAAATGAACATTTAACTTTTTTTCACCAAAAATTTACTTCAGATCCAATTTGTTTTATTTTACCAAGGGTAACAGGAGAAATTGGACCCCAAAAGTTGTACAATTTGTTCTGAGTACGCTGCTACCCCATATATGCAGGAAAACCACTGTTTGGGCACATGACAGAGCTCAGAAGGGAAGGAGCGCCATTTGACTTTTTCAATGCAAAATTCGCTGGAATTGAGATTGGACGCCATATCGCATTTGGAGGCCCCTGATGTGCCTAAATAGTGGTAACCCCCCACAAGTGACACCATATTGGAAAGTAGACCCCCTAAGGAACTTATCTAGATGTGTGGTGAGCACTTTAAACCCCGAAGTGCTTCACAAAAGTTTAGAATGTAGAGCCGTAAAAACAAAAAATCTTATTTTTTCACAAAAATGATTTTTTCGCCCCCAATTTTTTATTTTCCCGAGGGTAACAGGAAAAATTGGACCCCAAAAGTTGTTGTGCAATTTGTCCTGAGTATGCTGATACCCCATATGTTGGGATCAGGCGCATGTCGTGTTTGGAGAGACCCTGATGTGCCTAAACAGTGGAAACCCCCCCAATTCTAACTCCAACCCTAACTTCAACACACCCCTATCCCTAATCCCAACAGTAACCATAATGGTAACCACAAACCTAACCCTAACTTTAACCCTAACCCTAATGGGAAAATGGAAAATTTTATTATTTTTGTCACACACTAAAAGACGATATTTATTGCAAAAAATAGGTTTTGCATCACCACATTTTGAGAGCTATACTTTTTCCATATTTTGGCCCACAGAGTCATGTAATGTCTTGTTTTTTGCAGGACGAGTTGACGTTTTTATTGGTATCATTTTCGGGCACATGACTTTTTTTATCACTTTATTCCGATTTTTGAGAGGCACAATGAACAAAAACCAGCAATTCATGAATTTCTTTTGGTGGGGCGTTTATATCTGTGTGTGGTAAAATTGATAAAGCCCTTTTATTCTTCGGGTCAATACGGTTACTGCGATACCTCATTTATTTTTTTTTATGTTTTGGCGCTTTTATACAATAAAAACTATTTTATAGAAAAAATAATTATTTTTGCATCGCTTTATTCTGAGAGTTATAACTATTATTTTTTCTGATGATAGAGCTATATGGTGGCTTGTTTTTTGCGGGACAAGATGATATTTTCAGCGGTATCACGTTTATTTATATCCGTCTTTTTGATCGCGTGTTATTCCACATTTTGTTCAGTGGTATGATGATAAAGCATTTTTTTGCCTTGTTTTGTTTTTAATGATTTTCACTAAAGGGGTTAACTAGTGGGACAGTTTTATAGGCTGGGTCATTACGGACGCAGCGATACTAAATATTTGTACTTTTATTGTTTAGTTTTTTTATTCAAATATTGATTGAATGATATAAATATTGATTTTTTTATTATTATTTTTTATTTTTTTAAAATATTTTTACAATTATTTAATTTTTGTTTTATTTCATTCTATGTTTTACACTGTGTTCCACTATGGGACACTCATTTTGTGCAGTCTGATCCCTTATATGGCATACAGATATATGGCTGATCGCGTATGATGTAACATTCCGGCCATGGGCATTAAGTCCCATGGCCCATGGACGGAATAGTACGTCCATTGTCAGAAAGGGGTTAAGAGACGCACCCCACTTATTTATTTTACTCTCTTATGTAGTTCCACTGCTTCCACCGTGCATTACAGACTTCATCACTAATTGAATTACTTGCACATTACAACTGGCATGTGCCACAAATTATAAAAACTTGATTCCAGCTCATCCAGTTGCTCCATGCTCATCTACCTGGTGCTCAGACACTGGCCTCGCCCTGGCCTCTCATCAAGGCTAAAAGAAAAGATTGGAATCCAGCTCAACAGGACTGGATTTTCCTTTTCTTTTTCCAAAGAAAATATAGTGCATACAAAAGAAAAATTTACATGGTCGACATGACACAGTTGAAGCGTTTCGACTGCACTAAGTAGTCTTACTCCTGACTCATCAGGAAGCTGTATTTTGCTCATTAGTTTCTTCTTGCTCTATGAGCATCCGCACGCAGTGTTCACTACTAAACGCCAAGGCGCTTGCAGTGAAAGATTACGTCCTGACACGGTGCGATCGTCAGGACGTAATTTGTGGGCGGATTTAATGCGCAATTTGTACTGAAGGATGGTGTAGGAGGAGGAGTCCCCTCTGTGTATCTTATAAGTATTCTGTAGAGTCTATTAGGGTACATGTGACTGTCATTATGATGAAAAACAAAACATACCTTAGTCCTCCATGTAGCAAGTAGAAAAAGAGTGGCACTCACCATCCTTAAAATTTCACTTTATTTTGGCAATTTGTAAAACATCCAGGTCAGGAGAGTTGTTCGTGGATCAGAGAGCTTGGACGACGATCATTTCATGCTCGTGCGCTTCAACAGGTCCTGGATGTTTTAAAAATTGTCGAAATAAAGTGAAATTTTAAGGACAGTGAGTGACACACTTTTTCTACTTGCTACATGGATTGCATTGTAGTCTTTTTCATGAGTGGGCAACCAGGAGTCTGATTTGGGCAGCCAATAAAGCGGACTGGATTTGTACAATTAATCCAGCATATGTGCTGCAGTGGTGCGGATCATTTTGTCTTGCTTGGCATTTCATACCCTAGTCCTCCATTGGGTGATGGAGGCAACTATCATAGGAACACAAGTCCAATTTTTCAGGCTCCATTTTGCTGTAATAGTGTTTTGAGATTGAGAAACGCAAGCTGACGCTTTTTCATTGATGAATTCAGGCCTCAGAGACCTATGCAAAAATTGTCAAATTATATTATTGTATTATTATTATAATTGTAGGAATACTACAAATATGATGTAATGTTTATCTCCGGCACAATTTCCGGTTTTCCTGGACAGTGAAGCCTTTACTTCTGGTCTTTACTGTGCAGAATAGTGGAATTCCATATAAATATTACATATATATATATATATATATATATATATATACTATATATGTAGTGGCTTTTTGTGACTTTTGTACAATGAAATCTTACCACATGATATCTCTTCACTCCATTGGCCCCAGCTTGTGCTCAATCCACAGGTATGGTCTCCTTTTGCTCTTATCCTGATTAAACATTTCTTTTCAATATTTGACATGGATTGTGGACTGCGCACATCAGAAATTAGCACCTAAAATGCACAGATGTAATACACATTATTGTGATAAGCATTCATATCTGGTTTCTAGAGTACATGCTAAGTAGGTTGAAAAAGGTAATAATCATCACAGAACGTTATAGCAGATATCTGAGATATGCGATAACGTTCTGAATAGTGGGGGTCTGACCTCCACACCTCCAAGACGACCATTGCCTTGCTAAAAAAACTGAGGGTAAAGGTGCTGGACTGGCCAAGCATGTCTCCAGACCTAAACCCTATTAAACATCTGTGGAGCGGAGATGGAAGAGAACCCGTTCTACTAAGCAATTCAGCACATACAAGCAGTCCCTTGCCAGCTTAAGTCCACGCTCTCTGCTGCTAAACAAACTTACTTCGCATCTCTCATATCCTCCCTGTCTCACAACCCTAAACAAGTCTTCAACACTTTCAATTCTCTACTCCGTCCCACAGCACCTCCTCCCCCTCCTCTTATTTCTGCTGAAGACTTTGCCTCCTTCTTTAAGCAGAAGATCGACAAGATCAGACAAAACTTTGACCCACAGCCCCCAATGTCCCTCTTAGCCGCTCAGCCCTGTCCTGCAAAAGCCAGCTTCTCCACCATGACAGAAGATCAGCTCTCCACCCTTCTGTCAAGAAAACACACCTCACCACTTGTGCACTCGACCCACTCCCGTCTCCCCTCATCCCTAGCTTGGCTACAGTCTTCATCCCATCTCTAACACACCTCTTCAACCTTTCACTTACAAATGGTGTCTTTCCCTCATCTTTCAAACATGCCTCAATCACACCCATCCTCAAAAAGCCATCCCTTGATCCATCCTCTGTGTCTAACTATCGCCCGATATCTCTTCTCCCTTATGCCTCAAAACTACTGGAACAGCATGTATATCTTGATCTGTCCTCCCACCTCTCCTCCTGATCCCTCTTTAATCGGTTACAATCTGGCTTCCGACCGCATCACTCAACTGAAACTGCCCTAACTAAAGTCACTAACGACTTACTAACCGCCAAGAACAAGTGACAGTACTCTGTCCTCCTTCTCCTGGACCTGTCCTCTGCCTTCGACACCATAGACCATTCCCTCCTGCTACAGACTCTCTCATCTCTTGGCATCACAGACTTGGCCCTATCCTGGATCTCATCATACCTAACAGACCAAACATTTAGTGTCTCCCTCTCACACACCACCTCCTCACCTCACCCCCTGTCTGTTGGTGTTCCTCAAGGCTCTGTCCTAGGACCCCTACTATTCTCCATCTACACCTTTGGCTTGGGACAGCTCATAGAATCCTACGGTTTGCAGTATCACCTCTATGCTGATGACACGCAGATCTACCTATCCGGACCCAACCTCGCCTCCTTACTGACTGAAATCCCACAATGTCTGTCTGCTATCTCAGCCTTCTTCTCTGCTCGCTTTCTCAAACTGAACATCTTTCCCCCATCTCTCTCTACCCTTCCACCAGACCTATCCATCAATGTCAATGGCTGCTTTCTTTCCCCAGTCCCGCACGCTCAGTGCCTTGGGGTGTTCCTCGACTCTGCGCTCTCTTTCAAACTACATATCCAAGCCCTCGCCTCCTCCTGCCGCCTCAAACTCAAAAATATTTCCCGGATCCGCTCATTCCTCAACCACGAAACCACAAAAACACTAGTGCATGCTCATCATCTCCCGCCTTGACTACTGCAACCTCCTACTTTCTGGCCTCCCCTGTAGCACTCTGGCTCCGCTCCAGTCCATCCTACACGCTGCTGCCCGACTAATCCACCTGTCTCCCCGCTATTCCCCAGCCTCCCCCCTATGCCAGGCCCTTCACTGGCTTCCTATTGCCCAGAGGCTCCAATTCAAAACCCTAACCATGACATACAAAGCCATCCACAACCTGTCTCCTCCATACATCTGTGACATGGTCTCTAGGTACCTACCCGCACGCAACCTTCGATCATCTCAAGATCTCCTTCTCTACTCCCCCCTTATCTCTTCTTCCCACAACCGCATACAATACTTCTCCCGAGATTCCCCCATACTCTGGAACTCCCTGCTGCAAAACATCAGACTCTCACCATCAACGGAAACCTTCAAGAAGAACCTGAAGACCCACCTGTTCCGACAAGCCTACAGTCGGCAATGATCCTCGGTCTACTGAACCACCGCACGACCTGCTCTACCCTCTCCTACTGTATCCTCACCCATCCCTGTAGACTGTGAGCCCTCACGGGCAGGGTCCCCTCTGCTTATGTACTTGTGTGCCCCTTGTCTTACACATGTTTATTATACTTGTCTATATTTCCCCTTTTCACATGTAAAGCGCCATGGAATAAATGGCGCTATATAAATGCATAATAATTATAATAATAATCTGTGGAGCATCCTCAAACGGAAGGTGGAGGAGCGCAAGGTCTTTAACATCCACAAGCTCCATGATGTTGTCATGGAGGAGTGGAAGAGGATGCCATCGCAACCTGTGACACTCTAGAGAATTAAGGCAGTGCTTGAAAATAATGGTGGTCACAGAAAATATTGACACTTTGGGTACAATTTGGCCATTTAGAGGTGTACTCATTTTCGTTGCCAATGGATTAGATATTAATGGCTGAGTGTTGAGTTATTTAGAGGGCACACCAAATTTGCAATGTGATACAAGCTGTACGCTGACATCTTTACATTTGTTCTAATAGCTTCTAGCCACTACTTATGTGTTTGCTGTTTGGAGAACTACAAATTCCAGATACTTTCAGCGAGATGGCTGAGCGGTGCAGAGGCTGCATTTTAAGTGTGGTGCTGCAGTTAAGTGCATAGTTAAACACATTATCATAGTTTAACACAAGAGCATAGTGTGGTATTATCCTAGTTTTTCATTGTTTTTTTGCTTTTATCTGCGCATTCTATCCCCATTTATTATGTGCTCCATGGACAATACTACCAGGTGTGCATCTTATGAGATGTATGCATGCCTTGAACACCTGTTTGAGGGTGAATATATCTGGCCTTGAAGTCCGCATGTTATATGTTTGAAAGCACAGATAATGGATATAAATGTGCAGATTGCAACACTCAGGACCACAACAAACTCGGAGTGGACTTTAGAGCTCACTAAGCATGTGCTGGCTGGGGCCAATGATGTGGAGGTGGGTGAAGATCAGGACCCAGAAGTAGGTAGCTGGGTAACAGCTACAGTAAGGGGTATGGGGAAAAGTGGTAAGAAGCCCAGTCCTGATCTGGCACAACCTAGTAAATATGCCTGTTTGGCTGATATTAGGAAGGCTGGCCCAGGACAGCAGGATGTTGCTCCTAGTAACCAGAAAAACGACTGCTATAGGAAGGAGGGAAATAGGAGTGCAACAAAGGCCAAACAGATGTTGGTGGTAGGGAACTCTATAATTAGGAAGACAGACAGGGTCCTCTGCCACCGAGACCATGAATGCCGAACAGTGTGTTGTCTGCTGGGTGCTTGGGTTCAGCATATTGCAAATAGGATTGCTGGGTGTGACTAGGTACCAATGACAAAGTTAGAGGGAGGTGAAAGGTCCTTAAAAATGATTAAAGGCGAGCTAGGAGAGAAACTGAAGGCCAGGACCTCCAAGGTGGTGTTTTCAAAAATACTGCCAGTGCTATGAGCTTCACTAGAAAGACAGCGGGAGCATAGGAAGATAAATAAGTGGCTTAGAAATTGTTACAGGAAGGAAGTCTTTAGGTTCATGGAGAACTAGGTCGACTTCTTTGTTGGCTACAGGCTTTACAGTAGGAAAGGGCTGTGCCTCTATGGGGAGGATGCAGCTGTGCTTGGGGAAAAAATTGTCAGATGAATGGAGGAGCTTTTAAACTAGGATCTGGGGGAAGGGAGGTAGTTGTGCTAAAAAGGGGATAAATAGAGTAGACCGAGAGTGGGACAGTAGTGGTCAGTGAGGATTCAGAGGGAGATGGGACACGCAAGGAACATAGGATGGTGAGGAGGAGTAATAAATGTGCTAATAGTATTAAATGTCTGCTGGCAAATGCAAGAAGTCTTGCAAACAAAATGAATGAACTGGAGACCCTTATGTCAGCCACTAAATACAATGTCGTGGGCATTAAGGAAACGTGGCTGGATGAAAGCCATGACTTGCTGACAAACGTAGAGAGTTGCACTACATTTAGAAAGGACAGGAAAGACAGAAAAGGTGGAGTTGTGTGTATTTTTGCTAAATCTAACTTAAGACCTGTGCTCAATGACAACACTGGGGAGAGCTGCTGAAATGTAAAGTCAGTGTAAGTAAATTTCCATGGGGTTGGCAATAATAGAAAGCTGCTGATTGGAGTTTGCTACAAGCCTCCTAATATAGCTGAGCAGGTAGAGGATGAAATGCTGCAACAAATGAAAAAGGCAACAAATAATAAAAGGGTCCTTATTATGGGAGATTTTAACTATTCAGACATTCAATGGGACATTGAGTCTCCTGGTGGTGCTAAAAGCTGCAAGTTTCACCACTGTTCAAGACAATTACATTTCACCACTGGTAGATGAACCAATCAGGGGAGGTAATATGCTGGGTCTAGTTCTGTCAAATAGTGCAAATACAATTTCTGATCTACAGGTCAGAGAGTTTGGGATGCAGCGACCATAATATGGTTAGTTTTTCATGTTATTTTCACTCAAACATTCAAAAGGGAAATGCAAAAACCTGGAACTTTAGGAGAGCTGATTTTAACAATTTAAGGGAAGAGCTTAATCATGTAGGACTGAGACCATGTCATGGAAACTGGGAATACTGAACATAAATGGGGTAAATACTGCAAGAATCTTGCAGAAAACTTATATCATCTAGCAATAAAATGCCCAATAATAAAAAGGAACCATTATGGATAAATAATACAGTACAAGGTTTTTTAAGACAAAAACAAAGGGCATTCAAAATCTTGAAGGCTATGAACACTACAAATTATATGATCAATGGGAATTTGTGGTAAACTCCGCGCTGCCGCAAGGAACAATTCCAGGAGAATGTTACAGGTTCACAGTGGTTTATTCAACACGTTTCGGGGATCCCATGCCCCCTTTGTCAGGAAATACCACATAACGCGTTGGAGATTTGTCAGTGTTTAATTTGCTCTAACGCAGACGTACTTCTTGTATTAAACTAGTTATATCAGGCGATGAACTTTGAACCATCGAGCAGACAGTTCATTGGTGAACATGGATGAAAGGTGCCTATTTAACATCATTGCCTTTTCCCTGCCCTCTATTATTATCTTATTATCGTCTTTAAAAACATGGAATCCAAAAATATAAATAAAAACCTTTTTATCTATATTTTTTGGATTCCATGTTTTTAATAAATCTTGAAAAAAGCATGAACTAAATTTTTACATATTGTGGACGGTTGTGCCACTTATTTCCTTTCCTTCAACCTTTGGCTGAGCTTCACCAGCAGGACCTGCACCCGACACACAGATTTCAGCCTCCAATATCGAATAACATGGCGTGGTGAGCTTGAAAAATCCCCCCCTCTCCCCAAGCATTGACAAATCTCCCGACCCAGTTGGCATTCATCCATGGATATTGAGGGAATTGACAGACCGCTGTATTTCATATTATTTCATATTCTTTGACTCTCTTGTAGCAGAGGTGATGTCACAAGATTGGAGGATGGCTGATGTGGTACCGATATTTAAGAGAGGTAAGAAAGTGGATCCATGCAACTACTGTCTGATAAGTCTGACATCAGTAGTGTGCAAAGTTTTTGAGGGCATTATAAGAGATGACCTACAGAAATATATTGTAGAGAATAATATAATAAATGACGACCAGCATGGATTCATGTTGTGTCTAACCAACATATTGGGTTTCTATGAGGAGGTAAGTGCAAATCTGGATGTAGGTAATGCAGCTGATGTGATTTATCTGGACTTTGAAAATGCATTTGATACCTGTACCACATAACAGCCTTAGGCTAGTTTCACACTAGTGTTCTCGGGTGCAGCGCAGGGCCACTGCTTAGCTCCGCCCCCGGCCGTGCCCCCTCCATTCAGCTCCTCCTAGGATCGCATGCCGCTGCATGCGATCAGCATACCCTATACTTAGCATTGAGTACGCTGACCGTGCGCTGGTATGATTTTGCTGGCGCTGCGCCCAGCACACAAAAATGCAACACAGTGCGCAGGATCTTAAAATCTTACCTTGACATTACAATATTGCAAAACAATCTGAATAAGATGACTGAATGGGCAAACACTGGGCAAATGAGATTTAATGAAGATAAATGTAAAGTAATGCACCTAGGACGGAGTAATCCTTTTACTACATATACATTAAATGGGACCATACTTGGGACTACAGAACAGGAGAAGGACTTTGGTATTCTGGTTACAAGTAAACTGAGCAGTCGTACTCAATGTCAAGCAGCAGCCGCAAAAGCAAACATGATTTTAGGGTATATAAAAAGATAGATAAAATCCAGAGATGCCAGCATATTGTTACCCTTTTATAAATCACTGGTGAGGCCACATCTAGAATATGGGATCCAATTTTGGGCTCCACATTTTAAAAAGAATATTCAGAAGTTCGTCAGCTCAAAGGCGAGCATATACATTATTACAAAAGATGGAAGGCCTCTCATATGATAAGAGGTTGGAAAAATTGGGCTTGCTTAGTAAAAAGACCCCTCAGAGGAGATCTTATTTACATGTAGAAACATACAGCTCTGGCAAAAATTAAGAGACCACTGCAAAATTTTCAGTTTGTCTGATTTTTGTCTTTATAGGTATTTTTTGAGTAAAATGTAAATTGCGCTTTTATTCTATAAACTTCTGACAACATGTCTCCAAATTTCTAAGCTCTAAATTTTGTATTTATTTTCAGAAAATGAGAAATGGTCAAAAGAACAAAAAAATGCAGTGCTTGCAAACCTCAAATAATGCGAAAGAAAAAAAGTTCATAATCATTTAGAAACAACAATACTAATGTTTTAACTCAGGAAGATTTCAGAAATCATTATTTTTTGGAATAACCATGATTTTTAATCACAGCTTTCATGCGTCTTGGCATGCTTTCCACCAGTCTTTCACACTGCTTTTGGGTGACCTTATGCAACTTCTGGTAGAAACATTTAAGAAGTTCTTCTTTGTTTGATGGCTTTGACTATCCATCTTCCTCTTGATTACATTCCAGAGGTCTTCAATGGGGTTCAGGTCTGGAGATTGGGCTGGCCTTGACAGGGATTTAATGTCGTGGTCCTTCATCCACACATTGACTAAGATGTGTGGTATGGCACATTGTCCTGCTGGAAAAACCAGTCCTCAGAGTTGGGGAACATTGCCCGAGCAGAAGGAATCACCTGCTTTTCCAGGATAACCTTGTATTTGGCTTGATTCATACATCCTTTGCAAAGAATAACTTCCCCTATTCTAGCCTTGCTGAAGCATCCCCAGATAATCACTGATCTTCCACCAAATTTCACAGTGGGTGGAAGACACTGTGGCTTGTATGTCTCTACAGGTTTCTGTCTAACCATTAGACGACCAGGTGTTGGGAAAAGCTGAAAATTAGACTCATCGGAGAAGATTACCTTACTCCAGTCCTCTATGGTCCAATCCTGATGGTCTTTGGCAAACTTCCGCCTGGCTCTCCTTTGCTTCTCATTGATGAAAGGCTTTTTTCTAGCTTTACATGACTTGAGCCCGCCTCTAGGAGCCTGTTACGAACTGTTCTTGCCATACACTTCACCCCAGCTGCCATTTGCCATTCCTTTTGTAGGTCAATTGATGTCATCCTACGGTTGCTGAGTGACATTCGAATAAGATGACGGTCATCCCGGTCAGTGGAGAGTCGTTTTTGCTCTCTGCTGGTCTGTAGCTTTGTTGTCCCCTACGTCTGCTGCTGCTTGACCTTGTTGTAATGGACTGCCGTCTTAGAAATTTTAAGGATGGAGGCAACATGACGTTCACTCTATCCCTCTGCTAGTAAAGCCAGAATTGAGCCCTTCTTTTTCTCACTCAAAACTTTTCTTTTCAACTCCTTTGGCATGGTTAAAAGTTATTTTTTCATTCCTATTACTTTTGGGATATTACTAGCAATTGTTTTGCCATCCAGCTTGTCTTATTGCAAAAGGATTGTGAACACCACAGCAGGGTTTTTTTTATACTTTCCTTCGTTAAATAAGATTTGGTTCAGGTGATCACCTAATCAGAAGCACATTAAGTAGAATGAGGTGTACTCTGGTTGGAATTCAACTGGAATGGAATGGCTGTCAGACATGTAGATTTTTATAAAACTGTGCAGTGGTCTCTTAATTTTAGCCAGAGCTGTATGTGTGGTCAGTACAGAGGACTTGTACATGACTCATGCCTTCCAAAGGCCATAATAAGGACCAGGGGGCACGCAATACGAGTGGAAGAAAGGTGATTCCGGCAGCTAAATAGGAAAGGGTTCTTTACAGTTAGAGCAGAGAGATTGTCGAATTCTCTACCACAAACGGTAGTAATGGCAGAAACTATAACAGCTGTTGGATGATTTCCTCAATGCACATAACATTAAGGGTTATAGATAATTTAGTGACAAAATGTTTAATTGGTGGGGAGAGGTTAAACTTGATTTTCAACCCATGTAACTATGTAACAGTGTATCAAAGTGTCATATCTTCAATGTTGTCCCATGAAAAGATATAATAAAATATTTACAAAAATGTGAGGGGCGTAATCACTTTTGTGATATACTGTGATATGTATTGGACTCCATAGACAGTGCATAAAATTAATAATTGTGCTTGTGAATGGTCCAAACAGTGATGGGGCAAGATTTTGTATTTATATATTGTATATTTTTTTTTAAAGGGAACTGAAACACTACTAACCAGCAGATATGGGGTTAATCAATAGGTTAACAGTGTTTGAAATCTGCATGGCCACCTTACTAGAGGTAAGACTATTGGGAGGAAATGGACATTACTCCTTCCTGCAGCCTCCAGCTTTAAGTCAGAGCAGCATGGCTGGCGTGTCTTCGGTCACTTCTCAGTCCACAAGGAACGGCAGCTGTTAGCACGCACCGACACTGACTGACAGCATTGAGATTCTGCAGGTCAATGTGCTAAGTTGAGCTTACAACTGTTGCTCACGATGTACTGAGCAGTGACTGAGGCTGCGCTGGCCGCACTTTTATGACTGAAAGCCAGAGGCTGCTTGGAGGAATAAGGTTACTTTCCTCCCAGTATCTGTGTTTCAGTACAGTGGCCACACAACTTTGTAGCCCTATATCTGTGGGTTAATATTGTTTTGGGACATGACAGGTTCTCCTTCAATAATTTTCAATTTATATATAAATGTACAGTCTTCCTCATTTTTCTGGAAGACTGCATAATTAACTGACAGTGACACTTAGGCCGGTGACTGACTTGCGAGAAACTCGCACGAGTATTCACATGTCAATACCCGACACTGCCGCCAGCACTCGGGACCGGAGCGCTCGGCTGCATAGAAATACATGCAGACGCGCACTCCGGACCCGAGTGCCAGCGGCAGTGCCGGGTATTAAGATACGAGACTCGTGCAAGTTTCTCGCAAGTCTGACCCTGGCCTTATAGTCTTCTTCACTAGGAAGACAAGCACGGGAGTGAGTGAACAGTTGCTTCTTCACTGCTGTACCAGTACCTAGTGAAAAAGACAGCCAGTGTAAGGGTCCCGTCTCACTTAGCGATGCACCAGCAATCCCGACAACGATACGACCTGGTAAGGATCGCTGGTTTGTCGCTAAATGATCGCTAGTGAGCAGCCAAACAAGCAGATCTCTTCAGCGACGGAGCAACCAACTAGCGATCCTCGGCACCTTGTCACACAGCAGCGTTTCTAAACGATTCCAGCCTGCGTCCTGAGTTCTGCATCGATGAAGAGATCTCCCAGGCCTTTAGCGCACGATCAGCGATATCCAGTGGGGGAGCCGGTCGCTGCTGCATCACACAAAGTGAGATAGCTGTTGCGTCACAAAATCCGTGATGCTTCAGCGATCTCGCTAGCGATCTCGCTATGTGATAAGGGGGCTTAAGGCCCGATGTGCAAACTATGCTGAGTGCACCAGACACTGAGAGTCTTCCTCATTAGGAGCTTTCTGTGCATCCATCTTTACTGGGATTGACATCATAAGATTTACTTCCACTAGATTGCGAACAGGACAGTAAGGTCACTGAAAGAAAAGTGACCTGTCAATCACTGATAAGAGAGTGGCGGTAGGGGCAGGGAGGGAAACTAGACAAGTTTGCATACTTCACCTGCAGATCATTTTCTTAACTACTCAACAGTACAATCCTCTCATAAAGACAGATAGATTTTTAATGGAAAGCTATGAATAATCAATCAGCATTGCAGTGCCCATACACAGATGACACTAGTTTGAGATAGAAAAGCCTGATGACAGACTGCCTTTAATCACACAATGTCAGCCATAGAAAAAACACCCAACTGCGGAATTGTTTTTTTTCTTGTTATCCACATTGTACCTTCAGTGCGATCTGGACTCTCACAGCATAGAGAAGCAGAAACAGAAGCTGAGCACAACTGCGACTAGTGATTGACAGCTGCAGTATCTCCGCATGCACAGTCATACCGGAAAGACTGTCAATCACAGAATAGGACCGCCCACTGGACTCCTATACATACAAACACCAGGGTTTTCAATGAATAAAATGAAAATTTTACTGAATCGTTTCCCGCGTTTCTTCCTCCTGCTCTATGACATTAGTTTTGTGGTAGATGGATTGACAATGCTTTTATTTTATATAATGCAAAAGTGATATTTTCAAATGATGTTGATTTCAGCATGTTGGTTATGGTTTTTTTTTAAAAAAATAAGGAAGGGAGAAAGATAATGAGGAAGAAGAAATCTCACATATTGGTTAATCCTTAAACTTCCCTTATTGTTTATTACGTGGAAATCACATTAGTTTTCATTTCTGCTTTGTATTTGCCTCCAGCGTACAAGACCTCTAGATATTAAGTATCGAGTATAGGTGAAGAATTGAATGGTTTCTTGCTGTTCTGGTGATACTGAGCTGAAACAATGCTGAAGCATCATATGATTGTAAGTGGAGGGGCTACAGAGATGTCTTTGCTAAATTAAAGCTCTTGTTATCTAGCAGGAGCAGGTCAGGTCCTCAGCTGAGGATCCTGAAGAGGACCTAGAAGCTATTTGCAACCATTTCTGTCTTCTCCTGTGAGTCACCCAATACCACTGCCTCAAAGTGTGAATGTCCTCCAACGGTCATCAATGAACACTAGCTGAACACATTATGTACCAAAAACATATACATTTAGAACTTTTTGGTCAGTGTATTTCCAATTAATCTAGAAAAAGAAAGAAGAAAAATTGTCTTATAAAGGTAATAAAAAACGCCCATGTGGAATGAGGAAAAAGGACAGTAAACCAATGAATAAAAGAGATTGGAGCCATTAAACTATCGTGGGCGCACAATCACTAAAAAATGACAGATCATTAAATGTAATTATGCTGAACATAATTTAATGAGAGACATACGATATTAGGCAACATCGAATACAATACTGATTCTTGGTAGCCCATCCGAACACAAAAATAAAGACAAAAATCATGAAGTATGAAAGAACTCCTAATGGTATACCGGTATTGCTATAGGATTTTCAGAAGGAGCCCGTTGGTCCTGGTGTCTGAGATGAGCCAAAAACTCCTCTGCCATAGGAAGAAAACAAAAAGCAAAAAACACAAATATCGTAAACTAAAAAAGTAAAAATAAACTGCAAATAATGCATAAAGGTCATAATAATAATAAGGGTATTTAGTAAACATAATTTTGATCAAAATAATGTACAAGCCATCCCGCCTCATCAAGGCAACCCATGTGGGACAGTCCTACTCTAGTATTTAAAACCTTTCCACTTGCCAAGTGACGTGAATGTGAACAAGGATCGAGCAACTGAACCGCCAGGAAAGCATTGGCCAAACTGGATGGTTTTCCCAGCTCAGAAAGAGGGTGGTCACACCCATATATGCACAGAATGCACAATGAAATGAATAAAAAACAAATCTGAACTGAGAAAGTAAGTTAATGTGTATGCACAATGTGAGTGCATATTAACACATGATCATTAACCAGAGAAAACAAAGAGCAAAAAACACAAATA
Source organism: Dendrobates tinctorius (assembly GCF_039654945.1). Classification (NCBI taxonomy): domain Eukaryota; kingdom Metazoa; phylum Chordata; class Amphibia; order Anura; family Dendrobatidae; genus Dendrobates; species Dendrobates tinctorius. Next base: position 65,218,701 of record NW_027361684.1, on the reverse strand, counting down.
TCCTAAAATAAAAAAGTAAAAAATAAACTGCAAATAATGCAAAAAGGTAATAATAAGTAATATTTTTTTACTTTTTTATTTCAGAATATTTGTGTTTTTTGCTTTTTGTTTTCTGTGGTTAATGGTCATGTGTTAATATGCACTCACATTGTGCATACACATTAACTTACTTTCTTAGTTCAAACTCCAGTTTTTTATTCATATGGAAGACCGGCACAATAAATGGTGGGTGGAGGTGCCTATTACATGTTGTATTCCATAGAGTGCAGTATTACTGTTACTGAAATTGTGTTTTCAGGCGTAGTTGAATGGTCATGAAGGATAATAATCACTTTTCTGAGCAGGAAATGCTGAGGGCAGTGATTATTTGTCTTCCTTAATTCCTCTTGGCAAAACATTGTTTAATTATTCAGGCACAATGAAGACAGGAGAAAACATACTGTACCTTAGTACTCCTAATTTAAATTCATGTTTAACCCCTTAATGACCAAAAGTATTTTAGTTTTTGCGTTATAGTTTTTTACTCCCCTTATCCCAGAGCCATAACTTTTTAATTTTTGGTGAAAACGGCCATGTGAGGGCTTGTTTTTTGTAGGACGAGTTGTATTTTTGAATGACACCATTGGTTTTAACATATTGTGTCCTGTACTGGAAACAGGAAATGGGGAAAAAAAATTCCAAGTGCGGTGAAATTGCAAAAAAAAAAGTGCAATTCCACAGTTGTTTTTTTTTTTTTTTTACCATGATCACTAAAAGCTAAAACTGACCTGCCATTATAATTCTTCAGGTCATTACAAGGTCACATACACTAGACATGTCTAGGTTCTTTTTTTATTTAAGTGGTGAAAAATAATGCTAAAATAATGCTAAAGGCAAGCCCGGACGCCTGCCCCAAAGGGGCTACAGGGAGGGCGCACATGATTAAGGAGGGATGCGAGGCCTGAGGGTTAGTGAAGGGTTAAGGTGTAGTGCTTTTGTGTTTGTGGGGAAGGTGTGGGTTGGAGCTATGGGGCTTATGGTGCAATGTGAGTTGGCAGGGAGTGGTCAGTTGTGGGATGGATATATAGGGCAGAACTGTGGGGGGATGGTCATTCCTTACCTTGCAGACGTCCGGAATCGTCAGCCCCTCACATCTGGGACTTCAGCTTGAATCTTTGGATCCAGAAGATGGAATACCTCGTGGCACAGATGAAGAGGATGATGGAGCAGCGCGGCCAGCAGTGGATGAAGGAACAGCTGCAGCGATGGTCCGGTGATGGCGACGGCGGAGAAGATGGGACACCTCTGCCTCCGAAGCGGCAGCGACGATCACAGCCTCCTGAGCACCTCAGCCCGGAGTTAAGTTTGCAGCGGAGGATGAGCCCCATTAGCAGACCTGTTGCAGAAGACATCGCGGGGCCGGAGCCAGAAGTCGAGAAGCAGGCAGCAAGGTAGCGGGGCGGTGAGTGACGTGGCCGGCCTCCCCTCCATTTCGGATCGCGGCACACAGTGGTGACGCACACGTCACGGCCACGTTACCCGGCGTGGTCACCTGACCCGGCGCGGTCATCAGCATCGGTGGACGGCGGTGACGTGACGCGGCAAGGAGCCCAGTGGCGAGGTGGTGTGTGACATCACTGGCCTCATTTCATTTCTTGCGGCGCTGGGGGGAAGCGGGCGGTGGCTCGGTCATGTGGCCACCCTTCAGCTGCCAAGGGCCACAGGTCATGTGGTCCGGCGTCGCATTCCCCCGGCGTTGGGTGCCAGATTCAGGAGGTGTTGCCTGCGGCTGGAGCGCCAAACTCCCCCCCGGTTTGAGGCTCCGAGCCGGTGACTTTTTGCTATGCGTTCCCGGACGGACAGTCGGTCTGGGCGCTGGCGCTGCGGCCCAGGAGGGCTGCAGTCGGCGTAGATCCATGGAGAAGATCGTAGTTGCGGTGCTCGACGCGGAGGACACGTGATGGCTGTTCCGTGGGGTTCCGCGGAGTCAGCCTAGTAAGTAAGGCTCACTTAAATCTTTATTAATGTCTAGATTATATTGGTTGGGAAGGGTGTTGCTACGTATGGTTTCGCACTAGGGTAGTAGTTGGTTTGTCACGGGGTTTCGGAATGATACACGGCTGGTCCATGTTGCCAGCGTTCGAATCTGTGAGGGAATGGTTGCTTTTGGTCCAGGAGGCTGTTTTGTGCACTTCATGAGTGTTGGGTGGTTTTATTTTCATGCTAGTTTGTTTTCATGATAGTGGGTATATCTATAGTAAGTAAGGCTCACTAAGGCACACTTAAACCTTTATTATGTCTAGGTTATATTCGTTGGGAAGGGTGTTGCTACATATGGTTTCGCACTAGGGTGGTAGTTGGTTTGTTACGGGGGTTCGGAACTATGCACGGCTGGTCCATGTGGCCAGCGTTCGAATCTGCGAGGGAATGGTTGCTTTGTGGTCCAGGAGGCCGTTTTGTGCACTTCATGAGTGTTGGGTGGTTTTTATTTTCATGCTAGTTTGTTTTCATGATAGTGGGTATATCTATAGTAAGTAAGGCTTACTAAGGCACACTTAAACCTTTATTAATGTCTAGATTATATTGGTTGGGAAGGGTGTTGCTACGTATGGTTTCGGGTGCACTAGGGTGGTAGTGTGTTTGTCTGGGGGTTCGGAAAGATGCGCGGCTGGTCCATGTGGACAGCGTTCGAATCTGTGAGGGAATGGTTGCTTTGTGGTCCAGGAGGCTGTTTTGTGCACTTCATGAGTGTTGGGAGGTATTTTTAACTTCATGCTAGTTTGCTTTTATGATAGTGGGTATATCTATAGGTGACGACTAGAGTTGAGCGACTTTTGGTTTTTTAGGGTCGCGTTTCGTTTCGTGAAACCCGACTTTTCCAAAAGTCGGGTCGAGCAAGATCGTCCGATTATAGGGAAAAGTCGGGGTCGTCCCGAAACACGAAACCCAATGTAAGTCAATGGGGAATAAAAGTCGGCAGTGAGAGGAGGACAGGAAACACATCTACAGTGCCCATTTGAATGCCAAAAGCATCAATTCTTCTTACTTAAGTTTGTCAACCTTAATTAACTTCATAATACAAGTTACGCACTGAAAAATGGGGGTTATTTGGCTAAAGTTGTGGGGGGGGAGGGCTGGCTGCAGGTTTTCATGTGCCCTGGGCGAAAGAGCGCCCCTTTAACACATACCACAACTCATCATGCTCCGATACGGCAGATAAATAGCGGTATAGTACAATGAAAAATACCTCACTTTTTACATCTCATGACGAGGCCCATCTATTTCTCCATACAGAATCATTGGTCCCATATAATGTTTGAAACAGTATATGATGAGCTCCACATAATGCTACAGTATATGTTGGTCCCCATGGATGAAGCTCCACTGTCTTATGAGCCCAAATAATGCTCCAAACATAATGGGCCCCATTTCTAATGCTCTAGTGTATAATGGGCCCTGTAAATGCTGCTCCAGTGTCTGATGTCCACCTTTGGAATGTTCCAGTGTATGGTGGACCCCATCTATCATTCTCCAGAGTATAGTGCTCCCCAAAAATTGCTGTCCAAACATTGAAAACAATCAAATAAGTCTCCTCGCTAGGGAATCCCTGTACTTGTCTGGATAGGTGCTGTAGCTTGCTTAACAGCTCGCCAGCCGTTCTCACGCCCAGTATGGATTGCACGTGATTGCACAAAGGTTAGAAAGGGTACCGTATCCCTGGATAACATGTATGGATAGCGTACACATTCAAAATATATGTCTCAGGAGGCAGGCTCAGACGGTGTCAGGCCCAGTATGGATTGCACGTGATTGCACAAAGGTTAGAAAGGGTACCGTATCCCTGGATAACATGTATGGATAGCGTACACATTCAAAATATATGTCTCAGGAGGCAGGCTCAGACGGTGTCAGGCACAGTATGGATTGCACGTGATTGCACAAAGGTTAGAAAGGGTACCGTATCCCCGGATAACATGTAGGGATAGCGTACACATTCAAAATATATGTCTCAGGAGGCAGGCTCAGACGGTGTTAGGCCCAGTATGGATTGCACGTGATTGCACAAAGGTTAGAAAGGGTACCGTATCCCCGGATAACATGTATGGATAGCGTACACATTCAAAATATATGTCTCAGGAGGCAGGCTCAGACGGTGTTAGGCCCAGTATGGATTGCACGTGATTGCACAAAGGTTAGAAAGGGTACCGTATCCCTGGATAACATGTATGGATAGCGTACACATTCAAAATATATGTCTCAGGAGGCAGGCTCAGACGGTGTCAGGCACAGTATGGATTGCACGTGATTGCACAAAGGCTAGAAAGGGTACCGTATCCCCGGATAACATGTATGGATAGCGTACACATTCAAAATATATGTCTCAGGAGGCAGGCTCAGACGGTGTTAGGCCCAGTATGGATTGCACGTGATTGCACAAAGGTTAGAAAGGGTACCGTATCCCTGGATAACATGTATGGATAGCGTACACATTCAAAATATATGTCTCAGGAGGCAGGCTCAGACGGTGTCAGGCCCAGTATGGATTGCACGTGATTGCACAAAGGTTAGGAAGGGTACCGTATCCCTGGATAACATGTATGGATAGCATACACATTCAAAATATATGTCTCAGGAGGCAGGCTCAGACGGTGTCAGGCACAGTATGGATTGCACGTGATTGCACAAAGGTTAGAAAGGGTACCGTATCCCCGGATAACATGTATGGATAGCGTACACATTCAAAATATATGTCTCAGGAGGCAGGCTCAGATGGTGTTAGGCCCAGTATGGATTGCACGTGATTGCACAAAGGTTAGAAAGGGTACCGTATCCCCGGATAACATGTATGGATAGCGTACACATTCAAAATATATGTCTCAGGAGGCAGGCTCAGACGGTGTTAGGCCCAGTATGGATTGCACAAAGGTTAGAAAGGGTACCGTATCCCTGGATAACATGTATGGATAGCGTACACATTCAAAATATATGTCTCAGGAGGCAGGCTCAGACGGTGTCAGGCCCAGTATGGATTGCACGTGATTGCACAAAGGTTAGAAAGGGTACCGTATCCCTGGATAACATGTATGGATAGCGTACACATTCAAAATATATGTCTCAGGAGGCAGGCTCAGACGGTGTCAGGCACAGTATGGATTGCACGTGATTGCACAAAGGTTAGAAAGGGTACCGTATCCCCGGATAACATGTATGGATAGCGTACACATTCAAAATATATGTCTCAGGAGGCAGGCTCAGACGGTGTCAGGCACAGTATGGATTTGACGGCCCAGATTACACAGCGGAGGAGCAGGGAGAGGTAAAGATTGCAAATGCTGGGGCCCTGCCCAAGCAAGGGGGGCCCACTCGTGGGCGTCGGTACTGGCACTGGGCCCCTCATAGTACAGCGGTGTGTCTGACGGCGGGTGTGCACCACCACCGTCAGAGACACTTGATTGCACTATGAGGGACCCTGTGCCAGTGCCCGCGCCCAAGAGTCGGCCTACCCACCTGTCCAGGGCAACGGCACTCGCACGGTGTCGTGCGGTAGGTGGTGACCCCGGCCATGGGGGGGGAGGCAGCACAGTTAGGGAGTTTTAGAAAGTGGCATATGTTGATGTTGGACATTCAGCTGATGCAAAAGGCGAAATAGGTGAAGTACCAGGAAGAGGTGGACCAAAGCAAGCCATTTTTCTGTCACCCTATGTGTCATCAGGGGAAGGTGGGACAAAATCCTTGGAAACCCATGCGTGGTTCATTTTAATGAAGGTTAGATCATCCACATTTTGGGTTGACAGACGGGTCCTTTTTTCTGTCAGGATTGATCCAGCTGCACTGAAGACTCTTTCCGATAGCACACTTGCAGCTGGGCAAGCGAGCTCCTGTAAGGCATATTGGGCCAATTCAGGCCAGGTGTCCAGTTTAGCGGCCCAATAGTCAAAGGGGAATGACCTGTGTGGGAGAACATCGATATGGGAGGAAAAGTAGTTTGTAACCATAGCTGACAACTGCTGTCTCCTGTCACTTTCCATCGATGCAGTATTACCAGTTGTGTGAGCGGTATTTGAAAAATCAGTCCACAACATTGTCATGAAACCCCTGTCTCCAACGCCACTTCTGCTGTGTGCACCACGAACACCTCTGCCAAGCTGCCCCCGGCCCGTACGGCTCGTGTGAGAACCATCACCGCTGCTGTGTGCTGGGAATGCCTCAAGCAACCGATTTACCAGAGTTGCTTGTTTATTAGCCAATATTAGGTCAAGGTTCTCCTGTGGCATGATGTTTTGTAATTTGCCTTTATAGCGTGGATCCAGGATGCTGGCCAACCAGTAGTCGTCATCGTTCATCATTTTGGCAATGCGGGGGTCCCTTTTTAGGATCCGCAAGGCATAATCTGACATGTGGGCCAATGTTCCCGGTGTCAATGATGCACTGCGAGTGCTGGGTGGAGGAGCACTTTCTGGCAAATCCACATCCCTCCAGTCACGCACAAACCCTGTACCAGACCGTGCCACGCCAACATTTTCACTTGCCCCACGAGATGCATCCTCCTCCCCTAAGTAATCATCCCCATCATCCTCCTCCTCCTCCTCTTCTTCCTCCACCTCGTCCAGGAGAGGTCCCTGAGCAGACAATGGCTGAATGTCATCAAGGATTCCCTCCTCCTCTTCCTCCTCATCAACATTGGCTGCAGACGTCTGCTCCTTAAGGTGCGTCAAAGTTTGCATGAGCAGACGCATAAGTGGGATGCTCATGCTTAGGATGGCGTCGTCTGCGCTTACCAGCCGTGTGCATTCCTCAAAACACTGAAGGACTTTACAAAGGTCTTTCAGCTTCGACCACTGCACGCCTGTCAACTCCATGTCTGCTCTCAAAGTGCCTGGCCGTGTATCCTCCCACAAATGCATTATGGCCTGCCTCTGCTCGCACAGCCGCTCCACCATGTGCAGGGTGGAGTTCCACCTTGTTGCAATGTCGATAATGAGGCGGTGGTTGGGAAGGTGGAGCAATCGCTGCAGCTTCTGCATACGAACGGAGTGTACAGGCGACCGGCGGATGTGCGCGCACAGACTTCGCACCTTCTGGAGCAGGGCTGTTAACTCCGGATAATTTTTGAGGAAGCACTGCACCACCAGGTTCAAGGTGTGAGCCAAGCAAGGTATGTGGCTGAGTTTTGAAAGGGCTATGGCTGCCACAGAATTACGGCCGTTATCACTAACTACCTTGCCTGCCTCAAGATGTACACTGCCCAGCCATGACTCAGTTTGTCGCTTCAAGTACTCGGCCAGCACCTCGGCGGTGTGTCTGTCGCCCAAACACATCATCTGCAACACAGCCTGCTGACGCTTTCCACTAGCTGCTCGATAGGGGGACACATCGTGTGCAACAGTGGCAGCTGCAGATGGAGTGCTCGTACGACTGCGCTCTGTGGACGAGCTTTCGCTTCTGGAGGAGGAGGAGGAGGAGGAGGAGGGTCGAACGCCTACAGCCAACTGTTTCCTATACCGTGGGCTAGGCAGCACTGTCCCACCACCGCTGTCCCCTGTGGACCCTGCATCCACCACATTAACCCAGTGCGCAGTGATGGACACGTAACGGCCCTGGCAATGCCGACTGGACCATGCATCAGTTGTGAGGTGCACCTTTCCGCTCACTGACTGCTTGAGTGCATGGACAATGCGGTCTTTCACATGATGGTGGAGGGCTGGGATGGCTTTGCGAGAGAAGAAGTGGCGACTGGGTAGGTCATAGCGTGGTACTGCATAGGCCATGAGTTCGCGGAAAGCTGTGCTTTCCACCAACCGAAAGGGCATCATCTCAAACGAGATTAGTTTGGCAATGTGGGCGTTCAAACCCAGTGTACGCGGATGAGAGACTGAGTACTTTCTTGACCTACTCATAGTGTCTGGGAGGGTGAGCTGGACTTGAGAGCTGCATATGGTGGAAGTAGCGGTGGACAGGGCGGACTGAGAGAGGGTTGATGATGGTGATGGAGTTGGTGTTCTTTCTGATGGCCTAGAATCAGTCTTTCGTTGATATAACAGTGGGATTCCCTGACTGCTGTGGTCTTGCAACGACACCTCAACATTTGCTGCTGTGCTAACCGGTGGGCTTACAGTGGGGGAAACAATGTAGCGTTGCTGACTACCTTCGTTGTGATCAGTTGCACATGTGGCACTTGAGGTTTGGTGTTGTGTCCACGCTTGCAAGTGCATGCTGGTTAAATGTCTAAGCATGCAACTGGTATTCAAATTTTTCATATTTTTCCCTCGGCTAAAGGTCTTTGCGCACTTCTTACAGATAACCTTGGCCTGATCATGAGGATTTTGTTTAAAAAAGTGCCACACTGCACTCTTCCTACTTTGGCAGACATTTTGCGGCCTAGCACACTGTGATCTTTTGACCCTCTGGACAAGCTGTCCAGCAACTCTTTTGATGTTTGGAACCTGTCTTTGGAGTGCTCCGGGCCTGCCAGATAACAGCTGTTGCGATGTCGATGTCTGCTGTGGATGCTCCTCATCTGAGCTATTGGAAGCAGCACCCTCTTCCCCCAATGGATGCCAATCTGGGTCAACAACTGGGTCATCCATCATCTCCTCTTCTATGTCATGTGCACCTTCCTCTGTGTCACCGTGTATGGTGGTATAGTGTGCGAGAAGGGGCACCTGAGTCTCATCAGGGTCAGAATCTGGCTCTGTACACTGCGAGGACAATGTAGTGCTCTGAGTGAATGTACCAGCAGAATCATCCATCAGCGGCTGTGCATCAGTGCACTCCATGTCAGATTCATCTTGGCCTGGGTAATTCACCATTTCACTTGATAATCCAGGCATGGTATGTGAAAACAGCTCCATGGAGTAATCAGTAGTATGGCCTGCGTCATCCTTCAATCTTGGTTGGGGTGAAGGACACAAGGAAAGGTGTGGTTCATGAACATGAGCCTCCAATGACGACTCAGTGCTTTTACTTTTTACAACTGAAGAAGAGGAGGCGATAGAGCTGGAGGCTGAGTCAGCAATGTAAGACAAAACTTTTTCCTGATGCTCTGCCTTTAAAAGCGGTTTGCCAACTCCTAGAAAACTAAGCGTTCGAGGCCTTATGTAGCCAGACGATGACGCAGGGTCAGCACCTCCTGCATTCGGTCCTATTTTGCTCTTGCCACTACCATCAGATCCACCATCATTACCAGCTGCCAACCCCCGCCCAATTCCACGGCCTCTTCCACCAGCCTTCCTCATTTTTGGTAGAAATGTAGACAAAATCCAACAAACTATATAGTAATGTAAAACAAGGTACAAGGTGTCTATAGGACAGGGGAGATTTAGAATTTCTGCACACACTTGTGGACAGTGGACACTTTTGGATTGTGTGAGGCCCACTGATATCTGAGCGCTATGTGACAGGCTCGATGGCACAGCTGCCTGTGACCAAAGTGACGAGAGGATAATGGAGATTTTGAATCTCTGCGCACACTTTTGGACACTGGACACTTGTGGATTGTGTGAGGCCCACTGATATCTGAGCGCTATGTGACAGGCTCGATGGCACAGCTGCCTGTGACCAAAGTGACGAGAGGATAATGGAGATTTTGAATCTCTGCGCACACTTTTGGACACTGGACACTTGTGGATTGTGTGAGGCCCACTGATATCTGAGCGCTATGTGACACGCTCGATGGCACAGCTGCCTGTGACCAAAGTGACGAGAGGATAATGGAGATTTTGAATCTCTGCGCACACTTTTGGACACTGGACACTTGTGGATTGTGTGAGGCCCACTGATATCTGAGCGCTATGTGACACGCTCGATGGCACAGCTGTGACAAAAGTGACTAGAGGATAAGGGAGATTGGATTGCTTTTAAAAAAGCAGTTTGCGGAGCAGTGGGTAAACAGCAATGCCAGCGTGTCAGGAAGCCTTAAAAGGCAGCCCAACAACCAACACCACTGATACACCACAATATAGCCTCCCCTTGCACTGCACACACAGTGACTTGTGTGTTGTGCAGGCCAAATTGCTAGCAGCAGAAGCAGTTTTTTTGTCTTCTTCCCTGCCTAACGCTCTCCCTACAGAATCAGCAGCAACCTCTCCCTATACTAAGATCGGCAGAAGTAAGATGGAGGTCGGCGTGCACGCCCTTTTATACCCCCTGTGACGCCCACCAAAGCAAGCCAATCACTTGCATGCCCTTCTGAAAGATGGTGGTGACCCGTGCCTAGGTCATCACGTTGCCCACAGTGTCCGTGGATCCTGATTGGCTGAAAAAGAGCGCAAAACAAACTTTTGAAACGCGACTTTGGCGCGTAAGTCGCCGACCTCGTGGCCGACCTCATCCTAGGGTCGGGTTTCATTTCATGAAACCCGACTTTGCCAAAAGTCGGCGACTTTTGAATTTTTTCGACCCGTTTCGCTCAACTCTAGTGACGACATCATTTTATTTTGGTTGGTATAATTGTGCTTGCATTCTCTGGGTGTTTGTGTATGACTGGTAGTGATTCCATGGCGGTTTTTGAGTAATTCAGGTGGTGATACGGATATTGGCAGAGCGGTGGTGGATAGCCATATCCATGCCGGTTTTATGGTTTATTGTTATAGGCATGGGGTCTTTGGGCTGGAGGATTATCGCCGCGCCTAGAATTTGATAAGGGTTTGATGGTAGTTCACTGATGTGGTGAGCAGTTTTATCGCCGCGCCTAGTATTTGATAAGGGTTTGATGGTAGTTCACTGATGTGGTGAGCAGTTTTATCGCCGTGCCAAGTATTTGATAAGGGTTTGATGGTAGTTCACTGATGTGGTGAGCAGTTTTATCGCCGCGCCTAGTATTTGATAAGGGTTGGATGGCAGTTCACTGACGTGGTGAGCTGTTTGGGGAGTGCATCGGGCGGCTTAATCTTTCACATTACAGTGGGGTGTGTGCTATTGCTGGTCAGAGGTGAGGGGGTAGGTGGTCAAGTTTTCATTACGGTGTGTTTTATTTATATGCCTCGGTCCGGGTTCGGTTCTCCAATAGGGGCTTTGAGTGTACTAAGGGTTTTCATGTTCACTAGGGGCATTATGGTTTGTTGCGGCAGATGTTCAGGAGAGGTCGAGATGCTTGGGACGGCAGATCTTTTGGGAACCTGCCTTTCTGGCAGCAATGGAAGACATTTCCCTCGGGGGACTTGGAGTTGACCTTTTACCGGATTTGCTTTCCTGGTTAATTTCTGGGGGTACGTAGATATGGCGTGGAGCTAGGGTTTTACGGTTGGTCAATGTCTGGTTGTTGAGGTCCGTGGTTTGGTTTCTGTGTGGTAGTCGGGGATTATCTGGTATTAGGGATGGTGCAGTGCTTATTTTCTGTTCATGGTCCAACCTGGGACTACTATCTGGTATTAGGGAAGGTGGTGTGCTTATTTCTGTTCATGGTCCAACCCTTAACTACTTTGGGTTTCTTCATGCTCAGGGCGTAGTTACGGTTATCATGTGCTTGGATAAGTCAACGTGTTTGATTCACCTGGGGCCCTATGTCTAAGTCAGGTTAGGTTAACGAGTACATCGTGTCAGGTCGGGGGTTGTTATTAGGTTCCCGTGTATATCGCGCTGCTGTTTTGGGGGTTGAGTTTGGTTATTGAATACGTGGGGCTACGATCCACTGGGGGCTTTTGCATGATCTGCAGTCATATGGCGTTCTTACGGTAATTTGCTGGTCGTGGCTGCCCAGGGGCAGTTTTAACAACTTTTGTACGTAAGGACTGGTGGTTTCTCACTGTGGTTCTTTAGGGTTGCCGATTGAGCTTTTGGCAGACTGTATCGGGTGGTATTTGTTACAGCCGTTGATGGCAGCTACATAGGAGTTTATTATACAGAGTGGATAGTTTTTCGTTACGATGGGCTAGGAGGTTTATTGTGGGTGCAGCTGGTCCTGCTTTGCTTTCTGGGTATACAGCTCTCCTTAGAGTCTTTTGTTTTTGGGTGCCCCCGGATGGGGGGCTAGGGTGAAGTGTTGCGCAAGGATGATGCAACATTTGAGTTGGGTAACCAGAGTGTGCTTTACTGGTCTCGGGGGTCCTGGTTGGTGAACGGTTTGTTTATCCAGCGGGTGTTGTTCCATTTGTTGGGAATTCTGTATACAGCATGAGGCAGGACATGTTGATTCGATGGCCGTGTGAATGGTCCCCCGCGTGGGTGTAGCCCGTCCGGCAATACATGGCTATGTCATTCATTCCGTTATGCGCACTTGTCAGGACCGGCTGGTATTATGGGGACACGGTTGTGATGCAGCGCTGCTGCGGGGGAGGTGTACTTTAGGTAGTGGGTGAGCAGGTTGCAACTATAACATTACTTTCATTAATGTCGGGCTGGTGGTACGCCGTGGCAGGGGAAGCTAATGCGATGTGCATTGACTTTTAATTTAATGATTCTAAGGACCTGGTAATCGTCTGGGGCTGTGCTCCATTTGGGGGTGCTTTTTGCGGTGCTTTAAGGCTGAGTGGTGGACAAGCATCGGGCACCGGTGAGTGCAATGTTTTGACGGATGGCCCGGGTTTATGGTGTCTGGGGTTTTCAGGAGACGTGTTGTGTGTCTGAGATTTCCTGGACTTCAGGTGGTGTGGAGTCGCTTTTCTTTCTTTTGTGAGTAGTGTCGAATCCGCAGTTCAGAGGGGAATGGGTGCAGAGTACATCTCACTTTTGGTAAGAGGGTGGCAACAATAGTGTTGTGATTCTGGGTTCGAAGTGCACGGGTGATGCACACAATTAATTCGTTTCCGGGTCGTGGTGATTACGGGGTGGATTGGTTTATGTTTTCTAGTTGGGTGGATATTTTAAGATAGATGCTATCACGCAGGGTTGACGGGACCAACAGCGTTTTGGTACTGCACGTGTGTGGTGGAGACTTGGTCGCTGGGGCGTCAAGGGGTTTGATATGAGACATCGGGCCTGAATGCTCCTGCCTGGGAGCTATGCTCGTGTTGTTGTTCATGACTATATAGTGGGTTTTACTGGGCACGTTTTTCAAGAATCTGTTGGAGGTTGAGGAACCAGTGTAGGTTCTGTTGTTACGTCAATAATGGTTGGCTTTGATTATTATCAGGTGGAGTGCAATTTTCTGCCTGGGAGCCGTGCTCATGTTGTTGTTCATAGGGGCTCCTGTTTGGAATGACTACATAGTGGGTTTTACTGAGCACATTTTCAAGAATCTATCGGAGGTTTGGGAAACCAATGTAGGTTCTTTTGTTCACGGCAATAATGGTTTGGCTTTGATTAATTATTAGGTGAAGTGCAATTTTCGGAGGCGCCTGCAATGTTGCGGTCTCAACGAGGCAGAGGCGGCGGCTCAGGTTGGGGACTGGTCGCGCAGGCGGTGCATAAGATTGGACGATGCGGTTGGCTAGTTGCAGGTCTTGGGTGTGGCTGACCTTGTTGTACTGGTTGTTTGGTGTAGGTTGGCATTGTGAGGTCTAATGGGGATCAGTTTTGATCGATTGGTCTTGGTACAGAAGCATTGGTTACTCGAGCCGCAGTCGGCTCGGGTTGGGATTTTTTTTTTGGTGGTGGTACTCGCACGTACAAGGTGTCATACGTGCTCGCGGTGGCGGAAAGGAGGGGGGTATTTAAAGTCGGTGGATTGCACAAAGAGCGGGGGGGTGAACCCAGTGCAGGAGCAGGTTACCCCTGGTGGTGCAATGGTATACTTGGTTACGGTGGGTCCCAGCTGTGCTGGGTCACAGCGGGACATGTTAACGTGGGACCCTGCTGTGCTGGGTCACAGCGGGGCATGTTAACGTGGGTCCCTGCTGGGCTGGGTCCCAGCAGGATATTGGTTGGGCAACACTCGGCTGGGTGTCCTCGAGCCGGTGTGGTGCGGCTGAGGGCACGTGGTGGAGCTGGTGTTGCAATCATGTACAATGGACTCTTCATTTACCCCCCCTCATTTTGCTGGTGGTTATGTTTATGGAATATTTCTACGTTTATGGATAAAATGTTATTGCTTGTTTGGTGTTAATAAACGGGGCTGCTGTGGCCTTTTACATCCAATGTCACGCAGTCGTGTCTTATTTAAGTTAAGAAGGGGTAAGTGTGGGTTTTGGGAGGGGTCATTACAGTGAAGCTATCAGTCAGACTTTCCTAAGTCAAGTTTGTTAGAAAAAAAAGGTGCCATTTCCTATATCCATAGCATCTCTATTTTTCGTGATCTGGTGCTAGGTGATGCCTTATTTTTTGCGCGCCAAGCTGACGTTTTTATTAATACCATTTTGGTGCAGATACAATCCTTTTGCCTGTTATTGCAATGTTGCTGGGACCAAAAAAGTAATTCTGGCCTTTTGACTTTTTTCTCATTACGTCGTTTAGCGATTGGGTTAATTCTTTTTTTATATTGATCGGGCGATACTGAACACGGCGATACCAAATATGTTTATATTTGATTTTTTTATTGTTTCATTTTCAATAGGGCAAAAGGGGGGTGATATGGACTTTTATATTTTTAAAAAATTTTTAAAAACATTTTTATTTGCATGCTTCAATAGTCTCCATGGGAGACTAGAAGCGGCAGTTCTTTGATCAGCTCTACTACACACAGGAGATGATCAGATCGCCTGTGTGTAACAGAAATGCTCACTTGCTATGTGTGCCGACCACCGGGCAGCGCTCATAGCAATCTGGAAATGACAACCATAGAGGTCTACTGGAGACCTCTGGTTGTCATGTCGACCCATCAGTGATTTGCAATCATGTAACGTGGTCACCAATAGGTGGGATTTCCGACGCGCTTCTGGTAAGCGTTAGTTTAATGTCAGAGATTTGATCCCTCAGGCAAACAAGACTTAATACTTGGTAGCAAAACCCTTATTGGCAAGCACAGCAGTCAGATGTTTTTTGTAGTTGATGATGAGGTTTGCGCACATGTCAGAAGGAATTTTGGTCCACTCCTCTTTGCAGATCATCTCTTAATCAAGATTTTGAGACTGTCGCTTGGCAACTCGGAGCTTCAACTCCCTCCATAAGTTTTCTATGGGATTAGGGTCTGGAGACTGGCTAGGCCACTCCATGACTTTAATGTGCTTCATTTTGATCAAAGCCTTTGTTGCCTTGGCTATATATTTTGGGTCATTGTCTTGCTGAAAGACCCAGCCACGACCCATTTTTAATGTCCTGGCGGAGGGAAGGAGGTTGTCACTCAGGATTTTACGGTACTTGGCTCCATCCATTCTCCCATTAATGCGGTGAATTAGTCCAGTGCCCTTAACAGAGAAACACTCCAAAAACATAATGTTCCCACCTCCATACTTGACAGTGGGGATGGTGTTCTTTGGGTCATAGGCAACATTTCTCTTCCTCCAAACATGGCGAGTTGAGTTAATGCCAAAGAGCTCAATTTTTGTCTCATCAGACCATAGCAACCTCTCCCAATCACTAACAGAATCATCCAGGTGTTCATTGGCAAACTTCAGGTGGGCCTGCACATGTGCCTTCTTGAGCAGTGGGACCTTGCGGACACTGCAGGTTTTTAAACCTTATGGCGTAATGTGTTACCAATTGTTTTCTTGGTGACTGTGGTCCCAGCTGCCTTGAGATCATTAACAAGTTCCCCCATGTAGTTTTAGGCTGATCTCTCACCTTCCTCATGATCAAAGATACCCCACGAGGTGAGATTTTCCATGGTGCCCCATATCAATGTTGATTCACAGTCATTTTGTATTTCTTCCATTTTCTTACTATTGCACCAACAGTTGTCTCCTCCTCACCCAGCATCCTACTTATGGCTTTGTAGCCCATTCCAGCTTTGTGCAGGTCTATGATCTTGTCCATGATATCCTTATAAAGCTCTTTGGTCTTGCCCCTGTTGTAGAGGTTAGCGTCTGACTGATTAATTGAGTCTGTGGACAGGAGTCTTTTATAAAGATGACTATGGAAGACAGCTGGTAATGCAGGTAACAAGTTGATTAGGAGTGTCTAACTTGTCTGTAGGAGCCAGAACTCTTAATGGTTGGTAGGGGATCAAATACTTATTTCTCACTGCAAAATGCAAATAAATTTATATAATGTATACAATATGATTTTCTGGATTTTATTTTTGAAATTCTATAAAGTTATAGACTGTTTGTGTCTTTGTCAGTGGGCAAACTTACAAAATCAGCAAGGGATCAAATACTTATTTCCCCCACTGTAAGTGCTTAAATATCATGCATGTGGACAGCTGAATCTGCTGAAATTTGGTAGATTCAATTGAATTCTGCTCGAAAATTAATATGATTATGCTCTACGGTTTCTCCAGACTCCTGAGCATGATAAATATTGGAAAAACAAAATGAAGTAAAGAGACAACACCGGTTACTAGACAGAAGAAGACACCTGTATCGGGGTTGGTATGTGTGGTGGAATGAGTGAGGGTTGGGTGAGTATAATATTTTCAGATTTTTTTTTAACCCCTTCCTGACATATTATTTTTTCCCCAAAAAATGGGGGCCAGCCATCATTTTAATGGATTTGCCTGAAGCAAATAAGAAGAAAAATGGATTTGGGCAAATCTGAATTATTTGTAATGAACACATTTTGTCTTAAACCAATGTGCTTATCTTTAATAATAAAACTCAGTTGCATCTATTTAATGTTCCCCCTATGTTGACTATGTCATGAGTTTAGCCAAGATAAAGTGGATGAGACAACTATCTGGAATGAATCGAACTCACTCAATTTAATACTAATTGCTCTTCCACCAATGTATAGACTGGAAAAGACAGAACGTCTAACAATTGACGTGTATTCCATTATCTCTCTCATGATCATGATGAACCTCACATACAGTTACATAGATTTTAGAATATGCAGGTTTATGAAGTTCAACATAAGCTCTACTAGAATCACAGTAACTTAATTTGGCTATCTAGCAAAAAGTCTTCTGAACCTATAGAATTTCAACAGGACTGGTTATCTTATCTGAACGGGGACCTCAAATGTTCCCTGACAGGTGATGTACGTGAGAAGAAAGATCAAACATGTTGAATTTTAACCCCTGATCTGTTTGTTATCTCTGGAAATAGGCACAACCCAATTGTGTCTCTAAGCCACCAGTGGGAACATATGAAACATTCTGTCAAAAATGCAAGTATAAGGCAAAAGGGTCAGTGTATGATGCCTGCCAGATGAATGACCATTCAGCCAACAGCCACCTAAAGTATATTACCAACTTCATGATCCATAAGGCTACAAGCTTCACAATGGACTACACTTTAAACTATTGAGCCATAAAGGATTGAAGCCTTTAACATTGGGCTATCACTCACTAGACACTATACAACCAAATCCTTGTGGCTAACCATCTGCACCAGTGCCAAATTGCAAACAAAGATAAGATGCCTAATTGATAACTAATACCAATAACTCACTAGCATGTATAGTGGCAAGTAAAATTTTGGGCACCCGTGATCAAAATTACTATAATTGTGACCAGTTAAGCAAGTTG
The DNA here is from genome assembly GCF_039654945.1 of Dendrobates tinctorius. Lineage (NCBI taxonomy): Eukaryota > Metazoa > Chordata > Amphibia > Anura > Dendrobatidae > Dendrobates > Dendrobates tinctorius. The sequence goes on along the minus strand of NW_027361684.1, from coordinate 65,201,282 downwards.
AAAATAAAATGATCTCTAAAAGAGCTAAAGTTAAAGATGACACATGTCCTTTGCAATGTAGGCAAAAAAAAAAATTGTCTTTTTTTACATATTAAAAATAACAAAAAGGAAAATAGTCCAGTGCAAACGTTTAAACACCCTTGGAGATTTGTGTGCTCAGATAACTTTGACCAAGGTCTCAGACCTTAATTCGGCTGTTAGGGATATGGCTTGTTCACTAACATTGTTAGGAAAAGCCAGGTGATGCACATTTCCCAGCTTTATAAAAACACAGCCTCCTCTAACCTTGTGCCAAAAATCAGCAACCTTGGGTTCTTCTAAGCAACCGCCTAGGACTCTGAAAATGAAAATGGAGGCCCACAAAGCTTGAGAATGTTTTAAGAAGACAGCAAATCAGTAAACAGGAACAGTGGAAGTCAAGATAAGGTCTAAAGCGGGAGTCACACACAGCAATCTCGCTAGCGATATCGCTGCTGAGTCACAACTTTTGTGATATAACAGTGATCTCACCAGCGAGATCGCTGTGCGTGACAGCGATCAGCGACCGGCCCCCCTGCCGGTATCGCTGATCACTGTAAGAAACCTCTGGACATTTTTTTGGTCGCTGTTCTCCCGCTGGCCAGCACGCATCGCTGCGTGTGACAGGCGGGAGACCAGCGATCAGCTGTAAAAAATAGAATTAAAATAAAAAATATCGTTATTCTCACCTTCCGACGTCCCGCGCAGTATTATCGCCTATCTCTACGCTACGGTCCCAGTAAACCTTTGCACGAATGACCGCGAGACTTTGCGCTCTCGCGAGACCGTGACGTCTCGTGGTCATTCTCACAAAGGAGTACTGGGACCGGAGCGTGGAGAGAGGCGGGAATGCTGCGCGGGACGTCGGAAGGTGAGAATAACAATATTTTTTATTTTAATTCTATTTTTTACAGGGATGGCAAGCGATGCCGGGCGATCGGCATCACTGTGCTGATCGCTGGTGAAGCTGTCTGTGTGACAGCTCACCAGCGATCACATAGCGACTTACCAGCGATCCTGACACCTTGATATCGGTGTCGGTATCGTTGGTAATTTGCTATGCGTGACTCCAGCTTTAGTGAGAGCTGCTTGTAGGATTGCTAGAGAGGCAATCAGAACCCCCGCTTGACTGCAAAAGACATACAGAAATATTTAGCAGACTCTGGTGTTGTGGTACATTGTTCTGCTGTTTAGGGAGACCTGCACAAATATAACCTTCATGGAAGAGTCATTAGAAAATCTCTCCTGTGTCCTCACCATAAAATTCAGCATCAGGTGTATGCAAAAGAACATCTAAACAAGCCTGATATATTTTAGAAACAAGTCCTGTGGACCGATGAGGTTAAAATAAAACGATGATAAAAGGTAAATGTAGAGAAAAAATGGCACAAAATTTCATGAAAAGAACATCTCATCAACCATTAAGCATGGGGAAGAGGTAATCAATCATGCCTTGGGATTGTGTTTCACCCAATGGCAAAAGAATGGATTAAATGAAAATTTTTAATTTCTTTATACAAACTTAAATCAATAAAAGTTGATGTTGGAAAGTGGTCTGCTTCTACAAATGGAAAATGATCATAATCACAACTTGCTTAAAGGGAATCTGTCACCCCTTTTTTGAGATATCATATAATGGTGTAATTCAATTGTGTGTCACATAAGGATTCTCTTAGTTCTTTTGCTTCCCACTGACCCCGCACCTTTCATGCATAAATACCTTTCTTATATCAGTTCAGATGTATGTAAACTGCCACGGTCTGGATCCAATGGACGGGGCTTATTCAAATGCTCCCCCCTCCCTGTTTTGCTCTACGCAAGAAGAAATGCATAGAGCAAGACAGGGAGTGGGGGAGCAGTTGAATAAGCCCCGCCCAGTGGACCGGACAGCGGCAGTTAACTTTAACTGTTCACTATAACAGTAATTTTGACCAGTGATACCTAAACTTTTACATGCAACTGTACTAGTGGCTCATATGAGAGAAAAGGCACAAGCTGTATATGTGATCATTAACCACTTTGTTCATCTTGACATTTCTGAATATCACAGTCAGCATAGGTATGTATTAAGAGGTGTCAGAAAATGAGCCTGATCCTTCTCCAGCAGATGCTGGCTGTGTAAGGCTACTTTCAGACTAGCGTTCTGAGGCGCAGCACAGGGCCGCCACTAAGCTACACCCTGGCCGCGCCTCCTACGGTCAGCTCCTACTATGATCGCATGACTCTGCATGCGATCAGTGTACCCTATACTTAGCGTTGGGTACGCTAGCTGTGCGCTGGTATGATTTTGCAGGCGCATGCGCCCTTTTGGCGCTGAGCCGATGTGTGCCAAATGCGCCATGTTGCATTTTTGTGCGCTCGGCGTACGCTGGGTATAGGGTACACTGTTTGCATGCAGTGTCATGCGATCATAGGAGGAGCTGACTGGAGGAGGCGTGGCCGGGGGCAGAGCTTAGTGGCAACCCTGTGCTGCAGCTCAGAACGCTTGTCTAAAAGTAACCTTACGAAGGCGCAACCAGAACTAGTGGTGTCGTTCAAAACTACAACTTGTCCTGGAAAACAAACCCTCACACAGCAAAGTAAATTGCCGAAAATATAAGGCTGTGTGTATTTTCAGTGTGTCAGAAATGGAGCAGCTTATAGTTCCAGCAAAGTGAGTGGGATTATAGAAATTTCATGCCGATGGTTCTTTATTATTACTCAGTGTAAACTGACCTGTGGTGCGTGTTTGAAATCCACAACATGAACATTTCTCTTGCGGGGACGCTGAGTTTTTTTTGCAGATTTTTCCCATAGATTAGTATTAGATGCGGAAAATCCACAGGTAAAAAATGCACATGCGTTTTTAGTGAGCTTCCGCAGTGGAAACGCATAAAAAAAACCCATGCATTCTGCACATGACTTTAATAGTAACATTTTGTCAAATACCAGGAAATATAAAAAAAAGAAAGCAGCTATATTTAAAGCATGACATACCAAAAGGAGACAAAAAATGCGGCGTCAAAAACGTGATAAAAACGCATGTAAAAAACCACACAAAAACAAATAAAAAGAAATAACCTTCCGTATTTACTCGTGTATAAGCCGACCCGAGTATAAGCCATCCCCCCTAATTTTGCCACAAAAAACTGGGAAAACTTATTAACTCGCGTATAACCCTAGGGTGGAAAATGCAGCAACTACTGGTAAATTTCAAAAATAAAAATAGATACCAATAAAAGTTAAATTAATTGAGACATCAGTAGGTGTTAGCGTGGGTGGTCAGGAGCCAGAATCTACAGGAGTGGACCCTCTGGACTGTGGCACCAAGGGGCCCCCGGCGAGCTGCCAGGTGGAATTGAACCCTATACAGGGACCGTTAGGAGCAGGCCCAGAGGTTCAAGTACCACGGTAGCTGGTACCGAGAGGGGCGGCTCAGAATGGACTGGAGTAGGAGTGCAGGACTGAAGCGTAGACTGTAAGGCTGGAATATGGAGAGATGGCTGGAGCGGAACACGGGAGACAGGACTGAAGTAGGACTGTAGGAGTATGGATTACTGGATGGAGCAGGAACACTGGAGGCAGGACTGGAGTAGGATGGAACAGGAATGCTGGTGCAGGTCTGGAGTAGGATGGAACTGGAACACAGGAACAGGACTGGAGTAGGATGGAACAGGAACACAGGAACAGGACTGGAGTAGGATGGAACAGGAACACAGGAACAGGACTGGAGTAGGATGGAACAGGAACACTGGAGCACGACTGGAGTAGGATGAAATGGAACACAGTAAAAGGACTGGAGTAGGAAGGAACAGGAACGCTGGAGCAGGACTGGAGTATAATGGAACAGGAACACAGGAACAGGACTGGAGTATAATGCAGGGAACATGGGAGACAGGGCTGCGAGGCTGCTGCAGGAAACACCGCGGACGGAACCGAGAGGCTGCAGAGAGCACAGGAGGAAGCAGGGCCCAGTGTGCAAGGTAACACAATGATCAGGCACCTCCTTCAGGGGGAGGTGGCCTGATATGGCCCCGTCTGGTCTGCCATTGGTCCGAAGGTACTTCCGGGTCAGGGCACAGCCGGAGCACAAGAAGCTGAAGGGAGGCGCGGCCTATGGCGCATGTGCATTGCATGCAGGGATGGCGTCAGCCGCGAGCCCATCAGAGGTGGCCGTCGGATGGGGAGAGGCTGCGGCGTGGGAGCGGAGGCCGGCTGTGGCGTGGGAGCGGACACCGGCTGCGGCATGGGAGCGGAGGCCGGGTGAGTATGACGGAGAGGTGTAACAGTAGGTTAAATGTTTTTGAATATCCATATTGAATCAGGAGCCCCATATAATGCTCCATACAGTTCATGATGGGCCCCATAAGATGCTCCATTCAAAATACACCCCATATAATGCTGCACAAAGGTTAATAATACCCCCATAAGATGCTCCATAGAACAATATGCCCCATATAATGCTCCATAGATTATTCCCCCATAAGATGCTCCATAAAATGCTCCATAGATTATGCCCCATAAGATGCTCCATAGATTATGCTCCATAATATGCTCCACAAATTATGCCCCCATAAGATGCTTCATAGATTATGCCCCAATAAGATGCTCCATAGATTATGCCCTATAAAATGCTCCATAGATTATGCCCTCATATGATGCTCCATAGATTATTCCCCCATAAGATGCTCCATAGATTATGCCCCATAAAATGCTCCACAAATTATGCCCCCATAAAATGCTCCATAGATTATGCCCCATAAGATGCTCCATAGATTATGCCCCATAAAATGCTCCATAGATTATGCCCTCATAAGATGCTTCATAGATTATGCCCCAATAAGATGCTCCATAGATTATGCCCTATAAAATGCTCCATAGATTATGCCCTCATATACTGCTCCATAGATTATGCCCCATATGCTGCCCCATAGATTATGCCCCCATATGCTGCTCCATAGAATATGCCCTCATATTCTTCCCCCATATGCTGCTCCATAGACTATGCCCCCATATGCTGCCCCATAGACTAGGTCCCCATATGCTGCCCCATAGAATATGCTCCCATATGCTGCCCCATAGAATATGCCCCCATGTGCTGCCCCATAGAATATTCCCCCATATGCTGCTCCATAGAATATGCCCCCAGATGCTGCCCCATAGAATATGCCCCCATATGCTGCCCCATAGACTATGCCCCCATATGCTGCCCCATAGAATATGCCCCATATGCTGCCCATTAGAATATGCCCCCATATACTGCTCCATAGACTATGCTCCAATATGCTGCCCCATAGAATATTCCCCCATATGCTGCTCCATAGAATATGCCCCCATATGCTGCTCCATAAAACATGCCCCCTTATGCTGCCCCATATGCTACCCCATAGAATATGCCCCCATATGCTGCCTCATAGAATATGCCCTCATATGCTGCCCCATAGACTATGCCCCCATATGCTGCTCCATAGAATATGCCCCCATATGCTGCCCCCATAAAATGCTCCATATATTATGCCCCCATATGCTGCTCCATAGAGTATGCCCACATAGAATATTCCCCATATGCTGCCCCCATAAAATGCTCCATATATTATGCCCCCATATGCTGCTTCTGCAAAAAAAAATGCCATACTCACCTCTTCTGCTCAGGACACGGCACCTGGGATATTCACATGTCCGGGGGTCCATCGCTGCTCATCGCTGTCTGTCTGCTTCTATTGTCAGTGACTGTTTAGCCAGCAGAGGCTGCAGTGCACACTACACACGTCACCACGCCCCCTGCTGCCTAAACGTCACTGACACAGGAAGCAGACAGACAGCAGTGAGCAGCGATGGACCCCGGACATGTGAATATTGGATATACTTACCCCCTCCTGGCGCGGTTTCTGCAGCCCCGCTTCTCCAACTCCCACGGTCTCCAGCAGCTCTTCCTTCCTTCAGCGGTCATGTGGTACCGCTCATTAAACTCAGAAATATGCGCATATTCATGAGTTTAATGAGCGGTACCATGTGACCGCTGAAGGCAGGAAGGGAGACCGTGGGAGAAGCGGGGGGGCTGTAGAGACCGCGGTGGGGGGGCCAGTATGATCTCTGTCACCCCCGCTCCCCCACCGACCCCCAGGTATATGACTCGTGTATAAGCCGAGAGGGGGACTTTCAGCTCAAAAAGTGGGCTGAAAATATCGGCTTATACACGAGTATATGCGGTAATTTACCTAATAGATGCAGAAATAGTGCAGAAAATCTGCAACATCAAAAACTCATCTTGTGAACGTAGCCTTAAAGTTGTTTATTGTGGAAAAAGGGGAGAAAAGGCAAAAAAAACAAAAAAAAATCAACTGCTTGCGAATGGGTTAAAAATACCTTTTTATCTAGTATTTATTTTTGATGGCTTCCAAGAAATATATAAGAATGGATGTTAGAAGTTTAGATGTTAGATCTTATATCAATGTGACGCTACTTAGGTTGTTATACATGGACAATCTTTCGTTATGAATGACCCTGACCGGGTGATGATGGAGGACCTCTCCTAACTGTCCTAGAATCATAGAATCGTAGAGTTGGAAGGGACCTCCTGGGCCATCTGGTCCAACCCCCTGCTCAAAGCAGGATTCGCTAAATCATCCCAGTTAGATGTCTGTCCAGCCTCTGTTTGAAGACTTTCATTGAAGGAGAACTCACCACTTCTCGTGGCAACCTGTTCCACTCATTGATCACTCTAACTGTCAAAAAGTTTTTTCTAATATCTAATCTGTGTTTCCTCCCATTCAGCTTCATCCCATTGCTTCTAGTCTTTCCTTGTGCAAATGAGAATAAAGTTGATCCTTCTACAATGTGACAGCCCTTTAGATATTTGTAGACAGCTATTAAGTCTCCTCTCAGTCTTCTCTTTTGCAAACTAAACATTCCCAAATCCTGCAACCTTTCCTCATAAGACAGGGTTTGCAGACCGGTCACCATTCTGGTCGCTCTTTTCTGAACTTGCTCCAGTTTGTTGATGTCTTTTTTAAAATGTGGTGCCCAAAATTGGACACAATATTCCAGATGAGGTCTGACCAAAGAGGAGTAGAGGGAAATAATTACTTCACGTGATCTAGACTGTATGCTTCTGTTAATACATCCTAGAATTGCATTTGCCTTTTTTGCTGCTGCATCACACTGTTGACTCATATTCAGTCTGTGATCTATTAGTATACCCAAGTCTTTTTCACATGTGCTGTCACTTAGCCCTATTCCTCCCATTCTATATATGCTTTTTTCATTTTTATTGCCCAGATGTAGTACTTTGCATTTCTCCCTGTTAAAAACCATTCTGTTAGTTGCTGCCCACTTCTCCAGTTTATTTAAATCTTTTTGAATCCTCTCTCTCTCTTCTCTAGTATTAGCTATCCCTCCTAGCTTTGTGTCATCAGCAAATTTAATCAGTTTACCCTCAATTCCTTCATCTAAATCGTTGATAAAGATGTTGAACAATACAGGGCCCAGGACAGAGCCCTGTGGTACCCCACTTGAGACATTCTTCCAACTGGATGTGCAGCCATTTACGACCACTCTTTGGGTCCGATCACTAAGCCAGTTATGAATCCACCTAACAGTTGCCTTGTCCATTCCATACTTAGTCATTTTTTCAATAAGGATTGTATGAGAGACTTTGTCAAATGCTTTGCTGAAGTCAAGATATACTATATCTACAGCATTTCCTTGATCCACCCAATCAGTAATACCATCATAGAAGGAAATTAAATTAGTCTGACATGACTTATTAGTTACAAACCCATGCTGACTCTGTTTAATCACTTCATTCTTATCCAGGTACTGACATACATGTTGTTTAATAATTTGTTCAAAGATCTTTCCTGGTATAGAAGTCAGACTCACCGGCCTGTATTTGATAATGACTGCTACCAATATTGATAACTTACATTTCATGCTAGAGTAGAACACAATGACATCCTGCCCAGCATAGAGCAACAGCAAAATACAAGAAAGAAAATCAGTTATGCAACTGTGATAAAAGTGTAAAAATTACCCTTGACGGCGGTCAGTACTTTGGCCTCGCTTCATCAAGGCGTTTACACTGGGAAAACATTTTGAAAAGTTGCAATTTTTTTTAAAACTTTTGTCATTTTCACTCAGTTTTCTATACGCTCTACAAAAATGGGCGAATCTGGTGCTGGACAGGGACGGAATGCCACATGTCGTCTAATTCCTGACATTCTGTGGCATATCTCAAACCAGAAATCTTACTACAGTCCTGACAGGAGTAAGATTTGTGGTGTGGCACACGGAACCCCACACCAATTGTCAGACGTTCATTAAGAGACATGCACCTCTTTCTGAACCAGGTGCCTCTGTTTCGGCCATACCCCCTCATCTAGAACTGTGTTAAAATTGCAGGTTTTCATCAATTGGGCCATATGTTTTTCTATTGTGAACAAACATAAAATTTGCAGCTGACAAAGATAACTATCCCACTAATATTGCAATAATATTTGACGCCCTTTGACACAGAAATATTCGTTTTACGTGTTAGAGACAGTGTGATACCTTGTTCTTTTCAATTTGGTAGTGAAAGCATGATCGAGGAACAGGATAGTTTGTTCGGGGAGACTCCCAGCTCAATATGACAGTTTCTTCAGAATGTCTTAGTGTGTCATTTGTCGGCGGGTTCAAAATTTCTTAAAACAATGAAAAGTATATCAGTAATACAGAACCAAGCAGGCATGGCTTTTCCAGTTTTATGTAATAAAGCTTAATAATCATAAAATTATAAGTCCTGAAACTTTCTAATGTTATTCAATTTTGTATCAGTGTCAAGCCCTTTTTTGCTGTCAGTAAATGGAAAAAAGTTATTATTTCCCTGTTTTCACCTAAAGGTGATTTTCCATCTTTTTTTTTCATTTTGTTTTTTCTGTTCTTCTTCCAAGAGTCATACATATTTTATTTTTTTGCACATAAAATTAATAGTTTTTTGTTTGTTTTTTTTCAAGTATACATATTTTTTGGTAGAAAGTCTTATAAGAACGAGGTGAAGTTTTGAATTACATAATTTATTTTACCATTCAATGTACTGGAAAGCAGGAAACAAAATTCCAAATGCAGTGAAATGGTGCAAAAAATGTCATTCCACATGTGGCTTTTTTTGTTTTTTTTCCTCATTTATTTTTGTGCCCCGAGTTAATTTTATTATTGAAACTACAGGGTGGGCCATTTATATGGATCCACCTAAATAAAATGGGAAAGGCTGGTGATTTCAACTTCCTGTTTGTGGCACATTAGTATATGGGAGGGGGAAAACTCATCCGGATGGGTTGTGACCATGATGGCCATTTTGAAGTCAGCCATTTTGGATCCAACATTATAAATGGCCCACCCAGATGCATCCATATAAATGGCCCACCCTGTATTTTGGTGTAGAAAGGACAGTTTGATTGCTTCTTAGTACATTTTTTGTGTTTTGGAAACAGAAAAACTTCAATTTCGGCACTTCGATTTTTTTTTTTTTCTCTTTACCCCATTTACCGATTGGGTAAGTAATTTTATATTTTTTTAAATCAGAGCTTTATGGATGCAGCACTACAAAATGATTTTATTTTTAATTTTTAATGGTCAAACTTTTTAATTCTTTTATAAACATATTTTGAAAACCCTTTTTCTTTACTGAATTTTGTAGTCCTCTTGCTTGCACTGTATAGCACAATACTGCAATACATACAGTATTGCAGTTTACAGCGAAAATCATGTCTTCCTGTGTATGCTAACCACAGATTGGTTTTCATAGTAGCACAGTCATGACAGGCACGGCGGTGATCAGCAGACTTCCGGCTGTAATGACCATCAATTAGCACTGATCCATTTTGTTCATTGTGTACATTTAGTAGGCACCTACAGTATACCACAAATGTGAGAAAACACATCACATTTTTGTAAATATGTTATTATATCTTTTCATGGGACAACACTGAAGATATGACACTTTGATACAATGTAAAGTAGTCAGCATACAACTTGTATAATGGTGTAAATTTGGTAAGTCCTCTAAATAACTCAACATACAGCCATTAATGTCTAAATCTTTGGCTACAAAAGTGAGTACACCCCTAAGTGAAAATGGCTTCACGATGTAATGTGACTGATAAGTGTTACAAGGTCTCATATATAAATGGGGAGCAGGAGTTTTAAGTTTGGTGTTATCACTCTCACACTCTCTCATACCGGTAACTGGAAGTTCAAAATGGCACCTCACGGCAAAGAACTCTCTTAGGATCTGAAAGAAAGAACTGTTGCTCTACATAAAGATGGTCTATGCAATAAGAAGATTGCCAACACCCTAAAACTGGGCTCCAGCACAGTGGCCAAGGCCATACAGTGGCTTAACAAGACAGGTTCCACTCCAAACAGTCAGGATCGACCAAAGAAGTTGAGTGCACATGCTAAGCGTCATATCCAGAGGTTGTCTTTTCAAAATAGATCTATGAGTGCTGCCAGTATTGCTGCAGAGGTTAAAGGGGTGGGGAGTCAGCCTGTCAGTGCTCAGGCCATATGTCTCACACTACATTAAATTGGTTTGCATGGCTTTCATCCCAGAAGAAAGCCTCTTCTAAAGATGATGCACAATAACGCCCACAAACATTTTACTGAAGACAGCAGACTAAGGACATGGATTATGGGAACCATGTCCTGTGGTCTGATGAGACCAAGATAAACTTATTTGGATCAGATGGTGTCAAACGTATGAGGCGGTAAGCCAACAGGTACTGTGACCTACTGAAGCAGAGCGTGATGCCCTCCCTTCGGAAGCTTGGCCACAGGGCGGTATTTCAACATGATAATGACTCCAAACACACGTTCAAAGATGACCACTGCCTTGCTAACGAAAGTGACGGTAAAGGTGCAGGACTGGCCAAGCATGACTCCTGAACTAAACCCATCTGTGGGGCATCCTCAAATGGAAAGTGGAGGAGTGCAAGGTCTCTAACATCCACCAGCTCTGTGATGTCATTGTGGTGGAGTGGAATAAGATGCCAGTGGCAACCTGTAAAGCTCTAATGAACCCTATGCCCAAGATAGTTAAGGCAGTGCTTAAAAATAATGGTGGCCACATAAAATATTGACATTTTGGACACAATTTAGCAATTTTCACTTAGGGGTGTAATCACTTTTGTTGCCAGTGGTATAGACATTAAAGACTCTGTGTTGATTTATTTAGAGGGCTCACTAAATTTGCACTGTTATACAAGCTGTACAATGACTACTTTACATTATATTAAAGTGTCATATCTTCAGTGTTGTCCCATAAAAAGATATAATAAAATATTTACAAAAATCCGAAGGGTGTACTCAGTTTTGTGATATACTATATCTGATCTTTTTGTAGCTATCAAGTCCTTGTAATAAATTCTGTTGGTTCATGGTGGTGGGGAAACAGAATTATAGTTGTACACATCTTGCTTATGTGTAATGAAGAGCGCCATATTGGGAAATGGTTCTGTACATAATTAAACACTTTTAAAATAAAACTTCTTACCTTCCATGTAACAACTGGTGGGTAGCAGCTCACAGGTGAGTTTTTGCCCCTTTGACCACAGACAGCTGTACCACCTGTAAAGCCCTGTTTGTGGCATTGCTGCCATGTAGAGATAAGCAAATAGATTCTCAAGACCCTGGTCCAGTGGCCACATCAAGTAGTCTGTGGCCATTATACAGGAGCCTCGTGAACTGCCTCCCATCTGCTGGAGTATCCAGTGCCTCTTCTGGTTTGTAAGCCTGATGCAATATCATTGTTGTATTATGGCACACATACAGTATGATGTTGCACCCGGTCTACTAATCAGAAGGGATGCTGGCAAGTAAGAGGCAGGTCACCGGTTTACTGTTCTGTGCTATGTATAATTTAGCAGCATAATAGAGTGTTAGGATATTGTTACCTTACAAGTAAAGGTCTACTATACCTTTTTCTGCAGGTTTGAACCAATCTTTTATTGCATATTCCTCAGAACCTTTTCTATTCAGAAGGATTGTCACAGATGTAAAATAATCTATGTTTAAATCATGAAATGTACAGTTGCCTGTCCTCATTTTGATGTCATTTACGTATTGCTTGCAGTTAACGGTGGTTGCGCCTTGCCTGCAGCAAAAAGAGTGTTTTATAATTTAAATCGAGGATACCTATTTTACAAATATTGATGCAAATAATCTTACACTTACTGTAAAGTTAGCATGTGCTCAGTGCTATATGTTGCATTTTCACTATAGGTCCATGTACATGTCATCGAGGATATGTTGTAAACAACACATTGAATATTTATGTCGATTGTTCCTGTCAAACATGACACACTGTTGGTTATTATATTCTTATGAATTTACAGATTTGTAAATTGTTTATCTTAAGAGCTTATTTTAAATGAAAGGGGCATCAACAGTGTGAGACATGTAATGACTGACAGCCGACTCGCCTGATCTACATGTCTAACACTGGTAACTCACCGTTTCATCTATAATAATTTCTGGAGGCAGATTCTCAGGGAGATCTGTGTCCAACTCATAGATCTCAACAGCTCATTTACATATTAATAAATGCATACATTTCTCTAGAATAAAACATTGAGTCTGTGGACAGGAGTCTTTTATAAAGATGACTATGGAAGACAGCTGTCTTTAATGCAGGTAACGAGTTGATTAGTAGCGTCTAACTGGTATGTAGGAGCCTGAACTCTTAATGGTTGGTAGGGGATCAAATACTTATTTCTCACTGCAAAATGCAAATAAATTTATATAATTTATATAATGCAATTTTCTGGATTTTACTTTTGACATTCTGTCTCTCAATGTTAAAATTAACCTAGCCTTAAAATTTTAGAATGTTCATGTCTTTGTCAGTGGGCAAACTTACAAAATCAGCAAGGGATCAAATACTTTCCCCCAATGTTGATGGCTTAGAAGAGTTGATTCTACTGGCAGATTCCTTTTAAGAACCTGTAGAGGAGAGGGAGGAGCATTTAATATAGTCCATCTCTTTTTCCTAAGCTTTGTAATGTTCTCCCTCTTAAAAAGATGTGGGTTCTGATGGCGAGGCAAGGAGCAGGCTGTAAGAAAATTTTTACCTGTAATTTGCATTGTGAGCAGCTTGCGCCACCTCTGTTCTGCCCTCTGAATAGGGCAAATATGTTTGTATTATGTGCTGGTTTAGTTATAGCACTATCTAGTGGTGGCTGAATTTATAGCTGTGTCTTAAATAGCATTTACAGCCTGTGTCTTGAACAGAAGTGTTGCACTGTGGGATTGAAGCAATGCAGTGGGAATGAAGCAATGCATTCTGGGATGAGGAAGATTCCATTTTCTTCTGTGTATTTCATAAGGACACATGTGTTTTTCTGTTCTCCTGTAACTTCCCTACTTGAGTTCGTTATCCTGGTAAAGCATATCTGGTAAGATTAATATCTTTCTTGCAATACAGTTTTGTTCAGAAATGTTGTTAACTGTATGGAGCCAGTGCACAGCAGATGTAATTAGACACCTGTGTATTTCTATGTAAAGTTTGCATCACACTGTATACTTCCTGTAATTTTGTTAGCTGTGTGATCATCTGCCCAATACTTACTCATTTGTATTCTTTATAGTTTTATTGCATGTTCTATACTCTTCAGCAATAAACAAGTTAGACTACAGAGAACGGTCTGCTTATTTTGGAAGATTGAAGGTGGTTTATGCTGTATGCTAGAGTGCACACCGTGTCAACGTGTATGAAGGCAGAAGAACCTCATTACCTCATTAAGCTACTGCCCTCCATTGCCTAGTAGCAAACACAGGTCTGCTTACCAGCGAACCTGACTTGGATTGAAAAGTTACACATTTTGCTGGAAATAACTGGAGTGCTGTGATTTCTTCACTGTACATAATCAGTGCCAGTTAAACTGTATTCTAATATCCTCCATCGGGAATTGCACTGAAAAGTAGCACGTCTCCTTCATATTAACGGTGTTGATTTCTGTTAGCGGTGCAGAGGTTAACCCCTTAGTGACGGAGCCAATTTGCAGCTTTATGATCAGGCAAATTTCTACAATTCTGACCACTGTCACTTTATGAGGTTATAACTCTGGAACGCTTTAACAGATCCCGCTCATTCTGAGACTGTTTTTTGTGACATATTGTACTTCATGTTAGTGGTAAAGTTTCTTCGATATGACTTGCATTTATTTATGAAAAAATGGATATATGGCAAAAAAAATTTAAATTTTGCAATTTTCAAACTTTTAATTTTTATGCCCTTAAATCAGAGAGATATGTCACACAAAATACTTAATGAATAACATTTTACACATGTCTACTTTACATCAGCACAATTTTGGAAACAATTTAGTTTTTTGCTAGAAACTTATAAGGGTTAAAAGATGACCAGCGATTTATCATTTTACCACAAAATTTACAAAACCATTTTATTAGGGACCACATCACATTTGAAGTCACTTTGAGGTGTAAATATGAGAGAAAATACCCAAAAGTGACACCATACTAAAAACTGCACCCCTTAAGGTGCTCAAAACCATATTAAGAAGTTTATTAACCCCTTTAAGTGCTTCACAGGATTAACATTTAGCTTTTATTTACAAACATTTTACTTCAGAACCAATTTTTTTTACTGTTTGGGTGCATGGCAGAGCTCGGAAAGGAAGGAGCGCCATATGGAATGGTCTGCGGGCGTCATGTTGCATTTGCAGAGCCCCTGATGTGCCTAAACAGTAGAAACACCCCACAAGTGACCCCATTTTGGAAACTAGACCCCCCAAGGAGCTTATCTAGATGTGTGGTGAGCACTTTGAAACCCCAAGTGCTTCACAGAAATTGGTAACGTAGAGCCGTAAAAATAAAAAAAAATCACATTTTTTTCCGCAAAAATTATGTTTTCACCCCCAAATTTTTATTTTCACAAGGGTAACAGGATAAATTGGACCACAAAAGTTGTTGTGCAATTTGTCCTGAGTACGCTGATACCCCATATGTGGAGGGAACCACTGTTTGGGCCCATGGCAGAGCTCAGAAGGGAAGGAGCACAGTTTTGGAATGCAGACTTTGATGGAATGGTCTGCGAGCATCATGCTGCATTTGCAGAGCCCCTGATGTGCCTAAACAGTAGAAACCCCCCACACATGTGACCCAATTTTGGAAACTAGACCCCCCAAGGAGCTTATCTAGATGTGTGATGAGAACTTTGAACCTCTAAGTGCTTCACAGAAGTTTATAACGCAGAGCTGTGAAAATAAAAAATCTTTTTTTTCCACAAAAATGATTTTTTAACCCACAATTTTTTATTTTCACAAGGGTAACAGGATAAATTAGACCCCCAAAGTTGTTGTGCAATTTGTCCTGAGTACACTGATGCCCCATATGTTGGGGTAAACCACTGTTTGGGCACACATCGGGGCTCAGAAGGGAGGGAGCACTGTTTGACTTTTTGAATGCAAAAATGGCTGGAATCAATGGTGGTGCCACGTTGTGTTTGGAGACCCCCTGACATGCCTAAACAGTGGAAACCCCTCAATTCTAACTCCAACCCTAACCCCACCACACCCCTAACCCTAATACCATCCCTAACCATAACTCTAACCACAAACCTAACCCCAACACACCCCTCACCCTAATCCCAACCCTAACCATAACCCTAACCACAACCCTAACCCCAACACACCCCTAATCCCAACCCTAACCACAATCCCCTAACCATAGTCCCAACCCTAACCCTAATCCCAACCCTAACCCTAATCCCAACTGTAACCCTAATTCCAACCCTAACTCTAATTCCAAGCCTAACCCTAACCCTAGCCCAAGTCTCTTTAGCCTAAATCAAACCCTAAAGGGAAAATGAAAATAAATATATTTTCTTTATTTCATTATTTTTCCCTAACTAAGGGGGTGATATTTACTATTTTTTTGTTTTGATCACTGTGATAGGGTCTATCACAGTGACCACAATGAACCAATAGGTAAAATCTTCCTATTGTTGCCAGGTGCAGGCCGGCATATCTCGGCTGGCACACAGCACATGCGCCAGCAATTTTCTTCCCTGAGCAAGATGGCGTCCCCATCAGGGGAAGCAGGAGGGCCAAGGAGCACCTGGAGGTACCAGGGGATCGGGGACCCTATTTCTCTCTCCTCTGATTTGCGATCACATCAGAGGAGAGAGAAATTAAATAGCACATCAGACTTTTTTTTGCAGTCACCATTATACGGTTAATAATGGTGATTGCAAAATCGGGGTTGGTAGAAACTGATGCGAATCATGTTCTCTGGGGTCTTGGCTATCCCCAGCAGCCGAGACCCAGGAGAAAATTCGACTCTGGGGGGCACTATATACTTTTTTCCACAGCGCGTTAATTAGCGGCGCTATGGTTTAAGCACCCTTAACTACTGCCGTTAAAAGGCGGACGTTAAGGGGTTAAACTGTTCAACTTAGAGTGTCTGAAGCCTTCCTGCTTGGATGATCTCAGCTGTGCAGTGTTGGCCACTCCCCTCTCCTATATATCCTCACCTCTGTCAATCTGCATTGCCAGTGTTAAGTGTTCTACTGCCTAGTGAGTGGAGGAGTCAGTTGTTGGTAGAGGCATTTGGACTATTATTCTGTGACTTTCACTTGGGAGTTTTTGGGCTGTTTGCAAATTCTCTATTTTGTTTACATTCCTTTTCTCCCTGATGTTCCCCTCTGTTGTCTGTGAGTGCATATTTAATTGATTGGTATTTTTCCTTTATCCCTGTATGTCGTTTGTCTGGTTTGTGTATAGTCTACACCACTACTCCCCACTTCACTGGGTTGGGGAGGGGGACAGATATAGGGCTGATTTGGAGTTCATCAAGATACATGGCCCCAGCGTCTTCACCATCAGAAGTAATCCAGGGAGCAGGGATAGATAGGGCACCCCTAGTGTTAGGAACAGGGAAAGAGCCCCATGTCCCAGGAAATCTGACAACAGAGTTGTGACACCTGTCATGTTGGGAAACTCTATTTACCTGCAGGTAAATAGTGTGAAAATTACCAATCCTAAAACTTCAACTACTTTATTTACCTCATCTTTAAAAACTCGTTGTAAGAACATACTACAAAGCATATGTCATAAACATGTGTAGGCATGGACTGGAGATGACCATGCACTGGGTGATAGTTAACGGAGCATTGCTACAGCTTTGAGTGCAGTGAGCACTTCTATTTGTTTTGAAGTCACGTAGCACCCATGCTCTACAGCAGAAATCTGCAGCAGAAAATGATCCGCAGTGCTGATTTCAATTCATGCTTCAAATTTACCAAATTCCACAAAAGCATGACAATTTCATGACTATTAAGAAGAGTATATATAGTAGTTTTACATATACATACACTTAGTAAACTACTGTGACGGAGTCAGCTTCAGCTGAGTTGTTTTCTTTAGAGTGGATACTCTGGGTCGTGGCACCCACCCACTTAGGGCGAGCTGACCTTGTAAGGAACCACCCCCTATACAGGGAGTGTCAGGGGCAAGATCAAGGGGGTGAGCCACCATGACTGCTGGAACCAGACGGCCAGCTCAAGGAAGACACAATGTGTCAGTGTCTGACGACAAGGGACGTGCAGGAAACAAGACAAGACAATGCGTGGTTTCAGGGTATCTTCATTAAAGCGTGATCTCGGGGTAACATCAGGTGCAAGATGTGGTAACAGGGAAAGCATAGCAAGCTGTGTGCGTGGGCATGCCAAGGTCCATGGCATGGTACGTGCTAGGTGGCATGCCTAGGTACAGGCAAGGGCTCGATGGCATCGGACTCCGGACAGCTGGCAACGATCGACAGGATCAGGGCATCAGGCTGCGGACATCAGCTTCGGACATCAGGCCGCAGATATCAGGCTCAGGATCACTGGCACCGATCGGCAGGTTCCGGGCATCCGGAAGGTAAACCAGGGTTCAGGCAAGGAGGCACGACAGAGTTCAAGACATGGTGCGTGTTAGGAGACATGCCAGGGTCCAAAGCAAAGTTCAAGGCAGGGTGCGTGCTAGGAGCACACCAGGGTCCAAGGCAAGGTGCAAGGTAGGGTTCAAGACACTAGGCATGGTGCATGTTTAGGGAACATGCCAGGGTTCAAGGTCCTGGGCGCACTCGAGAAGCCGCCAGGATTCAAGATTCAAGGTCCTGCGCATGCCAGGGGCATGGTACAAAGAATGGTCCTGGCCGTGCTAGATGCCACACCAGGGTACATGGTTCACGGCAGGTCCCACATGATCTAGAGAACACGTCGGGCTTTGAGGTTCAGGATGAGGTCCTGCGTGTGCAGAGCGGCACGCCAAGGACAGGGTGCAAGGCATGGTCCTGTGCATGCCGAGGGGCACGCCAGGGTCAGGGTCCAAGGCAAAGAGCAGAACGTAGGTAGAACAGAGCAGGGTAAGAACAGGTCAAAGAACTCAGAACATGACAGAGAGACAAGGTTCAGGACAGAGCAAGGATAGCAAAAGACTTGTGCTAGAGTAGCACGAAAACGCAGAGTGCGAGAAACAGCGTGAGTGCAAGGAAGCACAGCGAGCACGGCTGGGGCACTGGCTAGCTGGTCGGGCTGAAGCTCAGACATTCAGGCAAGACTGAGGCGAGCACGGCTGAGGCATAACAGGCGACGCAGCTGTCACTGGCCGAAGAGCACGGCTGAGGCACAAACAGGCGGGCACGCCTGAGGCACAAACAGGCGGCTAGGGAAGGCCAGGCGCATACAAAGGGCACGAGGAGAAACAAAGCAAGGCAAGGCTAGGCAAAGTACAGGACAAGGAGCAGAACGTAGGCAGTAGCACAGAGCCGGGTACAAGAGAAGAGAAGCAGAGTGGATGCTAGAGTCCAGAGCCGGGTTCAAACAGAAGACATAGAGCTAGCAGCGGAACGTAGGCCTAAGCCCAGAGCAGGGTCAAGGCAAAACCTTGAGACTAGACAAGGAACATAGGAAGTACTACAAGGCTAAGCATAGCAAGGACAAAACATGGTATGGCAGGCAAAGACAGAGAACATAGGAAGTACTACAAGGCTAAGAATAGCAAAGACAAAACATGGCACAAAAGACAACACAAGACATGGCACGGGACAAGAGGCAGAATACAAGCACAGAGCGTGTGCAGAGAAGCACAACAGGGCAGAGTGCAAGGGCACAGAATACAGGGAGCGACCGAGCAGACCAAGCAGCCATGCAGGGAAGCAACACGATACTCAGGCCCTGACCATAGGATGGGGCGATTTGATATAGGGCATTAGCACCTGCACTTCCAGGTCAGGACCAGGGGAGGACTTCCAGGTCGAGTCCTCCAGGATCATAGAGAGGATCAGATGGTCGAGTCCTCCAGGACCATAGAGAGGATTGCTGGATTCGGTCCTCCAGGACCATAAAAAGGACCACAGCAGGCAGAGCAGAGACGGGCGTGCACACAGCAATGGCATGCAGCCATGAGGTACGCGTGCACACCAGCAACGGCGCACAGCCATGAGAGGTAGCACATGTGAACACAAGCAGTGGCGTATAGCCATGAGGTGAGATGCACGCACACACTGCTCCAGGAGTCACGTAGCACAACGGTTATGAGGTGCGCGTGCACACTGCTCCAGGAATCATGCAGCATAACAGTCATGAGGTGCGTGTGCACACTGCTCCAGGGATCACACAGCATAACAATCATGAGGTGTGCGTGCACACTGCTCCAGAGATCACGCAGCATAACAGTCATGGGGTGAGCACGCACACTGCACCAGGGGTCATGCAGCATAACGGTCTTGAGGTACGTGTGCACACTGCACCAGGGGTCACGCAGCACAACGGTCACGAGGTACGTGTGCAAACTGCTCCAGGGGTCACGCAGCACACAAGACATGACGGGCATGATAGTTAGGTGCGCGTGTACACCACTCCAGGGGTCATGCGGCATGATAGACATGGCGGGCATGACAACTACGATCAGTTTCAGCATGGTTAATCATCTTACCTGGCATAGCACATATAATAATTTTAGAAGCACTTTCGCATTCTTCACTATCATTATTAAAAGCTGGAACCAACATCACACAGACTTCACTGCTTGTATAATCGGGCAGATGTAGGACTGCCTGTCCCTCACATACGTTCTCCTGCATAAAAAAACAGCAGTTGGATCTAAAATGTTTTGTCACCAAAGCACGTGTCAGAACAGCGAGTGACTATTGGTCTGTAATGCACACCTGCATAAATATCGAGAACTTTATCAAATTTATTAAAACCAGAAATAAATCTTGATTTCAACACATTAAAAATAATCATATGCAAAACATACAGAACATGAAGAAAGCTGACACATTTCAAACCGATATTGTCAGGTTCTTGGCTCTTAGCTTGCCTGATGCCCAGGGATTGAGTGTTTAAAATATATGACATTGTTTCTAACTCACATGTGAGTAATTATACATTTAAATGCGTTATCCAGGATATTTAAGTTATTTTAAAGGTATAATCTGCATAAAAATAAGAATGAAACACAAGAAAACACAAAATGACAAATCTGCAAAAATACTCTGCAGCAAAAAACATGACAGTAATCAGCAAGTGCTGTATAACGAATACAGGGTATTTAGTCGATACGTTTTTTGCAAAAAATGTATACCAAGCAGCTTCACCACGTCATGGTAACCCTTCACGAAGCAGTCCCTATCTAATGTATTTAAAACCTGAACATGTGAACAGTGTCTAAATGAACAGGATGCAGACAGGCGCCTCCTAGCATATGGGCTTGTGGTGCAAGACAGCTCATTTATGTGCATGTCACACAGGAGAGGGGTGGGGTCTCCCAACCATGCTGAGCAAGAAAAAAACGGGTTAAAAACGTATGTGACATGCACAAACCGATATTGCCAGGTTCTTGGTGCTTAGCTTGCCTGATGCCCAGGGATTGAGTGTTTAAAATATATGACATTGTTTCTAACTCAGATGTGAGTAATTATACATTTAAATGGGTTATTCAGGATATTTTAGCTATTTTAAAGGAATAATCTGCATAAAAATAAGAATATTAGCTGCCGACACTCCACTGCTGCCCATGGTCTTTGTGTACATCACAAGTACAGAATGTGGACACTTCAGCCAATCACTGACCTCCGCAATCCTCTCCATAAAGACCAAGTGCCTCAGCACAAAGACATTGTTAGAGCAGCAGGGAAAAGTACAGCTCATTTTCTTATTTTTATGCAGAAGATGTCTATAAAATGATAAAAGAAATACTGGAAAACCCCCGCTTGCAAAAAATGCTATATATAATAGAAAACTGCACAACTACATAATAAATGGAATTGTGCAATAAAATAATAGGGGTTTTAAAGGATCAACATAAATTTCTGCAGTCTCTATGTTCCACCAAATCACTATATAATATAGTTTCCAACCGTAGACTCTATAGTTTTTCCAAGTGTAGACACTGAACAATAATGGGCACCAGTGCAGGACTTGTGTCTGGGCCCCCCATTCATCAGGCCCAACATTTACATGTATACTCACAGTATCATAAAATGTGCACCTATCACTAACTTCCAGTACCTTCCCTTCTGCTTTCAAACATGCTTCAATCACCCCTATCGCCAAAAAGCGAACCCTCGACCCAAGCGCTATGTCCAGCTATCGCCCAATATCGCTGCTCCTATTCGCTTCCAAACTCCTGGAGCAGCACGTCCACGCTGAACTTTTCTCCCATCTCTCATCTAACCTGCTCTTTGACAATTTACAATCTGGTTTCCGCCCCATCACTCCACTGAGACAACCCTAACCAAAATTACTAATGACCTACTTACAGCCAAAGCGAACGGACAATACTCTATACTCCTCCTTCTAGACCTGTCCTCTGCCTTCGACACAGTTGACCACTGCCTCCTACTACAGATCCTCTCTTCCTTTGGCATCAAAGACCTTGCCCTATCCTGGATCTCCTCATACCTCTCCAACCGCACATTCAGCGTCTCCCACTCCCACACTACCTCCTCATCCCACCCTCTCTCTGTTGGAATCCCCCAAGGCTCTGTTCTAGGACCCCTACTCTTCTCAATCTATACACTTGGCCTGGGGCAACTCATAAAGTCCCACGGATTCCCGTACCACCTTTATGCCGATGATACTCAGATCTACCTCTCTGGCCCAGATGTCACCTCTCTGCTCTCCAAAATCCCGGTGTGTTTATCAGCCATATCCTCCTTCTTCTCCTCCCGCTTCCTCAAACTGAATGTGGACAAATCTGAACTGATCATCTTTCCCCCATCTCACAGATCTTCCTTACCTGACCTATCTATAACAATTGACGACATCACGCTTTCCCCTGTACCGGAGGTCCGCTGCCTCGGAGTAACCGTTGACTCTGCCCTGTCCTTCAAACCACACATCCAAGCTCTCTCCACCTCCTGCCGCCTCCAGCTCAAAAATATTTCCAGAATCCGTCCCTTCCTCAACTCTCACTCTACTAAACTGCTTGTGCATGCCCTCATCATCTCCTGTCTCGATTACTGCAACATCCTTTTCTGTGGCCTCCCTGCTAACACCCTTGCACCTCTCCAGTCCATCCTTAACTATGCTGCCCGACTAATTAATCTCTGTCCTCGCTACTCCTCCCCTTCTCCCCTCTGCAAATCTCTTCACTGGCTCCCACTCCCTCAGCGTATCCAATTCAAATTACTAATACTGACCTACAAGGCCATCTATAACCTGTCTCCTCCATATATCTCTGAATTAATCTCCCAATATCTTCCCTCACAATCTCTGATCCTCCCAAGACCTCCTTCGCTCCTCATCCAACCGCCTCCAAGACTTCTCCCGAACAGCCTCCATCCTCTGGAATTCTTTGCCCCAACACGTCTGGCTATCAACCACACTGGAATCCTTCAGACGGAACCTGAAAACCCATCTCTTCAGGAAAGCCTACAGCCTGCAATGATCCCTGCTGCCCCCTCACCACTACTGGAGCTACCGCCTAACCATCACTGGAGCTGCTGCAACCCTCCCAACCTACTGTCTCCTTCCCCACTATCCTGTAGAATGTAAAGGGGGCTTTACACATAGCGATATCGCTAGCAATATCGCTAAAGCGTCACCAATTTTGTGACACAGCAGCGATATTGCTAGCGATATTGCTACATGAGATACTTACCTCCGACTGGCTCCCCTGCTGGTTATCGCTGATCGCGTGAGATCGGCCTGGTCCATTTCTCGTCGTCAGCTTCCTGCTGGCGCCGACGAGCGAGCCATGGACGGAGGCGGAAGACGGTCATCTCACCGCATCTGAAAGGTGAGTAAGACCACCGATCGCTGCTGCATCGCTGGTGAGATCTGCCTGTTTGGTCACTAGAGACCGGCACTCAGGACCGGAGCTGCGGCTGCATAGAAATCACACACGGTAGTGTGATCCAGGCCTTGTACACATTCCTGGCCAGTGTGCGCGGCCTCACTCTCCCTCCAGTCAGCCACACTCACTAAATGCCTGCATCAATAGTCAGGGTGTAGCTTCGCTCAATATAAGTGTATGGAGCAAGGTCACGTCCACTGGCCAGGAGTATGTATAACTCATTCATACCCTCCGGTTCCAGGTGAGAAACTGGTGAATTCACTGCAGTGCACACTGCATACACTGGAGAGATTAATGAGTCTGAGGTTGATTTGGACTGGACAACCCCTTTAACTTTTTTATAAATAGAATAGACATAAAGCTGTCAGTCACAAATATAATTAGCAAAGTGCATGTGCATCTTAATGTACATGTATTTAATTACTGAATACATTATTTATATATATTCGCTGCTGGCCTGAACTATGCCTGCTCCCTATGCAGTTATGTGATTCATTGTCTTCTTCTGCCACATCAGAAGCTTTGGAGGATAAAATGCAGAGGTGGTGTAAGAAGATGAGTCAAAATGGAGTCAACGGTGTGCGGTGCCCTTTAAGGTCGGAACTATTGGGGCTGTCACCACTGTTGGTGGAAGAAATTTCCTCTGAAAGGGAGAGACCTTTCTGTCAGACAACAGGGGTGCGGGGTACAAAAGGAGATCTGAGCGCGGGAACGGGGCAGACTTGGCGGCAAGGTGACAGGAGACTGTTGACTCCGTTTCCGCTGCTTATACTGACAACTCCACTTTTTCCAGACCTCTGTGTGCTGACCTTGAGACTTCTTGTGACGCTATTAAGTTACCGTCTGAACCCATACTGTCGGATACCCCTGTTCTACCCAAGATACTGGATCAACCGCTTAGAGACTACTCCGAGAGACCGTGGGCTGTTGAGACTTGTACACGTGCTCACGACCCGTGCCCGGCGCCATTTCTGGAGCATCCACATAAAGGACTGTTTCCATGTTCCAGTGCACCCACGTCAAGCTGGTCTGCATCCATCGGCACTGTCGGACGGCAGTGTTACTAGTTACTTCATAGCAGAGCCAGAAACATTGTTCATCATTTGAGACGCCGCTGGGAGATTTTCCAGCTTTCTCCTTGCCAGAACTGCAACCGATAAGTGTCTCATTTATTTCGTAAATTCTTTCGCTGATTGCCTTTATGTCCCTGCGTGGAGTATTACCTGTTAACGATTGTTCAGTAAATCTTTGTTAACCCCTTCTATGTCTCTGGTTACTCACTGCATCCCATGAACTGTGTGTTCCTTACAGTAGCATCTAGATATGGTGTCACTAAATGTGTGGGCGGGGATAACTTCTTAATCATGGGTGTGATGGGGAGAATAAAAATATCAAGCCGTAGATGTGATGAATGGGAGGTGAGCTTCTTTATAGAACTACTCCTATAGAAATGAATGGGGCAGGAGATTGGTGGCAAGGACCAGGAGGTAATGTGTATGCTCTATATCATGGCCAACAGCAGTGTAAACTGCACATTATCAGCCACTGCTTGGAGATTACAGGGGTGTCCGGTCCTCTTGGAATTGATATAACATGAGAGTAACCATTTTGTAAGCAGAAAAGAGACACATAAGTGTGCATTAAAGGGGTTGTCAGCACTTGGGACAAAATTCTCCAGTCACATAGAGTTGCTGAATGAAGACATCATGCCTGCGATCTACAGACTTATGGTCACGTGCTAAGTAGACTCATCTGACTTCTCTGGAATTAGTTCTATTAAGAGAAGCCAAAATTGTCTAGTCAGCATACCACCGCAAGTATGCAGATTGCCTGCTCGCACTGTGAATACCAAGGCATTGTGACAGCATACACACTACACGTTGTCACCTTTTTGGTAGTCTACAGTCACATAGCGTGATTGCAGACTTTAGTCCCAAGCCCGGACAACCCTTTAAAATCTCAGCTCCCCATGTGTTTGCATCTTATACTGAGAGAACAGTTTTTGTCTAGTGTGGGGCTTGAGTAGCAGATGCTTCATGCAGAAATTCAAATAATCAGTATTCCCCAGCCTCTTGGTATCCCGCTTGCCAGGGAGCAGAATGACAATTCAGAAAAGCGGCTGTAGTGTTGCACCGCTGGCCAGAACTGTGCACACTTTGGTGCTACAAGTAGAGGCAGCTTTACCTTTGCATCATTGGAGGAGCACAGTTGCATTGAAACTGTCCAGGTCAGGAGCGAGAGGGCTCGAGTAATGCAACCAGCATTAGCTTGTCACAACAAACTTTACTGTAAAGGGCTTGTAAGCACAGCAGATGTTTAGCCACTGTTGCAGCGGTGACCCGCAACCTAGGCAACAGCCGTTTTACAAATGACTTGTTTTGGTCTGTGATGGTTGTCATACTGTATGACAATGTCATAAATTGAAATTATGAATCGCTTTTGATTTTGTCTCAACTTGTCACCTTGTCTGGGATTTTTTTTTTTCTAGACCAGGATGCAGATCTGCAGTTTGGAATGAATGGATTTCCAACAACTGAAACTTTTGGTCAACGTCTCTCATAAAAAAGGCACAAACGGGGCAGAGAATGCTCTAAATCATTCTTTTTGGACATCTGCCTGAAAGATTAGTGCATAAACAACAAACAATAGCAGGTGAAAATAATAAATACAGAAAGGAGGAGCCTTAAAGGTGGGAAAACTTGAAAAAAAATAAATCCAACTTACATTAGTTAAAAATTCTTCTAATTCTTGACTTTTCAAGTAGAAATGATAAAACATGTTACGAGAGTTTTCCCTAGAAACATTACATTCCCACATCAAAAATGCTTCTTTGTTTGTGACTGCCAGTGATAGATTTTTGGGTTTCAAGTCAAATTCAAGCTCTGAAAGAAATTTAGAAAGCATTTATAGTTTTTCTATAATTGTCAATTTGACTTTAGAGGACTGTACTTTATTCAGTAAGGTAATCCTTTAATGGGAACCTGTCACATGAAAAAATGCTATTAACCTACAGGTTTAGGGTTAATGTTCAAGCTAATAGTGTTCTTAACCTGCCTGGTGCCTGCACTGAGAGCCCCGCTGCCAGTAGGAAATGAACTTTGCTCCTTCCAGCAGCGCTCGGCATTCAGTGAGGCACTGGCTGCACCCCTATGACTGAACGCTGAACTCTGCCAAGAGGAATAAAGTTAATTTCTCAGTAGCGGGGATCTAAGTGCGGGGGCCAGGCCAGTTCAGAACTCTAATAGCCTGCAGATGAACCCCATAACTGCAGGTTAATAGTGGTTTTTTCACATGACAGTTTCCCTTAAAAACTGGATGTTTCTTAAAAACTGACAACCAGAAGCGAAATTAAGGCCCCAATTCATCATGGTGCTAACACCAGAATTCTTGCACAACTGGCTTGCACAAAACTTTTGTTTTTCTCGAAGAGCCAAGACGGGACATGGCAACATCGACAAATTCAATTCAAGTGGTGGTGTTCCTGATGCTAGAAATGTCATCCCAGTCCTTGCCTAGAGTAACATTTCTGATGAGGAGCAAAGCAGCGCACACTACTGATAAGCAAATATCTAACTCATTAAGTGGTGCCCACATCCTAATGAATTGGATGCATCTTATTATTGCATGCCCATCTTTAAGACTAGCAACTAAAATTCCATACTTAAAGGGAATCGGTCACCCTATTTTTGGCCTATCAGCTGCCGGCACCGACATCAGGGGCTTATCTACAGCATTCTGTAATGCTGTAGATAAGCCCCCCCCCCATGTAACCTGAAAGATAATAAGAAAGAGTTATATATTTTACTCACCGGGGGGTGGTCCGGTCTTTGCATATGCTAAAATGCATCCTTTCAAGAGCTCAAATGCCAAGTATTTCCAGACATCTCCTTCTGCCAATACTTAAAATGACTTTCTACTTTTGGGACAACTTTCTTTTACTTAAATTCATGTATTTTGAGCTAAAAATAATTTTTGCAGTAGTTTTTCATTGAAAAGTTTGCACCAGCATTAACTTAACCCTTTCGCACCAGAGCCTGTTTTTGCTTTCGTGACCGGGCCATTTTTTTCAATTCTGACCAGTGTCACTTTATGAGGTCATAATGCTAAAACGCTTCAACAGATCCTGCTGATTATGACACATTTCTCATGACATATTGTACTTCATGACAGTGGTAAAGTTTCTTTCATATAACTTGCGCTTATTTGTGAAAAAATGGATATTTGACGGAAATGTAGAAAATTTAGCAATTTTCCAACTTTGAATTTTTATGCCCTTAAATCAACGAGATATGGCACCCAAAAAACTTAATAAGTAACATTTCCCATATGTTTACTTTACATCAGCACAATTTTGGAACCAAAATTTTTTTTGTTAGGAAGTTGTAAGGGTTAAAAGTTGATCAGCGATTTCTCATTTTTTACAACAATATTTACAAAACCATTTTTTTTAGGGATCACCTCACATTTGAAGTGAGTTTGGGGGGTCAATATGACAGAAAATACCCAAAAGTGACACCATTCTAAAAACTGGACCCCTCAAGGTGCTCAAAATCACATTCAAGAAGTTTATTAACCCTTCAGGTGCTTCACATGAATGAATGGAATGTGGAAGGAAAAAATAAATATTTAACTTTTTTTCACAAACATTTTAATTCAGAACCATTTTTTTTTATTTTCACAAGTGTAAAAAGAGAAAATGAACCACTAAATTTTTTGTGCAATTTCTTCCGAATACGCCGATATCTGGTATGTGGGGCTAAACCACTGTCTGGGCACATGGAGAGCTCAGAAAGGAATGAGTGCCGTTTGACTTTTTCAATGCAGAATTGGCTGGAATTGAGATCGGACGCCATGTCGCATTTGGAAAACCCCTGATGTACCTAAACAATGGAAACCCCCCACAAGTGACCCCATTTTGGAAACTAGACCCCTTAAGCAACTTATCTAGCTGTGTGGTGAGCACTTTGAACCCCCAAGTGCTTCACAGAAGCTTACAACGTAGAGCCATGAAAATAAAAAAATCATATTTTTTCCACAAAAATGATATTTTCACCTCAAAATTTTTATTTTCCCAAGGTTAACAGGAGAAATTAAACCACCAAAGTTGTTGTCCAATTTGTCCCGAGTACGCCTATACCCAATATGTGGGGGTAAACCACTGTTTGGGCACACGGCAGAGGTCAGAAAGGAAGGAGTGCCGTTTGACTTTTTCAATGCAGAATTGGCTGGAATTGAGATCGGACGCCATGTCGCATTTGGAGAGCCCCTGATGTACCTAAACAATGGAAACCCCCCACAAGTGACCACATTTTGGAAACTAGACCCCTTAAGGAACTTATCTAGATGTGTGGGGAGCACTTTGAACCCCCCAAATGCTTCACAGAAGTTTATAACGTAGAGCCATGAAAATAAAAAATCTTTTTTTTTCCACAAAAATGATCTTTCAACCCCCAATTTTTTATTTTCACAAGGGTAACAGGAGAAATTTGATGCTAAGAGTTGT
Source organism: Dendrobates tinctorius (assembly GCF_039654945.1). Taxonomy (NCBI): domain Eukaryota; kingdom Metazoa; phylum Chordata; class Amphibia; order Anura; family Dendrobatidae; genus Dendrobates; species Dendrobates tinctorius. The sequence continues at coordinate 65,172,440 of NW_027361684.1, read as the reverse complement.
TGTCCAGTTTGTCCTGAGTACGCTAGTACCCCTTATGTGGGAGAAAACTACTGTTGGATGCACAGTGGGGCTCAGAAAGGAAGTAGTGATGTTCTGGAATGCAGACTTTGATGGAATGGTCTGCAGGTGTCATGTTGCATTTGCAGAGCCCCTAATGTGCCTAAACAGTGGAAACCCCCAATTCTAATTCCAACCCTAACATTTCCCTAACCCTAATTCCAACCCTAACCATAACTCTAACCACAAACCTAACACTAACACACCCATAACCCTAATCGAACCCTAATGCTAGCCCTAGCCCTAGCCTTAACCCTAGCCCTAGCCCTAACCCTAGCCCTAGCCCTAACCCTAGCCCTAGCCCTAACCCTAGCTCTAACCCTAGCCCTAGCCCTAACCCTAGCCCTAACCTGCGTACCTGCTTTTTTCTTTACTTTTTTTTTTGTGTCTGACAAGATCGCTGCCCTGCGATCTGACTCATAGTACTGCCACTTCTCTGATCTCACACTGACAGGAGATCAGACGAGAAGCAGCATTACTATCTGACAAGATCGCTGCCTGGCACATAGTAACGCCACTTCTCCGATCTCGCACTGACAGGAGATCAGAGGAGAAGCAGCGTTACTGTGTGACTAGATCGCTGCCTGGCACATAGTAACACCACTTGTCACGATTGGACTGGCGAGTAAACTGAGACCAGGGGCACCTTTCCTGGCCCTGACACTAGGGGGCACCCTAACTCGCCCTGTTCCCCGGGATACCTCAGATGGCAAGGATGCCGGGGCATCCGCCCTAGCCCTGTCTCCTAGCTAAGCCCTGCGTCTGTACCCCTCCCCCCTCCCGGGGAAGAGAGGCGCTACCGTGTACCGAAGTACACAAACCTGACAGACAGGGGAACGAGACAAGGGTAACAGAAAATTCCACTCACAAATAATACTCTCACAAGCAACAGAGGTATACACCAGGGTGTGAAGGATGGGGAAGAAAACAAAGCAGGAATGGATGAGGAATCTCCAAGAGTACAAACCACACAGTCATCGCACAATAAACTCCTCCAGCATTCCTAACACCAGCTCCATTCTCTCTCTCCAGATCCTTGAAGCAAATGCTATCTCAGACAAAGATCTGGCCTAATTTTTATAGGAGAGAGGAGTGGTTAACCAAGCACAGCTGAAAGCAGGGATTTCCACATGACCGATTAACCCCTGTCCTGCTGAAAGAAGCAAACACCCTTAATACGGTGGAGAAGTTCTTCTCAGCGGCAATGCAGGAGCCACAAGACGCTACGGTTCTCTGGCTCTGTTCTGTCGTGGTAACCCCGTGACGGTACCCCCCTTCTACGAGGGACCTCCGGAACCTCATGGCCTGGTTTATCGGGATGTGCCACATGGAAGGCCTGAACCAGTCTAGCCGCATGTACGTCAGAAGCTGGAACCCACATCCTCTCCTCACGACCATACCCCCTCCAAGTACTGCAGTGACCGGCGAACAAATCGAGAGTCCAAGATCTTAGCAATCTGGAACTTCAGATTACCACCGACCATAACAGGAGAAGGTGGCAGGGGTGAAGGTCCAGCCGATGTCACGTATTTCTTGAGAAGTGAACGGTGAAAAACATTATGAATTTTGAATGTCGGTGGCAGAGCAAGTCGAAATGCTACCTGGTTGATGACGGCTAAGATTTTATAGGGACCAATAAACCTGGGGCCCAATTTCAAAGATGGAACTTTCAGCTTAATGTTCTTTGTGGACAACCACACCCAGTCACCAACACACAGGTCCGGACCCACCATACGTCTCCGATCGGTCACACTCTTATACTTGTAACCCATCTTTCGCAAATTATAAGTCACCCCCTGCCATATGGTAGATATGGAAGAAGAAAACCGTTCCTCCTCCGGTAAACCAGAGGGGTGATCACCATTAAACGAACTAAACTGTGGATGGAACCCATATGCCCCGAAAAACGGGGACTTACCGGTTGATTCTTGACCGTGATTATTAACTGCAAATTAAGCCAATGGTAAGTAGGTCACCCAGTCCTCCTGATTCTCAGACACAAAACATCTTAGATATGTCTCCAAATTTTGATTAATCCGTTCAGTCTGCCCGTTAGACTGCGGGTGAAAAGCCGACGAGAGTGACAAATGGATCCCAAGACGGTTGCAAAACGCCCTCTAGAATTTGGAGACAAACTGCACCCCCCGATCTGAGACAATATCGGTAGGAACACCATGCAGTCTGATTATCTCCCTGATGAAGACTTGCGCCAGAGTTTTGGCATTAGGCAAAGCTGGTAGCACAATAAAATGAGACATTTTACTGAACCTATCTACCACCACCAAGATTACAGTGTTCCCTGCAGACGCAGGTAAGTCAGTAATAAAATCAACCGACAAGTGAGTCCAAGGTCTGTTGGGGATCTCCAGTGGTTGGAGAGCCCCAGATGGTCGCGTATGTGAAGTTTTAGAACACGCACAGACATTGCAGGCGGCCACATACTCCCTTATGAGCACCTGGCCACCAAAAACGCCTAGTAAGTAGATCTGCGGTGGCCTTATTCCCCGGATGTCCAGCCAGTACTGTATCATGGTGTTCACTGAGGACTCTTAGATGAAGATTGAGTGGCACAAACAGTTTACCCAGAGGACAGGTAGCAGGGGCGTCCCCCTGAGCAGCAGCAACCTCTCTTTCAAGATCAGAGCATATTCATGCCATCACTACCCCTTTTTGTAGAATAGGTACCGGTTTGCACTTATCGCCTCCCCCCGGAAAGCAGCGGGACAAAGCATCTGCTTTAACATTTTTGCTCCCCGGCCTAAAAGTAACAAAAAAGTTAAACCTGGTAAAGAATAACGCCCATCTTGCCTGACGCGGTGTAAGACTCCAAGTAAACCAGATTCTTGTGATCAGTGATCACCATCACAGGGTGACCCCTCCCTCCAAAAAATGACGCCACTCCTCAAATGCCAATTTGATAGCCAAGAGTTCTCTATTACCAATATCATAGTTTCTCTCAGCTGGCGAAAGTTTTTTTTCGAGAAGTATGCGCATGGTTGCCATTTACCAGGAGACGTACCCTGCGACAAAACAGCCCCCACTCCCACCTCGGATGCATCCACCTCTACGATAAAAGGCCGAGTGACATCAGGCTGAATAAGAATCGGCGCAGAAGCAAAACACCTCTTCAATGGGTCAAACGCCTCACTGGCTGGACTGGGCCACTTGGAGTAGTCTGTCCCCTTTTTGGTCATATCAGTGAATGGTTTGGCTACTACCGAAAAGTTTTTTATGAATTTTCGGTAGTAGCTGGCGAAACCTAAAAACCTTTGTAAGGCCTGCAAGTCCTCAGGACGATCCCATTCCAATACCGCCCAGACCTTCGCTGGATCCATGTGAAAACTGGTGGAGGATAATACATATCCAAGAAAAGGGATCTCTTCAACTGAGAACATACACTTCTCCGGTTTGACATACAACTTATTGTCACGTAGAATGTGGAGAACTTGCCTGACATGTTGCTGGTGTGATTCAAGGTCAGGTGAATATACAAGGATATCATTCAGGTAAATAACCACAAACCTGCCTACTAGGTGACTGAAGATGTCATTAATAAAGTGCTGAAATACGGCGGGCGCGGTCGTCAATCCAAAAGGCATCACTAGACACTCGTAGTGCCCCTCTGGCGTATTGAACGCAGTCTTCCACTCATCCCCCTCCTTAACGCGGATGAGGTTGTATGCCCCCCTGAGGTCCATCTTAGAGAACCATTTTGCTCCCACAATTTGATTAAAAAGGTCGGGGATCAGAGGTAGCGGATACGGATCACGGATAGTGACAGCATTCAGTTCCCGGAAATCCAGGCAAGGACATAACCCCCCATCCTTCTTCTTGACAAAAAAAACCTGCAGCAAGGGAAGAAGAGGATGGTCTGATATGACCCTTAGCCAGGCTTTCCTTAATATAGTCCTTCATGGCCTGCCTCTCTGGACCTGAGATGTTATAAAGTCTGCTCTTGGGCAGCTTAGCACCAGGGACCAGATAAATGGAACAGTCATAAGGATGATGATGAGGAAGTTCTTGGCTCCTCTGCTCTGAAAACACATCCTCGAAGTCTGACAGGTAATGGGGCACGGACGGAGTACACACCCTTGCCAACTGGATACCCAGGCAGTGTCCTTGACAGTAAGTACTCCATTTTATCACCTCCCGTGTCTGCCAATCAATTACCGGATTGTGCTCGGCGAGCCAAGGAAGTCCCAGTACTACAGGTGAGGGCAGGCCCTCAAGCACATAACAGCTTAACACCTCAGAATGTATGGCTCCCACCTGTAGTCGCAAGTCATGGACCACCTGCGTGAAATGCCCCTGCCTTAGAGGGCCAGAATCGATGGCTATAATGGGTATCGGTCTGGACAAGGTATGTGGGACAAGACCTTGGTCCCGGATGAACTTGGTGTCTATCAAATTAAACCCCGCCCCACTGTCCAAGAAGGCAGATACGTCTACCTTATTTTCCCCCATGTACAAAATAGCTGCATCTTTCCCACCGAGGTTACAAGTACACCCGAGTTGCCAACCTCCCCGCAACCCAGGCCCTCTAGTTTTCCGGCGGTTGTTTAAACAAATGAAAAAACTGCGTCTTTCCCACCGAGGTTACAAGTACACCCGAGTTACCAACCTCCCCGCAACCCGGGCCCTCTAGTTTTCCGGCGGTTGTTTAAACAAATGATAGGACATGTGTTAACAAAATGACCTCTTTTGCCACAACAGAAACACACTCCCCCCTTACGCCGAACTACTGTATGTTTGCTAGTTTGGGAAGCTGCACCCACCTGCATGGGTTCCACAGTGGGATCTGTACAGACCACGCTTAAACTTGGACCTCCCATCCCCAGAGGTGGCTCCTTTTTTCTCTGGCGAAGACGGCGATCAACCCGGATCGCCAAAGACATGGCTGCCTCTAGGGAGTCAGGAGTCCCATAGAGAGCTAAGGCATCTTTTACCTTCTCAGAGAGACCCTCACAGAACTGACTACGGAGGGCCGGGTCATTCCACCTAGTGTCGGAGGTCCACCGCCGGAACTCGGAGCAGTATTCCTCAGCTAGACGGTCTCCTTGCTGAAGTTGGCGCAGAGATGACTCAGCCAAGGAGACGCGATCAGGGTCGTCATACACCTAGCCCAAAGCCTGAAAGAAACCCTCTACTGTCTGGAGTGAGCGTGAGTCAGATGGGAGAGAGAATGCCCATGCTTGCGGGTCCCCCTGCAGGAGCGAGATCAATCCCCACCTGTTGCTCCTCCGTACCGGAGGATACCGGACGCAGCCGGAAATAAAGTTTGCAGGCCTCACGGACCACAACAAACTTGTCCCGCCCACCAGAGAACCTGTCTGGCAGCGCGACCTTGGGTTCAACAATGATTTGTCTGGATGATGCAATCCCCACACCAGATGTAACAGGGGGCTGTGAAACCACCGTGCGTAAATCCGCCACCTCCAAACTGAGCTACTGCAATTTCCCTGTCAGCGCTGTGATGGGATCCATCATGGATCAGAAAAAGGTTTTCGGCCTGATATATTTTCACGATTGGACTGGCGAGTAAACTGAGACCAGGGGCACCTTTCCTGGCCCTGACACTAGGGGGCACCCTAACTCACCCTGTTCCCTGGGATACCTCAGATGGCGAGGATGCCAGGGCCTCCGCCCTAGCCCTGTCTCCTAGCTTAGCCCTGCGTCTGTACCCCCACCCCCTCCCGGGGAAGAGAGGCGCTACCATGTTCCGAAGTAAACCAACCCGACAGACAGGGGAACGAGACAAGGGTAACAGAAAATTCCACTCACAAATAATACTCTCACAAGCAACAGAGGTATACACCAGGGTGTGAAGGATGGGGGAAGAAAACAAAGCAGGAATGGATGAGGAATCTCCAAGCGTACAAACCACACAGTCATCACACAATAAACTCCTCCAGCACTCCTACCACCAGCTCCTCTCCCTCTCCAGATCCTTGAAGCAAATGCCATCTCAGACAAAGATCTGGCCTGTGGACCGAGTCTTTATAGGAGAGAGAGGTGGTTAACTCAGCACAGCTGAAAGCAGGGATTTCCACATGACCGATTAACCCCTGTCCTGCTGAAAGAAACAAACACCCTTAATACGCCGGAGAAGTGCTTCTTCTCAGTGGCAATGCAGGAGCCACAAGACGCTGCGGTTCTCTGGCTCTGTTCTGTCGCGGTAACCCCGTGACACCACTTCTCCTCTGATCTCACACTGACAGGAGATCAGAGGAGAAACAGCGAAACTGTGTTACAAGATCGTTGCCTGGCAGCTGTGCCAGGCAGCAATCCACTGTGCCAGGCAGCGATCTAGTCACACAGTAACACTGTTTCTCCTCTGATCTCCTGTCAGTGCGAGATCAGAGGAGAAGTGGCGTTACAATGAGTGAGATCGCCGGGAAACAAGCAGCTTTCCCAGCGAGCTCTCTCATTGGCTGCTGTGACGCTGACATCATCAGGACCTGAACAAATCAGGTCTCGATGACGTCGGGGGTCCCAGCAAGCACTGTGCGCTGGGATCCCTGCATTGTAAGGTATGTGGGGGTCCCGGGGGGCACAAAACTGCTGACAGTAGATAAACGACGGCGCTGCACAAAGCCCAGTAAGCGCCGACATTTATCTACCGTTAGTCGTCGGGAAGTGGTTAAATCCAGTCAGTCAGCCTCTATGACTCTCTGAATGGACAACCCCTTTAAAAATTCTACAAGTATTATCATTAACAGAATACCTACCCTGCAAGGAACTCTTTTAAGACTTGAGTCCATACTTCTAATAGGAGTATTTTTAAAACATGTAAAGTAAATGAATTTTGGGCCCTTCATAACCATAATGTTAGTATTTAAAATCTTTTGTATCATAATATGGACCTAAATTTCTACAAATTTTTTTTCACGACTGTTATTCTCGTCAGTAGAGATCCACTGGGTTAGCATAGCAGGAATTTAGGGGGTTATCCATGAATATTTGTTGACGGCTATCCTTACAGTGTGACACTGATTAACAGCCAGCTCCCTGCTGCCTAACTGTATGATGTCAGCAGTCACACCCCATTGACAGAGCAGCCAGGAAGACGAAGAGCTTCTCTGTTGATATGGAGCAGCTGAGTCGCCGCTGTTAGCAACTACCTGACTGTTAGTTTTTAGGCCCATATTAGAAAAAAAATAGTTCTGGACAACCCCTTTAACAGCAATTTTACTAATAATACTTACCAGAAAGGTTGCAGCACAGATGTAAATGAACACACTGAAATAGTATGCAAATAAATTGAATGGCAATTCTAAAATCCATTTTTGTTATCCTAATTCAAATCTGAAAAATGATAAAAAAGTGTAAATATCACAATTTTGTCTATTGTACATAAATTTGATGACAGCCTATATTGTTATTTTGTTGTGAAAATGTCAAATTAAGGGACCAAAACATTTTATTGATTTTCATATCACTGTAGACGTACGATAAAAAGGAAACTACAATTTTTGTGAGCTGCACCAGGCCAAGTGTTTTTTAAAATCTTTAACCCACCGTAGTTTTACTCAAAGCATTTTAAATTGTCCATAAAATCCCTAAAAAATTTTGAAAACTTTTCTTGGAGTTTAATATACCAGCGAAATGTAACAAGAACCACGTTACAGTGTATGGATGAGTCTTTCAATCCATTAAGATTTTTGGAAGTTTTTTTTTAGAATTTAATATACCAGCAAACTGTAACAAGAACTGCATTGGTTGAATGGATGAATAGTGTATGGATGAATCATTGAATCCTTAAACATTTTTTCAAGGTTTTTTGCTTTTATATAACAACGAAATGTAACAGAAAGCATGTAATACTGCATAGATCAGTAATTGAACCAATAAATTTTTTTATTTTTTTTAGTTTTATATAACATCGAAATGTAATAGAATGCACGTAAAACTGTAGGGATAAGTAATTGAATCAAGACAAAATTCTCACTACTTTTTAGTAGTGTTATATATAACATTGAAATGTACCCAAGAACCCATAATACTGTATGAATGAGCAATATAGGACCGAAAAAAAAATTGACAGCTTGTTATGAGGGTTATATACCATCGAAATGTACCTAAGAACAAGTAATGCTATATACATGCTATATACATTTTTTAACAATTTTTGGGGGTTACATACCACCAAAATCTGCTCAAGAATATGTAAAACTCTATGGATGAGCAATATAATAAAGATACATTTTTGAGCAATTTTTTGGAGGGTTATGTATCACCGAAATGCACCCAAGAATAAATTGCACTCTATGAATGAGCAATATAACACTGAAAAAAAAGATAGACTACTAAATGTAACAGAAAACATGTAATTCTGCATAGATCAGTAATTGAATCAAAGACTCTTTTATTTTTTCTAGCTTTATATAACATCGAAATGTAACAGAACGCACGTAAAACTGTATTGATAAGTAATTGAATCAAGACAAATTTCTCATTACTTTTTAGTAGTGTTATATATAAGACTGAAATCTACCCAAGAACATGTAATGCTCTATGGATGAGCAATATAATACTGATACATTTTTTTAACAATTTTTTGAAGGGTTACAGTATGTATCACCGAAATGTACCCAAGAAGATGTTAGACTCTATGAATGACTAACTTAATTCAGATAGATTTTTTATGCTTTTTTGGAGTGTTACATACCACCAAAATGTACCCCCAGAACACGTAATTATCTGTAGATGAATTATTGAATCCAGATAAATTTTCTTTTTCTTGAGTGATAGATATCAGAGTAATGTACTCCAGACCACGGAATACTGTATGAGTAAGTTGTCATGATCCAGTGTTGGATCTGGCGGTGTTAAAAGCACAAAGTGAACTTTTTTTACTTTGGTTGAGTTCAAAGGTGTTTTGACTGTCCCCGGTGGTGGTTAGAGGTATCGCACCTTAGGTTTAGGTTAATGTTCACTTAATTATGGATCAGGTGGGACTCCGTATAAAGGTGTGCTCAGGGTGTTCACTCACTGCTGGTGATATTTCTTGCTGTGATATTGTGAGAGTGTGTTCACTCTGTTTTTGGAGAGCCTGGATGAAGGATGGAGCTGGTGAGGAGTCCTGCGCAGCTTAGCCAGGGGGGATGTGTTTCAGCTATGGTGTCTGGACGAAGGGCTGGCATGGCGTGGTGGAGTCGCAGTGATGGTGTCAGCGGGAAGTGTCTGCATGGGCTGGTGGAGTGGCGACTATGGAGAGTGGCACTCACCATGTGGGACTTGGCCGCTGAGCTGGACTCAAGCATGCTCGACTTCGTGTCAGCAGCTGAACTCATCCTTGGGACTCTGGTTCTAAGCAGCTGCAACTGGTGTTGGACTCTGCTCCAAGGTTGCACTAAGGTGAAGGATCCTGTTATGGTGATGGATCCGGGTGGAGGAGAAGATGCTAGGAGCGCACGCAACAGAGCAAAGCTAAGTGGTGTTTCCCCTGTATTGTCTATTTCCTCATGTGTGTTATTAGTGCAGTGGTGGGATTAGTCTCCGCACCGACCCATTCCCTAGTGAGGGTTTAGGGTCAGGGTGAGCAAGGGCGTTAAGGTACGCGTGCGGCGACAGGTGTGGAGCCTGTTTAGGGAAAGTAAGGAGTGCAGGGACACTGGCTCAGGGGAGCTTAGGTGGTCTCCATGTCCCCATTCCCTATCGCAGGGCCCACCATTGTTAAAGTTTCCCAGGTTCCCCCGTTATTATTTGATTATTGTATGTATAACGTGTAATACCTAAATTCGCCAGGTGGAGGCGGTGTATCCACCTGCACGTGTTATTATTTAAATTCGCCCCACTGGAGGCGGTGTATCCAGGGTCACGTGTGTCACATGGGTTCGCCTTGCGGAAACTCTGCGTCCAGACACACGTGATCATGACATAAGTAACTTAACCTGAAAAAATTTTAAATGCTTTTTGGAAGTGTTAGATATCACATAAATGTACCCCACACCGCAGAATACTGTATGGCTGAGAAATTTAACACTTTTTTGGAGTGATATATTACAGTAATGTTCCCCAGACAACAGAATACAGTAAGGGAGAGAAATTTAACCTAGCAAAAAATTTTAATGCTTTTTTGGATTTTTGGAGTGTTTGATATCACAAAAAATGTACCCCAGAGCACAGAATACTCTATGGGTGAGCAATTTAATCCAGAGAAAAAATGGAACACTCTTTTGGAGTGCTATATAAAACCAAAATGCACCACAAAGCACGTAATACTAGATGGATCACATAATATATTCAATTTTTCACACAAAAAATGCTGCAGCTATACAGACTGTATTCTGCCACTGTCTCTGCTCCTGCAACTCTCTCTCCCTTGACTAAATTCAGAATGTATGTGATCCAAACAACAACGCAAATGATTAGCACTTAGAAAGTCTCTTAGGCTAGTTTCACATTTGCGACATTTTACGCAGCGCTTCGAGCGCACATAAAACGCATGCAAAAAACGCTTGCAAGCGCTTGTAAACGCTACAATATTTTGTAGTATCAGCGTGCACATGACGACAAAAAAAGCAGCATTTATATGCGATTTCAAGCGTTTTTCCATGCGTTTGCAATTTTTATGCGCATAGGTTGTCTAGGTGTCACATTTCACAGGAATAAAATCCTTGCAAAATTCTTGCAACGGACTCCACCAATGGGACATCAGTTATGGGAATTCTTTATATAGACCCTGTTTACAGCCAAATTCTGCACATTTTCTTGCTTTTTCCTTTGTCAACATGGATCTGCGCTGGAAGAGTTTTCTCTTCAACTTGGATCTGGACATCGAGATGGCTCAGGCTTATGCAGTTGCTTGCCATCAACAAAGGTAGAGAGAGAGACAGCGAAGATGGCAGCGGTGGCGTTTGTGGATACATCCAATTATTGAACTCCAGCAGAGCCGTGGAGCATACCACACTCTCTACAGTGAGCTCCAGGCAAACCCGGAGAAATTTACTGACTATACCCGGATGTCCCAAGACAGCTTCAGGGATTTGCTTGCTCGTGTTCAGCAATCCATCCAGAGACAGGACAAACAGCCCCGTCGTGCGATTCCTCCTGAGGAACGGCTCCTGGTCACATTACGGTACGTAATATTGCAAAACCAATGCCTGCATAATTTTCTTTGTTCTGACATGTACTATTCCAAATCTGGCAGAATTATTGTTCTTCCATGTAGTAAACAAAAGCCTGCAGAATTATTTTTATGCCATGTACTAATTTTTTTCTTTTATTGTTTTAAAAAACCATATACATAAATATTAATTTTTGTTCTTTCTCTGTTTTACAGATTCCTGGCTACTGGAGAGACCCTATCTTCACTCCACTTCCAGTAACGGACTGGAATCTCCACCTTGTCGGGAATTGTTGCGGACACCTGCTGGACTTTGTGGGACGTTCTTTGTCCAGAATATATGCCCCTTCCCACCGCCGAAAAGTGGATTGAAATAGCAGAAAAATTCTGGACAGTCTGCAATTTCCCTAACTGTTTGGGAGCGGTTGATGGGAAATGCATCCGGATAATCAAACCCTAAAGAAAAGGCTCTGAGTACTACAACTACAAAAAGTATGTTTCTACAGTACTCATGGCCATTGCAGATGCAGACTGTATGTTTGTTGCAGTGGACATTGCGGCATTTGGTCGTGGGAATGACTCCCAGGCTTTTAAGAACTCGGACATGGGAAGGAGGTTGTATGGCAACCATTTCAATTTCCCCATGCCACGGTGTTATGATTGAGTCACCGCAGGAGGCAAAAACAGAAATGCAAGCTAAGTCCAGAAAACCAGAGAGGTAGGCAGCTATCGGATTGCGGACCCCTGAACCTATCAACACAACTAGCAGTAGCCATGGGGGGTTCCTACGATGCCCTAGACCCCTCGATCAGAGCCGGAGGACTAGATAGCCTAAAGACAGAAAGGGAAATCTAAACTGCCCCAGAGCAGACCCCAAAGCAAAAGGCAGCCCCCCACATATAATGACGGTGAAGCAAGAAGAAAGAACACAACACAGACAGAAAGATAGTGTAAGGTACACCTGGGGTGGACCCGCTAGACCGTGGCAACGAACCTCCCGGGGGCGAGCTGACCAGGTGGACCACCCCCTATACAGGGAGCGTTTGGGGCAAGCCCACGGGTAACTATTACCACGGCAGCTGGTACCCTGGAGAGTAACGACAGACAGACAACTAGAGCCGAGTTGGGGGTACAGGACTGACGGTACCGGCTTGGAGACACAGGACAGGCGGGCACGGCTGGGAGACACAGGACAGGCGGGCACGGCTGGGAGACACAGGACAGGCGGGCACGGCTGGGAGACACAGGACAAGCGGGCACGGCTGGGAGACACAGGACAGGCGGGCACGGCTGGGAGACACAGGACAGGCGGGCACGGCTTGGAGACACAGGACCTAGGAGAGAGGAAAAATGGAGAGGTGAACGAGCCACGGATGGACAGGACGCGATAGCGTGCATAGAGGGCGGCCAGAATCACTAGGGAAAAGCAGTGATACTCAGGCACTGCTGGCAGGAAGAGGCGGCCAGATATAGGGGCTAGTAGGAGGACTTCCGGGTCGTGACCTAAAGTGGAGGAGGAGCAGGCGCGCGTCCTCAGGAGAAGGAGGAGGAGCGCGCGTGCCCAGGCACAGTATGTGCGCGCGCCCGCCGAGCAGGAGGGGCGGGAGCGTGCACCCGGCGAGGTCCGGAAGACCGGACGAAGGGGACCGCCGGACAGAGAAGAGGAGCCGGGGAGGACCGAGGACGGCGGCACAGAGGGAAGCAGGATGCCGGAGGAAGGGTAAGCTGCGGCCGGGAGGAGGCAGAGAGAGGAGCGCGCGGCAGCCGCCGCGTGACAGTACCCCCCTCCCTACGCGCCCCCCTCCGCAGTCCGGAAAAGAATTTGGCCAAGATTCGAGGGGCCTGGATGTTCTCTTGGGGCTCCCAGGACCTCTCCTCGGGACCAAAGCTCTTCCAATCAACCAAGAAAAAGGTTCTCCCCTTTTGCTTCCTCATGGCCAAAATATCTTTAACCTCAAATACATCGTCTGCGGAGACAGGCGGAGGTGAGTGAGGGGCCTTAGAAAGGAAACGATTGAAGACGACTGGTTTTAGCAAGGACACATGAAAGGCATTAGGGATACGGAGAGAGGCAGGAAGCCGTAGTTTATAGGAGACATCATTAATACGGGACAAGATCTCAAAAGGTCCAATATAACGGGGACCCAGTTTATGGGAAGGGACCTTGAGGCGAATAAACTTGGAGGCCAGCCAAACTTTATCACCAGGGTGATATGGCGGAGCATCCAGGCGTCTTTTGTCGGCGTGTCTCTTAACTCTGTTACGTACCAACTCGAGAGCGGCCTTGGTCTCCTGCCAGATCCTGGAGAATTCCCCGGTCAGAAGGTCAGAAGCCGGTACACCCGAGGCAGGAGGAACCGGTAGAGGTACACCAGGATGTTGCCCATAGACGATAAAGAAAGGGGACTTGCCTGAAGACTCGCTGGCGTGGTTATTATAGGCGAACTCAGCCCACGGGAGAAGTTCAGCCCAGTCGTTCTGGTGGACATTGGAAAAATGCCGGAGGTAGTTCACCAAGCACTGATTTGTCCGTTCAGCCTGACCGTTGGACTGGGGGTGGTAAGATGAGGAGAAGTCGAGAGTGACATCCATTGATCTGCATAGGGCTCTCCAGAAGCGAGAGGTAAATTGGACTCCTCTGTCAGAAACAATATGTTGGGGCAGTCCATGAAGACGGAAGATGTGCTGAACAAAGATCTTCGCCAAGGCTGGAGCTGATGGTAAGCCGGAAAGGGGAACGAAGTGTGCCATCTTAGAAAACCTATCAACCACCACTAGGACGACTGTACAGTTGGCAGAGTGGGGTAGGTCTGTAATAAAGTCCATGGCAATGTGTTGCCAGGGGGACGAGGGTATAGGAAGCGGGTGTAGAAGCCCAGAAGGTAGCTGCCTAGGCACCTTGATCTTGGCACAGGAGAGACAGGAGGCGACGAAATCCCGGACATCCTGGGGAAGAGTCGGCCACCAGTAGTAGCGGGATACCAGGTGAAGTGTCTTCTTAATCCCGAGATGGCCAGCCAGCTTGGAAGCATGTCCCCAGTGAAGGATTCGTCCTCGGTCCTTCTCCGGCACAAAAGTCTTGCCAGGTGGAGGTGATAGAAGAGAAAGTGGTGCCACCGTGATGAGCCGGGATGGATCCAAGATATGCGTGGGTTCCTCTTCGACATCTGTGGGCAGGAAGGATCTGGACAAGGCGTCAGCTTTGAGGTTCTTGTTGCCTGGGCGAAAATGTAGATCAAAATCGAATCGAGCGAAGAACAGAGACCACCTGGCCTGGCGTGGGTTGAGTCTCTGCGCAGATCGAAGATAGGCTAGATTCTTATGATCTGTGAAGATTGTGAAGGGATGTGCGGCGCCCTCCAATAAGTATCTCCACTCTTCTAGAGCTAACTTGATGGCCAGCAGTTCTCGGTCCCCTATGGAATAATTCCGCTCTGGGGTGGAAAAGGACTTGGAAAAGAAGCCGCACGTGACGAGTTTACCGGAAGAAGATTTTTGAGACAAAACCGCTCCGGCTCCAGTTGCTGATGCATCCACTTCGAGGACGAACGGTTTGTTGGCCTCAGGACGATGGAGTACGGAAGCCGTGGTAAAAGCTCGTTTTAGAGATAGGAAGGCCTCCTCTGCTTCAGGGGTCCAGACGTGCGGGTTGGCTCCTTTACGAATCAAAGATGAGATAGAGCCGGCCAATGAGGAAAAATGGGGGATGAACTGCCGATAATAATTTGCGAAGCCGAGGAACCGCTGAACGGCTTTCACCCCTTGGGGACGTGGCCAGTTGAGCACGGCAGACACCTTCGCCGGATCCATACGCAGGCCGAAGTCGGAGATGATATATCCCAAAAATGGAAGGGAGGACTGTTCAAAGACGCACTTCTCCAATTTGGCGTACAGGCGATTCTCCCTCAATCGGAACAGCACTCGGCGGACATCTCTTCTGTGGGTGGACAGATCGGGAGAGAAGATCAGGATATCGTCAAGGTATACAACCACACTGGAGTACAGAAGGTCTCGGAAGATGATTTCCCTCTAAGTGGGAAATCATAAAGGCCACCTTGGCCCGGTCGGAGGGATACTGTAGGGGTGCCAGCTCGAAGTGCAACTGACACTGGTTAATGAACCCCCGACAGAGCTTGGGATCCCCACTATAGCGTGGGGGTTTAGCCAAGCGGGGCGAGGACTGGGAAGCTGCTGCAGGCACAGGGACAGCGGCCGCCATCTGTAGAGCTAGAAGGCGGTTATCTACAGAGGCTATGTAGTTTAAAATATGGGCCTGGGTGTCGCGCTGCTGAGCAAGCTCCTGCTGTAAGCCGGAGATTTGGGAGGCAATCCCCGGATCGGAGGTTTGCAGAGATGAAAGTCTGGACTCCATAGACTTGAGGAACGACATGATCCTCGCCTGATTCTCACGAAGGAACAAAAGTTCCTTTTGGGTCGGGGTCGGGGTACCAGCGGAATCCATGGCCTGAGTATTCTGTAAGGTACACCTGGGGTGAACCCGCTAGACCGTGGCAACGAACCTCCCGGGGGCGAGCTGACCAGGTGGACCACCCCCTATACAGGGAGCGTTTGGGGCAAGCCCGCGGGTAACTATTACCACGGCAGCTGGTACCCTGGAGAGTAACGACAGACAGACAACTAGAGCCGAGTTGGGGGTACAGGACTGACGGTACCGGCTTGGAGACACAGGACAGGCGGGCATGGCTGGGAGACACAGGACAGGCGGGCACGGCTGGGAGACACAGGACAGGCGGGCACGGCTGGGAGACACAGGACAGGCGGGCACGGCTTGGAGACACAGGACCTAGGAGAGAGGAAAAATGGAGAGGTGAACGAGCCACGGATGGACAGGACGCGATAGCGTGCATAGAGGGCGGCCAGAATCACTAGGGAAAAGCAGTGATACTCAGGCACTGCTGGCAGGAAGAGGCGGCCAGATATAGGGGCTAGTAGGAGGACTTCCGGGTCGTGACCTAAAGTGGAGGAGGAGCAGGCGCGCGTCCTCAGGAGGAGGAGGAGGAGCGCGCGTGCCCAGGCACAGTATGTGCGCGCGCCCGCTGAGCAGGAGGGGCGGGAGCGTGCACCCGGCGCGGTCCGGAAGACCGGACGAAGGGGACCGCCGGACAGAGAAGAGGAGCCGGGGAGGACCGAGGACGGCGGCACAGAGGGAAGCAGGATGCCGGAGGAAGGGTAAGCTGCGGCCGGGAGGAGGCAGAGAGAGGAGCGCGCGGCAGCCGCCGCGTGACAGATAGACTGAGAAAAGACGGGACCCAAGCTAACTAGATAGGAAAGGACAGGAAGGCTGCTGTCTGCAATCCGTGAAAAACCCTATGAAAATAAGAGCCAACAGACTGACAGTGAAAAAGGCCCTGAAGACGCTAGGCTTCAAAAAGACTATGTCAGTACTCAGGAATATTCTGAAGACAGAGCAACAGGCAAAAGGAGATTCAGCTCACCCCAGCAGGGAATGGCAGAATCCAGAAAAGCAAGGCAAAAAACAAAACACAAATGCAAAAAGGCAAAGCAGCAAACTTAGCTTTAGAGGAGCAGGAATCAGACTGGTGTCCTAGAAGTCCACAGAGAAATCACCCGCAGGGCAGAAGGGCGTCGGCAGCCTTATATCCAGTCAGTGACTCCACTCAGCCAGTCATCATCATTAGGCTCAGGTGCCTGATAACCAGGCTCACTACCTTCCCTCACCAGAATAGGGAGTTCACCAGACCTCAGTGACGAAGGGGAAAATGAACTCACAACAGTACCTCCCCCTTGAGGAGGGGTCACCGAACCCTCAACCACGCCACCAGGGCAATCAGGGTGAGCCCGATGAAAGGCACGCACCAATCTTTTGGCATGAATATCAGAGGCAGAGACCCAGAAAACCAATACAGGGTCCGGAGGTGCCACCCCAGGAACAACTGGTTCAACAAACCTCTTCAACAAGGACTTATGGAACACATTATGGATTTTAAATGTGACAGGAAGAGCCAAACGAAAAGAGACCGGATTAATAATCTCCAAAATCTTGTAAGGTCCAATAAATCTAGGCTTAAACTTAGGAGAAGCCACCTTCATAGCAATATTTTTTGATGATAACCACACCATATCACCAATCTTAAACTGGGGACCAATGGTCCTATGTCGATTGGAAAACCGCTGGGTCTTTTCCTGGGAGAGAGATAACTTATCCACCACTTGGTCCCAGATCTGGTGCATTCTCTCCACCACAGTGTCAACACCTGGGCAGGCAGAAGGCTCCACCTGTCCTGAAGAAAATCGAGGATGAAACCCAAAGTTACAAAACAAAGGTGACATCAAAGTGGCAGAACTAGCTCTATTATTTAAAGCAAATTCGGCCAAGGGCAAAAATGAAACCCAATCATCCTGATCAGCGGAAATAAAACATCTCAAATACGACTCCAAGGTCTGGTTTGTTCTCTCTGTCTGCCCATTGGTCTGAGGGTGAAAAGCAGAGGAGAAGGACAACTGAATTCCCAGCTTGGAACAGAAAGTCCTCCAAAATCTAGACACAAACTGAACTCCTCTGTCAGATACAATGTTCTCAGGAATCCCATGCAAGCGAACCACCTGTTGCAAAAACAGGGGCACCAACTCAGAGGAAGACGGCAACTTAGGGAGTGGTACAAGATGAACCATCTTAGAGAACCTATCACAAATCACCCAAATAACAGTCATTCTTTGAGAGACCGGCATATCAGAGATGAAATCCATTGAAATATGGGTCCATGGCCTCCTGGGGACCGGCAAAGGCATCAACAACCCACCAGAGCGAGAACAAGATTTAGACTGGGAGCAAGTCCCACAGGACTGCACAAAATTCCTGACATCATGAGACAACGTGGGCCACCAAAAAGAGCGACTCACCAGATCTCTAGTACCAAAAATACCTGGATGACCAGCCAATGCAGAGCAATGAACTTCAGACATCACTCTCTTCTTCCACTGGTCAGGAACATACAACTTTCCACTGGGACAACGCTCAGGTTTGTCCTCCTGGAACTCTTGCAGAGCAAGTCTCAAATCGGGCGAGATGGCAGAAAGAACTACCCCTTCGCCTAAGATGGTAGCAGGCTTGGTCACCACAGGAGAATCAGCAAAGAAGCTCCTAGAGGGGGCATCTGCCTTGACATTCTTAGTTCCAGGAAGAAAAGAGACCACAAAATCAAAACGTGTAAAAAACAAGGCCCACCTAGCCTGTCTAGGGTTCAAGCGTTTAGCCGACTCTAGGTAAATCAAATTCTTGTGGTCAATGAGGACCACAACTTGATGTTTAGCTCCCTCCAACCAATGTCTCCACTCCTCAAATGCCCATTTCATGGCCAACAGTTCCCGATTCCCCACATCATAGTTACGTTCAGATGGAGAGAACTTTCGGGAAAAGAAAGCACAGGGATTCATTTTAGATGTTACAGGATCCTTTTGGGACAAAACCGCTCCTGCACCAATCTCAGAAGCATCCACCTCTACCTGGAACGGGAGTGAGGCATCAGGTTGCCGCAAAACCGGGGCGGTTGTAAATCTCCGCTTCAGCTCCTGAAAGGAAGTAACAGCCTCCGGAGACCAATTCAACACATCAGCACCCTTCTTAGTCAGATCAGTCAATGGCTTGGCAATACTAGAAAATTTTGCTATAAATTTCCGAAAAAAATTAGCAAAACCCAAAAACTTCTGGAGGGCCTTCAAAGAAGTGGGCTGAACCCAATCATAAATGGCCTGTACCTTGGCCGGGTCCATTTCAATAGTTGACGGAGACAAAATAAATCCCAAAAATGAAATCCTCTGTACTCCAAAAAGGCATTTCGATCCTTTGACATACAGGGAATTCTCCCTCAAGATCCGGAACACAGTCCGAATATGTTCCACATGAGAATCCCAATCCTTGGAGAAGATCAAAATATCATCCAGATAGATAATAAAAATTTATCGACAAAGTCTCGGAAAATATCGTTCATGAAGCACTGGAAGACAGAAGGGGCATTAGTGAGCCCAAAAGGCATCACCAGGTACTCAAAATATCCCTCCGGAGTATTAAACGCCGTCTTCCATTCATCCCCCTGCTTAATGCGGATAAGATTATACGCCCCCCTGAGGTCAAGCTTGGTAAACCAGCAAGCACCTCTGACTCTAGAGAATAGATCCGAAATCAGGGGTAACGGATACTGATATTTAATAGTAATTTTGTTGAGGGCACGATATTCAATACAAGGCCTTAACGAACCATCCTTTTTGGCCACAAAAAAAAAAAAAACGGCACCTAAGGGTGAAGAGGATGGTCTAATATGACCCTTCTCCAACGCCTCCTTAATATAGGATCGCATAGCCTCGTGCTCGGGGACAGATAAATTGAAGAGCCGACCCTTGGGAAATTTACACCCCGGGCTCAGTTCAATTGCACAGTCATAAATCCTATGAGGAGGCAAGGACGCAGACTCATTCTCACTAAATACATCATAAAAGTCCGCCAAATAGTTAGGAACATCATGCGACTGAGGAGAGGTGGAAAAAAACGGAGCCTCACTAAAGGCACACCGACAACCCCAACTCACCACAGACACAGATTTCCAATCCAAAACTGGATTATGAATTTGCAACCAGGGAAACCCCAGAACAACGGCATCATGCAGACCATGCAACACCAAAAATCTGCAATTTTCTTGATGGTCTGGGGCGACCCGCATGACCACCTGGGTCCAAAACTGAGGTTTATTTTTAGCCAAAGGAGAAGCATCAATCCCCCTCAAAGGGATAGGCGTCCGCAGAGGTGTCATCGGAAATCCACAACATTTAGCAAAATCCAAGTCCATTAGGTTTAGTGCTGCTCCCGAATCCCCAAAAGCCTTGGCGGAAGATGTGGACAGGGAGCAGATCAGAGTAATTGCCAGAAGAAACTTAGGTTGAACACCACAACAGAAAACATGTGTGCAAAGCGTTTCTCTCGTTTAGGACAAACAGAAATAATATGCGAGGCATCTCCACAGAAAAAACACAGCTTATTACGCCTTCTGAACTCCTGACGTTGCGCCTTAGACAAAACTCTATCACATTGCATAGGCTCAGACGTCTGTTCAACCGGTGGCAACACCTCTCGTGCAATCCTGCGTTCACGTAAACGCCGATCAACCTAAATGGCTAATGCCATAGAATTGTCCAGACCAGAGGGAACAGGAAATCCCACCATAGTATCTTTTACAGCTTCTGACAAACCCTTCCGAAAGAGAGCAGCCAAGGCATTATCATTCCAGGTAGTAAGGACCGCCCACTTTTGGAACTTTTGACAGTACAACTCTGCAGAATCTCGACCCTGGTTCAATGCCAACAGGGTCTTTTCAGCCTGATCAATAGCATTAGGTTCGTCATACAACAACCCCAAGGCTTGAAAGAATGCATTCACATTAGTCAGAATAGGATCATCTGGTTTCAAAGAAAACGCCCAATCCTGGGAATCGCCACGCAGCAAAGAGATGACAATTTTAACCTGCTGCGCGGAGCTCCCTGACGAGTTAGGCTTCAAGGCAAAAAATAATTTACAATTATTTTTGAAACTCAAAAATTTAGATCGATCCCCAAAAAATACATCAGGTATAGGGATCTTTGGTTCAACAGCATGCGAACGAGCAAGATAGGCGGAAATTCCCCGCACTTCTGCAGCGAGCTGCTCCACACGATCAGATAATTGCTTTATCTCCATTGAGAGAAAAAAAAAATTCCCCCTGCGGCCTCAGAGATATAGAGGAAAGAATATACACACTTTTTTTTTTTTTTCTTTTTTTTTAAACACAATTCTTTCCTGCTATTGAGTACCCTAGGATCTGCGGTATGGCGGGTGATTCTGTTATGATTGAGTCACCGCAGGAGGCAAAAACAGAAATGCAAGCTAAGTCCAGAAAACCAGAGAGGTTGGCAGCTATCGGATTGCGGACCCCTGAACCTATCAACACAACTAGCAGTAGCCGTGGGGGTTCCTACGATGCCCTAGACCCCTCGATTACAGCCGGAGGACTAGATAGCCTAAAGACAGAAAGGGAAATCTAAACTGCCCCAGAGCAGACCCCAAAGCAAAAGGCAGCCCCCCACATATAATGACGGTGAAGCAAGAAGAAAGAACACAACACAGACAGAAAGATAGACTGAGCAAAGACGGGGCCCAAGCTAACTAGATAGGAAAGGACAGGAAGGCTGCTGTCTGCAATCCGTGAAAAACCCTATGAAAATAAGAGCCAACAGACTGACAGTGAAAAAGGCCCTGAAGACGCTAGGCTTCAAAAAGACTATGTCAGTACTCAGGAATATTCTGAAGACAGAGCAACAGGCAAAAGGAGATTCAGCTCACCCCAGCAGGGAATGGCAGAATCCAGAAAAGCAAGGCAAAAAACAAAACACAAATGCAAAAAGGCAAAGCAGCAAACTTAGCTTTAGAGGAGCAGGAATCAGACTGGTGTCCTAGAAGTCCACAGAGAAATCACCCACAGGGCAGAAGGGCGTCGGCAGCCTTATATCCAGTCAGTGACTCCACTCAGCCAGTCATCATCATTAGGCTCAGGTGCCTGATAATCAGGCTCACTACCTTCCCTCACCAGAATAGGGAGTTCACCAGACCTCAGTGACGAAGGGGAAAATGAACTCACAACACCACGGCCTCTTCCCCACACCGAAGGTCCACCACAGCCATTTGTAATGGTTGGGGATGAGGTCTTTCAAATGTGCGCAAAGGTGCTGAAACCCTACTCCAGCCGGGACTTGGACCACACAAAAAAAATCTTTAATTACAGACTGACCAGGGCCAGAAGAACTGTAGAGTGTGCCTTTGGTATACTTGTCTCCAGATGGTGCATTCTCGGTAGAGCCATTAATCTGAAACTGGAAACAGTGGATGAGGTGGTGAAGGCGTGTGTGGTTCTTCATAATTTTGTGCTGGCTAAAGAGCACCCGACCTTTGAACTCTATGATGCAGCTCCTAACCCATTGCCTGAATTCACTCAGCACCCTCTCTGGTCATCCGTTGAAGTTGGCCAAATGAGGGACCAATTTGCGACCTACTTCATCTCAGATGTAGGACGGGTGGAATGGCAAGATGAAATGGTGTGAAAAATTTTCCTTGTGTGTATGTTAATAAAAAACCTGTTTTGATACCTGTACCGAGTGCACTCTGTCTTTTTACACTCCAATACAATAATCAACTGCCCAGGTGTACCAGTGAATTCATGATGCTGTGTTTTGTGCATCATGAGTTTACTAGCACTCCTGACCAGGTGACTATACACACACAAGTTGTATGACCTTTATTATCTCTACAGTTTGTGTTCAATTTGCAGCGACGGTGGAGATAATACAACTAATATTTGTGTCACCTGGCCTGATGTTACAAATAGTGATTTGGAGATACACAAGCATCGTCACTATGACAACAGACCATGTGACTATAAATATTATTTGTAGGATCACAACTGTGGCTTGAGTTTGAACGTAGGCTGGAGAGATAATAAAGTTTATACAACTTCTACAATCCCCAGGCCTGGTGTCATGCTGAAGTGAGGACGCCCAAAATAACGCATCCTGACTTCAGAATGTTATCACACATGGGCAGGTGAATACACATACGAGTTAAACTGCAGCATCGCTACAGTCTGCCTGAAATAGATATGCAGACTGAAGCGACGCTGCAGGTTAAAACTCATGTGTAATCACCTGCCCAGGTGTGATAAATAGTTATGATACATGGCCAGGGTATTGTACATATGACATTTATTTTCTCCATCATCTCCTCAGTTTATTCACCACACACTGAATAGAGGATGTGGTTAATTACAAGGTATATCTACAATCCCCTGGCCTTGTGTCACAATAAGTTAATTGATGATGATAAAAACACACCATCCTCAATTAACTTTTTATGATACCTGGCAAGGTAACAATAGATATGCCTTGCAATCAACACCACCCTCTATTCAGTCTGTGCAATATTAGCAGACTGAAGACACTAATGGTGATGAAAATACAAGTCATATATTTGTGTTTTTGACTACACATATCTCCAGGAATGACACAAGAAACATGTGTCAGTAATGGAGCTATGTGTTGGCAAAAGCGCAAGTGTACATCGCAGTGTGTGTATTGCGCAGTGTGTGTAGGCGGCATAAGACACAATAACCAAACAGTATTATGGTAAACCAGAATTTTACATTTATTTTAAAATAAAAAAAAGGTGGCGGTGGTGCTCCTAGGAGGAGTGTTGGCAGTGGTCCAAATAGGTGGATCGGTGGCGGTGGCAGTGCTCCAATCAGGTGGAGCGGTGGCGGTGCTCCTAGGAGGAGGAGCGCTGGCGGTGCTAGTAGCAGGAGTGTTGGCGGTGGTCCAAGATGGTGGATCGGTGGAGCAGCGCTTACCATGGTGGTTGCGGGGGAGTGTCCAGCAGCACTCGGACTTGGTGTGGTGTAGTGGTGTCCGACTTGGCTTGGAATGCAGGTAGCCATGCAGTGGTATGCAGCAGAAGTCGGTAGTGAGGTGTAGCGAGTCAGTGGTGGCACAGTTGGAAATGACTCCACGGACTGCTGCCTGTATTGATCCTGCTGCATAGCCTGCAAGTAAGCAGTGTTGCAGGCCTGCATCACATTCAGCTGTTTCTCAGGATTAAGGTGTTCCGCCATGCCCCATTCAATTTTACTGAAAAAATGGTTCACTGGTCTGTTGAAGTCGGCCTTCAGATGGTCAAGGCGACTGTCAACAGAGTGGAAGCGGTGGTCCATGTGGGTAAAACCGCATTCCATGAGGGAAAATCCGCTTTCCACTCTGTCTGACAGCACCTTGAGGCTGGCATGAAAGGCCTCACTCTAGTGCATGAACTCGGGCATGACATTCCTGTCCGAGGCCCTCTGCCGCTAGCGGGAAGTGCCTGCATAACCAGTGGCAGAGACCTGAGACAGGGGAAAACCTGATTGACCAGCTTCCTGGTCACCAGCTGTCCATGTTGCTGACCTGCAAGCTGCTTCCTGGCTGTCGGATGGCTTGGATGGGTCCGAGGTCGTTCGATGAAGGACCGCTCCAGGGATAGGTTGCAGGGTGCTGCTCCAGGTGCTGTGGAAAGAAAATAAAAATATTAGTATCATGCATTTACAAGTGCCAATTGCTGTGGAATAGAAAAGCACAGATTAAAAAAAACAAAACTTATGCTCTGGTGGCAAGGACCGGTCTTAGGAACGCCAACTCCCGATAATTGCAGTATTTTCTTCTGGTCCTTGCCGCTGAATCACTGCGAACCTGTCCCTCAGCACGAACATCAGTGTTGAAGCGGTCCTTCATTGAGCGCCAACGTGTTCGGACTTTGTTCACTGTTGGAAAAACAAAGAAAAAAACATAACACAATGCACTGATGGCAAAATCTGTATCATCACACACACCTAAATGAACATGGTCAACAGTCAATGCGGCATCACAAAACAATTCAATAGACAATGCACTGATTGTTGGCCACGATAACACAATTGTGCTTCATACTAGATATATTCTAGCAGGAAACACAACAGTGTCATCAGGGACAATAGTCAATGCGGCATAATACATACAGCAATTCAATAGACAATGCATTCACTGTTGACCATGATAAGCCGGATTACTTACCGGTAATGCTCTTTTAATGAGTCCACGACAGCACCCACTGGAGGTATCGGATCCGCCCATTTGGAACAGGAAACCCTACAGGAAAGATAAAAGGGGCGGTCCGCCTTTCCTCCTCAGTTTTACGTTTCAGAGTACCAGAAGGACCGCCAAGGATTAGGCAATGTTCTCTTATTTTAACATCTTTCTTATCCATTATTTGGTAATACTTTAACTATTGATATCTTTAGGGGGGGAAGTGAACGGGTGCTGTCGTGGACTCATTAAAAGAGCATTACCGGTAAGTAATCCGGCTTTTTACTCTTCGCCACGACAGCACCCACTGGAGAGATTCCAGAGACCATCACCTGGGTGGGACCACCGTGCCAAGGATAGTCCTGCCAAAGCTTAAGTCAGAGGTTGATGAAAGATCAAGTCTGTAGTGCTTATAGAAGGTAGAAGGGGATGACCAAACTGCCGCCTTACATATAGTTTCAATCGGAACATCTCCCTTTTCCGCCCAAGAGGTTGCCATTGCTCTGGTGGAATGCGCCCTGATGTTCCCTGGAGGATCTTCGTTTTTTGCGGAGTAGGCTAAACGAATGGCCTCTCTGATCCACCGGGAAATGGTGCTCTTCGTGACTCCATACCCCTTCTTACAGCCCTGAAATGAAACAAATAGGGCCCTACTCTGCCTCCAACTGTTGGACCTCTCAATACATTTTAGGACAGTTCTTTTGACGTCCAGAGTATGGAACCTCTGCTCTTCCGGAGTAGAGGGATTTTTATAGAAGGTTGGGAGGAGTATCTCCTGAGATCTATGGTATTTTGTTGCCACTTTTGGCAGGTAGGCAGGGTCTGGTTTTAATACTAATCTGTCTTGGTATTCTTGGAAAAAGGGTGGATCTATTGACAAGGCTTGGATATCACCCACTCTTCTAGCTGAGGTTAGTGATACTAAGAGGGCCATTTTAAGTGCTAAGTATTTGAAGGGTATTGTGTCGATCGGCTCAAAGGGGTCTACCGTTAGGGCGTCTAAGACCAGATTTAGATCCCATGTAGGGACGGAGGGTATGTGGATTGGAGTTATTCGTTCACATGCTGTAATAAAACGAGTTATCCACTTGTTGCCTGCTATATTATGGCCATATAGTGCTCCTAATGCCGATATTTGTACTCTCAGTGTATTTACTGCTAAGCCTAAGTCTTTCCCCTTCTGCAGAAATTCCAAGATTGGGATTATCGGAACTTCTGTTGTATGAGGTACTGTATGGAATTGAAGAAATTTTTTCCATATTCTAATGTAAATCTGGGTCGTGGACTGTTTTCTACTTTGTAGTAGTGTAGCAATTAAGGACTCCGAGAATCCTCTTGTCCTCAATAACTGCCTCTCAAATTCCACGCCGTCAAGTGCAAGCTGAGCACTTGAGGGTGGAAAAAGGGGCCTTGGGAGAGTAGATTGGCAGTCGGAAGGACCCAAGGATCTGTTATCGACATAATCTGCAGCCACGAAAACCACGGTCTTTTTGGCCAGAACGGTGCTATTAAGATTATTCTTGCTTTGTCGTCTCTGATCTTCCGAATTACTTGAGGTAGGAGGATCAATGGAGGGAACGCATACGCTAGGTTGAAATTCCATGGAACTAGAAAGGCGTCCAGTATGTTTGGGTGATCTGACGGAGATAGGGAGGCAAAGGTTTTTATCTGCCTGTTCTCCCTTGTGGCAAAAAGATCCACCTCGGGTTGTCCCCATGCGGCTACTATGTCCCTGAAGACCTTCCGATTGAGGCACCACTCTCCTTGTCGTAGAGTGTGACGGCTTAGGAAGTCTGCCTTTTGATTGCTCTCGCCTCTTATATGAAGGGCCGAGAGGGACAAAAAATAGTTTTCTGCTAAGTTTAAAATTTTTGCCGCTGAAGACATCAGAGTCTCTGATCGAGTTCCTCCTTGTCTGTTTAAATATGCCACTGTGGTGGTATTGTCCGACAGGATCCTTACATGCTTCTGTTGGAGCTGCGGAAGGAAGTTGTATAGAGCATAGAACACTGCAGTCAGTTCTTTTAAATTAGATGAGTAATCACATTCCTCTTTACTCCACCTCCCCTGATAAAACCCATTCTCCATGTGGGCTCCCCAGCCCTGGGGACTGGCATCGGTGGTTACAATACAGGATGGAACTATAACCCATGGGACTCCTGAACATAAATGGTCATCGTCTAACCACCACTCTAGGGAAGTCAAGACTTCTTGTGACAGGGTTATTTTGCTCTGTAAATGACCACTATGCCGCTTATCCTCCTGGAGGATCTGGTGTTGTAGTGTACGGACATGGTACTGGGCCCACCGGACTGCCGGGGTGCAAGAATTTAGTGATCCTAATAGTGACATTGCTCCTCTTAAGGATACACGTGGTTTATCTATAGCTGCTTGTATTTTTTGTTTTGTGAGGATGATTTTTACCTGGGGTAGTAGACATCTCTGGGTCAAGGAATCTAGTTGAAATCCTAGAAATGTCTGGAGAGATTGCGGATCGAGTCTGGACTTTTGGATATTGATGATCCAGCCAAGGCTCTGAAAAGAGGAGACTGCGTCAGTCACGCGTTCAGTACATTGTTTGACTGAATTCCCAATTACTAGGAAGTCGTCTAGATATGGTACAATTAGTGTGTCCTTTTGGCGAAGGTAGGCCATCACTTCTGCCATCACCTTGGTAAATATTCTTGGTGCCGTGGAAAGCCCGAAGGGCATGGCCGCGTATTGGAAATGACGAATCCTGCCCTCGACTTCCACTGCGACTCTTAGGTATTTCTGGAATCTGTTGTGTATAGGGAGATGATAATAAGCATCTTTTAAATCAATCCCTGCCATTACG
This sequence comes from Dendrobates tinctorius, assembly GCF_039654945.1. Classification (NCBI taxonomy): domain Eukaryota; kingdom Metazoa; phylum Chordata; class Amphibia; order Anura; family Dendrobatidae; genus Dendrobates; species Dendrobates tinctorius. The sequence goes on along the minus strand of NW_027361684.1, from coordinate 65,144,835 downwards.
CAATTTGGGAAAAGAAGCTTTATAGTGGATCTAATCGATTCCATTTTGAACTTATAATTTTTTATAAATGAATTTAGCTTCTTTAAATTAGTAATGGTTCTAAATGTACCGTCTGGTTTAGACACCAAAAACAGGGGAGAGTAAAAGCCTCTACCCTGTTGTTCCTCAGGGACGTCAACTAAAACTTTTTTAGCTAGCAGGACTCGAATCTCGTCTTCGAGAGCCTTTTGCTGAAGTGAGGAATTAAGGCGAGTTATAACAAAGAACTCATAGGGGATTCGAAGGAATTCAATCTTTATTCCTTCCTTGATTATATTCAAAATCCATGGGTTTAACGTAATTTGTTCCCATTTGGTAAAATAAAATTTTAATCTGCCCCCAACCGGTGGGTCTAAACTTTTAATTTTTTTCTCTCCTATATGTTGGCCCTCTGAAGATGGTACCCTTCTGCTTTTCGTCTTTCGTGGCCCATCTCGTTCTGTCCGATTGTCTTCTTCTCCCGAATGGCCGTCTTTTAAAGGTTTTCCTATAAAACGGAATGGGAGAATCACTGAAGGCCTTTTTTCTTTCTTTTGCCTTGGCGAGAATTTCGTCTAAGGCTTTTCCGAAGAGGAACTCACCCTCGCATGGGGTTGCACTAATTTTGGATTTTGATTGTGCATCCCCTTTCCAGCTTTTTATCCAAAGCGCGCGTCTGGCGTTATTCACCAGGGCTGCCGACCTTGCTGCCAGTCTTAGGGTGTCCGCTGAAGCGTCTGCCATAAAGGCAGCTGCCCCTCTTATCAACGGGATGGCTGCACGCAGTTTCTCCCTTGACACTCTTTGCTCAATCTGCTGGTCTAATTGATCTAGCCATACCAGCATTGACCTAGCAGTACATGTGCTGGCTATTGCGGGTTTGAATACCCCGGTGGTGGACTCCCAGGACCTTTTGAGCGAAGATTCAGCCTTTCGGTCCAATGGGTCTGCTAACAATCCTGCGTCCTCGACCGGGATCGAGGTTTGTTTGGAAGTGGAGGATATGACAGCGTCCACCTTTGGTATTTTAGACCATTTTAATAGATCTTCATCAGTGAACGGGTACTTCCGTTTTGAAGCGGATGGGAGAAAACCCCTCTGGTCGTGTTTTTCCCATTCCCTTTTGATGAGATCTTTAATTGCCGGTATTACTGGAAATGATCTCCTCTTTTTTTCTGCCAATCCCGCAAACATAATGTCCTGCGCGGTCTGGGCTCCCCTTTCCTCTTCACACCCCATAGTATTCCTAACCGCTTTTACCAGGTTATCTACGCTGTCCAGAGGAAAACATGCGCGTCCTTCCGCCTCCGAGGATGATGATGAGGACGTGGATGCGGAGCCTGAGTTTAACCCCTGTTCTTCCTCTGACTCTGAACTAACAATAACCTGTTTTCTATGACTGGACTCTGCGGGAGTGCTGGCGCGGTTGATGGCTTGTATTTCCTCCCTAATTATGGCTCGGATATCCTGAGAAGATATCGTCGACCCCTGCCTGGTCTCTTTAATGCATTGTTTGCAGAGTTTTTTGGGGTAGGAGTCAGGTAGAGGGTCTGAACATAATGCACATTCTTTATGTTTTGTTTTTCCTTTTTTCTTTGACTGAAACGGGAGGTCAAAGGTAAAGAGAGGGGGGAGGGGGGGGGAGGAGAGGAGGTTAGCTTAATAGGTAGAGCATATGCTTTGCACACTCACCCAGTGAAGCTTAATACCGGTTCAGATGGCTGAGACGGTTTGGATCGGGTTTCTGCTGCCTCGCTCCTGTGGGCAGTCTCCGTCCTGGCGCTGCGGTCCCTGGTGGAGTTGCCCCCAGCTGAATCCCCTGCTGGGGTCTGCGACTCTGCGGGGGACGACATGTTCCAATGTTGCAGCGCTGTTTTATCTGTATCGTTATCGTAGCCCCGGAAGTCGCCCTGTCACAGGGCGCATGCGCCGCGTCATCGCCATCTTACCCCGGAAGTTCAACCATTACTTCCGGGGTATGGGAGCGTCGGGCGCCGGCCTGCTCCCGCGCCACCGCTATTAACACACGCGGCTCGCAAGCACATGGCCTCACCATCCACGCTATACCCCCACCGATGGGGATGGGGGGGGGGAATCTCCCGGATGCCAGACCGGCGCGCTCCCTGGTAAGACCGGGCGGCCCTCCCCGGACCCGGCCATTACCACTATGCCACCAGACGAGGGGGGAGCCGTCAAACGGAGTCTCCCCCGACGCTGCCTCTGGACCGCAGCCCCTGCCGTTCCCGAAGAGACCGCACAGGCGGATGCATGGCCCAGGTAAGATCCTGCAGGATCCTGCTCCATTTGGAACAGGAAACCAAAACTGAGGAGGAAAGGCGGACCGCCCCTTTTATCTTTCCTGTAGGGTTTCCTGTTCCAAATGGGCGGATCCAATACCTCCAGTGGGTGCTGTCGTGGCGAAGAGTAAAAACACTGTTGGGTTTCATGCTAGAATATATCTAGCATGACACTCAGTGTCATCAAGGACAATAGTCAATGCGGCACAATACATACAGCAATACAATTCACAATGCATTCACTGTTGACCATGATTACATTGTTGGGTTTCATGCTAGAGTATATCTAGCATGACACTCAACAGCGTCATCAAGGACAATAGTCAATGCGACACAATACATACAGCAATACAATACACAATGCATTCACTGTTGACCATAATAACACTGTTGGGTTTCATGCTTGAATATATCTAGCATGACACTCAACAGTGTCATCAAGGACAATAGTCAATGCGGCACAATTCATACAGCAATACAATACACAATGCATTCACTGTTGACCATGATAACACTGTTGGGTTTCATGCTAGAATATATCTAGCATGACACTCAACAGTGTCATCAAGGACAATAGTCAATGCGGCATCACAGAGCATTGAAATACTTACTAAATGCCTTTTTGGCACTTGGAGAGACGCTGTCCCAGCCATCCATCATCGCTGCGGCCACCTCATTCCAGAGCTGCCGGGTCACCACAGAATCCTTGTACTGCTGGACATGGCTGTCCCACAACGGGACACGCTCCTGGGCCAGGCGGATCAGGGCCTCATTGTCCAGATACACGTCTTCATCCCGTTGTGGAACCTATAAAAAAAAAAAATAATAATCTTGGAAATATTTGTGAATGAAAAAGATACATAAAAGAAGATTGAAGATGAAAAACAGGACAGAAAAATAGGAAGAGAAAAAAAATTAAAAAAGGGACATTCAAAGTAAGTCTATATACTTACATTCCGTCTCCTCACCGGGAATTGACTTTGTTGTTTCCGCTGTTCGGCCTCACTTGCCGTGTCCAATGATGATGTCTGAAAAAGAAAAAAAATGATTACACTATTGTAGATGCAGCAGCTATACTTACCCAAAAGCAGGAAGATACTTACATCACGCTCTGCTTGGGCCAGTTCTTGCCGGGATGGGTTGTATTTCGATCCACAAGACATGCTCAAAAAAAAATACAAAGCTTTAGTACATAATAAATTTGAAAGGACAGGCAGACATTAGATGTAAGAATACTCACATTCTTGCTGCTGCAGCTTTGATCCAAATGGCGCTGTTGTTTTGCAGGGTGTCTGGTCTCTTCCAGGCTGGCCGTAGAGTAGTGGTCTGACAGTGCAGACACCTTCTTTTATCTACACTCCTCCCAAACAATGTTTCTTGTGTAGGGGGTGGTTTAAAAAAATGTCTAGACATTGTTTACTCAAAAATCCATGCGCACGCATGCAACCCCATAGACTGTAATGTGATTTTTTTGCGCATTCCATGAACACGCGTTTTTTTAACGAGGTTGTGCGGAACAAAAAGGTGCAACATGTAGCGTCTAGCGCGTCTGGGCACAAACCTGGAAAAAGCGCAGCACCCGAAAACGCTGATGAATGCGTGCAAGCGCTAGACCATGCACCCGCCATGTTAAACATAGGGGAGCATGATGCGCTGGCGCTGCGCGAATAAATGCTAATGTGAAACCAGCCTTACTATGATAGTTCAGCATAAGCACCAGTATCAACACTACAGGACTCTGATTCGTTATACTGTGCACACCCACACCTGGACAACCACTATCTCCTTACAATACAAACTGTCACAAAACTGTGCAATGGAGTCAATGTGCCAATCAGTTTGGAGCTTGTTCTTTTATAACCTCTGATAATGTCACACAGCCAACCGATCACAGTAATGCCACTGCCAAGATAGCTACGGCTTTACAGTGATGCGCAGGCAATTCCTGCATGCTGATTGGCTGCGTAAAAGGCACCAGATATGAGGGATGGGGATTCGACATTTAAATAGAGCACCTACCAATGCTCGCCGAGTAACGAGCATATCCGAGCATCCAGATACTCAAGTGAAATCCGAGTATCACATTTGCTCATCTCTGTGACGGACTCAGCTCCTGCTGAGCCCATTTTTTGAGTGGACCCTCTGGGTCGTGGCACCCACCCACCGAGGGTGAGCTGACCTTGTGAGAATCCACCCCCTATACAGGGAGTGTCAGGGGCAAGACCAAGGGGGTGAGCCACCACGACTGCTGGGACCAGACGGCCGGCTCAGGGGACACTAGACGAGTGTCTGACGACAAGGACGAGCAGGAAGCAAGACGAGACTAGACGTAGGTGCAAGGTATCTTCATTAGAATAACACAAGATCACATACAGAGAAAACAAGCAAAACGTGCAAGGTGCGCGCGTGGGCACGCCAAGGTCCATAACATGGTACGTGCCAGATGGCACGCCTAGGCACAGGTAATGGCATGATGGCATCGGACTCCGGACTGCTGGCAAACAGACAGGGTCCAGGGATCAGGCTGCGGACGTCAGCTCCGGACATCAGGCCGCAGTCATCTGGTTCCGGACCTCTGGCAACGGTCGGCAGGTTCCGGGCATCCGGCAGGCAAACCAGGGTTCAGGCAAGGAGGCACGACAGATATCCAAGCAGGGTGCGTGTTTAGGGAACACGCCAAGGTCCAAGGCTAGGTGCGTGTGTAGGGGACACGCCAGGGTTCAAGGCTAGGTGCGTGTGTAGGGGACACGCCAGGGTTCAAGACTAGGTGCAAGGCAAGGTGCGTGTGTAGGGGACACACCAGGGTTCAAAGCGAGGTGCGTGTGTAGGGGACACGCCAAGGTTCACAAACGAGACAGGGTGCGTGTGTAGCCACGCCAAAGCATAGAATAAGACAGTGCGTGTAGAGACACGCCAAGGCACAAGGTACAAGACAGTGCGTGTAGAGACACGCCAAGGTACAAGGTATAAGACAGAGTGCGTGTAGAGACATGCCAAGGTTCAAGGTACAAGACAGAGTGCGTGTTGAGACACGCAAAGGCACAAGACAGGGTGCGTGTAGAGACACGCCAAGGTTCAAGGCAGGGTGCGTGCTAGAAGCGACGCCAGGGTTCAAGGCAGGGTGCGTGCTAGGAGCCACGCAGGGGGCACGCCACACTGGCCAATGCACACGGCTGTAACGCCAGCACGAGGCACGACTAAGGCACAGGAGGGGGCAAAGGAACCTTCGTGCTAGGAGCCACGCCAGGTTCAGGGCATGGTGCGTGCTAGGAGCCACGCCAGGGTTCAAGGCAGGGTGCATGCTAGGAGCCACGCCAGGGTTCAAGGCAAGTACAAGGCAGGGAACAAGGCAAGGAATACAGGCAGAAACAGAGCCAGGTCAGAGAGAGGACAGAGTCTAGCAGCGGAGCGTAGGCAGAAGCCCAGAGCCGGGCCAAGGGAAGACCTTGGGACTAGACAAAGAAACGAGCACTAAGGAGAGGAGAAATGGTGCGTGTGCCAGGGAGCACTACAGAGCACCATAGGAGAGAGCGAGGCAGAGCAAGCAAAGACTGAGACCATAGGGAGGAACACAAAGCAAGGAATAGCAAGGCAGAGAACACAGGGAGGACTACAAGTCAAAGCATAGCAAAAGCAAGACATGGCAAAACAGGCGAGGCAGAGAACAAAGAAAGGACTACAAGTCAAAGCATAGCTAAGGCGAGACATAGCAAAACAGACTAAGACAAAGAACAGCAGAAGGACTACAAGGCAAAGACAAACATGGCACGAGAGACAACACAAGACAAGAGGCGGAATACGAGCACGGAGCGTGTGCAGAGACGCACTACAGAGCAAAGTGCAAGGGCACAGAATAGAGGGAGCAACCCCACAGACCCAGAGCCTTGCAGGGAAGCAACACAATAATCAGGCCCTGAGCATAGGAAGAGGCGGCCTGATATAGGGCATAGCACCTCCTCCTCCAGGTCAGGACCAGGGGAGCACTTCCGGGATTCTAGACATGACGAGATGATTGCAGAACCAGACAGTGCAGGATCTTAAGAAACATCACATGATCAAGGACTCCAGACATGACGAGAAGATCACAGAAGGCAGAGCAGAAACGCAGGGATCCTGCAGCTCAGACATGAGGTGAGTCTGCACACAGCTCTAGCGAACATGCAGGACAGCAGACAAAACATGCGCATGCACATCGCTCCAGGAGTTCTTGAGACAAACAGACATGGCAGACATGGCGGACGTGACAGTACCCCCCTCTTTAAGCCCCCTCTCACCGGGGCTGGAAAGAAGAAAAAAAAAAAAAATTTCTTCGGCAGAAACCAGAGTTTAGTACAAACCACTCCAACAATGTTGATCCGACATCTGAAACGGACACCTGCACCGGTCAAGACACAGGAGCCGCTAACGAGACATGAAGATCCAGTGGGGAGGACTGCGGTTAGACAAGCAAGTCTTCTTACTCTGGCTGCCATCATTTCCAAATGAGTCCAGAGGTAAAGGGCCAGGTCTGATTTACATCAGAAGAGTGGCCGGGGTACCACCATATTCAGGAGAGTCCAGGAGACAGAGCAGATCAGATTCTATAACAGACGGGTCATCAGACGGGTAGCCGAGGTACCAGCGGAGTCCATGGCCTGATTAACTGTGACGGACTCAGCTCCTGCTGAGCCCATTTTTTGAGTGGACCCTCTGGGTCGTGGCACCCACCCACCGAGGGCGAGCTGACCTTGTGAGAATCCACCCCCTATACAGGGAGTGTCAGGGGCAAGACCAAGGGGGTGAGCCACCACGACTGCTGGGACCAGACGGCCGGCTCAGGGGACACTAGATGAATGTCTGATGACAAGGACGAGCAGGAAGCAAGACGAGACTAGACGTAGGTGCAAGGTATCTTCATTAGAATAACACAAGATCACATACAGAGAAAACAAGCAAAACGTGCAAGGTGCGCGCATGGGCACGCCAAGGTCCATAACATGGTACGTGCCAGATGGCACGCCTAGGCACAGGTAATGGCATGATGGCATCGGACTCCGGACTGCTGGCAAACAGACAGGGTCCAGGGATCAGGCTGCGGACGTCAGCTCCGGACATCAGGCCGCAGTCATCTGGTTCCGGACCTCTGGCAACGGTCGGCAGGTTCCGGGCATCCGGCAGGCAAACCAGGGTTCAGGCAAGGAGGCACGACAGATATCCAAGCAGGGTGCGTGTTTAGGGAACACGCCAAGGTCCAAGGCTAGGTGCGTGTGTAGGGGACACGCCAGGGTTCAAGACTAGGTGCGTGTGTAGGGGACACGCCAGGGTTCAAAGCGAGGTGCGTGTGTAGGGGACACGCCAAGGTTCACAAACGAGACAGGGTGCGTGTGTAGCCACGCCAAAGCATAGAATAAGACAGTGCGTGTAGAGACACGCCAAGGCACAAGGTACAAGACAGTGCGTGTAGAGACACGCCAAGGTACAAGGTATAAGACAGAGTGCGTGTAGAGACATGCCAAGGTTCAAGGTACAAGACAGAGTGCGTGTTGAGACACGCAAAGGCACAAGACAGGGTGCGTGTAGAGACACGCCAAGGTTCAAGGCAGGGTGCGTGCTAGAAGCGACGCCAGGGTGCATGCTAGGAGCCACGCAGGGGGCACTCCACACTGGCCAATGCACACAGCTGTAATGCCAGCACGAGGCACGACTAAGGCACAGGAGGGGGGAAAGGAACCTTCGTGCTAGGAGCCACGCCAGGTTCAGGGCAGGGTGCGTGCTAGGAGCCACGCCAGAGTTCAAGGCAGGGTGCGTGCTAGGAGCCACGCCAGAGTTCAAGGCAGGGTGCGTGCTAGGAGCCACGCCAGGGTTCAAGGCAAGTACAAGGCAGGGAACAAGGCAAGGAATACAGGCAGAAACAGAGCCAGGTCAGAGAGAGGACAGAGTCTAGCAGCAGAGCGTAGGCAGAAGCCCAGAGCCGGGCCAAGGGAAGACCTTGGGACTAGACAAAGAAACGAGCACTAAGGAGAGGAGAAATGGTGCGTGTGCCAGGGAGCACTACAGAGCACCATAGGAGAGAGCGAGGCAGAGCAAGCAAAGACTGAGACCATAGGGAGGAACACAAAGCAAGGAATAGCAAGGCAGAGAACACAGGGAGGACTACAAGTCAAAGCATAGCAAAAGCAAGACATGGCAAAACAGGCGAGGCAGAGAACAAAGGAAGGACTACAAGTCAAAGCATAGCTAAGGCGAGACATAGCAAAACAGACTAAGACAAAGAACAGCAGAAGGACTACAAGGCAAAGCAAGGCAAAGACAAACATGGCACAAGACAAAAGGCGGAATACGAGCACGGAGCGTGTGCAGAGACGCACTACAGAGCAAAGTGCAAGGGCACAGAATAGAGGGAGCAACCCCACAGACCCAGAGCCTTGCAGGGAAGCAACACAATAATCAGGCCCTGAGCATAGGAAGAGGCGGCCTGATATAGGGCATAGCACCTCCTCCTCCAGGTCAGGACCAGGGGAGCACTTCCGGGATTCTAGACATGACGAGATGATTGCAGAACCAGACAGTGCAGGATCTTAAGAAACATCACATGATCAAGGACTCCAGACATGACGAGAAGATCACAGAAGGCAGAGCAGAAACGCAGGGATCCTGCAGCTCAGACATGAGGTGAGTCTGCACACAGCTCTAGCGAACATGCAGGACAGCAGACAAAACATGCGCATGCACATCGCTCCAGGAGTTCTTGAGACAAACAGACATGGCAGACATGGCGGACGTGACAATCTCTACTCGTTTACTACTGCAACTATTTAGCAAATGATTAGTTATGCAGATTCTTGTTATGTCACTGTATTGTTACTGTTTTGCTCCTAAAACTCTGAATTTTAATTTTAATTTTTTTGTTAGTACCTTGTAAATCCACTTTTGACTTTCCACACTGCCTGAATGATTCTGGGCATGTTCTCGATCATATTCAAGTATGTCTCGACTGAAATCTGATCTCAGGTCTATTCTACACATTCCCAAAGTGTCATTGAGCCATTTCCTCTCCAATCTCGATGTATGCTTTGGGTCATTGTCCTGCTGGAACACTATGTCATCCTTTTCATACATATAGTACTCGAGTATACAAAGTAACTCGTCTTGTAGGATACTCACATACAGTATAGCCCAGCATTGAGACCACCATTGATCCTGGTCAAGTATCCAATGCCTTTGGCGGAGAAACAATCCCATACTGTATTATCAGGCTTTCTCCACTGAACTTGATAGTTGTTTCAATTTCTTGATCCTTTAGCCCCTTTTTTGCTTGTTTCTCCCTGACCCATTTGCACCCATCAGAGCCTAGTCTATTTACTTTAGTCTCCATGATCCAAATCACCCATTTACAATATTCTGATGTCAATTTTTCATACTGTTTTGCAAACTCGAGCCGACGCTAGATCTTTTTTCAGGCCACCATTCCAGTCTTGTGTAATGAGCATCACACTGTGCTTGCATAGATATCTATGATCTCACTATTAGGAAGCATACAAGCCAACTCCACTGCTGTGTTTGTCGCATCAGAACTGATAGACCTTGTGATGAGCCGACTTGTTGACTCCAATATTTTGCCTGCACATCCACCTTTTGTCTTTTGAATGGATGGATGGACTTCATTTTGTATTCTTCCCTCTGTCAAGGCACTCACATGATGCAGTTTGGCAATTTTCCTGGCTGGAAAGCAACTATCAATGAACTGGATGATGATGTTGTTGCTCTTTTCTTGGGAAATCTTCTTTATGCCTGTTCCTCTGTTCGAACCAGTGACCTTTCATTTGGAAATCAACCTAATAACACACTGACTTATTAGGGAATGTGAATTCAGTTTGTAATTTGTAGTATTCCGGAACAGAGAGATTTTTACATTACCAGAAGCAAAGCCGTAACAATCCAGTAACATGACCAGTATCTGCTTAACTGATCATATGCTAAATAGTTGCAAGTCAAATTTATGTAGGAGATAGCCAAGATGATCGTCTATAAAATGATGGTAGTCTCATGTTCAAAGCAGTAGTGGATGGTGAGATATGGAGGCTGGAAATCAAAAGTGCAAGACATTGTTACGCTTTTTCTCATCATTGTACATAGCACATTACTTGACTCTGTCACATGATGATGATGATGATGATGTTACCTCTGACAGTTACAGCCAGTATAAATCAGTGTTATGCACAGACATTTTGGACCATTTATTAATTAAAAAAAGAAGTTTGTCAGTGCACTGTTTTATTAAATAGGTCGCTGGTTACTGCTGGGTTATGTTGGAGTCACACATAACAACTTACCAGCGATCCCGACAACGATATCAACGTGTCAGGATCGCTGGTAAGTCGCTATGTGATCGCTAGTGAGCTATCACACAAACAGCTTCACCAGCGATCAGCACAGCGACGCCCCGCGCGCGGCATCGCTGTGTTCGTTAATTACCAGCGCGCTGATGCAGGGAGCTGGTAACTAACGTACACATCGGGTATCAAAGGGACTTGCGTCCCTTAGATACCCGATGTGTATGTTAGTTACCAGCTCCCTGCATCAGCGCGCCGGTAACTAACATACACATCGGGTATCTAAGGGACACACGTCCCTTGGATACCCGATGTGTACGTAAGGCTGGTTTCACATTTGCGTTTTTTAGCGCTGGAAAAAAACGCATACGTGCGCATGCGATTTTTCCCCTATATTTAACATGGGTGCGCATACCTGCGCACTTGTAAGCGCATGTATGCGATTTTCATGCGCTGCGTTTTTTTGGGTTGTGCGATGGTATTTTCCAGACGCTGCATGTTGCATTTTTTGGCCCTTGAAAAAATCGCATGCGCACGTATGCGCACGTTTTGCGCTAAAAATGGCCATTATAGCCTATGGATGCGCATACGTGCGCACTGGCATGCGCAGGTATGCGCTTTTTTAGCGCAGCGTTTTTTGGGTGGTGTCCACTTTTTATCCTAGTTAGAATCTTCTAAAGTCCAAAAAAAAAAGGCTATATAAAGGAGGTGCCTGCCAAAACTCTGCCACTACTACACTAGACAGATTGAAGAGCAGACATTCAACCAAGAACACATTATATCAGCGAAGAATGTGAGTATATTACATTATATGCCTGTCCTTTTAAATTATGTATGTACTAATGATTTTTATTATTTTTACATGCAGTATGTCTTCAGAATCGGAGTATTCCCCATCGCGGCAGGAATTGGCGCAAGCAGACCGTGAGGTGATTATTTTCGTGCATCTGGTAAGTATATCTGCTGCTTCTCCAAATCTCTTACGTTTTTTTCAACTTTCAGACATCGTCATCATCATCTGCGGACGGGAATAGTGAGGGCGAACAGCAGGAGCAGCGAAGCCAAGTCCCGGTGGTGATACGTAATGTAAGTATCAAATGATTTGTAATGTTTTTTTTTTTTTTTTATCTTCTATTTTTACTCTTTTTTTTTTTTCTTTTTTTGTAACTTTTTAGTCAATTTAAATTTGATTATTCTAATGAATGTGTTTTGTCTAGGTTCCACAACGGGATGAAGACGTCTACCTGGATAATGAGCAGCTCATCAGCCTGGTCCAGGAGCGTTCGCCGTTGTGGGACAGCCGTGACCGGCTGTACAAGGACAATGTGGTGACACGGCGGCTATGGAATGAGGTGGCCGCAGCGTTGATGGATGGCTGGGACAGCGCCACAGCATCCGCCAAAAAGGCGTTTAGTGAGTATTTCCCTGCTCTGTATTGTGCCGCAGTGACTGTTGTCCTTGACGGCACTGTTGGGTTTCGTGCTAGGCGTATTCTAGCAGGAAACCCAACAGTGTCATCGTGGTCTACAGTGACTGCTTTGAGTATTGTATTGCTACATTGTGCCGCAGTGACTGTTGTCCTTGACGGCACTGTTGGGTTTCGTGCTAGGCGTATTCTAGCAGGAAACCCAACAGTGTCATCGGGGTCTACAGTGACTGCTTTGAGTATTGTATTGCTACATTGTGCCGCAGTGACTGTTGTCCTTGACGGCACTGTTGGGTTTCGTGCTAGGCGTATTCTAGCAGGAAACCCAACAGTGTCATCGTGGTCTACAGTGACTGCTTTGAGTATTGTATTGCTACATTGTGCCGCAGTGACTGTTGTCCTTGACGGCACTGTTGGGTTTCGTGCTAGGCGTATTCTAGCAGGAAACCCAACAGTGTCATCGGGGTCTACAGTGACTGCTTTGAGTATTGTATTGCTACATTGTGCCGCAGTGACTGTTGTCCTTGACGGCACTGTTGGGTTTCGTGCTAGGCGTATTCTAGCAGGAAACCCAACAGTGTCATCGGGGTCTACAGTGACTGCTTTGAGTATTGTATTGCTACATTGTGCCGCAGTGACTGTTGTCCTTGACGGCACTGTTGGGTTTCGTGCTAGGCGTATTCTAGCAGGAAACCCAACAGTGTCATCGTGGTCTACAGTGACTGCTTTGAGTATTGTATTGCTAAATTGTGAAGCAGTGACTGTTGTACTTGACGGCACTGTTTTTTTTTATCAACAGTGGACAAAGTCCGAACACGTTGGCGTTCGATCAAGGACCGCTTCAACAGTGATGTTCGTGCTGAGGGCCAGGTTCGCAGTGGATCTGCGTCAAGGACCAGAACTAGATACCGTCACTATCACGCGTTGCAGTTCCTACGACCGGTCCTTGCCACAAGATCGTAAGTATTATACATTTTGGGTTTTTATTTTTATTAATCTGTGTTTTTCTAATCCACAGCTGATGCTTCTTGTAAAGGCATGGTAGTAATGATTTTCCTTTCTTCCACAGCACCTGGAGCAGCACCCTGCAACCTGGCCCTGGAGCGGTCCTTCGTCGGACGTCCTCTGACCCGTCCCAGCCATCCGACAGCCAGGAAGCACCTTGCAGGTCCCACACACACACAGCTGGTGACCAGGAAGCTGGGCCATCAGGTGTTCCCCTGTCCCAGGTCTCTGCCACTGGTTATGCGGGCACTACCCGCCAGCGGCAGAGGGCCTTGGAAAGGAATGTCTTGCCCGAGTTTATGCATTTGAGCGAGACATTTAATTCCAGCCTCAAGTCACTGTCCGACAGAGTTGAAAGCGGTTTTGCACTGATGGAACGTGGTTTTAACCACTTTGAACACCGCTTCAATTCTGTAGAACAGCGCCTTGACCGTCTGGAGGCCGACCTCAACAGACCAGCACACCATTTTTTTAGTAAGATTGAAAAGGGCATGGCGGAACACCTTAGTCCTGATCAACAGCTGAATGTGCTGCAGGCCTGCAACAATGCTTTCTTGCAGGCTATGCAGCATAATCGGTACGGTCAGCAGTCAGTGGTGTCCTTTCCACCTGTGCCACCATTGACTCGCTTCACCTCACTACCGACTTGTGCTGCATACCACTGCACGGACACCTCTCTTCAAAGGCTGGACACCCACCGTTACACCACCACAAGTCTGAGTGCAGCTGGTCACTTCACCGACACCACCATGGCAAGCGCTGCTCCTGTCTGGAGCACCACCGCCAATCCCATGCATGCGTGGAGCTCAGCCACCACTAGGCAAACATGGAACAGCCCTGCCGCTACAACAACATGTAGTAGCCCTGCCACCACCACTCTGCAAACCTGGGCCATCACTGCCGCCACCAGTCCTCCTGCAAGGACGAGCACTGAACAAGAAGAGCAGCATCAGCCACCTCAGCAGCAGCAGCCAACTCAGCAGACGCCACCTCAGCAGCAGCAGCCACCTCAGCAGCAGCCGCCACCTCAGCAGCAGCAGCCACCTCAGCAGCAGCCGCCACCTCAGCAGCAGCAGCAACCACCTCAGCAGCAGCCGCCACCTCAGCAGCAGCAGCAACCACCTCAGCAGCAGCTGCCACCTCAGCAGCAGCCGCCACCTCAGCAGCAGCCGCCACCTCAGCAGCAGCCGCAACCTCTGCAGCAGCAGCCGCCACCTCAGCAGCAGCAGCCATACCAGCAGACGGGGGACCTACATTCCATATTTGCCCCTACTTCAAGGCGAAATCAATCAAGGCGGGCATTGGGCCAAAGTCGGTCCAGGCACACAAGCCTACGGCGACATGCCATTACAACTAATGTAACTGAACAGATTTCCTCTCCTACAAGTGTTCCAAGTTTAATTCCCTTAACTGGACTACCTTCCCCCACAAGTTTTGTTGCCCCTTCCCCTCAAACACCGTCTTCAACTGCAAGTGTTGCATATTCCCTGCACACCCCCAAATTGAAACCATCTGCCCCCAAACGCCGTAAAAAATAATTTTTAAATTTTTTTTTTGTGATAAAAAATAAATTTACATTTGTGGTTCACCATTAATAAGTTTCATTAATGTTGTTTGCGCCGCTCACACACACTGATGGGTAAATACATGTTAAAAACCAACCCAAGGGCTAGTATAGTCATATGTGAAATAACATGGACTAGTATAGTCATTCAAAGGCCTAGTGTAATAACTCTAGTTTTACCAAATAGAATCTGTTTTCATGAAAAACAAACTGTTGAAACTTGTCTAAAAAATAAGTTTCTTTCTAGTTTCACCAGTTTGTTTTTGGTGAAACAAGATGCTAGTTGTTAAAAATCGAGTTATTACAGTAGGCCTTGGTATGACTATACTAGGCCGTGGTATTTCACATATACTACTAGCCCCAAGGCCTAGTATACTCATATTTGAAATACCACGGCCTAGTATAGTCATTCCAAGGCCTAGTGTAATAACTCTAGTTTTACCAAATAGAATCTGGTTTCATGAAAAACAAACTGTTGAAACTTGTCTAAAAAATAAGTTTCTTTCTAGTTTCACCAGTTTGTTTTTGTTGAAACAAGATGCTAGTTGTTAAAAATCGAGTTATTACAGTAGGCCTTGGTATGACTATACTAGGCCGTGGTATTTCACATATACTACTAGCCCCAAGGCCTAGTATACTCATATTTGAAATACCACGGCCTAGTATAGTCATTCCAAGGCCTAGTGTAATAACTCTAGTTTTACCAAATAGAATCTGGTTTCATGAAAAACAAACTGTTGAAACTTGTCTAAAAAATAAGTTTCTTTCTAGTTTCACCAGTTTGTTTTTGTTGAAACAAGATGCTAGTTGTTAAAA
This sequence comes from Dendrobates tinctorius, assembly GCF_039654945.1. Classification (NCBI taxonomy): domain Eukaryota; kingdom Metazoa; phylum Chordata; class Amphibia; order Anura; family Dendrobatidae; genus Dendrobates; species Dendrobates tinctorius. The sequence goes on along the minus strand of NW_027361684.1, from coordinate 65,129,397 downwards.
ATCGAGTTATTACAGTAGGCCTTGGTATGACTATACTAGGCCGTGGTATTTCACATATACTACTAGCCCCAAGGCCTAGTATACTCATATTTGAAATACCACGGCCTAGTATAGTCATTCCAAGGCCTAGTGTAATAACTTTTAATGGAGCAGATTACATTCATCCACTCAATGCTGACTTGTATTCCCCATGGACTTTCATTGGGGTTGGGTTTTGAGTGTTGTGTTTTGAGAAAATCACATACTTTGTTTTAAACTATTTGCACAATTTTATCTTGAAAAAAAATTGTTTCCTGATTCATGGCCTGCAGCTTTGCTCATTCCAATATATTTCACGCAGACTAGCAATGCTGCATTTTAACTCGTATGTGTATTTACCTGCCCAGGTGTGTGAACATAACAAAATTCAGTTATACATGGGAAGTTTTTTAATTAATCGGAGTTTAAAAAATATAGTGCACTCAGTAATGGTATCAAATAAGGATTTTTATTACCATAAACAACAACATTACACCATTTCATCTTGCCAGTGCACCCGTCCTACATCAGAAATAAAGTAGGCCGCAAATTTGTCCCTCATTTGGCCAACTTCAACGGATGACCTGAGAGTGTGCTGAGTGAATTCAGGCAATGGGTTAGGAGCATCATCGTCCAGTTCAAAGGTCGGGTGCTCTTTAGCCATCACAAAGTTATGTAGAACCACACAGGCCTTCACCACCTCATCGACTGTTTCAAGTTTAAGATTAATGGCCGTGCCCAGAATTCGCCATCTGGAAACAAGAATCCCAAAAGCACACTCGACAGTTCTTCTGGCCCTGGTCAGCCTGTAATTAAAAATTTTTTTGGTGTGGTCCAAGTCCCGGCTGGAGTAGGGTTTCAGTAAGTTTCCGCACATTTGAAAAGCCTCATCGCCAACCATTACAAAGGGCAGTGGCGGAGCTTCGGTGTGAGGAAGAGGCCGTGGCATAGGGAAATTAAATTGGTTGCCATACAACCTCCGGCCCATGTCTGAGTTTTTAAAAGCCTGCGAGTCATTACCACGGCCAAATGCTCCAATGTCCACTGCTACAAACATACATCCGGCATCCGCAATTGCAATGAGTACTATTGAAAAGTACTTTTTGTAATTATAGTACTCAGATCCCGTTCTTTGGGGTTTGATGATCCGTATGTGTTTCCCATCAACAGCTCCCAAACAGTTGGGAAAATTGCATACTGTCCAGAATTTGTCAGCAATTTCCATCCACTTTTCAGCGGTGGGCAGGGGCATAAATTCTGGGCAAAGAACATTCCAGAGAGCCCGGCAGGTGTCAGCAACAATTCCAGACAAGGTAGAGATTCCAATACGGTACTGGAAGTGTAGTGAGGATAGGGTTTCTCCAGTCGCCAGGAATCTGTGAACAGACAAAGAAGTAAAATTAATATTTATGTATATTATTTTTAAAAACTATAAAAAAAATATTAGTACATTCACGAAAACTAATTACCCAAGGTTTTGAATACTAAATTTACAAAAAAAAACATCAGACCACACCCCTTTGTTTTTAAAACATACCGTAATGTCACCAGTAGCCGTTCCTCAGGAGGAATCGCACGACGGAGCTGTGTGTCCTGTCTCCGGATGGATTGTTGGACACGAGCAAGCAAATCCATGAAACTTTCGTGGGACATCCGGATATAATCTGTAAATTTCTCCGGGTTTGACTGGAGCTCGCTGTAGAGGGTATGGTATGCCCCACGGCTCTCCCGGAGTTCAACAATCGGATGTATCCACATACGCCGCCGTCTTCGCTGCCTCTCTCTCTTCCTTTGTTCATGGCAAGCAACTGCATACGCCTGAGCCATCGCGATGTCCAAATCCAAGTTGAAGTGAAAACTCTTCCAGCGCAGATCCATGGTCACGAGAAGAATCAAGCAAATGTGAAGAATACTGTAGACAGGGTGTATATATATTAACATACCACACCCACAATGAAGTCCCATTGGTCTTGTGTGTTGTTGAATGGTTGTTTTTTCTTTTTTGTGGGGTTTTTCCAAAATCTGTAAAAAAACGCAAACGCACAAAAAACGCATACAAACGCGCAAAAACGCTGCGTTTTTTTCCTGCATGCGCATTAAAATGCTGGAAAAAAACGCAGCGTTTGTATGCATTTGTATGCGTTTTTTTAATGCGTTTTTTTGCGGGAAAAACGCGCTGCAAAAAAAAGCAAGTGTGAAACTAGCCTTAGTTACCAGCTGATCGCTGGTCTCCCGCCTGTCACACGCAGCGATGCGTGCTGGCCAGCGGGAGATCAGCAACAAAAGAAATGTCCAGAGGTTTCTTGCAGCGATCAGCGATACCGGCACGGGGCCGGTCGCTGATCGCTGTCACACACAGCGATCTCGCTGTGAGATCGCTGTTGTGTCTCAAAACTTGTGACTCAGCAGCAAGATCGCTATTGAGATTGCTGTGTGACGGGGCCTTTACTGTCCATTTCTATGGTTAGATCACTGTGACACTTAGGCTGTTTATGATAAAGAGCTAAAATGAGGTTGGGTACAGTAGCAGGATTCCTCAGAGTGCTGCAAATGTTTTTCAGGGCAATTGGAGGCTTTGCAATATTGCAATTTGCAGGGTATGAATTCTCAGAGTGCAGTAGCAGATGACAAATGTATCTAATCTCAACTGCTGTGCTCTGTATAGGCAGCAATAGAGATCACTAAGGCAGCACTTTGCTCTACAACAGTTTAATGTTCTTCTCATTTGCAAGTTTGTGAAATGAGAGACATAGACCTGCTGAGGAAGCTTTCCTAAATCCAGAAAAAGGTTCCCCAGTAAAAGTAAAAAAAACAAACAAAAGAAAAGGAACACTAAAACAAAATAATATTGTTATTGCTTTTATTTACTTTTTCTAATCCTGTATAGGGTTAGGAGTAGTGTAGATTTAGGCTTATAGATAAAGATAAAGTTAAGAAAAGGGTTAGGGTTGGGAATAAATTTAGGGCAAGGACTGTTAGGAATAATGCTAGGGTTAGAGATATGGTTAGTTTTAGGGCTAGGATAATACTTGCTTTTCCCTTGGCACTGGTAACCCATGCTGCGCCAGTGCTAACAGCATTTACTGATTTAACGCTGAAATTAGAAATGCTCATAAATTGAGTTGAATGGAACAATTAGAACGAGGCAATGGCTGATTATGATCTAGGATCATGGGATGTGATGCTTGTCTTCTGCAATCTTGATGAAAATTGGCACATAATAACAAGAGTTACTTAGGAAAGTTTACTTGCAAACCAAAAACTAAGAATCGTCAACACATCAGAGATACAACACATAGATATTTGTCTCCACAGCCATTATTCCCCCTCCACAGTTTATATCTTCACCTGGCAAATATATCCTGATCACTCTCTCTTTGCTGTCTCTCCTTATATTTTTTCCCTTGTCCTTTACACTAATTTGAACACTGTGCCACCTGTCAGACTTATCTCTCACACATCACAACAAATCCTTTCTATTCAAGGGCAAATTATCTTCAGAATATACAGTGGTTTTTACTTCAATGAAAATCCAGTTCAGTGCTAGAAGTGCTGGAGTTCTCCTGCCTACATCGAGGCATTCTGCATATAATTCCCTAAGCACATGCTGTCTTTGGTGTTGTGCATAGCAGAGGCACTCCTCCAGAGAATCCAACCTTTCCCTTCAGCCTAAATTGTTTAAATTATACTTAATGACCTTTCACAATTCTGCCATTGGCTCACATGTGAACCAAGACAATCGGGACATCAACAACTCAGTCCCCAATAATTTATCCACTAGTTTCACTGTATGGCGAATCATTGCACCTGGGAGACAGCAACCATTCAGCAGCAAACCAAAATATTCTATCTCCCTAAATATAAAATCCATTATAAAGTCTTACTGTCTTACCTTTCGTGCATTATCCCTTCTCCATAACAACTTGCTGGGTTGGTCTGACAGAGGGGTATCCATATGGGCTGTCTATTCTGAGACTGACACCATTGCAAAATCACCCAAATTTTGCTTATAACCACAAATGCAGAAGTGACTTTTTTCGAATCCTTCCCACTCAACCTTACTATATTACAGGGAATGTGTAATATTTTTTATTTTTGCATTCATAATTATTCATTAAATATTACTATATAATCAATTATTTTTTAAGCAAAATAAAAAGTACTGTTTTAACATTTATTTTTTTAATAATCTTTTTTTTCCAGTAGCCACTGTGGTGGAGCTGCAATTTTTATTCACTGGTTTGTAAAGTGTCAGAGCGCTTCATCGAGCAGTGAGAACAGATTGGTATTAGTAGTATAATGTCAGGCTGCCCGACCTGTGCCCACTGCCACTGTCACCAGTAGTGTTCAGAGCACTGTAGTGTAAGCATCATTCTCTGAACACTGACTCAGCTTTGCTGTCCATGATGCACAGACATCTGAATGACCCTTTACTGCTGCGTGTGCAAAGCCACACCATGTTCGGGTACCAGTGCGCCGCTGGTGACTTCAGCCAGCGGTGAGTACATGTCACTGGATGAAATCACCGCCATAGTGCTGGTTCCCGGACCCGGTGAGCACTCATTACTGTGACTGCAATTACAGTATATGACGGCTCTGCTCAGATCCAAGCAATTGTTCTCTGTGTTGAGCATCTTCTCCTATTACGTGTGCTACAGTTCACTTACCCCTGTATCTAATCCTATCATGTGTGATACAGTTTGATGAGCTGGGTATCTAATCATATCATCAGAGATACACTCCTATTGGCAGTCTGCATCTGACGGCATTATACACAGGCTACAGTATACATCAGCGGTGGTGCTCGGTTGCGATAAGCACCATCCAATAAAGCCTTTTAGACAGAAGTATATACAGGGCAGTCATCGGAAGTTGCTTCATCCAAGCCTTGAGGAAATGTCTGTTGGTGTGAAACGATTGCCACGAGTAAACACATCTTGTATAGACTTTAGATTTAAATAAATGGTATTTATGGATGAAGCACCTCTTGGTCGGTGGCGTGAATATACGGTACTTGTAGATGAATGACAAAAAGGAAAGCACTTACAGAAACTTCAACAATTGCTTTTACATCTGATTTTTCATCTCCACTTATTCAGAAGCCACTTGGTTCAACTCAGAATGAATCCCGAGGTTTACATTAGGCATTTGAGAATAATTAGCTTCTCTTGTTAATTAGGTAGACAGTACAAGGGAAAAACATGGATAGTAATAACACAAACTGCACAAGAAAACTAAACCTTGCCAGATTCAGCCACAGAATCACATTCAGCCACAACTGAATTTTTTTTCTGAATTAAACTACTAGCAAATAGTTCTGTTATTCTAAAGTTTTACTATTACCCCATGAGAAACTTACATATTCCACTGTGCCGTTCAGTTGAATGACTGGAGAACTGACTAATCACTAAAATATCATTTGTTCAGCAAAGACAATGTTGTAATACTAACAACCATTGTAAAGTCAATTTTTTTTTGTCTTAGTTCTGTGGTCATCATATTAGATATCTCTTTTTCTTTCTTCCTCATTTGAACTTTATGTGGTCATACAGATTAGCTCAATGTAATGTCTTATCTTGTTAGTTTAGCACCTTGAAATTTTCATGTTAAACACACCAAAAAAATAAATCCTTTGGAATGTAGACGTTTATCACCAAGAACGGACATCTTAATAATAATAACTATCAGTGGCGTAACTACAAAGTTATGGGCCCCGGTGCGAACTTTCAAATGGGGCCCCCCCATGCCAAAATACACGCACATCTCCGCTCCGTACACCCGGTACACACACTGCTCCTCTCCATACACCTTGTACACACATAGCTCCGCTCCATACAACTCGTACACACACAGCTGCACTCCATACACCTCATACGCACACAGCTCCGCTCCATACACCTCGTACACACATAGCTCCACTCCGTACACACACGTCTGTGCTCCGTACACTTCATACACACGGCTCCTCTCTGTACACATCATACACACACACGGCTGCGCTCCATACACCTTGTACACATACGGCTCCACTCACCTCGTACACACACGACTCCGCTCCGTACACCTTGTTCACACACAGCTCTGCTCCGTACATCTCGTACAGACACGGCTCCGCTCCATACACCTCCTACACATACGGCTCTGCTCCGTACATCTCGTACACACACGACTCTGCTCCGTACACTTCGTACACACACGGTTCCGCTCCGTACACATCATACACACACGGCTGCGCTAATACACTTCGTACACACAGGGTTCCGCTCCGTACACCTCGTACACACAGGGCTTCGCTCTGTACACCTCGTATACACACGGCTCGCTCCGTACACCTCGTATACACACGGCTCGCTCCGTACACCTCGTATACACACGGCTCGCTCCGTACACCTCGTATACACACAGCTCCGCTCCGTACACCTCGTACACACGCAGCTCTGCTCTGTACATCTCGTATACACACGGCTCCGCTCCGTACACCTTGTACACACACGGCTCCGCTCCGTACACCTCGTACACACACGGCTCCGCTCCGTACTCCTGGTATACACACGGCTCCGCTCCGTACACCTGGTATACACACAGCTCCGCTCCGTACACCTCGTACACACGTGGTTCTGCTCCGTACACCTCGCACACACGTGGCTCTGCTCCATACACCTCGTACACACATGGCTCCGCTCCGTACACTTCGTACACACACGGCTCTGCTCCGTACACCTTGTACACATTCGGCTCCGCTCCGTACACCTCGTATACACACAGCTCTGCTACATCCACACTGTAAACCCCTCCTGACCCCACACAGAAACTTTACGTCATCCAGCACCATGACAACCAGCACAGCAGAGTCCTGAAGACAACGAGGCCCCTGATCTTGTGACTCCCTGACTCCTCCCCTCCCGTGACCTCATCACAGGTCCTGTGCGCACAGCCACAGAATAGCCATGGATGTCATTGCAGGCTGCGGTGGGTCTATCTGGGAGGGCCAGGATGGGGTGCATGGGGGGGCATGGTGGCTCAGTGCAATGCGGGATGCGGGGGGGGGGTCAAAAACGGGACTGTCCCGCAAGAATCAGGACGGTTGGGCGATATCATGGTCTGACCTGCCGGGCCCCTGACTCCCCCGGGCCAGGTCACAGTGGCGACTTCTGCGACCGTGATAGTTGCGCCCCTGCTAACTATAGCTAATATAAATTTAGAAAATGGTCACTGTAGGATTGCATGTTGCAACCTTGATACACTTTTCTGAAATTATCTCAAAAATGTGTAGTTTTTGCCATGGTTTTTCAAAATCATGGCAAAAACACTGCAAGTTGTCCTCCATTTTTTTAACTTACATGTTGTGTTTACCTGACCACTAAAGCTCATGTAAGATGCCTTAGATGTATTTTTTGGATCATTGTCATGTTGGAAAAGTGCAGGTCTACCAAGGTCCCGGAATGATGGTAACATCTTTTTTTATTAAAGAACAGTATATCTGTGAATTCATGATACCATCAATGCAATGTAGCTCCTTGACACCAGAAACACTCATGTAGCCCCACATAAGGACACTGCCACCAATATGTTTCTCTGTAAATGTGGTGCCCCCAGGAGTATGGTCGCCACACTGGCTTTGCCTTCCTCCAGGGGAGGGTAATGCCAGGCTTGGAGGCAATGATGGGTCTCTCTCACAGTCAATCCATACATGCAACACAGTTCCACTACAGGCCAGTAGGGGGAACTCTGAACCAGGATGTAGGGGAAGGGTGTCCTCTGAGGGCCGAGAGTTAGGAGTGGGGAGATAGTCTGCGGAGGGTGAAGTGAGCAGACATGGAGAATGAAGCTGAGAGGTTGAGCTGCAGGAGGCGAGCTCCCTCAGGTTGAGAGCGCACGAACTGGAGTCTGGTCTCCACGGTGGCACGGACACTGACAGTCCTGCCACAGATACCAGAGGAGTAGGAGGCTGTAAATGCCTTGCTCCCACCAAAAGACTTGGGACACAACAGTAATTATATAGAGAGCCAGGACTCAGGAGAGGAGTCCCCGAGAGAGGTTACAGCTGTCTGTCATACAAGTAACATTCTAGGAACGTCAGAGAAGAGGCATTTCAGAGTAACTAAGGACTGGGGTGCTTCACACTACAAAGCGCTCGGAAAGGAGACTGCACAGCCTGTGAGAGAGAATCCTGAATTGCTTCCAGGCTAACCTGCTCCATACCATCTGTAATCAGGACCCTGGACTGCACATACTCAGTGAAGGTACAGAAACTTCAACCGCTATGTCTTGTCTGTTCCCTACGCTTTCGGCACTGCTACATCCCCGTGCCAGCTACATCTACACTGCCCTGGGACTACAGCTTCACCTGTGGGGAGCTTTACCATCTAAGCTGCACATACCATCAGTCCCAGCGGATCTGTATGCAGCGTTGGCCTAACACCATATTTGCCAAACACCACGGGTAGCGTCACAAACTATTCTACCATTAACTACATCCCTCCATTGCTTGGGCGCCCTGGGCCACGGACCGGGTCACCACTGCTGTGACACATCCCCCTGACACCGGCCCGGTACCGAGTACCCCACTGCCCTGGGAGGGTGGCCTAATTTGGTGTCACAAACAGGATTACGGAGCCCGGTATCCCCGGGTCCTGTGTTCCATAGACTGTGATTGTGAACTGTGTGAATTTGGCGCAAGAAATCGCCATTGCCGCGCTGCTTGGCGCGCGCGGGAAGAAAGAGGGGCGGCCTTCGTGGGCGGAGCCTGCGCAGAGCGCGAAGAGAGATGCCACGCGGGAAGAGAGGACAGCGCGCGAGAGAAGGAGGAGCTGAGGCCTACAGCCCGGTGCGTCAAGCCTGTGAAGTGGCCGCCGGTGAGCTCACACAACCCCCCGGCCCTGGCCAACGTCTACTGGGGGGGAGAAGATGTCCGCACTACAAGCCGATGCAGCGGCGGACGCCGCCGCTAACCCCGCGGTGCCGCCAGGAGGAGCAACCGCCGCAGCGGTCCCCATAATGCCGCTATCCATGCCCTGCATACCGGGAGTGGCCTGGCTACCGCAATACTCGGGTGAGTCATACACCTTGAACGAATTTAAAGAAAGACTGTGCAGCTCGTTTAAAGTGTACCCTCTGTCTAAGAGCAGAAAGTGAATATCCTGATTGGACAGCTAACGGGTGCAGCGCTGAGGGAGGTGAAGGCCTGGCAGACTGCCGATAAAGAGACTGTTGCAAAGGTCCTGGCCAAGCTGAGGAGCACCTTTGACTAGAGTTGAACGAAACGGGTCGAAAAATTTCAAAAGTCGCCGACTTTTGGCAAAGTCGGGTTTCATGAAACGAAACCCGACCCTAGGATGAGGTCGGCCACGAGGTCGGCGACTTACGCGCCAAAGTCGCGTTTCAAAAGTTTGTTTTGCGCTCTTTTTCAGCCAATCAGGATCCACGGACACTGTGGGCAACGTGATGACATAGGCAGGGGTCACCACCATCTTTCAGAAGGGCATGCAAGTGATTGGCTTGCTTTGGTGGGCGTCACAGGGGGTATAAAAGGGCGTGCACGCCGACCGCCATCTTACTTCTGCCGATATCAGTATAGGGAGAGGTTGCTGCTGATTCTGTAGGGAGAGCGTTAGGCAGGGAAGAAGACTGCTTCTGCTGCTAGCGATTTGGCCTGTACAACACACCAGTCACTGTGTGTGCAGTGCAAGGGGAGGCTATATAGTGGTGTATCAGTGGTGTTGGTTGTTGGGCTGCCTTCTAAGGCTTCCTGACATTCCTGCATTGCTGTTTACCCACTGCTCCGCAAACTGCTTTTTTAAAAGCAATCCCATTTTTTTTTTTTTTGTCCTGCTGAGAAGAAAAAAAAACTGCTTCTGCTGCTAGCGATTTGGCCTGCACAACACACCAGTCACTGTGTGTGCAGTGCAAGGGGAGGCTATATTGTGGTGTATCAGTGGTGTTGGTTGTTGGGCTGCCTTCTAAGGCTTCCTGACATTCCTGCATTGCTGTTTACCCACTGCTCCGCAAACTGCTTTTTTAAAAGCAATCCAATCTCCCTTATCCTCTAGTCACTTTTGTCACAGCTGTGCCATCGAGCCTGTGACATAGCGCTCAGATATCAGTGGGCCTCACACAATCCAAAAGTGTCCAGTGTCCACAAGTGTGTGCAGAAATTCAAAATCTCCTTTATCCTCTAGTCACTTTGGTCACAGCTGTGCCATCGAGCCTGTCACATAGCGCTCAGATATTCATTGGGCCTCACACAATCCAAAAGTGTCCAGTGTCCACAAGTGTGTGCAGAAATTCAAAATCTCCCTTATCCTCTCGTCACTTTTGTCACAGCTGTGCCATCGAGCCTGTGACATAGCGCTCAGATATCAGTGGGCCTCACACAATCCAAAAGTGTCCACAAGTGTCTGCAGAAATTCAAAATCTCCCTTATCCTCTCGTCACTTTTGTCACAGCTGTGCCATCGAGCCTGTCACATAGCGCTCAGATATTCATTGGGCCTCACACAATCCAAAAGTGTCCAGTGTCCACAAGTGTGTGCAGAAATTCAAAATCTCCTTTATCCTCTAGTCACTTTGGTCACAGCTGTGCCATCGAGCCTGTCACATAGCGCTCAGATATTCATTGGGCCTCACACAATCCAAAAGTGTCCAGTGTCCACAAGTGTGTGCAGAAATTCAAAATCTCCCTTATCCTCTCGTCACTTTTGTCACAGCTGTGCCATCGAGCCTGTCACATAGCGCTCAGATATTCATTGGGCCTCACACAATCCAAAAGTGTCCAGTGTCCACAAGTGTGTGCAGAAATTCAAAATCTCCTTTATCCTCTAGTCACTTTGGTCACAGCTGTGCCATCGAGCCTGTCACATAGCGCTCAGATATTCATTGGGCCTCACACAATCCAAAAGTGTCCAGTGTCCACAAGTGTCTGCAGAAATTCAAAATCTCCCTTATCCTCTAGTCACTTTTGTCACAGCTGTGCCATCGAGCCTGTCACATAGCGCTCAGATATCAGTGGGCCTCACACAATCCAAAAGTGTCCAGTGTCCACAAGTGTCTGCAGAAATTCAAAATCTCCCCTGTCCTATAGACAACTTGTACCTTGTTTTACATTACTATATAGTTTGTTGGATTTTGTCTACATTTCTACCAAAAATGAGGAAAACTGGTGGAAGAGGCCGTGGAATTGGGCGGGGGTTGGCAGCTGGTAATGATGGTGTTGGTGGTGGATCTGATGGTAGTGGCAAGAGCAAAATAGGACCGAATGCAGGAGGTGTTGAGCCTGCGTCATCGTCTGGCTACATAAGGCCTCGAATGCTTAGTTTTCTAGGAGTTGGCAAACCGCTTTTAAAGCCAGAGCATCAGGAAAAAGTTTTGTCTTACATTGCTGACTCAACCTCCAGCTCTATCGCCTCCTCTTCTTCAGTTGTAAAAAGTAAAAGCACTGAGTCGTCATTGGAGGCTCATGTTCATGAACCACACCTTTCCTTGTGTCCTTCACCCCAACCAAGATTGAAGGATGACGCAGGCCATACTACTGATTACTCCATGGAGCTGTTTTCACATACCATGCCTGGATTATCAAGTCAAATGGTGAATTACCCAGGCCAAGAAGAATCTGACATGGAGTGCACTGATGCACAGCCGCTGATTGATGATTCTGCTGGTACATTCACTCAGAGCACTACATTGTCCTCGCTGTGTACAGAGCCAGATTCTGACCCTGATGAGACTCAGGTGCCCCTTCCCGCACACTATACCACCATACACGGTGACACAGAGGAAGGTGCACATGACATAGAAGAGGAGGTGATGGATGACCCAGTTGTTGACCCAGATTGGCATTGGCAGGGTGCTGCTTCCAATAGCTCAGATGAGGAGCATCCACAGCAGACATCGACATCGCAACAGCTGTTATCTGGCAGGCCCGGAGCACTCCAAAGACAGGTTCCAAACATCAAAAGAGTTGCTGGACAGCTTGTCAGAGGGTCAAAAGATCACAGCGTGCTAGGCCGCAAAATGTCTGCCAAAGTAGGAAGAGTGCAGTGTGGCACTTTTTTGAACAAAATCCTCATGATCAGGCCAAGGTTATCTGTAAGAAGTGCGCAAAGACCTTTAGCCGAGGGAAAAATCTGAAAAATTTGAATACCAGTTGCATGCTTAGACATTTAACCAGCATGCACTTGCAAGCGTGGACACAACACCAAACCTCAAGTGCCACATGTGCAACTGATCACAACGAAGGTAGTCAGCAACGCTACATTGTTTCCCCCACTGTAAGCCCACCGGTTAGCACAGCAGCAAATGTTGAGGTGTCGTTGCAAGGCCACAGCAGTCAGGGAATCCCACTGTTATATCAACGAAAGACTGATTCTAGGCCATCAGAAAGAACACCAACTCCATCACCATCATCAACCCTCTCTCAGTCCGCCCTGTCCACCGCTACTTCCACCATATGCAGCTCTCAAGTCCAGCTCACCCTCCCAGACACTATGAGTAGGTCAAGAAAGTACTCAATCTCTCATCCGCGTACACTGGGTTTGAACGCCCACATTGCCAAACTAATCTCGTTTGAGATGATGCCCTTTCGGTTGGTGGAAAGCACAGCTTTCCGCGAACTCATGGCCTATGCAGTACCATGCTATGACCTACCCAGTCGCCACTTCTTCTCTCGCAAAGCCATCCCAGCCCTCCACCATCATGTGAAAGACCGCATTGTCCATGCACTCAAGCAGTCAGTGAGCGGAAAGGTGCACCTCACAACTGATGCATGGTCCAGTCGGCATGGCCAGGGCCGTTACGTGTCCATCACTGCGCACTGGGTTAATGTGGTGGATGCAGGGTCCACAGGGGACAGCGGTGGTGGGACAGTGCTGCCTAGCCCACGGTATAGGAAACAGTTGGCTGTAGGCGTTCGACCCTCCTCCTCCTCCTCCTCCAGAAGCGAAAGCTCGTCCACAGAGCGCAGTCGTACGAGCACTCCATCTGCAGCTGCCACTGTTGCACACGATGTGTCCCCCTATCGAGCAGCTAGTGGAAAGTGTCAGCAGGCTGTGTTGCAGATGATGTGTTTGGGCAACAGACACACCGCCGAGGTGCTGGCCGAGTACTTGAAGCGACAACTGAGTCATGGCTGGGCAGTGTACATCTTGAGGCAGGCAAGGTAGCTAGTGATAACGGCCGTAATTTTGTGGCAGCCATAGCCCTTTCAAAACTCAGCCATATACCTTGCTTGGCTCACACCTTGAACCTGGTGGTGCAGTGCTTCCTCAAAAATTATCCGGAGTTAACAGCCCTGCTCCAGAAGGTGCGAAGACTGTGCGCGCACATCCGCCGGTCGCCTGTACACTCCGTTCGTATGCAGAAGCTGCAGCGATTGCTCCACCTTCCCAACCACCGCCTCATTATCGACATTGCAACAAGGTGGAACTCCACCCTGCACAGGGTGGAGCGGCTGTGCGAGCAGAGGCAGGCCATAATGCATTTGTGGGAGGATACACGGCCAGGCACTTTGAGAGCAGACATGGAGTTGACAGGTGTGCAGTGGTCGAAGCTGAAAGACCTCTGTAAAGTCCTTCAGTGTTTTGAGGAATGCACACGGCTGGTAAGCGCAGACGACGCCATCCTAAGCATGAGCATCCCACTTATGCGTCTGCTCATGCAAACTTTGACGCACCTTAAGGAGCAGGCGTCTGCAGCCAATGTTGATGAGGAGGAAGAGGAGGAGGGAATCCTTGATGACATTCAGCCATTGTCTGCTCAGGGACCTCTCCTGGACGAGGTGGAGGAAGAAGAGGAGGAGGAGGATGATGGGGATGATTACTTAGGGGAGGAGGATGCATCTCGTGGGGCAAGTGAAAATGTTGGCGTGGCAAGGTCTGGTACAGGGTTTGTGCGTGACTGGAGGGATGTGGATTTGCCAGAAAGTGCTCCTCCACCCAGCACTCGCAGTGCATCATTGACACCGGGAACATTGGCCCACATGTCAGATTATGCCTTGCAGATCCTAAAAAGGGACCCACGCATTGCCAAAATGATGAACGATGACGACTACTGGTTGGCCAGCATCCTGGATCCACGCTATAAAGGCAAATTACAAAACATCATGCCACAGGAGAACCTTGACCTAATATTGGCTAATAAACAAGCAACTCTGGTAAATCGGTTGCTTGAGGCATTCCCAGCACACAGCAGCGGTGATGGTTCTCACACGAGCCGTACGGGCCGGGGGCAGCTTGGCAGAGGTGTTCGTGGTGCACACAGCAGAAGTGGCGTTGGAGACAGGGGTTTCATGACAATGTTGTGGACTGATTTTTCAAATACCGCTCACACAACTGGTAATACTGCATCGATGGAAAGTGACAGGAGACAGCAGTTGTCAACTATGGTTACAAACTACTTTTCCTCCCATATCGATGTTCTCCCACACAGGTCATTCCCCTTTGACTATTGGGCCGCTAAACTGGACACCTGGCCTGAATTGGCCCAATATGCCTTACAGGAGCTCGCTTGCCCAGCTGCAAGTGTGCTATCGGAAAGAGTCTTCAGTGCAGCTGGATCAATCCTGACAGAAAAAAGGACCCGTCTGTCAACCCAAAATGTGGATGATCTAACCTTCATTAAAATGAACCATGCATGGGTTTCCAAGGATTTTGTCCCACCTTCCCATGATGACACATAGGGTGACAGAAATGTGGCTTGCTTTGGTCCACCTCTTCCTGGGACTTCACCTATTTTGCCTTTTGCATCAGCTGAATGTCCAACATCAACATATGCCACTTTCTAAAACTCCCTAACTGTGCTGCCTCCCCCCCCATGGCCGGGGTCACCACCTAGCGCACGACACCATGCGAGTGCCGTTGCCCTGGACAGGTGGGTAGGCCGACTCTTGGGTGCGGGCACTGGCACAGGGTCCCTCATAGTGCAATCAAGTGTCTCTGACGGTGGTGGTGCACACCCGCCGTCAGACACACCGCCGTACTATGAGGGGCCCAGTGCCAGTACCGACGCCCACGAGTGGGCCCCCCGTGCTTGGGCAGGGCCCCAGCATTTGCAATCTTTACCTCTCCCTGCTCCTCCGCTGTGTAATCTGGGCCGTCAAATCCATACTGTGCCTGACACCGTCTGAGCCTGCCTCCTGATGTACAGACATATATTTTGAATGTGTACGCTATCCATACATGTTATCCAGGGATACGGTACCCTTTCTAACCTTTGTGCAATCACGTGCAATCCATACTGGGCCTAACACCGTCTGAGCCTGCCTCCTGATGTACAGACATATATTTTGAATGTGTACGCTATCCATACATGTTATCCGGGCATACGGTACCCTTTCTAACCTTTGTGCAATCACGTGCAATCCATGCTGGGCCTGAGAACGGCTGGCGAGCTGTTAAGCAAGCTACAGCACCTGTGGTTTGCACACGTAAGTTTTTCATTTTTTCAGGAATGACGTTTAGGCCTAATTCCGGAACTGCGGTTGACCTGCACTTACTGGGAAATCATTGTTCGCGGGTAATAATTGTCATCAGTGATCCCCATCACTAACGTTGTTCAGCGGGTTATCTGCACCTGTAAGCGACAAACGCTGGCCTTTTCAGTGTAGCGCACATGCAGCCACGGACATGTAATGGCATGACACACCAGTTATTGGCCAATCTCATGTGCCAGAGCCTCACGTGTCCCTCTAGTAAGCCGGACTCGGACCGTGGGGCATGACGGAGTCTCGTTCGTTAACGGAATTAAGCTTGAAATGTGTGCATCTGTTCTGTAGCTGGCATGGTTGAGGTTTCCCAGGTGGAGTCGAATTTAACCGTAGGCTCCACTTCTGGTGGTGCCCTTCTGGACATTCCTTTAAGGTTCAGCTTTGCAACCATACTGCCCACGTAAAACAAACACTTTGCCTTCATGAACGCTGTTTGGAGGGTCATGACTCGTGGGAATAACGCCGCCCAATCAGTTAACCTGCTAGAGAGATCATTCGTTGCTCCCAAGCATGACATCACACTCCCTAGGAAGAAGGTAATGCCACTGTGGCGACCGTACTCCTGGGGGCGACACAAGTGCACTGATGCCCAGCCACTGCTCGATGAATCTGCTGGTACATTGACCCAGACCACTACATTCCCCTCGCACGCTACTCGGCCTGAATCTGACCCTGATGAAACTCAGGTTACCCTTCCCATATACAGTTCCATCTTACACGGTGACAAAGAGGAAGCTGCAGATGAAAGTGCAGGTTCGGCCCACCCGCCATCAGACACACCACCGTACTATCAGGGGCCCTGTGCCAGTGCCATCGCCAACGAGTGGGCCCCCCCTGCTTGCTCAGGATCACAGCACTTGCAAAGTTGAAATACTGTGCAGTGAGATGGAAGATGGGGACGACGAGGAGTCCAGACAAGTACAGGGATTCCCTAGCGAGGAGTCTTATTTGATTGTTTTCAATGTTGGGACAGCAATTTTTGGGGAGCACTATACTCTGGAGAATGATAGATGGTGCCCACCATACACTGGAACATTCCAAAGGTGGACATCAGACACTGGAGCAGCATTTACAGGGCCCATTATACACTAGAGCATTAGAAATGGGGCCCATTATGTTTGGAGCATTATTTGGGCCCAAAAGACAGTGGAGCTTCATCCATGGGGACCAACATATACTGTAGCATTATGTGGAGCTCATCATATACTGTTTCAAACATTATATGGGACCAATGATTCTGTATGGAGAAATAGATGGGCCTCGTCATGAGATGTAAAAAGTGAAGTATTTTTCATTGTACTATACCGCTATTTCTCTGCCGTATCGGAGCATGATGAGTTGTGGTATGTGTTAAAGGGGCGCTCTTTCGCCCAGGGCACATGAAAACCTGGAGCCAGCCCTACCCCCCCACAACTTTAGCCAAATAACCCCCATTTTTCAGTGCGTAACTTGTATTATGAAGTTAATTAAGGTTGACAAGCTTAAGTAAGAAGAATTGATGCTTTTGGCATTCAAATGGGCACTGTAGGTGTGTTTCCTGTCCTCCTCTCACTGCCGACTTTTATTCCCCATTGACTTACATTGGGTTTCGTGTTTCGGGACGACCCCGACTTTTCCCTATAATCGGACGATCTTGCTCGACCCGACTTTTGGAAAAGTCAGGTTTCACGAAACGAAACGCGACCCTAAAAAAACAAAAGTCGCTCAACTCTACCTTTGACACCCGTACTGCAGCTGAGATCAAGATGCGATTCTTTGGCTGTAAGCAGAGGGCACAAGACAGTATCAGGGACTATGCCCTCAACCTGCAGAAGGCGCTGCGAGCAGTTAAGCAAGTTGATCCTGACAGTGTAAAAGAAGAAGATAAACTGTTGAAGGAGCAGTTCATTGAGGGACTCCTGTCTAGTACCCACAGGGGGCAGCTACGCATCCTAACCATACAAACCCCTGACCTGAACTTTGCTGATTTTAAGGATAAAGCTATACGGGTACAGCAGGAACCCACTGACCACCGTCCAGCACCCCAGAGGCGCCTAGCAATCACCTACCATCAATAAACAACGCCTTGTCCTTCCATCCTGGTGGAGGCTGATGCCCAAACTCTGGATAGGGATCCAACAGAGGAGCTGCGTCTTCAGGTCCAGGAGCTTACCAAGGGAATGGCCGCACTTACCAGGACCGTGCAGTCCCTACAGGATTCCTCCAAAGAAAAGGTCCAGCTTGCTTCCAGTCCAGAGGATGTCCCATGGCTCCGGAAGAGGAGAACCCCGCCACTTCGAGGAAGGAACAACGATCACTATGACCAGGACGGACGTCCCATCTGTCGCCGCTGCTACAAGGCAGGTCATCTGGCCAGGTACTGTCCTTTAAACAAGCAACCCCTGGGGCAACGGGCCAACCCCCAGGAGTAGGTTCAGCAGGCCCAAGGAAATGGAGAGCCAAGTATGTGGGAGGGAGGTCAATCCTTCCTGTGGTAATTGACGGCATCCCCATGAGCGCTTTGCTGGACACTGGCTCCCAGGTGACCACTATGCCGTATATTTTGTACAAGAGGTACTGGGCTGATTCTGAACTCACCCGTGGCCCAACTGATGAACTAACAGTAGTTGCTAGTAATGGTCGTACCTTGCCGCAGATTGGATGCAAGGAAATTACTGTAAAAGTGGGGCGGGTGGAGTTAAAATCACAAGGACTGATAATTGTTGATATTGATCGATGTGAATGTAATCCCATGATGACTCTTGGTACCAATGTAATTGAAAACTGTCTGTCCGAGGTTATTGTCTTGTTGCAACAGGTGGCTGAGACTGCTGGTTCCGGAGCGCAACGAGTCCTGCAGAAGGAGATCCGGGCCCTGATGCAAAGACAACAGGTAGAACTCTCTGGCGGAGAGATTGGCAGTGTCAGAGTCAGTGATGCTTTCCCCACTGTAATACCCCCAAGGAGTGAAATGTTGATATGGTGTTGGGCAGCTATAGGCCTTAGAGGGAAGGATTACCAGGCATTGGTGGAACCAGTATACTCCGAAAGTAGGCCCACTGTCCTGACAGCCAGAGGGGTGGTTGATGTACAAAAAGGGAGAGTACCTGTACGTCTTTTGAATTGTGGGGAGGAGGAAGCCACAACACCTCGGTACGCCACAGTTGCCAAGCTGCTCACTGTTAATAACAACTCATTGCAGGCAGCAGAGCCCTTGGTCTCATCCGGCCAGGTGGAGGACAATGGCTCTGGAAAGCAGCTAGAAGAGTGGTGCCAGCAACTGCAGGTGGGAACTGACTCTACACCTTCATACCAGAAAAATGGGGTTTACAGGGTGACACAAGAGTATGAGCAGGTATTCAGCAAACACCCACTAGGCAAAAGGGGTCCAACATCATATCCCCACAGGAGACCATCCACCCATAAAAGAGAGGTACAGACCTATAGCCCCAACATAGTACCAATGTGCTAAGAGTATGTTGAAAGAGATGAAGGAAGCGGGGGTCATTAGGGACAGTTGTAGCCCATGGGCAGCTCCAATTGTTTTTGTAAAGAAAAAGGATGGTACCATGAGAATGTGTGTTGATTACAGGAAAATTAACAGCATTACACATAAAGATGCCTACCCATTACCTAGGATTGAGGAATCCTTAGCTGCACTTAAAACTGCTAATTACTTTTCCACCTTGGATCTCACCAGTGGGTATCGGCAGGTTCCCGTGGCAGAGGCAGACAAGGAGAAAACTGCATTTACTACTCCAATGGGTCTCTGTGAGTTCAATTATATGCCATTTGGGCTCTGCACTGCTCCAGGAACATTTCAACGGCTGATGGAGTGCTGCCTGGGACACATGAACTTTGAGACGGTCCTGTTGCACCTGGATGATGTCATTGTTTTCTCCAAGACCTATGAAGAGCATCTGGAACACCCGGCTGAAGTATTTGAAGCTTTGCCCAATTTTGGCCTGAAGGTGAAGCCTTCCAAATGTCACCTCCTGAAGCCTAAGGTCCAGTACCTTGGTCACGTGGTCAGTGCAAAAGGTGTGGCACCAGATCCTGACAAGGTCACAGTCATCCGGGACTGGAAGAAGCCCAGCAACCTCCATGGGGTACGCCAATTCCTGGGACTGGTAGGCTACTACCGGAGATTTATCAAAGGCTTTACTGAAATAGCCACCCCGAAACCTTCTGGTGGGGCAGTCCAAGAAAGGCAAGCAAAAGAATTCCACGTTTGAATGGACTGAAGAATTGGAGAAGTCCTTCACCAGACTGAAGATGGCCCTCACAGGTGACGAAGTTCTGGCTTACCCAGATTATGACAAACCCTTTGTGCTGTACACGGATGCCATCAACGTGGGATTAGGAGCAGTACTGTCGCAGGTACAGAATGGAAAAGAGAGAGTGATCTCCTACGCCAGCAGGAAGCTGCGTCCCACTGAGAGGAACCCGGATGATTACAGTTCTTTCAAGTTGGAGTTCCTGGCCATAGTCTGGGCTGTCACAGAAAGGTTCAAGCATTACCTAGCTTCTGCCAAGTTTACGATCTTCACGGACAACAATCTGTTGACCCACTTGGACACTGCCAAGCTAGGAGCACTGGAGCAGCGATGGATGGCTCGGTTATCCAATTATGAGTTTACCATCAAGTACTGGGCAGGGCACAAGAATGCCAATGCTGATGCTCTATCCAGGATGCCTAATCTGCCAGATGCAGGAGAAGACCCTGAGGCTCTGGAAGAGACAGAGTTGCCTCCCTTCCACTGGCCATTGGTGGCCCAACGTGCTCAGGGAGTGAGAGACCGGCGGTCTGGCTTGAGAGAAGTCACCCTGAATCCATTGCCCCATCATGATTGGGCAGAAGCGCAAGATAATGACCCCGCAGTCCGCTTGGTGAAAGAGCTGCTGACACAAGGTGACTCACGCCCAGAGTTGAATGCTCCTGAAGAAACTCATCAGTTGTGGAAGGAGAAAGGTCAGTTATTCATTTATGAAGGGAAGCTGTGTCGGAGGAGTATCAATGCCCGCACACATGAGCTGGTCTGGCAGGTAGTAGTCCCAAAGAGAGATGCATCAATGGTACTGGAGGCATACCACAATGGAGCTGGACACTTTGGATGGAAGAAGTTGGAACTATTACTCCGAGAGAGGTTCTACTGGACTGGCATGAGAAAAGCCATTGAGAAGTGGTGCTGGGAGTGTGGACAGTGTAACCTGCGCAGAAAGGATCGAGACAGCCAGAGAGCTCCCCTGCAGCCAATAATTACCAGACAGCCACTTGAGCTGGTGGCCCTGGACCATGTGAAGCTGGTTCCAAGCCGATCCGGCTATCTCTATGCCCTTACCATTGTGGACCACTATTCAAGATTCCTGGTGGTTGTGCCTGTCAAAGATCAAACTGCCAGAACGGCAGCCAGAGCGTTCCAACTGCACTTCTGTAGACCACATGGGTACCCTGAGAGAGTGCTTACTGATCAAGGTCCAGCTTTCGAGGCAGAAGTGTTTCATGAATTCTGTAACCTGTATGGTTGTAAGAAGATCCGGACGACACCGTATCACCCACAGACCAATGGCATGTGCGAGAAGATGAACCAGGTAGTAATAGACCTGCTGAAGACATTGCCCTTGGAGGAGAGAAATCTGTGGCCCGAAAAGCTGCCAGATCTGGTAGACCTCTACAACCATATTCCAATGAACTCTATAAACTGTACTCCAGCATACCTGATGAGAGCGAGACCAGGTAGGCTGCCTGTGGATTTGGACATGAGAGTCCTGATTCTTTGTACTTCTCATCTTTGTGACGCCCTACAGTCCCCACTGACAGTACTGACCGTGAGAGACAAGGTCTGTGAACGGGACTTAGGCGTGTGTTGAATCGGCACAACGAATCGGGCTGCCCATTGAAACTGTGAGCAATGCTGCAAATCTCCGTAGTGGATAGGGACATATCGTAGGGACGCTGAGGATAGGGTCATATCCCTCTTCATCACCTCATCTGCTGGACCCAAGACCCGCATCAGGATCCCGAGGATACACTGCCATTGTCAGGACCACGGGAGGACACCGCTAACGTCAAAAGATACTACATCATTTACCTCAGGATTGTGACAGACCCCCCACTGCGACGCAATCTAGGCAGCATCAGTCACAGACAGAAGTTCAACTGTGACTGGCGCATGAGTGATAAGTTATATTTTATTATATTGTTGGCTTTACTTGTCCCTGTTCCCTAAGTTATCTCCATTAGCCTTTTGCTGTATTAGGGAATATTATCTCTCTGTTTTCTCCCTGCATCGAGTTTCTACTGTATAATAAACCTTTTCCACCCTTGGTCTGTATACAGTCCGTTACAGCATCCGACGTGCCTGCAGTCTCCTCGCATCAGCACTCCAAAGTATAGTCTTATTAGTCTTCATATTTTTCAGTAAAAGTGGCAAATCATAAGCAGGCTTAATTTATACATGGACTTTATGTGAGGCTTACTTTGTGGATGACACACATTCATGCTATTCCTCTCCAGTGTTCACCGTAGTGTGTCATGAGAAACATTGAGCCTGGTTTTGGTCTTCTACTTCTTTAGCTAAATGCAGTGAACTTGCATGTTGATGTTCTTCAATCTTTCATATCAGAATGTGCTCCTGTTTAGGTGTTAACTTTGCAAGTACAACTCCATTAAAGGTAACTTGTCACCTTGTAAAATGCTCCTTACCTGAAGAGAGAGGGTTAACCAGTCCTGCACAGTGTGAGAAGATTAAGTGCAACACGAGGGGAAGAGGGGAAGGAAGCTGAAACAGTAAGGAAAGGGGGAGTGGAGAATCCTAGGCATCTAATAGCACCTTGCCTCCAAAACATTCCAATATTGGTTCCACACCAATCGCTTAACAGAAACCTAAGTCCTGTATATCCCTATAGCTAGGCCCTGAATACAGAAGGGGGGGTGAGAACTACTCTGTCCCCACTGTACACTAAAGAGAAGAAGGCAAATAAGGGGGAAGCAACTTATCTTGAGCAGGCTCAGAGAGGTAACACCAAAGATCCTCCAACAGCACCAGAGAGGGCGTTTGCTGACTGCTATTGCTTCAAACCTTCAAAAGGGAAAATGTGAATATCACCAGCAACTCCCTGAAGCAGACTGGGAGTCTATAACCACCCAGGTCCAGGTGTGTCAATTAAAGTCGGAGGGAGGTTGACACTGGGTCCAAAAGTCAGAAGGATTAAGAAGGTATCCGCAATGCCAAATGCAGAGACCTTCTGCAACCAGATGCAGAGCGACTGTCATACCTGTGAAATAATCTGTAGATAAGCATTATTACAATGCTGCCCAGCCATCTTACTGAAAATGCAGCAGTGTAACTGAACACTGCCTGAAGGAATGAATAGACAGGTACAGTCATATGTTAAAGTTTGGGCACCCCTATTAATGTTAACCTTTTTTCTTTATAACAATTTTGGTTTTTGCAACAGCTATTTCAGTTTCATATATCTAATAACTGATGGACTCAGTTATATTTCTGGATTCAAATGAGGTTTATTGTACTAACAGAAAATGTGCAATCTGCATTTAAACAAAATTAGACCGGTGCAAAAGTATGGGCACCTCAACATAAAAGTGACATTAATATTTCGTAGATCCTCCTTTTGCAAAAATAACAGCCTCTAGTCCCTTCCTGTAGCTATTAATGAGTTCCTGGATCCTGGATGAAGGTATTTGTGACCATTCCTGTTTACAAAACAATTCCAGTTCAGTTAAGTTTGATGGTCGCCGAGCATGGACAGCCCGCTTCAAATCATCCCACAGATGTTCAATGATATTCAGGTCTGGGGACTGGGATGGCCATTCCAGAACATTGTAATTGTTCCTCTGCATGAATGCCTGAGTAGATTTGGAGCGGTGTTTTGGATCATTGTCTTGCTGAAATATCCATCCCCTGCGTAACTTCAACTTCGTCACTGAATCTTGCACATTATTGTCAAGAATCTGCTGATACTGAGTTGAATCCATGCGACCCTCAACTTTAACAAGATTCCCGGTGCCGCATTGGCCACACAGCCCCAAAGCATGATGGAACTTCCACCAAATTTTACTGTGGGTAGCAAGTGTTTATCTTGGAATGCTGTGTTTTTTAGCCTCCATGCAAAACGCCTTTTTGTATGATCAAGCAACTCAATCTTTGTTTCATCAGTCCACAGGACATTCTTCCAAAATGTAACTGGCTTGTCCAAATGTGCTTTTGCATACCTCAGGCGACTCTGTTTGTGGCATGCTTGCAGAAACGGCTTCTTTCGCATCACTCTCCCATACAGCTTCTCCTTGTGCAAAGTGTGCTGTATTGTTGACCGATGCACAGTGACACCATCTGCAGCAAGATGATGCTGCAGGTCTTTGGAGGTGGTCTGTGGATTGTCCTTGACTGTTCTCACCATTCTTCTTCTCTGCGTTTCTGATATTTTTCTTGGCCTGCCACTTCTGGGCTTAACAAGAACTGTACCTATGTTCTTCCATTTCCATACTATGTTCCTCACAGTGGAAACTGACAGGTTAAGTCTCTGAGACAACTTTTTGTATCCTTCCCCTGAAAAGCTATGTGGAATAATCTTTGTTTTCAGATCATTTGAGAGTTGTTTTGAGGCGCCCATGATGCCACTCTTCATAGGAGAATCAAATAGGAGAACTACTTGCAAGTGGCCACCTTAAATACCTTTTCTCATGATTTGATACACCTGGCTATGAAGTTCAAAGCTCAATGAGGTTACAAAACCAATTTAGTGCTTCAGGAAGTCAGTAAAAAGTAGTTAGGAGTGTTCAAATCAAGAAAATGATAAGGGTGCCCATACTTTTGCACCGGTCAAATTTTGTTTAAATGCAGATTGCACATTTTCTGTTAGTACAATAAACCTCATTTGAATCCAGAAATATAACTGAGTCCATCAGTTATAAGATATATGAAACTGAAATAGCTGTTGCAAAAACCAAAATTGTTATAAAGAAAAAAGGTTAACATTAATAGGGGTGCCCAAACTTTAACATATGACTGTATAATACACAGCACCAAAGTGCCAATGGTCTGTGATAATCTTTGATGATAGTTAAAGGCTGTATCACCTTTAAAGGTCAGTAAAAAATTTCAGAATATTATGTTTTAAAAGGGGGTAAATTATCCAACAACTGCAAAGGGCTCAAGAAAAAGGTGCAGCACTCCAGGAAGTGTCGGGTGCAATTGCCATTATTCAGAGTAGCCCACATGTAAAGGTAATAGGTCATTAAGCAGTCTCATTAAAATTTATCAGAACCAGAGATGAGTGAATCTTTTAAAATTCGAATTCACCAACTTTGTGGAATATTCTGAAAAAAATTGGATTTTCAATGATAAATTTGTGTGAATCTCAACACTAGAAAGCTTGTAGATGCTTGAAAAATAAATGTGAGGAGACAAGAAAGAGAACGATGCAACACTGCTGACTGTAAGAGCATATATTCTAAACTTTACGGGAGGGAACGAGAGAGGACTCCACTGGCCATAAGAGTTTACACTCTAGAGTGCAGAAGCCAGGGGCGGACCTACAGCCCCTGCAGCCTGCTCATTGAACAGAGGCCCCAGGGGAGACGGGGCCCCTCCAGCTTCCAGCACTGCATGGCTAATTCATGGCTGCCAAGTTCCAACTGTCCCGATTCCCGCTGGACAGTCCCATTTTTGACACCCCGCCGCCACGCCACTCCCCCCCATCCACCGACGCCATGCTTGCCGTCCCAGATAGAGGCACCGCAGCCTGTAATGATGTGACTGGGCTGTGTGTGTTCTGTGCACAGAGGACCTGTGAGGGGGAGGAGTCAGGGGTCACATGATCAGGGGCCTCCATGTCTATGTGGCTCAGCTGTGTGTGTTTTGTGCGCACAGGACCTGTGAGAGGGGAGGAGTCAGGGGGTCACATGATCAGGGGCCATGTCTGCCTCTGTGTCTGCCTGCACTCTGCAGGACTCTGCTGTGCTGGTTGTCATGGTGCTTGCTGGATGAGGTAAAGTTTCTGTGTGGGGCCAGGACTCGGGTTTTACAGTGTGGATGTATCAGAGCCGTGTGTGTTCGAGGTGTACGGAGCAGAGCCGTGTGTGTACGAGGTGTACGGAGCAGAGCTGCGTGTGTATGAGGTGTACAGAGTGGAGCTGCGTGTGTACGAGGTGTATGGAGCGGAGCTGTGTGTATACGAGGTGTACGGAGCAGAGCTGTGTGTGTGCGAGGTGTATGGAGCCGTGTGTGCGAGGTGTACGGATTGGAGCTGTGTGCATACGGGGTGTATGGAGCAGAGCCACGTGTGTACGAGGTGTTTGGAGCAGAGCCATGGGTGTACGGAGCAGAGCCAAGTGTGTATGAGGTGTACAGAGCGGAGCCGCACGTGTACGAGGTGTACGGAGCGGAGCCCCGTGTGTATGAGGTGCACGGAGTGGAATCGCATGTGTACAAGGTGTACAGAGTGGAGCCGCATGTGTACGAGGTGTACAGAGCGGAGCAGTGCGTGTGTACAGGGCGTACGGAGCAGAGTCGCGTGTGTACGGGGCGGAGCCGCACGTGTACGAGGTGTACAGAGCGGAGCCACGTGTGTACGAGGTGTACGGAGTGGAGCCGCGTGTGTATGGGGTATGCGGAGCTGTGTGTGTACGGAGTGGAGCCATATGTGTACTGGATGTACGGAACGGAGCCAAGTGTGTACAAGGCATACAAAGTGGGCTTTTCCAACGGACACAGGAGTACACGGCAGAGCCCCGAGGAGCACTTTAAAACTCGCACATGACGTTCCACCGGAAATGATGTGCTGGAAGCGGACCGGAAATGAGGTAATTTCATGAGAAGATTTTGACGGAACCAGACATACTTCAGATTCATCACCATGTCCTCCTCCGACAGCGTGGACAGCAAGATCGCCTTGGAATCAGGGATGCTGGCCATGTGAGCGGATCATGATATGTCCTGCACCGGGAGGCTCAGGTGGGCATTACAATGGGAGCCAGGCTGCTATCGTATCTTTATAGAATCTTTCTTTCTTTCTCTGTTTCTTTCTTTCTCTGTTCTTTCTTTCTGTTTCTTTCTCATTCTCTGTTCTGTCTTTCCCTCTCTTTTTCTCTCTCTCTCTTCTTTCTCTCTCTAATCTTTCTTTTCTTTCTCTCTTTCTCTGTTCTTTCTTTCCCCTCTTTCTTTCTCTGTTCTTTCTTTCTTTCTCTCTTTACTTCTTTCTTTCTCTCTGTTCTTTCTCTGTGTCTCTCTGTTCTTTCTTCCCCCTCTTTCTTTCTCTCTCTGTTCTTTCTTTCTTTCTTTCCCTGTTATTTCTTCCCCTCTTTCTTTCTCTCTATCGCTCTGTTCGTTCTTTCCCCTCTTTCTTTCTTTTTCTCTCTGTTCTTTCTTTCTTTCTTTTTCTTTCGGTCTCTCTATTCTTTCTTTCTTTCCCCTCTTTCTTTCTTTCGCTCTCCCTCTGTTCTTTTTTCTGTACCCTCTTTCTTTCTTTCTCTGTTCTTTCTTTCCCCTCTTTCTCTCTCTCTGTTCTTTCTCTCTCTCTGTTCATTTTTGCAGTCCCCACTTTCTTTCTCTCTGTGTTCTTTCTTTCTTTTTCTCTGTTCTTTCTTTATTTCCCCTCTTTATTTTTCTCTGTTCTTTCTTTCTCTCTCTCTGTTCTTTCACTCTCTGTTCTTTCTTTCCCCTCTTTCTTTCTCTCTCTCTGTTCTTTCTTTCGCTCTCTGCTCTTTCTTTCCCCCTTTCTTTCTCTCTGTTCTTCTTTCTCTCTCTGTTCTTCTCTCTGTTCTTTCTCTCTCTGTTTTTTCTTTCTCTCTCGCTCTCCTTTCTTTTTCTCTCTTTCTGTCTTTCTTTCTCTATTTTCTTTTTTCTCTCTCTCTGTTTTCTTTCTCTCTTTTACTTAGTACCAGTCAGTGTGCCCACAGTACCAGCCACTTTGCCCATAATGTCAGCCACTATGCCCCTAAAAGCAATCAGTTGATCAGCAGTGCTAAATAGGTGCGGCTGGGCGTGGACATGCATGTGACTAGTTGCAAAATGGGAGTGGTCGGGGCGTGGCATAAAACTTGCGCCACAGCTTTTGTCCCTCTTTCCCATCTTCAAAAGTTGGGAGGTATGCTAATTATTTACCTATTCAAATTTACCATGTGGAGCGCTGCAGAGCCGAGGCACAAGGAGGAGAGCAGCGCTGCGGGAGCGGTCCTGAGAGTGCGAGCGCCGATGCAGAGGAGCCAGCCCTGAGGTGAGATCAGCATCAGTGCTGTGCTGCGCTGCCACTGTGGGGGAGGAGAGGAGGATACAGACTGACTGTCACTCACTTGCGTGTGGCACCAGCCGGACGGTGGCTGCAGCCGCAGCGCCAGCGTCAGTGTGTGTCTGTGAAGTCACTGCGTGCCGTGCCCCATAACTAAATGTTGCAGCTCAGGAAAGTGCGGACAGTGGATGGATCCTCTTGGTCTGGCCTGCCCTGCCTGCTCCAGGTAAGAGTACCAGAGCTAAGCAGGACTGAAGGACTGGGACCGAGGCAGGCATGATTTTGGGGGGCTCCTGGCGGAGAACTGAAGCACGGCAGGCATGATTTTTGGGGGCTCCTTCCTGGGGGAGAACTGAAGCATGGCCTGGCTGCTCATGAATGGGGGGCCCCTGGCCTGGGGAGAAGGGAAGCATGGCCTGGCTGCTCATGAATGTGGGGGCCCCTGGCCTGGGGAGAACTTGCAGCATGGCTTGGCTGCTCATGAATGGGGGGCCCCTGGTCTGGGGAGAAGCATGGCCTGGCTGCTCATGAATGGGGGGCCCCTGGCCTGGGGAGAACTTGAAGCATGGCCTAGTTGCTCATGAATGGGGGGCCCCTGGCCTGGGGAGAAGCATGGCCTGGCTGCTCATGAATTGGGGGGCCCCTGGCCTGGGGAGAAGCATGGTCTTGGCTGCTCATGAATGGGGGGCCCCTGGGGAGAAGCATGGCTGCTCATGAATGGGGGGGGCCCTGGGGGAGGCCCACATAGGGGGAGAAGCAGCATAAACTGGGGGAGCCACATGGGGAGATGCAGCATAAACTGGGGGGCCACATAGGGCGAGAAGCACTATGCCAAAAGTAGACCGCATATGGGGGAGAGCATTATGAAACAAAGGGAAATGGGGGTGCCTATATATATTACCTGGAGGCTGTCTTGGGCTATATATGTTATTTAGAGGCTATGCTGGGCTGGAGGCTGTGGTGGGCTGTATATAATACCTGAAGGCTGTGCTGGGCTGTATATATTACCTGGAGGCTGTGGTGGGCTGTATATATTACCTGAAGGCTGTGCTGGGCTGTATATATTAACTGGAGTGGAGGCTATGCTGGGCTGTATATCACCTGGAGGCTGTGGTGGGCTGTATATATTATCTGAAGGCTGTGCTGGGCTGTATATATTAACTGGAGGCTGTGCTGAGCAGTATATATTAACTGGAGGCTGTGCTGGGCTGTATATATTACCTGGAGTCTGTGCTGGGCGCTGTATATATTACCTGAAGGCTGTTGCTGGACTGTATATATTAACTGGAGGCTATGCTGGGCTGTATATGCTATTTGGATGCTGTGCTGGGCTGTATATATTAACTGAAGGCTATGCTGGGCTATATCCAATATTTTATTTGGAGGCTGTGCTGGGCTGTATATATTAATAACTAGAGGCAATGCTGGGCTAGTGGGCTATATATTTTATTTGGAGGCTGTGCTGGCCTGTATATATAATTTGGAGGCTGCAACTGGCAAATAGTAAATACAGCCCAGCAGCACCCTACAGATATTATATCCAGCCCTGCATAGCCTCAATATTAGATAACAACAAATAACAAATAACTTTGTTGCCCTATGAAGGGCGGGGGGGGCCCGAAAAATTTCTTGCACAGGGGCCCACTACAGTCTGTGTCCGCCCCTGCAGAAGACAAAGGGTTATTTAACCAAGCTGATCATAAGAGCTTCCACTCTACAGGAGAAAGAGGGTTAGATGTCCCTGCATACCATAAAAGCTTACACTCTCTACAGGTGAAAAAGACAGGACCCTGCTGACCACAAGAGCATACATTCTACAGAAAAGAGAGACTTGACCAGTGACTCTTGAGATGGAAAACAACTCTGCTGTGCAAACTGTGCCCTGCTGAGAACTGCTGATCTATGATGGACCAGGTACTGACTGCTCGTACAAAGTATGATAATCCATGAGACATCATAACTGCAGGACATGGCCGCACAAAGCCCATTCACTCAATAAATACACTAGACTAACAGATTGGCATAAAAAGTGGCCATGATGTTTATTTTTGGGTTACATAGTCAATTAATAAATAAGTCCATTCAAAAAATACCATAACAGTTAATCATATTTCCAATACCATATCCAATCCACCCAATTAATGGGCGATTTCCCCACAAAAAGAACATCACGACAAAGAAAAAAAAACAGCTATGAAATAGGGAGGGCGGGTGGGATCTTCTTATCTTCAGTCAGTGACGAAGTGCCAGAGTGTAAACAAATGGAATTATTTATAGAAACAACCTGAGCCTGCCAAAAGATAACTGACCAATCACATTTGTTCAAAAAAGGGCGCCAAGAACCAGCAAAAAACAGTTCAGCTTGTTACTGTCCATAGCAAAAACTCCCCATATGAACTTCATATGACCTTTTTATTAACCCCATAAAGGCTTAACGTTAAATAAAGCCAATTAAGGGCCTATGCAGCCATGAGTTCCCCCCTTTATTGTTTTTCCTGACAGCGGAGGGGGGCTGACATGGCCGCACAAAGCCCATTCACTCAATAAATACACTAGACTAACAGATTGGCATAAAAAGTGGCCGTGATGTTTATTTTTGGGTTACATAGTCAATTAATAAATAAGTCCATTCAATAAATACCATAACAGTTAATCATATTTCCAATACCATATCCAATGCACCCAATTAATGGGCGATTTCCCCACAAGCCAAGACTCAACAAGTCATGGCCCCCCAAAACAACACAGCCACTTCTCGACCATTGCCTGCAAATTTAAATTAAAGATATCCAAGCCAATATCGGATAGATGAACTTGGTCGCTCCTATAGAGCCCGGGGACAAAGCCTTCCAAGTCTTCATGCCTAAATGAGAACCAGCCTATCAGGGGTAAAAACTTTCATATACTCCTATTTACCCTTTTACAAATCTTATCCAAGAAAGAAAATTTATTCTAAAACCATACCAGTATGGGGATGATCTCGGAAAAGACAAAACTAGTCTGTGGGAAAGACTGCTTCAAGCTTGTGATGTCAGATCTTAAGAAAGCTAACAAATCCAAAGTCCTGACCTTACCGAGATCATTACCAGGCACATGGAATATTACCAGATCCGGGTAAGGAAACTTGCGACAGCATTTCTTTAACTCAGGAACGAAATTTCCCCAACGCATCCCGCGAATACCGTGGCAAAAAATTTGAATGTTAGCAGGGTTAAAAGACAGATTTTCAGTATAAGGCCGCTGGACGGCCCTCTTCTGAGCCCAGTAAACAAAAGAGTGACTGATGATCCAAACTACCAACGGACCTACAATAAATAAGAAATTAGTAAACATATAATTCATGTCTAAGGCTGGTTTCACACTTGCGGTTTTTTTGCGCTGTTTTTTAGCGCAAAAAAAAGCATGTGTTTTTTTCCCCTATACTTTAACATGGGTGCGCATAGGTGCGCATACACATGCGTTTGTACACATTTGTATGCGCATGCGGTTTTTTGTAGTGTGCGCTCGGGTGCACAAAATGCATCCTGTTGCATTTTTTGTGCGTCCGACTTGCCCCCAAAAAACGCATGCTCACGCAATGCGTTTTTTTACAGCAAAACACCCATTATAGTCTATGGGTGCGCATACGTGCGCATTGTAATGCGCACGTATGCGCAAAAAACGCACCAAAACCCGCAAAAAACGCACACAAATGCATGATGCGTTTTTTTCATGCGTTTGTGTGCGCAAAAAACATGCAGCAAAAAACGTGCTGCCTCTGTAGCCGCTCCTATTCTGAAGGAATGAGATGTTATATACAAGTGACCTTTTCCGAGGAAACGCAAACACTTTTTAAGGATGCAATTAAATTGAAAAATGGTTGCAGGAGATGAGTCCCTATGCACAAAAAGGGGGCCTGGAGCACAGGACCTCAAAGAAATTCATGTCTTAGTGGTGTTTATGGGCAAATAGAGGGATCCGAAAAACTTTTCAATTCTAACCTAGAACCCCTTCCCAGCTGGTCAGTTTTAGACTTCCGTATGAAAACAAATAGAGTCGAATCCTGTAAGCTGATGTTGGTTAAGAGAAGACCGGAAGGTTTGGATTTCTTAGCGAGACCAATTCACTAATACGGAGAGCCCCAAAAAAAGCAATTGAAAATGCCGAACGAAAAAGAGATGATGCAAATATGTTTATGCATACCGAGTCTAAAGATAAGCAGAGTTCCCTTAAAAGAGGATGGGATATAGGCCGACGGGAGTGAGGCTGAAAACTACCTTTCCTAAAACCCTTTAGAAATTGCTTAATAGGAAAAAATCCTGTTAGGGGAGGGTTGCCCCACAGTTTTTAAAAAAAATGATATCCCCGCAAAATATTTTGCCGCCGCTGAAAAGGATAAACCGTTATGTACCAAGGATGCTGCGAATTGCAGACCTGCAGTGGGGGTGGAATGCATAAAATCGAGGTTATGCCTATTACAAAATTCAATCCAGTGAAACCATGCGGCTGAATATTCAGCCCATGATCTCTTTGATAGAGACTGTTCAATAAAATGCGGAATTAAATTGCTACAGTGTTCCAAACTGCTGGAGGGCAGGGCGTAGGATCCGTGTCCGCGTTGGGAACCTGGTGGTAAAAATTTGACCAATGACCAAGGCACAGAAATTTAGCAAGCATAGCTTTCCTACTAGTACCAAGTTTCGCTTTAATCCAAATATTATGCTTCAGGCACATTAAAACCAACTGTCTTAGAATCTTAGAAAGCCATAAATTTTTTGAGCATAAGGTATTGATGGAAAAAACTACACCTTGGCTAGAGGACAGGAAGGTTAATCTATGGTTCTGTAAAAAGGAACCCCATAGATAGATAGCCAAATAAATTGAAAAAAGCTCTGAAAATACCACATTCTTGGTAATGTTGCAGTGTAACCAGGATCCAGGCCAATGTGCAATTGTCCAGTGTGATAAAAAAATAATTGCGCATCCTGAGAAATTGTCGCTTGTGTAAAGAAGAGGCAATGAATCAGCAAAAATGAAAATAGATTGTAAACAGGATCTGCCGTTGAAATCTGAGAGGAATGAAAGCCAAATTTTTATATCTTCTCTCATGTCAGAAGAGACCCTGATGTGAGAATTTGGGGAAGAGAAACCCTTTGTTGTGTCATATAGACGCCTAGAGAAAACTCTGCCAATAGGGATAACTCGAAGGGCAAAGGTAAGCAATCCCATAGCTGATTGCAACTCTTTAAGAGTGACCTTCTCTTTTGATAAGATACTGGTAAGGGCTTCATAGAGGTTTAGCACTTTTTCAACAGGGAGACTACATTCCAGACTCTCAGAATCCAAGGTGATACCCAAAAATTCAATGGAGTGAGAAGGAAATACAGACTTATCGTTGGCAATAGGAACACCAAAGTAAGAACACATATCCAGAAAGGTGTGGAGTGTACGTGAGCATGCTTGAGATTTTGCTGGACCTACAAAAAGAAAATCATCCAGATCGTGCAACACACCGGCACCTATGCAACTATGCAATTAGACTCCAACACCCATTGCAAGAAAGTTGAAAAGCTTTCAAAATAAAAACAGGATAGGGAAAATCCCATAGGTAAACATTTATTGAAAAAATATTCATTTTCAAAGAAAAAACCCAAGGAATTAAATCCATCAGGGTTAACGGGAAGAATTCTGAAAGCAGACTTAATGTCGGACTTAGCCAACAGGGCGTTTTTACCAAATGTCCGCAATAACTCTATGGCTGAGTCAAAAGAGGAGTAACTCACTGAGCAAAGTGTCTTGTCCACCTCGTCATTTACTGAAAAACCCTTCGGGTAAGACAAGTAGTGAATTAAACGAATTGACCCCACCTCTTTTTTTGGCACAACGCCCAGTGGGGAAACCCTAAAGTTAGGAATCGGCGGCGATAGAAATGGGCCAGCCACCCTCCCCAGAAGAACAAAACCGTTGGCACAACCCTGAGAATTGTAGGTGGTGCCCAAGTAGGATCCCAATCCGTGAACTAAATATATATAAACTTGGCACACACCAAAGGTTTCTGATGCATCAGAAACCTTTGGTGTGTGCCAAGTTTATATATATTTACCCTCCCCAGAAGGACCTCCTGAAAAAATTTTTCCCTAGCTACCTCAGGAAAAATAGATAGAGATAACAAATTTTTGGATAATTTACAACCATAGCCTCTGAAACGTGGAACGAAAAAAACAAACGTGAAGCCATTAAACAAAAGCTGACTAATCTCCCGATTTTTGTAGCTGTTTACCCAAAACAGCATGTTTTCCAGCTTCACTGGAGTCTGTGCCTTTTGGTACAAAATCCTTGGAAGGAAGTTGTTGAGAGGCCTGCTTCTTGAAACATTTTGACACTGGGTGAGCGTTACCACAGAAGGAACACTCATGTCTAAATC
Organism: Dendrobates tinctorius; assembly: GCF_039654945.1. Lineage (NCBI taxonomy): Eukaryota > Metazoa > Chordata > Amphibia > Anura > Dendrobatidae > Dendrobates > Dendrobates tinctorius. The sequence goes on along the minus strand of NW_027361684.1, from coordinate 65,095,271 downwards.
TACAGCTATTGCTCCATTTACAGGTGGAGTCATTAAAGGCAAAGCAGAAACCCCTTTTTTGGGCAGGAAATGTTGACTGTTTATTAAGGAAAGCAAAAACCCTTTAGTCATTATATGGCGTATGGAGGGAAGAAAAAACTATCCCCCAAGGCCAAAATGATGCATAAACTCAAACAATGGAGTGAATATCAGGAGAAAACATAGAGCAAGCAATATAAAAAATTATATTCAATTTTATTCAAGTAAAGTACTACAAAAGACATATATCTATAGAGATGTGCGATTGTGGACAAAGACAGATAGTATCCGCATACAGTATCCCAAACCTCCAAATAGGGAAAAATTCCCGGACCATGTCCCAAGGAAGTACAAAAAATTCCCACAATAAGAAATTGTGGCCCCCAGGCACAGTGGCCTAAGCTAGACATTAGTAAGGGGCATCATTATAGTAGAACAGGCCGCAATGAGTAAGCGGCAAAAAAACAATGGGGAAGAAAAAGACCCCCAAGGGGCGCTTACCAGGAATGGAGGAGAGGGAAAGGGCTGTACCACCCCCGACGCGCGTTTCGCGGCGTCTCAGGCCGCTTTCTCAAGAGGGATATCCTTCTTGAGAAAGCGGCCTGAGACGCCGCGAAACGCGCGTCGGGGGTGGTACAGCCCTTTCCCTCTCCTCCATTCCTGGTAAGCGCCCCTTGGGGGTCTTTTTCTTCCCCATTGTTTTTTTGCCGCTTACTCATTGCGGCCTGTTCTACTATAATGATGCCCCTTACTAATGTCTAGCTTAGGCCACTGTGCCTGGGGGCCACAATTTCTTATTGTGGGAATTTTTTGTACTTCCTTGGGACATGGTCCGGGAATTTTTCCCTATTTGGAGGTTTGGGATACTGTATGCGGATACTATCTGTCTTTGTCCACAATCGCACATCTCTATAGATATATGTCTTTTGTAGTACTTTACTTGAATAAAATTGAATATAATTTTTTATATTGCTTGCTCTATGTTTTCTCCTGATATTCATTCTGTTTATTAAGGAACTGACGTTGAGGGAGCATGACATTGATCCATAAACCCACATCCTTCAGCCCCCAGTGAACCTCTGTGTGTACGGCTAATTTTTGATGGAAGGCTTCGTCGTAGCTGAGCCATGCGGTGACTCTGAAATTTCTATAAGCCTCCAAGATTATGTCTACATGCTGAAATAGCTTGCTACAGAGATTTGGGAACCTCTCGCCGAGAACAGCTGCGTAGATTGCAAAAGCCTGAACCCAATTGTTGAAAGATCTTGAGGAAAAACGCTTAGAGTCATCTGAGTCAGGCTTATCCTTGTCAGCTCTACCCAGCTGTTCTCTGCGAGAAAGCAAAGAAAACAAATCCACATACTTATTTTCCCAAATCAGCTCTTTTGTAGATGAAGATAAGTGAAAGCCTAAAGGAGACAGCTCACAGGTCAGAGCTTCTTTAAATGGATTATGAGGGGTTAAATTATCCCTGAGAGCAGGCTGATCCACTTCAATGCTAGTAGAGGCTGAGGGGGCAGGGACACTAAAAGAATCACCCAATGCCTCAGCAAGTACATCCCTAATGACAGACTTAAGATTAACTCTTTGGGAGACAAGCAGGCGAACATTGAGGTTCTCACCCCTTCCTGAAAAGTCCTCCTGTGGGTCTTGGTCCGGTGAGCAGCCAGCCCTCAGACCCTGATTAACAGGGGAGTGCAGCCGCTGTAAGGTAGAAGCCAAGTCCTCCTCTGCATTCCTGCTCTGATAAGGCTGGAGGTTTGCAGGCGACCGGAGATTTCTGCTAGTAGAAGCCGACGTTGGGACCGGTGGAGGGGCAGTACAGACTACCGCTGCAGCGCTTTACGGCTGCGGCGTGTGTTCACCCCGGCGGCAGCCAGAGATGACGCTGGCGGTGAGACCTGACGAGTCCGGCTGAAGTCTCGCAATGGGCTCCGGGACTTCCTGGTTGGAGGGCGGACGGAAGACAAGCGTGCTTCCTGAGCGCGGCTGGAGGATCTCTGCGGCATCCCTGGAGGGGTGAATACTGCCCGGGGTCTCCTCACCCTCGGGGCGCTGCTTGAACATGAAGGGGAGATAATGACTTGACACAGAGGCTGAACCTGGGGGCATGGTTCAAGGGGGTGGGAGGCAGCCTCCGGAGCTGCCGAGGGAGGTTCTATAGCCAGACAGCTCCTCAGCCAAGCCTCGCCATCCCTGTCCCCAGCCCTGGCGAGAATATGCTGCAGCAAGTCTTCCATGAGGTAATCTTCAAATCTTCTTATCTTCAGTCAGTGACGAAGTGCCAGAGTGTAAACAAATGGAATTATTTATAGAAACAACCTGAGCCCGCCAAAAGATAACTGACCAATCACATTTGTTCAAAAAAGGGCACCAAGAACCAGCAAAAACCAGTTCTAGCTTGTTACTGTCCATAGCAAAAACTGCCCATATGGACTTCATATGACCTTTTTATTAACCCCATAAAGGCTTAACATTAAATAAAGCCAATTAAGGGCCTATGCAGCCATGAGTCCCCCCCTTTATTGTTTTTCCTGATGGCGGGGGGGGGTGCTGACATTATGGTGAAGCCTGCGCAGCAATGAAAAATGATATTAGCTCAGTTTCTGATGCTTTAACAGTGTGGGAAACAGTGGGGGGCAAGTTGTTTTTTTTTGTGAAACATGAATTGAATCTCAAAATGTTTGAATTTTCATGAAACCCCAAATTTCAGGAAATTTAGCTCGAACTCAATGCGCCTCTGGTCAATCTGCTCATCTCTATTCAGGACTAATACCAAATTACCAAATAATCAATGCTGATGATGTGGGGACTCCTGTATAGAGTTGAGCGACTTTTGTTTTTTTAGGGTCGCGTTTCGTTTCGTGAAACCCGACTTTTCCAAAAGTCGGGTCGAGCGAGATCGTCCGATTATAGGAAAAAGTCGGGGTCGTCCCGAAACACGAAACCCAATGTAAGTCAATGGGGAATAAAAGTCGGCAGTGAGAGGAGGACAGGAAACACACCTACAGTGCCCATTTGAATGCCAAAAGCATCAATTCTTCTTTCTTAAGCTTGTCAACCTTAACTAACTTCATAATACAAGTTACTCACTGAAAAATGGGGGTTATTTGGCTAAAGTTGTGGGGGGGGAGGGCTGGCTGCAGGTTTTCATGTGCCCTGGGTGAAAGAGCGCCCCTTTAACACATACCACAACTCATCATGCTCCGATACGGCAGAGAAATAGCGGTATAGTACAATGAAAAATACCTCACTTTTTACATCTCATGACGAGGCCCATCTATTTCTCCATACAGAATCATTGGTCCCATATGATGTTTTAAACAGTATATGATGAGCTCCACATAATGCTACAGTATATGTTGGTCCCCATGGATGAAGCTCCACTGTCTTATGGGCCCAAATAATGCTCCAAACATAATGGGCCCCATTTCTAATGCTCTAGTGTATAATGGGCCCTGTAAATGCTGCTCCAGTGTCTAATGTCCACCTTTGGAATGTTCCAGTGTATGGTGGGCCCCATCTATCATTCTCCAGAGTATAGTGCTCCCCAAAAATTGCTGTCCCAACATTGAAAACAATCAAATAAGTCTCCTCGCTAGGGAATCCCTGTACTTGTCTGGACAGGTGCTGTAGCTTGCTTAACAGCTCGCCAGCCGTTCTCACGCCCAGTATGGATTACACGTGATTGCACAAAGGTGAGAAAGGGTACCGTATCCCCAGATAACATGTATGGATAGCGTACACATTCAAAATATATGTCTCAGGAGGCAGGCTCAGACGGTGTTAGGCCCAGTATGGATTGCACGTGATTGCACAAAGGTTAGAAAGGGTACCGTATCCCTGGATAACATGTATGGATAGCGTACACATTCAAAATATATGTCTATACAGCATGAGGCAGGCTCAGACGGTGTTAGGCCCAGTATGGATTGCACGTGATTGCACAAAGGTTAGAAAGGGTACTGTATCCCTGGATAACATGTATGGATAGCGTACACATTCAAAATATATGTCTCAGGAGGCAGGCTCAGACGGTGTCAGGCACAGTATGGATTTGACGGCCCAGATTACACAGCGGAGGAGCAGGGAGAGGTAAAGATTGCAAATGCTGGGGCCCTGCCCAAGCAAGGGGGGCCCACTCGTGGGCGTCGGTACTGGCACTGGGCCCCTCATAGTACAGCGGTGTGTCTGACGGCGGGTGTGCACCACCACCGTCAGAGACACTTGATTGCACTATGAGGGACCCTGTGCCAGTGCCCGCGCCCAAGAGTCGGCCTACCCACCTGTCCAGGGCAACGGCACTCGCATGGTGTCGTGCGGTAGGTGGTGACCCCGGCCATGGGGGGGAGGCAGCACAGTTAGGGAGTTTTAGAAAGTGGCATATGTTGATGTTGGACATTCAGCTGATGCAAAAGGCGAAATAGGTGAAGTACCAGGAAGAGGTGGACCAAAGCAAGCCATTTTTCTGTCACCCTATGTGTCATCAGGGGAAGGTGGGACAAAATCCTTGGAAACCCATGCGTGGTTCATTTTAATGAAGGTTAGATCATCCACATTTTGGGTTGACAGACGGGTCCTTTTTTCTGTCAGGATTGATCCAGCTGCACTGAAGACTCTTTCCGATAGCACACTTGCAGCTGGGCAAGCGAGCTCCTGTAAGGCATATTGTGCCAATTCAGGCCAGGTGTCCAGTTTAGCGGCCCAATAGTCAAAGGGGAATGACCTGTGTGGGAGAACATCGATATGGGAGGAAAAGTAGTTTGTAACCATAGTTGACAACTGCTGTCTCCTGTCACTTTCCATCGATGCAGTATTACCAGTTGTGTGAGCGGTATTTGAAAAATCAGTCCACAACATTGTCATGAAACCCCTGTCTCCAACGCCACTTCTGCTGTGTGCACCACGAACACCTCTGCCAAGCTGCCCCCGGCCCGTACGGCTCGTGTGAGAACCATCACCGCTGCTGTGTGCTGGGAATGCCTCAAGCAACCGATTTACCAGAGTTGCTTGTTTATTAGCCAATATTAGGTCAAGGTTCTCCTGTGGCATGATGTTTTGTAATTTGCCTTTATAGCGTGGATCCAGGATGCTGGCCAACCAGTAGTCGTCATCGTTCATCATTTTGGCAATGCGGGGGTCCCTTTTTAGGATCCGAAGGCATAATCTGACATGTGGGCCAATGTTCCCGGTGTCAATGATGCACTGCGAGTGCTGGTTGGAGGAGCACTTTCTGGCAAATCCACATCCCTCCAGTCACGCACAAACCCTGTACCATACCTTGCCACGCCAACATTTTCACTTGCCCCACGAGATGCATCCTCCTCCCCTAAGTAATCATCCCCATCATCCTCCTCCTCCTCCTCTTCTTCCTCCACCTCGTCCAGGAGAGGTCCCTGAGCAGACAATGGCTGAATGTCATCAAGGATTCCCTCCTCCTCTTCCTCCTCATCAACATTGGCTGCAGACACCTGCTCCTTAAGGTGCGTCAAAGTTTGCATGAGCAGACGCATAAGTGGGATGCTCATGCTTAGGATGGGGTCGTCTGCGCTTACCAGCCGTGTGCATTCCTCAAAACACTGAAGGACTTTACAAAGGTCTTTCAGCTTCGACCACTGCACACCTGTCAACTCCATGTCTGCTCTCAAAGTGCCTGGCCGTGTATCCTCCCACAAATGCATTATGGCCTGCCTCTGCTCGCACAGCCTCTCCACCATGTGCAGGGTGGAGTTCCACCTTGTTGCAATGTCGATAATGAGGCAGTGGTTGGGAAGGTGGAGCAATCGCTGCAGCTTCTGCATACGAACGGAGTGTACAGGCGACCGGCGGATGTGCGCGCACAGTCTTCGCATCTTCTGGAGCAGGGCTGTTAACTCCGGATAATTTTTGAGGAAGCACTCCACCACCAGGTTCAAGGTGTGAGCCAAGCAAGGTATGTGGCTGAGTTTTGAAAGGGCTATGGCTGCCACAAAATTACGGCCGTTATAACTAACTACCTTGCCTGCCTCAAGATGTACACTGCCCAGCCATGACTCAGTTTGTCGCTTCAAGTACTCGGCCAGCACCTCGGCGGTGTGTCTGTCGCCCAAACACATCATCTGCAACACAGCCTGCTGACGCTTTCCACTAGCTGCTCGATAGGGGGACACATCGTGTGCAACAGTGGCAGCTGCAGATGGAGTGCTCGTACGACTGCGCTCTGTGGACGAGCTTTCGCTTCTGGAGGAGGAGGAGGGTCGAATGCCTACAGCCAACTGTTTCCTATACCGTGGGCTAGGCAGCACTGTCCCACCACCGCTGTCCCCTGTGGACCCTGCATCCACCACATTAACCCAGTGTGCAGTGATGGACACGTAACGGCCCTGGCCATGCCGACTGGACCATGCATCAGTTGTGAGGTGCACCTTTCCGCTCACTGACTGCTTGAGTGCATGGACAATGCGGTCTTTCACATGATGGTGGAGGGCTGGGATGGCTTTGCGAGAGAAGAAGTGGCGACTGGGTAGGTCATAGCGTGGTACTGCATAGGCCATGAGTTCGCGGAAAGCTGTGCTTTCCACCAACCGAAAGGGCATCATCTCAAACGAGATTAGTTTGGCAATGTGGGCGTTCAAACCCAGTGTACGCGGATGAGAGACTGAGTACTTTCTTGACCTACTCATAGTGTCTGGGAGGGTGAGCTGGACTTGAGAGCTGCATATAGTGGAAGTAGCGGTGGACAGGGCGGACTGAGAGAGGGTTGATGATGGTGATGGAGTTGGTGTTCTTTCTGATGGCCTAGAATCAGTCTTTCATTGATATAACAGTGGGATTCCCTGACTGCTGTGGCCTTGCAACGACACCTCAACATTTGCTGCTGTGCTAACCGGTGGGCTTACAGTGGGGGAAACAATGTAGCGTTGCTGACTACCTTCGTTGTGATCAGTTGCACATGTGGCACTTGAGGTTTGGTGTTGTGTCCACGCTTGCAAGTGCATGCTGGTTAAATGTCTAAGCATGCAACTGGTATTCAAATTTTTCAGATTTTTCCCTCGGCTAAAGGTCTTTGCGCACTTCTTACAGATAACCTTGGCCTGATCATGAGGATTTTGTTCAAAAAAGTGCCACACTGCACTCTTCCTACTTTGGCAGACATTTTGCGGCCTAGCACGCTGTGATCTTTTGACCCTCTGACAAGCTGTCCAGCAACTCTTTTGATGTTTGGAACCTGTCTTTGGAGTGCTCCGGGCCTGCCAGATAACAGCTGTTGCGATGTCGATGTCTGCTGTGGATGCTCCTCATCTGAGCTATTGGAAGCAGCACCCTGCCAATGCCAATCTGGGTCAACAACTGGGTCATCCATCACCTCCTCTTCTATGTCATGTGCACCTTCCTCTGTGTCACCGTGTATGGTGGTATAGTGTGCGGGAAGGGGCACCTGAGTCTCATCAGGGTCAGAATCTGGCTCTGTACACTGCGAGGACAATGTAGTGCTCTGAGTGAATGTACCAGCAGAATCATCAATCAGCGGCTGTGCATCAGTGCACTCCATGTCAGATTCATCTTGGCCTGGGTAATTCACCATTTGACTTGATAATCCAGGCATGGTATGTGAAAACAGCTCCATGGAGTAATCAGTAGTATGGCCTGCGTCATCCTTCAATCTTGGTTGGGGTGAAGGACACAAGGAAAGGTGTGGTTCATGAACATGAGCCTCCAATGACGACTCAGTGCTTTTACTTTTTACAACTGAAGAAGAGGAGGCGATAGAGCTGGAGGTTGAGTCAGCAATGTAAGACAAAACTTTTTCCTGATGCTCTGGCTTTAAAAGCGGTTTGCCAACTCCTAGAAAACTAAGCATTCGAGGCCTTATGTAGCCAGACGATGACGCAGGCTCAACACCTCCTGCATTCGGTCCTATTTTGCTCTTGCCACTACCATCAGATCCACCACCAACACCATCATTACCAGCTGCCAACCCCCGCCCAATTCCACGGCCTCTTCCACCAGTTTTCCTCATTTTTGGTAGAAATGTAGACAAAATCCAACAAACTATATAGTAATGTAAAACAAGGTACAAGTTGTCTATAGGACAGGGGAGATTTTGAATTTCTGCAGACACTTGTGGACACTGGACACTTTTGGATTGTGTGAGGCCCACTGATATCTGAGCGCTATGTGACAGGCTCGATGGCACAGCTGTGACAAAAGTGACGAGAGGATAAGGGAGATTTTGAATTTCTGCACACACTTGTGGACACTGGACACTTTTGGATTGTGTGAGGCCCAATGAATATCTGAGCGCTATGTGACAGGCTCGATGGCACAGCTGTGACCAAAGTGACTAGAGGATAAAGGAGATTTTGAATTTCTGCACACACTTGTGGACACTGGACACTTTTGGATTGTGTGAGGCCCAATGAATATCTGAGCGCTATGTGACAGGCTCGATGGCACAGCTGTGACAAAAGTGACGAGAGGATAAGGGAGATTTTGAATTTCTGCAGACACTTGTGGACACTTTTGGATTGTGTGAGGCCCACTGATATCTGAGCGCTATGTCACAGGCTCGATGGCACAGCTGTGACAAAAGTGACGAGAGGATAAGGGAGATTTTGAATTTCTGCACACACTTGTGGACACTGGACACTTTTGGATTGTGTGAGGCCCAATGAATATCTGAGCGCTATGTGACAGGCTCGATGGCACAGCTGTGACCAAAGTGACTAGAGGATAAAGGAGATTTTGAATTTCTGCACACACTTGTGGACACTGGACACTTTTGGATTGTGTGAGGCCCACTGATATCTGAGCGCTATGTCACAGGCTCGATGGCACAGCTGTGACAAAAGTGACTAGAGGATAAGGGAGATTGGATTGCTTTTAAAAAAGCAGTTTGCGGAGCAGTGGGTAAACAGCAATGCAGGAATGTCAGGAAGCCTTAGAAGGCAGCCCAACAACCAACACCACTGATACACCACTATATAGCCTCCCCTTGCACTGCACACACAGTGACTGGTGTGTTGTACAGGCCAAATCGCTAGCAGCAGAAGCAGTTTTTTTGTCTTCTTCCCTGCCTAACGCTCTCCCTACAGAATCAGCAGCAACCTCTCCCTATACTGATATCGGCAGAAGTAAGATGGCGGTCGGCGTGCACGCCCTTTTATACCCCCTGTGACGCCCACCAAAGCAAGCCAATCACTTGCATGCCCTTCTGAAAGATGGTGGTGACCCCTGCCTATGTCATCACGTTGCCCACAGTGTCCGTGGATCCTGATTGGCTGAAAAAGAGCGCAAAACAAACTTTTGAAACGCGACTTTGGCGCGTAAGTCGCCGACCTCGTGGCCGACCTCATCCTAGGGTCGGGTTTCGTTTCATGAAACCCGACTTTGCCAAAAGTCGGCGACTTTTGAAATTTTTCGACCCATTTCGCTCAACTCTACTCCTGTACCATTTCCTACATCTTATTGGACAGCCCCATCACCAAGTCATTCTGAGACTCTGCTTCCTGCCATAAAACAAAATCTGCAAGAAGCCCCCTGACCTCTTTACCTTTTAATATTTTTTTGGAAAAAATCCCTCTCCTTTTCACCCAGGCAATCTTATACAATATACGGAGATGCCCCAATAGAAGGGCTCATTCACATGTTAGTTTTTCAAGTGTGAGTGCTACCCTTTTTTCATGGATAGCACTTTTACCTATGACAATGTATGGGGCTCTTTGCATGTCATTTTTTTATTGGACAAGTGATCTGTGCAATATCAGACCACTTGGTCCATGTGATGGTTTAAAATTGGCAAAGAAAGTCTACGGGTACATGAAAAAAAAAATTTGACATTATTTGGATGGCATCCTTGTGCTGTCCAGTTTTTACTAATAAGTAACAGAAACTGGAAAACCTTTTTTTTCTCATCAGTGCAATAAACTAATGAAACTGAGGAAAATCTTAGTCCTCTTTCACACTTCAGTTTTTTGCATCAGTCAAAATCCGCCAAAAGGACGGATGGCGGATCCGTTTTAGTACTGATGACAACGGATGCCACCTGTCCGTTTTTTTGACGGATCCGACAAATGAAGAATTTTAAAGGAATCGCAGCCTGGAAAAGGAGAGAGAGAGAGAGAATATTTTTTTTTTTTTGTCCGGCACACAGAAAGAATTTCGGGTTAAATCAGTGTCTGGAGGATCCGCCAGAGATTTTCAAAATCAGGACTTCTGCTTGGGGACCACATGAATTATTTGTACGATGCTGCAGACATGTTCCCCTTAAAATAGAATTATAACACTCAGAAGCCAAATATATGATTCATAATATTGTTTTATAGTGCATATGATAAAATGAACTAATAGCAAAGCCACAAAAGAGGACTAAAAATCCTCCAAAAATTCAAAAATACAGCAGAAAAAAAAGGCAGCACCGCTTACCTGCCCAGGTCTTTGAACAAATGCACTACAAGATGCAGCCAGCCCATATAGCAAAGATGTTGCAAAACACAGGTGCAAAATACTAAATAGACAGCCACTCACCACCTACCCATTCATGGAGGGGGTGACTGCTTAGTATACATTTGCACAATAGAGGCCTGTATAGGGCACTGTTCACATGCTGGTGATGCATAGTGTCTGGTTCTCAGCCTATTAGTCCTGTCCCTACTATTTGATTAGGTGGGCTGGCAGCACTCTCTAAATGCATCCCATGTGAACACCCCTGTATACAAGGCCCAAAGTGCTGGGCTTTGCTGCACCCTGAAAAATAAAGTGCACAAAATACATATAAATATGTGAGGTATTGGTCGATATTTTGGCCAAGATATGCAAACTCGCAACCCAACGTTAAGGGTGCTGCCCTTTTTTCTGCTGTGCATATGATAAATGAAGCCATAAACATAAATTAAGGATTCTGATCCAAGATTTATACCCAGACTCTGTGTTGAAGTCTGTAAAGATTCCACTGCAATTCTGGACTAATGCAAGTAAATATGTCTTCATTTGCTAATAACACTGTACGTAAAAAGCAGCGTGGGTTAATGAATACACAACAAATTTTCAGATTTATTATCAATAACTTGTTCATTCCTCCCAAACCTTTTGTGGTTTGTCCATTACAACCAAAGTGCAATTTTTTTACTGTTTGACAGCAGTTTCAGGTGATGTCTGATTGGTTACATGTTGAACAGTTGTAATAAATTAATTTTTGAAACATTTTGCATTTTATGTTGGAGAAAGTGTCTTGCTTTACATAAATATTATAAAAAAAAAAATGCTGCCCACTTGGCTAACAAGAATTTCATGTGACACTCCCAGCAAAAACAATGCTCCTTTTAAATACAAATACTTCATTAATATCTCACAATTAGGTGAAAATTCTTCCAACTTTTAGCCAGGTACCTGAACTGAACTTTATGAAATAAAGAATGTTGTTACTTGTCAATTATGAAATAAGAAGTCTGTGTATATTATGAAGCTCACATAAAAGAAGGCAACTCTGTTTGCAAAATATTAACCTGCTTAAAGAGGAAATAGGTGATATGTCTTGTATGAACAGAGTGGAGTAGCCCACTGCATGATCCCTAAGTCCATGGAGAATAAAGGAATGGGAAGCTTTAATTCAAAATGGCCGATCTTTCTTCCATGAAATTATTTATTGGGGGTGGTAGTCTGAAGGCCCCCTATATACATCAGATGGTTACATTTTGTTGACTTTAGACAGCACAAATCTCCCGTGTTCACATGCTCCATGCTCACAGTCCTCCTTACAGTTGTATCCATTATCTCAGAAGCAGGAAGTCTCACAACACTGCAAAATTAGTGAGGCTACTCTGCTGCCTGTAGAGAGCTTTACTTCAGCCGACTCCATTCTCCCTTTTTTAAAGACCTGAGTTTTTTTTGAGAAAAACTGAAATGGTTGCTATACTGTTTTATTTTTTTAAACATCCCAAAACTTCATATATCTTAAAGTGACTTTTTAAGGCAAAATTCAAGTTTATTACCAGCCTTCTCAAATCTATCACACATTTTTAAATTTCTATTCAAGGTTTAAAGATTTTCCGGCATTTCAGTCACATCTGTGCATATAAATTCTTCTTCATCTTTTTCCATGAATTTGATTTGCATTTCAGACTGTTTTTGCACCTGAAGCCAAAGAAGACCGCTTGGTTAACATGTGTAGAACTAATATGCGCAATATGGCATGAATTGTTGATAAAACTATTGAAGTGCTTATAACAATTAAAAGGACTTACACTGTATGTATGGTTTCAATAAATGTTTTTATGGACACAGATCCCCCTATACTTTTATATATAGGTTAGACTTTACTGTATAAGATCTTTTAAGACTTGGTTACACCATGTTCGGTGATACAGTAGATAGTATACACTTGTAAAAAATTATGTTGACTTTCATTATACCAACCATGATGCACATGTGAACAAAGTCTTAGCTTCATAGCAAGATATGAACAAAGTAGAAAGGGTATAAGTTTAATAGAGGGCTATGATATTGTTACAGTATATCCATTAAAGTGCTATAGCACATTGGGGTTTGTCCCTGAAGAGCCATCCAAGAGGGAATTATAACTCTCTGTTGCTTCACCAAATAATCATTGCATAGAAATTTTGAGATGCTGGATTTCTCCTTAATGTTTCTGATACCATGACCAATTGCTCTGTGGGATTTAATGTTCGAGTTCAAAATTCTCAGACAATAGTGAGTGGGCAATGGCATTATTTATTTTACAGAGGACATCATGCAGTAAAATGGTTCTGGTTCAATATTTTTTACATCATCAGTTTGCATAATGAGGGATTTTAGAATTTGTCCAATTAACCTTCAAATACCCTTTCTTTACTCCCGATACTTCATTCTAGCACCCACTTATCATCACCTACATCTCATTGGGAATACCTACTGACACTTGACTTACCGGTAATTGAAAAAGCCTCAGCAGCATCCATTTATTAATAAAAACAGTTATGCTAGCATTTAAAAGAGTTTTCCACTCCTAAAAAGATTTCCCATGTGCTTATTCGTCTTCAGATAGGTATTTGGCAAAATACAGAACTGTGCAAAAGTTTTAGACAAATGTGAAAAAGTGTTGCAAGGTAAGAATGCTTTTAAAAATAGTGTTAGTAGTTATTTTTTTTATCAATTAACAAAATAAAAAGTGAATGAACAAAAAAGAAATCTAAATCCAGTCAATATTTGCCTTCAAAAATGGCATCAAAGTAGACCTGGTTAAAGTGTGACATTCCAACCCTTGGGCTGATGCTGCCTGGCAGACTAAGACAGCCGAAGGGCTGAAAACAGTGGCTCATGTTCCACAGCATGTGGCCGCCCTCCTCCACCCAGTGTCCTGATTTCACAGCAATATGCATTCCCATGATTTAGGTAGAGTGGTGAATATAATGGTGGGGGATGGCGCCACCGGATCCTCCTTCCATCATTCAACTTGGATGTGTAGACGTGTATAGTAGACTTGATGACATCTCTACATCCTGTCTTTTGTGTGGCACCTCAGTATACACAGCAAAGACCGGACCAAAGCATTGAGGGAACAGGAACAAGAGGACTATTTTTTAAATTTTTTTTTATATGTGTGAGTGTGTGTGGGCTTATATTGTATATAGGGGCAATGTTGTATATGCTCATACTGTGTGTAGGGGTAGCATTGTATTTGCTCATACTGTATATAAGGGCAGCTTTTTGTCAGCTCATACTGTATATAGGAGCAGCATTGTGTGGGCTCATGCTGTATATAGGGAGGTTGTGTGTGGACTTATATGGTGTATAGAGTGGTTGTGTGTGGGCTCATATTCATATAGGAGGCAATGTCTGGGCTCATATTGTACATAAGGGGATTTTTTTCACACTTTATATAGGAGGCTGTTTGTAGGTCATACAGTATATAAGACCAGCCTTGTGAGGGCTCATACTGCATAAGTTGGTAATTGCAGGCTCATAACTTATGAAGGGTGCCTGTGTGTTGCCTCATACTGAATAAAATGGAGCTGTGGGTTCATACTGTATATAGAGGGGGTCCGTGTTCATATTGTACATAGAGGGTTTTGTGGGGATCATACTGTATATAGGAGGCTGGATAGGGGGATCCCATTGTATACAGGTGGACCTTTTAGGAATCACACTGTTTATAGGGGGGACTATGAGGACCTTCAAACTGTGTGGGTGGCTGTGAGGGATCATGGTGTGTATAGAGGGCCTGTGAGAACCATCATACCATGTGTGAGGGGCAGTGAAATTCACCATACTGTTTAAGGATCTGTGGGGCCATCATACTATGTTGGTAAGCTTTGAGGGCATCATAATGTGTTGGGGTTATCATACTGTTTGAGGGCCTCTGGGGCAATCATACTGTGTTCGGCATGTGGTGACATTACAGTTGTGGCCAAAAGTATTGACACTCCTGCAATTCTGTCAGATAATACTCAGCTTCTTCCTGAAAATGATTGCAATCACAAATTCTTTGGTATTATTATCTTCACTTAATTTGTCTTAAATGAAAAAACACAAAAGAGAATGAAGCAAAAAGCAAAACATTGATCATTTCACACAAAACTCCAAAAATGGGCCAGACAAAAGTATTGGCACCCTCAGCCTAATACTTGGTTGCACAACCTTTAGCCAAAATAACTGCGACCAACTGCTTCCGGTAACCATCAATAAGTTTCTTACAATGCTCTGCTAGAATTTTAGACCATTCTTCTTTGGCAAACTGCTCCAGGTCCCTGATATTAGAAGGGTGCCTTCTCCAAACTGCCATTTTTAGATCTCTCCACAGGTGTTCTATAGGATTCAGGTCTGGACTCATTGCTGGCCACCTTAGAAGTCTCCAGTGCTTTCTCTCAAACCATTTTCTAGTGCTTTTTGAAGTGTGTTTTGGGTCATTGTCCTGCTGGAAGACCCATGACCTCTGAGGGAGACCTAGCTTTCTCACACTGGGCCCTACATTATGTTGCAAAATTTGTTGGTAGTCTTCAGACTTCATAATGCCATGCACACGGTCAAGCAGTCCAGTGCCAGAGGCAGCAAAGCAATCCCAAAACATCAGGGAACCTCCACCATGTTTGACTGTAGGGACCGTGTTTTTTTCTTTGAATGCCTCTTTTTTTCTCCTGTAAACTCTGTGTTGATGCCTTTGCCCAAAAAGCTCTACTTTTGTCTCATCTGATCAGAGAACATTCTTCCAAAACATTTTAGGCTTTTTCAGGTAAGTTTTGGCAAACTCCAGCCTGGCTTTTTTATGTCTCAGGGTAAGAAGTGGGGTCTTCCTGGGTCTCCTACCATACAGTCCCTTTTCATTCAGACGCCGATGGATAGTACGGGTTGACACTGTTGTACCCTCGGACTGCAGGGCAGCTTGAACTTGTTTGGATGTTAGTCGAGGTTCTTTATCCAACATCTGCACAATCTTGCGTTGAAATCTCTTGTCAATTTTTCTTTTCTGTCCACATTTAGGGAGGTTAGCCACAGTGCCATGGGCTTTAAACTTCTTGATGACACTGCACACGGTAGACACAGGAACATTCAGGTCTTTGGAGATGGACTTGTAGCCTTGAGATTGCTCATGCTTCCTCACAATTTGGTTTCTCAAGTCCTCAAACAGTTCTTTGGTCTTCTTTCTTTTCTCCATGCTCAATATGGTACACACAAGGACACAGGACAGAGGTTGAGTCAACTTTAATCCATGTCAACTGGCTGCAAGTGTGATTTAGCTATTGACAACACCTGTTAGGTGCCACAGGTAAGTTACAGGTGCTGTTAATTTGACAAATTAGAGAAGCATCACATGATTTTTCTAACAGTGCCAATACTTTTGTCCACCCTCTTTTTTATGTTTGGTGTGGAATTATATCCAATTTGGCTTTAGGACAATTCTTTTTGTGTTTTTTCATTTAAGACAAATTAAATGAAGATAATAATAACAAAGAATTTGTGTTTGCAATAATTTTCAGGAAGAAACTGAGTATTATCTGACAAAATTGCAAGGGTGTCAATACTTTTGGCCACAACTGTATATTGTGTTGGCAATGGGAACATCATACTGTGAGTAGGGGTGTGAGTAAATCAATATGTGGGGTAATTGTGGGAACATCAAACTGTGGAGGGCTGTAGGGACATCATATTGAGATGGATGCTGTTGATCAAGATTCAAGTGCTAAAAAACAGGAGTTTTATGATTCATAAACTTTATAAAAAGCCATAAATGATAGTGTTGATTAGCTGCTTAAGTAAAGTATACATGTTACAATAAGCCCTTTTGTGACAAGTATTAGCAGTAACAGGTAGTCATCATACTTAGCTCTGCTCAATATTAAGTACTGTATATACTCGAGTATGAGCTGACCCGAGTATGAGCTGAGGCACCTACTTTTGCCTCAGAAAACTGGGTAAGCTTATTGACTCGAGTATAAGTTGGGCATGCATTGTCCCCTCATCCCTGTCCTGGTATGCATGGCTCCCCCATCCCTGTCATTGTATACATGCCTCCCCCGTCCCATCCCTGTATGCATAGCTCCTTATCCCATATCCCTGTTTGCATGTTTCCTATTTAAAAAAAACAGACATCCTACTCACCTACCTGTGTGCCCTGGTTGCTGGCACTGCATCTCGTTCCGGCCACCGGTGCCTGCAGCTCTTCCTGCTGAGTGATCATGTGGCCCCACTCATTAAGGTAATGAATATGCACTCCACGCCTGTGGGAGTGGAGAGTAGTGCGAATGTTGTGATGATGTCATGATGTGCAACATGATCTTATCCCAGGCAATCTAGTCTGGATGTTCTGTTCTATGACTGGGATTGGGACATCTTTGCTCATGCATGTTGCAAAAATGAGGTGATGTTTTGACTTCATGACATGTGCCATGACCTTATGATGTACTCTCTAGGCCAGCCATAACTAGGCACTACACATCCCTGCAAAAGCAAAAGAACGTCCAAGGTTTAGCCATGTCCAGAAGTTCCAGCATAGCTTAAAGATGCCTAGGGTTTCAGTGCATGGCAGTGGTAAGAAGAGGGAGCGTGGACCATATAGTGGACAGTGAGCAGCGAAGTTGGGTAATGAGTTGAGTATTGTTTTTTGGGTTTTTTTTACATTTATTATGTTCTTGGATCTCACCAGATCTAAGAGCATAAGATGGTAAATTCAATTGGCTGTGAATAAATTTGTCGCAAAACATATCTCCCCGTAGAATGTAAGTCTGCAAGGACAGGGTCCTCTCCCCTCTGTACCAGTCTGTCATCGTAAATTTGTTTACGGTTAACAATATCTATAACTTTGTATGTAACCCCCCTTCTCATATACAGCACCATGGAATTAATGGCGCTATATAAATAAATAATAATATCTCCCAGTAAAATTCCTGCAATTTGGCAAATTCGAATGTCTTCAGATCTGTTCATCACTACTTGGTACCCTTCTATACTTTCAAAGATACTTCAGTACAGTTGAGCAAAATAATTTGCAGGACACCAGTACAACATCAGTGTTGGTTTTCTGTGAACTTTCTCCTGCCTGCTGTCATCACAGGCGCCCATTCTGATAAACAGTCCCATCACTAGGTCATAAGTGGATCACACCGCAACAATGATATCATGCTGGGCCTACAAATAAGAAGAGGTGCCTGGGATATTAGCAATCATAAAAACAATCACATAACTCTGGTCCTGCAACCATGAATTACTAACTTGACCGCTGGACCAAGGTCCTACAAATCTTTTTGCTCTACTATATACTTAGGTTAATCTCAATGCACTTCTTTGCTATTGTGATTTGGGTTGTTGAGAGGGGTTCAATGACAGGTTCTCACCAACGTTTAAATTAAGAGATGCACCAAAACTGGACTTAATTTTATGATCCATGTGTGCTTTCAATATTGTATGTTACAAAATTGTAAACTATCACTTTTCTAGCAGAACTCTTTTGGTTTGGTCAGAGGAGGCCTTTTCCATTATTATTACTTTACATTACATTCTAATAGTAAATTGAATCGCTATTTTAACATTCTACTTCAAAGGAAAAAATATAGTATGTTAAAAGCAACCAAAATTAAAAGTGTAAAAATCTACTTACTGAATTTTCACTTTGCTGAACTTGATCAAACAATTTCTTTGATGGTCTAGGAACTTGTGGAAACAGTTTCTTCCATATTTTGAATCTTAAAGACAAGCAGAACTAAATTGAATACTTTTGATATGACTTAGATCGGTCTCTCATAAATCTAGTCAATTGAATTGCAAATAATTGTGTACAAACAATGGATCGTTGGTTTCTATCAGCTTTTTTTTAGATGCTCTAACTTTCCTTGCAATTAGTGCCATCTATAAGAAGCGTAGTACTATAAGTAAGTGTAGTATCACCATTAATTCTGCTAAAATAAATTGTGATGGAAAATCCATTCCATATATAGAGGATAATGAAAAAATAAGCACTACTTATTTGAATGAAAGTACACCATCAGAAAGAATGGCTTCATTGGTATCTGTTGATGGATCTGGGAAAACATCATGGTTTTTGTTATAAACCAAAAATCAAAATTCAAGTCTGAACAGAGTCTTAGTTACTGTGTTAGTTTTGATTTGTATAAAAGGCCTTTTTTTTCCAAGGGACTCTGTCAAGAAGAATTACTACGTAAATTAAACCCCTTCATGCCTGCATTTTTCATTCAGCCATCATCTGCCTTTAATAGTTGTCTGCCCTTTTAAATACTTCTGCCAATCTCTGACAATGGCATCCAACATGCT
Organism: Dendrobates tinctorius; assembly: GCF_039654945.1. Classification (NCBI taxonomy): domain Eukaryota; kingdom Metazoa; phylum Chordata; class Amphibia; order Anura; family Dendrobatidae; genus Dendrobates; species Dendrobates tinctorius. Next base: position 65,076,515 of record NW_027361684.1, on the reverse strand, counting down.
CCGGCAGGGGGCCGCATCATTCCACAAGCACATCAATGCACCCATGATATGATTGATGGGTGCTGATGGGTTGCCATGACAGAAGACCGCCGTGCTTGTCTGTCACGGGTATGTCAGAAGCTGCAGATGGTCTTTGCATTTGGCTTTGCAGACACCTTTTTAACTTTTCTGACTCTTTGACCCAGTGGCAACCTTTCTCCAGCTCTAATTGACACACCTGGACCTGGGTGTTAATAGACTCCCAGCCTGCTGCTGGGAGTTGCCGTCAATATTTCCAAATGAGGTTTGGAGCTATAGCAGTTGGCTATCTTCCTCTTGCTGGAGTTGCTGGAGGACGTCTGTGTTACATCTCTGAGTCTACTCAAGATAAGTGTTCCCCTTGTTTGTCTATCTCAGCTGTCTTTAGTAGTAATGGGTATCGACTAGTGCTCACCCTGTCATTCCCTAAGTATCAGGCAGGGATTAGGTTCCTGCTTGATGAAAGGGATGTTTATAGGGATGCTTATGGCAGACAGGATGACTTTAGATCTGCCTAGGGATCTCCACTCCCCCCCTTTCCTAGTGTTGGGCTTCCTTCCCTTCATCCCCTCAAGCCCTCGTGTTGTCTTTCCTACACTGTGTGTGACATTGTCATGACGATTCTCCTGTGAAAGCCAGCATTTAGCTGGTGTTGATAGATCATGATTTTCGCTGTACATAGTAGCCCTGTTGCACTGTTGTGTATAGTACAAGCAATCAAATGATCGCAGCTTCAAGCCCAATAAGGTGACTAAAAAATACACTTAAAAATGAAAAAATAAATTTTTTTTTAAATATGAAAAAAGTTCAACTCATCTCCCTTTTGCCTCATTAAAAATAAAACAATTAAAAAATAACAAAAGTACAAATATTTGATATTGATGCATTCATAAACATCCGAACTATGAAAATATAAATTAGATTAATCCAATTAGTAAATGGGCACCGCAACATTGCATTAAAATGCAATAAGAACTGTTCAAAACATTGTATCTACCCCAAAATAGTATCAGTAAATCATCCACTCAGGGTGCAAAAAATAAGCCCTCACACAGCCCTAAAGCCCCAAAAATTGAAAACTTTATGGGTCTCAGAAAATGTTGAACAGAATGTTGAATTGAAAATCTTTGGAGGGAGCTGAAATTCAATGTTGCCTACAGACAGCCTCAAAACCTGAAAGATCTAGAGAAGATCTATATGGAGGAGAGGGCCAAAATCCCTGCTGCTGTGTGTGCAAACTTGGTCAAGAACTACATGAAACGTCTGACCTCTGTAATTGCAAAGAAAGGTTTCTGTACCAAATATAAAGTTCTGTTTTTCTAGTGTATCAAATACTTATTTTATGCAATAAAATGCAGTTTAATTATTTATAAATCATACAATGTGATTTATTTGTTTTTTATTTTTATATTCTATCTCTTACATTTGAGGTGTACCTACAATAAAAATTACAGACCTCTCCATTCTTTCTAAATGGGTAAAACTCCCAAAATCGTGAGTGTATGAAATACTTACAGTATTTTCCCTACTGTAGATAGAACCATGTGCAATGTTCCTAATGCATTACAATAATGCAATGCTTTGATGGAAGACAGGGAGATTTAGTTAGTTAGGTGTACTTACTGGTGGTATTTCAGCGAGCATAGTACACACTCTCTACTCTTCAGAGAAATGGAAAAATGGCTTCCATTGTAATGACAGATGCAGGGGACAATAAGTACAATTAGGAGGATCAAAAATGTGAAGACTAGCACAGATATCATATGCTATATAGGATTTTGCCAATAAAGAGGTATCCACAAGTTGTCTCTTGAGCAGCTAATAGCAGTGCAGTTTCCTTACTTCCTGGATTCCAGCAGGGTGGGCACTCTTCTTTGAGTGACATATATGGTGAAGAGTAAAGCTACAGTATTAGTAGAATTAAAGCTCAACACAACCACTGTTGTAACACTTTCAGCGAAGAATGGTTTGTTCTACGTTTGCTAATACTAATTTTACACATAGAGATAAGGTATTTTAACAAGCACATAGCTCCAGACGGCCAGAGCAGAGAGCTATGATTAAACCTGCACTGAAGGCTGTGGTCTGGAGTGGTTGTGGTTGCAAAAGAGGGTGAGGGAGGTGAGCAGAAACTGCTGTATAGAAATTAGTGCGTTGGAGAGAGGTGGCTAGTATGTTAAGAGTTAATCTCTCTTCTGCACTGTAACTACTGCACACACTCAGTGTAGCTTTAGAAGTTAGGCTCCTTGGGCGAAATTTTCATAACAGGAGAATAAGAGCAAGTAGAAAAAACAAGTCAACTGCAAACGTGTTATTTTCAAGCTGTCTAAGGAATGAAAGCAACTTAAGAACTTGAAAATCACAAAATTCATCCAAACAAGTACAGTTGAATTGTATTTTTTAAATGTGTTTGATAATGTTTGTTTTTATTTTCCATATCTACAGAGAAATATCTTGAAAATCTCACACACAGAGAAATATCTTGAAAATCTCACACTTGCCACTGAGTCTAATACTAAACTCATAAGGGCTGATTTATCATGGTGTATATGCCAGCATTCTGTTGCAAAACACCTTTGTATGTTGCAGAACATTTGCAACTTTTGAGGTTTGGCAGTTTTGGGCAGCTCTGTCAAAATGGGTAGAGCTGGGAAAGGGCTAGGGCAGGACAGGCTGTGTCAAAGTCTGTCTGACAAACTTATTAAATAGAGAGGTTTTCCTTATGCCAAAAATGTTGCCCAACATTTCTGGCAAGGCCATGGAGGCGCACACCACTGATAAGATGTACCCAGTTCATTAAGTGCAGTGCACTTCTTAATGATTTAGGAATGTCTTTGTTATGACTGAGTCTTAACACTCAATCATGAATGAACAAATTGGGGGAGATGTTAAACCCTAAAATTATGCAATGGCACCCCCACTCAACGTCAGCTGACCATGAGTGTCCTTAACTGCACCCTTTAGTATTCACAGAGGTTAACCCAAAAAAAACAACAGAATGTAGTGCAAACAAACAGAGGGTGATGCACAGGGCTAAAGACGTGTTCACACAGTCATACATGAAAGATAGAAGATGAAGAAACGAACCCAAAAAGACCTTTGGTATTTGTGAAAACCCCAGACCCTGAATGTAACAAAATGGGAAAGTGCTGAGAAGGGGAATGCACAAATAAACCACAGGAGAAGCAATAGAAAAAGCTCAACAAGATAATCCTTCGCTGGGGAACTGGGACTTACATCGTAGGCAATTGTGAAGATTGCAAAATTTCACTTTTTTTACATAGGTAGCCATATGGAAAATTTCTAAAATATTATTACAAATTTATAAATATATATTTCATATAAAAACTTGATTTAGACAATTAGACATTTACTGATGACATTTTCTTTATGACATCTCTGGGCTTAACAGAAATATAATATCCTCTACTAAAAAGACAATATTCATGACTAAGTAATACTTTACCTGTAACACAGGAAAATGAGGACACTAATAATAATAGCTGTACAAACTCCTACTACTATCAAAACGTGATATATTGAGAACTGCACAAAATCTTCTCCTAAGGGAAATAAGATATACATTAAAAGTAAAAAAAAATGACTGCACATCAACTAACTCAGTATACACACTTTGAATATTAGCTTCACAAATATAGGTTTATACCACCCCTGGCAAAAATTATGGAATCACCGACCATGGAGGATGTTCATTCAGTTGTTTAACTTTGTAGAAAGAAAAGCAGATCACAGACACGGCACAAAACTAAAGTCAATTCAAATGACAACTTTCTTGCTTTAAGAAACACTAAAAGAAATCAAGAACAAAAAATGTGGTAGTCAGTAATGGTTACTTTTTTAGACCAAGCAGAGGGGAAAAAAATTATGGAATCACTTAATTCTGAGGAAAAAATTATGGAATCATGAAAAACAAACCAACAAAAAAACAATCCAACACATCACTAATATTTTGTTGCACCATCTCTGGCTTTTATAACAGCTTGCAGTCTCTGAGGCATGGACTTAATGAGTGTCAAACAGTACTCTTCATCAATCTGGCTCCAACTTTCTCTGACTGCTGTTGCCAGATCAGCTTTGCTGGTTGGAGCCTTGTCATGGACCAATTTCTTCTATTTCCACCAAAGATTTTCAATTGGATTGAGATCTGGACTATTTGCAGGCCATGACACTGACCTTATGTGTCTTTTTTCAAGGAATGTTTGCACAGTTTTTGCTCTATGGCAGGATGCATTGTCATCTTGAAAAATGATTTCATCATCCCCAAACATCCTTTCAATTGATGGGATAAGAAAAGTGTCCAAAATATCAACATGAACTTGTGCATTTATTGAAGATGTAATGACGGACATCTCCCCAGTGCCTTTACCTGACATGCAGCCCCATATCATCAATGACTGTGGAAATTTGCATGTTCTCTTCAGGCAGTCATCTTTATAAATCTCATTGGAATGGCACCAAGCAAAAGTTCCAGCATCATCACCATGCCCAATGTAGATTTGTGATTCATCACCAAATATGACTTTCATCCAGTCATCCACAGTCCACGATTGCTTTTTCTTAGCCTATTGTAACCTTGTTTTTTTCTGTTTAGGTGTTTATGATGGCTTTCGTTTAGCTATTCTGTATGTAAATCCCATTTCCTTTAGGCGGTTTCTTACAGTTCGTTCACAGACGTTGACTCCAGTTTCCTCCCATTCGTTCCTCATTTGTTTTGTTGTGCATTTCCTGTTTTGGAGACATATTGCTTTAAGTTTCCGGTCTAGACGCTTTGATGTCTTCCTTGGTGTTCCAGTATGTTTGCCTTTAACAATCTTCCCATGTTGTTTGTATTTAGTGTAGATTTTAGACACAGCTGACTGTGAATAACCAACATCTTTTGCAACATTGTGTGGTGATTTACCCTCTTTTAAGAGTTTGATAATCCTCTTGTCAGAGACACCGCACTGCACTTGCTCATAGAGCCAGTGCGTGTGTCCTGAGTACAGAAGCAGTGCTAAAAGATACCTGTAGAGACGGGCAGCAGAGGTGACCAGGCGTGCTTCAGGCTAACAGTGTCAGGGTCCAGTCAGGGCTGGAAAGTAAAGAGGCATAGGACCTGCGGACACTGAAAATGAATAATCTGCACGGGACCTATGGTCACGTGACTGCAAGGGGGCGGGGCTTAGCGTCCTGTATTCAGATAGGACAGGACACCATACCACAACTCAGAGTCAGGCAAAACAGAGGTCACAGCAGTACGGGCAAACGAGGTACAGGAGGGACAAACAGAAGGGTAGTCAGACAGAGCCAAAGGTCATACACAACAGGGCGACGTGGTACCAAGGGGACGAGCAGAGAGAAGTCGGGTCACAAGCAGAGAGTCATACACGAGAGGTAGCGCAGTACAAGAGGGTCAGGCAGAACTCGTAACAGGGACAGAACCAGATCACAACCGAACAAGCAAGCAAGATATCAGGCACAAGGCACACGTATACAAGAGGTCACTTAACTCAGCCGAGGGCAGGAGTATAACTGACATCGAACCCAGGTCCAGTGAGCACTAAATAGCCTCCTGCTGCCAGAGAGAGGCAGCACAATTAACCCATAGTCTAACCAGGACGGGTCAAAGCGAAATCCCGTCCTGGATCATGACACCTCTCCTTTGTTTCAATTGACATCTCTTGTCTCTCCTGTCACACTAAGCGATATCGCTAGCAATATTGCTGTAACGTCACTGGTTTTGTGATGTAGCAGCGATATTGCTAGCGATATCACTATGTCTGATACTTACCTCCGACCGGCTCCCCCTCTGATTATCGCTGATCGCGCGAGAACGTCCTGGACTGTTTCTCGTCATTAGCTTCCTGCTGGGCTTCCTGTGGCGCCGACAAGCGACGCGTGGACGCGGGCAGATCGCCTCGTCTGACAGGTAAGTAGCGACCCCCCGGCCGCTGCTATGTCGCTGGTGAGATCTGCCTGTGTGGCAGCTCACTAGCGACCACTTAGCGATGTACCAGCGATCCTGACCACGTCATATTGCTGGTCGGGATCGCTGGTGCATCGCTAAGTGTGACTGTACCTTTAGAGCCATGATTCATGTCAGTCCACTTGGTGCAACAGATCTCCAAGGTGTGCTCACTCCTTTTTATATGCAGACTAGCGAGCAGATTTAATTTGATGCAGGTGTTAGTTTTGGGAATGAAAATTTACAGGGTGATTCCATAATTTTTTCCTCAGAATTGATTGACTCCATAATTTTTCCCCTATGCTTGGTTTAAAAAAGTAACCATTACTGACTACCACATTTTTTGTTCTTCATTTCTTTTAGTGTTTCTTAAAGCAAGAAAGTTGCCATTTGAATTGACTTTAGTTTTGTGCCATGTCTGTGATCTGCTTTTTTTTCTACAAAATTAAACAACTGAATGAACATCCTCCAAGGTCGGTGATTCCATAATTCTTGTCAGGGGTTGTAGTATAAATGCTGCAAGGTATGCTAAAAGCAGCATAATTAGAAACACTAGGTGGAATGGTAGTAAACTTTTCTGTAGTCTTCTTTAACATGACTGTAAGAGAAAACTATGGGGGCCTCCTGATCCTTCCACAACAGGTGAAATCAGGGAGATGAGATCACACCATTGGAATTTTCATGGCCAACTGTTTTGGTTTCAGGTGAGATATGTCTTCTGAAAGAACAATTGTCTCATGAGTATGTCTATCTTAAAGGTAATCCATCAACAGTTTTTTCCACTTAATCTGAGAGTAGCATAATGTAGAGATAGAGACACTGATTCCAGCGATGTCTCACCTACTTGGCTGCTTATTGTACTGTTCATAAATCACTACTTTAACACCAGGAGATTATAAATAGAGGACTAGGAAACCTGTTGCCAGGTAGTCCTCCATAATCATAAGCTCTGTATACCCCCACCCCCACCACTAATTGGTAGCTTTCTGTGTACACAGTACATGTGCACAACGTTGCCAATCAGTGGTGTGGGCGGTGTTATACAGAGCTCAGCATTAGAGAACTGGTAGATCTGCAGCAGAGAAAACATTGAAATGACAGCAAACAGCCCAGTAAGTGACACATTGCAGGAGCAGAGACTCTGCCCCTATAACATGCTGACCTCTGATGGAATAGCAAAAACCTGGTGATAGATTCCTTTTCAGCAATACCATGTCAGTCTTGACCAATGTTGGAGAAGTTACAATCTGATCCATCACAATTAAGCATCATGGAGCATCCACTGAATAAATCTATTTAGGAGATACTGAAATACATATCAAATCTCATCTATTTATGTTGTATAATTATTGCCATGGTGTAATGGCTTTAACCCCTTCATGACATATGACGTACAGTTACGCCATATGTCATGCCCCTTCCTTTGGTTTGGGCTTACATTCCGAGTCTGCATATTTCCCAGCACACAGTGGCTTATTTAATTAGCCATCATGGGCCTCTAACAGATGCGGATGGAACAGAGTGGAGCCAGTGGCTGTTAACTTCTGATCATATGAACACTGATTCAAGGCCCCTAAGGCTGGTTTCACATTTGCGTTTTTTTGCGCTGGAAAAAAACGCATATGTGCGCATGCGTTTTTTCCCCTATATTTAACATGGGTGCGCATACCTGCGCGCTGGTAAGCGCATGTATGTGATTTTCATGCGCTGCGTTTTTTTGGGGTGTGCGTTTGTATTTTCCAGACGCAGCATGTTGCATTTTTTGGCCCTGCAAAAAAGCGCATGCGCACATATGCGCACGTTTTGCGCTAAAAATGGCCATTATAGCCTATGGATGCGCATACATGCGCACTGGCATGCTCATGTATGCTTTTTTTTGCACATGCGTTTTTTTTTGTTAACCATGGAATTTAGGGGTTTGGGTTAGAGTTAGGGTTAGTTAAGGGGGTTTAGGGTTAGGGTTAGGGTCAGGGTCAGGGTTAGGGTTGGGGTTAGGGTCAGGGTTAGGGTTAAGTATGGTTTGGTTAAGGGTCAGGGTCAGGGTTAGGGTTGGGGTTAGGGTCAGGGTTAGGGTTAAGTATGGTTTGGTTAAGGGTTAGGGTCAGGGTTAGGGTTAGGGTCAGGGTTAGGGTTAAGTATGGTTTGGTTAAGGGTTAGGGTCAGGGTTAGGGTTAGGGTTAGGGTTAGGGTTAAGGTCAGGGTTAGGGTTAAGTATGGTTTGGTTAAGGGTTAGGGTCAGGGTTAGGGTTAGGGTTAGGGTTAGGGTCAGGGTTAGGGTTAGGGTTAGGGTTAGTAAAGTCATGGTTTGGGTTAGTGTGAGGGGCCACCTAATGTTGGAAAAAACGCAAACGCGGTAAAAACGCACTAAAAACGCATACAAACGCATAAAAACGCTGCGTTTTTTTCATGCATGCTCATAAAAATGCTTGAAAAAAACGCAGCAGTTGTATGCTTTTGTATGCGTTTTTTCAATGCGTTTTTTTGCGGGAAAAACGCGCTGCAAAAAAAAGCAAGTGTGAAACTAGCCTAAGGAGACTAAAAATACAGTAAAAGTGAGAAAAAATGTTTTTAAAAATATTTAAAAAATTACAAAAGATAAAATCACCCCAATTTTGCCTCTTATAAATAAAACAATTAAAAAAAAAAGAAAAAAAAAGTTTGGTATAGTTGAATTCAGAAAATTCCGCTCCACCAAAATATAAAATATATTAATCCAATAAGTAAATGGCGTAATCAGAAAAAAGTAGAAATGCCAGAATTATGTTTTTTTGGGCCACCATGACATTACAATAAAATGCAATAAGTGGCATTCAGAACACTGCATCTCACACAGCCCCATATCCTGAAAATTGAAAATGTTATGGATCTCGAAAAATAGTGACAAAAGCTATTTTTTTGTTCTTCCAAATTTTTTTTTCAGATAAAAAAATATCTACATCTGCGTGCTATCCGAATAATTGGACTGACCTGGAGAATCATATTGCCAGGTCAGTTTTACCATATAGTGAACATGGTAAATAAAAAAAAGCAAAAACATGCATCGGGGTGTGTGCCACACTCTGTACTCTGAACTACCCAAGTAATGATTATAAGCCAAAAACGAAATGTAGGAAGCAAATACCATAAAATAGCAAAATTTATTGATATAAATAGAAATTTAAAGCAAATAGGGACAAAGTGTAAAAAAAACTCTGTAAGGAAGTACACTGAAAATAATGAGCAATTGCTAAAGAAAATTACCTTATGTAAAATAACTGAATCAGACTATTATACAAATAAATCCATAGTATAGACTGTATTGATATTTATATAAAGTTGTAAAAAAGTTTTTTTTTCAGTTGAAAACAGTGCTGATATTCTGAAACGGGTTCCACCCTTTAATAGGACTGGAGCACAAAGTAAATAGTGGTTTGCACAATAATTTGTCTTCCATAGAATCATTAAGAAGGAAGGGGCTTATCAAGAGTATATAAATATATTTAGATGCACAGTGAAGGAAATAATTATTTGTTCCCTTGCTGATTTTGTAAGTTTTCCCACTGACAAAGACATGAACAGTCTATAATTTTAGGGGTAGGTTAATTTTAACATTGAAAGACAGATGGCTCCATCCATTCTCCCATTGATGCGGTGAAGTAGTCCTATGCCCTTAGCATAGAAACACTCCTAAAACATAATGTTTCCACCTCCATGCTTGACATTGGGAACTGTGTTCTTTGGGTCATAGACAGCATTTCTCTTCCACCAAACACGGCGAGTTGAGTTAATGTCAAATAGCTCAATTTCTGTCTCATCTGACCACAGCACCTTCTCCCAATCACTCACAGAATCATCCAGGTGTTCAAGGGCAAACTTCAGACAGGCCTGCACATGTGCCTTCTTGAGCAGGGGAACCTTGTGGGCACTGCAGGATTGTAATCCTTTATGGTGTAATGTGTTACCAATGGTTTTCTTGGTGACTGTGGTCCCAGCTGCCGTGAGATCATTAACAAGTTTCCCCCGTGTAGTTTAAGGCTGATCTCTCACCTTCCTCATGGTCAAGGATAGCCCACGAGGTGAGATTTTGCATGGTGCCCCTGATCGATGTCGACTGACTGTCATTTTGTATTTCTTACATTTTCGTACTATTGCACCAACAGTTGTCTCCTTCTCACCGAGCACCTTACTTACGGTTTTGTAGCCCATTCCAGCTTTGTGCAGGTCTATGATCTTGTCCCTGACATCCTTAGAAAGCTCTTTGGTCTTGCCCATGTTGTAGCAGTTAGAGTCTGACTGATTAATTTAGTCTGTGGACAGGAATCTTTTAAAAATGTAGCTATGTAAGACAACTGTCTTTAATGCAGGTAGCAAGTTGATTAGGAGAATCTAACTGTTCTGTAGGAGCCAGAACTCTTAATGGTTGATAGGGAATCAAATACTTATTTCTCACTGAAAAATGCAAATAAATGTATATAATTTATGCAATGTGATTTTCAGGATTTTATTTTTGATATTCTATCTCTCAATGTTAAAACTAACCTACCCTTAAAATTATTGACTGTTCATGTCTTTGTCAGTGGGCAAACTTACAAAATCAGCAAAGGATCATATACTTATTTCCTTCACTGTATATATTGTTATACAGTGGGGCAAAAAAGTATTTAGTCAGTCAGCAATAGTGCAAGTTCCACCACTTAAAAAGATGAGAGGCGTCTGTAATTTACATCATAGGTAGACCTCAACTATGGGAGACAAACTGAGAAAAAAAAATCCAGAAAATCACATTGTCTGTTTTTTTTTTCATTTTATTTGCATATTATGGTGGAAAATAAGTATTTGGTCAGAAACAAGCAATCAAGATTTCTGGCTCTCACAGACCTGTAACTTCTTCTTTAAGAGTCTCCTCTTTCCTCCACTCATTACCTGTAGTAATGGCACCTGTTTAAACTTGTTATCAGTATAAAAAGACACCTGTGCACACCCTCAAACAGTCTGTCTCCAAACTCCACTATGGTGAAGACCAAAGAGCTGTCAAAGGACACCAGAAACAAAATTGTAGCCCTGCACCAGGCTGGGAAGACTGAATCTGCAATAGCCAACCAGCTTGGAGTGAAGAAATCAACTGTGGGAGCAATAATTAGAAAATGGAAGACATACAAGACCACTGCTAATCTCCCTCGATCTGGTGCTCCACGCAAAATCCCACCCCGTGGGGTCAGAATGATCACAAGAACGGTGAGCAAAAATCCCAGAACCACGCGGGGGGACCTAGTGAATGAACTGCAGAGAGCTGGGACCAATGTAACAAGGCCTACCATAAGTAACACACTACGCCACCATGGACTCAGATCCTGCAGTGCCAGACGTGTCCCACTGCTTAAGCCTGTACATGTCCGGGAACGTCTGAAGTTTGCTAGAGAGCATTTGGATGATCCAGAGGAGTTTTGGGAGAATGTCCTATGGTCTGATGAAACCAAACTGGAACTGTTTGGTAGAAACACAACTTGTCGTGTTTGGAGGAAAAAGAATACTGAGTTGCATCCATCAAACACCATACCTACTGTAAAGCATGGTGGTGGAAACATCATGCTTTGGGGCTGTTTCTCTGCAAAGGGGCCAGGACGACTGATCCGGGTACATGAAAGAATGAATGGGGCCATGTATCGTGAGATTTTGAGTGCAAACCTCCTTCCATCAGCAAGGGCATTGAAGATGAAATGTGGCTGGGTCTTTCAACATGACAATGATCCAAAGCACACTGCCAGGGCAACGAAGGAGTGGCTTCGTAAGAAGCATTTCAAGGTCCTGGAGTGGCCTAGCCAGTCTCCAGATCTCAACCCTATAGAAAACATTTGGAGGGAGTTGAAAGTCCGTGTTGCCAAGCGAAAAGCCAAAAACATCACTGCTCTAGAGGAGATCTGCATGGAGGAATGGGCCAACATACCAACAACAGTGTGTGGCAACCTTGTGAAGACTTACAGAAAACGTTTGACCTCTGTCATTGCCAACAAAGGATATATCACAAAGTATTGAGATGAAATTTTGTTTCTGACCAAATACTTATTTTCCACCATAATATGCAAATAAAATGAAAAAAAAACAGACAATGTGATTTTCTGGATTTTTTTTTCTCAGTTTGTCTCCCATAGTTGAGGTCTACCTATGATGTAAATTACAGACGCCTCTCATCTTTTTAAGTGGTGGAACTTGCACTATTGCTGACTGACTAAATACTTTTTTGCCCCACTGTATCTGTTGTTTGTATCTTCTGGTGATTTGGCACGTTATAGGTGCATTTTAATTATACTAAATAAAACTGATTTTAAGGGATTTTGTTTCGTTAACTTGTTTTTGATACCGTTATTGCAAATTGAGAAGGGTTAGACATAAATAATGATAAGGGAGACCGCACACTGAGGGCCGATTTAAATTTTTTTTTTGGCATCTGATTTTGTGTATTCTCCTTTAAAACATCCTTATGAAGCTCACTGATTACTTTTAGGCTGTGGGCCCACGTAGCGTTTTAAAACGCTCACTAAAAACCGCACTCCTTCCCAGAAATCGCGCGTTTTTTTCCGCTCGATTTTACTGCGATTATGATCGCGATTTTGCCGCGATTTTCGTGTGCGATATTCAAGCACTTTCCAAGCGATTTGAAGCATCGCTTGGAAAGTGATTGACAGGTTGGTCACACTCGTCAAACATAGTGTTTGACAAGTGTGACCAGGTTTTTACTATTGAGGCCGCCTATGCGGCATCAATAGTAAAAGATAGAATGTTAAAAATGCTAAAAAAAATAAAAAAAATCGGGGTATATTTACCTTCCGGCGTCCCGCGCTGCATTCCCGGGCCTCAGCGTTCCCAGTAATGCCTTGCGGCAAGGCCCGCTAGAGTCACGCGAGACTACGTCATTACAGGGCCTTGCTGCAAGGCATTACTGGGAACGCTGAGGCCCGGGAATGCAGCGCGGGACATCGGAAGGTAAATATACCCCGATTTTTTATTTTTTATTCTTTTTTTTACAGGGGTATGGTACCCAGGGCCTGGAGGACAGTCTCCTCTCCTCCACACCGTGGGTACCAGCCGCACATGAGACGCTTAACTTCCCGCATGGTGGGCATAGCAACATGCGGGAACTAAGCGATTCTCATGCATTCCTATGGGTGCGGAATCGCGGCAATTCTTTGCGATTCCGCACAAAAGAATGAGCATGCTGCGACTTTTTCCGCGATGTGATTCCGCTGCAGAAAAAAGCGCAGCATTAGCACAGCATGTGCGGAATGCCATAGGAATGCATGGGGGGGCGTTTTGTACACAATTTTTAAACGTTTTCGCTGCGTTTTCGCACCGAAAATCGCGGCAAAAACGCTTAAAAATCGCTACGTGGGCACATAGCCTTAGAGTCCAGAAATTTAGATAACTAGATATTATAGGTGGTTTTACAACCTGTGCCTGTCAGGCGCACTGAGCATAATCTCAGAAGTGTCAGAGGTACACCTGATGGATGGTTAATGGGTGCTGAAAATGTGCAACATCAAAAACTCACCAAAAGCTCATTGTGGGAACGTAGACAGATGAAACTACCACTGTTTATAGATTATAACCCTACGGCAAGATTGAGTATTTGGTCGCTATTTTACCTCAGTATTTGTAAGCCAAACCCAGGATTGGAGCAATCAGAGGAAAAATATATCAGAAGCATGTCAACATTTCTGCATTTTTTTAACCCTCTCCTAGTTTTGGCTTCCAAATGCTGAGTTAAATATTCAGCAAATACTCAACTTTTACCAACTGTTACTTGCCTATTGTCTGTGGTTTGCTCCATGCACTCCACTCATGATTACGTGAACAACGTCTGAGCCATTTTACTCTCATGGTTACAGTAGCTTTTTCATTTGGATGGAATCTAGTGATTTTATAAACATTTCCCTCGCTCCCCAAACTGTTTGTTTCCTAAAATTTAATAAATGGAAAGTTAAAAAGAAATAAAAGAATTAATTATCATCTTATATGACGCAACGATGTCTCAATGTAATACTCTATGTTACAATGGCATTCTCAAGAAGAACAAGCTGCATCATCCCCCAAAAATCTGCAGGCAATGGAAATATCGTTCTGCCCTAGCGCTCTACAGGAACGTCTTCTCACTTTGTAAAGAACATCAGCAGCCGGACCCTCCTGTCTGAGAGTACATTTCACCCTATTGTGTCTAATTTCCCATAAAAGATATGGTATATTCTTTTCGAGAGTGCAACTTTAGACCAAGATTTTCCACAAAAACGTTAGAACAGTTCACTACAAACATTTATTCATTTTGATTTTGGAAGTTGACCTTCATATTTATCCCACCTACTAACATCCAAGTTAAAGGGTTTGTCCATCATGGCATTCATTTTATTTTGTTATTTTAATAACATTTTGTGTATGTAGCTCCAATGGAGAGCCATGTGTCTCAATAGTTACAGATTATAAAGTGTGCAGCTTGATTCTCTAGTCATATGTTACTTTTTTTTTGACTGTTGGAATCTAGCTGCAGAAATGTCTTCTGTTCTTTAAATTGTATCCGTCATTTTAATTTTTATCTCATAAATCATTTGTATATCTGAAAATAACTTTGCAATATCCCTCATCAGATCTGCTTCTTTCTCCTCCTGGACTGATCTTTCATTCTCAATTCATAGGTAAAATCTGTATTTAGTGAATAGAGACTTTCTCATTGCTGAGATAGAAAATGACAGTTGGTGCTTTCACACTTCTATGGAGATTGGGAGGAGCTAGAGGTAGACACAGATATGCTGCTGCAATTTCATGTGAAACAACAGTTACATTTCTTCATAGAACTTTATGAACACCAACTGCCATCTCCTATCTCAATAATGGGAGACTCTGTAGTCACTGAATACAGATTTCACCCCTGAATTGAGAACTTTGAGAAGGTGAATTTCTGTACTAAGATATGTTAACCTATAAAAGAAATCCCACTGAAAAGTGGAGCATGCCCCTGATCTAAAGTATATAACCAAAGAAAATGGGTCTCTATCTACGTATAACCTGGCCAGAATAAATCATAGTACTTAGGCTGTACTAACTGCAAATTCTATAAGGGATGATAGAGAGCCAAAAACACAAGGGCATACATTTGGAAATATTAATTGAACAATACTTATATTGTAGGGATGCGACTCGCTTAGGTGCAGCGGGAGACAATCATGAGACAGGTTCTTCCCAAAGTTCATGTGGTTTAATCACTTCATAAACCCACAAGGCAGCGTAACACTGAAAAGTAACCTTCAGCTCAGGCAAAGGAACACAAAACGTCCGTGGTTGGAGACTCGGACCGAGAGTCTGAGCACATGCTGGGAGCTGTAGTCCTCCCCATATACACTTTCTGTAGTGTCCCACCTGGACACATGGAAGTCTGTCCACACTCTGACAGACTCTCTCACATTTTTTCTCATGTGCCAAGCACCTCAATTACATAGCCCTGTAACCACACCCACAGGTGATCACATGGCTATGACATCACTAAAGGTTCTATTGCACATAGACACACACAGGCTTCCCTGACACAGTGTAACAGAAATATCAGCAGTACCTCTGCTGATCAATACACCCTGGAGCCTGCATCCCAAGGCCACCCACCTTGAGACCCATAATGGTCATTTAGGACCCTGCTCCTGTTACCACACTGAATGTGCCTGTACACCCGTCCTGGGACACCAATACAGCGCCCCCTAGCGGACATAGTAGTCACTACACCACAATATACACATACAATAAAGTAAAAGTGAAAAGTGAAATGTACACACACAATATTAAAGTGAAAAGTATAAGGTGAGAAGGACAGCTAATATTAGATATGGAAAGTGATGAAAAAGGTCACCATATCAAGAAAAGAGCCATTTTACCCAAGGGATTTGTTGTCTCTTTTCTTGATATGGTGACCTTTTTCATCACTTTCCATATCTAATATTAGCCGTCCTTCTCACCTTATACTTTTCACTTTAATATTGTATGTGTATATAAGTATTGTTCAATTAATATTTCCAAATTTTTCCCCTTGTGTTTTTGGTTGTCTATCATCTCTGATAGGGCCAACTAAGTAATATGCTTTATTCTGGCCAGGTTATATGGAGATACAGACCCATTTTCTTTAGTTATATTCTCTAATAAGATATGTTACAACATTTCTTATCTTCATCTGTACTATTAATATATGAAGGAAAAATGAAGATGATGGTTACACTTTAAGAAGAGGCGGTAGAGGCTTGACATTATATCAAGATCAGATTACACATGTAGCCACGCAGATACATGGGTTACATAGGACTGTCTTTAATTTTTTAAAAATAATATTATGGTTTGTAATATTCATATTAATAATTCATTCTAAGTGTTACATTATTTCTTAGTAGAAATATATTCTTACATTTAAATATTAATTGAATGTAAAATGGTTACCTCTTTGTGTGTGACATTAATATTGTAGAAAAAACAGGTTTCTTTCATATCGTCATGCGTTTTTGGCTTCTGCCATTTAATTTCAAGATCATCTCCTTTGTATGTTAATGTTATGTTCCTTGGAGGATCTAAAATGACTGAAATTAAATGTTGTAGAATTATTCACACTGTTACATTTCATGTAAGTAAAAAAAATTATTAGGAAGTAAAAAATGAAACAATGTTGCATTGCTGGCAATTACCCAATGCATAGCAATAACATTACTTGTAATACTATAAATGTAAGGAAGTGCAGAAGCTGTCAACAATCCTCTTGAAGATCTTAAAGTAATATAATGCATTGTCATATTTTGAATGTTGTTTTATATATTTTGTGGCATACGGCAGTTGCCTAATCAGTGGAGAGGGTTATTTATTGGGGACAACCCATGGTGGGAGGAGCTAAATGGGCATAAGAAATCCAGCTTCCTGTTAGGCAGTTAGTGGAAATTACTGAAAAGGGAAAGACCTATGTCCCATTGTTCACAGACCTGCATTGAAAATGGTGTTGTGTGCAGATGGGGGGACCATACTCGAGTAACAGGTTCTGAAGTAAACAAGAATTAAGTGACAGAAGGATTCCTTGTCTCAGGCAAGTGGGGGACTACATCAAGCCTTATCTATACTAGACAAGAAATGGAAGTGTAGCGAGACCTCAGGTTCATAGAAGATGGCCAGGCTAGGACATGTGTAATCCGGAGGAAAAATGAAGATGCAATGGCATACCATGGGGGAAGTTGTGAAGAGTCATAGTGACACACCTCAGCCTGTGAGGTCCTCACCAGAAGGGAAAATGGAGGCTCCCAATACATCAGTTAGGGACTGCTCTGATATGGGTTACCTTGATGTTTGGTAGAGCGGCTTAGTATAAATTCTTTTGCAAAAAACATATCAACCAAATGCCCCATTTTTATCATCTTTTTACTAGCACTTGCTGTTTACTGTTACTTCTTTACAACAGAGTATTTTTATATGTTTGCTTTACTGTACTTTTCTATGTTTCATATCCACAAAAAAGATGATTAAAAGGCACTTTTACTAATATAGAAAAAAGCTTTATTTTTAGAACCACATTTAAAATATAACACATCACCAATTAGAGGAATAAGGGGAAATAGACATACACATATGTATAGTGTGATTGCACACATAAAAATGACGCACACATCCAGCACATGGAGGATAATAGCTGCTGTATGTCTCCAATTATATAGCTATCATAAATATGGTAATTATCCAAAGGTGGATCAACCTCAGAAAACAAAAAAATTAATTGATAATAGTATTAAAATTACCATATGCCAAAGATAATTATCTCAGATTTTACCACTGAGGTTGTGTACTATAACCTCACATAATACCACATAATATAAGGAAACCATATTCTAGTTGTTTATTTATGTTATTAAGCATCCACCACTAAAAAATGGCCACTATAATTAGCACACATTGCCACTATATGATACTGAGTATTTGTGGGACGATGCATAGATACAGCCACACATCCTGATTAACCACCTATTTCACTGCCTATAATACCGCCAAAATGGCCGCTGTGTAAATAGGGAACAAAGCCCATTATGTAATAATTACCGGCGGTGATGGTCAGTTGGTACTCCGATGTCTGGATAGCGCGTCCACCCCGATGCGCGTTTTGGACCCACCTTCTTCAAGGGGCATGGCCAGTATGTAAACTGGCATCATTTTATAGTATGCCCGGGCGCCGCATATTGCGGCGTTACCGGAAGTCGTGCCCGCGGCCCGGAAAAGACTCGCTCCGTCGCCGAGGCAACCGCAACGCCGGTCTGCACTGGCGTCACACAGTGGGAGTGGCCGGGGCGGGCCTCCCCACCATGTAGAGATGCCACATACAGACAGGGGCAGCAGCGACAGGGAGACAGATGCGTACTGAGCCCGTGGCACTGACTTACAAATACATAGAGCACACACCCATTGTGAACCTACCAAGCCAAGTATACCGACCCATAATGTATGAATACATACAAAATGCATATGACATCAGCAATTGCCTATCAGGACAATATCATATATATTTAGATACAAAAATTCTTTCACCATAAATAATTATTACATATCAATACTAACCTAAAAAAATATAATAAACATAGCAATAACATCATAATCATTACTGGCTTCTTCACTTCTTGGCAATAGTTATTCACCCACAATGGGCTGGATTATATATGGTGTCCATGAATATATAGTTCACATTATCCATCCTTATAGCTCCAAACACTAAAATTGTAAAGAATTAAAAAATTAAAAAATTAAAAGTGGGAAACCACATAACACAGGTGTTATCCATAAACAGAACAGTACTTATAGGAATGGGGCATAACTAATATTTTCATTGAGTTCAGATGGATGGACTGACCCAATTGTCCATATCCGTCTGGACTCAAGTTGGGCCAGCTTCCTAGAGATCCCACCCCCGCAGATACCCGTCTCAACCATGTCGATACCCCTCACTCTGAGAAGGCTGCCATCGCAGCCATGATATTTCCTGAAATGGCGGGGAATGGTCTTTAACGATATTATATCTTCTGTGGCCGCTGCCGCCTTTATGCCCAAAACGTGTTCGCGCACTCGCACCTTCAGCTGTCTGGTGGTCATGCCCACGTAAATCATATTACATGGGCAGACAGCATAATATATTACATTTTTACTGGTGCATATAATATATTTTCTTATTTTGAATTCCCGAGATCCGTCTTGGGTGGCAAAAACCTCGGTGCGATCCATGTTTGGGCAAGCGATGCAGTGACCACACGGAGTACTACCACAACGAACCGCCATTTGATCTAAGAAAGTGATTACTGGCTCACCCACATAGTGGCTTTGAACCAGCTTGTCTCGCAAGTTTCTTGATCTTCTGGCTGCAATAGCAGCCCTATCCGGCAGGAGTCCCGACAGGACCGGATCAGCTTTCAATATATGCCAGGATTTATCAAGGATCTTCCGCATGCGCGGGAAATGTGAATGATAGTTTGTGACAAATCTCACTTTACCAGACTCTTTATTGGGTCTTGTACCGTAAAAGAGTGTATCTGGCCCTATTAAATGCCTTTTTGATCATTCGGTTGCTGAAACCACGTTCAAGCAACCTTTCTTTCAAATCTTCTGCCTGCTTGAAAAAATCTTCGTTAGTTGAACATAACCTGCGTAATCGCAAGAATTGTCCGGTGGGAACAGACTGGATTATATGTCCCAGGTGGGAAGACGATGCATGAAGCAACATATTGGTGGCAGTTGGCTTACGGAAAATATCCATTTGTATCTCCCCCTTATGATCTTTCTTCAGGACTATATCCAAACACTAGATCATAATTGTAAGTAATGTGGATGTTTAATTTATTATTTAAGTATAGCATAAAGGACTCAAGGTCATCGCTAGACCCCTGCCAGATCAACAGTATGTCATTGATGTACCGCGTCCAAGAGAGGACGCGGCACATCGGCGACGGTTGATCCGGCAGGGAGAGGTCTCTCTTCCACAGCCCCAGGAACAGGTTAGCGTACGCAGGGGCAAAAGATGCCCCCATAGCTGTCCCTTCGAGCTGCAGGAAGAAAGACCCCTTAAAACAAAAAAATTATGCGTTAGTGTAAAACGCAATAATTAGATGACCAGCTCTTTAATTTCCACAGGTAAATTAGACATACCCAGAAAAAATGTTGTAGCCCTAATGCCATCCTCATGCCTGATGCTGGTGTACAGGGACTCGACGTCTCCTGTTACCAGCATCATATCATCTTCTAGTTGCAAACCATCCACTCGTCTCAGCAGCTCGCCTGTATCTTTTAAGAATGATGGCAACCCCTCCACTAGCGGTTGTAGTTTAGAGTCTATCCACCTGTTTACGTGTTCCAGGTAATTACCTCTCCCAGATATAATTGGCCGGCCAGGGGGCATCTGCGCGTCCTTATGGACCTTTGGAAGTAAATAAAAAGTCGGGATGGTTGGTTCCACGACACTCAGGGCATCAGCCAATTCCTTAGAGATGCTTCCTGCTTCCCTTGCTTTATTAATAATAGTATGCAGCGGTAAGGAATAGGCGGACAAGCGGTTAAACGTGAGCATTTTGTAGCAGGTCTTATTGTCAAGTTGGCCAAAGGCTTCTTTCTCATATAACACCTTTGGCCATACTACCACATTGCTCCCCTTGTCCGCTGGCTTAAAAGCCACATCTTTTAGGTCCTGAAGGACACGCAGACGTCCCTGTTCTTCCTTTGTAAGGTTATCACCATGAATATACCTTGGAATTTCCAAGAATTCCTTACTTACAATTTGTACAAAAAGGTCCACATTAGGACATGATGACATAAGGAGAAAGCTCTTTGACTTAGGTCGTATCGAGGGTGTAACCTTACCTCTTTCTGGGACACTGTGTTCAGTGGACCGATCCTCCAATATCCGCAAAGCTATTTGTTCTTCCTCTGTTGGAAACAAATTGGAGAGGTTGCCATAAAAAAAAATACTTTTTATAGATCAATGAGCGGGCAAACAAATGTAAGTCTTTGATTGCCGAAAATGCATCGAAGGATGCAGCTGGTGAATATGACAAACCCTTTTCCAACAATTTAAAATCAATCTCAGTAAATTTATGATTACTAAGGTTAATTACCTTGTTACCATATCTAGTAGATACAGGGGAGCGGTCATGACGTCTGTATGGATGAAACGTGCGTTCTCTTTGATTCCGTCTCATTGATCCTGATTCAGTGGCCATAGATGACCCTGACCTTTCTGACATATCACTTATAGATGAAACAGATGTTTGAGATGGAGTATGACCTAATTGGTGGCCCTGTGATGTAGACTTTCTCCATAAATATACTGTATTATTTTTGTAATCACGACGATCACGATTTATTTTATTTAGCTGTGTAGCCTGAATCTTCTTTACCACCGTTTTCAAGGTCTTATCCATCTGACTGTGGAAAGACTTTAATTTCTCAACAGTGCCAATAGATTTAAGTTCTTCCTCAAGATTTTGGATAGATTCGTCCAATTGAGTAATAATTTTACTATTATGCTCACTTAAAAGCTGCATGAGGGATCTAGAGCACTCATTGCATACATCTTCCCACCGAGATACAAATCCACTATCCTCCATCGGAAAAGTGGGGATTACCCAAACTCGCAAGCCCCTAGGTATAATTTTCTTATTCAAGTATTTCTCCAAAAATGTGCGATTCCACCAAAGCTTGGTTCTTTTGGCTACCATATTTTGTAGTACCAACGCACGATCATCCCATTTCCCATCACTATTTTGCTGTATGTTGGACCCTTCTCCCCAAAGACTTGGTCGATATGTGAAAGCCAAGCTTTCTCCTTGGCCTGGAAATCCATGTCACACAAGAAACCTGTGCAAAACACAGTAACAATTAGACAAATCCACCAAGTATGACTGGGACACATGGTATCAATTATTACCTGTAATTATACTCCCCATGTATCCACTCGGATTAATGATGCTTATCATCAAATACATAGCATATCCACAAAAAAGATGATTAAAAGGCACTTTTACTAATATAGAAAAAATACTTTATTTTTAGAACCACATTTAAAATATTACACATCACCAATTAGAGGAATAAGGGGAAATAGATATACACATATGTATAGTGTGATTGCACACATAAAAATGACGCACACATCCAGCACATGGAGGATAATAGCTGCTGTATGTCTCCAATTATATAGCTATCATAAATATGGTAATTATCCAAAGGTGGATCAACCTCAGAAAACAAAAAAATTAATTGATAATAGTATTAAAATTACCATATGCCAAAGATAATTATCTCAGATTTTACCACTGTGGTTGTATACTATAACCTCACATAATACCACATAATATAAGGCAACCATATTCTAGATGTCTATTTATGTTATTAAGCATCCACCACTAAAAATGGCCACTATAATTAGCACACATTGCCACTATATGATACTGAGTATTTGTGGGACGATGCATAGATACAGCCACACATCCTGACTAACCACCTATTTCACTGCCTATAATACCGCCAAAATGGCCACTATGTAAATAAGGAACAAAGGAGAAAGTGATGGGAAATGGGATGATCGTGCATTGGTACTACAAAATATGGTAGTCAAAAGAACCAAGCTTTGGAATCGCACATTTTTGGAGAAATACTTGAATAAGAAAGTTATACCTAGGGGCCTGCGAGTTCGGGTAATCCCCACTTTTCCGGTGGAGGATAGTGGATTTGTGTCTCGGTGGGAAGATGTATGCAATGAGTGCTCTAGATCCCTCATACAGCTTTTAAGTGAGCGTAATAGTAAAATTATTACTCAATTGGACGGATCTATCCAAAATCTTGAGGAAGAACTTAAATCTATTGGCACTGTTGAGAAATTAAAGTCTTTCCACAGTCAGATGACCTTGGAAATGGTGGTAAAGAAGATTCAGGCTACACAGCTAGATAAAATAAATTGTGATCGTCATGATTACGAAAATAATACAGTAAATTTATGGAGAAAGTCTACATCACAGGGCCACCAATTAGGTCGTACTCCATCTCAAACGTCTGTTTCATCTATAAGTGATATGTCAGAAAGGTCAGGGTCATCTATGGCCACTGGATGAGGATCAATGAGACGGAATCAAAGCGAACACACGTTTCATCCATATAGACGTCATGACCACTCCCCTGTATCTACTAGATATGGTAACAAGGTAATTAACCTTAGTAATCATATATTTACTGAGACTGATTTGAAATTGTTGGAGAAGGGTTTGTCATATTCACCAGCTGCATCCTTCGATGCATTTTCGGCAATCAAACACTTACATTTGTTTGCCTGCTCATTGATCTATAAAAAGCATTTTTTTGATGGCAACCTCTCCAATTTGTTTCCAACAGAGGAAGAACAAATAGCTTTGCGGATATTGGAGGATCTGTCCAGTGAACACAGTGTCCCAGAGGGAGGTAAGGTTCCATCCTCGATACAGCCTAGGTCAAAGAGGTTCCCCTTTTATCTTCATGTCCTAATGTGGACCTTTCTGTACAAATTGTAAGTAAGGAATTCTTGGAAATTCCAAGGTATATTCATGGTGATAACCTTACAAAGGAAGAACGGGGACGTCTGCGTGTCCTTCAGGACCTAAAAGATGTGGTTTTTAAGCCGGCAGACAAGGGGAGCAATGTGGTAATATGGCCAAAGGTGTTATATGAGAAAGAAGCCTTTAGCCAACTTGACAATAAGACCTACTACAAAAAGCTCACGTTTAACCCCTTGTCCGCCTATTCCTTACCGCTGCATACTATTATTAATAAAGCAAGGGAAGCAGGAAGCATCTCTAAGGAATTGGCTGATGCCCTGAGTGTCGTGGAACCAACCATCCCGACTTTTTATTTACTTCCAAAGGTCCATAAGGATGCGCAGACGCCCCCTGGCCGGCCAATTATATCTGGGAGAGGTAATTACATGGAACACTAAAACAGGTGGATAGACTCTAAACTGCAACTGCTAGTGGAGGGGTTGCCATCATTCTTAAAAGATACAGGCGAGCTGCTGAGACGAGTGGATGGTTTGCAACTAGAAGATGATATGATGCTGGTAACAGGAGACGTCGAGTCCCTGTACACCAGCATCAGGCATGAGGATGGCATTAGGGCTACAACATTTTTTCTCGGTATGTCTAATTTACCTGTGGAAATTAAAGAGCTGGTCATTGAATTATTGCGTTTTACACTAAGACATAAATTTTTTTGTTTTTAACGGGTCTTTCTTCCTGCAGCTCGAAGGGACAGCTATGGGGGCATCTTTTGCCCCTGCGTACGCTAACCTGTTCCTGGGGCTGTGGAAGAAAGACCTCTCCCTGCCGGATCAACCGTCGCCGATGTGTCGCGTCCTCTCTTGGACGCGGTACATCGATGACATACTGTTGATCTGGCAGGGGGCCAGCGATGACCTCGAGTCCTTTATGCTATCCTTAAATAATAACAAATTAAACATCCACATTACTTACAATTATGATCCAGTGTTTGGATATAGTCCTGAAGAAAAATCATAAAGGGGAGATACAAATGGCTATTTTCCGTAAGCCAACTGCCACCAATATGTTGCTTCATGCATCGTCTTCCCACCTGGGACATATAATCCATTCTGTTCCCACCGGACAATTCTTGCGATTACGCAGGTTATGTTCAACTAACGAAGATTTTTTCAAGCAGGCGGAAGATTTGAAAGAAAGGTTGCTTGAACGTGGTTTCAGCAACCGAATGATCAAAAAGGCATTTAATAGGGCCAGATACTCTTCAAGGGATACACTCTTATACGGTACAAGACCCAATAAAGAGTCTGGTAAAGTGAGATTTGTCACAAACTATCATTCACATTTCCCACGCATGCGGAAAATCCTTGATAAATCCTGGCATATATTGAAAGCTGATCCAGTCCTGTCGGGACTCCTGCCGGATAGGGCTGCTATTGCAGCCAGAAGATCAAGAAACTTGTGAGACAAGCTGGTTCAAAGCCACTATGTGGGTGAGCCAGTAGTCACTTTCTTAGATCAAATGGCAATTCGTTGTGGTAGTACTCTTTGTGGTCGCTGCGTCGCTTGCCCAAACATGGATCGCACCGATGTTTTTGCCACCCAAGACGGATCTCGGGAATTCAAAATAAGAAAATATATTACATGCACCAGTAAAAATGTAATATATTATGCTGTCTGCCCATGTAATATGATTTACGTGGGCATGACTACCAGACAGCTGAAGGTGCGAGTGCGTGAACATGTTTTGAGCATAAAGGCATCAGCGACCGCAGAAGATATAATGTCGTTAAAGACCATTCCCCACCATTTCAGGAAATATCATGGCTGCTATGGCAGCCTTCTCAGAGTGAGGGGTATCGACATGGTTGAGACGGGTATCCACGGGGGTGGGATCTCTAGGAAGTTGGCCCAACTTGAGTCCAGATGGATATGGACAATTGGATCAGTCCATACATCTGGACTCAATGAAAATATTAGTTATTCCCCATTCCTATAAGTACTGTTCTGTTTATGGATATCACCTATGTTATGTGGTTTCCCACTTTTAATTTTTTAATTTTTTAATTCTTTACAATTTTAGTGTTTGGAGCTATAAGGATGGATAATAATAATAATCTTTACATAGCGCTAACATATTCTGCAGTGCTTTACAGTTTGCACACATTTTCATCACTGTCCCCGATGGGGCTCACAATCTAAATTCCCTATCAGTATGTCTTTGGAGTGTGGGAGGAAACCGGAGGAAACCCACGCAGACACGGGGAGAACATACAAACTCCATGCAGATGTTGTTCTTTGGTGGGATTCGAATCCAGGACCCCAGCGCTGCAAGGCTACAGCGCTAACCACTGAGCCACCGTGGATAATGTGAACTATATATTCATGGACACCATATATAATCCAGCCCATTGTGGGTGAATAACTATTGCCAAGAAGTGAAGAAACCAGCAATGATTATGATGTTATTGTTAGGTTTATTATTTTTTTTAGGTTAGTATTGATATGTAATAATTATTTATGATGAAAGAAATTTTGTATCTAAATATATATGATATTGTCCTGATAGGCAATTGCTGATGTCATATGCATTTTGTATGTATTCATATATTATTGGTCGGCATACTTGACTTGGTAGGTTCACAATGGGTGTGTGCTCTATGTATTTGTAAGTCAGTGCCACGGGCTCAGTACACGCCTGTCTCCCTGTTGCCGCTGCCCCTGTCTGTATGTGGCGTCTCTACATGGTGGGGAGGCCCGCCCCGGCCACTCCCACTGTGTGACGCCAGTGCAGACCGGTGTTGCGGTTGCCTCGGCGACGGAGCGAGTCATTTCCAGGGCCGCGGGCACGACTTCTGGTAACGCCGCAATATGCGGCGCCCGGGCATACTATAAAATGATGCCAGTTTACATACTGGCCATGCCCCTTGAAGAAGGTGGGTCCAAAACGCGCATCGGGGTGGACGCGCTATCCAGACATCGGAGTACCAACTGACCATCACCGCCGGTAGTTATTACATAATGGGCTTTGTTCCCTATTTACACAGCGGCCATTTTGGCGGTATTATAGG
Organism: Dendrobates tinctorius; assembly: GCF_039654945.1. Taxonomy (NCBI): domain Eukaryota; kingdom Metazoa; phylum Chordata; class Amphibia; order Anura; family Dendrobatidae; genus Dendrobates; species Dendrobates tinctorius. The sequence goes on along the minus strand of NW_027361684.1, from coordinate 65,049,933 downwards.
CAGTGAAATAGTTGGTTAGTCAGGATGTGTGGCTGTGTCTATGCATCGTCCCACAAATAATCAGTATCATATAGTGGCAATATGTGCTAATTATAGTGGCCATTTTTTAGTGGTGGATGCTTAATAACATAAATAGACATCTAGAATATGGTTTCCTTATATTATGTGGTATTATGTGAGGTTATAGTATACAACCTCAGTGGTAAAATCTGAGATAATTATCTTTGGCATATGGTAATTTTAATACTATTATCAATTATTTTTTTTGTTTTCTGAGGGTGATCCACCTTTGGATAGTTACCATATTTATGATAGCTATATAATTGGAGACATACAGCGGCTATTATCCTCCATGTGCTGGATGTGTGCGTCATTTTTATGTGTGCAATCACACTATACATATGTGTATGTCTATTTCCCCTTATTCCTCTAATTGGTGATGTGTTATATTTTAAATGTGGTTCTAAAAATAAAGCTTTTTTCTATATTAGTAAAAGTGCCTTTTAATCATCTTTTCTGTGGATATGCTGTGTATCTGATGATAGGCATCATTAATCCGAGTGGATACATGGGGAGTATAATTACAGGTAATAATTGATACCATGTGTCCCAGTCATACTTGGTGGATTTTTCTATGTTTCAGTCTAAGGGGTAATGTTCCTCCTTGTGGAGAGTGACATACAGGCACTGGCATGCCAATGTAAGGAGACTTATTTGTCATGCAATGCTACTCTAGGAAAATAAATATGCAAATTACCTCTTCTGAGGTATTGCCCCTCATAAGTGCAAAGTATGAGATCTGATTTGTCTAGGTGAGAGGCTCTGGACTGAGCTCTAAGGAGTGACATGCAATTTTATTAAAATCAAACAACTGTAAGATCATATTTACATTCACAAATTCTGTATATACTATGTATCCAATCTCTCTGCTGTGTGAAATTCGAGCTCAGGGGCATCCTGTTTCCTGAAGGAATCTTTTTGAGATGTTTCTATAACTCTAGTTGCAACTTTAATCAATTGGGCATATACATAAAATTACTTTGATATTAACAAACCCACGTGAAGGTATACCTCTCGTGATTGTGTCAAGTTACAGTATTCCTGTAGTATTGGAGGTCATGAAAAACACTTTGTCATTTTTGGTAAAGCTAAGAACTTCCAAAACACCAGAACCACCACAGCAATTTGAAGAAAGTCCTTGGCTATAGAGGTGACCAAAATATCTTCTTGATCACTATGGCATAGCTTCAAACAGCCACTATCAAGGTTTGAGAAAAAATAAGGCCTTTATAATACTATATTTTGATGGAAGCATTTCCTCAGTAACATGTATTTGATATCATATTGGAAGTTTGTAAAACATTGTTCAAAAGACTACAGAAACTATGATCTAGTGAAAAAATAAATGTTAAATTCTTTAGGCTGAATTTCAAGCATTATGGAAATTGGAGATCACTCCTCACTTGGCTTATATAATCCTTACAGTGATAGAATACACCTTTGTTTCATTCAGTTGACTGAGCAGGATGTAAAAAGAGCACAAAGGAAAATTCACTTAGGGAGAGGTGAGAGAGGGAGAACCAAGTTGACCATCATACGAGCTTACACTTTACATGCGAGAGAGAAGAGGATCCCGCTGAACTGGGGTGGACATAGCATTGGTGCAACCTCTGCAGCCATACAGAGGCCCAGACGTAAGGGGCCCACTTCCACCTTTAAAACGGAAAACATCTTCTGTCACAGACACATTATTGGACTGCAAAGGGCCCATATACAGTTCTTGCACAGAGGCTGCCCTTTTGTCTGTGTCCACCCCTGTTTCTGACCAGAGTTTACACTCTTTAGGTGAGAGAGGATCTTGCTGAACATAAGAGTTTACACTCTATAGGATAAAGAAAGGGAGAATCCCGTTAGCTATAAGAGCTTACACAGGAGAAAGGTGTACCCAGTGACTGTGGAGTACAAACTGTGCTCCACTGGGAAACATTGTTTTGTGATGGCCCAGGTAATGGCCCCCACTGTACGTGGAATGGCAATCCTGAAAATATAGCTGCAGGGCATTATGTGGAAGCCCGTGCAACCATTAGCCAAATTTGATGCTTCAGCAGTGTGTAAATGGTGGAAGACTTTTTTTTTTTTGCGAACCCCAAATTGAATTTCAAGGTGTTCAAATTCACATTTCAGGAAATTCAACTGGATCTCGATCCTCCACGGATCATTCCGCTCAGCTCTGGTATTATCCGGTCTAAGCAGCATGCACTTGGTTACACTTTATTCTGTTAGTCTGGTTTTTGTTGTATACTGTTGGGGGTTGTGACTGCCTCCATACTTGACTGAGCACTTCTCCCATCAGGCTTAGGGCCCACTCACATTAAAGTATAAAAATAGCTCCAATATTGCTCCTGGAAAGTTTGATGTCTGGAATCCATATGTTTGCACTTATATCATGCAAGTCTGTGATTTTTTTCCTCACCTAGCATCTGTATGCAATTTGTATGCTATGCATTTTTAACATAATCTATAGCATGAGGTAATCTCTATGTAATTTAAAGCCAGTTTTCTAACTAATAAGGTAATGTCATATGCAGATATAGATAGAATAAATTGGATATATATAGAGATATAGATAGCCATCAGATATTTAATAAGCTCTGTGAAGCATATCCAGCTCCCCCTATTTTTAATAACCAGCTAAGGGAAAGCAGACTGCTGTGGGCTGGTCTTATTAATCAGGGAAGGAACCAAAAAAATGGACCTTTACAGCCTATTAATATCAGCCTGCAGCTGTCTGCTTAGCATTTGCTGGTTATTAAAAATAGCAAAGCTTTAAATTTGTAGGATTTTAGACCGGAGAGGCATGTTTTATAAATATTAGGTTTAGTGTCCTCACAGAGAATGGTCACCTTGCAGTGGCTTGATGGCAAACATGAATTTGTCAGTTTGTGAGTAAAGTACCTTAATTTGTTAATTAATTATGTTCTACAGTATTTATTAAAAATATTTTAGAAATGTTCTCTCATCCTTACATGTAAAGGTGTTTTGTAAAATCCTACATGATTATTGTGACAAGGGAACATGATCATGCAACAATGTAATATTTTGTTGTTTTATTTTGAATTATCTGTGATGCTGACTACACAGATATTTCTCTCGATTTTGATGACCTGACACAAGGGTCATTTTTTTTACATAGGAAAAAAGCCAAATCATTTTTCTTAAGGACAGATGCAGACAAGCATATTTGCTGTCCAAGTGCAATCAGACAAAACATTCTTTTTTTCCCCATAAATTGTTGTACCATCAATGCTACAATATTACCAAAGCTTTTTTGTATTCAGTAGTGTGACACATTTAAAATGTTCCTCTTTGTTATAACCTTACTATTGCAGCGGCTTTGCTTTTATACGATTTTATATGTCTATTTCCCTACCCATTAGTTCCAGTTGATCATTGCTCTTTCATATAAATTTTCATTGCATTTTTTATATTCATTATCATACTGTATTTTACCTGTTCATTCACAGTAATAGGCCTCGATTCATGAAATTTTTTTTGCCAGAAATTTGGTGTAAAACACTTTGCGGAATCGTAACATTTTGTGCAACTTGAAGTTGCTCAAAAATGTTATAAATTTTGGAATTTCCACACCAGCTTTACCAAGCACTGGCAAACTGGGTAAACTGGGGCAAGACAAGAGTAGAATGGCGGTGTGAGACCACAGCTCATCTAGTTTATGATGACCTGTGGTGTACTTGATGTTGTAAATCTTACTCCAGTCTTTGACTTCAATAATATTTCTTGGAGAGGTGCACGAAAGTGCTCACAACTTTTGTGACATGGCCAATTCATTCTCTTAAAGGGTTTGTCGAGTTTTAAACTATAAGTCTGCAGTTACTCTATGAATACAGATTGGTGAATCCTCGCATCACGTGCACTTCACGCTGTAAGGAGTCTTCTATGCCAGCGCGGGTGGTCATGTGTACGCAAGTATGTAATATGCATACTCCAGGCCACATTCCGACTAGATGACAGTGAATTGTTCCATGTAATGTGGCATATTGCATACTTGCGGTCACATGATAATCCCCACAGTGCACGAGATGAGAGGATTAAAAAGTCTGTGTCACAATGAGTGACTGGAGACTTGTAGCTTAAGACCAGATAACCCCTTTAATGAATCAGGGAATCAGGCACCTCTGACTGCAGCACATCCTCTCATCAAGACGGGCAGTCTTGCTAAATCAGGGCACATTGTATTTTTTTGGGTAGTATATTAGGGCTATTTCATAACATTTTATGGCTGTCTCTTCATGTTGCTTCAGACATAATTGTAGGAGGCTCACATTATTACATATTGGCTTTTACTCTTTAACAGACACCTCACCCTCACCCTACTGCCCTGTCATTGAATGTTAGCAGCACTAGTGTGTATTACTACACGGATATAAAAATACTTGGCTTTCTTTAAGTTAAATCAATTGACTGTAAGAATACGCAGTAAAGTTAGAAACAAATGATATAAGAAGCACATCGCGTTACCATCATTAATGGGACAGTACAGGGCATCGAAGAACTGGACTGAAGTTTGATTGCTTAATCCCGATACGTCCACATAAACTTCTTCGCTGAAAGAAACGTTTGGCTTTCTCATTACACATCCTACTTGTCGCCCAAGGAAATCATATCTGTAGTCTTGGCACTTGTCATATACAGACAGCTGCCTAATCCAAAATGAAATAAGCACTTGGTAAAAAGAATTGCATATTTATTTTGTTAAATAAACACTTCGGGAAAATGTTTTTATTGTGTCCTCCATTTGTAAAGTACATGATGTAAGTATAATATTGTACATTTTCTTTCCTATGTCTCCATTCTTTGTTTCCTAGCCTTGTCTTGTCCGTCGGCTGTAAGACATGACTCTGACTCTCTGAATTGTACAGACATTAATAGTATATAAAGCCATTCTCTCTATACAGTCTTACGAGAACCTTGATGGGACTCTCATATTAATGAGTAGAGAAAGTGACTTACAGTCAGCAGCACATATGAGCCTGGATAATTCAGAGAGCCAGAATCCTATGGTACAACTGAAGGACTCGAACAGAGATGGTAAATCACAGATTAAGGATTTAAGCCCCCTTCTCACATAGCGAGATCACTAGCGATATCGCTAAAGCGTCACCGATTTTGTGACGCAACAGCGATATCGCTAGTGATCTCGCTTTGTGTGACACGTACCTGCGACAGCCCCCCCCCCCCCGCTGGATATCGCTGATCGCGCTTGAATGTCCTGGGCCATTTTTTCCTCATTGGCATCCCGCTGGGGCCGACTAGCGATGCATGGACACAGGCAGAAGTCGTCATCATCACTGCGGTGTGACAGGTAAGAACGACCGCCGAGGGATCGCTTATTGCTGCGTCGCTGGAGAGATCTGCCTGTTTGGCAGCTCACTAGCGACCATTTAGCGATGCACCAGCGATCCTGACTGGGTCATATCGTTGTCGGGATCGCTGGTGCATTGCTAAATGTAACGGGACCCTTAGTAGGAAAATAAATCTCTACTATTTATCACATGTACGTTACTAACAGAAGAAACCATGCAAATTTTACTTAGAGTGCGTCTTTACAGAGTAATCGTTTTAATTTTTATTTAATAAATTAATAGTACACATCAAAACAAGAAAACTTTGTAATATATCTTATCAAAGAAATATGCTTTTCTCTACCAGGACTAATCAATCATTCTCAAAATTCTCAATTCACATGTAAAACTTGTGTTCAGTCAAAACAGATTTTTCCATTACTGAGATAGGAGATTGCAGTTATACTTCAGGGAATATGGATCCAGCACGTGAAGTCCTTTTAAGCGCCTTCTTCCCACTTCCATATAAAACACGTACATGAATAAACGATGCCAGTGTCACCTGTGCTTCCCATCAGTGTGTCATCTATGTGTCCGTTTTTACCTTCTGTGTGCCATCAGTGCCTTTCCAGTACGGATAAAGAAATAAATAAATGACAAATCTTCTCATACACTTGGTAATGTAAAACGCGGACAGGACAAGGATGGCACACGCATCCATCTGTGTCCTGTATGTGTTTTTTATGGACTCATAGACTTGTATTGGCCCTTCTCATCCATGCATCTGGAAAAAACGGAGATATCTGTGTGTTTTGCATAGACACACTGTCTGTGTAACAACTCGGACTTGTGAATAGCATCGTAAGTTATATAATGGGTACGTGTGGTATCTGTGAAAAAAAAAAACGATGCCACACATACTGTGCCACAAATACGGACGTGTGAAGGAGGTCATATGCGATGCAAATTGACCTGTGATGCATGTTTGAGATCCACAACATGTCCATTTCTCTGGCGGTTATCTCGAGCTTTATGTGCAGATTTTCTCCATTAAATTGCATTAGATATGAAAAATCCACAGGCAAAAAATGCATATGCATTTTTAGTGTGTTTCCACTGTGAAAATGTTAGCCCCCGAATTGTAAGATAAAGGGGACTCATGAGATTACAGGACTTAAGATGTTTGAACAATCTATACCATTAATGCATACTTCTGTTGAAAACGGCGGGAGTTATCTGTGCAGATTACTGGGCGAATTCAGAGACGTGGATACTGCATTTCCCTCCAAAAATATGGACCAGTTGGATGATGGACACCACAGGGAGGCTGTTTTCTGACCAATATTTAAGACTGACAGGATGCTTGTGCTGCCATTCTGACAGAGATCCAGAAGATTTTTAACCTCCCACCGAGCCCTTTGTTTATTTGTTAATCATCTTGTCACATTGCTTTATTGAACAGAGGTAACACTAAGGGCCCCGTTACATGCTTCAATGTCCCAGTGATCCCACCAACGATCTGACGTGGATAGGATCGCTGGGACATAGTTAGTTGATCGCTGGTGAGCTGTCACATAGATAGACTCACCAGCGATCAGGACCAGCGAGCAAGCTGGTATCCAGGGTAAACAGAGGGTATCTAAGAGCCACGCGGCTCTTAGTCACCCACCGTTTACCCTGGATACCAGCTTCCAGCGTCGCTGATCGTTGGTCTCTCATCACACGCAGTGACGTGTGCTGCCCAGTGGGAGACCAATGATAGAATTATGGCCCAGACCATTAGGCAACGATTAACGATCAGCCAACTGATCGTTGATGGTTGCTACATGTCACACGCAACAATGTAGTTTCGACATCGCTGCAACGTCACCAAACTGGTGACGTTGCAATGATATCGTTCACAATATCGTTGTGTATAACAGGGCCCTAAGTCATCTGGCTGTTTGATCTTTATTAATTATTTATAATGGACTTGGTTGACCGACTCAAGTCAAGTAAGGACTGAGTCGGTAAGGTTTTATGTTTTTTTAATGGTTTTTTAAAGTTATATTTATTTCACTGTTGCAATTTTATCCTTAATAAAACACTGTGGTCTAATTTGTCCGACTGGTTGTTGAGTATTTATTCATGTATGGTATTAATTGGTTTCTAGTTAGCATTTAATTAAGTTTTATTAATTTAGTAGTCCTTGTATTCCCATGACCTAAACAATCATCTAAACCACACATGACTTTATCACTAACTCTCAAGAATTATCAAAAACTAAGGAATTTAAACATGACACACCAGCGCATGTATAACAAGTGCACCCAAAAACACAATGGAAAAAAATGCAAGCAAACTAATTAGGTAATAGGTACAGAAATGCTACATCATATACTCACCAAATGCTCATCATGGGAACGTAGCCTTAAGGCCATGCGCCCACAAGTATTTCATGAGTTTTTTACCTCAGTACTTGAAATCCAAAACCAGAAGTGGAACAGTCAGAGGAAAAGTATAATAGAAACATGGGCACCACTTCTGCATTTTTCACCCATTCCTTGTTTTGGCTTACAAATACTGGGGTAAAAAACTCACCAAATTCTAAATGTGTGCATGTGGCCTAAATCACATCCATGCTGCTAGAACTGTAATGGACACATTGAGAGTTTGGTGAGTTTTTTTTACCTCAGTATATGTAAACCAAAACAAGGCGTGGATGAAAAACACAGAAGTGGTGACATGTTTTTATTATACTTTTTCCTCGGATTGATCCATTCCTAGTTTTGGCTTACAAATACTGATGTAAAAACTCACCAAATTCTCAACGTGCGCACGTGTCCTAAGACGCTGCTTTTCTGACTCAGTGAAAAAAATGCACCATTGAAACTCCCCAAAAACTTATTGTAGAAACTTAACTTCATATAATAGCAAAAAAAACCCATCCTCGGTGTAGCTAGCCTACATGTTTTGAACTTCATGAGGTTCTTAGTCATTACATAGCTAACTGGCTGATTTTTCCTGCTTAAAACATAGTGTGATGTGAATGAACGTGCATTGACCTTGGCTAATCAGCTGTGTGCCATACTGGATATATGCTAAACAACATATAGTAAGACAAACATGACCATAAAAAATACAAGACATAAGACTTACCTCAACTTATATAATAAGGTACAAATGTGAAGGGGTTGTCTGGTCAAAAATTATAGATGACCTATCATAAGGCTAGATCATCAAAATCGGATCAGTGGGGTTTTGGCATGTGGCACCATCAGGATCAGCTGCTAAAGGCTCTGTCATGGGCAGATGGAAACATTGACCAGAGCTGCCCTGCACGCCAATGTGGAGCAGTGCACATCAATAGCAGCTGATCTACAATACCTGGCAGCAGATTTTCTCAACTTATTGTAAAATCATTGATCATTTAGATTTTAAGTTAATGTACTGTATATATTAGAGTATAAGTCAAGGTTTTTAGCACATTTTATTGTGCTGAAATCACCCCACTTGGCTTATACTCAAGTGAGTTTCCCAGAAGATGGAGGGGGAGCGGTGAAGCAGCAGATCACAGGACCCAGAAACCGACTACCGCAGCTATCTCCTATGTCTGCTGCTTAAGCATGCGAGAAGCACACCTTAACTTGTGGACCAGTAGCGTTTTCATCAGTGATTTTCTTGTATGGAAAAAATAAAGAAATAAATTGCCACAGAGAGCACACATACTGCTCACTGATGCCATCCGTGTGTTGTCCATAATTTTCACACACCCATAACCTTGTATGGGTAATTGTAATTCATAACTCCAATCAAAACTGCACATCTCTCCATGATTTTTGTGCGGATACCGCGTGTTTTATTCCATGAACACTGTGGATTAAACATATACGTGAATATATTATGTTGGAATGAGGTCTAATTGCTATAATCGTTATGGTTCTTCACTGTGTTAATTTAGTTAAACATTTACTAAAAAATATTAAAAGATGCATCTAGCCATATCCAAGAAGTATCATTTCTCCTCTGGGAAATATGCTAATTATGCAAATTGTCTCTTCAGAGAGGAAGAGAACTAGAACTCTAGTGCCACCTATTGGAAGTAGCAATCCTAAAAGTCAATGTTGACCCTTTAACGAGCCTTGTTACATGACTTAGGATAAAAGCCAAGCCAGAATCTCAATTTGCAGACACTGTGTTTCGGGGTACTGCCCCTCGTCAGTGCAAAGTGTGAGATCTGGTTTGGCTGTGAGAGAGGCGTCTGACTGATTACCAAGAAGTATCTGTTAGGAACGGCGGAACGCACTAAATAAAAAGAAATAATAAAGTGCGTTCGCCGCTCGGGGTCCACCGTGCAGTAGATGTAAACACTGCTGCTAAGTATTTTAGTGACAGACGAGCAATATGGCGGAAATGCGCACGCGGGTTGAATGTCACCCAAGTGCGCTAAGCAATCTCTGCTTGCTAACAGAGATGTCAGCAGAGGTAAACACAAAAGGCTGAGCCTGTTAGTGTCACTGGTCTCAGGTAAATGCACACACGGTATCTGGTCACAGGAGCAGGACCCAAGACAGAGGAGCTGCGTCCGTCTAGACCTACCGTGCGTGCGGCGTCGCTACTGCGGATGCCAAAGAGCACTGCAACTGCAGTGTGGCATAGGACACTGCCGCTGGTCGACAAAGCAAGGAAGCTGGCGCAATGTCGGATGCTAGCACTGTGGGTGATGCTGTAGTGGCTTGAGGCTTGCCACGCACTGGTGCTGACTCCAATCTAAGTCCCTGTACACAGTCGTAATATCAGAGGGAGGGGATCTTAATGAGTCATTCGCAGGTTCATATGTAGTGCCCCTGAGGGTCCAGCCGCCACAGAGGCACTGCACCTCCTCCTGAGGTGTGGTACCCCACCATTCAGGTAAGGTGGAGACACCTGACCACACTCCAACCCCTGCATCCCACACAACATAGTAGTGTTGCAGAGCACCTTTGGTGGCTCCCTGCTTGGAACACGAAGAGTGCTGGGAGGTGGGTGGAGCTTAGTCTGCACCAGAGAGCAGGAGTTCTTTTGGACTAGGTCAGTCTGACTAGGTCAGTCTGTGAGAGAAGATCCCCTGAGTGGGATGGATGGAAGGAAGTGCTGCAGCAGACTTCAGTGACCTGAGTCTGCTGGCACAGGAAAGAGATATTCAGAAAGCCTAATTCTCCATAAGAAAGATTGATTTGTACGGAACGTAAGGAGAAGAAGAGAACTAAGGATTAGGGTTAGAGCAGAGCCCTTCCTCAAATTCTCAGTGCAAGACCGGAGTCCGGTCCCTGAGGTTGTATGGATACTAATGGTCCTGCAGCAGACACCGGAGGAATAGAAGTTGTCACCACTTTATTCCCACACAAGACTTGGGGGCACAACAGCAACGTGAGTGAGCCGGGACTTAGAAGCAAGGAGTCCCCGAAGCAGGCTACAGCTGTCTGCCATACAAGTAGAGTTCTAAGAACATCTGAAAGGAGGAACTCCAGTGTAACTCAGTACTGTGAGTACTTCAAATAGGCGCTAGAAGGGAGACGCTCAGGAAAGGCACATGTTGGCGGAGTGTTGGAACGGAGTACTTCATCTTGCCTGGAAGTTGGCTGAGCTCCTGACCTGGAGGACATGGCATGGATGCGGGCACCTGTATGCACAACAGACTGTGAGTAAAGCTTTGGAACTACATGCCCTGGTGTCCTCCACTTATTCCTGCGCCAACACACTCAGCACTGCTACGTCGCTGTGCTTAACACTGCACCATTTACGTCTCCTCACTCTCTCTTCATCTACACTGCCCTGGGACCACTGCCCTACCTGTGGAGGGCCACAGCATCATTGCTGCACCACACCATCTGTCCTAGAGGATCTGTCTGCAGCGTCGGCTTAACATCTTCATTGCCGAAACCACAGGTGGTGTCACGAATCATTCACTAATAAACTTTAATCATCATCCACACGTTCAACATCTTCCCCTTTTTACAATGGATGCCCAGGGCCACGGACCGGGTCACAGCTACCATGACATCTCCCATTGAACTCAACGGGCCCGGTACCGAGTACCCCATGGCCCTGGCACGGGGCGATCCATTACTTGGCGTCACGAACAGGATGACAAAGCCCGGTGCCACCGGGTTCTGTGTGCGGAAGATTTATTGGACTTAATTGCTGAGAATGTGCAAAATAACCAAAATTATAGACTGTAAAATGGACTCTCAAAATGGCCGCTGGCGCGTTGAAGAAGGACGTGACAACATGGGTGGTCCTAAGAAATGAGAGCGAACTGTCCTGGGCCTCCCCTGCCTAAACTTCTATGCTACAGCGACATGGCCCACCCCCAGCGGGGTTTGTATACTGGCCTGGTATGGAGGAGTAGGAAGAAGACGCCGCCCCCAGAAGGAGGAGCGAAGCCCTGTGGCGGAAAGGAGCCCGGGAAGGAGAGAGAAGGCCAGGACGCCATGATGGAAGAAAGGAGGACAGGAGAAAGCGGCGGAGAAAAACAACTCTACCCCAGGCAGCACCTGCGGAACATACGACCGCTGCGATACCCTTTGCAGCACCCGCCACCACCTCCAAGCCGATACTGCCACTGGATGCAGCCTGCAAGGAGGAGATACATGAGGGCCCCGGAACAGCCTGTCGGGCGGGGGTTGTATCCCCGCCTGGACCTGGCGCGGCCGCGCAGGTCCCCATCGGAGGCCTCGGCAGGCACCACTCCTGTGCCAGCTCGGATCCAGCTGCCGCCCGCTCACCAAGCAGCTCCGGAGGTTGCAGCTGCAACTGTTCACCACCCTGTACCTGCAAAGGAGCCAGAACATCACCGGGAGGTACCAGGTATGATCACCACCCCTGCCATGATCCTGGTGCTGGGAACTGTACCTGTGGACCGAAATGGTTCAGTGCTTGCTCAGGTCTTACGTGGCAGCACCCAAGTTTCACCTGCTGTCAGACCAAAAGCCAAGGCAGCAGAGATACCACCTGAAGCCAAGGAGCAGCACCCCCAGGTACAAGGTGTTACCCCTGCTGTACCCAGGCAGCAGTTCCACAAGCTGCCACCCCATCTACACAGGCAGCCACCAACCTAACTCCTTGGGAGAAGGAATACCTGCAATTTGTAGACCATCAACAGAAAGAGGAAAATCAGAAGTTCTCCCCTGGAAGCAGCAGAAGAAACCAGCTTCCACCAACCCAGGAGGAGACCACTAATAAAGAACATTCCCCAGCTAACTAACTGTTACCCAGGAGGGTATTAGCACCGTTGTGCCTTCTCGTTTATTATGTTTTTTTTCTTTTTGATTCCAGTTTTTGCCTAGTTGCATTGGCAGCATTCTTACTGAACTGCAGAGATCATGGACAATGAGTGATCCACAAACTGTGTTTGTAAATAGTTGCGCCTTTTAAGGTGCCCTCTCTTGGTTTTACATAGGTCTTCTATAGATAAGAACTACCTCAACTTGGAGCATTGCTCCAACCTAAGGACACTGCAAGAAATCCCGGCTGGGAGCGGTGTCCAGCACGTGCAAGAATTATTGATGTCTTAATGTGAAGTATTGTATAATGTGCCTTATAAAAATGTTGATAATAATAGAACAGATTTTATATAGAGTTTACTTGATAGTAGAGTTGAGCGAAACGGGTCAAAAAATTTCAAAAGTCGCCGACTTTTGGCAAAGTCACGTTTCATGAAACGAAACCCGACCCTAGGATGAGGTCGGCCACGAGGTCGGCGACTTACGCGCCAAAGTCGCGTTTCAAAAGTTTGTTTTGCGCTCTTTTTCAGCCAATCAGGATCCACGGACACTGTGGGCAACGTGATGACATAGGCATGGGTCACCACCATCTTTCAGAAGGGCATGCAAGTGATTGGCTTGCTTTGGTGGGAGTCACAGGGGGTATAAAAGGGCGTGCACGCTGACCGCCATCTTACTTCTGCCGATCTTAGCATAGGGAGAGGTTACTGCTGATTCTGTAGGGAGAGTGTTAGGCAGGGAAGAAGAAAAAAAAACTGCTTCTGCTGCTAGCGATTGTGCCTGTACAAAACACCAGTCACTGTGTGTGCAGTGCAAGGGGAGGCAATATTGTGGTGTATCAGTGGTGTTGGTTGTTGGGCTGCCTTCTAAGGCTTCCTGACAGCTGCATTGCTGTTTACCCACTGCTCTGCAAACTGCTTTTTTAAAAGCAATCCCAATTTTTTTTTTTTTGTCCTGCTGAGGTACTGAGCTGCAAACTGCTTTTTTAAAAGCAATCCCAATTTTTTTTTTTTGTCCTGCTGAGGTACTGAGCGTGCATTTTTTCACACCATACAGCGGTGTACGCTCCTCACACAGTACCGTGTAACGGCTGTTATCACAGCCACAGTGAAGCTATCTGTGTCACTCTGAGAGAATAAGTCGAGGACATGTTCCGTTCTTACAGACCTGCACTCTAGGGAGATTCCTACTCTGCCCAATTCTACATACACCTTGTAGTTTGTGATACACTAGCCAATTTCTGCCTGTGACATAGCGCTGTGATATTCAGTGGGCCTCACACAATCCAAAAGTGTCCAGTGTCCACAAGTGTCTGCAGAAATTCAAAATCTCCCTTATCCTCTAGTCACTTTGGTCACAGCTGTGCCATCGAGCCTGTGACATAGCGCTCAGATATTCAGTGGGCCTCACACAATCCAAAAGTGTCCAGTGTCTGCAGAAATTCAAAATCTCACTTATCCTCTAGTTACTTTGGTCACAGCTGTGCCATCGAGCCTGTGACATAGCGCTCAGATATTCAGTGGGCCTCACACAATCCAAAAGTGTCCAGTGTCCACAAGTGTCTGCAGAAATTCAAAATCTCCCTTATCCTCTAGTCACTTTGGTCACAGCTGTGCCATCGAGCCTGTGACATAGCGCTCAGATATTCAGTGGGCCTCACACAATCCAAAAGTGTCCAGTGTCTGCAGAAATTCAAAATCTCACTTATCCTCTAGTCACTTTGGTCACAGCTGTGCCATCGAGCCTGTGACATAGCGCTCAGATATTCAGTGGGCCTCACACAATCCAAAAGTGTCCAGTGTCCACAAGTGTCTGCAGAAATTCAAAATCTCACTTATCCTCTAATCACTTTGGTCACAGCTGTGCCATCGAGCCTGTGACATAGCGCTCAGATATTCAGTGGGCCTCACACAATCCAAAAGTGTCCAGTGTCCACAAGTGTCTGCAGAAATTCAAAATCTCACTTATCCTCTAGTCACTTTGGTCACAGCTGTGCCATCGAGCCTGTGACATAGCGCTCAGATAATCAGTGGGCCTCACACAATCCAAAAGTGTCCAGTGTCCACAAGTGTCTGCAGAAATTCAAAATCTCACTTATCCTCTAGTCACTTTGGTCACAGCTGTGCCATCGAGCCTGTGACATACCGCTCAGATATTCAGTGGGCCTCACACAATCCAAAAGTGTCCAGTGTCCACAAGTGTCTGCAAAAATTCAAAATCTCACTTATCCTCTAGTCACTTTGGTCACAGCTGTGCCATCGAGCCTGTGACATAGCGCTCAGATATTCAGTGGGCCTCACACAATCCAAAAGTGTCCAGTGTCCACAAGTGTCTGCAGAAATTCAAAATCTCACTTATCCTCTAGTCACTTTGGTCACAGCTGTGCCATCGAGCCTGTGACATAGCGCTCAGATATTCAGTGGGCCTCACACAATCCAAAAGTGTCCAGTGTCCACTAGTGTGAGCAGAAATTCAAAATCTCACTTATCCTCTAGTCACTTTGGTCACAGCTGTGCCATCGAGCCTGTGACATAGCACTCAGATATTCAGTGGGCCTCACACAATCCAAAAGTGTCCAGTGTCCACAAGTGTCTGCAGAAATTCAAAATCTCACTTATCCTCTAATCACTTTGGTCACAGCTGTGCCATCGAGCCTGTGACATAGTGCTCAGATATTCAGTGGGCCTCACACAATCCAAAATTGTCCAGTGTCCACAAGTGTCTGCAGAAATTCAAAATCTCACTTATCCTCTAGTCACTTTGGTCACAGCTGTGCCATCGAGCCTGTGACATAGCGCTCAGATATTCAGTGGGCCTCACACAATCCAAAAGTGTCCAGTGTCCACAAGTGTCTGCAGAAATTCAAAATCTCACTTATCCTCTAGTCACTTTGGCACAGCTGTGCCATTGAGCCTGTGACATAGCGCTCAGATATTCAGTGGGCCTCACACAATCCAAAAGTGTCCAGTGTCCACAAGTGTCTGCAGAAATTCAAAATCTCACTTATCCTCTAGTCACTTTGGTCACAGCTGTGCCATCGAGCCTGTGACATAGTGCTCAGATATTCAGTGGGCCTCACACAATCCAAAAGTTTCCAGTGTCCACTAGTGTGAGCAGAAATTCAAAATCTCTCCTGTACTATAGACACCTTGTACCTTGTTTTACATTACTATATAGTTTGTTGGATTTTGTCTACATTTCTACCAAAAATGAGGAAGGCTGGTGGAAGAGGCCGTGGAATTGGGCGGGGGTTGGCAGCTGGTAATGATGGTGTTGGTGGTGGATCTGATGGTAGTGGCAAGAGCAAAATAGGACCGAATGCAGGAGGTGTTGAGCCTGCGTCATCGTCTGGCTCCATAAGGCTTCGAAGGCTTAGTTTTCTAGGAGTTGGCAAACCGCTTTTAAAGGCAGAGCATCAGGAAAAAGTTTTGTCTTACATTGCTGACTCAGCCTCCAGCTCTATCGCCTCCTCTTCTTCAGTTGTAAAAAGTAAAAGCACTGAGTCGTCATTGGAGGCTCATATTCATGAACCACACCTTTCCTTGTGTCCTTCACCCCAACCAAGATTGAAGGATGACGCAGGCCATACTACTGATTATTCCATGGAGCTGTTTTCACATACCATGCCTGGATTATCAAGTCAAATGGTGAATTACCCAGGCCAAGATGAATCTGACATGGAGTGCACTGATGCACAGCCGCTGATGGATGATTCTGCTGGTACATTCACTCAGAGCACTACATTGTCCTCGCAGTGTACAGAGCCAGATTCTGACCCTGATAAGACTCAGGTACCCCTTCCCGCACACTATACCACCATACATGGTGACACAGAGGAAGGTGCACATGACATTGAAGAGGAGGTGATGGATGACCCAGTTGTTGACCCAGATTGGCATCCATTGGGGGAAGAGGGTGCTGCTTCCAATAGCTCAGATGAGGAGCATCCACAGCAGACATCGACATTGCAACAGCTGTTATCTGGCAGGCCCGGAGCACTCCAAAGACAGGTTCCAAAAATCAAAAGAGTTGCTGGACAGCTTGTC
Organism: Dendrobates tinctorius; assembly: GCF_039654945.1. Classification (NCBI taxonomy): domain Eukaryota; kingdom Metazoa; phylum Chordata; class Amphibia; order Anura; family Dendrobatidae; genus Dendrobates; species Dendrobates tinctorius. The sequence continues at coordinate 65,033,280 of NW_027361684.1, read as the reverse complement.
CAGAGGGTCAAAAGATCACAGCGTGCTAGGCCGCAAAAAGTCTGTCAAAGTAGGAAGAGTGCAGTGTGGCACTTTTTTGAACAAAATCCTCATGATCAGGCCAAGGTTATCTGTAAGAAGTGCGCAAAGACCTTTAGCCGAGGGAAAAATCTGAAAAATTTGAATACCAGTTGCATGCTTAGACATTTAAACACCATGCACTTGCAAGCGTGGACACAACACCAAACCTCAAGTGCCACATGTGCAACTGATCACAACGAAGGTAGTCAGGAACGCTATATTGTTTCCCCCACTGTAAGCCCACCGGTTAGCACAGCAGCAAATGTTGAGGTGTCGTTGCAAGGCCACAGCAGTCAGGGAATCCCACTGTTATATCAACGAAAGACTAATTCTAGGCCATCAGAAAGAACACCAACTCCATCACCATCATCAACCCTCTCTCAGTCCGCCCTGTCCACCGCTACTTCCACCGTATGCAGCTCTCAAGTCCAGCTCACCCTCCCAGACACTATGAGTAGGTCAAGAAAGTACTCAGTCTCTCATCCACGTACACTGGGTTTGAACGCCCACAATGCCAAACTAATCTCGTTTGAGATGATGCCCTTTCGGTTGGTGGAAAGCGCAGCTTTCCGCGAACTCATGGCCTATGCAGTACCACGCTATGACCTACCCAGTCGCCACTTCTTCTCTCGCAAAGCCATCCCAGCCCTCCACCATCATGTGAAAGACCGCATTGTCCATGCACTCAAGCAGTCAGTGAGCGGAAAGGTGCACCTCACAACTGATGCATGGTCCAGTCGGCATGGCCAGGGCCGTTACGTGTCCATCACTGCGCACTGGGTTAATGTGGTGGATGCAGGGTCCACAGGGGACAGCTGTGGTGGGACAATGCTGCCTAGCCCACGGTATAGGAAACAGTTGGCTGTAGGTGTTCGACCCTCCTCCTCCTCCTCCTCCAGAAGCGAAAGCTCGTCCACAGAGCGCAGTCGTACGAGCACTCCATCTGCAGCTGCCACTGTTGCACACGAGGTGTCCCCCTATCGAGCAGCTAGTGGAAATCGTCAGCAGGCTGTGTTGCAGATGATGTGTTTGGGCGACAGACATACCGCCGAGGTGCTGGCCGAGTACTTGAAGCGACAAACTGAGTCATGGCTGGGCAGTGTACATCTTGAGGCAGGCAAGGTAGTTAGTGATAACGGCCGTAATTTTGTGGCAGCCATAGCCCTTTCAAAACTCAGCCACATACCTTGCTTGGCTCACACCTTGAACCTGGTGGTGCAGTGCTTCCTCTAAAATTATCCGGAGTTAACAGCCCTGCTCCAGAAGGTGCGAAGACTGTGCGCGCACATCCGCCGGTCGCCTGTACACTCCGTTCGTATGCAGAAGCTGCAGCGATTGCTCCACCTTCCCAACCACCGCCTCATTATCGACATTGCAACAAGGTGGAAATCCACCCTGCACATGGTGGAGCGGCTGTGCGAGCAGAGGCAGGCCATAATGCATTTGTGGGAGGATACACGGCCAGGCACTTTGAGAGCAGACATGGAGTTGACAGGTGTGCAGTGGTCGAAGCTGAAAGACCTCTGTAAAGTCCTTCAGTGTTTTGAGGAATGCACACGGCTGGTAAGCGCAGACGACGCCATCCTAAGCATGAGCATCCCACTTATGCATCTGCTCATGCTAACTTTGACGCACCTTAAGGAGCAGGCTTCTGCAGCCAATGTTGATGAGGAGGAAGAGGAGGAGGGAATCCTTGATGACATTCACCCATTGTCTGCTCAGGGACCTCTCCTGGACGAGGTGGAGGAAGAAGAGGAGGAGGAGGATGATGGGGATGATTACTTAGGGGAGGAGGATGCATCTCGTGGGGCAAGTGAAAATGTTGGCGTGGCAAGGTCTGGTACAGGGTTTGTGCGTGACTGGAGGGATGTGGATTTGCCAGAAAGTGCTCCTCCAACCAGCACTCGCAGTGCATCATTGACACCGGGAACATTGGCCCACATGTCAGATTATGCCTTGCAGATCCTAAAAAGGGACCCCCGCATTGCCAAAATGATGAACGATGACGACTACTGGTTGGCCAGCATCCTGGATCCACGCTATAAAGGCAAATTACAAAACATCATGCCACAGGAGAACCTTGACCTAATATTGGCTAATAAACAAGCAACTCTGGTAAATCGGTTGCTTGAGGCATTCCCAGCACACAGCAGCGGTGATGGTTCTCACACGAGCCGTACGGGCCGGGGTCAGCTTGGCAGAGGTGTTCGTGGTGCACACAGCAGAAGTGGCGTTGGAGACAGGGGTTTCATGACAATGTTGTGGACTGATTTTTCAAGTACCGCTCACACAACCAGGGGAAGAGTCTTGAGGAGATCATTTGCATATTCCCAGTGCCTTCTGGGATAAGCAAAGAGTCTCCGCAAGCTCAACGATCACTGGGTTTTGGCTCGCGAATTTTGGCTCATCTTTCATCGTTTTTAAGAAATCTCAATATGGAAGAGGCCAGGAGCCATTTGGTGAGCTGCATTTCTTGCTACATGTTCACAGACTTACCAGTGGAAAAGCCAAACTTCACATGCCACAAATGCAAGCTTGTGTCCCTGTTGGAGGAAAAGTTGCAAAATCTCGAAGAGAGGTTAGCTACGTTGAAGATCATTAAGGAAGGTGAAGAGTTCTTGGACAGAGCAGAATTATCTCTTCATGTTACAGAAAGAGAAGAAATTCGAAGTGCACCTGAAGAAAGAGAGGAATGGAAGCATGTGACCCAGAGAAGCAAGAGGATCAGGAGGCAGTCAGCACCCATACTGCTCAGGAACCAGTACCAGGCTCTCATGCAAGAAAACGAAGAAATACATCAGGATAAGACTTTGCCAACAAACAGCAACCTTGTACGCCTTCAGAGTCCTCCTGGATGGAGAAAGAAAAATGTTGTGAAGAAGAAACGGAGAGTGGTGGTCATGGGGGATTCCCTGTTGAGAGGAACAGAGGCCGTAATCTGCAGACCGGATATAACTTCAAGAGAAATGTGCTGTCTTCCAGGTGCAAAAATTAAAGACGTGTCTGACAGGATATCAGAACTCTTCAGACCTACAGATGACTACCCATTCCTCCTACTACATGTGGGGACAAATGACACCGCAAGAAATGACCTGGAAACCATCTGCAGAGACTTTGAAGACTTAGGCAAGAAAGTGAAAGAACTTGAAGCGCAGGTGGTCTTCTCTTCTATCCTCCCAGTGGATGGCCATGGAACAAGGAGGTGGAATAAGATTCTACAGGTGAACAACTGGCTACGTCGATGGTGCCGTCAGCAAAGATTTGGATTTCTGGATCACGGAGTGAATTACTTATACGATGGACTACTTGCTAGAGATGGGGTGCACCTTATGAAGACTGGAAAGCATGTATTTGGAAGTCGCCTTGCTACACTTGTAAGGAGAGCTTTAAACTAGAACAATATGGGAAGGGAAGCAAAAGACCAGAAAAAGCCATACACCTGACAAATGCTATTGAGAACTCTGCTATTAGAAGTGGAAAGGAAGAACAAAGACAAAAGAATCTAATTAATAAAAAAATTGGAGAAAGAGAAACCAATCACAAACTAAAATGTTTCTATACTAATGCACAAAGCATGGGCAACAAACAAGGAGAATTGGAACTACTAACACAGGAAAAGAAATATGATGTCATTGGAATCACTGAAACTTGGTGGGACGATACACATGATTGGAATACAAGACAAGAAGGATACAACTTATTTGCAAGAAACAGACTTGATAAACGAGGAGGAGGTGTTGCATTGTATGTTAGAAACGCGTATATCTGCACAGAGATTGAAGCTTCAGAGACTGGGAGTTCTGTGGAAACTGTTTGGGTAAGAATACAAGGACAGAACAATGGAAAGGACACCATTGTAGGCATTTACTACAGGCCGCCTGTGCAAGCTGAAGATATGGATGAACTCTTTATGCATCAAATGGCCAAGTTCTCCAAAAAATATGACCTAGTTGTCATGGGAGATTTCAACTATCCAGACATTTGTTGGGAATCTCTCTCAGGCAAAACTAACAGGTCAAGGAAATTCTTATCCTCTCTTGCTGACAACTTTATCTTCCAAAAGGTAGGGGAGAAAACAAGGGGAACTGCTACCTTGGATCTAATCCTTATTAACAGGGAGGAAATGGTTGAGGAGGTAAAAGTGGCTGGGACCCTAGGAGGTAGCGACCATGCTATTTTAGAATTTTGGATAACTAGAGGAGGAAGACCTGTGAAGACTCAGACGTCAAGGTTAGATTTCAGAAAGGCAGATTTTAAGGGATTCAGAAAGAGAATTGGAGGGATCCAATGGCTGGATATCCTTAAAGACAAAAATGTCCAGGAAGGATGGGAAATCTTGAAAAGTGAAATTCTCAAAGCACAATTGTTAACAATTACGAAAAGAGGGAAGAATAGGAAGCATTTAAGGAAACCAGGATGGATGAACACAGAACTTAAGCACATGCTAAAAAGGAAGAAAAAAATGTTTATAAAATGGAAAGAGGGAGGCATATCTAAAGAAGAATATAATGCTGTCTGCAGAACCTGCAGGGCACAAATCAGATTATCTAAAGCTGAAAATGAATTGAGGCTTGCAAGAGATGTCAAAAGCAATAATAAAGGATTTTGGGGATATGTCAAAAGTAAAAGAAAAGTCAAAGATGCTATAGGATTTTTACAGGATGAAAATGATGAAATGGTAAGACAGGATGTTGAGAAGGCCGAACTTTTAAATTCCTATTTTGCATCTGTTTTCTCTCAGAAAGGAAATGTAACATCAACTGTTCTTCACTGTCCTATTAAGGGAATAGAAGAATCCAGGATATCTATAAACAGAAAGATAGTGAGGAAACACTTAGCTAACCTAAATGAATTCAAGTCTCCAGGTCCAGATGAATTACACCCCAGAGTACTGAAGGAGATAGCAGAAGAAATTTTTGAACCCCTCTCCATAATCTTTGAAAATTCTTGGAGAACAGGAGAAGTCCCAGAAGACTGGAGAAGAGCAAATGTTGTTCCTATCTTCAAAAAGGGGATGAAGGTGGACCCAGGCAACTATAGGCCGGTGAGTCTGACTTCTATACCAGGAAAGATCTTTGAACAGATTATTAAACAACATGTATGTCAGTACCTGGATAAGAATGAAGTGATTAAACAGAGTCAGCATGGGTTTGTAACTAATAAGTCATGTCAAACTAACTTAATTTCCTTCTATGACGGAATCACTGATTGGGTGGATCAAGGAAATGCTGTAGATATAGTATATCTTGACTTCAGCAAAGCATTTGACAAAGTATCTCATACAATCCTTATTGAAAAAATGACTAAGTATGGAATGGACAAGGCAACTGTTAGGTGGATTCATAACTGGCTTAGTGATCGGACCCAAAGAGTGGTCGTAAATGGCTGCACATCCAGTTGGAAGACTGTGTCTGTCCTGGGCCCTGTATTGTTCAACATCTTTATCAATGATTTAGATGAAGGAATTGAGGGTAAACTGATTAAATTTGCTGATGACACAAAGCTAGGAGGGATAGCTAATACTAGAGAAGAGAGAGAGAGGATTCAAAAAGATATAAATAAACTGGAGAAGTGGGCAGCAACTAACAGAATGGTTTTTAACAGGGAAAAATGCAAAGTACTACATCTGGGCAATAAAAATGAAAAAAGCATATACAGAATGGGAGGAATAGGGCTAAGCAACAGCACATGTGAAAAAGACTTGGGTATACTAATAGATCACAGACTGAATATGAGTCAACAGTGTGATGCAGCAGCAAAAAAGGCAAATGCAATTCTAGGATGTATTAACAGAAGCATACAGTCTAGATCACGTGAAGTCATTATTTCCTTCTACTCCTCGTTGGTCAGACCTCATCTGGAATATTGTGTCCAGTTTTGGGCACCACATTTTAAAAAAGACATCAACAAACTGGAGCAAGTTCAGAAAAGAGCGACCAGAATGGTGACCGGTCTGCAAACCCTGTCTTATGAGGAAAGGTTGCAGGATTTGGGAATGTTTAGTTTGAAAAAGAGAAGACTGAGAGGAGACTTAATAGCTGTCTACAAATATCTAAAGGGCTGTCACATTGTAGAAGGCTCAACTTTATTCTCATTTGCACAAGGAAAGACTAGAAGCAATGGGATGAAACTGAATGGGAGGAGACACAGATTAGATATTAGAAAAAACTTTTTGACAGTTAGAGTGATCAATGAGTGGAACAAGCTGCCACGAGAAGTGGTGAGTTCTCCTTCAATGGAAGTCTTCAAACAGAGGCTGGACAGACATCTGACTGGGATGATTTAGCGAATCCTGCTTTGAGCAGGTGGTTGGACTAGATGGCCCTGGGGGACCTTTCCAACTCTACGATTCTATGATTCTATGATTCAACTGGTAATACTGCATCGATGGAAAGTGACAGGAGACAGCAGTTGTCAACTATGGTTACAAACTACTTTTCCTCCCATATCGATGTTCTCCCACACAGGTCATTCCCCTTTGACTATTGGGCCGCTAAACTGGACACCTGGCCTGAATTGGCACAATATGCCTTACAGGAGCTTGCTTGCCCAGCTGCAAGTGTGCTATCTGAAAGAGTCTTCAGTGCAGCTGGATCAATCCTGACAGAAAAAAGGACCCGTCTGTCAACCCAAAATGTGGATGATCTAACCTTCATTAAAATGAACCATGCATGGGTTTCCAAGGATTTTGTCCCACCTTCCCCTGATGACACATAGGGTGACAGAAAAATGGCTTGCTTTGGTCCACCTCTTCCTGGGACTTGACCTATTTTACCTTTTGCATCAGCTGAATGTCCAACATCAACATATGCCACTTTCTAAAACTCCCTAACTGTGCTGCCTCCCCCCCCATGGCCGGGGTCACCACCTAGCGCATGACACCGTGCGAGTGCCGATGCCCTGGACAGGTGGGTAGGCCGACTCTTGGGCGCGGGCACTGGCACAGGGTCCCTCATAGTGCAATCAAGTGTCTCTGACGGTGGTAGTGCACACCCACCGTCAGACACACCGCCGTACTATGAGGGGCCCAGTGCCAGTACCGACACCCACGAGTGGGCCCCCCTTGCTTGGGCAGGGCCCCAGCATTTGCAATCTTTACCTCTCCCTGCTCCTCCGCTGTGTAGTCTGGGCCGTCAAATCCATACTGTGCCTGACACCGTTTGAGCCTGCCTCCTGATGTATAGACATATATTTTGAATGTGTACGCTATCCATACATGTTATCTGGGGATACGGTACCCTTTCTCACCTTTGTGCAATCACGTGCAATCCATACTGGGCCTAACACCGTCTGAGCCTGCCTCCTGATGTATAGACATATATTTTGAATGTGTACACTATCCATACATGTTATCTGGGGATACGGTACCCTTTCTCACCTTTGTGCAATCACGTGCAATCCATACTGGGCCTAACACCGTCTGAGCCTGCCTCCTGATGTATAGTCATATATTTTGAATGTGTACGCTATCCATACATGTTATCTGGGGATACGGTACCCTTTCTAACCTTTGTGCAATCACGTGCAATCCATACTGGGCCTAACACCATCTGAGCCTGCCTCCTGATGTATAGACATATATTTTGAATGTGTATGCTATCCATACATGTTATCTGGGGATACGGTACCCTTTCTAACCTTTGTGCAATCACGTGCAATCCATACTGGGCCTAACAACGTCTGAGCCTGCCTCCTGATGTATAGACATATATTTTGAATGTGTACGCTATCCATACATGTTATATGGGGATACGGTACCCTTTCTAACCTTTGTGCAATCACGTGCAATCCATACTGGGCCTAACACCGTCTGAGCCTGCCTCCTGATGTATAGACATATATTTTGAATGTGTACGCTATCCATACATGTTATCTGGGGATACAGTACCCTTTCTCACCTTTGTGCAATCACGTGTAATCCATACTGGGCGTGAGAACGGCTGGCGAGCTGTTAAGCAAGCTACAGCACCTGTGGTTTGCATACGTAAGTTTTTCATTTTTTCAGGAATGACAGTTAGGCCTAATTCCGGAACTGCGGTTGACCTGCACTTACTGGGAAATCATTGTTCGCGGGTAATAATTGTAATCAGTGATCCCCATCACTAACGTTGTTCAGCGGGTTATCTGCACCTGTAAGCGACAAACGCTGGCCTTTTCAGTGTAGCGCACATGCAGCCACGGACATGTAAGGGCATGACACACCAGTTATTGGCCAATCTCATGTACCAGAGCCTCACGTGTCCCTCTAGTAAGCCGGACTCGGACCGCGGGGCATGACGGAGTCTCGTTCGTTAACGGAATTAAGCTTGCAATGTGTGCATCTGTTCTGTAGCTGGCATGGTTGAGGTTTCCCAGGTGGAGTCGAATTTAACCGTAGGCTCCTCTCCTGGTGGTGCCCTTCTGGACATTCCTTTAAGGTTCAGCTTTGCAACCATACTGCCCACGTAAAACAAACACTTTGCCTTCATGAACACTGTTTGGAGGGTCATGACTCGTGGGAATAACGCCGCCCAATCAGTTAACCTGCTAGAGAGATCGTTCGTTGCTCCCAAGCATGACATCACACTCCCTAGGAAGAAGGTAATGCCACTGTGGCAACCGTACTCCTGGGGGCGACACAAGTGCACTGATGCCCAGCCACTGCTCGATGAATCTGCTGGTACATTGACCCAGACCACTACATTCCCCTCGCACGCTACACGGCCTGAATCTGACCCTGATGAAACTAAGGGTTACCCTTCCCATATACAGTTCCATTTTACACGGTGACAAAGAGGAAGCTGCAGATGAAAGTGCAGGTTCGGCTCACCCGCCGTCAGACACACCACCGTACTATCAGGGGCCCTGTGCCAGTGCCGTCGCCAACGAGTGGGCCCCCCCTGCTTGCTCAGGATCACAGCACTTGCAAAGTTGAAATGCTGTGCAGTGAGATGGAAGATGGGGACGACGAGGAGTCCAGACAAGTACAGGGATTCCCTAGCGAGGAGACTTATTTGATTGTTTTCAATGTTGGGACAGCAATTTTTGGGGAGCACTATACTCTGGAGAATGATAGATGGGGCCCACCATACACTGGAACATTCCAAAGGTGGACATCAGACACTGGAGCAGCATTTACAGGGCCCATTATACACTAGAGCATTAGAAATTGGGCCCATTATGTTTGGAGCATTATTTGGGCCCATAAGACAGTGGAGCTTCATCCATGGGGACCAACATATACTGTAGTATTATGTGGAGCTCATCATATACTGTTTCAAACATTATATGGGACCAATGATTCTGTATGGAGAAATAGATGGGCCTCGTCATGAGATGTAAAAAGTGAAGTATTTTTCATTGTACTATACCGCTATTTCTCTGCCGTATCGGAGCATGATGAGTTGTGGTATGTGTTAAAGGGGCGCTCTTTCGCCCAGGGCACATGAAAACCTGGAGCCAGCCCTCCCCCCCCACAACTGTAGCCAAATAACCCCCATTTTTCAGTGCGTAATTTGTATTATGAAGTTAATTAAGGTTGACAAGCTTAAGTAAGAAGAATTGATGCTTTTGGCATTCAAATGGGCACTGTTGGTGTGTTTCCTGTCCTCCTCTCACTGCCGACTTTTATTCCCCATTGACTTACATTGGGTTTCGTGTTTCGGTACGACCCCGACTTTTCCCTATAATCGGACGATCTTGCTCGACCCGACTTTTGGAAAAGTCGGGTTTCACGAAACGAAACGCGACCCTAAAAAACCAAAAGTCGCTCAACTCTACTTGATAGTAGTATCTAGGTATTGGATTAGGAATGAATATTTTGCAGAATTTAGACTAAATTGTAGTACTTTAATAAAGATGTGAAATTTGAATAAATTTCAGCAGTTGTCACCCAAGGTCAAAGATGGAAAAAAGTGAAAGACAAAGAAGAATTTGTGTAGAAGAATAATACTTGAACTGGTACCATAGCACTTTAAATTAGATAATATAGCTTTTAATATATTAAGTATAGATAATTAGTTAAACTGTTCTGCAATGTTCAAGAGTCAGTACCTCCCAAATTGGGAAGTTTAGATAAGTATTGTTTATTAAGCATTCAAAATTTTTTGTATGTTCCTTATTTGTTTTATCTTTGTTTCACTTGCAGCCCATGGACGTGGTGTGTTTGACGTGGGGTATGTGGTGCCCCTGAGGGTTAAGTCACCACAGAGGCACTTCACCTCCTTCTGAGGTGTGGTACCCCACCATTCAGGTAAGGTGGAGACACCTGACCACACTCCAACACCTTCATCCCACACAACATAGTAGTGTAGCAAAGCACCTTTGGTGGCTCCCTGCTTGGAACACGAAGAGTGCTGGGAGGTGAGTGGAGCTTAGTCTGCACAAGAGAGCAGCAGTTCTTTAGGACTAGGTCAGTCTGACTTGGTCTGTCTGTGAGAGAAGATCCCTGAGTGGGATGGATGGAAGGAAGTGCTGCAGAAGACTTCAGTGACCAGAGTCTGCTGGCACAGGAAAGAGATATTCAGAAAGCCTAATTCTCCATAAGAAAGATTGATTTGTACGGAACGTAAGGAGAAGAAGAGAACTAAGGACTAGGGTTAGAGCAGAGCCCTTCCTCAAGTTCTCAGTGCAAGGCCGGGGTCCGGTCCCCGAAGTTGAGTAAGACTCTCTAGGTCGAAACGCGTTGGTTGGAGACCACCAGAGACCCCATCTGCCTGTATGTCCTTATCCATACTTTTTTCTGTTCTATTTTAAGAATTTACAATAAATGATGTATTTTTAACTGAAGTCCAGCGCTGGAGATTCCATCCTTTATTTTGCTTCAGTCAACACCCCTGATCAAGGTGACTCCGTGCGCAGGAGGATTATGGATCGCAACCGAGACTGGTGAGCTGACCTCCCTTCATTTTCCCTATCCTTCTATAATTAGATTCCCTTTATGGGGTTCTCACAAGTGGTCAAGCCCCTCACCGACTTGACACAGAAGGGGGCTGATGTTAAGAACTGGTCGGCCTCAGCAGTACTGGCATTTCTGCCTTTGAAAAAATGCTTCAGACTGCCCTGGTTCTGGTTCAACCAGATCCATCTGAACCCTTCGTGTTAGAGGTTGACGGCTCAGAGGTGGGGGTGGGGCGGTGTTGTCCCATGGGCCCGCCATCTTGTCCAATCTAAGAACATGCGCCTTCTTCTCCCTGGTAGAAAGAAATTATGACATGGGCAATCGGGAGCTTCTGGTGGTTAAGATGGCCTTTGAAGAATGGAGACATTTTTGGAGGGGGCGGCTCATCCCATTAATGTGGTTACTGATAGCAAGAACCTGGCGTATATTGAGTCTGCTAAAAGGTTGACCCCTAGGCAGGCTAGATGGTCACTTTTTTTCCTGGTTCCAGTTCTCAATCAGGTTTCATCCGGGATCCAAGAATGTGAAAGCCGATGCCTTGTCCCGGAGTCTAGATCCAGTTTCTCCCCCAGAGCCTCCATCCTCCATTCTTCAACCTGGGGTGGTGGTGGCTGATGTGTCGTCAGGGTGAGAACAGGAGATTCGGGAACCTCAGTCTCAGGCTCCCCTATCCAAAACAGTTGATAAACTGTTTGTTCCTATTCAGTTTCGACTCAGAGTTCTTCAGGAGTTCCATGATTCAGCCCTGAGTGGACATCCTGGGATCTCGACTACTCGTGGGGCCATCACGAGGGTTTTGGTGGGCCTCACTTACGTCTGATGTTAAAAAGTTTGTGTCTACCTTTGAAGTTTGTACCCGCGCTAAGAGCTCTCATAACCGGCCGGCAGGGGAGTTGGTGCTGTTGCCAGTTCCTCATAAACCAGGGACACATTTTCCATGGATTTTATCACCAATCTTCCTTCTTCCAATGATAATACTGTCATTTAGGTGGTGGTGGACAGGTTTTCGAAGCACACTGTACCCTTGGTGGCGTTGCCCTCTGTGGAGACCTTGTCTAGGATGTTCATACAGCATGTGGTTCGATTGCATGGTGTGCCCTTGAGTGTGGTGTCTGACAGTGGACTGCAGTTTGTGTCCAGGTTTTGGAGAACATTTTGAAAATGGTTGGGGGTTGCGTTGTCCTTTTCATCTGCATATCATCCAGAGACCAGTGAACAGACTGAATGGACCAACCAGTCGTTGAAGCATATTTTATGCTATCTTTCCACTTCCTGTCAGAATGATTGGTGTGATCTCTTGCCTTTAGTAGAGTTCGTGTTCAATAACCATGTTAACCACTCCCCTTTCTTCTGCAATTACGGGTTCAATCCACACTTTGGGGCGTTTTCTCGTTTGGACTCCAGATGCCCTGGGGCTGATGTGGCTGTACAGGAGTTGGGGAATTTGTGGCGGGAGGTCCAGAGGAAGTTTAAAGTTTTTGTGGACCGGAGACGGGCTGTGGGACCTGCTCTCCGGGTTGAGGATAAAGTGTGGCTGTCCACCAGGAACATTAAGTTTAAAGTTCCTTCGACGAAATTGGGGACTAAGTTTATTGACCCTCATGAGTGCACGGAAGTGGTTAACCCAGTGGCGTTTCGTTTGCGCCTCCCATTGTATTTTAAGATCCCCAATGTATCCCATAGGGCCCTGCTGAAACCATTGGGGGCTGTGGAAGAAGGATCATTGGGTCCCGCGCCACCTGTATTGTATCAGGAGGAGTACAAGGTGGAGCGCATCGTAGATTCCCGGTTGGTCTGTCGTACCCTCCAGTATCTTGTGCACTGGAAGGGGTATGGTCCAGAGGACCAATCTTGGGTTCCTGTCCGATCGGTTCATGCCTATCGTCTTTCATGCCCGATTTCCTTGGAAACCTTGGGGTCTGGTGGCCCCCCATTGAGAGGGGGGTACTGTCATGACTCAGGACGAGTTGGTTCTAGCTCCATCCTGGTCAGGTCAGGGTTAAGTGAGTTTGCCTCTTTTTGGTTCTGGGGCAACTATTTAATGCTGGTAGTTTCTGGTTTCAGTGTCGCTGATACTTGATTGTACTCGGTTAGAGGAAACTGACCCAGGTTACTCATCTCATCTGTAATCGTTGTGCCTCTGTGTGTGTGAGCTTTGCTGTGTATGACCTGGTTTGTCCCCTAACTTCTGCCTCTGTTTTCTCCTCGGTACTGTTCTGTCCTTCCTCGCTCTCGGTTGGCTTCTGACCCAAGGCTTGCTACTGACTTTGTTATCAATTTTGCCCTGTATTCCACATTCTCAGCTGCTTCCCCATCCTCACTTGCAGTGACTCTGCCCCCTGCTGTCACATGACTGCTTAGTCTCAGGTCCTGTGTGCCTCAGTTCTCACACTCCCTGCACTCAGTCCCGTGCCCCCTGCTAGTGCCCCCTAGGCTTCCTCAGGGACACTACCGGTGTCATTACATCAGGGTAGTGAATGAGTCCGAGGTCAGAAACCAGGAGAGTAAGTCATAAACAGAGGGAAAAGACAGAGGTGTGGTCAGGTAGCGGTCCGAGGTAAGAATATCAGAAAGATAGCGGATCATAGCAAAGGGTCAGATGGTCAGAACGAGGTCCAAAGTCTGGCAGCAATAGATCTACAAGCAAAGCACAAGGCACAGAAAAACAATCCACACTGATCTGAAGCTACAACTGACAGGAATCTGGGACTGCCAGCCAAGATAAGTTTCATAAGGAACAGGGAAAACCTGATTGGAGCTCGGCACCTCCACGTCTCAGCTTGGATGGAAGAGCTGTCAATCAAAACACAGACAGCTCGGCACTCTCCTGCTCCAGACTGGATGACTGAGTTGTCAATCACTGCATTCAAGACACCTTGATTTGTGAAATAGTGGCATGGTGTTTATTAATTTCACACTGTGTTCTAAAGTGGGAGACAGCCTGTCGTGTATGCTCAGACTAAGAGTCTATAAGGTTTGAAATGCAAAGGAAGAATCTCTGAGGATGTTTTGCTTGATGGTTTTTATTTTTCTGTGCTGTCCCTTATCCTTGAGCTTGGATTACCCGTTAAAAAACAATTATCCCGATCTGTGCATCGTGAGCAGGATTAAGAATTGGCACCAATATAAATTAACTTTTAGGAAAGCAAAGCAAAACACGTACTTCTCTTTACTGCTACTTGGGTATCCTATCAGTTTCTTGTCTTTGTCTTCCGACATGGGGGCGTTAGGTGACAACTGCAGCCAATCAGTGGCCACTGTTTGACTGCAGTGGTTATCTTCCTTGTGAGCTGGAAGAATCAATCTCCTAGTTATGGTGTAAGACGAATGCTTCAAACAATCAGTGGCCACTTGAAGTGGTCACCTAATACATCCCACTAGAAGAGAAAGGCATGCTATAGGGGAATATGTTTATTTAAACTAAGTAAAAGTAGTGGAGTACCCCATTAATATTACTTTTTACCTGAAAACCAAAGAATATTGAGTATCTTCACGGGCTTCCCTGCCCACAGACCATGAACAGTTCACAATGTCAACATTGTAAATCACACAGGAAAAATTCTCTGCAGCTGTGTATTTCTTTCCTGAAAAACAAAAGTTTAGTAGAACTAAGTATTCCGCAGTACCGGAAGTCAGCTGTCTCAGAGTAACCCATGACTCTGTCCTGGCTTCAAACCGCACATCCAAGTTCTTGCCTCCTCCTGCCGCCTCCAACTAAAAAATATTTCCATATTCCGACCTTTCCTCAACCCTGAATCTATTAAAATGGAAGTGAATGCCCTCATCATCTCCTGCCTTGACTATTGCAATATCCTCCTCTGTGGCATCCCTGCTAACACTCTTGCATCTCTCCAGTCTGTCCTTAACTCTGTTACCTGGCTAATCCATCTCTCTCCATGCTACTCCTCTGATTCTCCCCCTTGCAAAACCCTTCTTTGGTTCTCAATTCGCCAATGTATCCAGTTCAAATTGCTAACACTGTCCTACAAAGTCATCCATAATCTGTCTCCTTCATATATCTTTGAAATAATTCCCCAATATCTTTTAACATGCAGCCTCCGGTCCTCCCAAGGCCTCCTTCACTCCTTCACACTCATATGTTTCTCCCCAAATTGCTTCTAAAACTTCTCCCCCCAGCCTCACAAATTCTGTGCCTCAACACATCTGATTATCCACCACACTTGGAATGTTCAGACGGAATTTGAAAGCCCACCTCACCATTACCAGAGCTGCTGAAATTCCCCAACCTGCTGTCTCCTTTCCTCATTAGCCTGTAGACTAAGCATGCAATGATAGGACCCTGTCCTTTCTGTACTAGTCTGTTATTGTTAGTTTGTTCACTGTATTTGATAAATGCATCTTATATGTAACCCCGTCTCATGTACAGCACTATTGAATCAATGGTGCTCTAAAAATAAATAATAATATAGATGACATATGGCTTTTCTTAAAAAAACATTCAGCTCCCTAAATAGATCCCCAAGAGATGCAATATACATACTGTATTTCCTAGCGCTATCTCTTAGCAAGCTCAGTATATTAGAAGGGCTGTAACTACAATATGTTTTCTTTTGGAACTATGACTTAGCGATGCAGCACTAATAATAATGGAAGTAAGTATACATTTTTTTTCTATTTATGCAGCACACTAGTAACATAGTTAGTAAGGCCGAAAAAAGACATTAGTCCATCCAGTTCAGCCTATAAAATTCTGTCAGAATAAATCCCCAGATCTACGTCCTTCTAAAGAACCTAACAATAACTGTAAGATACAATATTGTTACGCTCCAGGAAGACATCCAGGCCTCTCTTGAACCCTTCGACTAAGTTTGCCATCACCACCTCCTCAGGCAGGGAATTCCAGATTCTCACTGCCCTAACAGTAAAGAATCCTCTTCTATGTTGGTGGTAAAACCTTTTCTCCTCCAGACGCAGAGAATGCCCCTTTGTGACCGTCACCTTCCTTGGTATAAACAGATGCTCGGAGAAAAATTTGTATTTCAGTCTTATATACTTATACATGGTTATTAGTTCGCCCCTCAGTCGTCTTTTTTCTAGACTAAATAATCCTAATTTTGCTAATCTCTCTGGTTATTGCAGTTCCCCATCCCCTTTATTAATTTTGATGCCCTCCTTTGTACCCGCTCTAGTTCCATTATATCCTTCCTGAGCACCAATGCCCAAAACTGTACACAGTACTCCATGTGCGGTCTAACCAGAGATTTGTACAGAGGCAGTATAATGCTCTCATCATGTGTATCCAGACCTCTTTTAATGAACCCCATGATCCTGTTTGCCTTGGCAGCCGCTGCCTGGCACTGGCTGCTCCAGGTAAGGTTATCATTAACTAGGATCCCCAAGTCCTTCTCCATGTCAGATTTACCCAGTGGTTTACCGTTCAGTGTGTAATGGTGATATTGATTCCTTCTTCCCATGTGTATAACCTTACATTTATCATTGTTAAACTGCATCTGCCACCTTTCGTCCCAAGTTCCCAACTTATCCAGATCCATCTGTAGCAGAATACTATCTTCTCTTGTATTGACTGCTTTACATAGTTTTGTATCATCTGCAAATATCGATATTTTACTGTGCAAACCTTCTACCAGATCGTTAATAAATATGTTGAAGAGAATAGGTCCAAACACCGACCCCTGCGGTACCCCACTGGTCACAGCGACCCAGTTAGAGAATATACCATTTATAACCACCCTCTGCTTTCTATCACTAAGCCAGTTACTTACCCATTTACACACATTTTCCCCCAGACCCAGCATTCACATTTTGTGTGCCAACCTCTTGTGTGGCACGATATCAAACACTTTGGAAAAATCAAGATATACCACATCCAATGACTCACCTTGGTCCAGTCTATAGCTTACCTCTTCATAAAAACTGATTAGATTGGTTTGACAGGAGCGATTCCTCATAAACCCATGCTGACATGGCGTTAAACAGTTATTCTCATTGAGATAATCCAGAATAACATCCCTCAGAAACCCTTCAAATATTTTACCAACAATAGAGGTTAGACTTACTGGCCTATAATTTCCAGGTTCACTTTTAGAGCCCTTTTTGAATATTGGTACCACATTTGCTATGCACCAGTCCTGTGGAACAGACCCCAACGCTATCGAGTCACTAAATATAAGAACTAATGGTTTGTCTATTACATTACTTAGTTCTCTTAGTACTCGTGGGTGTATGCCATCTGGACCCGGAGATTTATCTATTTTAATCTTATTTAGCCGGTTTTGCACCTCTTCTTGGGTTAGATTGGTGGCCCTTAATATAGGGGTTTTCTTTGTCTCTCGGCATTTCACCTAGCATTTCATTTTCCACCGTGGATACCGTGAAGAAGAAGGTGTTTAATACATTAGCTTTTTCCTCATCATCTACAACCATACTTTCCTCACAATTTTTTAATGGGCCTACACTTTCACTTTTGATTCTTTTACTATTGATATAGTTGAAGAACAGCTTGGGATTAGTTTTACTCTCCTTAGCAATGTGCTTTTCTGTTTCCTTTTTGGCAGCTTTAATTATTTTTTTAGATAAAGAATTTTTCTCCTTATAGTTTTTTAGAGCTTCAACGGTGCCATCCTACTTTAGTAGTTTAAATGCTTTCTTTTTACTGTTAATTGCCCTTCTTACTTTTTTGTTTAGCCACATTGGGTTTTTCCTATTTCTTGTCCTTTTATTCTTACAAGGTATAAACCGCTTGCAGTGCCTATTAAGGATGTTCTTAAACATTTCCCATTTATTTTCTGTATTCTTATTTCTGAGGACATTGTCCCAGTCAACCATATTAAGGGCATCTCTAAGCTGGTCAAACTTTGCCTTCCTAAAGTTCAGTGTTTTTGTGACTCCCTGACTTGTCCCCCTAGCGAAAGACAAGTGAAACTGTACAATATTGTGGTCGCTATTTCCTAGATGTCCAACAACCTGCAGATTTGTTATTCTGTCAGGTCTGTAAGATAGTATTAGGTCTAAAAGTGCTGCTCCTCTGGTTGGATTCTGCACCAATTGTGAAAGATAATTATTCTTGGCTATTAGCAGCTATTAGCTAGTTCTTCCATCTTGTTTGTCAGGCTTCTGGCGTTTGCGAGCATGCATTTTAGAGAATTTTCCAATCTCCTCCCTTTTGATTGTTTTTGAAATGTTCTTACCTCCCTTCTGAGTATGTTGTCTTGGATCTTCTTTGCCACACCTCATATCATTCATCAGTATAATATCTGGTTTCATGTTCGTGTCTAACATTTTTCTTCCCATCCCCTCTTCTTCTAGTTTAACGCACTCCTGATGAGTGTAGCAAGTCTTCTGGCGAATGTGTGTTTCCCAAGTTTGTTGAGGTGTAGTCCATCTCTGGCGAGGAGTCCATCGTACAGGTAATTCACACCATGGTCCAGGAATCCAAATCCTTGTTGTCTGCACCATCGTCTTAGCCAGTTGTTCGCATCAAGGATCCTGTTCCATCTCCTGGTGTCATGCCCGTCTATTGGAAGGTTAGAAGAAAAAACTACCTGTGCATCCAGTTCCTTTACTTTCTTCCCCAACTCTTCAAACTCCTTGCAGATTGTCGGTAGGTCCTTCCTTGCCGTGTCATTGGTGCCAACATGTATCAGAAGAAATGGGTGGACGTCCTTGGAACTGATGAGCTTTGGTATCCTATCGGTCACATCCTTGATCTTCGCACCTGGGAGGCAGCATACTTCTCTTGCAGTTATATCCGGTCTGCAGATGGCTGCTTCTGTGCCTCTCAGTAGTGAGTCTCCCACCGCTACCACTCTTCTTCGCTTCTTGGCTGTACTTTTTGTTGTCACTTCTGGGTGTTGCTGTGTGCCCTTTTCTTCTTTGCTTGCTGGTTGTGCCTCATCCTTAGGTGTACTATCATCATCCTCCACAAGGCCTTGGTATCGGTTTGTCAGTTGTGTGGTTGGTGATGTCTCTATGGTCTTCTTGCTTCTTTTGGTCACATGCTTTCACTCGTCTGCTTTTGGAGGTTCTCTGACACTTTCTTCACCTTCTGTGACCAGTAGAGATGCTTCTGTTCTGTCTAGGAAGTCTTCCTTTTTTTGATGAGTTTCAAAGTTGCAATTCATTTTTCCAGACCACGCACCTTTTCTTCTAAAAGGGCCACTAATCTACACTTCTGGTAGGTGAAGTTGGATTCTTCTTCTGGTCGATCTGTGAACATGTAGCACATGTTGCAGCTCACCATGTAGGTTGTCACATCTGCCATGTTGCTCCTAGATCCTGCTGACTTGCAATAATGTCCTAGAGGCAAAAATTTGCGCGCCGTAAGGCGCGCGGTTCGGCGATGCTTTCCAAGCTGCTGGTCCTGGCTGTATTCAACGATCCTCTTGCTTAGGGAGACTCTTCACTTTTCCCAGAAGGCAGCTGGAATATGCAAATTATCTTCCTCAAGCTTCAATCCCTAGGGCAATTACAGTTAGGGAAATAAGTATTTGATCCCTTGCTGATTTTGTAAGTTTGCCCACTGACAAAGACATGAGCAGTTTATAATTTAAGGGTAGGATAATTTTTACATTGAGAGATAGAATATCAAAAATAAAATCCAGAAAATCACATTGTATAAATTATATACATTTATTTGCATTTTGCAGTGAGAAATAAGTGTTTGTTCCTTCTGGCAAACACAGCTTAATACTTGGTGGCAAAACCCTTGTTGGCAAGCACAGCAATCAAAAGTTTTTTGCAGTTGATGATTAGGTTTGCGCACATGTCAGGAGGAATTTTGGTCCACACCTATTTGCAGATCATCTCTAAATCATTAAGATTTAGAGGCTATCGCTTGGCAACTTGGAGCTACAACTCCCTCCATATGTTTTCTATGGGATTAAGGTCTGGAGACTGGCTAGGCCACTCCATGACCTTAATGTTCTTCTTTTTGAGCCACTCATTTGTTGCCTTCAGTGTATGTTTTGGGTCATTGTCTTGCTGGAAGACTCAGCCACGATCCATTTTTAATGTCCTGGTGGAAGGAAGGAGGTGGTCACTCTGGATTTTACGGTACATGGCTCCATTCATTCTCCCACTGATGCGATGAAGTAGTCCTGTGCCTGTTGCAGAGAAACACCTCCAAAACATAATGTTTCCACCTCCATGCTTGACAGTGGGGACAGTGTTCTTTGCGTCATAGGCAACATTTCTCTTCCTCCAAACACGACATGTTGAGTTAATGCCAAAGAGCTCAATTTTTGTCTCATCTGACCACAGCACCTTCTCCTAATCACTAACAGAATCATCCAGGTGTTCATTGGAAAACTTCAGATGGGCCTTCTTGAGCAGGGGGACATGAGGGCACTGCAGGATTTTAAACCTGAAATGTAAAGTGCTGCGGAATATGTCGGCGCTATAAAAATAAAATTTATTATTATTATTATTATTATTATAACCTTCACGGCATAATGTGTTACCAATGGTTTTCTTGGTGACTGCAGTCTCAGCTGCCTTGAGATCATTAACAAGTTCTCCCTGTGTAGTTTTAGACTGATTTCTCACCTTGTAAGGATTCCGGACTTTGTGCCTGTGCGCCTTTGTCCAAGATTGAGTCCTGACTCTCGCCTTGTCATGGAACTTCCTGTCTGTTCTGACTATTTAAGTCCAGGCCGTGTGTTCCTCTTAGTCTGAGTATTTTGTTGCTGTTGGCTCCAGAGCTCCTGCCTGTCTACTGGTGGACTCCCTGCTGCTGCTGCTCATTACTTGGTGCTCTGCCAAATTATGCTGCCTACAGTCCTCTGTGCATCTCCCTGATGCTGTCTGTGCTTAACTACTGTCTGGACTTCTAGTGTGGAACTATTCACCTCTGGATCTCCTGTGGCCTGTAAAGAATCCTAACATCACCATTTCCTCTAGGCCTCTGTTTGTTGGGCTGCAATGCTGGTCTTGTGCTGGACATTCAGCCCAAAATGGTACATATAGTGACCTTCTCCTGTTAATGCTACTCCCATATAATGCTGGTTTTCTACGTTTAAGGGCCGTGTGCATTTCCATCCATATGATTGCAGGACTTCTACACTTTAGTGCTGTGTGCGTGCTCATTCATAATATAGCTGAACTTACCTAATTAAATGCAGTGTGCTTATTCTCATACTTACTGCTGGACTCCCATGTTTAGTGACTCGTGCACGCCTACGTCATATTACTGTTGGACTGGTTCATATTAGCGGTCGCGCCCCGCTCTTCAGTTACACTGGACATCTCCATATTGTGTTGTGCATTCGTTACTGTTGCAGGAAGTGTTCTGTTAGTTTTGCTTTACTTGCATCATTCTATATTGTGCTGTGTTTTCGTTACTATTGCAAGAAGTGCTCTGTTAGTTTTGTTCCTCTTGTTAATATACTCATCTGCATCAACTTTGGTCTCACTTTCGTATTATCCCATGCAGTCAGATCCCGTAGTACCCATATAATTGTTATACACCTTTCTCATGATAATGGATACCCCACAAGGTGAGATTTTGTATGATGCCCCAGATAGATATTGATTGACAGTCATTTTGTGTTCCTTCCATTTTCTTACTATTTCACCAACAGTTGTCTCCTTCTCACAAAGCGTCAAAATTAAAATTAACCTACCCTTAAAATTATAGACGGTTCATGCCTTTGTCAGTAGTCAAACTTACAAAATCAGCAAGGGATCAAATACTTATTTCTTCCACTGTAAATGGATTGTTCAGTCTAGAAATCTACAAGTCTGTAGTCACTCTATGTGACTGCAAATTTGTGAATCACCAGAATGCACACACCATGCTGTGAGGATTCTCCGATGTCAGTACCGGGAACGACGGTCATATGATTGCATGTATGCGATATAGATTCTCTAGTCTAGACTCTTTCTGGCCTTGCATAATACATTTGCATTGAGCCATTGACCCATCTTATCAGAATGTGGCCAGCTGTATGCATATCCCATACTTGTATTCATATGACCACCATTCCAGGCGCCGACAAAGGAGAACCCTCACAGCATGCAGAGCATGCAATCTGAGGATTCACAAGTTTGCAGTGCAGTGACATAGAGTAGTTTTAGACCGAACACCCCCTATAATAAGGGACTGTCCTTTAGAGAAAAAGCCCTTTAACTTTAGACTGTGTTTCTAGAACCTACAATTGTAAATTATTATTATTATTGTAAATTATTATGATCACTTAAATGTAATTATACCCTGTGAGTGCCCTTTAACATAAAATAATACCTCCAAAATGAGATAATTCTCACTGATTGACCCCCAAAAATAAAGATGCCCCTTGTGTGACTCTTAACAATTAATGATGCCCCTTAGTGCACTATTAACAGTTTTTTTTTAACTCCCTTGAGTTTTTTTAACTCCTTTAAATCTTAATTAATATTGCCCTCTAAGTACGCTCTTAACATATAATATCGCCTCCTACATGTGCACATCTACAGGTGCTTCTCCAAAAATTAGAGTATCATGAAAAAGTTAATTTATTTCAATTCAATACAAAAGGTAAAACTGGTATTATATAGAGTCATTGCAAACAGAGTGATCCATTTCAAGTGTTTATTTCTGTTAATGTTGATGACTATAGCTTACATCAAATGAAAACCCAAAAGTCATTATCTCAGTAAATTAGAATAATTAACAAAAAACACCTGCAAAGTTTGTCTAAGCATATAAAAAGATCCCTTAGTCTGCTTCAGTAGCTCTACAATCATGGGGAAGACTGCTGACTTGACAGATGTCTAGAAGGCAGTCATTGACACACTCCACAAGGAGGGTAAGCCACAAAAGGTCATTGTTAGGGAAGCTGGCTGTTCATAGAGTGCTGTATCCAAACATATTAAAGGAAACTTGAGTGGAAGGAAAAAAGTGTGGTAGAAAAAGGTGCACAAGTCAACGGAATAACAGAAATCTTGAAAGGATTGTTAAGAAAAGGCCATTCAAAAAGTTGGGGGAGATTCACAAGGACTGGACTGCTGCTGGAGTCATTGCTTCTAGAGCCACCACACACAGACGAATCCAGGACATTGGTTACAAGTGTCGAATTCCTTGTGTCAAGTCACTCATGATTAATAGACAACGCCAGAAGTGTCTTGCCTGGGCCAAGGAGAAAAAAGCTTGATTGTTGCTCAGTGATCCAAGGTGTTGTTTTCAGATGAAAGTAAATTTTGCATTTCATTTGGAAATCAAGGTCCCAGAGTCTGGAGGAAGAGTGGAGAGGCACACAATCCAAGCTGCTTGTGGTCTAGTGTGAAGTTTCTACAATCAGTGATGGTTTGGGGAGCCATGTCATCTGCTGGTGTAGGTCCACTGTCTTTTAACAAGACCAAAGTCATGGCAGCCATCTACCAGGAAATTTTAAAGCACTTCATGCTTCCCTCTGCCGAAAAGCTTTTTGGAGACAGATATTTCATTCTCCAGTAGGACTTGGTACCTGTCCACACTGCCAAAAGTGCCAATACCTGGCTTAAAAACAACAGTATCACTGTTCTTGATTAGTGAGCAAGCTCGACTGACCTTATACCCATAGAGAATCTATGGGGTAATAACAAGAGGAAGATGAGAGACACCAGACACAAAAATGCAGTTGAGCTGAAGGCTGCTATCAAAGCAACCTGGGCTCCCATAACACCTCAGCAGTGCCACAGGCTGATAGCCTCCATGACACGCCACATTGATGCAGTAATTGATGCAAAAGGAGCCCGGACCAAGTATTGAGTGCGTTTACAGAATATACATTTCAGTAGGCTGTAAGCCATAATCATCAACATTAACAGAAATAAACACTTGAAATCACTCTGTAATGACTATATAATATATGAGTTTCACTTTTTGTATTGAAGAACTGAAATAAATTAACTTTTTGATGATATTCTAATTTTGTGAGAAACTCCTGTACTTTTAAGTCAATTAAATTCTTTGTTAGTTGCAAATACGGGACATATCATTGAAAGATCTAATAAATTGTTAAAGCCTGCTCCCAAAGACCTGGTCTTCTGCTAGATGCTTGGTTCCTTAATATACAAAATTGGTGGCTCCTTTATTTTTTTTTTACAGCTGAAAAGGGTTTTCCAAGAATAAATGTTATTCCCCAGGACTTCCAAAATTAAAACAACAGCAAGAACATTACTCCCCCATCTCTGCCCCAGTGCCAGCTCTCTGCTGCTGCTACTGGTCTTGGCTGACAACCAAACACTATTCTTAGTTGTCTCTTGTCAACCGCCTCGGCACTACTGCTGAACCTAGTGAAAGACTGCAGCTGCGAAATGTGCTGATGTTGTGACGTCTCAGCTAGACAACAAAAATCATGATTAAGGGTGCGCAGACACCTGAAACACGTATGTCCTCAGAATTGTTTATGTGAATAAAGAATTACAGTAAATGGAGCTGGAGTCTCTTCATTTTTGCATTTTCCATGCCTTGACAAGGTGCTTCCAGGCTCTGAACACCCTCAACATACAATCATGGTGAGCTCGATTTTATTTTAACAAAAAACAGAGTCAGCAGCAGGGCGCTAATGATGAAACATCGGTGGGGAGGAACATTTAATTTAATATTTTAAACCTTGGCAAGTCTGTGGAGTAAAATATATATTTTTAAACCCCTTTAAGTCTGCCAGAGGATGCCATGATACCCTTTTGTGCCAGTCCAAAATGCAAAGAAATATATTGTACTGACAGCAATGTTATTTGCATTGTTATAATATTTTTCTAAAGGAGATTGCAGCATGATGAGACATTAAATATTCCTACCAATCCACTGCTACTCCTTTCCCACACTGCTCAAATCCCTTCTTCCAAACTCCCTCTTCTGGTGAGCATCGGCATGTGACCATAACCACTGAAGCCAATCACCGTCTGCAGCAGCAAAACATGTCAATTTTGTGACAAGTGATTGCAGTGGTCACATGCCATCATGTGATTACCAGCTCTCTACATTTTATTCTCTTCATATAGACATGTCACCTCGGCAGTCAATGATAGGTGTAGTGGTGAAGTATTGACTTTGTACATCATGTTCCAGCATTATGATTACATGACACCTACAGCCAATCATTGGCTGCAGTAGTCATTCGTTGGTTATCACTGTGGCCAGTGATTGAAGCTTGAAAAATCACATGGGACCTGGGCAGTTCTAGGAGACAAGCATCAGTGGATTGGTAGAAGAGAGGGGCGGACATCCCATTGGTGCAACCTGCGCAACTGCACAGGAGCCCAAATGGTAGAGGGGCCCATTTCCACCTTCAAAGCAGGTAGAATTGTGCATTATGATGGACTGTAAAAAGCTCTTCTTTGGCAGAGGTCCTTTTCTGTTTGTGTCTCCCTCTGGTAAATGAATATATACTGTAAACCCAGTTTTCAAGAAGAGCTCACACATTACAGTAATGCCTAAATGCAGTAATAAAAACACACTTCCTTCACTATCTACACACATGTATACAAAGCTATTGTAAATTATGCTGAGTACCAAGTAAAAGACCCTTACCTTCAGGCAGGTATGTTTCTTCTCTACCACTATGTACTTCTTCTTTCAACGAATTATATACAGAAAGTTGGACACTTACTCCTTTGTGTAATGTGAGTGACATTTCATAAAAAACTTTGTATACATAGGAACAATTGGCAACCTACAAGATGTAGAAGATAATGTTTTAAAAAGGGTTGCCTATTCTGGAATCTTCTTTCTTCAGGAGCCTACCTGTCCTTTGTTTCCTGACTTCCTGCGCTCCAGAAGATTGACAATTCGAACCAGTATCAAGATCTCACCAATGATCTGGACTAAATGCTCTCCCATGCTACAAACAGAGGTAGACTTGCCTCGTCGGCATCAGGGTTGCGCAGGACCACTGATTCTAGCTGGATCTGATGATCAGACAAGCTTCAGAGCTGCGCATGCAAGCTGTTTGGCAAACTGACCACGTGCAGTATTGTGAGGAGGTCACCGCAATTTACTCTACATACAGTAACAGAATTAAAAATCTTTCCGTTCTTTACGGAGAAAATATTTAATAAGAATTAAATAGCAAAGCTTTTTACAAGCACCTTGCATTTTTACCTATATAAGAGGTTGAGACAACGCATTTGAAATAGTCTAGTCAATTTGTCTCTTTATAATTTAGGCACATATATTATTGATTTGCATCAATACAAAAATCTACCTATCTTATATCGCAAAACAACTTCTCTACAGCCAGAATAGAGGATGTTGATCCAATGGATGAGTTCCATTTTCAAGGCTAAAAAAATAATCAATTATGTAGAACAAATTCAGGATGCAATGTATAGTATTGTACAGTTTTTCCATCACTTACAATGTCTGATTTAGGTTCTTAAAGGGATTTTACATTAAATGTACTAAAATAAATAAAGTAAATAATAAACATTTAAATATGAATAATTTTTCAAAATTCCTTTATACAGCAAAAAGATTTCTTTATCTACTGCGCTCTGACAGGGTTCCAAGATGGCAGCTGCCATCAATCACAACCCATCCTAAATCTCAGAGGAGTAGGAATAGGATGGGCTGCATGAAGCAGGAGATAGTGGTCAAGTAAAGCCAGGCATTGGGAACGCATATTCCTCTGTTCAGGTACGGACTGGGGCTGAAATTCAGCCCTGGCATTTGAAATCGCACAGGCCCATGTCATCTCCATCCCCAAGCACCAGATGGGATATACTTATATTGCTAATATTACCATGGATGGAGGAAAGGAAGATTTACTACAAGACCAATATTTCTAATGATACCCGTGGCCTGCAGTGGTAAGTGACCAAGTCAGCGACTTGGTGCTCCGTCACAACTCTTAACAGTATGAATGTCTTGAGAACACAGATTTTGTTAGCAACATAGCAGACAAGGCAGTCCACGACCAGACAGGCCCTTCTAGCATTTGCCAGAATTGCCAGATGGCCAGTCCGGCCCTGCCTCTGTTCAGTCAAGCTGACAGGACACTGAGAGGAGTTGAACTAAAGGAGAAGAGAAGCACCTTTTTTAGCTGACTGATAATGAACATTCATCTCAGTCAGACTGACAGTTTTAGGGCGTTTGACTCATGCTTCGCGCAGTCCGTCCAAACTGTATGTCTGAGTACTTGCCATGCTATATGTCCATTATTTATTTTATTTATTTTATTACATATTTTGGATAACCCCATTAGGCACAGATTTGAAGATTAACCCCTTTACTCCCAAGGGTGGTTTGCATGTTAATGCCTGGGCCAATTTTTACAATTCTGACCACTGTCCCTTTATGAGGTAATAACTCTGGAACGCTTCCATGGATCCTGGTGATTCTGACATTGTTTTGTCGTGACATATTGTACGTCATGTTAGTGGTAAAATTTCATTCATATTGCTTGCATTTATTTATGAAAAAAATGGAAATTTGGCTAAAATTTTGAAAATGTTGCCATTTTCCAACATTGAATTTTTATGCCCTTAAATCACAGAGATACAGTGGGGCAAGAAAGTATTTAGTCAGTCAGCAATAGTGCAAGTTCCACCACTTAAAAAGATGAGAGGCGTCTGTAATTTACATCATAGGTAGACCTCAACTATGGGAGACAAACTGAGAAAAAAAAATCCAGAAAATCACATTGTCTGTTTTTTTTTCATTTTATTTGCATATTATGGTGGAAAATAAGTATTTGGTCAGAAACAAGCAATCAAGATTTCTGGCTCTCACAGACCTGTAACTTCTTCTTTAAGAGTCTCCTCTTTCCTCCACTCATTACCTGTAGTAATGGCACCTGTTTAAACTTGTTATCAGTATAAAAAGACACCTGTGCACACCCTCAAACAGTCTGACTCCAAACTCCACTATGATGAAGACCAAAGAGCTGTCAAAGGACACCAGAAACAAAATTGTAGCCCTGCACCAGGCTGGGAAGACTGAATCTGCAATAGCCAACCAGCTTGGAGTGAAGAAATCAACTGTGGGAGCAATAATTAGAAAATGGAAGACATACAAGACCACTGATAATCTCCCTCGATCTGGTGCTCCACGCAAAATCCCACCCCGTGGGGTCAGAATGATCACAAGAACGGTGAGCAAAAATCCCAGAACCACGCTGGGGGACCTAGTGAATGAACTGCAGAGAGCTGGGACCAATGGTAGAAACACAACTTGTCGTGTTTGGAGGAAAAAGAATACTGAGTTGCATCCATCAAACACCATACCTACTGTAAAGCATGGTGGTGGAAACATCATGCTTTGGGGCTGTTTCTCTGCAAAGGGGCCAGGACGACTGATCCGGGTACATGAAAGAATGAATGGGGCCATGTATCGTGAGATTTTGAGTGCAAACCTCCTTCCATCAGCAAGGGCATTGAAGATGAAACGTGGCTGGGTCTTTCAACATGACAATGATCCAAAGCACACCACCAGGGCAACGAAGGAGTGGCTTCGTAAGAAGCATTTCAAGGTCCTGGAGTGGCCTAGCCAGTCTCCAGATCTCAACCCTATAGAAAACCTTTGGAGGGAGTTGAAAGTCCGTGTTGCCAAGCGAAAAGCCAAAAACATCACTGCTCTAGAGGAGATCTGCATGGAGGAATGGGCCAATATACCAACAACAGTGTGTGGCAACCTTGTGAAGACTTACAGAAAACGTTTGACCTCTGTCATTGCCAACAAAGGATATATCACAAAGTATTGAGATGAAATTTTGTTTCTGACCAAATACTTATTTTCCACCATAATATGCAAATAAAATGAAAAAAAAACAGACAATGTGATTTTCTGGATTTTTTTTTCTCAGTTTGTCTCCCATAGTTGAGGTCTACCTATGATGTAAATTACAGACGCCTCTCATCTTTTTAAGTGGTGGAACTTGCACTATTGCTGACTGACTAAATACTTTTTTGCCCCACTGTATGGCACACAAAAAAGAAATAACATTTCCCACATGTTTACTTTACATCAGCACAATTTGGGAACCAAAATTTTTTTGTATTAGGAAGTTATAAGGGTTAAAATTGACCAGCGATTTCTCATTTTTACAACACAATTTTATTTTTAGGGACCACATCACATTTGAATTCACTTTGAGGGGTCTATATGATATAAAATACCCCAAAGTGACACCATTCTAAAAGCTGCACCACTCAAGGTGCTCAAAATCACATTCAAGAAGTTTATTAACCCTTCAGGTGCTTCACAGGATTTTTTGATGTTTAAAAAAAAATGAACATTTAACTTTTTTTCACAAAAAAATTACTTCAGGTCCAATTTTTTTTATTTTACCAAGGGTAACAGGAGAAATTGGACTACAAAAGTTATTGTGCAATTTGTCCTGAGTACGCTGATACCTGATATGTGGGGGGGAACCACTGTTTCGGTGCATGGCAGATCTCAGAAGGGAAGGAGCGCCGTTTGACTTTTTCTCTGCAAAATTGGCTGGAATTGCGATTGGACGCCATGTCGCGTTTGGAAAACCCCTGATGTGCCAAAACAGTAGAAACCCCCCACAAATGACACCATTTTGGAAACTAGACCCCACAAGGAACTTATCTAGATGTGTGATGAGAACTTTGAACCCCCAAGGACGTGAAGTTTATAACGTACAGCCGTACAATTAAAAAATCATATTTTTTCCACAAAAATGATCTTTTCACCCCCAATTTTTATTTTCCCAAGGGTAACAGGATCCCAAAGGTATTGTGCAATTTGTCCTGAGTACGCTGATACCCCATATGTGGGGATAAACGACTATTTGGGTGCATGGCACAACTCAGAAGGGAAGCAGTGCCAATTGCTTTTCTGGCTGGAATTGAGATCAGATGCCATGCCGCGTTTAGAAAGCCCCTGATGTGCCAAAACAGTGGAAACCCCTACAAATTACCCCATTTTGGAAACTAGACACCCCAAGGAACTTATCTAGATGTATGGTGAGCACTTTGAATCTCTAAGTGCTTCACAGAAGTTTATAACGCCCGGGCGTGAAAACAAAAAAATCATATTTTTCCACAAACATGATCTTAGCCCTTAGCCCTAGCCCTAACCCTAAACCTAATGGGAAAATGGAAATAAATACATTTTTTTATATTATTATTTTTCCCTAACTAAGGGGGTGATAAAGGGGGGTTTGATTTACTCTTTATGGTGGGTTTTCATGTTTGGCAGCTGTCACACGCTAAAAGATGCTTTTTATTGTAGAAAAAGTTTTTGCATTACCACATTTTGAGATCTATAATTTTTCCATATTTTGACCCACCGAGTCATGTGAGGTCTTATTTTTTGCGGGACGAGTCAACATGTTTATTGCTATCATTTTTGGGCACATCACATTTTTTGACCGCTTTTTATTTCCATTTTTGGGACACAGAATGAACAAAAATCAGCATTTCATGAATTTCTTTTGGGGGATGCATTCACACCATTTCGCATGTGATAAAATTGATAAAGCGGTTTTATTCTTTGGGTCAGTACGATTACAGCAATACCTCATTTATGTTGTTTTTTTATGTTTTGGCGCTTTTATGCAATGAAAACTATTTTACATAAAAAATAATTATTTTTGCATCGCTTTATTCTGCGATCTATAACTTTTTAATTTTTTCGCTGATGATGCTGTACGGCAGCTCGTTTGTTGAGGGACAAGATGACGTTTTCAGTGGTACCAAGTTTATTTATATTCATCTTTTTGATTGCGCGTTATTGCACTTTTTGTTCGGCGATATGATGATAAAGGATTGTTTTTTGCTTCTTTTTTTTTTAGGGGTTAACTAAAGGGGTTATCTAGTGGGACAGTTTTATAGGGCGGGTCATTACGGACACGGTGATACTAAATATGTGCATTTTTATGGGTTTTTTTATTTACAAAAAATAGAATTTATTGGGGAATTTTTTTTTTTTTAGTTTATTAAGGGATTTTTTTATAAATTATTTTTACACTTGTTTTTTTTTTGTTTACTTTATTATATTGTCCCAGGTGGGGACATCACTATAAGGAGTTAATTAGGGTACTTACCTCGATAGAGGATATTTACAATTATCTATTCTATCAATCCAACAAGGAAAGGAAATTTAGGCACAAAGGGGAAATTAGCCAGGTTTAAGCCTTCTGTCAAAAACTTTTAGGCAGGTGTGGAAAAATTACTGCAAAGTAAGAAGGATTTAAGAAAATAGAATAGAGATGAGCGACTTTGCCTTTTTTAGGGTCAAGTCGGGTTTCATGAAACCTGACTTTCTCAAAAGTCGAGTCGAACTAAATCGGCCGACTATAGGGAAAAGTCGTGAAACATGAAACCCAATGCAAGTCAATGGGGAGAAAAGTCGGCAGTGAGTGGAGGACTGTAAACACACCTGGCATGAATTTTAACCCTAGAGGCAGCGAAATCTCTCTTCTCTCTCTCTCTTCTCTCCCTCTCCCTCTCTCTCTCTCCCACTCCCACTCCAGGTACGCTCCTGCGACGCTACGCTGAAAAAAGTCACATGCAAGCATTTGGCGAAACCCGACTTTGGCGCTTGGGTCGCCGACTGCATGGCCGACTTCGCACTGTGGTCGGGTTTCGTTTCATGAAACCCGACTTTGGCGAAAGTCGGCGACTTTTGAATCTGACCGCTCAACTCTAAAATAGAAGTGTTAATAATTTATTTTTGTCATTTAACAAAATGTAAAATGAATAAATAGAAGATAAATCTAAATTATATCAATATTTAGTGTGACCAATTTTTGCCTTCAAGACAGTATACTGTCGTGTATAAGCCGACCCGAGTATAAGCCGACCCCCTAATTTTGCCACAAAAAACTGGGAAAACTTATTGAATCGCGTATAAGCCTAGGGTGGAGAATGCAGCAGCTACTGGTAAATATCAAAAATAAAAATAGATACCAATAAAAGTAAAATTAATTCAGACATCAGTAGGTTAAATGTTTTTGAATATCCATATTGAATCAGGAGCCCCATATAATGCTCCATACAGTTCATGATGGGCCCCATAAGGGTATGTGCACACGCTGCGGATTCTGCTGCGGTTCCACAGCGTTTTTGGCCCTGTGGATCCGCAGCAGTTCTGCAGACATGGTACAGTACCATGTTAACCTATGGGTTTTCAAAACCGCCCAAAGAGTCTGCTACAGCCGATATAATTCAAAATGTTGAAGTCCACCCTAAATCCAAATTTTATCCACATCACCATAATAGTCACATAGAAGCTCTTTATCATCTAGTACAGAAAGAACTAAGGATACTACCCAACAGAATTTATAAAGATAATATCTCTTTGGGTAAATGGACCACCATGGAATGACTCAAACAGAACCCACATTATCAAAAGGGCAGCTGATAAAGGTGGAGGGGTGGTCGTTCTAAACAGAGGATTATCGTAAAGAAGGCTTTAGGATTCTTAATGATAAGGAATACTATGTTCAACTAAAAACCCATCCCTTCTCCCAACATCATGCTGAATATATGTCCTTTATCTGGTTAACCAACTGCCATAACTTGTTGAATAAAAAGGAAAGGGATTTTCCTGACATCAAGCAATGCCAACTGCCATTTTTTTTTCTACTACCTACCGAAGGTACTTAAGAGCATAAGAACCTTACCAATCCCCCCGGTTATCAAATTATATCGGTAATCCATTCACTCACAGCCAACATATCCCATTATGTTGACATCTTATGCAGTCCTATGTATTACAGCTGCCCTCTCATTTGAGAGATTTTACTCATCTCATTATGGATCTCAAGAAACTCAAATTACCTAAAATTTTTGCATTGGCAGTAGCAGCCCTTT
This sequence comes from Dendrobates tinctorius, assembly GCF_039654945.1. Classification (NCBI taxonomy): domain Eukaryota; kingdom Metazoa; phylum Chordata; class Amphibia; order Anura; family Dendrobatidae; genus Dendrobates; species Dendrobates tinctorius. Next base: position 65,000,615 of record NW_027361684.1, on the reverse strand, counting down.
GCTCCAACATCTCACATGATTTGAGCTTGAAAGCCGTTCAATATTATTGAACTCAAGATCCATCAATATCTGATATCTAGTCCTTTTTTTCTGAAAGGCATACAGTTGGTCTTGGTACAATGTTTTTCTCTCTCGAGGGTGTGGCCTACAGGCAGTTGAGGGACTGTGCTATGGGGACGAGATTTGCACCCAAGTTATGCAAACCTCTTCATGAGTTGTTTTGAATCGGTCCACATCGCTCGCTCCCCCCCTGCAGGTGGGCCACATCTTCTACTATAAAAGATGTATAGATGACCTTTTCATCATATGGACAGGTACTTCCGAAGAGACAGAACTATTTGTTCAAAATGTCAATAGAAACACATAGGGACTAAATTTTTCACATACATTTTCCTTTACAAGCATTGAGTTCTTAGATTTAAAGATATCTAAGGGCCCATAGGAGACTATTCTCACTTTGCAATCAGTGCAATGATTAAGAACCTCAAGATTTGAAACCCATATGCTACTGTATACCTCCCTCAAAGCCTCCTCAGACCCAGAAGTCTTATAATAGAGTTTCCGTTGTACACTACAGTGTACGCGAAGTCTAAGGGTATGTGCACACGCTGCGGATTCACCTGCAGGTTTTTTCCTGTGGAAACGCAGGTAAAACCGCAGGTAAAGTGACCTGCGGTTTTGCTGCGGTTTGGCCTGCGGTTTTGCCCTGCGGTTTCACACCTCTACTATGTTAAAGGTGTGAAACCGCAGCAGAATCCGCAGAAACAATTGACATGCTGCGGAAAAAAAAATGCATCTTTTCCACAGGTAAAAAACCGCAGCGTGAGCACTGCGGTTTTGAAAACCCATAGGCTAACATGGTGAAGTACCATGTCTGCGGAACTGCTGCAGTTCTGCAGGGCCAAAACCGCAGCAGAACCGCAGCAAAACCGTAGCGTGTGCACATGGCCTAAGAAGAATAGGGTGCTTGTGACATTTTTTTCCTGCTGCACCGCTGTCTTCCTGCTGCACCGCTGTCTTCCATGCTCCGGATTCCTATCTACATGTGGGTGTGCTGACAAAACAACTATTTTTCTTCTCTTCTGTAAACATTTATGTTTCATTTAAAAACATCACCGAAAATATTTGATCTAATGAAACATTTTTAAAAAAAGATCAAGTAGGTATAATGTCTGGCAGGCGTTTGGTCATGTAGAAAAATTATTGATCCTATTAACCTTGGCAAGCACCAAACTTAGTGAATAACTGCTGTTTTAATTTTTATTTAATAAATCATGAAAATAAGCAACTTTGTAATATATCTAAGAGAAATCTGCTTCTTTCACCGCCAGGAGTAATTATTAATTTTGAAAATTCTAAATTCATGGGTGCAATCTGTCTACCGGGAAAATATATCTCCAGCTTGTCCCGATTTCACTGGTGCGTTGGCAATCAGGGTAATGGTAGTTGGTGTTGATGACACCTATGATTTGTCAAAAGTCACAGAGACAGTCCCTCATTCACCAATTTATTACCACAAATGTTCCCATGAAACTCCGACTTAGTCCACATTCCCCAACTCTGGCTCCGGTGACTGTGCATAGCAGTAAAGTGACCGCTATTCTCAGGCTCCGGGTATGCTCATGACAGCATGGCTCCCGCTGCAGTCAATAAAAATAAAAATTAAAAAATGGTTACTCTTTATGCCAGGGTTAATAGGATCTACAGGTTGGGCCATTTATATGGACACACCTGGGTGGGCCATTTATAAAGATACATCTAAAATGGCCAACTTAAAAATGGCATGAGAAAATCATTGCTGATCTGCACTGCTTAAAATATAACATTGGTTCAAGTGCTATTCAATAAAATATCAGATAGCACTTAGCCATGATATATGTTCGTGTAACTCCTGCCTTAAGGTAATAAGTGCTAGATAAATGATATACAGCATCTTTGTGACTTTCACTATTCACATGAATAAGGGATATTTTCTTTAGACCATGTTCACATGTTCAGTATTTTACATTAGTATTTGTAAGCCAAAATCAGGAGTGAAACAATCAGAAGAGAACTAATAGAAACACGTCACCACTTCCCATATTTCACCCACACCTGGCTTGGCTTACAAATACTGATATGAAATATTGACCAAATACTGAACTTGGTCTTAATCTGAGAAGTCATAAGGGGGTGGAAGAAGAGGGAAACTAAAGCCCCCTTCACACATAGAGAGATCGCTAGCGATCTCGCTAAAGCGTCACCAATTTTGTGATGCAACAGTGATATCGCTACATTTGATACTTACCTGCGACCCGGCTACCCGCTGGATATCACTGATCGCGCGAGATCGTCCTGGTCCATTTCTCATCGTCGGCTTCCTGCTGGCGCCGACGAATGACTCATGGACGCGGGAGGAAGTTGTCAGCAGAGCTGCCGTCTGACAGGTAAGAGCGACCGCCGACCGCTGCTGCATCGCTGGTGAGATCTGCCTGTTTGGCAGCTCACGAGCGACCATTTAGCAATGCACCAGCGATCCTGACCGGGTCGTATCGCTGTCGTGATCGTTGGTGCATCGCTAAATGTACCAGGACCTTAAGAACTAAGCTATTTTTTCTCATAAGGGTACATCCACGTAGGCTCTAATGTGTGCAGAAAAAAAATAGCTATGAATCTGTGGCAAAATCTATGAGTTGACAGACTGAAAATCCACATCGTGTCCGCTTTGCATAAACATGCCCTAATAGTTAAGGTTATTCTAATGAAGCATAGATTGTCCTTAACACATTAAAAATAAAGTGTTATATTCTTACCGTCAGTTCTTCATAAATTACGTTTCCAATTATAACACAATACTTGTATTTCTTCATAGACTTTGTTATATTGCAGTTCCATGTAATAGTGACGAATGCAGGAGAAATGTTAACTGAGAAATCCTTTAATAATGGAACAGTATTTTCTTCTATATAAAAGAAAAAAACAAATTTAAAAAAAAGTTTTGAATTTGAACTGGTTTTATTTTTTCTAAAAAGTCTTCATTTTGCACTTACCCATTTGTCGGATGAACATCCATTTTGATCCGTTTCCCATAGAATTTAATAGTGCCTCTGCCTCTGTGTTTTTGATGGACAAAAAAGTAGTCTACAATTTTTCTTTTACCTTAAATTTGACGGACCGCAAACGAATCCCTTTAACTGTTTAAAATTGGGAACTTTGGGTCCGATTTAGGAATTGTTTGCTCGGTGATTTGTCTCTATTATTTAGTTTTTCCTCCGAGAATTCCACTCTGTTTGTGAGTGCATATTTGTAGGATTAGTATTCTCATTTATCCCTGTACATTTTCCTCTGTTAGTCTGGTTTGTATATTCGTATATACTGCTATTCCCCACTTGGTCTAAGCATCTTCATCATCAGAAGTAATCTGGGGAGCAGGGATAGCTAGAGCGTCCTTAGCTTTAGGAGTAGGGAAGGAGCCCCTAGCCCCAGGATCTCTGGAAACTTTGCTGTGACACCTTTCTTACAAGCCAACTTTTTTATTTCTACTGGATCCAATGCAAACAGATGCCAAACAGACATGTGAACAATTTCCAGCACAAATTAGCTTTAAATTAAATTTCAATTCTTATATTAATTAATTTTTAATAAAAATCTGATTTCTCAAAGTGATTACACCAGAATTGGCCATTTTGGCTCAGTACTGAGTTACACAAAAAAATATACAACTTTTGGTGTTTTCACTACAGTTTCACCCAACTCTGTCAAAATGGGTAGAGCTGGGGTAGGACTGGACTGCAACAGGGGCATGACGCCACAGCCCGTCTAATTCATGATGGTGTTGCTTATGCAAGAAATATTACTCCAGCGCCTGATTGTAGTAGAATTTGTGGTGAGGCACACAGAGGTGCATGATACTTGTCAGACTCTCCTGATTCATTAAGGCTGGTTTCACATTTGCATTTTTTAGCGCTGGAAAAAAACGCATACCTGCGCATGCGTTTTTTCCCCTATATTTAACATGGGTGCGCATACCTGCGCGCTGGTTAGCGCATGTATGCGATTTTCATGCGCTGCGTTTTTTTGGGGTGTGCGTTGGTATTTTCCAGACGCAGCATGTTGCATTTTTTGGCCCTGCAAAAAAGCGCATGCGCACATATGCGCACGTTTTGCGCTAAAAATGGCCATTATAGCCTATGGATGCGCAGATGTGCGCACTGGCATGCTCATGTATGCGTTTTTTCTTGCATATGCGTTTTTTTTTTTTTACCATGGAATTTAGGGGTTTGGGTTAGAGTTAGGGTCAGGGTTAGGGTTAGGGTTGGGGTCAGGGTTAGGGTTAGGGTCAGGGTTAGGGTTAAGTATGGTTTTGTTAAGGATTAGGGTCAGGGTTAGGGTCAGGATTAGGGTTAAGTATGGTTTTGTTAAGGGTTAGGGTCAGGGTTAGGGTTAGGGTTAGGGTTAGGGTCAGGGTTAGGGTTAGGGTTAGGGTCAGGGTTAGGGTTAGGGTCAGGGTTAGGGTTAAGTATGGTTTTGCTAAGGATTAGGGTCAGGGTTAGGGTCAGGATTAGGGTTAAGTATGGTTTTGTTAAGGGTTAGGGTCAGGGTTAGGGTTAGGGTTAGGGTCAGGGTTAGGGTTAGGGTTAGGGTCAGGGTTAGGGTTAGGGTCAGGGTTAGGGTTAAGTATGGTTTTGTTAAGGATTAGGGTCAGGGTTAGGGTCAGGATTAGGGTTAAGTATGGTTTTGTTAAGGGTTAGGGTCAGGGTTAGGGTTAGGGTTAGGGTCAGGGTTAGGGTTAGGGTCAGGGTTAGGGTTAAGTATGGTTTTGTTAAGGATTAGGGTCAGGGTTAGGGTCAGGATTAGGGTTAAGTATGGTTTGGTTAAGGGTTAGGGTCAGGGTTAGGGTTAGGGTTAGGGTTAGGGTTAGGGTTAGGGTCAGGGTTAGGGTTAGGGTCAGGGTTAGGGTTAGGGTCAGGGTTAGGGTTAGGGTTAGTTAGGGTTTAGGGTTTGGGTTAGGGTTAAGTATGATTTGGTTAAGGGTTAGGGTCAGGGTTAGGGTTAGGGTTAGGGTCAGGGTTAGGGTTAGGGTTAGGGTCAGGGTTAGGGTTAGTAAAGTCATGGTTTGGGTAGTGTGAGGGGCCACCTAAAAATGTTGGAAAAAAACGCAAACGCGGTAAAAACGCACTAAAAACGCATACAAACGCATAAAAACGCTGCGTTTTTTTCATGCATGCTCATAAAAATGCTTGAAAAAAACGCAGCAGTTGTATGCTTATGTATGCGTTTTTTCAATGCGTTTTTTTGCGGGAAAAACGCGCTGCAAAAAAAAGCAAGTGTGAAACTAGCCTTAGAGGGCTCCCTCACACGAGCAATGATTCTCTCTTTCAAGAGAATTGGATCGATCATTGTAATGATACTTAGTTCAGACTCTGATCAGAGTTTGAGCCATATGTCAGTTTACTGTGATTCTATTCTCTTGCATTAAAGAATCATATCACAGGTGCTGAGAAGACGGGGAACTTAATTTCTCCATTTTCTCTATTGTCTTTGGACTGCACTATAGGACTGCACTCAGTGTCGAGATGCATGCATGCTGGAGTATGGAAACACGCTTGTAGGCAATTTTAAGAGTGGTTTTCCCCAAGACAGCAGTGAGGCACACAGTGTGTATTCCAGTTCTAGACGTCCAATCACGGGAACGTCAAGATGTCATCGCAAAAACATTAGCAGCAGCAACAATAGCAGTGTAAGTGGCATAAGAAATTTCTGTGAGTCGTTTCACACATTTTTTAGATCAGCCTGTGCACCAGGAGAACACAGTACAAGTCTGACACATGAACGACTAGAGAGGATGCTGCAGGAGTATCTAGAGGTCAATATCAATGCCATCAGGGGGACTGTTTTGCATTTTGGTCTTCAAAAATGGAAGAGTGGCCTGAGCTCGCCTGTCATGCCTTAGGGGTTATGTCATGCCCAGCAGCCAGCATTCTCTCAGAATGTGTCTTTAGCACTGTTGGTGGTGTCCTGATGGATAAGCTCATCCTGCTGTCCCCTGAAAGTGTAGACAGCCTAACTTTCATCAAAATGAACAAGTGATGGATCTCCAATGCCTTTGCAGCCCAGTCACAGACTGGGCAGACTAGGCAATGATGTAGTTTTTAGTGTCATGCATTGATCTTGCATTATTGCAGTCTGTGTCAACTTTGTGGTGTCTTCTGTGTTTGCTGTTGCTACTGCTACTGATGTTACAGACAATTTTTTGAAATGGTGGGTTGCCTGTGGTGGGAGGTGTGTCAGAGGTCTATTATAATATTTCTACTTTGTGGAAATTGATACCACTTTTGTGGTTGTGACAATAATTATTTGGAATGTGGAGACTCAATGTTGGGTCTCCATCAGGTGGGTTGCCTGTGTAAGTAGGGCTCCCAGACAGACAGGCCTGCACTTACTTTCAGTTAACTAACTGTGTTACTTCTCTTATATTTTTTTATCAATAGTACTGTATGAAACTGATGTTTGTGTCATCTGATTGTGGCTGGAAAAAAATTGGAGGTGTTGCATGAGGTATCAAGGTTCCTAGTTAAGAAGGCTTACATTTCTCCCTCAACCACCAGGTCCTCATTAAAACTTCAGGTCAAAGCTGTAAATGCTGGTCCAGACCCTGATACCCCATGCATGGCCTATTGCTGAATGCTTCTGTGCCATTATAAAAGGTTCTACTGTGGATCAATTAATCATTCAACAACCTGTGTTACTTTTCCTGAATTTTTCTACCAAAAATACTGTATGAAACTGATGTTTGTGCCATCTGAGTGTGACTGGAAAAAAAATGGAGGTGTTGAATAAGGTATCAGGGCTCCCAGCTAAGGGGAATAAACACCGCTCCCTTAACCACCAGGTCCTCATTGAAACTTCAGTTCCAAACTGTTAATGCTGGCCCAGACCCTGATACATCATGCATGGCCCATGGTTGACTGCTGCCATTCCATTTGCAATTTTCAACTATGGGTCAATTTATGCCAATTTTCATGGTGTCTGCCTTTAAATTTACCTGTTTGGGAAGCTCTTTGTCAGCCCCTTAAGGTGTTGTGTATACATTTGGTTTGGCCTACCATTGAATTGAACTTTTTGGTGAACATGTGTGGTGAACGTCTAAACGTTCAGCAAATCAAGCTGAACCTTTAAAGGTTTGCTCATCTCTACTCAGAAGAAGTTGCTTAACAAATTGTGTGATTTTTTTTCTCCATTTATCCCTTTTGAAAATTAATAAATTAGGGATAAAGCAACATTTTAGTGGAAAAAATGATAAAGTTACCTTGACTCAGCCCAATTTTAGACAATTCTGTGAACTACCTAAGGGTTAAAAATGATCAATATGCCCCTAGAATAATTTCTCAAGATATGTAGTTTCCAAAGTAGGGTCACTTGTTGGCTTTGTCAAAGGCTCTTTAAATGTGACATCCGCAATCTCTTCCAGCAAAAATTGTGCTCCAGTATTAAAATGGTACTCCTTCCCATCCAAGTCCTGCTGTGCGCCCAAACAGTACTTTTCCACCACATGTAGGATATCTGCGTCCACAGGAGAAATTGCACATCATTTTTTGTAGCCCATTTTCTCCTGTTACCAATGTGGAAAGGAAAACTCTAGGGCTAAAGTGACATTTTGAGGAAAAATGTATTTTACATTTTCACGAGTCAATGTTATAAAATTCTGTGAAGCATCTTGGGGGTTCAAAGTGCTCACCACACCACTAGATAAGTTACTTTATGGTGTAGTTTCCAAAATGGGGTCACTTGTGGGAGGTATCCATTTTGTAGGCACCTCAGTGGCTCTGCAAACTGGATATGGTATCAATTCTAGCCAATTTAGTGCTCCAAAAGTCAATAGTGCTCCTTCCTTTACAAGCTCTGCATGTGTCTAAAGAGTAGTTTTTGACCATGTATAGGGTAACGGCATACTCAGGAGAAATTGCAGAACAAATAGTTTGGTCCATTCTTCTGTTACTCTTGTGAAAATGAAAAATTTGATTCAGAAGCAATATTTTTGTGTGAAAAATATATTATTTTATTTTCATGGCTTAACATTATAAAATTCTGTGAAGTGCCTGGGGTTTAAAAGTGATCACTGCACCTGTAGATAACTTTCTTGAGTAGAGTAATTTCCAAAAATGGAGTCACTTGTGGGGGCTGTCTACTCTTTTGGAACATCAGGGGTTCTGCAAACGTAACATGGCGTTGGCTATCTAGTCCATCCAAAGTCAAATGATGCTCCTTCCCTTTCAAGCCCTGCCAAGTACTCAAACAATAGTTTTACACCACATATGTGTGTAATTGGAAAAATTGAACAACAAATTTTTAGGTCTATTTTCTCCTGTTACCCTGGTAAGAGTGAATAATTTGGGGTAAAGCAACATTTTTGTGGTAATGATGCCATTTTTTAGTTTCATGGCTTGAGGTTATAAAATTTGGTAACGCACCTGCAGGTTCAAGGTACTCACTCCACCTGTAGATATATTGCTTGAGGGTCTAGTTTCCAAAATGTGGTCACTTGTGGAGAGTTTCCACCATTTGGGCACATTAAGGGCTCTGCAAACGTAACATGGCATTCGCTGTCTATTTTCAGCTCCAAAAGTTGAAGGGTACTCCTTCCCTTCTGAGCCCTGCTGTGTACCCAAACGGTAGTTTTCCACCACAATTAGGCTATTGGCGTAGTCAGGAGAAAATGACAATGCATTTTATGGTTCATTTACTCCAGTTACAGTTTTGAAAATGCAAATTTGGGGCTAAATCATAATTTTGGGTGGGAAAAGGTAAAATTTGTATTTTTTCCTTTCACATTGCTTTTATTCTGGTGAAGTACCTAAAGGGTCAATAAACTTGTTGAATGTGGTCTTTGAGCACTTTGAGGAGCATGGTTTTAAAAAGGGTGTCACTTTTGGGTTTTTTCTATCACATAGAGTTCACAAAGTTACTTCAAAAGGGTTGTGGTCCCTAAAAAAATGGTTTTGTAAATTTTGCTGGAAAAATTAGAAATTGCTCAGATTTTTTGCCCTTCTAACCTTGTAGCGAAAAAAATAATATTGTTCAAAAATGATTCGGATGTGAAGTAAACATGTGGTTAATGTTATTTATTAACTATTTTGTGTGGTATAACTATCTGGTTTAAGGGCAAAAAAAAATTAACGTTTGAAAACGGCAAAATTTTTATTTTTTGTAAAATTTTCAACATTTTCATAAATAAATGTAAATCACACTGACCTAAATTTACCATTAATATGAAGTATAATGTGTAGTGCAGCATGGTTGGTGCAGTGCGACAGATATGCAGGGTCCACAGAAAGTTCAGCATAAACAGTATCTTTATTTCCAGACTCACATACAGGAGTGATATCCTCTGGATTGCAGCTGGGTTTCCACAAATACATTCTGTGTTCAAAACCCATTCCCGTGGACAATGGCACAGCTGTGTCTCTTGGGTGCATCAGCCACCTTGAAGTTCCTGGCTCTGTGTTAGCGCCACACAGACCTGGGTTGCACAGAGCCTCCTGCTCAGCACCTTTCAATCTCCAAACTGACACCCGCAAGGCCAAACTGAGAGATTTAAATGGAATCGTAGCCATAGAGCAGCTTCCAAAACATGGAGTGGAGAGAGGGATTCGCTCCAATACCAAATCTGCAAATCCCTCTAAAAATAAAAGCCCTTGTTGGGTTTTCCTAAAAATCTAAGTCCCTACATGGACCTAATCCACACTTCCTTTTATTTTGCCTTGTGACTCATAGGCATCCTACTGTAAACACAAGGCGCTCCAGCGGGTTTATTTTTACTCCGTCGGCATCCTGCGGGACACATGTCGACACTTGCATATGATCCCCCTCATTGCCTCACACGTCAGAAAAATACAGACTCAGGCCATGTGCACACGATGCAGATTTCTAGAGGATCCGCAGCGGATTTTACCGCGCAGAAACGCTGCATATCCGCATTGTGATGTACAGTAGCATGTTAATCAATAGAAAAAAAAACGCTGTGCAGACGCTGCGGATTTTTCCGCGCAGTTTTCTTGTGGTTCAAAATATGCAGCATGTCTCTTCTTTTGTGCGGTTTTCCACCTGTCCATTCTCCAAATCCGCAGGGGAAAACCGCACAAAAACCGCAAGAAAACCGCAAGAAAAAAGGAAGAAATCCGCAGGAAAAATGCAGGTCATTTGACCTGCGGATTTCTTCAATTCTGCGCTGAAAAATCCGCAGGACGAAAAAGTACGTGTGCACTTAGCCTCAGAGTCACTGGGATATGTTGAACTGTTCCAGAGTTATTACATCATAAAGTGACATATGTCAGAATTGAAAAAAATGGTCCGGTCAAGAAGGTGAAAACAGGCTTCTGGGTGAAGGGATAAAGTGCCTTCTCCATATTTATCAGTTTAATCAATTTACAAACTGTATACAAACTGTCTATATATTTAATTGAATACTTCAATATGCTAAAAGGAACTGTGTTTCTACTAAAACTATCCCAGTCCAGGATGCCACTATTTTATTCCACATTTACCGTATTTCTGTTACTGTACAAAATATGGTAAAGCAACCATAGGCACTTTTTACATTAATGTTAATTAAGGAGCCTCATTTTGCAATTCTGACCAGTGTTACTTTATTTTGTAATAACTTTGGGGTCGGGTGACAGGGCTCCACATTCATTGATACACGCTGCTGGGATCCAGGTAATGTGTGAATGGCGGCTCACAATGTTTCACTATTTTTGGTTATACTTTTTGCTACATGATGAATTATAGGTAGGGCATATTCATCCCGCTGTAAAAAAGCCACATATGATATATCTCAGGCACAGAATTCATGAGTGGTTAGAGGCAGTATTTAGAGCGTTAAATGGGCCTGTTTTCCTGCTATTAATCCCTTTTTGTGGTTCTATTGGGCTATTGAGTTCACAAAGCAATGAGCACTTTGGGGTATGTAAAATATGCAGGATGACAACTTTTTTGAAATATCAAACATTTGTGTAGCGTCATGTCACTTACTATGCAGCAACATATGTAAATTAAGAGGGGCTAGTCTGTCATTGTTTTTTGTTCTTGTACTCTGTTATGTATTTTTGCAAATATTTTTAATGGACAATTAATAAATTTGGTATTTTTAATATTAATGGTTTGATGCTCATATGTTTTGGGGCTTTAATCTAGCTACCTGATGGTGGCCATGTGTTGTCAGTTATGAGCTTATCTTCGATTTATTTGGCAGTTGGATGATTTATTAACTGACATGAGGTAATTGCTCCCACAGTGTATCACTGAGCTGCAGTGAGAGAGTTCATCATAGTCCTTATGGCACCACTGCTGCATGGGAAAGTTATCACGCAGCAGTGTCGTAAGTGAGAGCACCGGAGCGGATCAGCTGATGAACTCCAGTGACCTCTCTCATGGCAGCTCAGTTATACACTAACAGGAGGTAATCGCTCCTGCAGTGTATTGCCAATGCCCGGGTAGAGCAGTCACATCTCCTGATGTGACTGTTCTACACGTGAGATCGCCGTGGGATACTCAGGATTACCTGGACTATGGCAGACAGGTGAGTATATGTTGGTTTATTATTTTACATTATTTCTAGGAGATGAGGGCATCAGGGATTTGGTGTTAGGTGAGTATAATGGGTTTTTATTTTTATTTGAATATGTATGTAATTATTTTACTTTCTTTTTTCAACTGTGCCGGCAGATGAGACTACGTCTCCCATCAGCGGTGCCTGCTGTCATTGTTATCAGTGACGGCAGACGTAGCCTAATGAGAGCAGTAGTCTCATCAGCCCACGCTTACTGACTTGCTGTAAGGTTTTTACCGCAGGTCACCGCTGCAGGTCACAGTGACAGCGTGACCCCACAGCGCACTGACTGACAGTCTGCAGGAAGATTATTGTGGGTCGCAATCACAGCTGTGGGGGTCACGCTGACATCTGACAGCATGATCCCGCAATGCTCTGACCGATGGTCTTACTGATGGTAGCATTACTGATGATAAGAACCACCATGCAGGGGTTTCCCACGCTGTCACACAGATGACAGTGTGGGAAACACCATAGGAAGCTGGTTAAAAAGGAAAGCAAAAACTCAGCAAATCCCAAAGATTTTTATACCGGTGATTTTGCTGCGGATTTAACTGATTGAACTGAATTCAATGGGTGAAAAAATGCTGCAGAAATGCACAAAGAATTGACATGCTGAAGAGAAAAATGCAATGCAAATACTTAAGGAAATTTACTGATCATGTGCACAACATTTCAGGATTGTCATTGACCTAGCTTGCATAAGGATTCCATAGCATTTTTGGTGCCATGACTCGCTGTGATTTCATTACGGAGGTGCCAATGGGAGTGAGAGGAGTCCCCACCCTCTCACAACCTTTTAATTTCCACAATTGCTATGGATCGTGGGTTTTCTTTTTATCAAGTGTGAATAAACAATTTTAAAAAATAATCATTTCCATTTTTGATCCTTCAGAGATCAAACTCACCAATATAAAAATATTTATGAAGTAAATGCAGCTCACCCACACCTGGTATCATGAATCAAGGCTCCTATATGAGCTATAAACTATAATCATGAAAAATAGACCCAGCACCACATCTCCAGACTCTTGATAAAAGACTTCTTTATTAGGAAAATTCCATAAAAGCAGCTCCCATAAAAACACACATTACAAAAACATGGTCAATGGAGAACACAGCGTATTCAACTTGTTTTAGATGATAACTCATAATTATGACTTCAATTTTGGTGCTAGATTTACTTTTCATGTTTACAATTCAAGTCTATGGGTCCATAAAATAGACTTATGCAGCACACTGATCTGAGTTGCACACTAAAGCCATGTGATTTGCACACTAATGCCATGTGATTTGCACACTAATGTCATGTGAGTTGCACACTTATGCCATGTTTTTGTACACTAATGCCATGTGAGTTGCACTCTAATGCCATTTGAGTTGCACACTAATGCCATATGAATTGCAACAATGCTATGCTATTTGCACACTTATGACATGTTATTTACACACTAATGCCATGTGATTTGCACTCTAATGCCATGCTATTTGCACACTAATGCCATGTGAGTTGCACACTAATGCCATATGAGTTGCACACTAATACTGTCATGATCCAGGACGGGGTTTCGTTTTGGCCTGTCCTGGTCAGACAGGGGGTTAATTGTTTCTGCCTCTCTCTGGCAGAGGGTGGCTATTTAATGCTCACTGGACCTAGGTCCGGTGTCAGTTATACTCCTGCCCTCGGCTGAGTTAGTTGACCTCTTGTGTACATGTGCCTTGTGCCTGATAACTTGTTGCTTGTTTGGTTTTGATCCGGTTCTGTCCCTGTTACGAGTTCTGCCTGTCCCTCTTGTACCGCACCGCCCTCTCGTGTATGACTCTCTGCTTGTGACTTGACTATTCTCTGCTCGTCCCTTTTGTACCGCACCGCCCTCTCGTGAATGACCTCTGCTTGTCTGACCTGCGTTTTCCTCTCCTCTACTACAGTATTCCTGCAGTAGGTACATTACATCATCTGCAGTAGTAGAATGCTAAGCCCCGCCCCCTGCAGTCACATGATTGTAGGTCCTGGTACTCCTTACTATTTTCCATGCCTCAGGTCCTGTCTGTTTAAACCTTCACTACCGTATTGGGCCCCGTGTTCTCCTGCAGTGTGGGTAAGTCACCCTGCTCAGCCGTGGCAGTTGCCGACGCTGACAGGATCCTGACAAATACCATGCTATTTGCACACTTACGACGTGTTATTTACACACTAATGCCATGTGTTGTGCAGTACCGGGAGTGCTATTCATTGTGAACACAGCACCACAACTGCACAAAAAAACTGCCCTGAGGTTTAAGGCAAGAATACGCAGCCCAGACACCAAACAAGACAGCAGTGCTGGCTGCGTGTCAGTTGTGTAGTACCATGCGTGCTATTCGCTGTGAACACAGCACCGCAACTGCACAAAAAATCTGCCCTGCAGGGGTAAATGTGACCTAAAAAAAAGCTGGGAAAATGGTCACTACTCAGTCCCACCCTGACCTTATACTTTCAGCTCTGAAAAGAGTTTTTGGGTTTCACAGAGGATTTCTGGCTGATTTGAAACAAAAAACACAACTCTCCCTAGCAGCTGCTCACACTCTCCCTACACTAGCTGTGTTCTGCATGCAATGTGCAGAAAATGGCAGTGGCAGAGCTTAGTGCCAGGCTATGATGACTCATAGGACACTGGGCAGCCAGCCAATCATAGTAATGCCACCCACAACCAAGAAGGGTGCGGCATTACTGTGATAGGAAACTGCTGGGCGGGAGAACCGAAAAGCGAGGCGAGTAGTGAAATACTTGCCATTTTCCAAGTACAGTGAGTACCGCATTACTTGCCGAGTAACGAGCACCCACGAATATGCTCGCTCATCCCTAGTGGCACCATGTCACGTTTGGAGACCCCTTGGTGTGCCTAAATAGTGGAAACCCTCTCAATTCTAACTCAACCATAACCCCAACACACCCCTAACTCTAATCCCTACCCTAACCCCAACACACCCCAGCCCTAATCCCAACCATAACTCTAACCACAAGCCTAACCCTAATCCCAACCCCAACACATCCCTAACCCTAATCTTAACCCTAATTCCAACCCTAACCCTAATACCAACCCTAATCCCAACCCTAACCCTAATTCTAACCCTAACGCTAATTGCAACCCTAACCCTAATTCTAACCCTAACCCTAATTGCAATCCTAACCCTAACCTTAATTGCAACCCTAACCCTAATTCTAACCCTAAAGGAAAAATAAAGATAAATATATTTTCTTTACTTTATTATGTGTCCCTACCTATGGGGGTGATAAAGAGGGGCTTTATTTACATTTTTTGTATTTTGATCACTGTGATAGTTTATCACAGTGATCAAAATGTACCTGTAAAATGAATGAATGAATCCGTCGACTGGCAGATTTGCGGGCGCACTGCGCATGCACCCGCCATTTTGTAAGATAGCGGCGCCCATGGAGTGAAGACGGCGGGACACCGGGACTCAGGAGGTACTGGGCGGGGCTATAGAGGGGGATCAGAAGGCAGGGGGAAGCGGGGGGAAGCAGAGGGGGAGCAAATACTGATGGCGGTGGCCAAAATTTCACACGGGCCAAGCCAGTATATCATATAACTATGTTCAATAATATTTTGATTCTTGCTTGTAGAGGTAAAATTATTAGAGACCAGAATTCCCCTTTAACTTCTTTACAATCAAGTAGAGATAAGTGAATTGATTTGCACAACCCTGGTCCAGCTGTCACATTAGTTTTTTGTGGCTGCTTGACGAGAGCCTTGGCGATCACATACTAATGCATCCCCGGCTCTGTTTTTGATTAGCATTCCTGGCTATGATCGTCACCCCACTGGGATGACATAGAGACAGGCCAGCTAATCAAATGAGGAGCTTGAGATACTAGCATCAGCACCATCTGTAAAATATTATTCTTTTAGGGACATAGTCAGCTTCGATACTTTTGGTAGACCTGTATATCGGAAAACCTTCAAAAGTGATACCATTTTAAAAACAGCACCCCTCAACATGTTCAAAACTATTAAGTATATTAACTCTTTAAGTGCTTTTCAGGAATTAATGCAAAGTGGCATGATCAGAAAGAAAAAAAAAATACCAACTAAATATCGCTAAGTTTTGAACAGACTTTAAGGCTGTTATTTGGCCTTGAATTGCCACCGCATCCATCAAGCATTCCTAGAATCCATACATAATCAGCCCTGCACTCTATTTTTTTGTTACCAGAGTACCCGTGCATTGGCTTTTACATGAGATATTCTATATCTGAAAATGTTCATACCTTCGGTAGTATTTTCTTCATTACATACTGTTTTCAGAGGAAACCATATAAAGAGAAAAAATACCAGATAGGATGAATTAACCATTTTCTGGTAATTTAGATTTCAATCTTATAAGATCTAGAAAGCAGAAATGTGAAAAAAAATGGTTATTATCACATTTTTAAATGTGTCACATACAGTAGATCAATAAAAGAATTACCCAGAAGCATATTTGAAACATTTAAAATATTTTTCAATAGGGAATTCTTAGTTAACAAAGGAAGTCCTTTTTCGTGATCTGCATCTTTTGGTCCAAGTATTGGGTGTTTACAATGAGCATCTTTCTCCTTGGAGGACCTGTCATACCATGTATTACAGAGACAACCCAGAAGTGTTAATAGGCACTGTGCAATGTTTAAAGAGGTGGTCCTGGACCTAAAATGTCCTTTCTAAATGCCTATCTTTACACACTAACCACTTTTGTAATGAGCTTTGCTACACAGTACCCTACATTTTCCCTATCTAACTAACCCCTTAATGGGTTGTTTTTTATTTCACGTCCTGTGATGTTTCATTTGAAAGGATTCTCAAATTGGATGTCACAGGAGTCTGGGGCTGCATTCTCTTCCCTGGAACAGGATGTCATTAGGAATCAGTCCTGCAGTTTCTTACTATAGTTTATTGCATTGTCGCAATTTGAAGACGTCCTGGATCTAAGGAAGATTTGAGCACAGCGCTGGATCTCCAAGTGTGAAAAAAGACATTGTCAAGGGGTTGAGATAGAAGCAGTGACTAACACTGCAGCACTGTCTCCAGATGACATCTTGCTCTAGGAGGAGCGATAAGTGCTGCGAAGAAGTGAGTGCAGCCCCAGCCTCCTGAGCTGTCCTGTTTGAGACTCCTCTCAAAAAAACATCACAAGGAGTGGAGTAAAAAAAGCACATTTAAGGATTAACTAGATACTGAGAAGTATAGGATATGTTATAATAAAGCTCATTACAAAAGTGGTTAGGCTGTAAAGTAGATATTTAGAAAGGACATTTTAGGTAGCGGCTGACCAACACTTTAATTTGTCCTGCGGTGGCCCTGCATGGTAATTGTGCTCACAATTCTTGCATATCCACATGCTTCTAAGGAACAATATATAAGTAACATAGTATCCAATATATATATATATAGTAGGGATTGTACTCGCTCAGGTGCAACGGGTGGCAATCAGGAGGCACGTTCCTTTTAAAGTTCAGGGGGTTTATTGCTCCACAAACCCACAAAACAGAACAGAACAAAATAGCCTTTAGTTCAGGCAAAACACAGTACAAATGTACAATACTTTAGGCTCAGTCCTGGAACCTCAACACACACAGGAGGCTTATCCCTCCCCACATACAGCCCTGTGTTAAGCAGTAGTTTACATTATAAAGTTATAGGCACACCCACGTTCCCACCACCTGACTAGTCACGTGACTGTGACATCACCACAGGTCCTTAAACACATATAGAAGTTTGGTGACGTCCCTTAGTGCTTATGTGCACTAAAGAAAACACTCTGGGCTACATCACAGAGACAAGCCACCTCGAGACACATACCTCCCATTGGCTATACGACCCTTAGCCACGCCACAATATATATATATACCTCTGTGTTCCTTTTCCTCCCCTGCACATTATTGGAGACACTTTATACTGGATAGGTACAGTAAGAACCCAAAACAAGCTGTGGACATTGTGTTACAAGTATTGTATAAGTCAGACACTTGTAACTTCCTCTTGTGTCACAGGTTGACATGGGACTGGAATTGTTTTTGCCTGAACAGAATATTTTTCCAGAAAATACAACTATGGCTACGGGGACCGAGCTATCTCCGGTGATCATCTTCAAGCTCAGCTGTGTTCTGGATGTCAAGCTGAATGGTGGCATAATGCCACTGCTCAGCCAAAGTCATCCAGCTTTAGCAGAGCTGGAGTCGTCGTGGGACAGTATGAATATCTTCTCGGCAGACAGGTAAGGATATGTGTTATGATTGGGTCTCAGAGGAGGAGAGCAAGCCCAAGCTAAGCCACAGAAAACCAGAGAGGTTGGTAACTAAGCGGATGGCAGACCCCTGATCCTATCCACACAACTAGCAGTAGCTGTGGAGCGTACCTACGATGATCCTAGACGCCTCGGCACAGCCGGAGAGCTAACTAAGCCTAAAGCAAGAAAGGGGAAATCTAAACTGCCCCAGAGCAGACCCCAAAGGAATAGATAGACCCCAAACATATATTGTCGGTGAGACAAGATGAAAACACAAACGCAGGCAGGAAAATAGACTGAGCAAATGATGGGGCCCACTCTGACTAGACAGGACAGGAAAGGAAAGACGCTGTCTGCAATCACGCAAAAAACCCTGCAAAAAGTCCAACACATCTGATGCAAAAAACAGTGAAGTCGCACGACTTCACCCACTATATCAGCACTCTGGTATATTCTGAAAGCAGAGCAAAAAGAGGCCAATCTAATAAGGGACAAAAACAAACTGGCACAAGCAGTAACATATGGACGTTGATTCAGCACAGCCCCAGCCGGATCTGGCTGACCCACACAAAAATGAGATAGACAAAACCAGATCAAATGCAATCAGAATAGCAAATGAACACTTTGCTGAACATGCAGGGACTGAGCTGGAAACATCAGACCTCAGGAGGCAATAAGAAAATCACCAGCAGGGATAGAGGGAATCGGCTGTCTTAAATCCCAATCTGAAACCCCAGATCTCCAATCGTCGTCCTCATCATCAGCTGGCAAGCCTCTGTTAATCAGATCAGCTCCATTACCTCCAGTAACCACCAGAGGGAGCCCAGAAAGGGAACTCACAACCCCTCTGTCAATCTGACCAGCTCCACTACCTTCAGTAATAACCAGAGGGAGGCCAGAAAGCGATATGGTTGCTTTTTTATTTTAATTCTCTGCCAGGAGACAAGGGCATTGGTGGAATAGGCGCTGCAGTAAGTATGGTTTAATTAAGATCTATTAAAGGAGTCTGTGTCAATTTTTCAATTAAAAGACTTTTTTCTTGCTGTGTCTTTATTTACCATATAACTAAAGGATTAGTAAAGGATAGGTGTCTTATAAACGCTTCTTCATTGCTAAGCTGTGGGCTTGATGCTACCTGACAATACAAAGGTGACATTAACCCCACAAATATGAATCCCACTTGCCACCGCTACAGGATAAGTGGGAAAAGCCAGGTAAAGTGCCACAATTGGCGCATCTTTGGATGTGCCAATTGTGGGGTGGCTGCGGGCTGCTATTTTTAGGCTGGAGAGGGCCAAAATCCATGGGCCTCGCCAACCTGAGAATACCAGGCCGCAGCTGTTCAATTTTTCCTTTACTGGTTAACAAAATTAGGAGGACCCTATTTTCTTTTTTTAATAAATTTGCAAAATTGTCTACATTTCTGCTTTTTTCAGTGAAGATGGGGTGCAGAGTGTACATTTATGAGAAAAAAATAACCTTTTTTAATTTACCAAGTTGCTGCAATGAACCAAAGAGTGATAAATTTAAAGGGGTCTGATTACTTTCCGTACCCACTTTATGTTATTTCCGTATTTGTTTGGGTTTCCTAAGGGTACTCTAGTTTCCTGCCACACTCCGAAGACATACTGAGCTCCCCATGGGGATAGTGATTATAATGTATGTAAAGTGCTGTGTAATATGATAGCACTATATAAGCAATGCATATTAAATAATATAAAAAATAGGAATAGTTATACTATGGGGATGTGCCACAGGGCAGTGACTACCTCATGAAGTGCTGATCACATTGGGATTGTGAGTGCTTGCTTCCACAATCAGTGCTGCACTCAGCACTTGCGGCACTCCAGCTCAACAGTTGTACCCATGCTGTTGAATACATGAATATACAGCGCTTCAATTAGTGGTTGATTTCTACATAGCACACCAATTTATCATTTCAAATCTGGAAAGATAAAATTACCATTCTACTGCCATGTCACAAAATGAAATGCTATATGCAGTAATAGTAAGGATTATTCAAAATAATATGGAATTAAATATCTTACATTATCGCAGAGCAAAATAAAAGCCAAACACATACTGTACAATAGAACGATATACGATCAGGGTGGGTGACCAATATTAATTTTACACCTTAATCTCTATCATTTACTGTCTGTATAATTGAAAGGAGCTGCTAGTGGGTTAGTGGTACAAAATAGGGGTATATTTATAAACATGGTGATGTCGGTGTCACAACTATTCCAATAACTCTCCATAGACCCTGAAAATTTGGTGAGGAGTTTCTGACAATTTTACGACTGTATTACCACCCTAAGGCCGGGGTCAAACTTGCGAGTGCAATGCGAGGAACTCGTACGAGTCTCTCTCATCAACACCTGGCACTGCCGCTGGCTCTCGGACCGGAGTGTGCAGCCGCACACTCTGGTCTGAGTGCCGGCGGTTGATGCGAGAGACCCGTGTGAGTTTTTCGCATTGCACTCGCAAGTGTGATCCCGGCCTAATTGAGACTTCAGTTATTTTCCCTATACTGGTTAAGAAGATTCTAAATGTCAAACTGATCGCCAGTTCCCAATTTTTCAAAAGTTCTTAATCTTTTCCCTCCTTTCTCCCTGTTTCCCTTCATATAAGAATAAATCTATTGGTGGTGTTCACTTTTTCGTGAGCTTTATATATTGAGTACTGAACATTTCTGGGAGACATGTCTCCATTTTTATTACGCTTTGCTTATATCTTATATAGTACTGTCATATTCTACCACGCTTTACAGACATTATCATCACTCTCCCCAATGGGGCTCATAGTTTAAATTCCCCATCAGTATGTCTTTGGAGTGTGGGAGGAAATCAGAGAACCCGGAGAAAACTCACACAAACATGGGGAGAACATAAAGATATTGTCCTTGTTGGGATTTGAACCCAGGGCCACCGCGCTGCCGCACGTATATATTTTCTCTAATATTTTTTTAGATTTATACCAAAGACAAATTTGTATCCATGTAAACATATTTTTTTATATCGTTATATATTAATAAGGCAAATGCTCATGGATTTTTTTTTAAAGCTGGTGCTTCTGGAAGTGTAAGATAGCTAAAGAGGCTTTTACCAGCATAAAATGTATTCTGTTTGCGTTTCACTTCCTGCTTCCTCTGTTTATTACAGTTCTCTGATTATTTTTTCATTTTTAACTCTAGCCTTAACCAACCCTTTACTTTCTGTCTTTCATTGCTTTGTCGGGTTTGTTCAGTATTCACTTACCTCTGTATAATTGTTTCCAGATGTTTCTGTAAAAAACACAGGCAGCATCGCCTAGCAAATAAGAGTTGTAAAAGTTCTCACTGTGCTTTATCTGGCAAAAGACAGGTCCAATAAGAGCAGCGATACTTATCTCCACAAAGGGAGGAGGCCTGGCACACTCATGACAAGTGTTTCCAATGTGCTGGCTTTTTTTACAACTGTTTATATTTTTATTTTGCAGCCTGCTACACTTATATATTACATGCTGCTTGGTATATTGCTTTTATTTATCTTTTTTAGATTGCAATTAAATATCTCATATTTGAGAATTCAATTATGTCTAGAAATTGTAAATAGTGCTCAGCATAAATGAGTACACCCCCTTTTGAAAAGTAAGATCTTAATCAATATCTCACTGAGCTCAGGAACAATTTCCAAAATTTTGACCAGAATGCGTTTCATAGAACGTTTTTTCATGCATAGCATGAAAGTAGAGTTAATAATAACTTTCATTACAGAATTCAGTGAAATGTATATATCTTACTTTTCAAAGAGAATGTACTCATTTTTACTGAGCAACACACACATACAGTATATACAATGGGGGAAAAATTATTTAGTCAGCCACCAATTGTGCCAGTTCTCCCACTTAAAAAGATGAGAGAGGCCTGTCATTGACATCATAGGTAGACCACAACTATGAGAGTCAAAATGAGAAAACAAATGCAGAAAATCATCTTGTCAGAATTGGCAAGATTTATTTTGCAAATTATGGTGGAAATTAAGTCATTAACAAAAGTTCATCTCAATATTTTGTAATCTATCCTTTGTTGGCAATGACAGAGGTCAAACGTTTTCTGTAAGTCTTCACAAGGCTGGCACACACTGTTGGTGGTATGTTGGTCACTCCTTCGTTGTCCTGGTGGTGTGCTTGGGATCATTATCATGCTGAAAGACCGATCCACTTTCATCTTCAATGCCCTTACTGATGGAAGGAGGTTTGCACTCAAAATCTCACGATACATGGCCCCATTCATTCTTTCATGTGCACGGATCAGTCATCCTGGTCCCTTTGCAGAGAAACAGCCCCAAAGCATGATGTTGCCACCCCCATGCTTCACAATAGATATTGTGTTCTTTGGATGCAACTCAGCATTCTGTCTCCTCCAAACACTACGAGTTTTGATTCTACCAAACAGTTCTACTTTGGTTTCATCAGACCATATGACATTCTCCCAATACTCTTCTGGATAATCCAAATGCTCTCTAGTAAACTTCAGACAGGCCCGGATATATACTGACTTAAGCAGGGGGACATGTCTGGCATTGCAAGATCTGAGTCACTGGCGGCGTAGTGTTTTACTGATGGAAGTCTTTGTTACGGTGGTCCAAGCTCTATGCAGGTCATTCACTAGGCCCCCCCATGTGGTTCTGGGATTTTTGCTCACCGTTCTTGTGATCCTTTTGACCCCAAGGGGTGAGATCTTGTGTGGAGCCCCAGATCGAGGGAGATTTTTAGTAATCTTGTATGTCTTCCGTTTTCTTACTATTGCTCGCACAGTTGATTTCATCACACCAAGCTGCTTACCTATTGCAGATTCAGTCTTCCCAGCCTGGTGCAGGGCTACAATATTGTTTCTGGTGTCCTTCGACAGCTCTGGTGTTCAGCATAGTGGAGTTTGGAGTGTGACTGTTTGAGTTTGTGGATAGGTGTCTTTTATACTGATTACAAATTCAAACAGGTACCATTACTACAAGTAATGAGTGGAGGACAGAGAATCCTCTTAAAGAAGAAGTTACAGGTCTGTGAGAGCAGAAATCGTGCATATTTTTAGGTGACAAAATACTTATTTTCCACCATAATTTGCAAAATAAATCTTGCCAAATCAGACAAGGTGATTTTCTGGATTTGTTTTCTCATTTTGACCCTCATAGTTGTGGTCTATCCATGATGTCAATTACATGCCTCTCTCATCTTTTTAAGTGGAAGAACTTGCACAATTAGTGGCTGACTAAATACTTTTTTCCCCACTGTATATAAAGCTCTGGTAAAAAATTACGAGAGCACCACATCAAAATCCTGTCATGGGCAGCCCATTCTCCAGACCTGAACCCCATTGAAAACATCTGGAATGTAATCAAGAGGAAGATGGATAGTCACAAGCCATCAAACAAAGAACTGCTTAATTTTTTTGGGTCCAGAAGCAGTGTGAAAGACTGGTGGCAAGCATGCCAAGATGCATGAAAACTGTGATTACAAATCATGGTTATTCCACAAAATATTGATTTCTGAACTCTTCCTGAGTTAAAACAGTATTGTTGTTTCTAAATGATTATGAACTTGTTTTCTTGGCATTATTTGAGATCTGAAAGCACTGTTTTTTTTAATTGTGACCATTTTTCTTTGTCAGAAAAAAATACAAAATTTATTGCTTGGAAATTCGGTGACATGTTGGCAGAAGTTTATAGACTAAAAGAACAATTTATATTTTACTCATAAATATACTGTACCTATAAAAGAAAAAATCAGACAAACTGAACATTTCAAAGTGGTCTCTTAATTTTTGCCAGAGCTGTATATATTTAAATACATTTTAATATATAAAGGACTGTCACTAGGAATTTCGGGGCTCTATACTGGCAACATTTTTGGGGCTCCCTTGAGACTCCACCCAGGCTCCACCCCAGCCCCGCCTCCACCTTTTTGAACTGTCCAGTCCCACTGCTCTCTCTTGGAAAAACTCCTTCTCACCAATCACACATTAAGAGCTCCCATCACCAGATCACACATATAGCCATCAGCTTTTGTTTTGGCCAAAATATTTTTTTAATATGCCACCATAACATGGTAGACACTTTTGGCCAGGCCCCACTCTACTCTAAAATATTAAACATTTGTTAAAATATGCAATACAATTTAGGCATATTTTTATTTATTTTTCAATTTTTAAAATGACCAATAATATCACAAGCAAGAAAGAAATACCACCACACCATGTCCAGACCACATATTACCACCACAGTGACCGAATAATATAACATACAAGAGACAAATACCACAGCACCATGTCCAGACCACATATTACCACCACATGGTGACCAATAATACCACATACAAGGAACAACTACCAACACAACATGACCAGACCACATATTACCACCTCACAGTGACTGAATAATAGCACAAACAAGCAACAAATACCACCACACCATGGCCAGACAACATATTACCACCACATAGTGAAATGAATACTACAATACTGATCATTAACAAAAAACACAATACTATCACCATAAGTGCCATTATACACAGGAGATCTGTACTTAGTATGCAGTATCTGTGTACAGGTAATACAGTGATCACCGGTGACATACACAGGATCTCTGTATATAGTGTCAGTGTACAGGTAATACTAGCATCAACAGTGACTTTATACACAGGAGCTCTGTATACAGTGGGTACATAAAGTATTCAAACCCCTTCAAATTTTTCACTGTTTCATTGCAGCCATTTGGTAAATTCAAAAAAGTTCATTTTTTTCTCATTAATGCACACTCTGCACCCCATCTTGACTGAAAAAACAGAAATGTAGAATTTTTTGCAAATTTATTTAAAAAGAAAAGCTGAAATATCACATGGTCATAAGTATTCAGACCCTTTGCGGTATAGTGTCAGTGTACAGGTAATACAGTGATCACCAGTGATAACATACACAGGAGCTCTGTATATAGTGTCAGTGTAAAGGTAATACTGTGATCACTGATGACATTGTAAACAGGACCTCTGTATATAGTATACAGTGGATAGTGAGTGTAGAGGTAACACACTGACTCACTAGTCTCTTGGTGAAGTCCTTCATCTTCACTTTTCATCTTCATCCAGCACAGACCGCCATCACTTCTTCCATCCAGGGTTCATCTCTGCAGGAAATAGCAGAGTTATCTAGAGCTCCGCTTGCAGAACACATCACTTATTTTTGTCCAAAATCTACACTACACCAAATGAAGAAAGAAAGGTGACATAGTGTCACTCTGCACAGTAACAGGACCACCCCCCCATTTAAAACAGTATCCTTAAAAAAATAAAATAAATACATCACTTCAGTAATAATATCCCTTAATAAGCCCTTATGGTAATAATATCCCCCATCCTGGCCCCTGTGTATCTCATTCCTGGCTCCAGCCATATATTCTCCCATCCTGGCCCCATATGTTCTCCCATTCTACCTTCATGAGTATCCATTCTACCCCACATGATCTCCCCATTATGCCTCATCTGTCTCCATCCTCCCCATCTGTCTTCATCCTGCTCCATCTGTCCCATGATCCTGCCCATCTGTCCCATGATCTTGCCCCATCTGTTCCATGACCCTGTACCATCTGTCTCCATCGTATCCATCCTTTCCCATGATCCTGCACCATGTGTCTCCATCCTGCACCATGATCCTGCCCCATCTATTGCCATCCTGCCCCATATTCCTGCCACATCTGTCACCATCCTGCCCCATTTCTCTATCCTGCCCCATGTCTCCATCCTGTCCTAATCTCTCCATCTTGCCCCGTGCCTCCTTTCTGCCCATGTCTCCATTCTGCCCCCTGTGTTGACTTCCTGCCTCGTGCCTCCCATCCTGCCCCCGTGTCTCCCATCTTGCCCCTGTGTCCCCCATCCTGCCCCCGTGTCTCCATTCTGCCCCTGTGCCTCCATTCTGCCCAGTGTTTTCATTCTGCCCCTTGTCTCCATTCTGCCCTGGGCAAGATGGAGAAACATGTTCCTTGTGTCTCCATCCTGCCATCAAAACATATTGCGGCTTGCCACTTTCAATAAAAATAAAAACAAAAACTTTCTCCTTAGCTGGCGCGTTCCCTCCAGGCATTTCAAGTGCGGACTCGATGGCGAATGACAATGACGTCATATGCCGGTGATGTGCGCTCTGACGGCAGCTGCCAGCCTCTGACTGGCTGGTGGATTTTAACTATTTTTAACTATTTTAACATGGCAATACAATTCAATTGAACCTGCGTCTCAGACGCAGGTTCAGTTTCTGCACCGGCAGAATCCTGCCACTGGGTCACGATGAGCAGAAGAGACAGAGCCCAATGCGGCCTCCTCTGCTCTTACGCCAGGCAGAGCAGTAATGCCCTGATGGTGGCCCTGAAAATATATACTGTATATATATTATATACCGTATATACTCGTGTATAAGCCGAGATTTTCAGCACATTAATTTGTGCTGAAAATGCCCCCTCGGCTTATACACAAGTCATTGTGCAGAAACCAGCGGGAGAGGGGGAGCAACGGCAGGAGCCGGTGGCTGACACGTCATACTCACCCTGCTGTACCATCGCTGAATGTGCCCTGCATCCTCCTTTGTCCCAGGGCTGACAGCTTCTTCCTGCGTTGAGCGGTCACATGGTACCGCTCATTAAGGTCATGAATATGGACGCAACTCCACTCCGTGCCATCCATATTCATGACCTTAAAGAGCGGTACCACATGACCGCTCAACACAGGAAAAAGCTGCTGCACCAGGACAAAGGAGAATGCAGGGATGTTCAGTGATTGCACAGCAGGGTGAGTATGACGGAGGAGGACAGGGGAAGCACGGGGGAGGATGGACGAAGCACAAGGGAGCCCGGAGCAGGATGGGGGAAGCACAGGGGAGTACGGAGCAGGATGGGGGAAGCACAGGGAAGGACAGGGATGCACAGGGGAGCATGGAGCGGGATGGGGGACCACAGAGAAGATGGGGGAAGCACGGGGGAGGACAGGGGAAGTACAGGAGAGCAAAGAGCAGGATGGGGTAGTACAGAGGAGGATGGGGGGAGCATGGAGTAGGATGGGGGAGCTCAGAGGAGGATGGAGGAAGCACGGGGGAGCACAGACAAGGACGAGGGAGAACTGAGGAGCACAGAGGAGGAAGGGGGAGCACTGAGAAGGACGGGGGGAGGACAGAGAGCTGAGCTTAGACATACATACAAGGATGGGATGAGGGAGAGCCACACAGTGCAGGACAAGAATGAGGGGACAATGCACACCCGGCTTATACTCGAGTCAATAAGCTTATCCAGTTTTCCGTGGCAAAATTAGGGACCTCTGCTTATACTCGGGTCGGCTTATACTTGAGTATATACGGAATATATATAATAAATGTAAATATATATATAATGCTCAGCATAAATGAGTATACTCTCTTTGCTAAGTAAGATTTACATACTATGCAGTGCTCTGCAAAAGTTTTAGACAGAGATGGAAAGTAAAAATTCTTTAAAAAAATGTTCATAGTTTATTTTTATGAGTTAAGAAAATACAAAGTAAGTGAATAAAATAGATCTAAATCAAATCAGTATTTGGTGTGTCCTTCCTTTGCATTCAAAACAGCATGAATTCTTTAAGGCTAGGTTCACATTAGCATTTGAGTCCGCAGCTTGCAAAATGCATGTTTATGCAGCGCTTTTTATGCGCATCATCTTACGCATGACGGAAAAAGCGCTGCATGTGCATGCGTTTGTATGCATTTTTGCATGCGTTTGCATTGTTTATGCACATGCATTTGATATGACATCAGGCAAAAATGGGTGTGTCTCATGGGATTTCCATATGTATTTTGAATAATGCATGCGTATCGAATGCATGCGTACGCATGTCCTTGCATACACATGCGTTCCCATAGACAGTTGCACACACGAAAAAAAATTGGAGCATATAATCCATAACAGCAGAGTCTGAGATAGTATCAATATAAGAATGATTTTAATGATACAAATATATAAGAACAGACCACAATTATTCCATTATGTGATAAACAAATGCAGTGCTTAGATGATAAAGGTCAAGGTGCACCAGTTATTGAAGAAACGTGCCATTCCATGAGCACAAAGTGCAGGTGAGGTCCTCCATATACAGCATATATATCACACTGAATTTATCCAAAGAGATATGTATCTACAAGCTGCCTGTGCAGCATAAGGCTGGTTTCACATTTGCGTTTTTTTGCGCTGGAAAAAAACGCATACCTGCGCATGCGTTTTTCCCCTATATTTAACATGGGTGCGCATACCTGCGCGCTGGTAAGCGCACGTATGCGATTTTCATGCGCTGCGTTTTTTTGGGGTGTGCGTTTGTATTTTCCAGACGCAGCATGTTGCATTTTTTGGCCCTGCAAAAAAGCGCATGCGCACGTATGCGCACGTTTTGCGCTAAAAATGGCCATTATAGCCTATGGATGCGCATACGTGCGCACTGGCATGATCATGTATGCGTTTTTTTGCACATGCGTTTTTTTTGTTAACCATGGAATTTAGGGGTTTGGGTTAGAGTTAGGGTTAGTTAAGGGGGTTTAGGGTTAGGGTTAGGGTCAGGGTTAGGGTTAGGGTCAGGGTTAGGGTTAAGTATGGTTTGGTTAAGGGTTAGGGTCAGGGTTAGGGTTAAGTATGGTTTGGTTAAGGGTTAGGGTCAGGGTTAGGGTTAGGGTCAGGGTTAGGGTTAGGGTCAGGGTTAGGGTTAGGGTTAGGGTTAAGGTCAGGGTTAGGGTTAGTTAGGGTTTGGGTTAGGGTTAAGTATGGTTTGGTTAAGGGTTAGGGTCAGGGTTAGGGTTAAGTATGGTTTGGTTAAGGGTTAGGGTCAGGGTTAGGGTTAGGGTCAGGGTTAGGGTTAGGGTTAGGGTTAGGGTTAGGGTTAGTTAGGGTTTAGGGTTTGGGTTAGGGTTAAGTATGGTTTGGTTAAGGGTTAGGGTCAGGGTTAGGGTTAGGGTCAGGGTTAGGGTTAGGGTTAGGGTCAGGGTTAGGGTTAGGGTTAGGGTTAGTTAGGGTTTAGGGTTTGGGTTAGGGTTAAGTATGGTTTGGTTAAGGTTTAGGGTCAGGGTTAGGGTTAGGGTTAGGGTCAGGGTTAGGGTTAAGGGTTAGGGTCAGGGTTAGGGTTAGTAAAGTCATGGTTTGGGTTAGTGTGAGGGGCCACCTAATGTTGGAAAAAACCGCAAACGCGGTAAAAACGCACTAAAAACGCATACAAACGCATAAAAACGCTGCGTTTTTTTCATGCATGCTCATAAAAATGCTTGAAAAAAACCCAGCAGTTGTATGCTTTTGTATACGTTTTTTCAATGCGTTTTTTTGCGGGAAAAACGCGCTGCAAAAAAAAGCAAGTGTGAAACTAGCCTAAGATTCAATAAATGGAAGGCCAAATAACAATATCCATTCACAAAGACTTGTTCCCTATGGCATGCAGCAATGAAATGCCTCCACATATCTAATATTATCGTGGCCAAGTTGCCTAGGGGAAAGGGAACAAGAAAGGATTGGTTGAGTTGTACTCATCTCTTACCCGTGCTTGTGTCCATGTGTAGGTACGTAGCCATGGTATAATGCGGTGTAACGCAGTCCATTAACCCTGCCATTTAGCCCATTGTCGGGCGCATCGCAATGCATGCCGTAAAGCGGCACGTGTTCGCGATGTGCCTTCATTCACTGACGGAGCCTCGGACGCTGGCTGCAGCATCTGAGGCTCCGTCACCGCTAGTGCAGATGAATCATCATGATTCATCTGCACTAGCGGGTATAACGTAACGCAATCTCGTTATGCTATACCGTTAACGCAACCCGTCAACGCTATGCGTTGAACGGGCTGCTTAAAGTAATGTGAACCTAGCCTTATGCAAATCCTTCTGTCTCTTTATGTAATGTCACAAAGACTAGCCAATGTTACAATTAGGGCTCTGTGGGGGCGAATGTGCTTAGATAATGTCTTATCCGAGCACGCTTGGGTCTTATCCAAGCATCTGGGAGTGCTCGTATATTATGTTTGAGACTCTGTGGTGGACAACCTCAACACATGTGGGGATTGCCTACATTTTCTGTTCTGTCACTGACTCAGTGGGCATTACAATTACAGTGGTTAAAGCACACTGTGGTGATAGATCTGCCCTAATCCAGTAGGTGTTTTTTCAGGGAGATAGCTGTGTTTTCTCTTGGTATATGAAAGGGCCAAAAATTGGCAATATCATTTTCAGACGAACCTTTTTAGTAAACTTTTTTGATTGTTCACATCATAGTTTAGTAGAATACAGTTAAAGTAGAAGGTATGTATAATTTTAGCTGTCATCATCTATATGAATGGTACTATATACTCACATAAATAAAATTTACATGAACTGCCACAACTATGCTAAAAAAATTGAGCAAAAGAGTGAATTGGATAATAAGCATCTGAGGCATTTTTAACATATTGGTGGGCCTAGCAGAGCTATTCCATTTGGAGCTACTGTAACGTTTTTAAGACTTAAAAGTTTAAAAACTAGTGGGATTAATAACACAAGCTAAACATTTTGGTTTGTTCAGGGGCATCTAAGGTAGTACTTTTCGTATTGCCTGTGTTTTATTCCCATGTTCCCTTAGAAGTGTTTGCCTTTTACATATTTCCATTATGGAGCTCAGATTCTCCCAAATACAGTATATTCATTCTCAGCCGCAGGCTGGCATCATAGCAAACTGTGATTTGCCTTATAAAATGCAATGCTTTGGTATTACAATACATATTATGTCATCAGACGATCATAGGGTCAAGTCCCTTAGGGGGAATAATAATTAAATAAAAAAATAAAAAAAGTTTAAACGAAAATTGAACACCCATGTCTTTTTTTCATAATAAATAAAAAAAAACATATTTGGTACTGTCGCATCCATAAAAAACTTATCTATCAAAATATAAGAGCGTTTAACCCATATTGTAAATGCTGTAAGCAAAAATAAATCGAAATGCCAAAATGCATTGTTTTTGGTCACCGCACTCCCCTGAGTGCAATAAAAAGTGTTCAAAGCATTGTATGTACCATAAATTGCTATCAATAAAAATGTCAGCTCGCTATATAAATAACATGCCCTCACACAGCACCAACAAAGAAAAAGTAAAAACATTACGGGTCAGCAGAAAATATTTTTTTTTTGCAATATTCAACACAAATGTTTCAACCCTGAAAGGAGACCTGTCATGTGTCTAAAAAAAAAGAGAAGGTCACCCTGTGGCGTGTGCTCAGATTAGCCTTTTTACAGTGTGGTCCCACTAGACCAGGTTGATCTCCTGAGATCACATTGCTTAACCAGTTTGAGATCCTGCCAAGCTGTGATTGGCAGTGTTATAGAGGGGGAAGGCTAAAAGAGAACCCACCACCTAAGAAAACTCTTCTGACCACACCCTCTTGGACCACAAAGGTACTTACTGCCAAAAGAGGGAAAAGTGTCATTTCTCCCCAATAGAGGAACTAAACAAAAACGGAAACCATTGGCATATTCTGGGCAGCACATAGATTTTGGACACGTGACAGGTCCTCTTGAAACAAAAAAATATACAGTATACGTAAGTTTGATATTGCATATAGTGCATGTCTAGACCACATTATACTCATATCGATATGTTAACTGCATTACAAATGCTTGACAAAAATTGTCTATTTTTGTGGACCGTGCAGGAATTTATGTACAACCTAGATCAGAGCCAAGCAAATATTCAACACTTTCTGAAACAGTAAAGTAAAACTACATTTCCATTTCAAAAATCAACATCAGCAGGTTATCAACATGAGCTAAAATAACTAGTAAGTAGAAAACGTTCAAGAAAAGTGAAGCAAGCAAATTACAAAATGTCAGAGAACCATTTCAAGAAGCTACGTAAAAAACAAGATCTAATCTTTCATTCTTACTATTAAAAAAAAAACATTCAGCATTGAGAACAACACACTCATGGAAGATAGAAGAGAAGCAGAATATTTTTACCATGTCCGACATAAAGTTGCATGGTCAGAGGAAAAGACATTAGCTAATAGTTGAAAGGACTTTCCAGCATATGAGAAACAGGAAGAAGGAAATCGAGAGGGAGGGAGGGAGTGGTGACTTAAACGTGAAGAAGTTAAGCTTTACTGCATAAAGTACATTTATCGACACCTGTTATTTAAATATTCACATCGGGCTTCAATTTTATATTTTGCTCTACTGTCCTTTAAAAAGCAAAAGGAAATCCAAAATTATGAAATGAATAAGTACGTAAAATGCAGAGGTCCTTTTTTTTTAGAATGTTGGCTTAGTGGTTAGGACAGCAGCCTTGCAGCACTGGGGTCTAGGGTTCAAATCCCCCCAAGGACAACATCTGCAAGGAGTTTGATTGCTCTCCCAGTGTTTGTGTCGGTTTCCACTGGGTTCTCCAGTTTCCTCCCACACTCAACAGACATACTGATAGGGAATTTAGATTGTAAGCCACATTGGGGACAGTGATGATAATATCTGTAAAGCGCTGTGGAATAAGATAGTGCTATATAAGCAAAGCATAACAATAATAATGATATTGATTTTTTCTTTAATATTAAGCAAATATTACATAGATGAGATGCTGAGGTGCCTAGGGCAGTTAAAGAGATGGCCGAGCAATAAAATGCTCGAATGCTTGTTACTTGAACTGAAATCCGAGCATTTTTCCGGCAGACCCTCGAACGAGGTCTGGGGCACATTGAAAATGTTGAAATGGATGGAAAAAGTGCTGAATGGGAGAACAGGATAGGGAATACCTCTGGAAGCATCTCTGACTCTCAGAACGCTGCTGCTGAGAACAATGGTGTGACACTTTACTCCACTTTAAGGACTGAAAAAAAAATTCAAAATTGACAAGAAATTTGAGTTTACAGGAAAAAAAAGTTAAGAAATATTCTTTCCAGTATAATGACTTTTATGTAACCCAAATTTTTTAAATGATTTTTTAAAAAATAATAATTTTAGTAAACTAAAATTTAAATGTTTTATAAAAAAATGGAAATTTTAGTGTAATTTATGAAGGAAACAAGAACTGCCAAAAATGTGATGCAACAGGAACTAACATACAGTTGTGCTCAAAAGTTTACATACCCCGGCAGAATATTTGATTTCTTGGCCAATTTTCAGAGAATATGAATGATAACACCAAAATATTTTCTCCACTCGTGGTTTGTAGTTGGGTGAAGCCATTTATTGTCAAACTACTGTGTTTTTTATTTTTAAATCATAATGACAACCCAAAACATCCAAATCACCCTGATCAAAAGTTTGCATACCCTATTTCTTAATACCGTGTATTGCCCACTCTAACATCAATGACAGCTTGAAGTCTTTTGTGGTAGTTGTGGATGAGGTTCTTTATTTTCTCAGATGGTAAAGCTGCCCATTCTTCTTGGCAAAAAGCCTCCAGGTCCTGTAAATTCCTGGGCTGTTTAGCATGAACTGTGCACATGAGATCTCCCCAGAGTGGCTCAATGATATTGAGGTCAAGAGACTGAGATGGCTACTCCAGAACCTTCACTTTGTTCTGCTGTAGCCAATGACAGTTTGACTTGGCCTTGTGTTTTGGATTGTTGTCATGTTGGAACGTCCAAATATGTCCCTTGTACTGCATTATTTGCTGATAATATGCTGCATTAATCTTTCCTTCAATTTTGTCCAAGCTTTCTGTGCCTTTGTAGCTCACACATCCACAAAGCATCAGTGATCCACCTCCTTGCTTTACAGTAGGAATGGTGTTCCTTTCATCATAGGCCTTGTTAACCTCTCTCTAAATGTAAAGTTTATGGTTGAAGCCAAATAGTTACATTTTGGTCTCATCACTCCAAAAAACCTTGTTCCAGAAATTCTGAGGCTTGTCTCTGTGCTGTTTTGCATATTGTAGGCAAGATACTTTGAGGCATTTGCGCAGTAATGGCTTTCTTCTGGCGACTCAACCATGCAGCCCATTTTTCTTCAAGTACCTCCTTATTGTGCAACTTGAAACAGCCACATCGCTAGTTTTCAGAGAGTCCATTGCTTCAGCTGATGCTATTTGTGGGTTTTTATTTGCATCCCAAACAATTTTCCTGGTAGTTGTGGAGTAAATTTCTGCTGGTCTACCTGACCGTGGTTTTGTTTTTACAGAGCCCCTGATTTTTCATTTGTTAATCACAGTTTGAATGCTGCTGACTGGCATTATAAATTCCATAGATATCTTTTTGTATCCCTTTCCTGTTTAATACAGCTCAACTACCTTTTCCCGTAGATCTGTTGACAATTCTTTTGCTTGCCTCATGATTCACAATGCAGAAACGATAGTGGCTGGATGAAAGATGCAGGAGTCTGTCTGGATCCCAGAAACTCACTAAGCTTTTATGCACACACACTGATTGCAAGCAAACAGGTCACAAGTGAGGATGTTACCTTTCGTAGCCAGTCAAACCCATTTGTGTCAACTTCTGTGCAGACAAAATCTCATGGAACAATCGCAGAGCAAAAACTTAGCTTTAGTAGACAGGACTAAACTGGAGGCCAGAGCTCAGAGCAGAGAGGATCACCAGCAACCCAGCAGGGCGTCGGCGGCCTTATATCCACTCAGAGATTCCGGATGTCCAATCACTCTCCACCTGTTCAGATGACAGGTTTTTCCCATCCAAATCAATTTCACTACCTCCTTTCACCAGCAGAGGGAGTTCATCGGACATCAAAGGTGAAGGAGAAAATGAGCTCATAACAGGGTAGGCTGTTGGAATATCATATGGCAGTTTGAGAACACTCATAATGGGAATGTGGAAGACAAATTTAGAGAACTGCAAAAATGTATGTCTACTGACACTGTCAAAGGTTTCATAAATATCTAGTCATCATGGAATAAGGCAATTTAAAGGGGTTGTGTATTACGCTAGTCACTTCTTACAGCCAAGTCGTGAGTCAGGATAGTCAAGTAGTCCAAGATCTGAAGCCAGGAGGGTATGTCAAACAGAAGGAAGATATTAGGGCTGGCGGAACGCACCAAATTAAAAAATAATAGTAGGTGCGTTCGCAGCCCGGGGTCCACCGTGCAAAGGTTGGACACTGCTGCTAGGTAATGGCGGGAGTATAAAGTGGTGTGGAAAGGTCACACGTGGGTTAACGTCACCCAGTGTGAACAGAAGCAAACTCTGTTAACTCACAGAGCCGCACTACCACTGAAGATAAATGCCGGAGCCTGTTTAGCTCACATAGCCCGGCCAAGGAGTGCACAGAAAGCGATCACAGAACTCTGCCCTAAGGACACGGGGTCAGAGTCCCTCTAGACCTTCTGAGCACGCTATAGATGCTGACTACGGAGTGAAGAGCAGGTGCACTGATGCGTGCCAAGCCACTGGTGGAGACTGATGCCTTTCTCAGACTCTGTCCTACCTACACCTACGCCTGGGCGCTTAACAGGCTAGGCTGCACAACACATGCATACCAAGGGTAGGGGATTCTTAATGAGTCATTCACCAGAGACATTCATACATGCATACAACACTCACTCCTCATAGTCTGATAATGCAGTCTACACTAGCACATGGCCAAGCGGCCATGCAAACCTTTTATAGCCGTGTGCTTCCGGGACCTTCCTGGCCTTTCGGATGGACCAATCTGAGCTGGAGAAGGACCTGAGCACGTGACCTCCGGTTTCCAATGGGAGATCACTCCACGGGCATGCTCAATGGACCGAAAGGAGGACTTAGCCCCTGGAGAGACTCGCTGCTGGCCAGCCTGCATTGCTATATGTGGACCAGAGGTGGCAGCAGCCAGCAAGCCCACAGTGCTGGTCTGAGCAGAGTGCTGGGAATGACGAGTCTGCTGAGCAGGCTTCTCTGCGGCCGAAGGAGAATCGGAGACCGCCAAGTGCAAGGCTCTGGATTCCTGCTGTGCAGTGGCAGGAACCCGACGCCTAACAGAAAAGACAAAAGTGTTGTCAGGTAACATTCTGAAGTCAGTATACCAGGAGATAGCGGAACAGAGCAGAAGGGATTAAACAGACAGATGGTCAGAACGAGGGCCACGGTCAGGCAATGAAAGATCAACATACAGAACGCAAGGCACAGAGAGAAAAAACACACTTGGCTGAATGTACGGCTGACAGAGGTCTGGGAGAAACAGCTCAGTTAAGTAGGCTGTCAATCACCTGGGATTTTAAACACTTGAAGACAGTTAGAGCCTCTCAGTCTTAGATTGGACAGCCAAGCTGTCAATCAACACACCGACAGCTGCTTCTCTTACACTTCCTTTGGATATATGTGATATATCCAAAGGTGGGGAGAGTGAAACCAGTTCTGATTGGCTACAGGGATCATGTGACATAAATATGTCACACGATCACCGGAAGAGCCAGTGCCAACACGGCTGGAATGGAGCCAACACCAAAGGTGAGTATAAGGCTATGTGCACAAGTTGCGGAAGTTACCGCAGGAATTTCGGAATTCCATTCTGCGGGAAAGCCGCATTTTAAATTCCCGTGATTTTCTGGCGGAAAAACTAGCGATTTGCAAGTGTAATTCGCTTGCAGAATGCTAGCGTTTTCCAAGCGATCTGTAACATCGCTTGGAGAACTGATTGACAGGTTGGTCACACTCATTAAACACAGTGTTTGACTAGTGTGACCAACTTTTTACTATTGAGGCTGCCTATGCAGCATCAGTAGTAATAAGATCTAATGTTAAAAAGAATAAAAAAATAAAAAAAAATAAAAAATCGTGTTTTTCTCACCTTCCGACGTCCCGCATAGCGTTCCTGATCAACGCGATGCTCCCATTCCCAGTAATGCCTTGCAAGACCTTTGATGACGTAGCGGTTTTGCGATACTGTAGCGGTCTCATGAGACTGCTACGTCATCACAGATTCTTGCCGCAAGGCATTACTTGGAACGGGAGTTGGCGGGAGCATCGGTAAGGCTGCGCGAGATGCCGGAAGGTGAATATAACCTGATTTTTTATTTTAATTCTATTTTTTACAGGGATATGGTACCCACAGTCTGGAGGAGAGTCTCCTCTCCTCCACCCCCTGGGTACCATCCGCAAATGTTCTGCTTACTTTTTGCATGGTGGGCACAGCCACATGCAGAAAGTAAGCAGAACAATGCATTCCTATGTGGGAGGAATCGCCGCGATTCCGCAAAATTAATGAGCAGGCTGCGTATTTTTCTGCGATGCAATTCCGCTGCGGGAAAATCCACAGCATTAGTACAGCATTGTGGAATCCCATAGGATAGCATGGGATGCTGTTTTTTTGCGTTTTCTTGGCAAAATCGCGCTTTAAAAACCGCCGAGAAAATGAAAAAAAAAGCAACGTGTGAATGCAGCCTAAGTGTTACTACTGTATTTTACAAGGGGGGAAATACACAGATTGAGAAGGGGTTGTCTGAATAGTAGACAAACTGTTTATTTGAAGTCATCTGGGGCTTTGAATAATTTTTCAAGACATTGTCTCATCTGATGCAATCCCTGAGTGAATGTGGTCCCTGGTATAACTAGCTGAAAACACTGGCAGCAAAATTTACAAGTGAAGGCTAAAGCCATTCAGGCATTGTCTCAGTACCTGTCCATATATTACAAGGATGGTTTGAGTCTGCCAGAATTGAAGTTGCTCATACAATTCATTTCTCCCTTTCATAATTGTAAACTGGAGCGGAATATGTGTGGTGCTATATAAATAAAATGAGTATTCTTATCTCTTAATGAAGGACCCCTCTTCATAATTTCTGTATGCCTTAATTGAACATATAAACAATGGTTGTCTTCAGGAAACAGACCCTCTAAGCCACATCCATAACAGTTTATGACTATTTAAATTAACGTTTAAAACCATGTTATAAAAGAACATGTTAAAGTATTTTGTGATAAGAAATGTAATTCTTTTCTGCAATTGTAATATCCTTTACAATGTTTGACCGGACTGCAAACTCTGCCTTATGAGGAAAGGTTGCAGGATTTAGGAATGTTTAGTTTGCAAAAGAGAAGACTGAGAGGAGACTTAATAGCTGTCTACAAATATCTAAAGGGCTGTCACATTGTAGAAGGATCAACTTTATTCTCATTTGCACAAGGAAAGACTAGAAGCAATGGGATGAAACTGGGAGGAGACACAGATTAGATATTAGAAAAAACTTTTTGACAGTTAGAGTGATCAATGAGTGGAACAAGCTGCCACGAGAAGTGGTGAGTTCTCCTTCAATGGAAGTCTCCAAACAGAGGCTGGACAGACATCTGACTGGGATGATTTAGCGAATCCTGCTTTGAGCAGGGGGTTGGACCAGATGGCCCAGGAGGTTCCTTCCAACTCTACGATTCTATGATTCTATGAAATGTTTTGCAGCATTCTCACAAATTTAAAGAGAAGGGAAACCTGTGAATTACACAACATTGTGGCAATATGTATAAAAATAGAATATTTCCTCCTAATTCCTCCTAGATCTTGTCTAGAAAAAATATTGCCACGACTTTTGCAAATGCCATGTTGAGAAGTTTTCAGCTATCTGATATTGGAGAGCTGCACCTTTGGGAACATGTCAGAAGATCCGTCATTGTACATTTTGTATTTTAGAAGAATATAACAAATTCTGACACATTTATTAACTTTTTTGGGAAAAGGAAGTCTTACCCTGACTTGATATTGGGCCACTTGCTAATATATAGCCATTAGAGGTTCACTTCTGAGTTCTTCCTCTGTAAAGTTTGTTAGTGCAGCCTACCTTATAGGCGATCCGCAACCATGTACAGCCTATCTCCAACCTATTTAACCCCTTCTCGACATGGCCGATTTCTGTTTTTGCATTTTCAATTTTTCCTCCCCTTCTCCACAGAGCCATAACCTTTTTACTTTTCTGTTCAAATCGACGTACGAGGCCTTATTTCTTGTGGGCGAGCTGTGCTTTTGAATGACACAATTCACATTACCACATAAAGTACTGGAAAACAAGAAAAAA
Source organism: Dendrobates tinctorius (assembly GCF_039654945.1). Taxonomy (NCBI): domain Eukaryota; kingdom Metazoa; phylum Chordata; class Amphibia; order Anura; family Dendrobatidae; genus Dendrobates; species Dendrobates tinctorius. The sequence goes on along the minus strand of NW_027361684.1, from coordinate 64,961,797 downwards.
ATCAAACTGCATTGAAGCTGTGAAAAAAAACGCAATTCTGACCATCTTTCTTTGGAGAATTGTTTTTACGATGTACAGTGTGTGGTAAAAATTACCTTGCAATATGGTTTGGCTCATAAGTTCAATTATGGTGATACCAAACATGCCCAGTTTTTTTATTAGTTTAGTAATGAATAAAAAATTGGTAGCTTGAGAACAAAATAATTTTCAGGCTGAAACACTGATTTTAGTGATTATTATTATGCATTTATATAGCGCCATTTATTCCATGGCGCTTTACATGTGAAAAGGGGAAATATAGCCAAGTATAATAAACATGTGTAAGACAAGGGACACACAAGTTCATAAGGAGAGGGGACCCTGCCCGCGAGGGCTCATAGTCTACAGGGATGGGTGAGGATACAGTAGGAGAGGGTAGAGCAGGTTGTGCGGTGGTTCAGTAGACCGAGGATCATTGCAGGCTGTAGGCTTGTCAGAACAGGTGGGTCTTCAGGTTCTTCTTGAAGGTTTCTGTTGATGGTGAGAGTCTGATGTGTTGCGGCAGAGAGTTCCAGAGTATGGGGATGCACGGGAGAAGTCTTGTATGCGGTTGTGGGAAGAATAGATAAGGGGGGAGTAGAGAAGGAGATCTTGAGATGATCGAAGGTTGCGTGCGGGTAGGTACCTAGAGACCATGTCACAGATGTATGGAGGGGACAGGTTGTGGATGGCTTTGTATGTCATGGTTAGGGTTTTGAATTGGAGCCTCTGGGCAATAGGAAGCCAGTGAAGGGCCTGGCATAGGGGGGAGGCTGGGGAATAGCGGGGAGACATGTGGATTAGTCGGGCAGCAGAGTGTAGGATGGACTGGAGCGGAGCCAGAGTGCTAGAGGGGAGGCCAGAGAGTAGGAGGTTGCAGTAGTCGAGGCGGGAGATGATAAGAGCATGCACTAATGTTTTTGTGGTTTCGTGGTTGAGGAATTAATGGATTCGGGAAATATTTTTGAGTTTGAGGCGGCAGGAGGAGGCGAGGGCTTAGATATGTGGTTTGAAAGAGAGCGCAGAGTCGAGGATCACCCCAAGGCACCGTGCATGCGGGACTGAGGAAAGAAAGCAGCCATTGACATTGATGGATAGGTCTGGTGGAGGGGTAGAGTGAGATGGGGGAAAGATGATGAATTCTGATTTGTCCATGTTCAGTTTGAGAAAGCGAGCAGAGAAGAAGGCTGAGATAGCAAACAGACATTGTGGGATTTCAGTCAGTAAGGAGGCGAGGTTGGGTCCAGATAGGTAGATCTGCGTATCATCGGCATAGAGGTGATACTGCAAACCGTAGGATTCTATGAGCTGTCCCAAGCCAAAGGTGTAGATGGAGAATAATAGGGGTCCTAGGACAGAGCTTTGAGGAACACCAACAGACAGGGGGCGAGGTGAGGAGGTTGTGTGTGAGAGGGAGACGCTAAATGTTCGGTCTGTTAGGTATGATGAGATCCAGGATAGGGTCAAGTCTGTGATGCAAGAGATGAAAAAGTCTGTAGTAGGAGGGAATGGTCTACCGTGTCGAAGGCAGAGGACAGGTCCAGGAGAAGGAGGACAGAGTAGTGTCGCTTGCTCTTGGCGGTTAGTAAGTCGTGAGTGACTTTAGTTAGGGCAGTTTCAGTTGAGTGATGCGGTCGGAATGCAGATTGTAAGCGGTCAAAGAGGGAACAGAGGAGAGGTGGGAGGACAGTTCAAGATATACATGCTGTTCAAGTAGTTTTGAGGCATAAGGGAGAAGAGATATCGGGCGATAGTTAGTCACAGAGGATGGATCAATGGAGGGCTTTTTGAGGATGGGTGTGATTGAGGCATGTTTGTAGGATGAGGTAAAGACACCATTTGTAAGTGAAAGGTTGAAGAGGTGTGTTAGAGATGGGATGAAGACTGTGGCCAAGATAGGGATGAGGTGAGAAGGGAGGGGGTCGAGGGCACAAGTGGTGAGGTGTGATCTTGACAGAAGGGTGGAGAGCTGATCTTCTGTCATGGTGGAGAAGCTGGCTTTTGCAGAACAGGGCTGAGCGGCTATGGGGGCATTGGAGGCTGCGGGCCAAAGTTTTGTCTGATCTTGTTGATCTTCTGCTTAAAGAAGGAGGCAAAGTCTTCAGCAGAAATGAGAGGAGGGGGAGGATGTGCTGTGGGACAGGTAGAGAATTGAAAGTGTTGAAGAGTTGTTTAGGGTTGTGAGACAGGGAGGATATGACAGATGCAAAGAAAGTTTGTTTACCAGCAGAGAGTGTGGACATAAAGCTGGCAAGGGACTGCTTGTATGCGCTGAAGTGCTCAGTAGAATGGGTTCTCTTCCATCTCCACTCAGCGGCCCTGGAAACCCATCTCAGTTCTTTGGTCAGGCTGGTCAGCCAGGGCTGCCTGTTGATTGTATGAGTTTTGCTCTGTGTGATGGGGCAGCCGAATCAAGTGTTGCTGTTATTGTGGTGTTATAAAAAGTGGCAGCAGCATCTGTGTCATGAAGGGAAGCTATGTCTGTATGAGGGAGAAGGGACTCAGAGAGTGATTGTAAATTGAGGTGTTTGAGATTCCTGCGAGGGTGAGTGAGTTTATGGAGCGGGGGTTGCGCAGTAGGATAGGAGAGGGAAGAGAATGTCAGTAGGCTGTGGTCAGACAGGGGGGGTGAGTTATTGAGATTAGTGAGGGAACAGAGACGGGTGAAGATAAGGTCCAGCGTGTGACCATCTTTGTGAGTGGCCGCAGAGGACCATTGAGAGAGGCCAAGGAAAGCCGTGAGTGATAGACGTTTAGAGGCAGCTGTGGTGGAAGTGTCAATGGGGATGCTGAAGTCACCCATGATGATGGTGGGGATGTCAGAAGAAAGGAAATGGAGTAGCCAGGTGGTGAAGTGGTCGAGAAAGGTGGAGATGGCTAGTTCTGGGGGGCGGTAGATGACAGCCAGTTGGAGGTTGGAGAGGGAATAGATGCAGACGGAGTGCACCTCGAATGAGGGAAGAGTAGCGGAGGGTGGCAAAGGAATTGGGGTAAAGGAGCAGGTATAGGAGAGGAGGAAGCCAACTCCTCCACCACGTTTGTTGCTGGGGCGAGGGGTGTGAGAGAGATGGAATCCGCCATAGGAAAGCGCAGCTGGAGAGGCTGTGTCAGAGGGAGTGAGCCAGGCTTCAGTGATGGCAAGGAAGGAGAGTTTGTTGGTGATAAAGAGGTCATGGATAAACGATAGCTTGTTGCAGACAGAGCGTGCGTTCCATAGTGCTCCATGTAGGGGGACCGGGGGAGTGGGGGCTGAATGAATAGGTATGAGGTTGTCATAGTTGCAAAAAAGTGTAGAGGATCGTGGCAGGATGTTAGAAATGAGTGTGGGGATGTGTTGAGGAGGGCCAGGATTTGGGGATACATCGCCAGCAATGAGGAGTAGTAGACAGAGCATTAGAAGGTGGGAGCAGGATAGGACATGATGTGACTGTGTGTGCCTGGAGAAAAAGGATTGTACGTGGAGGAACAGTTATGACGAAGCGGTGAGATGGCTGGGAAGGATGGAGGGGGAAATGACTAGTTCCTTACTGGGTGGAGGGATTGCAGGAGTTAGGGAGAAATAGAGTAGTATGGGGGTGATAGTAAAAAGAAGGTGAAACATTGTTGTGGTGTTATAGTCCGTTACCTTACAGTCAATTCCAGTCCAATTCTAGTCTAATTCAGAGTACTTAGAAATATGTACTTTGAAGTATGGATTTTGAAGTAGATGGAGCCGACTGATGTGATATGTCAATTATTAAAGGGAATTTGTCATCAGGTTTTTGCTACCTCGTTTAAGAGCAGCATGATGTAGGCAAAGAGACCCTTAATCCAACGATGTATCACTTAGTTTACTGAGTACAGCGGTTCTGACACAGTTTTTAGATTTAGCATGAAACAGAGCTCAGAGAGTTAATCTCCCACACCAGGCTCTCAATATATAATGGCTGTAGACAGTGAGGTGCTTATCACAGAGGTTTGCGGAGTCAGACTAGGAGACACACACTGGTGTGTCTGAACAATGACAAGCTCCTAAAACAATCATTGCAAGTTAGCAAACCCACAGAGCTGGATAAGAGAAGCATCGCTGATATATGTGTTTTAACCCCTACAGCATGTTGTCTTCACATTAGTTACCTATCCTATTTATAAGTTGTAAATTAATTTAGTAGAAAAAACTCTTTATAGGATGTGAAGCAAGTATATGATTGCAAGGTAGACTAAAGTCAGTAGAGCGAATGATTAAGAGTACATCCATATTTTGTCTCCCCATAAAGGATATAACATCCACCTACTCTTATCGCAGGAACTCAATCACAGGAGGTAATCTCCTGGGAACATGAAGAGATGTCAAAACACAGCAGCATCAGAGAGCTAGCAGATGGTTGTAACTAGAAGGAATATTTCCTATTGTCTGTATATAGAGAGGAAGGGAGGGAGGACACAAGGTATTTGAAATGCCACAACTTGGCTTATCATCCATTCACAGACAGTAATCTTTGAATGGGTCAATCGGGGTCATGCTGGAAAAATAAGCCTATGATCAGGGCTACAAAAGCTGGGTGACATAAATAGAAGGTGTTCACATGTGACGGAAGCCTAATAGGCCGATGTGATCCATGATTCACTTCTCCTTAACGTTAGGACAACAAAAGGTAACTGTACATGGAAACATTTAGATATTTCTGTTGTTTCTCCCTTTTTTATATTATAACTATTTTGCATATTTTTATGTCATTTTATTTTAACCTTTTTTATTAATTTATTGTAAGCACTGTATATTTTTGTATTACAGCTTAAAATCTTTAATAAGTTTGACATTGTATGATCTAAAAGAATCCTGTAGCCCTTCAGAGAGTGTGTGACCTTTAGATTGTCTGACAGTAACATATTTTGGCGACTCATCACCTCGTGTGTTTGATGAGTAGTGGCAGCAAGTTAAGAAACCCGGGTGTTCTGAATGTGTCAGGGTGTGATTTATGCTCATTTTATAGCTTAAAAAAAAAGTTGAGAGCCAGATTGAATGAGAGGAGATAAATTAACCTGTGCAGGCGCACTCCATGTTACATGTTGAGAGGTGTGTACGTGACATAGGAGTATTCTCATGTTATTATATTAATTTACTTAGTTAGAAAGCATACAAATAAGTATATCTTCAATTCCCCTCCCTCTCAGCTCCTGACAAGCTGCTATTATTTATCTCACAAAATCAAGGTCTTATAATTGACACACAAAACATGCGATTTTGCTGCAGGCAGGTGCCACGGCTGGCACCTGCCTGCAGAAATGTTTTTTTTTTGTTTTTTTTTGAGTACGGTATATACAGATACTCATTATGCACACTAGGAGGCAGGTCAGTTAGGGATCAGTGACCTGTCAGCAGTCTGCAATATGAATATTAGGGCACAAGAATCTCATTAACACTAAACTGAAAATAAAGATTAAAGAACAATCACAAGATGGATTTCATCATCAACCAAGGTTTAATTTTAATCACTTTGAGATGAAGCCTGTTTTCACCTTAATGACCAAGCCAATTTTTACAATTCTGACCACGCTCACTTTATGAAGTAATAACTCTGGAAAACTTCAACGGATCCAGGTGTTTCTAAGAATGTTTTCTCAAGACATAGAGTACTTTATGATAGTGTTAAAATTTCTTTGACATGACTTGCGTTTATTTGTGAAAAAAATGGAAATTTGGCAAAAAATTTTAAAATTTTGCAATTTTCAAACTTTTAATTTTTATTCCCTTAAACCAGAGAGTCATATCACACAAAATAGTTAATAAATAACATTTCCCACATCTCTACTTTACATCACCAAAATTTTGGAAGCGTAATTATTTTGTTAGGAAGATAGAAGGGTTAAAAGTTGACCAGTGATTTCTCATTTTTACAACAAAATTTGCAAAACCATTTTCTTTAGGGACCGCCTCACACTTGAAGTCACTTTGAGGAGCCTATATGACAGAAAATACCCAAAAATGACACCATACTAAAAATTGCACCCCTCAAGGTACTCAAAACCATATTCAAAAAGTTTAATAACCCTTCAGATGCTTCACAGGAATTTTTGGAATGTGGAAGGAAAAAATAAACATTTACTGTTTCTTTCACAAAAATTTTCTTTAGACCTATTTTTTTTTACTTTTGGAAGGGTAACAGGAGAAAATGGACCATGCATTTAGTTGTGCAATTTTCCCCCCATATGTGGGGAAATCTACTGTTTGGGCACACGTCAGGGCTCAGAAGGGATGGAGCGCTATTTGTATAGTAACCCCTTAACCCCAAGGGTGGTTTGCATGTTCATGAACAGGCCAATTTTTACAATTCTGACCACTGTCCCTTTATGAGGTAATAACTCTGAAATGCTTCCATGGATCCTGGTGATTCTGACATTGTTTTGCAATTTGTCCTGAGTACGCTGATGCCCCATATGGGGGGGGTAAACCACTATTTGGGCGCATGGCAGAGCTCGGAAGGGAAGCAGCGCCATTTGACTTTTTTGGCTGGAATTGGGATTGGACGCCATGCCGCGTTTGGAAAGCCCCTGATGTGCCTAAACAGTGGAAACCCCCCACAAATGACACCATTTTGGAAACTAGACCCCCCAAGGAACTTATCTAGATGTGTGGTGAGCACTTTGAACCCCCAAGGGCTTCACAGAAGTTTATAACTCCCGGGTGTGAAAATAAAAAAAATCATATTTTTTCCACAAACATGATCTTTAAGTCCCCAATTTTTTTATTTTCCCAATGGTAACAGGAGAAACTGGACCCCAAAAGTTGTTGTCCATTTTGTCCTGAGTATGCTGATACCTCATATGTGGGAGAAAACTACTGTATGGGCACACGTCAAGGCTCGGAAGGGAAGTAGTGACGCTTTGGAATGCAGACTTTGATGGAATGGTCTGCGGGTGTCATATTGCCTTTGGAGAGCCCCTGATGTACCTAAACAGTGGAAACCCCCCACAAGTGACCCCATCTTGGAAACTAGACCCCCCTACGGAACTTATCTAGATGTGTGGTGAGCACTTTGAACCCCCAAGTGCTTCACAGAAGTTTATAACGCCCGGGTGTGAAAATAAAAAAATCATATTTTTTTTCCACAAAAATGATATTTTTGCCCCCAGTTTTTTATTTTCCTAAGGGTAACAGGAGAAATTGGACCCCAAAATTTGTTTTCCAATTTGTCCTGAGTAGGCTGGGGGTAAAACACTGTTTGGGCACATGGCAGAACTTGAAGGGGAAGGCGCATCGTTTGACTTTTTCAGCGCAGAATTGGCTGGAATTGAGATCAGATGCCATGTTGTGTTTGGAGAGCACCTGATGTGTCCAAACAGTGGAAACCCCCCAATTCTAACTCCAACCTTAACCCCAACACACCCCTAACCCTAATCTCAGCCCTAACCCTAGCCCTAGTGGGAAAATGGAAATAAATACAATTTTTTAATTTTATTATTTTTCCCTAACTAAGGGGGTGATAACGGGGGGGTTTGATTTACTATTTATGGCGGGTTTTTATTTTTGGCAGCTGTCATACGCTAAAAGACGCTATTTATTGTAAAGATAGTTTTTGCACCACATTTTGAGAGCTATAATTTTTCCATATTTTTACCCACCGAGTCATTTGAGGTCTTAATTTTTGCGGGACGAGTTGACATTTTAATTGGTACCATTTTCGAGCACGTGACTTTTTTATCGCTTTTTATTACGATTTTTGGGACGCAGAATGAACAAAAACCAGCATTTCAAGAATTTCTTTTGGGGGGTGCGTTTACACCGTTCCGCGTGTGGTAAAATTGATAAGGCTGTATTATTCTTTGGGTCAGTACGGTTACAGCGATACCTCATTTATATTTTTTTTATGTTTTGGCGCTTTTATGCAATGAAAACAATTTTATATTAAAAATAACAATTTTTGCATTGCTTTATTCTGCCAGCTATAACTTATTTTTTTTTTCGCCGATGATACTGTGTGGCAGCTCGTTTTTTGCAGGACAAGATTACGTTTAGAGCGGTACCATGGCTATTTATATGCGTCTTTTTGATCGCGCGTTATTGCACTTTTTGTTCAGCGGTATGATGATAAAGCTTTAGATTTTGTTTTTTATTTTTATTTTTTAAGGGGTTCGCTAAAGGGGTTAACTAATGGGACAGTTTTATAGGGGGGGTCGTTACGGATGCGGTGATACCAAATATGTGTACTTTTATTGTTGTTTTTAATTTCCAAAAAATGAATTTATTAGGGAATATTTTTTTTTTAATTTATTTAGCGATTTTTTATAAATTATTTTTACACTTTTTTTTTTTTTTAACTTTATTACAATGTCCCAGGGGGGACATAACTGTCATGTGACAGATCACTGATCTGTCACATCACAGATCGCTGTGACAGATCAGCGATCTATCATAGGGACTGCTGCAGGCTTCTTCATGCCTGCGCTCTGCGAGCAGTGAGGAAGCCAACTCCCTGCAGGCCCCCGAAGGTCCCTGTCACCATATTGGATCCAGGGACCTGCAGGGAGGGAGGCCCCTGCAGCAGCACTGCACATTGCGCTGCTGCGGGGGTCGCAGGGAAGCACGGAGAAAGGCCCTTCCCTGCCGATGCTGCCAGGGGTTTACGTGTCGGGGGCAGTCTGTGACCACCCCTGACACATAGTGCCGGGTGTCAGCTGTGATAATCAGCTGACACCCGGCCGCGATCAGAGGCGCTCACCACGTGGAGCGCCATTTGACTTTTTGAATGCAAAATTTGATGGAATGATTAGCGGATGCCATGCCACATTTGAATATCCCCTGATGTGCCTCAACAGTGGAAATCCCCCACAAGTGATGCCATTTTGGAAACTAGATCCCTTAGGGAACTTATCTAGATGTGTATTGAGCACTTTGAACCCCCAGGTGCTTTACAGAAGTTTATAACGTTAAGCCGAGAAAAAAAAATACATTTTACCAACAAAATTCAATTTTAGCTACAAATTTTGTATTTTCATAAAGGCAAAAGGAGAAAATGGACCCCAAACTTTCTTGTGTAATTTCTTCTGAGTTCACCGATATCCCATATGTGGTTGAAAACTACTTTTGAGGCACAGTAATTTAAACAAAGATGGACGTAAAACACCAAACGAATCCAAGCCTGTGCTGTAAGCTATTATTATTACAACACCATTTATTCCATGGCGCTTTACATGTGAGGGGGGTATACATAATAAATTTAAGTACAGTAATCTTAAACAATACAAGTCATGACTGGTACAGGAGGAGAGAGGACCTTGCCCGCGAGGGCTCACAATCTACAAGGGATGGGTGAGGCTACAGTAGGCAAGGGTAGAGCTGGTCATGCAGTGGTTTGGTGGATTGGTGGTTACTGCAGGTTGTAGGCTTGTTGCAAGAGGTAGGTCTTCAGGTTCTTTTTGAAGGTTTCCATGGAAGGCAAGAGTCTGATATGTTGTGGTAGAGTTCCAAAGTAGGGGGGATGCGCAGAAACAATCTTGTATGCGATTGTGGGAAGAGGAGATAAGAGGGGAGTAGAGAAGGAGATCTTGTGAGGTGAGATGATGATTTCTGCTTTGTCCATATTAAGTTTTAGAAATCTAGCAGAGAAGAAGGATGAAATAGCAGACAGACATTGAGGGATTCTGGTTAGTAGGGAGGTGATATCTGGTCCAGAGATGTAGATCTGTGTGTCATCAGCATAGAGGTGATACTGAAAGCCGTGAGATTCTATGAGCTGTCCGAGGCCAAAGGTGTAAATGGAGAAGAGTAGGGGTCCTTGTTGTGAGTTCATTTTCCCCTTCACCGTCGATGTCTGATGAACTCCCTCTTCTGGTGAAGGAAGGTAGGGAGGCTGATTACCAAACACCTGATCTGGTAGATGATGACTGGGTAACAGGAAATTCTGACTGGATATAAGAGTCGGCCTACCCACCTATCCAGGGCAATGGCACTCGCACGGTTTTGTGCGCTAGGTGGTGACCCCGGCCATGGGGGGGAGCCTAGTTAGGGCGGTTTACAAAGTGGCATATGTTGATGTGGGACATTCAGCTGCTGCAAAAGGTGAAATAGGTCAAGTTCACGGAATAGGAGGAGGACCAAAGCAAGCCATTTTTCTGGCAACCTATGTGTCATCAAGGGAAGGTGGGACAAAATCCTTGGAAAACCATGCATGGTTCATTTTAATGAAGGTTAGATCATCCACATTTTGGGTTGACAGACGGGTCCTTTTTTCTGTCAGGATTGATTCAGCTGCACTGAAGACTCTTTCCGATAGCACACTTGCAGCTGGGCAAGCGAGCTCCTGTAAGGCATATTGTACCAATTCAGGCCAGGTGTCCAGTTTAGCGGCCCAATAGTCAAAGGGGAATGACCTGTGCAGGAGAACATCGATATGGGAGGAAAAGTAGTTTGTAACCATAGTTGACAACTGCTGTCTCCTGTCACTTTCCATCGATGCAGTATTACCAGTTGTGTGAGCGGTACTTGAAAAATCAGTCCACAACATTGTCATGAAACCCCTGTCTCCAACGCCACTTCTGCTGTGTGCACCACGAACACCTCTGCCAAGCTGCCCCTGGCCCGTACGGCTCGTGTGAGAACCATCACCGCTGCTGTGTGCTGGGAATGCCTCAACCAACCGGTTTACCAGAGTTGCTTGTTTATTAGCCAATATTAGGTCAAGGTTCTCCTGTGGCATGATGCTTTGTAATTTGCCTTTATAGCGTGGATCCAGGATGCTGGCCAACCAGTAGTCGTCATCGTTCATCATTTTGGCAATGCGGGGGTCTCTTTTTAGGATCTGCAAGGCATAATCTGACATGTGGGCCAATGTTCCCAGTGTCAATGATGCACTGCGAGTGCTGGCTGGAGGAGCACTTTCTGGCAAATCCACATCCCTCCAGTCACGCACAAACCCTGTACCAGACCTTGCCACGCCAACATTTTCACTTGCCCCACGAGATGCATCCTCCTCCCCTAAGTAATCATCCCCATCATCATCCTCCTCCTCCTCTTCTTCCTCCACCTCGTCCAGGAGAGGTCCCTGAGCAGACAATGGCTGAATGTCATCAAGGATTCCCTCCTCCTCTTCCTCCTCGTCAACATTGGCTGCAGACGCCTGCTCCTTAAGGTGCGTCAAAGTTTGCTCGAGCAGACGCATAAGTGGGATGCTCATGATTAGGATGGCGTCGTCTGCGCTTACCAGCCGTGTGCATTCCTCAAAATACTGAAGGACTTTACAGAGGTCTTTCAGCTTCGACCACTGCACACCTGTCAACTCCATGTCTGCTCTCAAAGTGCCTCGCCGTGTATCCTCCCACAAATGCATTATGGCCTGCCTCTGTTTGCACAGCCGCTCAACCATGTGCAGGGTGGAGTTCCACCTTGTTGCAATGTCGATAATGAGGCAGTGGTTGGGAAGGTGGAGCAATCGCTGCAGCTTCTTCATACGAATGGAGTGTACAGGCGACCGGCGGATGTGCGCGCACGGTCTTCGCACCTTCTGGAGCAGGGCTGTTAACTCCGGATAATTGTTGAGGAAGCACTGCACCACCAGGTTCAAGGTGTGAGCCAAGCAAGGTATGTGGCTGAGTTTTGAAAGGGCTATGGCTGCCACAAAATTAACTACCTTGCCTGCCTCAAGATGTATACTGCCCAGCCATGACTCAGTTTGTCGCTGAAAGTACTCGGCCAGCACCTCCGCGGTGTGTCTGTCACCCAAACACATCATCTGCAACACAGCCTGCTGACGCTTTCCCCTAGCTGCTCGATAGGGGGACACCTCGTGTGCAACAGTGGCAGCTGCAGATGGAGTGCTCGTACGACTGCGCTCTGTGGACGAGCTTTCGCTTCTGGAGGAGGAGGAGGTTCGAACGCCTACAGCCAACTGTTTCCTATACCGTGGGCTAGGCAGCACTGTCCCACCACCGCTGTCCCCTGTGGACCCTGCATCCACCACATTAACCCAGTGCGCAGTGATGGACACATAACGGCCCTGGCCATGCCGACTGGACCATGCATCTGTTGTGAGGTGCACCTTTCCACTCACTGACTGCTTGAGTGCATGGACAATGCGGTCTTTCACATGATGGTGGAGGGCTGGTATGGCTTTGCGAGAGAAGAAGTGGTGACTTGGTAGGTCATAGCGTGGTACTGCATAGGCCATGAGTTCGCGGAAAGCTGTTGTGTCCACACTTGCAAGTGCATGCTGGTTAAATGTCTAAGCATGCAACTGGTATTCAAATTTTTCAGATTTTTCCCTCGGCTAAAGGTCTTTGCGCACTTCTTACAGATAACCTTGGCCTGATCATGAGGATTTTGTTCAAAAAAGTGCCACACTGCACTCTTCCTACTTTGGAAGACATTTTGCGGCATAGCACGCTGTGCTATTTTGACCGTCTGGACAAGCTGTCCAGCAACTCTTTTGATTTTTGGAACCTGTGTTTGGAGTGCTCCGGTCCTACCAGATAACAGCTGTTGCGATGTCGATGTCTGCTGTGGATGCGCCCCCTCCTCATGTGAGCTATTGGAAGCAGCACCCTCTTCCCCCAATGGATGCCAATCTGGGTCAACAACTGGGTCATCCATCACCTCCTCTTCAATGTCATGTGCACCTTCCTTTGTGTCACCGTGTATGGTGGTATAGTATGCGGGAAGGGGCACCTGAGTCTCATCAGGGTCAGAATCTGGCTCATTACACTGCGAGGACAATGTAGTGCTCTGAGTGAATGTACCAGCAGAATCATCTATCAGTGGCTGTGCATCAGTGCACTCCATGTCAGATTCATCTTGGCCTGGGTAATTCACCATTTGACTTGATAATCCAGGCATGGTATGTGAAAACAGCTCCATGGAGTAATCAGTTGTATGGCCTGCGTCATCCTTCAATCTTGGTTGGGGTGAAGGACACAAGGAAAGGTGTGGTTCATGAACATGAGCCTCCAATGACGACTCAACGAGTGCTATAATTTTTTACAACTTCAGAAGAGGACTCGATAGAGCTGGAGGCTGAGTCAGCAATGTAAGCCAAAACTTTTTCCTGAAGCTCTGGCTTTAAAAGCGGTTTGCCAACTCCTAGAAAACTAAGCCTTCGAGGCCTTGTGGAGCCAGACGATAACGCAGGCTCAACACCTCCTGCATTCGGTCCTATTTTGCTTTTGCCACTACCATCAGATCCACCACCAACACCATCATTACCAGCTGGCAACCCCCACCCAATTCCACGGCCTCTTCCACCAGCCTTCCTCATTTTTGGTAAAAATGTACACAAAATCCCACAAACTATATAGTAATGTAAAACAAGGTACAAGGTGTATATAGGACAGGGGAGATGTAGAATTTCTGAACACACTTGTGGACACTGTTGGATTGTGTGAGGCCCAGTGAATATCACACCGCTATGTCACAGGCTCAATGTCGTAGGTGTGAAAAATGTCACTATAGGACAGGGGAGATGTAGAATTTCTGAACACACTTGTGGACACTGTTGGATTGTGTGAGGCCCAGTGAATATCACACCGCTATGTCACAGGCTCAATGTCGTAGGTGTGAAAAATGTCACTATAGGACAGGGGAGATGTAGAATTTCTGAACACACTTGTGGACACTGTTGGATTGTGTGAGGCCCAGTGAATATCACACCGCTATGTCACAGGCAGAAATTGGCTAGTGTATGACAAACTACAAGGTGTATATAGAATTGGGCAGAATAGGAATCTCCCTAGAGTGTAGGTCTGTAAGAACGGAACAAGTCCTCGACTTATCCTTACAGAGTCACACACAGATAGCTTCACTGTGGCCGTGATAACAGCCGTTACACGGTACTGAGAGAGGAGCGTGCACGTACACCGCTGTCCGGTGTCCGTAAAATTGTCAAGCTCCGTGTTTTTTTAAGTATACGGACTGACACACGCTGTCTCTCTAAACTTTTGAATGTGATCAAACAGCAAATATACTTAACTGTTTGAAAACCAGACAAAACTAGAAGGTGGAGGTCTGTAAGAACGCAACATGTCCTCGACTTATCCTTACAGAGTCACACACAGATAGCTTCACTGTGGCCGTGATAACAGCCGTTACACAGTACTGTGTGAGGAGCGTACACCACTGTATGGTGTGAAAAATTGCACGCTCAGTACCTCACCAGGACAAAAAAAAAAATTTGGATTGCTTTTAAAAAAGCAGTGTGCAGAGCAGTGGGAAAACAGCAATGCAGCTATCAGGAAGCCTTTTAAGGCAGCCTAACAACCAACACAGCTGATCCAGCAAAATATAGCCTCCACTTGCACTGCACACACAGTGACTGGTGTGTTGTACAGGCAAAATCGCTAGCAGCAGAAGCAGTTTTTGGTGTCTTCTTCCCTGCCTAACGCTCTCCCTACAGAATCAGCAGCAGCAGCAGCAGCTCTCCCTATTCTGAGATCAGCATGAGTAACATGGCGGTCGGCGTGCACGCCCTTTTATACCCCCTGTGACGCCCCCCAAAGCAAGCCAATCACTTGCATGCCCTTCTCAAAGATGGTGGTGACCCCTGCCTATGTCATCACGTTGCCCACAGTGTCTGTGGATCCTTATTGGCTGAAAAAGGGCGGAAAACAAACTTTTGAAACGCGACTTTGGTGCTAAAGTTGCCGAGCTCGTGGCCAACCTCATCCTAGGGTCGGGTTTCGTTTCATGAAACCCGACTTTACCAAATGTCGGCGACTTGAAATTTTTCGACCCGTTTCGCTCAACTCTAATGGCGAGATGTTCTTTTCCTGAAATTCTGTGCCCTTTTTCCTCTGCACATACCTTTGATCATTGTGCCTAAAGAGTTCTATTTTAGCACCATTGATCCACAACCTGATTCCAAAATGCATCAGCTTGTTTAGATGCCCTTTTGCATACTTCTGATGGTGAATGGTTAGGATGGAGGAAAGGTTTTCTTCTGATGACTCTTCCATGAAGGCCAAAAGCTCCATCAGTATATGAATATATCACCATATTTATCTGGAATTTGCAAAGGCATTTGATACTGTACCACATAACAGCCTTATACTGAAGCTACAGAGGCAAGGACTGGGAAAACTGTATGCAGATTGATAAGGAATTGGCTAAATGACTGGAAGCAGAGTCATCATAAATGGTAAGTTAAATGGGATATAGTCAGCAGTGGGGACCGCAGGGATATGTGCTAGGGCCGATTCCTTTTAACCTCGCTATTAATGATGGATGGGATTGAGAGTAAAGTGTCAGTCTTTGCTGATGACATCAAACTATACTAAAATCTGACCTTGACAGTACAATTTTGCAAAAAGATCTGGACAAGATGACTGAATGGGCAAACACTTGGCAAAGGAGGTTTAATGTAGATAATTGCACTGTAATGCACCTAGGACGGAGTAATCCTATTGCTGCATATGTATTAAATGGGAGCATACGTGAGACTGCAGAACAGGACCTTGGTTATTCTGATTACAAGTAAGCTGAGCAGTAGTACTCAATGTCATGCAGCAGCTGCAAAAGCAAACAAGATTTTATGGTGTATACTCGTTTTGACCTCTGTAATACAAACAAAACCTTGATGGTAAGCAGTGGTATCCAAATGCCTATTTAATTACACACTTCAATGTCAAACTTTGTAGGTTTCATAAATTGTATAAACGGTTCAAATATTATCCCTTTTTATTTCTTTCTTAATTTACTATTTATTTATTACATATTATTATTTATTTTTAAATATTTATATTGTTTGATTCTGCTGTATTCAGGTAGCATGTATACAGGACTAATATTGGACTATTAGAACAACAAAGTGTACTTATTACTTATCTGTCTTACAATGCAGAAATCCCACTTTTTGAGACACACAAGCCTTGGATTCAGGATTTTGTTTTAGTAGTAAAAGTACTGAAGGGTTTAAAACTGCTCTCCTTGTTTGCAGTGTGTGAAGATTAAATAAAAGACCATTATTAATGTGTTTCAACAGCATTACATCTCAATTCAATCATGCTAAAATCATATTGGCCCTTTTTCTATCCTTATGTGGAATTTGCTGACGCCTCTTTCTTCTTTTAGTCAATTTTTTTGATTTCATGAAAGACAAAAAACTGACTGGCACATCCAGACTAGTGTGATTAGGTGCATACCAGGAGGAGCTACCTCCATTTACAATGTTCAAAAAAAGGTTGCACTCTATCATGCTAAAGCATGTCAAGGTGGAATATGTGAAATATAAATAGCAATACGTCTTTGGAGTATTAGGAAAAAATATGAGATGCTAAGCATAACATTTGGCCAAATATTATCTGCCCATCAACCGTCAAAGTGGTCTCAGTCTGATGGGTCCCTGACCTGTGTGAATACCTCTCTGAGACTGATGTCTGAATTCCTGGGTGAATGTGGACACCTCTGTCAGCAATGCCTGCATTTATGGGTAAGTAGGGACCTGCTGTAATTAAAATCACCATCTGGTGGAGGGCGGAGTGCTCAGTCAGTAAGCTAACATACAAAAGACAAAAAACTGACTGGCACATCCAGAGAATTGTGAACAGGTGTACACCAGGAGGAGCTACCTCCATATACAATATACAAAAAAAGTTGCACATCATGCTAAAGCATGTCAATGTGGAATATGTGATATTTGAATAGCAATACGGCTTTGGAGTATAAGGAAAAAATATGAGACGCTTAACATAAAATTTGGCCAAATATTATCTGCTCTTCAGATAATGGCTAACTGAAAAGCTGGTAACACATTGCAAGCTTACGAGACTACTCAGGTCTCTTCATCAGGCATTGACTAATACAAAATCTGAAGAGTCACATATTTATGCACAACACAGAAAAAATGCCATAGATAAGACAAGTGACTTGAAGCAGAACTATCATTGTGGGAGAGGGAGAAACTAAATATTGCACCACTTCATAGATAAGGAGTCTGGATGTTTTATTTTCCTCTGATTGGGTTCTCCTAATATGATGTGGCTAACACGGTACAAAGATATACATCTTTCCTGTATCATATTTATTCATGATTTTATTGGTATATGTACAGTACACAGTATGTACGAGTTCTGCACGTTTGAAATTGTACAGTACACAGTATGTACGAGTTCTGCACGTTTGAAATTTTATTTTGTGTGCCTTCTCATCTGCTTATGTTGGATTTTTAACCAGTATTATATATGTATTTGTATTTTTAGAAATCATTACTCACTGAAAGAAAATTGCATGATGTGTCTTGCTGTGCAGGTGTCTTACTATTAGAAAATATACATGATTGTTTGTTTAGCATAATGTGTTCTTATGCATTTAGGCTTTATTCATATACATAAAAACTTTAAAATTGGCTTGGTTGCTTAATGTGCAAAATGAACAAAACCTCTGGTAGCAAAGGCATTGGGAATAATGATTCCAAAGTGCAAATTGTATTGTTAATCTTTTGTGATAACAGATTTATGGGACTTTTGGATAGAACAAAAAAATTTTTTTACACAATAAATGTAAAATCTTGCTTACAACATTTACATATGTAAGCAACCTTCCAACAAACTGTGCTAAGTAAATACATAAGAAAATCATGTTTCCTGTTGATAAAGTTAAGTTTACGTTTATTTAGTTACTCTTCATAAACTCTAAAATCTCACATGTTCTGTAAATTTAAAGACCAAGGACCCCAAAATATATTGTAAACAATTCCCAGGGAAATGTTTTCAATAGTCACAGAGCTCATTAGGAAAGGTCAGTGAACCTGGGAAAGTACTGAAGAATTTATGGAAAATTTGTCCATTAGGCTGGTTTCACACTTGCGTTTTTTTCGCGGGATTTTAGCGCTAAAAAACGCATGCTTTTTTTTCCTATACTTTGCATGGGATGCGCTTATGTGCGCATACACATGCGTTTGTATGCGTTTTTCCGCGCATGCGTTTTTTTGCGGTATGCGCTCGGGCGCACAAAATGCATCCTGTTGCATTTTTTGGGCGTCTGACTTGCCTCAAAAAAATGCATGCGCGCGCAATGCGTTTTTTTTACAGCAAGACACCCATTATAAGTCTATGGGTGCGCATATGTGCGCATTGGCATGCTTATGTATGCGTTTTTTTGCGCATGCGTTTTTTTTTTTACCATTAGTTGGACAATGGAATTTAGGGGTTTGGGTTAGAGTTAGGGTTAGTTAAGGGGGTTTAGGGCTAGGGTTAGGGTTAGCTAGGGTTTAGAGTCAGGGTTAGGGTTAGGGTTAGTATGGTTTGGTTAAGGGTTAGGGTTAGGGTCAGGGTTAGGGTTAGGGTTAGTATGGTTTGGTTAAGGGTTAGGGTTAGGGTCAGGGTTAGGGTTAGGGTCAGGGTTAGGGTTAGGGTTAGGGTCAGGGTTAGGGTTAGGGTTAGGGTTAGGGTTAGGGTCAGGGTTAGGGTTAGGGTCAGGGTTAGGGTTAGGGTCAGGGTTAGGATTAGGGTTAGGGTCAGGGTTAGGGTTAGGGTTAGGGTCAGGGTTAGGGTTAGGGTTAGGGTTAGTAAAGTCATGGTTTGGGTTAGTGTGAGGGGCCACCTAATGTTGGAAAAAAACGCAAATGCGGTAAAAACGCACTAAAAATGCATACAAATGCATAAAAACGCTGCGTTTTTTTCATGCATGCTCATAAAAATGCTTGAAAAAAACGCAGCATTTGTATGCGTTTGTATGCGTTTTTTCAATGCGTTTTTTTGCTGGAAAAACGCGCTGCAAAAAAAAGCAAGTGTGAAATTAGCCTTACATTTACAAATAGCAATGTACAATTATTGACCCTAATTATGGAAGAATGATTTATGCTTTAAGAAAACCTTTAGAATTCAGCATGTAGATAGAAATAAAATTACACTAATCTGCTGTTTGGCAGCGTGCCATGCCAACTGTATATAACTGGAAAGAAAGGATATTTTCAGAAAATCCTATTACTTTGTTTATTTAATTGGTTATTGTTTATATTTCAACATGTTTTAATGTTATATGTTTATAGTTATCTCAATTTAAATAATACCCACTTGGCATCATCTCCTAAATATTATTTTACCACACATATACTGTATATGATGATGCCACCAAGAAATTTGTTCAATCCATCAAATATGCACAGTGCTATGATGCCACAGAATGAGCAGCTCACCAGTTATGTTCTTCTGCACCAGCCAGCATGATAAACAGGATCTTCACCATTTATCTCCTTTTGAATCAGGATTATAAAGATTAGATCCCTGGACACATGATCCAGGGGTGCCAGCGAATTGTCAAGACAGCCAAAAATCTAAAGAAGACTTGAAGTTCTGCCACCTTTCTACAACTATTGTGTAGAAGAATCTAAAAAGATATTTTTCAGTATACTACAGAACGACATTGTCTTTTTGCATACTATTTCTTCCTCATCAGCAATTTTCTTTAATTTTTACTGTATGGTAAACAAAGATAATATAACAAAAAAAGAAGCCATTAATACTGTCCAGGATCACAGCCCAGGTAGGTCCTTTGTAGCCAACTATCAACGTATCAAACTAGAGAACTGGTATTTCACCATCAGGTCCTCCAATTCCTCGAAGGTGGTAACTGATAGTCCCTAGATCCACTGCTTAAAGTTGGTCCTGAGCCTATCCAGCACATCACTGTAGCTGTCATGTGGTTCATGCTGGAGGGCACGGAACTTTTTGAGGTACACCTCAGGAGTCAGCTGGTGCTTTTTTATCATGGTCTCCTTGATGGCCTCATAGTCTCCATCTTGGTCTCAAGGAAGAGACGCAAACACCTTCAAAGCTTTTTCTTGGAGCTTTGGGGTTAAATATCGGGTCCCCACTGATCCTGAGGCAGCTGGTACTGCCTGCAGGCTTTATCAACCCGCACAGAAATATGTCCAAGTCCCCATCCTTGTCCATTACAGGAAAATGCTCATACAGCCTGCAAGCTTTATCAACCCCCACAGAAATATGTCCAAGTCGCCATGCTTGTTCATTACAGGAGAATGCTCAGGACGGGGTTTAAAGCTGGGCAATACCGGACTCACGGTTCAGTGGGAAAGATCTCTGCTTCTGGATTTGGGACATGCTCAGCTCGTGCTCTCTGAACTTGAACTTGTTGATCCTCTCGCTCAGCTTGCCACTCTGTGAACTCATGCTCTGCTTTGCATTCTTGTAGTAGCAGCTGCAGGAGCGTTTGAGGGTCACAGTCTCCCATTTTCTGCACAGGGAGGATCACACAAGAGTTAATTCTGCAAACTGTTGTTGCTGCTATCAGCCCCTGAGTCTGACAGCTCTAGAGCCAGATCCATAACTAGGTTTCCTGGTGCTCCACCGATCCCAGGCTCTGGGGCCACCATGTGTTGGTCTCTGGGGTCATTCTCCACAAAGGCACAGAATAACATCTCCTTGGTCTTGGCCGACCCATCGAGACCTTGCTTTTCACACAGACTGATCAGCACAATTTTTCTCATGCTTTTTATAAGCAGCTGCCATTTAGCAGGCACTTGCCAAATGAAAGTTAGAAGAGAAAAACAAGAGAAAGGGAGAGGTGTAACTACTACAAGTACAGTATTGTCCCAGATAAAAAAAAAGTAAAACACTGAGTCTGATTCCTCAAAACTGCACAGAATTGTCACAAAACAGTGTAAGCTTTCAGTGACAGGAATGATTGCTCAAACCGGTTCACTGATGTTCTGTAATATCCCACCAGTTGCAACACAGATTTGTCAAGAATCGCAGCCCGAGAAGTTCACACAGAACCACCCTCTGGGATCTTTGTGTTGAACAGCTCTCTGCTACACCCTATTATCTGGACAATTATACAATTGTCCGGCGATTAAGGGAGGAGGCTGCAAGCTGCTTCTACTAGTAGGCAGATTATCGGGAAACTAATAGTGATCGTATGGTATATACACCTCCTATTTCAGTGTAGGGAATATATTTATATATACCCCCCGATAAGTCACTGCAAACTCCATGATAATTCCAGCATTACTCGCTGCTACCACCAGTTGATTTTTATATTCAGGCTGACTAGAGATCTGGTTCTGGTAGCATATGGCTTTCAGGACTGTGATTTAAAGAACTATTAAATTTTATATTTAATCAAAAATCAGGTATTGTTTATAAAAAATATACAAATGATTTTACAAAGGTGACAAAATAATACAGGATATACAGTACATAAGAGGAATAACGGGAGAAACTTACTATGCCGCTTACAGAGATGAGTCAACTTAGCCGAAGGAGAACACTTTGATTTGGGGGACATTCAGTGCAGAGTCGGACTGGAGCACCTTGGGCCCACCAGAGAAAATCATTCTTGGGGCCCATTATGTAGCTACATAGAAATAAATACAAGACCACCAATTGTGCGGTAAAATGCGCGAATATCAGGGTATAATATAAGGTAGTACACGTCTTAATTTTATAGCAGGTGTTGGGGTAGCCTCCCTCATAGAATGTAAAGTAGCCTCCTCATAGAATATAATGTAGCCTACATAGAATATAATGCAGCCAGCCTCATAGAGTATAATGCAGCCCGCCATAGGTTATAATGTAGCCCCCACAGAGTATAATGCAACCCCCTCATAAGGTATAATGCAGCCCCCCATAGAATATAATGTAGTCCCATCATAAGGTACTGTATAATTCAGCTCCCCTCACAGTATATAATGCAGCCCCCTAACAGGGTATAATGCACCCCCACATAGGGTATAATGCTGCCCCCTCATAGGGTATCATGCTGCCCGTTCATAGGGTGTCATGTTGTCCCCCTCATAGGGTATCATGCGGCCCCCTCAAAGGGGTATCATGCTGCCCCCTTCATAGTGTATAATGCTGCTGTCACAGTCCAATTCTTGGATCTGTGTCAGATTCTGGATTCCCTCATTTAAACCTTTTTTTTTCCTTTCAGGTCTTTGGGGCCTTAATATGGGTTTTTGCCCCCCCCGGTGGTCACTGAGGTTATTACATGTTTGTTGCTTTCCCTGCTGATGTGACCACTCCTCCTTTGCTATATAAGGTCACATGGTGTATCAGCTGGTGTTGGTTATAGCAGGTCCTTGGTGGATTCCAACCATGGTGAAGTTAGCAGCTGGCTCTCAGGTGTTTAGCCACTGCTGAAAGCTGATCTGGTGCTGAACTCTGCTGCCCGGTG
The DNA here is from genome assembly GCF_039654945.1 of Dendrobates tinctorius. Taxonomy (NCBI): domain Eukaryota; kingdom Metazoa; phylum Chordata; class Amphibia; order Anura; family Dendrobatidae; genus Dendrobates; species Dendrobates tinctorius. The sequence goes on along the minus strand of NW_027361684.1, from coordinate 64,939,683 downwards.
ACTGCAGAAGAGAAAGAGAAGGAAGGTAGCAGCTGGCTCTGAGGTGTCTAGCCACTGCTGAAAGCTGATTTTTTGCTGAACTCTGCTGCCCGGTGACTGCAGCAGAGAAAGATGGTGAAGATAGCAGCTGGCTCTTAGGTGTCGAGCCACTGCTGAAAACTAATCCGGTGATGAACTCTGCTGCCCGGTGACTGCAGCAGAGAAAGATAAGTGTTTTTTTGTTTTCCCCCATTTGGTGTATATTTCTTTGTGTATTAGTGCAGCGGTGGGACCAGTGTCCGCACTATCCAGTTCCCTAGTAAGGAATAGGTGCAGGGCTAGTGAGGGATTCAGGTATCCTGATCGGCAACAGGTGAAGAGCCTGTATAGGGAAAATTAGGAGTGTTCTGGGACACTGCCTCAGGGGAGTGCAGGAGGTCTCCACGTCCCCGTTCCCTATTGCAGGGCCCACCATTGTAACTGTTTCCCCGGTGTTCCCCTTTTGTCTTGTTGTTTCAGTTACCGACCTGCGGATCGTGTCACACAGGACAGGTATACATGACAGTCTTGTTGTTTCAGTTACCGACCAGCGGGTCGTGTCACACAGGACAGGTACACGTGACAGCTGCCCACCTTATAGGGTATCATGTTGCCCCCTTCATAAGGGTATCATGCTGTCCCCCTCATAGTGTATAATGCTGACCCCCATAGGGTATAATGCTGCCCCCTCATAGGGCATAATGCTGCCCCTTCATAGGTTATCATGCTGCCCTTTCATAGTGTATAATGCAGCTCACCCATAGGGTATAATGTAACCAGGACTCACTGATATGTATATAAAAAACAAACACAATACTCACCTTTCCTCGTCGCTTCCACGATGATTCCAGCTCGGTTCCGGTATTAGCGGCTGTACTGTCATCTGCCCGACACACAGGGAGTACGCGATGAAGTGACGCAATCGTGCACCCGCTGTGTCAGAGGCAGAGGGGAATGATGAGAGAGGGAGCATCATCTGACGCTCTCGCCTCCATTATTGCTTTCAACTGTATCGGCATCTATGACGCGTTACAGTTGAATGCAGTGTGCACTGGGGGGCGGCGCTGGTGACGGGCCCCCCTGACTTGCAGCCACTTAGCGGCTGTGTAGGCTAGGGGCCCCTGGGAGACTGTGGGCCCTGGTCTGCTTGCCCTGATAGCGGGCAGTGTTAGCTGCAGCCTGCTGCTAGCACTGCCCCCTATTAATGTGAAATGAATATTCACCCCTCTCCATGCCCAAAGGGGCATGGGGAAGAGTGAATATTAATTTCTCTTTAGCAGTAGGGATAGGACTAGCTGCAGCAGTCGGTTTCTGCCTCCTGTCCCCCACTGGCACCGAGGGCCCCCATAGCAGCTGTGTGCTGTGCCTCTGAATGATCTCTGAATGAATCTCTGAATGATCCAATGTTATCCTAAATGACTAATGATGATAAATATAATCCACCTGTGTGTAATCAAGTCTCCGTATAAATGCATCTGCTCTGTGATAGTCTTAGGGTTCTGTTTGATGCACAGGCAGGTACATGACACTGTTGTGGAGAAGTTTAAGCCAGATTTGGATACAAAATGATTTCCAAAACTTTAAACATCCCAAGGAGGACTGTGCAAGCGATCATATTGAAATGGAAGGAGTATCATACTACTGCAAATCTACCAAGACCCGGCCGTTCCTCTAAACTTTTATCTCAAACAAGGAGAAAACTTAACAGAGATGCAGCCAAGAGGCCCATGATCACTCTGGATGAACTGCAAAGATCTACAGCTGAGGTGGGACAGTCTGTCCATAGGACAACAATCAGTCGTACACTGCACAAATCTGGCCTTTATGGAAGAGTGGCAAGAAGAAAGCCATTTCTCAAAGATATCCATAAAAAGTGTCATTTAAAATTTGCAACAAGCCATCTGGGAGACACACCAAAACATGTGGAAGAAGGTGCTCTGGTCAGATGAAACCAAAATCAAAATTTTTGGCAGCAATGCCAAACGATATGTTTGGCGTAAAGGCAACACAGCTCATCACCTTGAACACACCATCCCTATTGTCAAACATGGTGGTGACAGCATCATGGTTTGAGCCTGCTTTTCTTCAGCAGGGAGGATGGTTTAAATTGATGGGAAGATGGATGGAGCCAAACACATGGCCATTCTTGAAGAAAACCTGTTGGAGTCTGCAAAAGACCTGAGACTGGAACGGAGATTTGACTTCCAACAAGACAATGATCCCAAACATAAAGCAAAATCTAAACTGGAATGGTTCACAAATAAATGTATCCAGGTGTTAGAATGGTCAAGTCAAAGTCCAGAGCTGAATCCAATCGAGAACCTGGAAAGAGCTGAAAACTGCTGTTCACAAATGATCTCCATCAAACGTCACTGAGCTCGAGCTGTTTACCAAGGAAGAATGGGCAAGAATTTCAGTCTCTCGATGTACAAAACTGATAGAGACATACCCCAAGCGACTTGCAGCTGTAATCGCAGCAAAAGGTGACGCAACAAAGTATTAAGTTAATGGGGCCGAATAATATTGCACACACCACTTTTCAGTGTTTGAATTTCCACAAAAATTTAAAATAACCAATAAATTTCATTCAACTTCACAATTGTGTCCCACTTGCTGTTGATTCTTCACCAAAAATTTACATTTGGTATCTTTATGTTTGAAGCATGATATGTGGGAAAAGGTTGAAAAGTTCCAGGGGGCCGAATACTTTTGCAATGCACTGTATATATATGTTACACACACACACATATATATTTGAGATAGAGATAGATAGCAGAATAACCGTTAATTCATTTGTTGTTTTCTGTAAAATAATTGCTGAAGCCGACAGAAAAGGAGACATGGTAAACCATATAGTAAACCATTGCATATCAGAGAGATTTAGATATGTCAGTGACTACTAATTTTATTAGTAATTTTTTTAACTACTAATTTTATTAGTGTGTTTGTGTAAAATTATGGAGCTGTAGGTGTTAAATGAAAGAATATAATCATGGAAAAAAAATAGCGTGGCCTCCCACGCAATTTTCTCCACCAGAGAGGGAAAGCCAGTGACTGAGGGCAGATATTAATAGCCTAGGAAGGGACCATTGTTTTTGGCACCCCTAGCTAAAAACATCTGCCGCCAGCCACCCCTGAAAAGGCGCATCTGTAAGATGCGCCAATTCTGGCACTTAGCCTTTCTCTTCCCATTGCCTGGTAGCATATGGGGTAATATGGGGTATTAAGGGGTTAATGTCACCTTGCTATTGTATGGTGACATTAAGCCCAGTTAATAATGGAGAGGTGTCAATAAGACACCTCTCCATTATTAATCCAATAGTATAAAAGGGTTAAAAAAAACACAAGCACATTAAGAATAAAGTCTTTTAATGAAATAATTAACTCACAGGTTTCCCATCTTTATTAAACTCCCAATTCAAGCTAAGCCCTATTACTCTTGTAAAAAATAAAAAAGCAACAAAATCCCATACCTGTCCGCCGTACAGTCAAGTCCCATGCTGCAATCCATCCCAAGGGGTTAAATAGTTTACAACCGGGAGCGGTGCTAATTCTACCAGACCGGCTCTAAACCACCGCAGAATGAATGAAAAGCTGCCCGCCTGACCGTACATGAACTCAGTAGCATGGGTAAGTTTCTGAATATTTTCTGGTCAGGCTCCCGGTTGTAAACTATTGTCCCGCTACAAAGCAGCCATACAGATCCATTAGCAAAAAAAAGAAAAAGCTATAGCTCTTATAATACAGCGATGCAAAATCAATTCTTTTTTTTATAAAATTGGTTTTACTGTGTAAAAGCAGAAAAACATAAAAATATGACATAAATGAGGCATCACTGTAATCGTACTGACCCAAAGAATAAAGCCGTCTAATTTCTATAATCACATTGTGAACTGCATAAAAAATCCTGAATTGCTGTTTTTTTGCTCATTCTGCCTTCCAAAAATGAATAAAAATTATTTATAAAAAAAGGGATAATAAAGTGGAATATAAAGTAATCCAAAATTTTCTGTCCCCGAAAAAACCCTTCAATTCATCCTGCAAAAAACAAGCTGTCACATGACTATCAGCAGAAATATAGAAAAATTATAGCTCTCAATATATCACGATGCAAACACCTTATCATTGTTAAAAAAAAAATAGTATGTGATAGTAGCCAAACATTAAAAAAATATAAATCTGGTATTACTGTAATTGCCCTGACCCAAAGAACAAAATTAATCAGTAAATGAAAATATAAGGGGCTTCTATCTCACTGGTAACAAAAATGCTCTGGAACAGCAAAATGGCTCCTCGCCCCACAAAAGAAATCCAGCATCATATTTCAAATCCAAATGCCCCCCTCCTTCTATACCCATTGTGCCTAGACCACATTTAGCATCTACATGTTTTGCATAACTGTAGTAAGGACTTAATTTACAGCGTGCAGTCTCCAGAAGCATAAGCTAGGCACAGTCTACAGGCACCACAATATACTGGGCACTACAAATTAGGAGATTTGCAATTTTCACTCAGCAACATCCATTGCTGTTCGTTTCTTGAAAATACCACTGGAATCAAAATTGTCACTGCACCTGTAGATAAATTCCCAAAGTGGTGTAATTTCCAAACTGGGGTCAATTGAGACGGGATTCTGCTGTTCTGGCACTTAAGGTCCCGTTACATTTAGCGATGCATCAGCGATCCCGACAACGATACGACCCGGTCAGGATCGCTGGTGCATCGCTAAGTGGTCACTAGTGAGCAGCCAAACAGGCAGATCTCACCAGCGATGGGTGACGTCTTCTGCCTGCGTCCATGGAGTTGCTCGTCGGCGCCAGCAGGAAGCTGACAACGAGAAATGGACCATCCCATTATCGCGCGATCAGCGATATCCAGTGGGGAGCCGGGTCGGAGGTAAGTGTCACATGTAACGAGATCGCTACCGATATCGCTGTTGCATCACAAAATCGGTGACGCTTTAGCAATATCACTATGTGTGAAGGGAGCTTTAGGGTTTGTGTATATGGAGCTGGCAAACTATTCTAGAAAAATCTGTGCTGCAGGTGTCAAATAGCGCTCCTTCCCTCACCGTGAGGCTGAGCAACAGTGCACAAGCGCATCTAAAGTACTTTCATGTTCAGTAAAATTGTGTGCCTGTGAAATTTTGAGACATTTTTACCCATTTTTCCATGTGACAATGTAAAGTCTAGAGCTAAAACAAACTTTTTTGAGTAAAAATATAATTCTTTTTTTTCTTCACCGTCCAATGGTATAAAGGGGTTTTAATTTGTAAAATGGGGTAACATATGGGAGTCTTCATCTGTTTGAGCATCTCAGAGACTCTGCCAATGTGACGTTGCACCCCCAAACTATAACAGCAAAATCTGCACTATAGTATGGCGCTCCTTCCCTTCTGAGCTTTGTATTGTACCTCAACTGCTACTAATAAGAAAAAATGAGCAGTTAAATCTGTTATGCAAATTCTCCTGAGGATATCAATAAATACCCCATTGATATTCACAGGAGAATTTGCATAACAAATGTTACTGCTCATTATTTCTTATTAGTCCTTTTAAAAACTAAAACTTGGGGCCAAGACATAATTTTAATGGAAAAAATGGTAAATTTTTAATTTACTCAGCCCAATGTTATACCATTCTGTGAATCACCTGAGGGTTAAAATTTCTCCACCTCTAAAAAAATTCCTTGAGGTGTACCTCCCAAAATTAGATCACTTGCTGGAGATTTTCACTATTTAGGAATATCAGGAGCTCTGTAAATGTGACATGATGTTTTCTATATATTCCAGCCAATTTTGTGCTCCAAAAGTCAACTGGTGCTCCTTCCCTACCAAACTCTGCCGTGATCCCAAAAAGTAGTCTCCCACAACATACAGGGTATCAGTGTAATCAGAGGAAATTGCACAACAAAATGTGTGGGTCATTTTCTCCTGTTACCCTTTAAAATGAAAAAAATTAGCATTTTTGTGAGAAAAAATAAAATTTTCATTTTTCCTTGCACATTACTTTAATTCATGTGAAGCACTTAAAGGGTTAATAGACTTATTGAATGTTTTGAGCACTTTGAGGGGTGCCGTTTTTAAAATGGTGTCATTTTGGGATATTTTTTGTCACATAGGGCCCTCAAAGTCGCTTCAAATGTGATGTGGTTGGTAAAAGAATTGGTTTAGTAAATTTTGTTGGAAAAATGAATAATTGCTGACACAATTTTAACCCTTCTAACTCCCTAACAAGAAAAAATTGTGTTTACAAAATCATGCTGATGTAAAGTAGACTAAATGTAGGTAAATGTCATTTATTAATTACTAGCTGAAGAGCCCGGCGTTGCCTGGGCATAGTAACCAACTGTTGTTAGTTACAACAAATTATAATGATTATATTGCACATAAAAACATTTCACATCATACAGGTATATTCAACACTACAGATTTGCAAAACAAATTAACTAAACGATTACCCAAGTATTGATAGTATTTTATTTTCAACTCATTCAAGATTTTTGGTTTTTCCTTTTGGTGCAAAGATGAACAGATTTTTGGCAGTTCCAACTCTTGAACAGACCATGTAAAGTTGGCCATGAGAAAAGCATGGAGATTGCAAATCGATCCCTACTACTTTCAAGAACTGTCCCTGAGCATTGTTAATGGACATTGCAAATAGCAGTTGAACTGGAAACTGGAGGCGTTTAAAATCAAAAAACAAATCAGAAGGAATGAGTGGAATTCTTGGAATGAAAATGTCCTCTCCTTTGGCACATCCTATTTGTGAGCTGTGTATCTAACCCTATTCTGTATGATAATGTCTGCTGAGCTGTGTACCTAATCCTCTCCTGTGTGATACTTTCTGCTGAGCTGTGTATCTAATCCTATTGTGTGTTACTGACTGCTCAGCTGTGTATCTAATCCTATCCTGTGTGATACTGACTGCTGAGCAGTGGATCTAATCTTATCCTGTGTGATACCGTCTGCTGAGCCATGTATCTAATCCTATCCTGTGTGATACTGACTGCTGAGCCATGTATCTAATCCTATCCTGTGTAATACTGACTGCAGAGCCGTGTATCTAATCCTATTTTGTGTGATACTGTCTGCTGAGCCGTGTATCTAATACTAATCTGTGTGATACTGTCTGCTGAGCTGTGTATCTATTCCTATCCTGTGTGATACTGACTGCTGAGCTGTGTATCTAATCCTATCCTGTGTGATACTGACTGCTGAGCCATGTGTCTAATCCTCTCCTGTGTGATACTGACTGCTGAGCCGTGTATCTAATCCTATCCTGTGTGATACTGGGATTCCGCTGCAGTCTGTGTCAGAGGGGGGTCTGTGTTGGCACGGTAATAAATTGTGTTATTTCCAGCTTTACAGAAGGACGATAACACCATAGAAATGATAAGAATAATAGGCCAAATTGTTTGGTGAATTGGAACGTGCGGGGTCAGAATATCGGTCCTGCTCTTTGACCCTCCAGTTACAGTGCGTCATCAGACACGGTCCAGTCACCACCTTCCTCTCTGTTTATTCCGTTCCCCAACCAGCTCTCCCAGTTGGTACAGTCATCAGTCCTAATCAGGCCTACTGTCTGGCCTGAGTCTGATTCATTCAGGGTTTCACAGGAACTATGGTCTCTCAACGTCATCCTGCCAGTTGAACTACCACTTGCTGCCCTGTCACTTCTTGGCGGAACTCTTCGAGTTCTTACATCTGGTTGGGTTGCAGGCGGCCGCCACCTGGTATTCCGTACTTCTTTATTAATTCGCCGGCGGTCCTGCCTCAACTGCTCGATCTCTTGCAGGTACCTCACTCGATACTCCAAGAGCATCTGAAAGTCTCTCAGGCTCTCCACGGAGCCAACCACCAGGATGGGAATCCTACCCACCTCACTAGATACTTGGTCTTCATCATCAGGAGGGATCCTCACTCTCACCACACCAGAGATATTTACAAGGTCTTGCCTTACCTTCCCGGATCTTCCAATGATTCTCCCAATCAGAGCTTTGGGTACCGGCACCACCTCATTCCGCAAACCCAGCTGATCCATAGCCTCCCTTGCTAACTCTAGGCGTCGAGCAGCGTTCACATTACTCTTCCTGACCCTTTGTTTAGTGTAGAGACATTGTAGATGCATCTCCTTTAGGACAGCTAATCGGGTAGACGTATCTTCTCTGTCCGATACTATCACCAACTGCCGAGTCTCAGGTTCCCAGTGCACCTCACACGCCTTGACCGCTTCCTTGAAAGCCTCATGCACACCTTCCTCTGCACAGGCCCCTTGCATGTCCTCTGGTACATCAATCACAAACTGGAACGTTGTGGTCTTGCTCTCTTCCTGGACCGAAGGCTCTAGCTTTACCACGGACACTTCCCTCACTGCCGTTGACCCGACCGGGTGACTGTCTTCTTCCGTTCTTAACTCATCGACTTCACATGACTTGGTCCCTTCATGACCCTTTGCCCCAAGGGCTACTGGTTGTTCTGTCCTGTTATCACTTGCACTCACCCGCGGTAAGTCTTCATCCAACTTCTTCCGCAGAAGACTTTTAACTACTCCTCTGAGTTCCTCCATTTCTTCTGTAAGGGTCTGGTTCACATTTTGCCACGTTGACAGGTGACTTCTGAGCTCCAAGACTTCTTTCTCAAGCCCTACCACATCCTCTCTTAAGGTGTTGTTCACACTATGCCACGTTGATAGGTGATCTCTGAGGTTCAAGACTTCTTTGTCGAGCTCCTTCACTCTGTGCTCGGCCGTTTGTCTCATCACACTTTCTCGTTCGAGCTGTTCCTTCACTGTCTCTTTTATTAACTATATCTCCTGCTCTAGTTCACTTTTGGCCAGTATGTGTTGCACCATTACTTCTTTAATTATATCGTCAAAGGGTACTCCTGGGTTAGTCCCCTCAGTCGAGCCCCCGTTACCCTCTGACCGTGTTTCTACTTCCGTTATCTTCTCGACCAGGTTCCCATCAGTCCTGTCACGAGTTTCAGTCAGCACAGCACTAGATTCTGTCCTAGTGGTGGCTACTGGCAACAACACATCACAATCACACCACAATGTACGGTAAACCCCCAAGGTACTCTCTATCTGTGTGTCAGCTCTGCTCTTTTTGTTTACCACACCCTTCTCATTCACACTGATGTACCCTTCAGGTGACGTCAGGTCAGTAAATTCGTCTGACGTGATTCTTTCTCCGGTCGCCCCTACGTCTGGCCTGTCCACGTTAGGAGGCGTCAGCGTCTCAGTGTCTGCTAGGCCCACAGTAGAAACGTTTCTATCCTCCTCCCCCATATCATTAAATATGATAAAGTCCCGGCGCTTCTCAAAGGTTTGCACTAAGTTTGGTGGTATCCTACCGCCTTGGCACTCTCCCTTTTTCATCTCAATCAGGACTCTGTCCACCTTATAATTCACAATGCCCCCGTGGACGCAGCGAACTCTGATGTTTTTCTCGGTCAGAGATAAAATGAGCGGAGTTCCTGTTAGAGTCACCTGACTCTTGGAGTCCAGCCTACCAGAGACTCCTTCCTGGTACAGCATCACGGTACACACCTGCGGCTCATCATTACTACCTGTAAAGGATATCCCACATTCCTCCCAAGACATACACATACACTGCGGTACTCCAGACATACCCACTGAGTCAACCAGTGCTGCCATTTCCTGAACCACCCCAAATTGGGTTACCGCCCCCTCCCGGGACTCCACCCTTTTTGGATTACCACCCCACTTTGTGTCACCGCCCCCTTCTGGGACTCCACCCCCTTTCGGGATCTCCCCATGTCCGTTACACCGGTCTTCTCAGACCACAGTTCACACAACACAGTTTATGTCTTAACGATACCACACAAGTCCTTGCTGGCACCACCACAGCTCCTGCTGTCACCGATCACCGACACCACTGGCTGCTGTTCACACACACACACAGCGGCTGGTGTCCCTGCAGCACCTGCTGCGCCATCTTCGTGGACCCGCCAATCCACCGGAAGCCGCTTGTCACCTTCGTGACCCCACTGAGCCACATCAAGCCGCTTGTCACCTTCTTGACTCCCACTGAGCCACCGCCGGCTGAGTTGAGACAAGAAGAAAAGAAAAACACCACACAAAAAACTCAAAAACTCATGTGTCCTTTCTGTGTGTTATTCAGGACGTACCGTCTCCGCCTGAGACCGTCCAAAACACAGGGCGCACCGGGTGCTATTCAGGGAGCGACCCTCCTCCCAGCGTTTCCCAACATCGGCCTCACCAACACAAAACTCACGTGTCCTGTCTGTGTGCTATTCAGGACGCACCGACTCCGCCTGAGACCGTCCAACACACAGGGCGCACTGGGTGCTATTCAGGGAGCCGACCCTCTTTCCAGGGTTTCCCAACACACCGGCCTCACCAGGTCCAGGGGCTTAGCGGGTGCTATTCAGGACATCCGTCTCGGCCTGAGACTGCCCAACACTTATGCCTCACCAGGTACAAGGTCATACCACGTGCTCCAGGGATCTTCCCAACACTGACCCTCCAGGACCTTGTTCACTGAACCCTCCAGGAACACAGTCTTTCCCACTGACCCAGGTCAGTACCACACAAACACCAGTCCGTTGCCTGTGTTGGCCACACAGGTTCTCGGGTACCTCTTATCCGCAGAGGCACCCTATAGCAATCACCAGTCTCTTGCTCACTGAGCCCAGTCAGTACAACACGGTTTTCACGACCGTCACCTGCTGGCCGCGCAGGTTCTCGGACCCCTCTACCGCAGAGGTATCCTAGTAAATACCAGTCTCTTTCTCTTGAGGAAACGGCCGCACTGGGCTCACCGATTCGGAGAGTGCCTTACTCACTAGGCCGCCCCATGGTTCCAGAACCACAGCCGGGCAGTGGCTTCCTCGTCAGCCTTCCTGGCTCAGCGTTGCCAGCATTGCAACATGCACTTTTTGGAAACTGTTGCCCTTAGCAACTGACTTTGCAGTCCTCTTCCGTTGCTCCCAGCAACAAGGCTACAACATTGCCTGCATTCTCCACCAAATGTGAGGTAACGCTGTCATTTACTTAGGAGATGCTCGCTTGCAGCGAACAAAAACCAGTTCCGGCACGGATTTTCCATCAAATCATACAGTCCTTGCAGTTTACTCATAAACCACAGCAGCAACAGAAAGTTCACTTACTAGCATTACCAGCATAGCGTCCATTATAATGCTTCACTCTTATTATCAATGTCCAGTACGCAGGCTCACTTAGCCTCACAATTATCTCACCCACGTCAGGGTTCCTCATGCGGCTGCAGCATTCCGCACACGTTCGTTCCCTCCAGGGAACTTTCAGGCACATATTGCCATTGCTCCCAGCCACTTCACACGTGCTGTCTGGCAGGAAGTTCCATCTCTGCAGGACCTTCCACACTGGACCAACCAGGTCCCAGCATTTAACACATGTGACCTACCCTGGCCACATTATATGGTCTATAGCCACACCCACCGGGTCACGTGACTATGACCTCATCACAGGTCCTTCACACCCTCACATAGTCTTTTACTACAGGTGTTTTCAGACACACCCCTGGGTGGGTTTGTAGGTAACTGGCCTGCCCAACTCCCAAGTTCCCTAGAGACTTCTCCCTTATACCTTGAAATAACACCTCAGCAATACCACTGCTGATCAATATGCATAACTAAGTCTCCATCTCAAAGCCACCCCCTTTGAGATACACAACCATCCTTCAGGATTCTGCCACTCATCCTCTCCCTTGGAACCTCAACACAGCGCCCCCTAGCGGACATAGTGGTTACTACACCACAATATGTTCAGGTTTTAAATACATTAAATAGGGACTGCTCAGTTAAGGGTTACCGTGACAAGGTGGAGTGGCTTGGTATACATTTTTTTGCAAAAAAAGTATCGACTAAATACCCTGTATTTGTTATCATCTTTTTACCAGCACTTGCTGACTACTGTCATATCTTTTTACTGCGGAGTATTTTTGCACATTTGTCATTCTGTGTTTTCTTTTTGTGTTGCATTAGAAACAGTAGGACAAAAGAGTTAACCCTTTAAGGACCAGGTGTATTTCCATTTTTGCATTTCCATTTTTTTCTCCCTTTCTTTCCAAAGCCGTAACTTTGTTGTTTTTCTATCTATATGGCCTTGTGAGGGCTTGTTTTTTTTATGGAACGAGTTGCACCATTGCTTTTGTGCAATTACACAATTGTTTTTTTTTGTTATCATGTTCACTAAATGCAAAAACTGACCTGCCATTATGATTCTCCAGGTCATTATGAGTTCATAGATAAAAAACATGGATAGGTTCTTTTTTATTTAAGTGGTGAAAAAAAATGCAAAATTGTTAAAAAAAAAAATTTGCGCCAATTTTTGGAGACTCATAGCATCTCAATTTTTCTGAATCTGGGGCTGAGTGCAGGCTTATGTTTTCTGCGCCGAGCTGATGTTTTTGTTGACACCATTTTTGGATAGATACAATGTTTTGATCGCTCAGTATTGCATTTTATTGCAATTTTGCAGCAACCAAAAAAATGTAATTCTGGTATTTGGATTTTTTTTCTCGTTATGCTTGTTTACCGATCAGATGAATTATTTTTATATATTGGTAGATTGGGCTATTCTGAATGTGGTGATCCCAAATATGTGCATTTTTTATTGTTTTATTTTGAATGGGGGAAAAGAGGGGTGACTTGAACTTTTATATTTTTTAAATTTTTTAACATAATTTTAAAAACTTTTTTTTAACTTTTTACTTGCTTTAATAGTCTCCATGGGAGACTAGAAGCTGTGATCATTCGATCACTTGTGCTACACATAGCAGGGCTTCAGCTGTAAGCCATAATCATCAACATTATCAGAAATAAACACTGGAAATAGATCACTCTGTTTGTAATGACTCAATATAATATATGAGTTTAATTTGTTGTATTGAAGAAATGAAATAAACTTTTTGATGATATTCAAATTTTGTGAGAAGCACCTGTAAGTCAAGTAGCCAGTGTGAAAATTACAAGATTAGTCAGTTTGTTTTGTTTTGTGGTTTTTAATAAAGATTATAATATGAAATAAAAAAAGTCAAGCTTTATTTAAAAATACATGTAACCCCTCAACCTGATTTGAACAACTGAACTTTTTCTGATCAGAGCTTCCCTTTAATAGCATTGCATGTTTGAGGCTGTGTGCCCACGTTGCGTTTTTTTAAGTGTTTTTGAAGCTTTTGTGCCGGATCAGACACTTCAGAAACGCTTAAAAGAAGCTTCCCATTCAATTTAATGCATTTTTGGCTTTTTGTGCCAATGCATGCGTTTTTAACCGCTCAGAAAACGCTTAGCGGCTAAAAACGCAGCATGCTCATTATTTTCCACAAAGGTCCGCGTTTTTAGCTATTTCCAATGTTCCCAGAAACCGCGCGGAAAGAAACGCATCACAAACACGCAGTTTTTGTGCCAAAATCGCGCAAAAAACGTGCGGAAATAAAACGCGCGGTTTCTGGGAAGGAGTCTGGTTTTCTGAGCGTTTAAAAACGCTAACGTGGGCACATAGCCTGAGGACTAACCAACTCAGCACATGTTGGAAATGATAACAGAATAATATCCAAATCTATCTTCACCAGCATTTATTCAAAATAGTGGTTACATTCACATCATGGAGACAGCAGTAAACTCGCTCCAATATTCAAATTTAATATCTTCTTTGTAATTTGTCCTTCAGATATAATTCTCAAGGGGCTCACATATCTAGATGTCTCTGAATAGCTAAATTGTAAGAGCAAGACAATACATACAGGGCTTTTTCAGCAATCATTGGCATCAGTTATTTCCAGGAATGTCACTTTTCATGGGTAAATGGTGATTATAGCAGTGCGTGCAAATATCAGTATAACACTCTTTGCATCTGGTTTTCCATTACATGACATTCAATGCTGCGGTTTGAAAAGAAAGTATAATGTGCCTCACAAAGTTGCTGATTCTGTGTCACATTATCTTAACAGGATTTCCCCCACAATCTTTCCAGCTATAGAGTAAAGGTACTGTCACACTAAGCGATATCGCTAGCAATATTGCTATAACTTGTGAACTTGTGACGTTATAGCGATATTGCTAGCGATATCGCTGTGTCTGATACTTACCTACGACCCGCTCCCTGACCTGCGGATTTACCTGCGGATTTTTCAAACTCTGTGCAGAAAAATCCGCAGCACTTCCAACTACGTGTGCACATAGCCTAATAGTCTGCACTTTAAAAAAATGGTGAGTTTGCCGTCGTTAAAAGGACAACCCTTTCCTAAATTCTTTCCTCTCCAGTGTAGAATAAAAAAGATACTCATCACTCACACTAGCAATATGTAAGCGTCACATTTCCTTCGCTCATGTAACAATGTTATGTCAAGTGATAGCTGCAGCCAATCAACAGTTTAAGAACTGCAGAGCTCATGACTAGGGGCACAGGCATGGCGCTGGTGCAAGAAGTAAGTATTTGTTATATCTCTTTTACTCTGAGGAATACAATATTTCATGAGCGGTTTTCCAAGTATTGAACAGCCCTTGTAAAGTGTAAATGCGAAATAACAATACCGCATAACCACTTCTGTGATATTAGTAATACTGTCACTCTGTGACTGTCTTCAATAAGGAAGAGGGACCTCAAGCTCCCACTGGAAATAGTGAAAAATGAGGATGAATGAACTCATGGAGATTAACATACAACGCTGCGGAAACACCATCACATGTTTCTCAACGCAGTCATTCTAGAGCAATGCCCCCATCCCTTATGGGAAATATGTAAAAACATATATTGCTCCTACTGGCCAGTTTCTTACTCCACACTGATGAGAGGCAATACCCTGAAACAGCTGTCTGTGGATGGATACCATGTTTTGGCATAGGTGGTTTCTTTCATTGGAGACTGCCCTTCCCGTGGTTGTTCCTTCCCGGGGAAAGACCTGGCTAGTCATTGCTTGCGTTGAGAAACATGTGATGGTGTCTCCGCGGCTTGTGTTTTGCATGTTTTTACATGTTTCCCATAAGGGATGGGGGCATTGCTCTTTAGAATCACTGTGTTGAGAAACAAGTGATGGTGTCTCCGCAGTGTTGGATGTTGATCTCCATGAGTTCATTCATCCTCATTTTTCACAGTCTTCTTCTAGGCACTGCTCCTACTGGCCAGTTTCCTACTTCACACTGATGAGGGGCAATACCCAGAAACAGCTGTCAGTGGATGGATACCATGTTTTGGCAAAGGTGGTTTCCTTCATTGGAGACTGCCCTTCCCGTGGTTGTTCCTTCCCGGGGAAAGAGCTGGCTAGTCATTGCTTGCGTTGAGAAACATGTGATGGTGTCTCCACGGCTTGTTTTTCCCACTGGAAATAGGACCCTAACTAACCCTGGTGGTACTATTAAAGGTAGAGAGTCTCCGACCTTATCATGCTCCTGCAAAAACCCTAATTTGTCCCCTCCCCCACCTCATGCGGCATGGGACAGAAATATAATGTAAACAAACAAGACACAAAGACAAAACAGGGATAGGGACAGGAAGGAGTACACTAACTTTTTTAAGTTTGAGCACAGGCGCCGGCTGATGAGAGACTACTTCGCCCATCAGAGGCGCCTGCTTTCATTGTTATTAGTGACAACAGACATAGCCTGATGGGAGTCTTAGTCACTCCTCAGTCAATGCCTGCTGACCTGCGGTAAGCTTTTTACATCTGACATTGTGACCCTACAGTGCTCTAACCGACGGTACCAATCTACCAGCGGAACAGATAACAGCATGGGAACCACCATAGGAATTCCATAAAAACTCCACAAATCTGCAAAAATTTTTATTCCTACATTTTTGCTGCATATTTCATTGACTCAATTAAGGTCAATAGGTGAAAAAGCAGGATCACAGCGACTGGATGGTTGTATACTACTTTTAGAATTTGCTGTTTTTGCACGCTAAAACACACTGATTCACAAAAAATGTACAGTATGTTTTACTGCATCACCACATTCTGAGAGCTATTATATTTTTATTTTTCCACTGAAAAAGCTGGGTGAGGGCTTGTTTTCTGCGAGATGAGTTGAAGCAATCATTCACAGTTACATAGTAACATAGTTAAATAGGTTGAAAAAAGACCAATGAGTAGAAATGAGCAAACTTGTTTGGAAAACGTTCCCCAATCTCAAATTCCGTGCAAACATAGCACGTTCATATTTGTGCTCAGTTTCAAGAGCATTTTTAATCAAAGTCAGCAAAATTCAGTAAATCATCACGTTTTCACTAATGCTTTTGTTTTCACTTTGTCTAGAATCGTGGGGCTGTATGATGAGTGGGAGGGACGGGGGGATATGTTTGATGATGGGAGGGGGTGTGGAGAGGTTAGTAGAGCAGCTGACTATTTTATTTTCTTAACTTAATGTGTAACAAACAAGCAATGGTATATAACAGCATCCTGTGTGTTATAATCAGTATTGGATGCTGATAATGCTGGACAATTAGAGGATCAGTCGCTATAACATATAACGCAAAGATGTGGAAACCACAAAAATACGACCAATAGATCCAAATTAGCAAAGAGAATTGATACTTTAATAAATGGAAATACACAGAACGGGAAAAATGGGGAACATGTGCAAAAGGAAAACAAAGTGCAGCAGTGCTAGAGGACACGTGACCTAACCCTGGCCATAATATCACATATGAAAATTAAGGTCAAAATACCATCCTTCACTGAAAGAACTATATATCGTGGTAGACTCTCCGGTACACTAAAGGGGATTAATGAACGACATGCTGCCAGTACATATGGGTGACGGTTATAATTAGCCACAATTGTGACCAATTCACAAACATGAATTATCTTAAAAAAGAGTAAACTGGTAGTGCGGCATCCCAAATGAACGGGGCACAATGTCCACCCCTAAAACATAGCATCTGAACCGCCCACCCACACTGGAGTGAACGGTACCTGAGAAAGACATTACCTCAGGAGAAGAAAATACAGATGGCCGGGCGGTCAGTGCGTCCGCTTTTCGGAGATGTACTCCTTCATCAGGGGTCGTGCAATGTATTGAACCAGTGATTTTAAATATCGCCGGACCGGGAGTGCCCGTGACGTGGACCGGAAGTGACGCGGGTGCAGTCAAGGAGACCAGGAATGCAGGATGGGCGCAGCGTCATGCGGTGGGAGGGACCCAGTGAGGGCCAGGCACTCCCCCACCACATGAAGACGCTGAGACCAACCCACATGCCGGGACATGGCGCACACACGTGCAGGACCGCCGCCACGTCAGATCCACCACCCCTGTAACATAGGGAAGAATATCCTATAAAAGCATTATGCCACTATCTGTACCATTATCCATTGTCAAGTCTACCAAGATATATAAATACCAATAGTTTCCCTGCACCTCACTAAATCCACATAGTACGCAATATGTAGAGACACAGTGTCAAATTATAATATCCAATAATGCATATGGACGTCAGTAGATGCAACAGTATAGAATCTTCATATCCATGGGATCAATCTATCCAGGCAAAAAACAAAGGCATATATGTTGTACACCTCATATTACAAAAACATGACATGAAAAATAAAATGAAAAAGAGATAAAAAATAAAAAAATTAAAAAAATAAATAAAAAATAAAAAGTGTATAAAATAAAAATTTAAAAATAATAAATGAAAAAAAAATGAAAAAATACACAAGGAAATAATAATGCATAGAAACATAATAAAGATAAGACAAAAACAAATTACAAAGCAATATCCAGAATTACAAAAATACACAAAATATGCATAGCTCATAATAATGTCAATAGAGAAAAGGGGGGGAGGGGAGGAGAAGGGGGCAATCTTCGTCCATGACAGGCGGAGGTGAACCAAGATCTTCCGTGTTACGTCCAGTCCGAAAAGTGCAAAAATCAATCTAAAACAAAATAAGGGAGTTTAAAATCAGATAAAACCCAAACTGCTGCGCAATGCCTAAAACATGCTCCCTGATCCTAACCTTCAACTGTCAGGTAGTCAGCCCTACATAGATTAAGGAACAGGAGGGACATGTGGCATAGTGGATGACATTATGGGACGTACAAGTAATGGATTTCCTGATCTTATACTGTTTGCGTCCAGAGGAATCAGTGAATGTGTCATCTTTGACCATATTAACACAAGCCACGCAATGACCACAGGCCTTACTACCACCACTTCTATTATGGGCAAAGTCATCTAAGAAGGTCTTAGGGGATTCACCAATGTAATGACTACGTACAATATGATCCCGTAGATTTTTGGCCCTCCTAAAAGTGATCTAAGGTCTATCTGGAATGATCTTAGTGATGATGGGATCCGTCTTCAGTATGACCCAACATCTATCCAAAATCCCACGCATTTGTTCCGATCATGCACTAAAATTAGTGATGAATCTTACCGTATCAGATTTACATTGCTCATCCCCAGTTTTATATAGGAGAGAATTCCTACTACTGTGCTTGGCACGGAGATACGCCCATTTGATGGAACGATTGCTATATCCCCTCTCTGAGAAACGATTCCTCAAATCTATAGCCTGAGACTCAAATTTTCGGTTGAGCAGATGCGTCGAAGGCGCAAAAACTGGCCAACCGGTACAGACCGCACCATATGTGTTGGGTGAGAGGAGGATGCATGTAGGAGCATGTTTGTTGCCGTCGGTTTTCGAAATATGGTTGTTTGGACCATTCCCTCCTTCCCCCTCCTGAGTGAAACATCTAAAAACTCAACCCTATCTTTGTCAAAAGTGGCGGTGAGATGGATGTTCCGGTCATTATCATTCAGATCCATTATAAACTCCTCCAATGATTTGGTGTCACCCTGCCAGATAACAAGATTGTCATCTATGTAGCGCGTCCACATGAGGATGCGCTCCATAGATGACAGACGATCTGACATCAGGAGGTCCCTCTCCCATAGCCCCAGGAACAGATTAGCATGGGAGGGCGCAAAGGCTGCTCCCATGGCTGTACCCTGGAGCTGCGGAAAGAAGGACCCCCTGAAAACAAAAAAAATGTGTGTAAGATTAAACTCCAAGACCTCCAGGATTAGGGCCCTTAGTCCTGGGAATAGATTGGACATGGATAGAAAGAATTCCGTGGCTCGCAAGCCATCACCATGGCGAATACTGGTGTATAGCGATTCAACGTCCATGGTAACTAAAACAGTATCCCTATCCAAAAAAAGGCCATCTGTCTTATGCAATAGCTGATTGGTGTCCTTAAGGTACGAGGGCATAGCCTCCACAAGCGGCTGGAGTAATGAGTCCAGCCACTTGTTGACACACTCCAGGTAACTCCCCCGCCCCGAAGCTATAGGCCTACCTGGTGGAGTTTGTATGTTCTTATGTGTTTTGGGGAGGAGATAGAATGTAGGAATGGTTGGTTCAACTACAATCAATGCTGACAGGAGTTCTTTGGAGATAATGTCAGTTTCCATAGCTCTTGTTAGAATCTCCCTGAGTTGCCCACAAAAGGCGGACAAGGGGTTATGTGTCAATCTCTTATAACACGTGGTGTTAGAGAGTTGACACTTGGCTTCTTTCTCATAGAGTTGTTTAGGCCAAAGAACAATGTTCCCCCCCTTGTCCGCCGGTTTGATCACAACATCAGGGAGATTCTTCAAATGGTTCAAACGCCTCCTCTCCTCCCCAGTCAAATTATTTCTCTGAATATACTGGGGTACCTTCAAGAACTCATTTCTCACCACTTTTACAAAGAGATCAATAGCACTACAGCTCGAGAGGGGGGGTGATCTCTTGGAGTGTGTCCTGATGGACGGAGGTATCTTACCTCCCTCAGGTGTCAGGTGCTCTTCAGACAGATCCTCTAATATCCTCAGAGCTGATCGTTCTTTCTCTGTGGGGAATAATTTATTCAAGTTGTCATCAAAGAAAAGCCGCTTAAACAAAAGAGACCTAGCAAAAATATGTAGATCTTTAATGGCCGTGAACCTATCAAAACCCGCCACAGGTGAAAAAGACAGGCCTTTATATAAAAGTGCACAGTCAGCTTGTGTGAGAGTATGGGTACTAAGGATAATTACCTTATTGTCTCTATTATAGCCTCCAGGTGAGCGTTTTTTCTTTCTTTTATATGGGTGGAAGTTATGACTCCTCATCCTCCCCTAATTAACCCTGGACCAAGAGACTATCGAAGAGGCAGAAACGTCAGACTGTGCATGACACCGAGGTATTGGACACACTGCGATGCATAGACGGTGGATTTGTAGTATATTTCTTCCATTGATATAAGGAATTAGTTTGATAGTCTTTTAAATCCCTGTTGAATTTTGAGACCTGTGTCTCATTTATCTTCTTCACAACTGCATCAACAGATTTATCAAGGGTCTCCTCATATATTTTCAACTGCTGAACTGAACAATGGGCACGAAGATCTACCAAAGCCTGATCAATATCTTTGTCCAAACCATTAATAGATTTGGTATTATGTCCCACAAGCAATTTCATAAGGGTAGAAGAGCAAGTCCCACATGCATTCTCCCAACCAACCACAAATTCTGCATCATCAATGGTAAAGGTGGGCAGGACCCGGACCCGGAGGCCCCTAGGTATCATATTTTTTGCAATATACTTTTCTAAAAAAATTCTATTCCACCAAATTTTTGTGCGTTTAGTCATCATTTTCTTTATGGAATCGAATAACACATCATTCCTATGATCACCAGCCTGTGTACCACTGTTCCCGTCCTGACCTAAAACATCATCAATTTGTCCTAACCAGGATTTTTCCCTGGCCTTATAGTCCATTTGACCCGTGCCGAGACCTGTGCAAAACACAGAACAGTAACAATATAACAAACAAGCAATGGTATATAACAGCATCCTGTGTGTTTTAATCAGTATTGGATGCTGATAATGCTGGACAATTAGAGGATCAGTCGCTATAACATATAACGCAAAGATGTGGAAACCACAAAAATACGACCAATAGATCCAAATTACCAAATTAGCAAAGAGAATTGATACTTTAATAAAGGGAAATACACAGAACGGGAAAAATGGGGAACATCTGCAAAAGGAAAACAAAGTGCAGCAGTGTTAGAGGACACGTGACCTAACCCTGGCCATATTATCACATATGCAAATTAAGGTCAAAATACCATCCTTCACTGAAAGAACTATATATCCTGGTAGACTCTCCGGTATATCTTGGTTCACCTCCGCCTGTCATGAACGAGGAATGCCCCCTTCCCCTCCCCCTCTTTTCTCTATTGACATGATTATGCGCTATGCATATTTTGTGTATATTTGTGTATTTTTGTAATTCTGGATATTGCTTTGTAATTTGTTTTAGTCTTATCTTTATTATGTTTCTCTGCATTATTATTTCCTTGTGTATTTTTTTCATTTATTATTTTTCAATTTTTATTTTATACACTTTTTATTTTTTATTTATTTTTTTTCATTTTTTTATTTTTTATCTCGTTTTCATTTTATTTTTCATGTCATGTTTTTGTAATATGAGGTGTACAACATATATGCCTTTGTTTTTTGCCTGGATAGATGGATCCCATGGATATGAAGATTCTATACTGTTGCATCTACTGTCGCCCATATGCATTATTGGATATTATAATTTGACACTGTGTCTCTACATATTGCGTACTATGTGGATTTAGTGAGGTGCAGGGATACTATTGGTATCTATATATCTTGGTAGACTTGGGCATGGATAACGGTACAGATAGTGGCATAATGCTTTTAAAGGATATTCTTCCCTATGATACAGGGGTAGTGGATTTGACGTGGCGGCGGTCCTGCATGCGTGTTCGCCAAGTACCGGCATGTGGGTTGGATTCAGCGTCTTCTTGTGGTGGGGGAGTGCCTGGCCCTCACTGGGTCCCTCCCACCGCATGACGCTGGGCCCATCCTGCCTTCCCGGTCTCCTTGACTGCACCTGCTTCACTTCTGGTCCACGTCTCGGGCACTTCCGGTCCGGCGATATTTAAACTCACTGGTTCAATACATTGCACGTCCCCTGACGAAGGAGTACATCTCCGAAACGCTCGTCGGGGGACGCGCTGACCGTCCGGCCATCTGTATTTTCTTCTCCTGAGGTAATGTCTTTCTCCGGTACTGTTCAGTCCAGTGTGGGTAGGCGGTTCAGATGCTCTGTTTTAGGGGACGACATTGTGCCCCGTTCATTTGGGATGCTGCACTACCAGTTCACTCTTTTTTAAGATAACTCATGTTTGTGAATTGGTCACAATTGTGGCTAATTATAACCGGCACCCATATGTACTGGCAGCATGTCGTTCATTAATCCCCTTTAGTATACCGGAAAGTCTATCAGGATATATAGTTCTTTCAGTGAAGGATGGTATTTAGACCTTAATTTGCATATGTGATAATATGGCCAGGGTTAGGTCACGTGTCTTCTAGCACTGCTGCACTTTGTTTTCCTTTTGCAGATGTTCCCCATTTTTCCCATTCTGTGTATTTCCCTTTATTAAAGTATGAATTCTCTTTGCTAATTTGGATCTATTGGTCATATTTTTGTGGTTTCCACATCTTTGCGTTAACTTAATGTGTGTACATTAGGGCGCAGAAACCATCCACAACATCATGATACAAGGTATTCTGTGATTGGCTGCCAAAGTCACATGTCCCTGGTCATATAAAAAGTGGACATCATGTTTTAAGGTTGCCATTTTCTCAATGTTACAGTGCAGGAAAGCTGTATCTGCTAGTGCTGCTACTGGTGAAAGTGACCTTGTCATTTAGCTAGATAGTTTCCTGTCCTGTGTGAAATCAATCTTGCAGCATCTAACTAGGTTGTAGTAAAACTTTTTCATGTTGTGTTGTTTGGCTGTAATCACTTGATTTATCCAGTTTCAGTTATTACATTAAAAGTTATGTTTTAGTTAATGGAATCTCTCCTTGCTAATTAATCCAATTTTCCAGAGAGTATTGTCTAGTGGGTCATATAGACCATACTATTGCTGACTGTGACAGTCTCCACATTTTGCAGCGACTGTGGCAGCAGCAACGAGCACTTGTGCAGTTTGTCCTTTTGCATAGCCGGGGTTAACGCGGACGTGATGCAAATCACGCTTGCGAAGTGGGCTCAGATGAAAAACTTCTGCACCCTTCTGCACAGTTTAGAAATGGCTACTAAGATGGCTAGCGTTGCTGATGCTGTCATCAGCATCAATATTCTAGTCATCTGCATGCTGGAGCACACTTTGAACAGTATGCATGAAGAGGTGGTGGAAGCAGAGAAGGATGCAGAAGGGATAACAATATCTCTAATTTCCAGACTGTCGTCACACAGGTGGGTGCCATGGGAGGGTGGTTTACAGCAATTGAGGTGTTTATGGTACCAGACTTACTGTTATTGAAGATGCAGGAGCCGAGGAACAAATTGATGGGAACTGTTACTGTGTGATTGATGAGGATGTGGCACCGAAGTGGAGTTTTTTGATGAGTGGGTGGTGAGACTGTAGAAGGTTTGAGGGTTGGAGGTGGAGGTGGGCTGGAGGCAAAGCTAGGATAGAGACTGGACGAAGTTTCTAGGGGGCTTGAGAATTTTGCCAATATAGGGCCCTGACTGACATTCCTGGTGGCAGCCCTGCTAACATAACAGTAATGTACGACTTCAATTGCTACACTGTTAATGCAAATGACAGAGGATTATCTTTTCCAATATGCACCAACAGAGCATCAGTTGTAGTTTCACACCACTGATCTGTAAGCAACAGGGAATGATCACAGCTCACCTTGTGTCTCAGCTCTGTACTGCTTAGGTATTACAAGCTCAGTTTTGGAGAATTGCAGGACAATTATGCGCTTATAGAAACCAGCTAATGTTGATGTTAAAAGTAAGGGAGAAAATTAGGGCATCTGTTACCTTGGATCTAAGCCTTATAAACAGTAATCCACTATAAAAAGAGTGGCTAGACCCTCAGAGGTTGCAACCATCCTATTTTAGAATTTTGGATAACTAGAGGAAGAAGACCTGTAAAGACTCAGACTTCAAGGTTAGATTTCAGAAAGGCAGGTTTTAACCCCTTCACGACCTTTGACGCCACGTAGGCGTCATGAAAAGTCGTGCCAGAGCGACCCATGACGCCTATGTGGCGTCATGACTTTAAAGCCCCCCTGCGGGTCGGGGTCACTGAAAGGTCACCCGACCCGCAGATACAGGGGGCTTTGTTCTTCACCACAGGGGGCGTGGCTTCGCCCCCACGTGGCTACGATCGCTCTGATTGGCTGTTAAAAGTGAAACAGCCAATCAGAGCGATAGTAATATTTCATCAATGAAAATTGATGAAATATTACAATCCAGCCATGGCCGATGCTGCTGTAGCATCGGACATGGCAGGAAACACCGATTCCACCCCCCACCGGCGATCGCCCCCCACGCAACTGAATGACAGCGGCGATCTGCCGCCGCTGTCATCATCTGCCCCCCTCCCATTCCCTCTGCTCCCCGCCAGCTTCCGATAACCCCCTCACCCCATCTCACCTCCCCCAGCACCTTCTAAGTCCCCCTGTCGCTCCCGGTGTCCGGCGGGTCCGGTTCATGGCCGCCGCCATCTTGAAAATGGCGGGCGCATGCGCAGTGCGCCCGCCCGAATCTGCCGGCTGCAGATTCCATTCTTTCATTTTGATCACTCTCACAGTGATCAAAATGAAAGAAAAAGTAAATAAACCCCCCGATTATCACCCCCATAGGTAGGCACAACTAATAAAGTAAAGAAAATATTTTTATTTTTATTTTTCCATTAGGGTTAGGGTTAGGGTTGAAAAGAGGGTTAGGGTTAGGGTTAGGGTTGAAAAGAGGGTTAGGGTTAGGGTTGAAAAGAGGGTTAGGGTTAGGGTTGGAAAGAGGGTTAGGGTTGGAAAGAGGGTTAGGGTTAGGGTTGGAAAGAGGGTTAGGGTTGGAAAGAGGGTTAGGGTTAGGGTTGGAAAGAGGGTTAGGATTGGAAAGAGGGTTAGGGTTAGGGTTGGAAAGAGGGTTAGGGTTAGGATTGGAAAGAGGGTTAGGGTTGGAAAGAGGGTTAGGGTTGGAATTAGGGTTAGGGTTGGAATTAGGGTTAGGGTTGGAATTAGGGTTAGGGTTGGAATTAGGGTTAGAATTAGGGTTAGCGTTGGAATTAGGGTTAGGCATGTGGTTAGGGATGTGTTAGGGTTAGGGCTGTGGTTAGGGGTGTGTTGGGGTTAGGGTTGGCGTTAGAATTGAGGTGTTTCCACTGTTTAGGCACATTAGGGGGTCTCCAAACGCGACATGGTGCAACCATTGATTCCAGCCAATTTTGCGTTCAAAAAGTCAAACGGTGCACCCTCCCTTCCAAGCCCTGACATGTGCCAAAACAGTGGTTTACCCCAACATATGAGGTATCAGCGTACTCAGGAAAAATTGCACAACAACTTTTGGGGACTAATTTCCCGTGTTACCCTTGGGAAAATAAAAAATTGGGGGCTAAAAAATTATTTTTGTGGAAAAAAATTATTTTTTCATTTTCACGTCTCTGCATTATAAACTTCTGTGAAGCACTTGGGGGTTCAAAGTGCTCACAACACATCTTACTTACGTTCCTTGGAAGGTCTAGTTTCCAAAATGGGGTCACTTGTGGGGTGTTTCCACTGTTTAGGCACATCAGGGGCTCTGCAAACGTAATTACGACCGCAGACTATTCCATCAAAGTCTGCATTTCAAAACGTCACTACTTCCATTCCGAGCTCTGACGTGTGCCCAAACAATGGTTCCCCCCCACATATGGGGTACAAACTGGACAACAACTTTTGGGGTCCAATTTCTCCTGTTACCCTTGTGAAAATAAAAAATTGCGAGCTAAAAAATCATTTTTTTGAGGAAAAATTTTTTTTTTATTTTCATGGCTCTGCGTTATAATCTTCTGTGAAGCACTTGAGGGTTCAGTGTGCTAACTACACATCTAGGCAACTTCCTTATGGGGTATAGTTTCCAAAATGGGGTCACTTGTGGGGGGTTTCAACAGTTTAGGTACATCAAGGGCTCTGCAAATGTAACATGACGCCCGCAGACCATGCCATCAAAGTCAGCATTTCAAAATGTCACTACCTCCCTGCTGAGCCCCGACGTGTGCCCAAACAGTGGTCCCCCCCTACATATGAGGTACCAGTGTACTCAGGACTAACTATACAACAACTTTTGGGTCCAATTTATCCTGGTACCCCTGTGAAAATAAAAAATTGCGGACTAAAAATATTTTTTTTAAGAATAAAAAATATTTTTTATTTTCACGGCTCTGCGTTATAAACTTCTGTGAAGCACCTGGGGGTTCAAAGTGCTCACTATGCATCTAGATAAGTTCCTTAGGGGGTCTAGTTTCCATACTGGGGTCATTTGTGGGGGAGCTCCAAAGTTTAGGCACACAGGGGCTCTCCAAACATGACATGGTGTCCGCTAACGATTGGAGCTAATTTTCATTTCAAAAAGTCAAATGGCACTCCTTCCCTTCTGAGCCCTGCCGTGCGCCCAAACAGTGGTTCCCCCCCACATATGGGGTACCAGCGTACTCAGGACAAACTGGACAACAACTTTTGTGGTCCAATTTCTCCTGTTACCCTTGTGAAAATAAAAAATAGCGTGCTAAAAAAATCTTTTTTGAGGAAAAAAAATGATTTTTTATTTTCACTGCTCTACGTTATAAACTTTTGTGAAGCACTTGGGGGTTCAAAGTGCTCCCTACACAGCAACATAAGTTCCTTAAGGGGTCTAGCTTCCAAAATGGTGTCACTTGTGGGGGAGCTCCAATGTTTAGGTACACAGGGGCTCTCCAAACGCGACATGGTGTCCGATAACGATTGGAGCGAATTTTCCATTCAAAAAGTCAAATAGCGCTCCTTCACTTACGGACGCTGCCGTGCGCCCAAAGAGTGGTTTATGACCACATATAAGGTATCTGTGCACTCAGGAGAAATTGCCCAACACATTTTAGGATCCATTTTATCCTGTTGCCCATGTGAAAATGGAAAAACTGAGACCAAAAGAAAATTTTTGTGAAAAAAAAGTACTTTTTTTTTTTACCGATCAATTTGTGAAGCACCTGGGGGGTTCAAAGTGATCACTATGCATGTAGATAAGTTCCTTGGGGGGTCTAGTTTCCAAAATGGGGTCACTTGAGGGGAATCTCCAGTGCTTAGGCGCACAGCGACTCTCCAAACGCGACATGGCAAGCGCTAAATATTCCAGCATATTTTCCATTCAAAAAGTCAAATGTGCTCCTTCCCTTCCTGCCCTGCCGTGCGCCCAAACAGTGGTTTATGACCACATATGAGGTATCAGTGTACTCAGGAGAAATTGCCCAACAAATTTTATGATCCATTTTATCCTGTAGCCCATGTGAAAATGAAAAAAATTAATGATAAAAGAAAATTTGTGGTGCAAAAAATAAAATGTCCATTTTTTCCTTCCACGTTGCTTTAGTTCCTGTGAAGCACCTGAAGGGTTAATAATCTCCTAGAATATAGTTTTGAGTAGCTTGAGGGGTGCAGTTTTTAGAATGGTGTCACTTTTGGGTATTTTCTGCCATATAGACCCCTCAAAGTGACTTCAAATGTGAGGTGGTCCCTAAAAAAAATGGTTTTGTAAATATTGTTGTAAAAATGAGAAATCGCTGGTCAACTTTTAACCCTTATAACTTCCTAACAAAAAAAATTGTTTCCAAAATTGTGCTGATGTAAAGTAGACATGTGGGAAATGTTATTTAGTAACTATTTTGTGTCACATCACTCTCTGGTTTAACAGAATAAAAATTCAAAATTTGAAAATTGCGAAATTTTCAAAATTTTCGCCAAATTTCTGTTTTTTTCACAAATAAACGCAAAAATTATCGACCTAAGTTTACCACTAACATGAAGCCCAATATGTCACAAAAAAACAATCTCAGAATCGCTAAGATGCGTTGAAGTGTTCCAGAGTTATTACCTCATAAAGGGACACTGGTCAGAATTGCAAAAAATGGCCAGGTCATTAAGGTCAAAATAGGCTGGGTCATGAAGGGGTTAAGGGATTCAGTAAGAGAATCAGAGGGATCAAATGGCTAGATATCCTTAAAGACAAAAATATACAGGAAGGATGGGGAATCTTGAAAAATGAGATTCTCAAAGCACAATTGTTAACAATTCCCAAAAGAGGGAAGTATACAAAGCATTTAAGGAAACCAGGATGGATGAACACAGAACTTAAACACATGCTAAAAGGAAGAAAGAAATGTTTATCAAACAGAAAGAGTGAGGCATGTCTAAAGAAGAATATAATGCTGTCTGCAGTACCTGCAGGGCACAAATCAGATTACTAAAGCTGACAATGAAGTAAGGCTTGAAAGAGACGTCAAAAGCAATAACGAAGTATTTTGGGGATATGTCAAAATTAAAAGAAAAGTCAAAGATGCTATAGGATTTTTACAGGATGCAAATGATGATATGGTAATACAGGATGTTGAGAAGGCTGAACTTTTAAATTTCTATTTTGCATCTGTTTTCTCTCAGAAAGGAAATGTAACATCAACAGATTTTCATTGTCCTGTTAAAGGAATAGAAGAATCCTGGATATCTATAAACAGAAAGATAGTGAGGAAACACTTAGCTAATATAAATGAATTCAAGTCTCCAGGTCCAGAAGAATTACACCCCAGAGTATTAAAGGAGATAGCAGAAGAAATTTTTGAACCACTCTCCATAATATTTGAAAACTAATCTTTGAAAATTCTTGAAGAACAGAAGAAGTCCCTGAAGTCCCTGAAGACTGGAGAAGAACAAATGTTGTTCCTATCTTCAAAAAGGGGAAGAAGGTGGACCCAGGGAACTATAGGCCGGTGAGTCTGACTTCTATACCAGGAAAGATCTTTGAAAAAATTATTAAACAAAATGTATGTAAGTACCTGGATAAGAATGAAGTGATTAATCAGAGTCAGCATGGGTTTGTAACTAATAAGTCATGTCAGACTAACTTAATTTCCTTCTATGACAGAATCACTGACTGGGTGGATCAGGGAAATGTTGTAGATATAGTATATCTTGACTTCAGCAAAGCATTTGACAAAGTATCTCACACTATCCTTATAGAAAAAAATGACTAAGTATAGAATACTAATAGATCATAAACTGAATATGCATCAACAGTGTGATACAGCAGCAAAAAAGGCAAATGCAATTCTGGGTTGTATTAACAGAAGCATACAGTCTTGATTACATGAAGCCATTTTTGCCCTCTACTCCTCTTTGGTCAGACCTCATCTGGAATATTGTGTCCAGATTTGGGTACCACATTTTATAAAAGACATCAACAAACTGGAGCAAGTTCAGAGAAGAGCGACCAGAATGGTGACTGGTCTGCAAACCATGTCCTATGAGGAGCGGTTACAGGATTTGGGAATGTTCAGCTTGCAAAAAAGAAAACTGAGTGGAGACTTAATAGCTGTCTACAAATATCTCAAGGGCTGTCACATTGTAGAAGGATCATCTTTATTCTCATTTGCACAATACTAGAAGCAATGGGACGAAACTAAATGGGAGGAGACACAGATTAGATATTAGAAAAAAACTTTTTGACAGTTAGGGTGATCAATGAATGGACCAGGCTGTCACGAGAGGTGGTGAGTTCTCCTTCCATGAACGTCTTCAAACAGAGGCTGGACAGACATCTGTCTGAGATCATTTACTGAATCCTGCATTGAGCAGGGGGTTGCACCAGATGACCCAGGAGGTCCCTTCCAACTCTACCTTTCTATGATTCTATGATGTATATGGTAGAAGATAAAATCTGCTAGGCAGAGTCGAGGATCATACAGTGCACTGAAGCATGGTGTATTGTAAAGATAGAATACACTCCATTATTGGTGGCTCAGCAGAGATATGCTAGAAGAGAACAACCTGAGAGAGTTTGCACTGTGCATGATAAAACAGGAACTCTGGAACTACAGTAAGACAGCTCCAACAGGAGGGTAAATAACAGTTGGAGGGCATCCTTTGGGGAAAGGGATATGTGCATAATGGAGCAGATTGAAAATCAGGTATATTGGCACAAATTAATAAATATATGTGTCCATTATTATAAGACCACATTGAGATTTTGGGAATAAGCCTTTAAGAAAAAACTGTATACTGTTAAAATTGTGAGGGAAAATGAGAACTGTCTAATCAACTAAAACAGTGTTCATATGTTCTGCTGTGGCATAAAGCGAATAAAGTTATGATTTGGGACTATCACTCATGACATGCTAGACCCTTAATTCTAGTAATGTGCAAAACTACTGAATTTTAAACTTGTTGAAAATATCACTTGTATAATTGTATATATAGTTAGAACATTTTGAGCAATTCAGAAGTATATATGGATACCAAGTAAAAGTAGAAAATGTGTTTAGCCACTACTCTTACATGTGTGTCTAAATGTATGCCTACATGTGTGTCTTCTTGCATCACAGCCAATGCCCAGATTCTTAAAGCAACTCTTAATTTATAATGTTTCTTAAAACTGTGACACTTTGTACCTACTGCAAAATGATGATAAACATGAATGGCAAACAGTAGCATGCTTTCCACTGCTGTTGTAATCCAGCCTTTAAATACATTATAGTCACTACTCTCGCTTATAATCTACTGCTGACATCTAGTGGTGCCTTTTGGAATTACCATTTAAATGACCTACAAAAATTAATATGCAAATTTCCTCTTCAAAGAGGAAGAGAACTAGAACTCTACAGCTCCACCTGTTGGAAGCAGCAATCCTACAAGTCATTATCGACCCTTTAACGAGTTTTCCAATATGACTTCTGATAAAAAACAAATCAGAATCTCAATTTGCAGGCACAGTGTTTTGGGGTATTTCCCCTCGTCAGTGGAAAGTGTGAGATCTTGACTAGGTGAGAGGCTAAGACTGAGATCTAAGGGGTAGCATTTCTCTGTGCAGGATTGGCATGTCACTCTCCACAAGGAGAATCGTTACCCCTTAGACCTCAGTGTCCTGTGTCATTATGATCAAGAGATATTGTGTACAATTTATAATTTAATAGTAGGTCTTAGTAGGATCATTTCTTGTTTTTGAGAGTACCATAAATGCATAAGTAGACTTATGCAATGCTCCTCTGGGAATTTAAATATGCAAATAGCCTATTTAGAGAGGAAGAGGACTTGAACTCCAGTGCCACCTATTTGGGCAGCAAACCTAATATTCAATACTGACCTTTTAATGAGCTTTGCCACATGACTTCGGAAAGGAAACCAAACCAGTTTCTTCAAATGCAAGCACATGTTTTGGGGTGTATGTCCATCATTAGTAAATGAAGCAGGAGATCTGATTGGGCTAGGTGAAAGGCCTCTGACAGGTGGTTTAACCCCTTCATGACATGCGCTGTAATAGTTCTGCACATGTTGTGTCTCCCCCTTTGATGTGGGCTCCGGCGCTGAGCACAACCCCCGTCGGGCCCTCAGACCATCCTCATGGAGTCGGATTCTAACCGTTTGTGCAGACACATGCACATTTGTGGCCTGCTGGAGGTCATTTTGCAGGGCTCTGGCAGTGCTCCTCCTGTTCCTCCTTGCACAAAGGCAGAGGTAGCGGTCCTGCTGCTGGGTTTTGCCCTCCTATGGCCCCCTCCATGTCTCCTGGATTACTGGCCTGTCTCCTGGTAGCACCTGCAGCCTCTGGACACTACGCTGACAGACACAGCAAACCTTCTTGCCAAAGCTCGCATTGATGTGCCATCCTGGATGAGCTGCACTGCTTGAGCCACTTGTGTGGGTTGTAGAGTCCATCTCATGCTACTACGAGTGTGAAAGCACAACCAATATTCAAAAGTGACCAAAACATCAGCCAGAAAGCATTGGTACTGAGCTGTGGTCAGTGGTCCCTCACATGCAGGACCACTCCTTTATTGAGTGTGTCTTTATAATTGCCAATAGTTTCCATCTGTTGTCTATTCCACTTGCACAACAGCACGAGAAGTTGATTGTCAAATCAGTGTTGCTTGAGCAGTGTATATATACAGTATATATAATGTATGTATATAATAAATAATATATGTGTGTGTCAGTGACCAACACACACACACACACACATATATATATATACAGTATATATATATATATACTGTATATATATGTATTTATATTGCAGAGATAGATAGAAGAATAGCCAGTAATTCATTAGATGTACAGTGGGGGAAATAAGTATTTGATCCCTGGCTGATTTTGTAAGTTTGCCCACCGACAAAGACATGAACAGTCTATAATTTTAAGGGTAGGTTAATTTTAACATTGAGAGATAGAATATCAAAAATAAAATCCAGAAAATCACATTGCATAAATTATATAAATTTATCTGCATTTTGCAGTGAGAAATAAGTATTTGATCCCCTACCACTACCAACCATTAAGGGTATGTGCACATGTTGCGGATTTTTGCCCCTGCGGATCCGCTGCAGATCCGCAAGTGATTTACAGTACAATGTTATTCTATGGGGGAAAAAAAACGCTGTGCACATGCTGCGGAAAAATCCTCACAGAAACGCAGTGTTTTTTTCCACAGCATGTCATAGAATCATAGAATCATAGAATCGTAGAGTTGGAAGGGACCTCCTGGGCCATCTGGTCCAACCCCCTGCTCAAAGCAGGATTCGCTAAATCATCCCAGTCAGATGTCTGTCCAGCCTCTGTTTGAAGACTTCCATTGAAGGAGAACTCACCACTTCTCGTGGCAGCCTGTTCCACTCATTGATCACTCTAACTGTCAAAAAGTTTTTTCTAATATCTAATCTGTGTCTCTTCCCATTCAGTTTCATCCCATTGCTTCTAGTCTTTCCTTGTGCAAATGAGAATAAAGATGATCCTTCTACAATGTGACAGCCCTTTAGATATTTGTAGACAGCTATTAAGTCTCCTCTCAGTCTTCTCTTTTGCAAACTAAACATTCCCAAATCCTGCAACCTTTCCTCATAAGACAGGGTTTGCAGACCGGTCACCATTCTGGTCGCTCTTTTCTGAACTTGCTCCAGTTTGTTGATGTCTTTTTTAAAATGTGGTGCCCAAAACTGGACACAATATTCCAGATGAGGTCTGACCAAAGAGGAGTAGAGGGAAATAATGACTTCACGTGATCTAGACTGTATGCTTCTGTTAATACATCCTAGAATTGCATTTGCCTTTTTTGCTGCTGCATCACACTGTTGACTCATATTCAGTCTGTGATCTATTAGTATACCCAAGTCTTTTTCACATGTGCTGTCACTTAGCCCTATTCCTCCCATTCTATATATGCTTTTTTCATTTTTATTGCCCAGATGTAGTACTTTGCATTTCTCCCTGTTAAAAACCATTCTGTTAGTTGATGCCCACTTCTCCAGTTTATTTAAATCTTTTTGAATCCTCTCTCTCTCTTCTCTAGTATTAGCTATCCCTCCTAGCTTTGTGTCATCAGCAAATTTAATCAGTTTACCCTCAATTCCTTCATCTAAATCGTTGATAAAGATGTTGAACAATACAGGGCCCAGGACAGAGCCCTGTGGTACCCCACTTGAGACATTCTTCCAACTGGATGTACAGCCATTTACGACCACTCTTTGGGTCCGATCACTAAGCCAGTTATGAATCCACCTAACAGTTGCCTTGTCCATTCCATACTTAGTCATTTTTTCAATAAGGATTGTATGAGAGACTTTGTCAAATGCTTTGCTGAAGTCAAGATATACTATATCTACAGCATTTCCTTGATCCACCCAATCAGTGATACCGTCATAGAAGGAAATTAAGTTAGTCTGACATGACTTATTAGTTAGAAACCCATGCTGACTCTGTTTAATCACTTCATTCTTATCCAGGTATTGACATACATGTTGTTTAATAATTTGTTCAAAGATCTTTCCTGGTATAGAAGTCAGACTCACCGGCCTATAGTTGCCTGGGTCCACCTTCTTCCCCTTTTTGAAGATAGGAACAACATTTGCTCTTCTCCAGTCTTCTGGCACTTCTCCTGTTCTCCAAGAATTTTCAAAGATTATGGAGAGGGGTTCAAAAATTTCTTCTGCTATCTCCTTCAGTACTCTGGGGTGTAATTCATCTGGACCTGGAGACTTGAATTCATTTAGGTTAGCTAAGTGTTTCCTCACTATCTTTCTGTTTATAGATATCCTGGATTCTTCTATTCCCTTAATAGGACAGTGAATAACAGTTGATGTTGCATTTCCTTTCTGAGAGAAAACAGATGCAAAATAGGAATTTAAAAGTTCAGCCTTCTCAACATCCTGTCTTACCATTTCATCATTTTCATCCTGTAAAAATCCTATAGCATCTTTGACTTTTCTTTTACTTTTGACATATCCCCAAAATCCTTTATTATTGCTTTTGACATCTCTTGCAAGCCTCAGTTCATTTTCAGCTTTAGATAATCTGATTTGTGCCCTGCAGGTTCTGCAGACAGCATTATATTCTTCTTTAGATATGCCTCCCTCTTTCCATTTTATAAACATTTTTTTCTTCCTTTTTAGCATGTGCTTAAGTTCTGTGTTCATCCATCCTGGTTTCCTTAAATACTTCCTATTCTTCCCTCTTTTCGGAATTGTTAACAACTGTGCTTTGAGAATTTCATTTTTCAAGATTTCCCATCCTTCCTGGACATTTTTGTCTTTAAGGATATCCAGCCATTGGATCCCTCCAATTCTCTTTCTGAATCCCTTGAAATCTGCCTTTCTGAAATCTAACCTTGACGTCTGAGTCTTCACAGGTCTTCCACCTCTAGTAATCCAAAATTCTAAAATAGCATGGTCGCTACCTCCTAGGGTCCCAGCCACTTTTACCTCCTCAACCATTTCCTCCCTGTTTATAAGGATTAGATCCAAGGTAGCAGTTCCCCTTGTTTTCTCCCTTACCTTTTGGAAGATAAAGTTGTCAGCAAGAGAGGATAAGAATTTCCTTGACCTGTTAGTTTTGCCTGAGAGAGATTCCCAACAAATGTCTGGATAGTTGAAATCTCCCATGACAACTATGTCATATTTTTTGGAGAACTTGGCCATCTGATGCATAAAGAGTTCATCTATATATTCGGCTTGCACAGGCGGCCTGTAGTAAATGCCTACAATGGTGTCCTTTCCATTGTTCTGTCCTTGTATTCTTACCCAAACAGTTTCCACAGAACTCCCAGTCTCTGAAGCTTCAATCTCTGTGCAGATATACGCATTTCGAACATACAATGCGACACCCCCTCCTCGTTTATCAAGTCTGTTTCTTGCAAATAAGTTGTATCCTTCTAGTCTTGTATTCCAATCATGTGTATT
This sequence comes from Dendrobates tinctorius, assembly GCF_039654945.1. Classification (NCBI taxonomy): domain Eukaryota; kingdom Metazoa; phylum Chordata; class Amphibia; order Anura; family Dendrobatidae; genus Dendrobates; species Dendrobates tinctorius. The sequence goes on along the minus strand of NW_027361684.1, from coordinate 64,904,386 downwards.
GTCCCACCAAGTTTCAGTGATTCCAATTACATCATATTTCTGTTCCTGTGTTAGTAGTTCCAATTCTCCTTGTTTGTTGCCCATGCTTTGTGCATTAGTATAGAAACATTTTAGTTTGTGATTGGTTTCTCTTTCTCCAATATTTTTATTAATTAGATTCTTTCGTCTTTGTTCTTCCTTTCCACTTCTAATAGCAGAGTTCTCAATAGCATTTGTCAGGTGTATGGCTTTTTCTGGTCTTTTGCTTCCCTTCCCATGTTGTTCTAGTTTAAAGCTCTCCTTACAAGTGTAGCAAGGCGACTTCCAAATACATGCTTTCCAGTCTTCGTAAGGTGCACCCCATCTCTAGCAAGTAGTCCATCGTATAAGTAGTTCACTCCGTGATCCAGAAATCCAAATCCTTGCTGACGGCACCATCGACGTAGCCAGTTGTTCACCTGCAGAATCTTATTCCACCTCCTTGTTCCATGGCCATCCACTGGGAGGATGGAAGAGAAGACCACCTGCGCTCCCAGTTCTTTCACTTTCTTGCCTAAGTCTTCAAAGTCTCTGCAGATGATTTCCAGGTCGTTTCTTGCGGTGTCATTTGTCCCCACATGTAGTAGCAGGAATGGGTAGTCATCTGTAGGTCTGAAGAGTCCTGATATCCTGTCAGACACATCTTTAATTTTTGCACCTGGAAGACAGCACATTTCTCTTGTAGTTATATCCGGTCTGCAGATAGCGGCCTCTGTTCCTCTCAGCAGGGAATCCCCCATGACCACCACTCTCCGTTTCTTCTTCACAACATTTTTCTTTCTCCATCCAGGAGGACTCTGAAGGCGTACAAGGTTGCTGTTTGTTGGCAAAGTCTTATCCTGATGTATTTCTTCATCGTTTTCCTGCGTGAGAGCCTGGTACTGGTTTCTGAGCAGTATGGGTGCTGACTGCCTCCTGATCCGCCTGCTTCTCTGGGTCACATGTCTCCATTCCTCTGTTTCTTCAGGTGTACTTCGAATTTCTTCTCTTTCTGTAACATGAAGAGATAATTCTGCTCTGTCCAAGAACTCTTCACCTTCCTTAATGATCTTCAACGTAGCTAACCTCTCTTCGAGATTATGCAACTTTTCCTCCAACAGGGACACAAGCTTGCATTTGTGGCATGTGAAGTTTGGCTTTTCCACTGGTAAATCTGTGAACATGTAGCAAGAAATGCAGCTCACCAAATGGCTCCTGGCCTCTTCCATCTTGAGATTTCTTAAAAACTATGAAAGATGAGACAATATCGGCGCGCGGTTTTTCCGATTTCCTCTTTTCAGCTGCAACCGCCAAAACCCAGTGATCGTTGAGCTCGCGGAGACTCTTCACTTATCCCAGAAGGCACTGGGAATATGCAAATGATCTCCTCAAGACTCTTCCCCTGTCAATTCTTTGTGCTGATTCCGCAGCATTTTTACACCCATTCCATTATAGGAATCTGCAGGTGGAAAAACGCATGCCAAATCCACACAAAATCCGCAATAAATCCACAGGAAATCAACATTAAAAACGTGCGGATTTTGACCTACGGATTCTGCCAAAAGATGCAGATTCCGAGCGGAAAATTCCGCACAGCAAACCGCAACGTGTGCACATATCCTAATAGTTCTGGCTCCTACAGACCAGTTAGATGTTCCTAATCAACTCATTACCTGCATTAAAGACAGCAGACTTACATAGTCACCTTTATAAAAGACTCCTGTCCACAGACTCAATTAATCAGTCAGACTCTAACCTCTACAACATGGGGAAGACCAAAGAGCTTTCTAAGGATGTCAGGGACAAGATCATAGATCTGCACAAAGATGGAATGGGCTACATAACCATAAGTAAGATGCTGGGTGAGAAGGAGACAACTGTTGGTGCAATAGTACGAAAATCGAAGAAATACAAAATGACTGTCAATTGACATTGATCTGGGGCACCATGCAAAATCTCACCTCATGGGGTTTCCTGAGGAAGGGGAGAGATTAGCCTAAATCTACATGGGATAAACTTGGTAATGATCTCAAGGCAGCTGGGAATACAGTCACCAAGAAAACCATTGCTAGCACATTACACCGTAAAGGATAAAATCCTGCAGTGCCTGCAAGGTCCCCCTACTCAAGAAGGCACATGTGCAGGCTCGTCTCAAGCTTGCTAATGAACATCTGGATGATTCTGTGAGTGATTGGGAGAAGGTGCTGTGGTAAGATGAGACAAAAATTTTTGGCATTAACTCAACTCTCAGTGTTTGGAGAAAGAGAAATGCTGCCTATGACCCAAAGAACACTGTCCCCACTGTCAATCATGGAGGTATAAGCATTATGTTTTGGGGGTGCTTATCTGCTAAGGGCACAGGACTACTTCACCGCATCAATGGCAGAATGGATGGAGCCATGTACTGTAAAATCCTGAGTGACAACCTTCTTCCCTCCACCAGGACATTAAAAATGGGTCATGGTTGGGTCTTCCAGCAAGACACTGACCCAAAACATACAGCCAAGGCAACAAAAGAGTGGCTCAAAAATAAGCACATTAAGGTCAGGGAGTGGCCTAGCCCGTCTCCAGACCTTATTCCCAAAGAAATTTTATGGAGGGAGTTGAAGCTCCAAGTTAATAGCTTCAAAATCTTAATGATTTAGAGATAATCTTCAAAGAGGTGTGGACCAAAATTCCTCCTGTCATGTGCACAAACCTCATCATTAGAGATGAGCGACTTTGCCTTTTTTCGGGTCGAGTCGGGTTTCATGAAACGAGACTTTCGCAAAAGTCGGGTAGAACGAAATCTGCCGACTATAGGGAAAAGTCGGAGGCCGACTGAAACACGAAACCCAATGCAAGTCAATGGGGAAGCAAAGTCGGCAGGGAGTGGAAGACAGTAAACTTCCTAATAATAGTTACTCATTGAAAACTGGGTGTTATTTAGCTAAAGTTGTGGGGGGGTTGGGCTAGCTCTAGGTTTTCGTGTGCCCTGGGCCAAAGAGTGTCAGTACGCCCCTTTAACACATACCACAACTCATGATGCTCCGATATGCCACAGAAATATAGGTATAGTACAATGACACATACTTCACTGCTTACATGACATGACTGATCTATTTTAAATTGTACAATAGCTCAAAAACAGGACAGTATATTACTCCATACAGTGTTATGGCCACCACATTGTGCGCCATACAGAATAATGAGCCCCATATATTTCTCCATACCAAATAATTAGTCACATATAATGTTCCATACAGTATCTGATGAGCTCCACATAATGCTCCATATATAATGGGCCCCATTTGTAATACTCCAGTGTATAATATGCCCCTTAGATGCTGCTCCAGTGTCTGATCTGCCCCATTTACATTGCTTCAGTACATGATGGGCCTCATGGATTCATGGATGATGCTCCAGTGTATGATGGGTTCCAATAATGCTCCATATATAATGGGCCCCATTTGTAATGCTCCAGTGTATAATGTGCCCCTTAGATGCTGCTCCAGTGTCTGATCTGCCCCATTTACAATGCTCCAGTACATGATGGGCCTCATGGATGATGCTCCAGTGTCTGATCTGACCCATTTACATTGCTCCAGTACATGATGGGCATCATGGATTCATGGATGATGCTCGAGTGTATGATGGGCTCCAATAATGCTCCATATATAATGGGCCCCATTTGTAATGCTCCAGTGTATAATGTGCCCCTTAGATGCTGCTCCAGTGTCTGATCTGCCCCATTTACATTGCTACAGTACATGATGGGCCTCATGGATTCATGGATGATGCTCCAGTGTATGATGGGCTCCAATAATGCTCCATATATAATGGGCCCCATTTGTAATGCTCCAGTGTATAATGTGCCCCTTAGATGCTGCTTCAGTGTATGATCTGCCCCATTTACAATGGTCCAGTACATGATGGGCCTCATGGATAATGCTCCAGTGTATGATGGGCTCCAATAATGCTCCATATATAATGGGCCCCATTTGTAATGCTCCAGTGTATAATGGGCCCCTTGGATGCTGATCCAGTGTCTGACCTGCCCCATTTACATTGCTCCAGTACATGATGGGCCTCATGGATGATGCTCCAGTGTATGATGGGCTCCAATAATGCTCCATATATAATGGGCCCCATTTGTAATGCTCCAGTGTATAATGGGCCCCTTAGATGCTGATCCAGTGTCTGATCTGCCCCATTTACATTGCTCCAGTACATGATGGGCCTCATGGATGATGCTCCAGTGTATGATGGGCTCCAATAATGCTCCATATATAATGGGCTTCATTTGTAATGCTCCAGTGTATAATTTGCCCCTTAGATGCTACTCCAGTGTCTGATCTGCCCCATTTACAATGCTCCAGTACATGATGGGCCTCATGGATTATGCTCCAGTGTATCATGGGCCCTAATAATGCTCCATATATAATGGGCCCCATTTGTAATGCTCCAGTGCATAATGTGCCCCTTAGATGCTGCTGCAGTGTCTGATCTGCCCCATTTATGTTGCTCCAGTACTTGATGGGCCTCATGGATTCATGGATGATGTTCCAGTGTATGATGGGCTCCAATAATGCTCCATACATAATGGGCCCCATTTGTAATGCTCCAGTGTATAATGTGCCCCTTAGATGCTGCTCCAGTGTCTGATCTGCCCGATTTACATTGCTCCAGTACATGATGGGCCCTATTTTTAATTAACCCAGACATGGTATGTGAAAAGAGCTCCATGGAGTAATCTGAGGTGTGTGCTTCCACATTCTACACTTTTGGTGTGGGTGAAGGACACAAGGAAAGGGGTTGCTCCTGACCAGAAGCCTGCAGTTACGACTCAGTGCTTGCATTTTTTACAACTTCAGAAGAGGAGGCGATAGAGCTGGAGGCTGTTTCAGCAATGTAAGCCACAACCAGTTCCTGATACTCTGGCTTTAAAAGCAGTCTACCTACTCCCAGAAAAGGGAGCCTTACAGGCCTTCCAGAGCTACACCATGACGCTGGCTCAACACCTCCTGCCTTAACTGCTATTGTGTTTTTGGCACTACCAGCAGATGCACCACCACCACCACTATCAGTACACGGTGGCCCTCCACGCCCACATCCACGTCCTCTTCCACCATACTTCCTCATGTTTTTGAAAATGGACCCAAAATACCAGCAGATATATGGTACTGTATCAAAAGCGTACAGCTCTATACAGTCTATGGATAACAGTAAATCTCCGTACATATTTCATGAGGCATACACAGACGCTCACAGGCTCAGTATGCATTACCCAATAAAATAACAAGTTGAAAAAGGGTACAGTATCACCAGATACAAGGTATATATAGTATAGTGTAAACATTCTGATTCTCCGTATACATTTCAGGAGGCAGACACAAACGCTCTCAGGCCCAGTATGGATTACACAAGAATATGAAAAGCTGTAAATGGGTTATGTAACACAAGCGTACAGCTGTATACAGTGCTGGGGTAATCTTAAAGTTCCAAATATATTGCCGGAGTAACAGACAGACGTTTACAGGCTCATTATGGATTACACCAGAATCTAAATAGCTTAAAAGGTTACTGTATCAGAAGGGTTATACTGTATACAGTGTTGGGCAAATTTAAAATATCGGTATATATTTCCGTAGTCACCCTCAGACGCTCACTCAGTTTGGTTTTGACCATAATAAAAAATGTTGTAAAAAAGTTCCTGGATAACAAGATAGCAAGTATATATATTTTTAGGGTACAATTGAAATCTCCGTATAAATAGTCCCGTAGTCACTCTCAAACGCTTACACAGTATGGATTTGACTGTAATGCTAAATGTCAAGCAAAGGTACTGTATAACAATATACAAGCTGTATCGAGTATAGTGTAAAAATTTGTTTCTCCGATTCACCATATATATAAAAGGCGTAACCCACACATGCTCACTCACTATGGATGATGTAGGGAAGGTGGACTGACAGACAAACCAGCCTGTAGTGAGAAGCAGAGGTGTAGCCCAGTGTAGGTGTGAAACCGCTAAGATAAAGAGAAAAGGTGCAGTGTTTTAGCCCATTGCCCATTGGAGGGCAGTGGGGAATGTAGGAGTGGGACTGAATAACTGCCATTGGTCAGAGAAACTGTTAGGTGATGGTGGGTGGAGTTACCAGAACTGGAAGTATAAAAGGCTGAGGGAAGGTTCTGGAAGAGTCAGTCAGCGAAGGAAGTACAGTAAAGAGGAAGTTCTGCTGAGGAAATAGAGACAGTGGAGAGGCTCCAGAGAGGACTGACAGTTGAGGCGGTCACGGGGGGTGGCCCAGAGGACGGTAGCCGCAGACGAAGACGGCCTGGGGCTATCATACGGATGGTGTGCTCAGATTGGTGCAGCGCTGTGGTGGTTGGGCCTAGGCCAGCCACAGTGGAAGAGCCACAGAGGACACCACGATTATAGTTACAAAGGAAGTGAAGGTACCGGGGCCTGTGTACAGAGAAATGTGAAACGGCTGTGGTGAATTGCTGTTGTCGACAGAAAGATGGGCACTAAAAACGGACCTGTTCAACACAAACTCTGTCTCAGTCTCGTGTTTGTCTGCGGCAAGAAGAGGGTCCCCCCCACAGTTGTTTATCCTACAGATGATACCTTAATACAAATTTTTGAAACAAGGTACTGTATCAGCACATACCAGGTGTGTCCTGTCTAGGGTTAAATTTCCGTCTATACTTCCGGAGTCAGACACAGACACTCACAGGCTCACTATGTATTACACCAGAATTACAAAAGTAGAAAAAGGGAAAGGTACAGTATTTATAGCGTACACCAGTATACAATGTTGTGGTACTTTTAAATCTTCGTATATATTTCAATCTCAGTAAGCCAGTCCAGACTCTCTGCTACTGGAAACTACATGGATACAAGTATAGACGCAAAGTCGAGTGTTAGCAGAAATTTTCGAATTACTCATCGCGGGAAAACCTCCTGGTAGATGTTGCAGAGGCGATGCAGACCCTCAATTACTGTATCTGTGGAGAAAGCAAAAAAGGTTCTTTGTGAAGAAAGGATTGCTTTATCGCAGTAGCGAGGATCACATCACCGTTACTCGTATCCATCAAATTATGATCACAGGGAGAGATGTACCCATGGTCCTCACTGCCTATCATGATGTGTCTGGTCATTTTGGAGTGCAAAAGACAGAAGCCACAGGCCGTAGGGAATTCTATTGGATTGGCATGAGGGGAGACATTGAAAAATGGTGGCAGGAATGTCACACATCTGTGACTATCACAACTGTGAAAGGTGATTATAAACCACCACTGCATCTGCTTGTAAGTTGACGTCCATTTCAAATGGTAGCCATTGATCATCTGAAGGTAGAGGCCAGCAGGACAGGCCATAGCTACATCTTAATCATCATTGATCAATACACCAAATTTCTAGTGGCCTTCCCTGTGAAGCATTTAACTGCACAGACTACACAGCGGTGGAGCAGGGAGAGGTAAGTATTGCAACTTGCAAGTGCTGTGGCCATGACCAAGCAGGGGGGGCACAATCATGGTCGACGGTACTGGCACAGGGCCCCTCATAGTACGCTGGTGTGTCTGACGGCAAGTGGGCCCTCCCACCATCTGAGACACTGTATTGTACTATGACCCATCAGTGGGCCCATCCACCTGTTCAGAGCAACGGCACTTGCTCGGGTGCGCCAGGTCTTGACCCCAGCCATTGGGGGAGGGGTGGGCAGCCCAGTTAGGGAGGTTTAAAAATTGGCATTTGTAGATGTGTTGGCTGGACATTCAGCTGCTGCAAAGGGAGTAATTGGGCAAGTCCGAGGAAGAGGAGAAAAAAACCTAGGCACCTTTCTGGTAACCTATGTGTCATCAGGGGAAGGTGGAACAAAATCCTTTGAAACCCATGCATGGTTCATTTTAATGAAGGTTAGATCATTAAAATTTTGGGTCAACAGACAGGTCCTCTTTTCTGTCAGGATTGATCCAGCAGCACTGAAGACTCTTTCAGATAACACATTAGCAGCAGGGTAAGCGAGCTCCTGTAAGGCATATTGTGCCAATTCAAGCCAGGCGTCCAGTTTAGAGGGCCAATAGTCAAAGGGGAATGACCTGTGAGGGAGAACATCAATATGGGAGGAAAAGTAGTTTGTAACCATTATTGACAACTGCTAACTCCTGTCACTTTTAATCGATGCAGTATTAGCAGTCGTGTCAGGGTTACTTGAGAAATCATTCCACAACATGGTCATTAAACCCCTGTGTCCAGCGCCACATCTGCTCTGTGCACCACGAACACCTCTTCCATTGTGTCCACTATGGCTCGTGGGAGAACCAGCACCGCTGCTGTGTGCTGGGAAAGCCTCAAACAAACGGTTTACCAGAGTTGCTTGTTTGTTTGCCAATATTATCACTAGGTTCTCCTGTGGCATGATGTTGGGTAATGTGCCTTTGTAGCATGGATCGAGGATGCTGGCCAGCCAGTAGTCGTCATCATTCATCAATTTGGCAATGCGGGGGTCCCTTTTTAGAATCCGCAAGGCATAATCGCACATGTGGGCCAATGTTCCAGGTGTCAATGATGCACTGCCCGTGGTGGGTGGAGGAGCAGTTTCTGGCAAATCCACATCCCTACAGTCACGCACAAACACTGTCCCTGACCTTGGAAAGCCAAGAGATTGTACTGTATGAGGAGCGTCCAGCTGTGTAAGGTGTATTAAACAAATTAAATCAACGTATATATTATGTTAGTCACAGACGCTCTCACAGTATATATTGGACCATAATCCAACAAGCAGATATACGGAACTGTATCAGAAGTGTACAGCTGCATACGATTTTTGTGCAACTAACAATCTCCGTATATGTATTTACGGAGTGTCACACACACTCGCTGACTAGGTATAAAAGTGACTGTAATGTGAATGGCAGATATACAATACTGTTGGAGAATCAGACAGCTCTATACGATGTGTGTAAGGAAAATTGTCAAGCTCCGTGTATTTGTACTCTAAGGTGTAGGTCTGGAAAAACGGAAAAACTCCTTGTTTTTTTTTTCAGAGTCACACACAGGTAGCTTCTATTTGTCCGTGCTAGAAGGCGGTACACGGTAGTGTGTGAGGAGCGTACACCGCTGTACGGTGTGTGTATGTAAAATTGCCAAGCTCCGTGTATTTGTAAACGGACTGACACACGCTGTCTCTGTCTAGTTTAGACCATGATCAAACAGCAGATATGCGAAACTGTTTGGAAAAACAGACACGACTCTAAAGTGTAGGGCTGGAAAAACGGAAAAACTCCTCGTTTTTTTTCCAGAGTCACACACAGGTAGCTTCTATTTGTCCGTGCAAGAAGGTGGTACACGGTAGTGTGTGAGGAGCGTACACCGCTGTACGGTGTGTGTATGTAAACTTGTCAATCTCCGTGTATTTGTATACGGACTGACACACGCTGTCTCTGTCTAGTTTAGACCGCAATCAAACAGCAGATATACAAAACTGTTTGAAAAACAAACATGACTCTAAGGTGTAGGTCTGGAAAAATGGAAAAACTCCTGTTTTTTTTTTCCAGAGTCACACACAGGTAGCTTCTATTTGTCCGTGCTAAAAGGCGGTACACGGTAGTGTGTGAGGAGTGTACACCGCTGTACGGTGTGTTTATGTAAAATTGTCAAGCTCTGTGTATTTGTATACAGACTGACACATGCTGTCTCAGTCTAGTTTTGACTGTAATCAAACAGCAAATATACGAAACTGTTTGAAAAACGGACACAACTCTAAGGTGTAGGTGTCATGATCCATGCTGGAACATGACAGATAAAATGCACAAGTAACCTTTTTTTCCTGTGAGTGGTTTTGCTCAGGGTTGGTTTTGTCCCCTTGGCCAGTATGGTCATTGCACTTGTGCTGAGAGAAAGTTTTTGCACTGGTGTGTTTAGAGATAGTTTGCCCCCGTTGGTGGTTAGTGTAATTGCTCGGGAATCACTAACAGGTGTGTTTGCTCAATAAAGGTGTGTCAGTAGTGCTCACTCACGTTGGTGATATTATTATTATTGGTTCTCCTGCCAGCCTGGGTGATGGAGGGAGCTGAGGAGAGTCCAGGACAGCTCAGTCAGAGGCCTGGAGTGGCAGCTATGGTGTCAGTGAGGAGTTCGTGTAAAGCATGGTGGAGTGGCAGCTATGGTGTCAGTGAAGAAGTCTTGCAAAGCATGGTGGAGTGGCAGCTATGGTGTAGAGCTGCACTCAGTTTGCTGGACTCGGTTGCTGGACAGCTGCACACAGGTGCTGGACTCTGTTGCTACAAGGCAGCACTCGGTGCTGGACGCTGTTGCTGTAGAGGTGCACCCAGGTGTTGGACACGGTCGGAGGAAGATGCACTCAGGTGTTGGTCTCTGTTGCCAGGAGCAAGTGCATCAAAGCAAAGCTAAGTGTTTCCCTGTTTGTCACTTTTCCTCATGTTGGTGTTAGTGCAGCAGTGGGGCCAGTGCCTGCATCACCCAGCTCCCTAGTAAGGAATAGGTGTAGGGTGTTCTAGGGTGACAGGTATCCTGATTGGCGACAGGTGAGGAGCCTGTATAGGGAACGTTAGGAGTGTTAGGGACACTGACTCAGGGGAGTGCAGGAGGTCTCCACGTCCCCCGTTCCCTATCGCAGGGCCCACCATTGTTAGTCTGTTTCCCTTTCCCCTATGTCTTGTTGTTTTAGTTACCTGTTATGAATGAGTCACCGTAGGAGGCAAAAACAGAAATACTAGCACATTCCAGAAAACCAGAGAAGTTGGCAGATATCGGATTGCAGACCCCTGAACCTATCAACAACAACTAGCAGTAGCCGTAGGGGGGTTCTACGGGGCCCTAGACCCCTCAATCACAGCCAGAGAACTAAATAGCCTAAAGACAGAAAGGGAAATCTAAACTGCCCCAAAGCAGACCCCAAAGCAATAGGCAGCTCCCAACATATAATGACGGTGAAGCAAGATGAAAAAACACTAACACAGATAGAAAGATAGGCTGAGCAAATGATGGGGCCCAAGCCAACTAAATAGGACAGGATAGAAAAGCTGCTGTCTGCAATCCGCCAAAACCCTATCAAAACAAGATCCAACAGACTGATAGGGAAAAAAGCCCTGAAGACGCTAGGCTTCAAAAAGACTATATCAGTACTCAGGTATTTTCTGAAGACAGAGCAAAAAGGAATTCAGCTCACCCCAGCAGGGAATGGCAGAAATCCAGAAAAACAAGGCAAAACAAAACCAAAACACAAATGCAAAAAGCAGAGCAGAAAACTTAGCTTTTGAGGAGCAGGAATCAGACTGGTCTCCTAGTATCCCTCTGAGAAATCACCAGCAAGGCAGAAGGGTGTCAGCTGCCTTATATCCAGTCAGCAATTCCAGTCACCCAGTCATCATCATCCTGCTCAGGTGCTTGGTAATCAGCCTCACTACCTTCCTTCACCAGAAGAGGGAGTTCATCAGACCTCAATGGTGAAGGGGAAAATGAACTCACAACAGTACCTCCCCCTTGAGGAGGGGTCACCGAACCCTCATCCACGCCACCAGGGCGATCAGGGTGAGCCCGATGAAAGGCACGCACCAATCTTTTGGCATGAATATCAGAGGCAGAGACCCAGGAATTATCCTCCTGACCTTAACCCTTCCACTTAACCAAATGCTGGAGTCTCCGTCTAGCCAGACGGGAATCCAGTATCTTCTCTACCTCATATTCCATGTTACCTTCAACCAATACAGGGTCCGGAGGTGCCACCCCAGGAACAACTGGTTCAACAAGCCTCTTCAACAAGGACTTATGAAACACATTATGGATTTTAAATGTGACAGGAAGAGCCAAACGAAAAGAGACCGGATTAATAATCTCCAAAATCTTGTAAGGTCCAATAAATCTAGGATTAAACTTAGGAGAAGCCACCTTCATAGCGATATTTTTTGATGATAACCAAACCATATCACCAACCTTAAACTGGGGACCAATGGTCCTATGTCGGTTGGAAAACTGCTGGGGCTTTTCCTGGGAGAGATAACTTATCCACCACTTGGTCCCAGATATGGTGCATTCTCTCCACCACAGTGTCCACACCTGGGCAGGCAGAAGGCTCCACCTACCCTGAAGAAAATCGAGGATGAAACCCAAAGTTACAAAAAAAAGGTGACATCAAAGTGGCAGAACTTGCTCTATTATTTAAAGCAAATTCGGCCAAGGGCAAAAATGAAACCCAATTATCCTGATCAGCGGAAATAAAACATCTCAAATACGACTCCAAGGTCTGGTTTGTTCTCTCCATATATATGAACTTGGCACACACCCAAACGAATGTTGTTGCAAAATTGGTGATTTTAATAAAAGGCAGTACATACATAAACGTTTCGGTCTATGACCTTCATCAATGTACTGAAAAATTAAACAAAAATAACAGAATAAAAGAAAGTATTTACAATGGAAAGACATGGGTTTTTTTACAGAGAAAATTATATAATATGCTGAGACATCGGTCACATTATGGCACAAGATACAATGTAGTAATGAGGACACAATCACGGAGACAGGAAACCAACAGAGAGGATGCACATACCGTTAGAATGTACTGTGAGCACTTTGTGAATAGGTTTCAAGGAAAACCTGAAAAGAGGGGAGGAATGGAGCTGATAAGACAGCCATTCAAAATAGGTGAAGGTGAATATTATGAAGACTGATCATACCAATGCTGAAGGGAGGTAACTATCGCCGTCCTACTGTGAGAAAATATAGACCGCTTAGTGACTGGCAGCAATGTAAAGTCCATACTGACTACTAGTATGGACAAAAAAGGCAATCTTACCGTGCAATGCTACAGCGTGTGGATGCGGTATCCGCCGCAGATCCTATGGCGCTATGGTGTGGAGGAGGTGGCAGTGTTAAATAGCCCAAGAATATTGCTGCTTAGCCTATCAGACGCGCGCCACAGGAAGTGGGTGGGCGTGTGTATGACTGACGTCATACGGCGCTCCAGGCGCTGAGAGGAGGCGTGGGTGGGGGCGTGTCGGTCTGAGGCCCCGGAAGTGTGTCACAGCCTGTCAGGCTAGAGCGCTCTGTAGTGAGGAGGCATAGGTTACCGTGGTTACAGACGCAGCGTTAATAGCAGGAGTGCCAAGAGTGGTTGTTCAGTGATAGGTGGTGAAGATTCAACAAGAGTTCACAGTTGTGGGTTCTGTAATTGAAATAGAACATCATTAGTCCAAATATAATAGAATGACATCATGAAAATAATAATGAAAATAGAATTGGAGATGAAATACTAGCAAAATGTATACAGTAACCATAATATTGATATATCATAATAGAGACTGATGGTAAGGATACAGAACATTATGATTGGAGGAAAGCCTGTATATCATAATCTTTATTTAACCCCTTAGGTGCCAGGGTATCAAGTTCATGAATCCAGAAGGCCTCCCTTCTTTTTAAGATATTAATCCGGTTACCTCCTCTACGTGGCAAATGGATTTGCTCTATGACTTGAAATTTGAGCTGGGCAATAGAGTGACCAGCTGTGATGAAATGGAAAGGGATCGGAAGAAGCATATTCTTGCACCTGATGGTGGACTTGTGCTTTGATATGCGATCCCTAACGTGCTGTGTTGTCTCACCCACATATAAAAGGCCGCAAGGACATTTAATCAAATATATAACGAATGAGCTGTCACAAGTGTAGTATTCACGGATGTTATATTTCTTGCCTGTATGGGGGTGATAGAATATATTGCCTTTCTGTACGTTATTGCATTGCACACACTGTAAGCAAGGGAAGGTACCAAATTTGGGATTAGAAAGAAAGCGTTGATGTTTGGGGGGGCCAGGAGAGCCGATGTCGGCTTTAATTAGAATGTCACGCACATTGCGTGGTCTCCTAAAACAAGGTAGGAAGGGTTCCCTAAAAGCCTCTATCTGTGGGTGGGCTGTTGTTAAAAGATGCCAGTGACGCCTAATACTAGAATGTAAACGGTAAGCGAAAGGGTGATAGTCATGAACAAAGGCAATGCGATTCATAGCCTTTGGTTTACGGGGGGAAGGAGCATCCAAATTGTTCAAAGTGTCTGTGGGATAACCCCTCTCAAGAAATTTGGTACGCATTTCTGCCATACGTATTTTCTGAGTCTCTGTCTCTGACACTATTCTTTGCACCCTTTTGAACTGTGACTTAGGAATTGCATCTTTCATTTTGGTAGGGTGGAAGCTCGTATAGTGAAGGAGACTATTGCGGTCAGTCGGTTTTCTGTAGAGGTCAGTAGTTAAATGGCCTGTCTCATCTTTGATGACGAGTGTGTCCAAGAAGTTAATCTGTTTAAGATGATGTGTCATGGTGAAGCTTAGACCTGGCCAGGATGTCTGTAGCATGGAGAAAAAGGAATCTAATGTATCCAAGGATCCTCCCCAGATGCAAAAAATATCGTCGATGTATCTCTTCCACACTATAGCGTGAGTGCGGAAGAGGTCATCACGATAGATAATACGGTCCTCAAAGTGAGCCACATAACAATTTGCATAAGGGGGTGCAGCATTAGAGCCCATCGCGGTCCCCCTAGTCTGCAGGTAGTGTGTGTCCTCAAAAAGAAAGAAGTTTTTAGTTAGAATGATGGACAGTAGTTCGCAACACAAATCAATTTGTTCAGGGTGGAAATTGGACATTTCCAATAACCTCCGTACAGATTGGATTCCCTCAGTATGGGGAATGGACGTATAAAGATCTTTCACATCCAGTGTGACTAAGATAGCATCTATAGGAATATGGTCGAGGGTACGGATCACGTCCAGGAAGGCTCCTGTATCCAGTAGGAATGATGGTGTTAATTTAATGAGGGGTGTTAGAATTTTTTCCAAATACTTGGAAATAGGAGAAAAGATGGATTCTGTGGATGCCACGATAGGTCTACCGGGTGGGTTAGCAAGGTTTTTGTGTATCTTAGGTAGTATATAGAAGACCGGCATGATGGGGAATTGTTTGGTTAAGTACTCGCACGTTTTGCTGTCCAGAACTCCACATAATTTATATTTAATCAAGGTAGTCTGGATGAGCCCTTTAATTTCGTTAGTGGGATCCCTGTCGAGTGGTTTGTAAATTGATATATCATTTAATTGGCGATATACTTCGCCCAGGTACATACTCTTATCTAGAATAACAATAGCTCCCCCTTTATCTGCCGGTTTAATGATAAGATCCTTATCATCCTGTAAGCTTTTTAGGGCTTGTTGATCTAATGCAGTGAGATTGGGTGGAAAATGTAAACGTCTTTTATGGATGTCGTCTCGTAAATTCTGGAAAGTACTATCTATAAAAGAGATAAAAGTCTCCAATGCATATGAACCTGTGGGTGGCCTGAAGGTGCTTTTATTCCTGGGGCCCAAGTTATCCGAAGATATCAAAAGGGGATGAGAAGGGCCGGATGTATAATGTGTATCAGTGATGTTGGAAAAGTGCACCTTCAATCTCAATGACCTGTAAAACCTTTGTAGGTCCATGTCTAGATTAAATGTGTTATAGCTATAACTAGGGCAGAAGGAAAGGCCCTTTTGTAATACCCGGTGTTCAGCTATACTAATACTTTTTGAGGAGATATTAATTACCAGTGGGTCGTTACCTGTGAGCGAGTAATGCGACCAAGGTCCGTATTTCTGTGTATATCTCTTCCCCCTGCGGGTCCTCTTCTTTTTATCGTTCTGCGTCGTTGTCCTAAAAAATGGCTGGACGAGCCCTGTCTGTCGTGATCCGAACCAGAGGACGAGATGTCTGTAGTGGATCTGTAGTTGGACTGGGAGTTGAAGTTGCCGGAACTGTAGGATTCGCGCCATTTATAGACTCTGTTGCGTTCGTAGTCGTCCGTATCACGGGCAAATTTATTCCTTTTCCTTGTCTCAGTATCTCGCCGATGTTGTTCAATAGCCCCGTTGATCTTTGTCTTCAGATTGTTAAAGTCCTCAGTACTGATAGAAGATGAAAGCTGGGTTTCTATATTAGAGATTTCTTCTTTGCACTTGGCGATTCCTAGATGTAGATGCTCCAAAGTAAGAGTAATGAGATCAAATGAACATTTATTAATGATTTGTTCGAAACGAGAGCAGAAATCGCTAGATTCGCTGAAAAGAGTAGGACGCAGGGGAACGCGCAGTCCCCGGGGTATCCTCTGAACTTTAAGATATTCAGTGAGAGTGACACAGTGTAACTCCAGATTGGTGCACCGCCTAAGTGTCCTCTCCAAGTCACGACCTCTGGTCTCCTTGGGAGGAAGTCTGAGAAAATCACTAGGAAGAGTAGATTGTGCTATAATGTTGGATGTCTCTTCTGCATTATATGAAAATGTGAGGGATGACATCGCCCAGAAAAGGGTGTGCACAACGTAAGGGTTAACAGTATATGAACAGAGACCGTTGGCACAACCCTACAGATACCGGAATGGTGCACAAGTAGGATCCCAATCCGTGACTATCAATATATATGAACTTGGCACACACCCAAACGAATGTTGTTGCAAAATTGGTGATTTTAATAAAAGGCAGTACATACATAAACGTTTCGGTCTATGACCTTCATCAATGTACTGAAAAATTAAACAAAAATAACAGAATAAAAGAAAGTATTTACAATGGAAAGACATGGGTTTTTTTACAGAGAAAATTATATAATATGCTGAGACATCGGTCACATTATGGCACAAGATACAATGTAGTAATGAGGACACAATCACGGAGACAGGAAACCAACAGAGAGGATGCACATACCGTTAGAATGTACTGTGAGCACTTTGTGAATAGGTTTCAAGGAAAACCTGAAAAGAGGGGAGGAATGGAGCTGATAAGACAGCCATTCAAAATAGGTGAAGGTGAATATTATGAAGACTGATCATACCAATGCTGAAGGGAGGTAACTATCGCCGTCCTACTGTGAGAAAATATAGACCGCTTAGTGACTGGCAGCAATGTAAAGTCCATACTGACTACTAGTATGGACAAAAAAGGCAATCTTACCGTGCAATGCTACAGCGTGTGGATGCGGTATCCGCCGCAGATCCTATGGCGCTATGGTGTGGAGGAGGTGGCAGTGTTAAATAGCCCAAGAATATTGCTGCTTAGCCTATCAGACGCGCGCCACAGGAAGTGGGTGGGCGTGTGTATGACTGACGTCATACGGCGCTCTAGGCGCTGAGAGGAGGCGTGGGTGGGGGCGTGTCGGTCTGAGGCCCCGGAAGTGTGTCACAGCCTGTCAGGCTAGAGCGCTCTGTAGTGAGGAGGCATAGGTTACCGTGGTTACAGACGCAGCGTTAATAGCAGGAGTGCCAAGAGTGGTTGTTCAGTGATAGGTGGTGAAGATTCAACAAGAGTTCACAGTTGTGGGTTCTGTAATTGAAATAGAACATCATTAGTCCAAATATAATAGAATGACATCATGAAAATAATAATGAAAATAGAATTGGAGATGAAATACTAGCAAAATGTATACAGTAACCATAATATTGATATATCATAATAGAGACTGATGGTAAGGATACAGAACATTATGATTGGAGGAAAGCCTGTATATCATAATCTTTATTTAACCCCTTAGGTGCCAGGGTATCAAGTTCATGAATCCAGAAGGCCTCCCTTCTTTTTAAGATATTAATCCGGTTACCTCCTCTACGTGGCAAATGGATTTGCTCTATGACTTGAAATTTGAGCTGGGCAATAGAGTGACCAGCTGTGATGAAATGGAAAGGGATCGGAAGAAGCATATTCTTGCACCTGATGGTGGACTTGTGCTTTGATATGCGATCCCTAACGTGCTGTGTTGTCTCACCCACATATAAAAGGCCGCAAGGACATTTAATCAAATATATAACGAATGAGCTGTCACAAGTGTAGTATTCACGGATGTTATATTTCTTGCCTGTATGGGGGTGATAGAATATATTGCCTTTCTGTACGTTATTGCATTGCACACACTGTAAGCAAGGGAAGGTACCAAATTTGGGATTAGAAAGAAAGCGTTGATGTTTGGGGGGGCCAGGAGAGCCGATGTCGGCTTTAATTAGAATGTCACGCACATTGCGTGGTCTCCTAAAACAAGGTAGGAAGGGTTCCCTAAAAGCCTCTATCTGTGGGTGGGCTGTTGTTAAAAGATGCCAGTGACGCCTAATACTAGAATGTAAACGGTAAGCGAAAGGGTGATAGTCATGAACAAAGGCAATGCGATTCATAGCCTTTGGTTTACGGGGGGAAGGAGCATCCAAATTGTTCAAAGTGTCTGTGGGATAACCCCTCTCAAGAAATTTGGTACGCATTTCTGCCATACGTATTTTCTGAGTCTCTGTCTCTGACACTATTCTTTGCACCCTTTTGAACTGTGACTTAGGAATTGCATCTTTTGTTCTCTCCGTCTGCCCATTGGTCTGAGGGTGAAAAGCAGAGGAGAAGGACAACTGAATTCCCAGCTTGGAACAGAAAGTCCTCCAAAATCTAGACACAAACTGAACTCCTCTGTCAGATACAATGTTCTCAGGAATCCCGTGCAAGCGAACCACCTGTTGCAAAAACAGGGGCACCAACTCAGAGGAAGATATCAACTTAGGGAGTGGTACAAGATGAACCATCTTAGAGAACCTATCACAAATCACCCAAATAACAGTTATTCTCTGAGAGACAGGCATATCAGAGATGAAATCCATTGAAATATGGGTCCATGGCCTCCTGGGCACTGGCAAAGGCATCAACAACCCACTAGAGCGAGAACAAGGTTTAGACCGGGAGCAAGTCCCACAGGACTGCACAAAATTCCTGACATCACGAGACAAGGAGGGCCACCAAAAAGACCGACTCACCAGATCTCTAGTACCAAAAATACCTGGATGACCAGCCAATGCAGAGCAATGAACTTCAGACATCACTCTCTTCTTCCACTGGTCAGGAACATTCAACTTTCCACTGGGACAACGCTCAGGTTTGTCCTCCTGGAACTCTTCCAGAGCACGTCTCAAATCGGGCGAGATGGCAGAAAGAACTACCCCTTCGCCTAAGATGGTAGCAGGCTTGGTCACCACAGGAGAATCAGCAAAGAAGCTCCTAGAGAGAGCGTCAGCCTTGACATTCTTAGTGCCAGGAAGAAAAGAGACCACAAAATCAAAACGTGTAAAAAACAAGGCCCACCTTGCCTGTCTAGGGTTCAAGCATTTGGCCGACTCCAGGTAAATCAAATTCTTGTGGTCAGTGAGGACCACGACTTGATGTTTAGCTCCCTCCAACCAATGTCTCCACTCCTCAAATGCCCATTTCATGGCTAACAGTTCCCGATTTCCCACATCATAGTTACGTTCAGATGGAGAGAACTTTCGGGAAAAGAAAGCACAGGGATTCATTTTAGATGTTACAGGATCCTTTTGGGACAAAACAGCTCCTGCACCAATCTCAGAAGTGTCCACCTCTACCTGGAACGGTAGTGAGACATCAGGTTGCCGCAAAACTGGGGCAGAAGTGAATCTTCGCTTCAGCTCCTGAAAGGAAGAAACAGCCCTCGGAGACCAATTCAACACTTCAGCACCCTTCTTAGTCAGATCAGTCAATGGTTTGGAAAATACAAGAAAATTTTGCTATTAATTTCCGATAAAAATTAGCAAAACCCAAAAACTTCTGGGCTGAACCCAATCATAAATGGCCTGTACCTTGGCCGGGTCCATTTCAATAGTTGACGGAGACAAAATAAATCCCAAAAGTGAAATCCTCTGTACCCCAAAAAGGCATTTCGATCCTTTGACATACAGGGAATTCTCCCTCAAGACCCGGAACACAGTCCGAACATGTTCCACATGAGAATCCCAATCCTTGGAGAAGATCAAAATATCATCCAGATAGATAATCAAAATTTATCCACAAAGTCCCGGAAAATGTCGTTCATGAAGCACTGGAAGACAGAAGGGGCATTAGTGAGCCCAAAAGGCATCACCAGGTACTCAAAATGTCCCTCCGTAGTATTAAACGCCGTCTTCCATTCATCCCCATGCTTAATGCGGATAAGATTATACGCCCCCCTGAGGTCAAGCTTGGTAAACCAGCAAGCAACTTTAACTCTGGAGAATAGATCCGAAATCAGGGGTAACGGATACTGATATTTAATAGTAATTTTGTTGAGGGCACGATAATCAATACAAGGCCTTAATGAACCATCCTTTTTGGCCACGAAAAAAAACCCGGCA
Organism: Dendrobates tinctorius; assembly: GCF_039654945.1. NCBI lineage: Eukaryota > Metazoa > Chordata > Amphibia > Anura > Dendrobatidae > Dendrobates > Dendrobates tinctorius. The sequence goes on along the minus strand of NW_027361684.1, from coordinate 64,884,208 downwards.
CCTAAGGGTGAAGAGGATGGTCTAATATGACCCTTCTCCAATGCCTCCTTAATATAGGATCGCATAGCCTCGTGCTTGGGTACAGATAAATTGAAGAGCCAACCCTTGGGAAATTTACACCCCGGGCTCAGTTCAGTTGCACAGTCATAACTCCTATGAGGAGGCAAAGACACAGACTCATTCTCACTAAATACATCATAAAAGTCCGCCAAATAGTCAGGAACATCATGCGACTGAGGAGAGGTGGAAAAAACCGGAGCCTCTCTAAGGGCACACCGACAACCACAACTCACCACAGACACAGATTTCCAATCCAAAACTGGATTATGAATTTGCAACCAGGGAAACCCCAGAACAATGGTATCATGCAAATTATGCAACACCAAAAATCTGCAATTCTCTTGATGGTCTGGGGTGACCCGCATTACCACCTGGGCCCAAAACTGAGGTTTATTCTTCGCCAAAGGAGTAGCATCAATACCCCTCAAAGGGATAGGCTTCTGCAGAGGTGTCATAGGAAATCCACAACGTTTAGCAAAATCCAAGTCCATTAGGTTCAGGGCTGCTCCCGAATCCACAAAAGCCTTGGCGGAAAATGTGGACAGGGAGCAGATCAGAGTAATTGCCAGAAGAAACTTAGGTTGAACACCACCCACAGAAAACGTGTGTGCAAAACGTTTCTCTCGTTTAGGACAGACAGAAATAATATGCGAGGCATCTCCACAAAAAAACACAGCTTATTATGCCTTCTGAACTCCTGACGTTGCTCCCTGGACAAAACTCTATCACATTGCATAGGTTCAGACACTTGTTCAACAGGTGGCAACACCTCTCATGCAGTCCTGCCTTCACGTAAATGCCGATCAACCTGAATGGCTAATGACATAGAATCGTCAAGACCAGAGGGAACAGGAAATCCCACCATAGTATCTTTTACGGCTTCTGACAAACCCTTCCGAAAGAGAGCTGCCAAGGCATTATCATTCCAGGTAGTAAGGACCGACCACTTTCGGAATTTTTGACAGTACAATTCTGCAGAATCTCGACAATGGCTCAATGCCAACAGGGTCTTTTTAGCCTGACCAATAGCATTAGGTTCATCATACAACAACCCCAAGGCTTGAAAAAATGCGTTCACATTAGTCAGAATAGGATCATCTGGTTTCAAAGAAAACGCCCAATCCTGGGGATCGCCACGCAGCAAAGAGATGACAATTTTAACCTGCTGCGCGGAGCTCCCTGACGAGTTAGGCTTTAAGGCAAAAAATAATTTACAATTATTTTTAAAATTCAAAAATTTAGACCGATCCCCAAAAAACACATCAGGAGTAGGGATCTTTGTTTCAGCAGCATATGAATGAGCAAGGTAGGCGGAAATTCCCCGCACTTCCGCAGCGAGCTGCTCCACACGATCAGACAATTGCTTTATCTCTATTGAGAGAAAAAAAAATTCCCCCTACGGCCTCAGAGATATAGAGGAAAAAATATACACACTTTTCATATGCTTCGTCCCAAATAAAATGGCATAGTGAGTGGCATAAATGTAGTGGAGGCTGTTGTGAGTTCATTTTCCCCTTCACTACTGAGGCCCGAGGAACTCCCTCTTCTGGTAAAGAAAGGTAGTGAGCCTGATTATCAAACACCTGAGTCTGATGATGATGACTGGCTGAGTGGAGTTACTGACTGAATATAAGGCTGCCGACGCCCTTCTGCCCTGCGGGTGATTTCTCTGTGGGATCCTTGGAGACCAGTCTGAATTCCTGCTCCTCTAAAGCTAAGTTTACTGCTCGGCCTTTTGCATTTGTGCTTAGACTTTGTTTTGCTTTGTTTTTCTGGATTTCTGCCATTGCCTGCTGGGGTGTGCTGAATTCCTTTAGCTCTGTCTTCTGAAAATACCTGAGTGCTGATTTAGTTTTTGAAGCCTAGCTGCTTCAGGGTCTTTTTCATATCAGCTTGTTGGCTTTTGTCTTTGATAGGGTTTTGGCAGATTGCAGACAGCAACCTTCCTTTCCTGTTCTGTTTAGCTAGCTTGGGCCCCATCGTTTGCTCAGCCTATCTTTCTATCTGTGTGAGTGTTTTTTCATCTTGCTTCACCGTCATTATATGTTGGGGGCTGCCTTTTGCTTTGGGGTCTGCTCTGGGGCAGTTTAGATTTCCTTTTCTGTCTTTAGGCTATTTAGCGCTCCGGCTGTGATCGAGGGGTCTAGGGCATCGTAGGAACCCCCCACGGCTACTGCTAGTTGTGTTGATAGGTTCAGGGGTCTGCAATCTGATAGTTGCCAACTTCTCTGGTTTTCTGGACGTAGATTCTATTTTTGTGTCTGCCTCCTACGGTGACTCAATCATAACAGGAGGCTTTATCAGAAGTGCTGTTGCAAAGATGGAAAAATATTCAGAATTGAGAGTCCTCAGTGGTTGATACCTTTCCTGTTGCAAAGATGCACATTTTCACTTTCGTTCACCATTTTGAGTGTCACTTTCAGAGTGTTGAGTTTTGTTAACACAGTCTTAGTAAACAGTTAGACTACATGCAGGCACAGAAGGTAAATCCTGTTCGTGACGCCATTTTAATTGTCACACCGATTTGTGGGATGCAGGCCTAGTATCTTGGAGGGTGGTTCAGTCACGGTGACTCCGTTGGCTGTAACAATCCCTAGGTTAGGTGGCAATTATAAAAGGGGGAGTGAGGGTTATGTTGAAGCCTGCAAGATATGAGGCCGCGGAGAAAAGAATCATACACCGGAGGATCCGTGCAAACTTGAAAGATGAATTTTACTGAAGGCTTGAAACAATTCTTATGTTTTTCCATAAAAAAGTCATGGATAACAGATACAATTTTCCTTAAGCATTGTGTTAGTCAAAGCTTTTTCTCGGTCCCGGCCTTGGGAGGATGGCAGTAACTTTTCATATAACTAACTGTGCTGCGTGAAGGGGGAGGTTTAGCTGACCTTAATTGGATCGGAGTATCCGGATAATCTGCTGCGCAGCTCTGCAGCTCCTTCGCTTGTCTCAGCACTTTGTTGCTGTAGACGCGGGGCACGCCAAGAAAAAGGTGCTTTTTTATTAACCGCTTGTCCTAGACGAGGAGCCTCAATTTCCTACCTCCTCTCACCACCAAAACCGCATGTAAACTGACATTTTCAGTCTCCCTCACACCTCCAACTGCCACTTATTTTCCAGAAAAACAAGTTGTAATGCTAAACTAAGGCAGAAGAGGGCAGCATAGTACTACAAGTTGTAATACCAAAACAAGGCAGAGGAGGGCAGCATAATAAATAATTTACCTTCTCCCAAGGCAAAACAGAAAACCGTTGACACAAATACAATCATATATTAGTAATGTTTTTTCTGGTCACTACATATATACCTGTCCTGACTTGTGCTGTACATGTGCGATAGGTGTCAGGAATAAATTAATTAACCAATATGATAAAATTCATAAAGTGAAAAAGCACTGAAGTGCTGGGTTTATGCTTTTTCAGTTGCTGGAACTTTGCAAATAATGCCATAATAAGAGTTCAAGAGGTCATATCTACCCCCAAAATTGTATTGTGAAAGCACCACTCCAGCGTTTTTTTATTGCACCCAGTAGTGCTTCCAATCTAAGTTCCCAGCCCCCTGTCTTCACTTTATATCGCCATTGCTCCCATCAGTCTCCAACAGTTTGTGACCTGACAGAGCTCTCCAGTATTTGCTGGAGCAAGCCCAAGGTCACTTTTCAAGGTAAGTATATGAGAGCCTCATTCTGGTCCTCATAGACTTACATTGAGAGCTTGTGACCGTTACTTCTGACTTCCCGCCAGCCAGAAATTGCAGTCACAACATGGCGCTGTGGGACTGGAGTTGCACCGATAAAAAATGAAGACAGTCAAGTATATTTCTATGGTCACAGACCTTAGATTAGTAGCTGCTAGAGCTGAGCGAATATCTTCGGTTCCACGCTTCTTTGGCAAGCTATAGCACTTGACGAATAAGTAATAGCGGGAACCTGGCTTCCTGGATCGTGCTGGCTGAACAGCTGATCACCGCCGCTGCTGCATGTGTCGCAGCTGTGTAAATGTCACAGCACATGCATGGAAAGCCCAACAAACAGGTTCTCCATGCATGTGCTGTGGGCAACCGAAGTTATTCACTCAACTCTAGTAGCAACACTTCAGCATTGAACCCCCCCACTGGTGTGGTGCTTTAAAAATATCAGCTTGCCACATAAAAAAACAACCATGCACACAACTCTATTGACTTATGAAAACAATTTTATTTTTTATACATTTTAGAATTCTTTTTTACCATTTACCGTAAGAAAAAAAATAATGCTTTGCAAGTTTGGTATCATACTGACTTGTAGACTCATACTGTCAGGTCATTTTAGAACACCAACAATGATGTAAAAATAAAGTCCAAAACACAGTGGTGAAATTGTGTTTTTTGTTTCCGATTTTCCAACACAAATTTATGGGCAAAATTGAAAAGGCAGGTGCGAGCAAGGCGACCTACAAACCTGGATCAGTTACATCAATTTTGTCAGGAGGAATGGGCCCAAATTCCGACCAACTATTGTGAGTAGCTTGTGGAAGGATATCCCAAAATGTTTGACCCAAGTCATTCAGATTAAGGGCAATGGTACCCAATACTAATGAAATGTATGTAAACTTTAGACTTCTCTCTCATTATTCTGGCATTCGGCAAATATTAATAACTAGCTGAAGAGCCCGGCACTGCCCGGGCATAGTAACTAACTGTGGTTAGTTATAACAAATTATAATTATCCTCCATCCCATAGTCCCGTGCCCATATGCCCATAATACATATCCTCCATCCCATAGTCCCGTGCCCATTTACCCATCATACATATCCACCGTCCCATAGGCTCGTGCCCATATACCCATCATACATATCCTTCATCCCATAGTCGAGTGCCCATATACCCATCATACATATCCTCCATCCCATAGTCGAGTGCCCATATACCCATCACACATCCTCCATCCCATAGTCCCGTGCCATATACCCATCATACATATCCGCCATTCCATAGTCAAGTGCCCATATACCCGTCATACATATCCTCCATCCCATAGTCCAGTGCCCATATACCCATCACACATCCTCCATCCTATAGTCCCGTTCCCATATACCTATCACACATATCCGCCATCCCATAGTCCCGTGCCCATATGCCCGTCATACATATCCTCCATCCCATAGTCCAGTGCCCATATACCCATCACACATCCTCCATCCCATAGTCAACCATTATGACATCATAATGAGTGGCAGGGCTTGCAACCTATGATGACATCAGCATCGCCATGGCAACCATTATGATATCATAATGAGGGGCGGGGCTTGATACACACACACTTTTTCCCCATTATGTAGATAGGGGCAAAATTGGTGAATTGGAACGCGTGGGGTTAAAATTTCGCCTCACAACATAGCCTAGGACACACTCGGGGTCCAGACGTGTGACTGCCAAATTTTGTGGCTGTAGCTGTGACGGTGAGGATGCCAATCCCAGACATACACACACACACATACATACATACACACCCACATTGAGCTTTATATATTAGACTAGCTGAAGAGCCCGGCGCTACCAGGGCATAGTAACTAACTGTGGTTAGTTATAACAAATTATAATTATCCTCCATCCCATAGTCCCGTGCCCATATACCCATAATACATATCCTCCATCCCATAGTCCAGTGCCCATATACCCATCATACATATCCTCCATCCCATAGTAGATTGCCCATATACCCATCACACATCCTCCATCCCATAGTCCCGTGCCCATATACCCATCATACATATCCTCCATCCCATACTCACGTGCCCATATACCCGTCATACATATCCGCCATCCCATAGTCCCGTGCCCATATACCCGTCATACATATCCTACATCCCATAGTCCCGTGCCCATATACCCATCACACATCCTCCATCCCATAGACCCGTGCCCATATACCCATCATACATATCCTCCATCCCATAGTCCAGTGCCCATATACCCATCACTAGTGTTGAGCATTCCGATACCGCAAGTATCGGGTATCGGCCGATATTAGCGGTATCGGAATTCCGATACTTAATTCCGATACTTTTGTCATATCGGATTCCGGAATCGGAATCGGAATAGGAAGTTCCCATCATGCTATGAGCCTGCTTGCTTTGATTAAGCCAATGGGAATCCTCCGAAGTGTGGGCACATCCTGTTAGGCATGTAGGCATGTTAACTATTGGCATGGCTGTGATTGGCTGCCGAAATGATGTCATGATGCACTATAAAAGCCACCGCAGCCGCCATTTCTGGTCACTCTGCTGTGAATTCAGTTAGGGACAGGCTGCTGTAGAAGACTGTGAGGGACAGTTAGAAATAGCGATTCCACCAAACATCTAGTGCTTTACCCAGGCTACATAAACCACCACTGTAGCCTTCTTTGCCCTAGCAGCAGTGTTCACAGCTGTCTGCAAGGGCTGTGTGAGTGCAGCTCACGCTGTGGAGTGGGTCCTGCAGCCACGTCAGGCTGTAGGCCACCCAGTGTGATCACTGCTGCCTCATACATCTTTTCTTTTTTGAGCTGCATTTTTTACATAATTTCAATCTAGTGTGCTTCCATCCGTATCCATATACGTTGGTTGCAAACACTAGTAGTAGACAGCGGAGCCTTTCTGCAGCCTTTCAGTGCTAGTGTCCACTTTGCTGCACTGTTCACGGCTGTCTGAGAGGTCTCTGACTGTGTGTGAGTGCAGCTCACGCTGAGTAGTGTGTCCTGCAGCTACGTCTGGCTGTAGGACGCTCAGCGTGCGTCAGTGCCTCACACATATTTTTATTTGAGTGCAGCTCATTTTTTCTTCTATTAGTGTGCATCCATCCGTCTCCATCTACGGTGGTTGCAAACACTATAAAGGAGTACACAGCGGAGCCTTTCTGCAGCCTGTCAGTGCCAGTGCCCACTTAGCTGCACTGTTGACGGCTGTCTGAGAGGCCTCTGACTGTGTGTGAGTGCAGCTCACGCTGAGTAGAGTGTCCTGCAGCTACGTCTGGTTGTAGGACGCTCAACGTGCGTCACTGCCTCACACATATTTGTCTTTGAGTGCAGCTCATTTTTTCTTCTCCTATTAGTGTGCATCCATCCGTATCCATCAACATTGGTTGGTTGCAAACACTATATAGGAGTAGATAGAGGAGCCTTTTTTTCTGGCTTGTGCCCTGCCAGCGCAGCCAGATTAGTATTACCCAATTTTTTTGGAGCCTCATCTTTTGCATTGTAGGTTACCTGCCTGCATTGTAATAGCTCCAAAAAGTTGGTGATACTATCAGTTTCAATTCTTTGTTCACATACTTTGAGTTTGTTTCCAACAAAGAAACCACAAAAAAAGTTCACCAAACACTACATTTTGAACTTGTGTAGGCCACATCAGCTCCTATTAAAGTCTAGTCCACACACACACACACACTTCATAAAATTAGTGTTTCTTGTACCTGTAACCAGCTGTTCAGGAATAAGCACACTAAGGCCCCCCTTTGTACTTTTTTGCCTATCTTAAGCAGTCTTGCAAGATGAAGAAGGCAGGGAGTAAGGCGCGTGGGCGTGGGCGTGGGCGTGGAGTTTCAGCAGGGAGAGGACGTGGGGATTCTGCAGGGAGAGGACGTGGGGATTCTACAGGTAGAGGACGTGGGGATTCTGGGCCTGCTGCGGGCACCAGTGGATCAGCATCCCCCAGTTTTAGCAGGCAACAGTCCTTTATGCGCAGCTTTGTAGGACCTCAACGTACCCCACTGCTGCGGGAGGAACAAATTGAAGCCGTTGTCGGATGGATGGCAGCTAACGCATCGACTTCAATTACTTCCGCATCCTCTCAGGGTCAGAGCACCGAAGAGCAACCATCTGTCTCTTCACCACCTGCCAAAGTGCCCAGGCAGTCAGAGAGACATGGACAGGAGCCATCACAGTCTCTACTTCTGTTCTCGGAATCTGTTGGCTTGGAAAGAGGGGGCCAGCCAAGCAGCATTCCTGAATGTGAAGAAGAGGGAGTATGCAGTGATGCGCAACTTCTTTGTCCCTCTGAATCTGAAGAGGCGAGTGGGCCAGTGCCTATGGTCAGCACACCTCAGTACGCATCAGATGATGACGAGACTCAGTTGCCACTTTCTGGTGCGTACGGTGCTGGCGAGACAACCCCGGAGAAGCAGCTGTTTGAAGAGGGGAGGGAAGATGATGAGGTCCTTGACCCATCATGGCGTGAGCAACGGGAAGGTGGTGGGAGCAGCTCGGAGGAAGAGATTCCCCTACCGGCCAAAACAGGAGGCAGAGGGAGGGGGAAGACTTGGTTGTCTGTACCCTCCACTTCGGCACCCGTTAGGAGCATTCCTCCTTCCAAAGGCAAACCGGGCGCTCACAAGAGTTGCAGTGCGTGGTCCTTTTTTGACACAGTTGCAGATGACATTTGCTTTGTCAAATGCAAGCTGTGTCATCAGAGAGTCAAAAGAGGGAGAAATGTCAGCAACCTCAATACCACAAATATGTGGAAACATGTGCGCACCAAGCACGAGTTGGAGTTGCAGAGACACCCTGAAGACGTAGGCCAACGTACAGCACCACCTACCACCTCTTCAGTTCGTGTTGGGCCCTCTTCCTCCAGCTCACACACTGCTGGTTCGGCTTCCTCACAGGATCGCCAAGGAAGAACCTCTGCCACTGTTGTCCGGAGACCCTGTCAGATTACACCCATAGCAGCACGTTCCCATCCATCACAGCCATCGGTAGCACAGGCATGGGATAAAAGGCGCCCTTACTCGGCAAACCATCCCCGAGCACAGTCTCTGAATGCTGGCATTGCCAAACTTCTGGCAGTTGAAATGCTGTCATTCAGGCTGGTGGACACTGACACCTTCCGGGACTTAATGGCATTGGCAGTCCCCCAATACAACGTGCCCAGCCGCTTTTATTTCAGCAGGCGAGCCGTCCCTGCCCTGCAGAAACATGTTGAGGGCAAAATAAAACATGCGCTACTAAACGCCGTTAGTAGCAAGGTCCACCTGACCACCGATGCGTGGACCAGTAACCATGGACAGGGACGATACCTTTCCCTCACTGCCCACTGGGTCAATGTTGTGGAGCCGGGTACGGATCTGGAGAGTGGAGCTGTACATGTTCTTCCAACGCCACGGATTGCACGACTCCAGTCTGTACACATAGACTCCTCCTCCTACTCAAGTTCCTCAGAAACAGCAGAGCAGGAGCCTGTTACGACCGATATGAGCACAGCCGTGGCCAAACGTCAACAGGCTGTACTCAAATTAATTTCTTTGGGGAATCGAAGCCACACAGCGCAGGAGCTCTGGAATGCTATCAAGCTGGAGAGCGATGTGTGGTTTGGGCCAGCGAATCTCCAGCCGGGCTTGGTAGTGTGTGACAATGGCCGAAATCTGGTGGCAGCTCTTGGCCTAGGCAACCTCACACACATCCCATGTCTGGCACATGTTCTTAACTTGGTCGTGCAGAGCTTTCTGAGGGACTATCCGGATCTTGCTGCTCTGTTGCACAAGGTCCGCATAGAGTGCGCTCACTTGCGACGTTCCAGCACAGCAAGATCGCGCCTCGCTGCTCTGCAGCGACGATTTGGCCTTCCGGAACATCGCATCATATGTGACCTACCCACCCGGTGGAATTCAACGTTACATATGTTGGAGCGGTTGTGTGAGCAGCAGGCAGCAGTCATGGAGTACCAGCTGCATCAGGCGCAAACAAGTCGCACTGTGCGCCGTTCACACTTCAGCACCATTGAGTGGGCCTCTATGAAGGACATCTGCCTCGTTTTGCGTGCCTTCGATGAATCCACGCGGATGGCGAGTGCAGATGATGCACTAGTCAGCATGACTGTCCCCCTTATCTGCCTGCTTCAACAAACACTGCAAGCACTAAGGGATGAGGTTTCAGAAGAGGTGGAGGATTAGGAGTCCCAAATGCCATCTGCTTCTGGACAGTCTGCGCTACGTGTTTCCTCACAAAGGCCTAGGCAGGGGACACTTTGTGAGGAGGATGAGGAGGAGTCGATGGAGGAGGAAGACATCTCTCCAGAGGAGGGAGGTACACAAACCTCTACTCAGTATGTACAGCGAGGGTGGGGTGATGCAGAGCAGGCCGAGGTCACGCCTCAAACAGGGGACAGCGGTTCTTTGGCAGTTGGGAGTCTGCAGCACATGGTTGATTTCATGCTGCAGTGCCTGAGAAACGACCGCCGCATCGCCCACATTCTCGTCTCGGCTGATTATTGGGTGTACACCCTCCTAGATCCTCGCTACCGGGACAGCGTACAAAGGCTCATACCAACGTTGAACCGGGAGCGTAAAATGCGGGAGTACGAAGAGTCACTGGTGCAGTCCATAATGTTTTCCATTCCACCCGACAGCATTGTTGCTAGTGCTTTACAAAGCAGCTCTGTGCGTCGAGGCAGTGGAGGAAACTCTGCACAAAGAGGGAGCAGAGGCAGCGCCGCAGCACAAGGCAAGACCACTATGGCCCAAATGTGGCAAAGTTTTGTGTGTCCACCACAATTGTCTACACCATCAGCGACGCCTCGAGTCAGCAGGAGGCAACGCTTCCGTCAGATGGTGTCAGACTACATGTCTTGCCCTGTCGCTGTACTCCCAGATGGCTCTTCCCCCTTCAAGTTTTGGGTCTCTAAGCTGGATACATGGCCAGAGCTTAGCCAGTATGCATTGGAGGTGCTGGCTTGCCCTGCTGCCAGTGTATTATCGGAACGTGTCTTTAGTGCCGCAGGTGGTGTACTAACAGACCGTCGCACGCGACTATCTTCCGATAATGTTGACCGGCTGACTTTTCTGAAAATGAACAAGGCCTGGATCTCCAAAGACTTGCCATTCCTCTTACAGACTAAATTAGTGGTTGGCAACTGTATCCAGGTCTGCTGGTGTGTTCATTTTTCTACCACCTGAACTATAATCCCTTTGCTTCAACACAGCCAGTTGTCGCTCAGATGTGTCGTCTGCACAGAGAAACACACTAGCTCCTGTGTTAGTGGGGTTCAGTAATGCCAGCTGATCCCCTGCTGTGTGGACGGCAAAGTCACCAGCTCCATCAACATTCAAACCACTACTGATTTTTAACCGTGCCCAACTTAGGTCTCTGGCTCCACTGTCTCTACTATTTCCCCTGACCTCCAACCCCGCCATCTACATCTCTGAAGTGGCGTCAGCACAATCTACACTTGTTCCTGTGTTCCTGTGGCTCAGTCCCATCAGTTTATCCCCTGATGTGTGTCCGGCAAGGTCTCCTGCTCTGTCCACATTCCCATAACCAGTAGTGGGAATGAGGACAGAGCTGGCGAACTTGCCGGACAAACATCAGGGGATCAACTGACGGGACTGAGCACCAGTAACACAGGAAAAAGTGTAGATTGTGCTGACGCCACTTCAGAGATGTAGCTGGCGGGGTTGGAGGCCAGGGTAAATAGTAGAGACAGTGGAGCCAGAGGCCTAAGTGGAGCATGGTTAGAATCAGTAGTAGTCCACAACCTCCATAAAAACCGCTGCCCATTGGCCTCTGCATGCGGCATGCGTAATCCTGGGCTCCAACAGCTTCAGTTGGTGTTCAGAAGTGTCGTCTCCACAGAGCCAAACACATTCGTTAGAGTGTTAGTGGGGTTCAGCACTGCCAGCTGTTCCCTTGCTGTGGAGATGGCAAGTCTCCTGCTGCCTTCACCTGCCAAAATCCAGTAGGCCCCAGCCTGCTCCTCGCCTAATCCTGGGCTCCAACAGCGTCAGTTGGTGTTCAGAAGTGTCGTCTCCACAGAGCTAAACACCTTCGTTAGAGTGTTAGTGGGGTTCAGCACTGCCAGCTGTTCCCCTGCTGTGGAGATGGCAAGTCTCCTGCTGCCTTCACCTGCCAAAATCCAGTAGGCCCCAGCCTGCTCCTCGCCTAATCCTGGGCTCCAACAGCGTCAGTTGGTGTTCAGAAGTGTCGTCTCCACAGAGCCAAACACCTTCGTTCAAGTGTTAGTGGGGTTCAGCACTGCCAGCTGTTCCCCTGCTGTGGAGATGGCAAGTCTCCTGCTGCCTTCACCTGCCAAAATCCAGTAGGCCCCAGCCTGCTCCTCGCCTAATCCTGGGCTCCAACAGCGTCAGTTGGTGTTCAGAAGTGTCGTCTCCACAGAGCCAAACACCTTCGTTAGAGTGTTAGTGGGGTTCAGCACTGCCAGCTGTTCCCCTGCTGTGGAGATGGCAAGTCTCCTGCTGCCTTCACCTGCCAAAATCCAGTAGGCCCCAGCCTGCTCCTCGCCTAATCCTGGGCTCCAACAGCGTCAGTTGGTGTTCAGAAGTGTCGTCTCCACAGAGCCAAACACCTTCGTTAGAGTGTTAGTGGGGTTCAGCACTGCCAGCTGTTCCCCTGCTGTGGAGATGGCAAGTCTCCTGCTGCCTTCACCTGCCAAAATCCAGTAGGCCCCAGCCTGCTCCTCGCCTAATCCTGGGCTCCAACAGCGTCAGTTGGTGTTCAGAAGTGTCGTCTCCACAGAGCCAAACACATTCGTTAGAGTGTTAGTGGGGTTCAGCACTGCCAGCTGTTCCCCTGCTGTGGAGATGGCAAGTCTCCTGCTGCCTTCACCTGCCAAAATCCAGTAGGCCCCAGCCTGCTCCTCGCCTAATCCTGGGCTCCAACAGCGTCAGTTGGTGTTCAGAAGTGTCGTCTCCACAGAGCCAAACACCTTCGTTAGAGTGTTAGTGGGGTTCAGCACTGCCAGCTGTTCCCCTGCTGTGGAGATGGCAAGTCTCCTGCTGCCTTCACCTGCCAAAATCCAGTAGGCCCCAGCCTGCTCCTCGCCTAATCCTGGGCTCCAACAGCGTCAGTTGGTGTTCAGAAGTGTCGTCTCCACAGAGCCAAACACATTCGTTAGAGTGTTAGTGGGGTTCAGCACTGCCAGCTGTTCCCCTGCTGTGGAGATGGCAAGTCTCCTGCTGCCTTCACCTGCCAAAATCCAGTAGGCCCCAGCCTGCTCCTCGCCTAATCCTGGGCTCCAACAGCGTCAGTTGGTGTTCAGAAGTGTCGTCTCCACAGAGCCAAACACCTTCGTTAGAGTGTTAGTGGGGTTCAGCACTGCCAGCTGTTCCCCTGCTGTGGAGATGGCAAGTCTCCTGCTGCCTTCACCTGCCAAAATCCAGTAGGCCCCAGCCTGCTCCTCGCCTAATCCTGGGCTCCAACAGCGTCAGTTGGTGTTCAGAAGTGTCGTCTCCACAGAGCCAAACACCTTCGTTAGAGTGTTAGTGGGGTTCAGCACTGCCAGCTGTTCCCCTGCTGTGGAGATGGCAAGTCTCCTGCTGCCTTCACCTGCCAAAATCCAGTAGGCCCCAGCCTGCTCCTCGCCTAATCCTGGGCTCCAACAGCGTCAGTTGGTGTTCAGAAGTGTCGTCTCCACAGAGCCAAACACATTCGTTCAAGTGTTAGTGGGGTTCATCATTGCCAGCTGATCCCCTGCTGTGGAGATGGCAGTCTCTCCTGCTGTCTCCGCATTACAAAGACAGTAGGCCTCTGCCTACACCCTCCTATTTCCTGGGCTTCAACACAGCCAGTTGTAGTTCGGAAGTGCCGTCCACACGGAAAGAGATACTTGCTCCCGTGTCTCAGTGGGGTTCAGTAATGTCAGCTGATCCCCTGCTGTGTGGATGGCAGTCTCTTCTGCTGTCACCTCATTCAAAATACAGTAGGCCTCTGCCTATACCCTCCTATTTCCTGGGCTTCAACACAGCCAGTTGTAGTTCGGAAGTGCCGTCCACACGGAAAGAGATACTTGCTCCCGTGTCTCAGTGGGGTTCAGTAACGTCAGCTGATCCCCTGCTGTGTGGATGGCAGTCTCTCCTGCTGTAAACTCATTCAAAATACAGTAGGCCTCTGCCTACACCCTCCTATTTCCTGGGCTTCAACACAGCCAGTTGTAGTTCGGAAGTGCCGTCCACACGGAAAGAGATACTTGCTCCCGTGTCTCAGTGGGGTTCAGTAACGTCAGCTGATCCCCTGCTGTGTGGATGGCAGTCTCTCCTGCTGTAAACTCATTCAAAATACAGTAGGCCTCTGCCTACACCCTCCTATTTCCTGGGCTTCAACACAGCCAGTTGTAGTTCGGAAGTGCCGTCCACACGGAAAGAGATACTTGCTCCCGTGTCTCAGTGGGGTTCAGTAACGTCAGCTGATCCCCTGCTGTGTGGATGGCAGTCTCTCCTGCTGTAAACTCATTCAAAATACAGTAGGCCTCTGCCTACACCCTCCTATTTCCTGTGACTGTGTGATTTGGTAACTGCGGCCAGCTTGCGGCATGCCAACTTTGCTTTTCAGGGGTAACTTCTGATACCCCTCCGGGTTCCAGCACCGTCAGCTGGTTCTCATCAGAGCCTTTGGCCTAGGTGCCTCCATCTCGGTATCCGAGTTCCGGCAACGTCTGCTGGTCCTTGGTAGTGCTTTGTAGCACAGGTACCAGGGGAAGAGTCTTGAGGAGATCATTTGCATATTCCCAGTGCCTTCTGGGATAAGTGAAGAGTCTCCGCGAGCTCAACGATCACTGGGTTTTGGCCGTTGCAGCTGAAAAGAGGAAATCGGAGAAACCAGGGGAAGAGTCTTGAGGAGATCATTTGCATATTCCCAGTGCCTTCTGGGATAAGTGAAGAGTCTCCGCGAGCTCAACGATCACTGGGTTTTGGCCGTTGCAGCTGAAAAGAGGAAATCGGAGAAACCAGGGGAAGAGTCTTGAGGAGATCATTTGCATATTCCCAGTGCCTTCTGGGATAAGTGAAGAGTCTCCGCGAGCTCAACGATCACTGGGTTTTGGCCGTTACAGCTGAAAAGAGGAAATCGGAGAAACCAGGGGAAGAGTCTTGAGGAGATCATTTGCATATTCCCAGTGCCTTCTGGGATAAGTGAAGAGTCTCCGCGAGCTCAACGATCACTGGGTTTTGGCCGTTGCAGCTGAAAAGAGGAAATCGGAGAAACCAGGGGAAGAGTCTTGAGGAGATCATTTGCATATTCCCAGTGCCTTCTGGGATAAGTGAAGAGTCTCCGCGAGCTCAACGATCACTGGGTTTTGGCCGTTGCAGCTGAAAAGAGGAAATCGGAGAATTTTGGCTCATCTTTCATCTTTTTAAGAAATCTCAAGATGGAAGAGGCCAGGAGCCATTTGGTGAGCTGCATTTCTTGCTACATGTTCACAGATTTACCAGTGGAAAAGCCAAACTTCACATGCCACAAATGCAAGCTTGTGACCCTGTTGGAGGAAAAGTTGCAAAATCTCGAAGAGAGGTTAGCTACGTTGAAGATCATTAAGGAAGGTGAAGAGTTCTTGGACAGAGCAGAATTATCTCTTCATGTTACAGAAAGAGAAGAAATTCGAAGTGCACCTGAAGAAACAGAGGAATGGAGACATGTGACCCAGAGAAGCAGGAGGATCAGGAGGCAGTCAGCACCCATACTGCTCAGAAACCAGTACCAGGCTCTCACGCAGGAAAACGATGAAGAAATACATCAGGATAAGACTTTGCCAACAAACAGCAACCTTGTACGCCTTCAGAGTCCTCCTGGATGGAGAAAGAAAAATGTTGTGAAGAAGAAACGGAGAGTGGTGGTCATGGGGGATTCCCTGTTGAGAGGAACAGAGGCCGCTATCTGCAGACCGGATATAACTCCAAGAGAAATGTGCTGTCTTCCAGGTGCAAAACTTAAAGATGTGTCTGACAGGATATCAGGACTCTTCAGACCTACAGATGACTACCCATTCCTGCTACTACATGTGGGGACAAATGACACCGCAAGAAACGACCTGGAAACCATCTGCAGAGACTTTGAAGACTTAGGCAAGAAAGTGAAAGAACTGGGAGCGCAGGTGGTCTTCTCTTCCATCCTCCCAGTGGATGGCCATGGAACAAGGAGGTGGAATAAGATTCTGCAGGTGAACAACTGGCTACGTCGATGGTGCCGTCAGCAACGATTTGGATTTCTGGATCACGGAGTGAACTACTTATACGATGGGCTTCAACACAGCCAGTTGTAGTTCGGAAGTGCCGTCCACACGGAAAGAGATACTTGCTCCCGTGTCTCAGTGGGGTTCAGTAACGTCAGCTGATCCCCTGCTGTGTGGATGGCAGTCTCTCCTGCTGTAAACTCATTCAAAATACAGTAGGCCTCTGCCTACACCCTCCTATTTCCTGGGCTTCAACACAGCCACTTGTAGTTCGGAAGTGCCGTCCACACGGAAAGAGATACTTGCTCCCGTGTCTCAGTGGGGTTCAGTAACGTCAGCTGATCCCCTGCTGTGTGGATGGCAGTCTCTCCTGCTGTCACCTCATTCAAAATACAGTAGGCCTCTGCCTACACCCTCCTATTTCCTGGGCTTCAACACAGCCAGTTGTAGTTCGGAAGTGCCGTCCACACGGAAAGAGATACTTGCTCCCGTGTCTCAGTGGGGTTCAGTAACGTCAGCTGATCCCCTGCTGTGTGGATGGCAGTCTCTCCTGCTGTAAACTCATTCAAAATACAGTAGGCCTCTGCCTACACCCTCCTATTTCCTGGGCTTCAACACAGCCAGTTGTAGTTCGGAAGTGCCGTCCACACGGAAAGAGATACTTGCTCCCGTGTCTCAGTGGGGTTCAGTAACGTCAGCTGATCCCCTGCTGTGTGGATGGCAGTCTCTCCTGCTGTAAACTCATTCAAAATACAGTAGGCCTCTGCCTACACCCTCCTATTTCCTGGGCTTCAACACAGCCAGTTGTAGTTCGGAAGTGCCGTCCACACGGAAAGAGATACTTGCTCCCGTGTCTCAGTGGGGTTCAGTAACGTCAGCTGATCCCCTGCTGTGTGGATGGCAGTCTCTCCTGCTGTAAACTCATTCAAAATACAGTAGGCCTCTGCCTACACCCTCCTATTTCCTGGGCTTCAACACAGCCAGTTGTAGTTCGGAAGTGCCGTCCACACGGAAAGAGATACTTGCTCCCGTGTCTCAGTGGGGTTCAGTAACGTCAGCTGATCCCCTGCTGTGTGGATGGCAGTCTCTCCTGCTGTAAACTCATTCAAAATACAGTAGGCCTCTGCCTACACCCTCCTATTTCCTGGGCTTCAACACAGCCAGTTGTAGTTCGGAAGTGCCGTCCACACGGAAAGAGATACTTGCTCCCGTGTCTCAGTGGGGTTCAGTAACGTCAGCTGATCCCCTGCTGTGTGGATGGCAGTCTCTCCTGCTGTCACCTCATTCAAAATACAGTAGGCCTCTGCCTACACCCTCCTATTTCCTGGGCTTCAACACAGCCAGTTGTAGTTCGGAAGTGCCGTCCACACGGAAAGAGATACTTGCTCCCGTGTCTCAGTGGGGTTCAGTAACGTCAGCTGATCCCCTGCTGTGTGGATGGCAGTCTCTCCTGCTGTAAACTCATTCAAAATACAGTAGGCCTCTGCCTACACCCTCCTATTTCCTGGGCTTCAACACAGCCAGTTGTAGTTCGGAAGTGCCGTCCACACGGAAAGAGATACTTGCTCCCGTGTCTCAGTGGGGTTCAGTAATGTCAGCTGATCCCCTGCTGTGTGGATGGCAGTCTCTCCTGCTGTCACCTCATTCAAAATACAGTAGGCCTCTGCCTACACCCTCCTATTTCCTGGGCTTCAACACAGCCAGTTGTAGTTCGGAAGTGCCGTCCACACGGAAAGAGATACTTGCTCCCGTGTCTCAGTGGGGTTCAGTAACGTCAGCTGATCCCCTGCTGTGTGGATGGCAGTCTCTCCTGCTGTAAACTCATTCAAAATACAGTAGGCCTCTGCCTACACCCTCCTATTTCCTGGGCTTCAACACAGCCAGTTGTAGTTCGGAAGTGCCGTCCACACGGAAAGAGATACTTGCTCCCGTGTCTCAGTGGGATTCAGTAACGTCAGCTGATCCCCTGCTGTGTGGATGGCAGTCTCTCCTGCTGTCACCTCATTCAAAATACAGTAGGCCTCTGCCTACACCCTCCTATTTCCTGGGCTTCAACACAGCCAGTTGTAGTTCGGAAGTGCCGTCCACACGGAAAGAGATACTTGCTCCCGTGTCTCAGTGGGGTTCAGTAATGTCAGCTGATCCCCTGCTGTGTGGATGGCAAAGTCTCCTGCTGCCTACACAGTCGTACCACTACTGATTTTTAACCGTGCTCCAATTAGGCCTGTGGCTCCACTGTCTCTCGTATTTCCCCTGACCTCCAACCCTGCCAGTTACAGCTCCGAAGTGGCGTCTGCACAATCCACACTTGTTCCTGTGTTACAGGTGTTCAGTCCGGTCAGTTAATCCCCTGATGTGTGTCCGGCAATGTCGCCTGCTCTGTCCACATTCCCATTATGGGAATGTGGACAGAGCAGGCGACATTGCCGGACACACATCAGGGGATTAACTGACCGGACTGAACACCTGTAACACAGGAACAAGTGTGGATTGTGCAGACGCCACTTCGGAGCTGTAACTGGCGGGGTTGGAGGACAGGGGAAATACGAAAATCAGTGAAGCCACAGGCCTAAGTGGAGCTTGGTTCAAATTAGTAGTCTACAACCGATCTTAAAATTTCTTCAATGCAGCCTAAGCCTGCTCCGTGCTTGTCCCTGGGCTTCAACACAGCCAGTTGTTGCTCGGAAGTGCCGTCTTCACAGAGTAAAACACTAGCTCCTGTGTTTGTGGGGTTCAGTAACGTCAGCTGTTCCCCTGCTGTTTTGATGGCAATCTGTCCTGCTGCCTCCCAATTGACAGCACATCAGGCCTCAGCCTGCTAAGTGCTTGTCCTGGGCTCCAACATCGCCAGTTGCTGCTCATAACTGACTTTGGCACGGGTACTCCCTCCTGCCCAGCTTGGTTCCAGCCCTGCCTGCTGTTTCCGGGAAGTGTCAATGTCAGTTTGCCACCCCAAGTTGCCATGTCGTGTTGCGGTTGGGTTAGCCGAGGCTAGGGTGCCAGCAGTTTAGGTGCTTCCTATGTGGACTGCGGGTTCTGGTAAGAAAGGTTTGTTCCATAGTGCCAGTAGGACAAGCACCCCCTGTAGGACTGTGTGATTCGGTAACTGCGGCCAGCTTGCGGCATGCCAACTTTGCTTTTCAGGGGTAACTTCTGATACCCCTCCGGGTTCCAGCACCGTCAGCTGGTTCTCATCAGAGCCTTTGGCCTAGGTGCCTCCATCTCGGTATCCGAGTTCCGGCAACGTCTGCTGGTCCTTGGTAGTGCTTTGTAGCACAGGTACCAGGGGAAGAGTCTTGAGGAGATCATTTGCATATTCCCAGTGCCTTCTGGGATAAGTGAAGAGTCTCCGCGAGCTCAACGATCACTGGGTTTTGGCCGTTGCAGCTGAAAAGAGGAAATCGGAGAAACCAGGGGAAGAGTCTTGAGGAGATCATTTGCATATTCCCAGTGCCTTCTGGGATAAGTGAAGAGTCTCCGCGAGCTCAACGATCACTGGGTTTTGGCCGTTGCAGCTGAAAAGAGGAAATCGGAGAAACCAGGGGAAGAGTCTTGAGGAGATCATTTGCATATTCCCAGTGCCTTCTGGGATAAGTGAAGAGTCTCCGCGAGCTCAACGATCACTGGGTTTTGGCCGTTGCAGCTGAAAAGAGGAAATCGGAGAAACCAGGGGAAGAGTCTTGAGGAGATCATTTGCATATTCCCAGTGCCTTCTGGGATAAGTGAAGAGTCTCCGCGAGCTCAACGATCACTGGGTTTTGGCCGTTGCAGCTGAAAAGAGGAAATCGGAGAAACCAGGGGAAGAGTCTTGAGGAGATCATTTGCATATTCCCAGTGCCTTCTGGGATAAGTGAAGAGTCTCCGCGAGCTCAACGATCACTGGGTTTTGGCCGTTGCAGCTGAAAAGAGGAAATCGGAGAAACCAGGGGAAGAGTCTTGAGGAGATCATTTGCATATTCCCAGTGCCTTCTGGGATAAGTGAAGAGTCTCCGCGAGCTCAACGATCACTGGGTTTTGGCCGTTGCAGCTGAAAAGAGGAAATCGGAGAATTTTGGCTCATCTTTCATCTTTTTAAGAAATCTCAAGATGGAAGAGGCCAGGAGCCATTTGGTGAGCTGCATTTCTTGCTACATGTTCACAGATTTACCAGTGGAAAAGCCAAACTTCACATGCCACAAATGCAAGCTTGTGACCCTGTTGGAGGAAAAGTTGCAAAATCTCGAAGAGAGGTTAGCTACGTTGAAGATCATTAAGGAAGGTGAAGAGTTCTTGGACAGAGCAGAATTATCTCTTCATGTTACAGAAAGAGAAGAAATTCGAAGTGCACCTGAAGAAACAGAGGAATGGAGACATGTGACCCAGAGAAGCAGGAGGATCAGGAGGCAGTCAGCACCCATACTGCTCAGAAACCAGTACCAGGCTCTCACGCAGGAAAACGATGAAGAAATACATCAGGATAAGACTTTGCCAACAAACAGCAACCTTGTACGCCTTCAGAGTCCTCCTGGATGGAGAAAGAAAAATGTTGTGAAGAAGAAACGGAGAGTGGTGGTCATGGGGGATTCCCTGTTGAGAGGAACAGAGGCCGCTATCTGCAGACCGGATATAACTTCAAGAGAAATGTGCTGTCTTCCAGGTGCAAAACTTAAAGATGTGTCTGACAGGCTATCAGGACTCTTCAGACCTACAGATGACTACCCATTCCTGCTACTACATGTGGGGACAAATGACACCGCAAGAAACGACCTGGAAACCATCTGCAGAGACTTTGAAGACTTAGGCAAGAAAGTGAAAGAACTGGGAGCGCAGGTGGTCTTCTCTTCCATCCTCCCAGTGGATGGCCATGGAACAAGGAGGTGGAATAAGATTCTGCAGGTGAACAACTGGCTACGTCGATGGTGCCGTCAGCAACGATTTGGATTTCTGGATCACGGAGTGAACTACTTATACGATGGACTACTTGCTAGAGATGGGGTGCACCTTACGAAGACTGGAAAGCATGTATTTGGAAGTCGCCTTGCTACACTTGTAAGGAGAGCTTTAAACTAGAACAACATGGGAAGGGAAGCAAAAGACCAGAAAAAGCCATACACCTGACAAATGCTACTGAGAACTCTGCTATTAGAAGTGGAAAGGAAGAACAAAGACGAAAGAATCTAATTAATAAAAATATTGGAGAAAGAGAAACCAATCACAAACTAAAATGTTTCTATACTAATGCACAAAGCATGGGCAAAAAACAAGGAGAATTGGAACTACTAACACAGGAAAAGAAATATGATGTCATTGGAATCACTGAAACTTGGTGGGACAATACACATGATTGGAATACAAGACTAGAAGGATACAACTTATTTGCAAGAAACAGACTTGATAAACGAGGAGGGGGTGTCGCATTGTATGTTAGAAATGCGTATATCTGCACAGAGATTGAAGCTTCAGAGACTGGGAGTTCTGTGGAAACTGTTTGGGTAAGAATACAAGGACAGAACAATGGAAAGGACACCATTGTAGGCATTTACTACAGGCCGCCTGTGCAAGCTGAAGATATGGATGAACTCTTTATGCATCAAATGGCCAAGTTCTCCAAAAAATATGACATAGTTGTCATGGGAGATTTCAACTATCCAGACATTTGTTGGGAATCTCTCTCAGGCAAAACTAACAGGTCAAGGAAATTCTTATCCTCTCTTGCTGACAACTTTATCTTCCAAAAGGTAAAGGAGAAAACAAGGGGAACTGCTACCTTGGATCTAATCCTTATAAACAGGGAGGAAATGGTTGAGGAGGTAAAAGTGGCTGGGACCCTAGGAGGTAGCGACCATGCTATTTTAGAATTTTGGATAACTAGAGGCGGAAGACCTGTGAAGACTCAGACGTCAAGGTTAGATTTCAGAAAGGCAGATTTTAAGGGATTCAGAAAGAGAATTGGAGGGATCCAATGGCTGGATATCCTTAAAGACAAAAATGTCCAGGAAGGATGGGAAATCTTGAAAAATGAAATTCTCAAAGCCCAGTTGTTAACAATTCCGAAAAGAGGGAAGAATAGGAAGCATTTAAGGAAACCAGGATGGATGAACACAGAACTTAAGCACATGCTAAAAAGGAAGCAAAAAATGTTTATAAAATGGAAAGAAGGAGGCATATCTAAAGAAGAATATAATGCTGTCTGCAGAACCTGCAAGGCACAAATCAGATTATCTAAATCTGAAAATGAATTGAGGCTTGCAAGAGATGTCAAAAGCAATAATAAAGGATTTTGGGGATATGTCAAAAGTAAAAGAAAAGTCAAAGATGCTATAGGATTTTTACAGGATGAAAATGATGAAATGGTAAGACAGGATGTTGAGAAGGCTGAACTTTTAAATTCCTATTTTGCATCTGTTTTCTCTCAGAAAGGAAATGTAACATCAACTGTTATTCACTGTCCTATTAAGGGAATAGAAGAATCCAGGATATCTATAAACAGAAAGATAGTGAGGAAACACTTAGCTAACCTAAATGTATTCAAGTCTCCAGGTCCAGATGAATTACACCCCAGAGTACTGAAGGAGATAGCAGAAGAAATTTTTGAACCCCTCTCCATAATCTTTGAAAATTCTTGGAGAACAGGAGAAGTGCCAGAAGACTGGAGAAGAGCAAATGTTGTTCCTATCTTCAAAAAGGGGAAGAAGGTGGACCCAGGCAACTCTAGGCCGGTGAGTCTGACTTCTATACCAGGAAAGATCTTTGAACAAATTATTAAACAACATGTATGTCAGTACCTGGATAAGAATGAAGTGATTAAACAGAGTCAGCATGGGTTTGTAACTAATAAGTCATGTCAGACTAATTTAATTTCCTTCTATGATGGTATTACTGATTGGGTGGATCAAGGAAATGCTGTAGATATACTATATCTTGACTTCAGCAAAGCATTTGACAAAGTCTCTCATACAATCCTTATTGAAAAAATGACTAAGTATGGAATGGACAAGGCAACTGTTAGGTGGATTCATAACTGGCTTAGTGATCGGACCCAAAGAGTGGTCGTAAATGGCTGCACATCCAGTTGGAAGAATGTCTCAAGTGGGGTACCACAGGGCTCTGTCCTGGGCCCTGTATTGTTCAACATCTTTATCAACGATTTAGATGAAGGAATTGAGGGTAAACTGATTAAATTTGCTGATGACACAAAGCTAGGAGGGATAGCTAATACTAGAGAAGAGAGAGAGGGGATTCAAAAAGATTTAAATAAACTGGAGAAGTGGGCAGCAACTAACAGAATGGTTTTTAACAGGGAGAAATGCAAAGTACTACATCTGGGCAATAAAAATGAAAAAAGCATATATAGAATGGGAGGAATAGGGCTAAGTGACAGCACATGTGAAAAAGACTTGGGTATACTAATAGATCACAGACTGAATATGAGTCGAGTCAACAGTGTGATGCAGCAGCAAAAAAGGCAAATGCAATTCTAGGATGTATTAACAGAAGCATACAGTCTAGATCACGTGAAGTAATTATTTCCCTCTACTCCTCTTTGGTCAGACCTCATCTGGAATATTGTGTCCAATTTTGGGCACCACATTTTAAAAAAGACATCAACAAACTGGAGCAAGTTCAGAAAAGAGCGACCAGAATGGTGACCGGTCTGCAAACCCTGTCTTATGAGGAAAGGTTGCAGGATTTGGGAATGTTTAGTTTGCAAAAGAGAAGACTGAGAGGAGACTTAATAGCTGTCTACAAATATCTTAAGGGCTGTCACATTGTAGAAGGATCAACTTTATTCTCATTTGCACAAGGAAAGACTAGAAGCAATGGGATGAAGCTGAATGGGAGGAGACACAGATTAGATATTAGAAAAAACTTTTTGACAGTTAGAGTGATCAATGAGTGGAACAGGCTGCCACGAGAAGTGGTGAGTTCTCCTTCAATGGAAGTCTTCAAACAGAGGCTGGACAGACATCTAACTGGGATGATTTAGCGAATCCTGCTTTGAGCAGGGGGTTGGACCAGATGGCCCAGGAGGTCCCTTCCAACTCTACGATTCTATGATTCTATGATTCTATAATACCTCCTGCTTAGTAACCGGGTTCCAGCACCGTCAGCTGGTCCTCGGTTGTGCCATTGGCTCTTATTCCTTCTGCTGCCCCTCCGGGTGCCAGCACTGTCAGCTGGTCCTCGCTATTTCCATTTGCTCTTGCAGCTTATGCTACCCCTCCGGGTTCCAGCACCGTCAGCTGGTTCTCGTCAGAGCCTTTGGCCTAGGTGCCTCCATCTCGGTATCCGAGTTCCGGCAACGTCTGCTGGTCCTTGGTAGTGCTTTGTAGCACAGGTACCTCCTGCTTAGTAACCGGGTTCCAGCACCGTCAGCTGGTCCTCGGTTGTGCCATTGGCTCTTATTCCTTCTGCTGCCCCTCCGGGTGCCAGCACTGTCAGCTGGTCCTCGCTATTTCCATTTGCTCTTGCAGCTTATGCTACCCCTCCGGGTTCCAGCACCGTCAGCTGGTTCTCGTCAGAGCCTTTGGCCTAGGTGCCTCCATCTCGGTATCCGAGTTCCGGCAACGTCTGCTGGTCCTTGGTAGTGCTTTGTAGCACAGGTACCTCCTGCTTAGTAACCGGGTTCCAGCACCGTCAGCTGGTCCTCGGTTGTGCCATTGGCTCTTGTTCCTTCTGCTGCCCCTCCGGGTGCCAGTACCGTCAGCTGGTTCAAGAGGACAAAGAACAGGAAGACAACCACCAAGATGCAGAACAACAAGAGAGAGAAGACAAAGAAGCATAAAAAAAACAAAGCAGAAGAACATTAAGCATAAGACTAATACTCTGAGCAAATGATATTATCTTATTTATAAGCAGAAGAAGACTAAGCAGTGTATGGGGGTGAGTCCGTTCCTCCTCGTGGTGCCCCTGGAAAAGGCCTGCTGCTGCAGGCCAAACTGAACGCGGACAAATCCTGTTGTAAATCTTTTGTGACAGGCAGAACGGAAGGTGTAAACTTCTAACTTTTCTAGATAACAACTACAGGAATGCCTGACACAAACAAGAATATGATGAAGAAGAATAGGAAGAAGATGAAGAAGCTGAATATGTAGAATAATAATTGTTGAATAAGAAGAATATGAAGAATGTAAGAAAAGGAAGAAGAAGAAGAAGAAGAGGAAGAAGAAGAAGAAGAATGTAAAAAAAGGAAGTAGAAGAAGAAGAAGAATGTAAAAAAAGGAATAAGAAGAAGAATGTAAAAAAAGGAAGTAGAAGAAGAAGAAGAAGGATGTAAAAAAAGGAAGTAGAAGAAGAAGAAGAAGAATGTAAAAAAAGGAAGTAGAAGAAGAAGAAGAAGAATGTAAAAAAAGGAAGTAGAAGAAGAAGAAGAAGAATGTAAAAAAAGGAAGTAGAAGAAGAAGAAGAAGAATGTAAAAAAAGGAAGTAGAAGAAGAAGAAGAAGAATGTAAAAAAAGGAAGTAGAAGAAGAAGAAGAAGAATGTAAAAAAAGGAAGTAGAAGAAGAAGAAGAATGTAAAAAAAGGAAGTAGAAGAAGAAGAAGAAGAAAGAAGAAAGAAGAAGAAGACATACATGTCTGGCAAAATATAAATGAGGCTAACATAGTCAATATCTTTGTAACTCCTAACATCTTTAAAAAAAAAGTTTAATTCCTGCTATTCCATTTGATTGGGCTAAACCTCTATGGCTTTAATGTCTCCTCCACCTCCCACAATACATTCTACATTATTCTTAGTTGTTTTTCTTCATGTAGAATTAACCTACAAGGAAAGAAAGGGTTTTTTTTAATTCCGATATTTTGGCCCCTTTGACTTGCATTGGTTCCCGGTATCGGAATCGGCGATACCGATACTTTTTTTTAAGATCGGCCGATCCATTCCGATCCGATATTTTCAAGTATCGGCTGGTATCGCTCAACTCTACCCATCACACATCCTCCATCCCATAGTCAACCATTATGACATCATAATGAGCGGCGGGCTTGCAACCTATGATGACATCAGCGTCGCCATGGCAACTATTATGACATCGTAATGAGGGGGCGGGGCTTGATACACACACACTTTTTCCCCATTATGTAGATAGGGGCAAAATTGTTTGGTGAATTGGAACGCGCGGGGTTCAAATTTTGCCTCACAACATAGCCTAGCACACTCTCGGGGTCCAGATGTGTGACTGTGCCAAATTTTTTGGCTGTAGCTGCGACGGTGCGGATGCCAATCCCGGACATACACACAAACACATACATACATACATACATACCCACATTGAGCTTTATATATTAGATTGTGGTAATCTTAATTGACCTAAAACAGGAAAGGTTTATTCTGATTTCATGTCAGATGTTGAATTAAGCATGCATCTGTGTCTTTTTATATAGTGTATGTAAACTTCTAGCTTCAAATGTGCTAAGTTAGGCCTTGTTTTTTGTGTGATACAGAGACTTTTTAATCAGTTCTTATTGCATTTTTTGTGAATGTGTAGCAACCAAAAAGAACACAATTTTTACATTTCAACTATTTTCACTTTATGGTGTGTACCTGGTTAATAAATTTAATATTTTCATAATCTGATTTTCATGAACCCAGCTATACCACATATGTGAATCTTTTTCTTTTCTTTTATTTCTTTATGAGTTGTAACTAGAGTTGAGCGAAACAGGTTGGTTAGATTAAAAAATTGCCGACTTTCGCCAAAGTCGGGTTTCGCAGATCGAAACCCAACCCTAGCGTGAGGTCGGCCATGAGGTCGTCGATCAGCGCGTCAAAGTCGCATTTCAAATGATGCTTTCAGCGCCTTTTCTCGCCCAATGAAGGAGGACGCACACTGTGGGCAACGTGATGACATGCGCAATGGCCAGCACCATCTTAGAGAAGGGCATTGAAGTGATTGGCTGGCTTTGTGTGGCATCACAGTGGGTATAAAAGGCTGTGAACACCGAACGCCATCTTACTTCTGCCGATCTTACAATAGGGAGAGGTGCTGCTGATTCTCAACAGGGAGAGCGTTAGGCAGGGAAGAAGAAAAAAAACTGCTTCTGCTGTGCAGTTAGTGTGCAGTGAAAGGGGAGGATTTTTGTTGTGTGCAGCAGCGCTGGTGGTGATTAGGCTGCCTTTTAAGTCTACCTACGAGCTGCATTGCTGTGTGCACAATGCTGTTCAAACTGCTTTTTTCAAAGCACTCCAAATTTTATTATTTTGTCCTGGTGAGTTACTGAGTGTTCATTTTTCCACACACCGTCTAGCGGTGTATGCTCCTCACACACTGCCGTGTACCGGCTGGCATCACGGACAAATAGAAGCTATCTGGGTGTGACTCTGGAAGAAAAAGCCGAGGAGTTTGTCTGTTTTCCAGACCTACACCTTAGAGTTGTGTCCGTTTTTCAAACAGTTACGTATATTTGCTGTTTGATTACAGTCAAAACTAGACAGAGACAGCATGTGTCAGTCCATATACAAATACACGGAGCTTGACAATTTTCCATACAGACACCGTCTAGCGGTGTACGCTCCTCACACACTGCCGTGTACCGGCTGGCATCACGGACAAATAGAAGCTATCTGGGTGTGACTCTGGAAGAAAAACCGAGGAGTTTGTCTGTTTTCCAGACCTACACCTTAGAGTTGTGTCCATTTTTCAAACAGTTACGTATATCTGCTGTTTGATTACAGTCAAAACTAGACAAAGACAGCGTGTGTCAGTCCGCATACAATTTTACATACACACACCGTACAGCGGTGTACGCTCCTCACACACTACCGTGTACCGCATTCTAGCACGGACAAATTGAAGCTACCTGTGTGTGACTCTGGAAAAAAAAACGAGGAGTTATTCCATTTTTCCAGACCTACACCTTAGAGTTGTGTCCGTTTTTCAAACAGTTTCGTATATCTGCTGTTTGATCACGGTCTAAACTAGACAGAGACAGCGTGTGTCAGTTTGTATACAAATACACGGAGCTTGACAATTTTACATACACACACCGTACAGTGGTGTACGCTCCTCACACACTACCGTGTACTGCCTTCTAGCACGGACAAATAGAAGCTACGTGTGTGTGACTCTGGAAAAAAAATGAGTAGTTTTTCCATTTTTCCAGACCTACACCTTAGAGTCGTGTCCATTTTTCAAACAGTTTCGTATATCTGATGTTTAATTATGGTCTAAACTAGACAGAGACAGCATGTGTCAGTCCGTATACAAATACACGGAGCTTGACACTTTTACATGCACACACCGTACAGCGGTGTACGCTCCTCACACACTACCGTGTACTGCCTTGTAGCACGGACAAATAGAAGCTACCTGTGTGTGACTCTGGAAAAAAAAAACGAGGAGTTTTTCCGTTTTTCAAGACCTACACCTTAGAGTCGTGTCTGTTTTTCAAACAGTTTCGTATATCTGCTGTTTGATCATGGTCTAAACTAGACAGAGACAGCGTGTCAGTCCGTCTACAAATACACGGAGCTTGACAATTTTCCTTACACACATCGTATAGAGCTGTCCGATTCTCCAACAGTATTGTATATCTGCCGTTCGCATTACAGTCACTTTTAAACCTAGTCAGCGTGTGTGTGTGACACTCCGTAAATACATATACGGAGATTGTTAGTTGCACAAAAATTGTATACAGCTGCACACTTCTGATACAGTTCCGTATATCTGCTTGTTGGATTACGGTCCAATACATACTGTGAGAGCGTCTGTGACTAACATAATATGTACGTTGATTTAATTTGTTTAATACACCTTACACAGCTGGACGCTCCTCATACAGTACCATCTCTTGGCGTTCCAAGATCAGGGACAGTGTTTGTGCTTGACTGTAGGGATGTGGATTTGCCAGAGACTGCTCTTCCACCCACCATGGGCAGTGCATCATTGACACCTGGAACATTAGCCCACATGTGCGATTAAGCCTTGCGGATGCTAAAAAGGGACCCCCGCGTTGCCAAAATGATGAGGGATGACGACTAGTGTTGAGCATTCTGATACCGCAAGTATCGTGTACCGGCCGATATTCGCTGTATCGGAATTCCGATACTTAGTTCCGATACTTTTTTCATATCGAATAACGGAATCGGAAGTTCCCATAATGCTAGGAGCCCGCTCGATTTGATTCAGCCAATGGGGATCCTCAGAAGTGTGGGCACATCCTGTTAGGCATGTAGGCATGTTAACTACTGGCATGGCTGTGATTGGCTGCTGAAATGATGTCATGATGCACTATAAAAACCGCTGCAGCTGCCATTTCTGGTCACTCTGCTGTGAATTCAGTTAGGGACAGGCTGCTGTTGAAGACTGTGAGGGACAGAAAGAAATAGCGATCATCTAAAATATCTATAGCTCTACCCAGGCTACATAATCCACCACTGTAGCATTTTTATAGCCCAGCAGCGCTGTTTTAATAGCTGTCTGCAAGGGCTGTGTGAGTGCAGACCCACGCTGTGTAGTGTGTCCTGCAGGCACGTCTGCTTGTAGGCCGCCCAGCGTGTGTCTCTGCCTCATACACATTTTTCTTTTATTGCTGCTTTTTTTTTCTCCTCTATAGTGTGCTTCCATACGTATCCATATACGTTGGTTGCAAACACTAAAGGAGTGGACAGCGGAGCCTTTCAGCAGCCTTTCAGTGCTATAGCCCATTTCTCTGCACTGTTTTTGGCTGTCTGATAGGTCTCTCTGTGTGTGAGTGCAGCTCACGTTGCAGTGTGTTCTACAGCCACCGCTAGCTGTAGTCCACTCAGCGTGCGTCACTGCCTCATACATAGTCCTTTTTTTGCAGCTAATTTATCCAGATTTTTGTTCCTATATTAGTGTGCTTCCATCCGCATCCATTGTCATTGGTTGGTTGCAAACACTATATAGGATTAGATAGAGGAGCCTTTTTGCTGGCTTGTGCCCTTCAGGGCCAGCCAGACTAGTATCACCATATTTTTTGGAGCCTCATCAATTGCATTGTAGGTTAGCTTCCTGCATTGTAATCGCTCCAAAACGTTTGTGATACTATAGCTTTCAAACTTTGGTCACATCCTTTTCTTTCCCCCCCCCAAAAAAAAAGGAAATAAAGTTCACCAAACACTCCACTTTAGAGTTGTGTAGGCCACATTAGATCATATTAAAGTGTAGTACACACACTCTTAGCCAAATTAGTGTTTCTTATACTGGTTAGCAGGTGTTCAGGAATAAGAACACTAAGCCACCCCTTTTTTACTTTTCTGCCTATCTTTATCAGTCTACCAAGATGAAGAAGGCAGGGAGTAAGGCACGTGGTCGTGGCCGTGGAGTTTCAGCAGGGAGAGGAAGGGGGGATTCAGCAGGGAGAGGACGTGGGGATTCGGTGTCTGCTGCGGCCACCAGTGACCCGGCAATCCCCACTTTTACCAGGCAACAGTCCTTCATGCGCAGCTTTGTAGGACCTCGCCGTACCCCACTGCTGCGTGACGAACAAATTGAAGCCGTTGTCGGATGGATGGCAGCTAACGCATCCACTTCAATGACTTCTGCATCCTCCCAAGGCCAGAGCACTGAAGAGCAACCATCTGTCTCTTCACCACCTGCCAAATTGCCCAGGCAGTCTGAGAGCCCTGGACAGGAGCCATCTCAATCTATACTTCTGTTCTCAGAATCTGTTGGCTTGGAAAAAGGTGGCCAGCCAAGCAGCATTCTAGAGCGTGAAGAAGAGGGAGTATGCAGTGATGCGCAACTGCTTTGTCCCTCTGAATCTGAAGAGGCGGGTGGGCCAGTGCCTATTGTCAGCACACCTCAGTGCTCATCTGATGATGATGAGACTCAGTTGCCAATTTCTGGTGCGTACGGTGCTGGCGAGACAACCCAGGACCAGCCGGTGCTTGAAGAGGGGAGTGGAGATGATGAGGTCCTTGACCCATCAAGGCGTCAGCCACAGGAAGGTGGTGGGAGCAGCTCTGAGGAAGAGATTCCCCGAATGGCCAAAAGAGGAGGGAGAGGGCGGGGGCAGACTTGGTTGCCTGTATCCTCCACTTTGGCACCCGTGAGGAGCAATCCTCTTCCAAAACACAAACCGGGTGCTCCCAGGACTTGCAGTGCATGGTCTTTTTTTGAAACAGTTGCAGATGACATTTGCTTTGTCAAATGCAAGCTGTGTCATCAGAAAGTGAAACGAGGGAAAAATGTGAGCAACCTCAATACCACAAATATGTGGAAACATGTGCGTACCAAGCACGAGGTGGAGTTACACAGACACACTGAAGATGTAGGCCAACCGTCAGCAGCACCTACCACCTCTTCAGCTCGTGTTGGGGCCTCTTCCTCCAGCTCACACACAGCTGGTTCGGCTTCCTCACTGGAACGCCATGGAAGAACCACTGTCACTGTTGTCCAGAGACCCAGTGAAATTCCACCCACTGAACCACGTTCGCAGTCATCAGCACACTCCCAGGCCACTCACCAGCAATCGGTAGCACAGGCATGGGAGAAAAAGCGGTCATACTCGGCAAACCATCCCCGAGCACTGGCTCTGAATGCCGGCATTGCCAAACTACTGGCCCTTGAGATGCTGTCATTCAGGCTGGTGGAGACTGACACCTTCCGTAACTTCATGGCATTGGCAGACCCACAATACACCGTGCCCAGCCGCTTTTATTTCAGCAGGCGAGCCGTCCCTGCCCTGCAGAAACATGTGGAGGCAAACATAAAACATGCGCTACTAAACGCCGTCAGTAGCAAGGTCCACCTGACCACCGATGCGTGGACCAGTAGCCATGGACAGGGACGACACCTTTCCCTCACTGCCCATTGGGTCAATGTTGTGGAGCCGGGTACAGATCTGGAGAGTGGCTCTGTACGTATTCTGCCAACTCCAAGGATTGCAGGAATGCAGTCTGTACATATTGAGTTCTCCTCCTACTCTAGTTCCTCGGAATCAGCACTGCATGAGCCTGTTAGGCCAGATAGGAGCACAGGTGTGGCCAAACGTCAACAGGCTGTCCTTAAATTAATTTCTTTGGGGAATCGGAGCCACACAGCACAGGAGCTCTGGAATGCCATCAAGCAGGAGAGCGATGTGTGGTTTGTGCCAGCGAATCTCCAGCCAGGTTTGGTAGTGAGTGACAATGGCCGAAATCTAGTGGCAGCTCTGGGCCTAGGCAACCTCACTCACATACCATGTCTGGCACACGTGCTCAATTTGGTCGTGCAGAGCTTTCTGAGGGACTATCCGGATCTTGATGCACTGCTGCACAAGGTTCGCCTAGAGTGTGCTCACTTGCGGCGTTCCAGCATGGCAAGATCGCGCATTGCATCTCTGCAACGCCGATTCCGCCTGCCAGAATATTGCATCATATGTGACCTCCCCACCAGGTGGAATTCAACGTTACATATGTTGGAGCGGTTGTGTGAGCAGCAGGCAGCAGTAATGGCGTACCAGCTGCATCAGGCGCAAACAAGTCGCACTGTGCGCCGGACACACTTTACCACCACTGAGTGGGCCACTATGAGGGACATCTGCCAAGTTTTGCGTGCCTTCGATGACTCCACGCGGATGGCCAGTGCAGATGATGCACTAATCAGCATGACTGTTCCCCTCATCTGTCTGCTTCAAAAAACCTTACAAGCACTAAGTGAGGAGGTTTTTGAAGAGGTCGAGGATGAGGAGTCAGAAATGCCATCTGCTTCTGGCAAGTCTGCGCAACGTGCTTCCACACAAAGGCCCAGGCAGGGGACACTTAGTGAGGAGGATGACGAGGAGTCAATGGAGGAGGAGGAACACATCTCTCCAGAGGAGGGAGGTACACAAGGCTCTAGTAGTCAGTGTGTACAGCGAGGGTGGGGTGATGCTGAGCAGGCAGAGATGCTGCCTCAAGCTGGGGACAGCGTTTCCGGTCCAGTTGGCAGTCTGCAGCACATGGTTGATTTCATGTTGCAGTGCTTGTTAAATGACCGCCGCATCGCCAACATTCTCCACACGGCTGATTATTGGGTGTACACCCTCCTAGATCCTCGCTACCGGGACAACTTACAAAGCCTCATACCACAGTTGAACCGGGAGCGAAAAATGCGGGAGTACCAAGAAACACTTGTGCAGGCCATCATGTTCTCCATTCCCCCCGCAAGTGTTGCTGGTAGTGCTTTTCAAATCAGCCATGTGGGTAGAGGCAGTGGAGGAAGCTCTGCACAAAGAGGTAGCAGAGGCAGTGCCGCAGGACAAGGGAAGGCCAGTATGGCCCAAATGTGGAAAAGTTTTGTGGGACCGCCACAAATGGCTACACCATCACAGACGGCTCCAGTCAGCAGGAGGCAACGTTTCCGTCAGATGGTGACAGACTACTTGTCTTGCCCTGTGAGTGTACTCCCAGACGGCTCTTCCCCGTTCAAGTATTGGGTCTCTAAGCTGGATACATGGCCAGAGCTTAGCCAGTATGCATTGGAGGTGCTGGCTTGCCCTGCTGCCAGTGTATTATCGGAACGTGTCTTTAGTGCTGCAGGTGGTGTGGTAACAGACCGTCGCACGCGACTATCCGCTGATAATGTTGACCGGCTTACTTTTCTGAAAATGAACAAGGCCTGGATCTCACCTGAATTTGCCAGTCCTCTTCCAGAATAAATAATTGGCTGGCAACAGGATCCAGGTCTACTGTTGTGTTCATGTTTCTATGACCTGAACTTTATTTCCTGGGCTACAGCAACGCCCGTTGTTGCTCAGAAGTGCT
Organism: Dendrobates tinctorius; assembly: GCF_039654945.1. Lineage (NCBI taxonomy): Eukaryota > Metazoa > Chordata > Amphibia > Anura > Dendrobatidae > Dendrobates > Dendrobates tinctorius. Next base: position 64,850,573 of record NW_027361684.1, on the reverse strand, counting down.
GTCCACACAGACAAAACACTCACTCATGTGTAAATGGGGTTCGGTAACATCAGCTGATCCCCTGCTGTGTGTATGGCAAAGTGTCCTGCTCCCTCCACAGTCAAACAACCTCAGATTTACACCTGGCTCCAAGTAGGCCTCGGCCTACTACCTGATTTTCCCTGGGCTCCGACACCGCCAGTTGGTGCTCAGAAGTGCTGTCCACACAGACAAAACACTCGCTCATGTGTAAGTGGGGTTCGGTAACGTCAGCTGATCCCCTGCTGTGTGTACGGCAAACTCTCCTGCTGCCTACAACTTCTGACTACCTCTGATTTAATATGTTCTCTGATTTGCCCTCTGTCTCCACTCTGTTTTGAGTATTTCCTCCGGCCTACAACACCGCCTGTTTCTGCTCTCAAGTGCCGTCTGCACAATCCACACTTGTTCCTGTGTTACCTGGGTCCTGTAACATCTGCTCATCTCCAGAGGTGAGCACGGCAATGTCTCCTGCTTTGTCTACATTCCCACTACTTGTAGTGGAAATGTGGACAGAGCAGGAGACATTGCCTGACTCACCTCTAGGGAGAAGCTGCTGTTACAGAACCCCAGTAACACAGGAGCAAGTGTGGGTTGTGCAGACGGCATTTCAGAGCAGCAACTGGCGTGGTTGGAAGCCTGAGGAAATACTCGAAACAGAGTGAAGACAGAGGCCTAATTGGAGTACGTTGACAGTTAGTAGTAGTCTAGAAACAATCGCAAACTGCCACCAAGTAGGCCTCGGCCTACTACCTGATTTTCCCTGGGCTCCGACACCGCCAGTTGGTGCTCAGAAGTGCTGTCCACACAGACAAAACACTCGCTCATGTGTAAGTGGGGTTCGGTAACGTCAGCTGATCCCCTGCTGTGTGTACGGCAAACTCTCCTGCTGCCTCCACAGTCAAACAACCTCAGATTTACACCTGGCTCCAAGTAGGCCTCGGCCTACTACCTGATTTTCCCTGGGCTCCGACACCGCCAGTTGGTGCTCAGAAGTGCTGTCCGCACAGACAAAACACTCGCTCATGTGTAAGTGGGGTTCGGTAACATCAGCTGATCCCCTGCTGTGTGTACGGCAAACTCTCCTGCTGCCTACAACTTCTGACTACCTCTGATTTAATATGTTCTCTGATTTGCCCTCTGTCTCCACTCTGTTTTGAGTATTTCCTCCGGCCTACAACACCGCCTGTTTCTGCTCTCAAGTGCTGTCTGCACAATCCACACTTGTTCCTGTGTTACCTGGGTCCTGTAACATCTGCTCATATCCAGAGGTGAGCACGGCAATGTCTCCTGCTTTGTCTACATTCCCACTACTTGTAGTGGAAATGTGGACAGAGCAGGAGACATTGCCTGACTCACCTCTAGGGAGAAGCTGCTGTTACAGAACCCCAGCAACACAGGAACAAGTGTGGGTTGTGCAGACGGCATTTCAGAGCAGCAACTGGTGTGGTTGGAAGCCTGAGGAAATACTTGAAACAGAGTGAAGACAGAGGCCTAATTGGAGTACGTTGACAGTTAGTAGTAGTCTAGAAACAATCGCAAACTGCCACCAAGTAGGCCTCGGCCTACTACCTGATTTTCCCTGGGCTCCCACACCGCCAGTTGGTGCTCAGAAGTGCTGTCCGCATAGACAATCAGTATAAAAACTAAGGAAAAAAGGAAAAGCGCAATAGGGTCTTATCTGGGTAGAAAATGGAATAAAAGCTGATGAAATCTACTCACCCTTTCCAGGAAGGATATAGGCATAAAAACCAATGTCAGCTTGCTGCACGCCCGAAGGTCCACTCCGTGACCACAAATATAAGTCCTTTTGGATAAGTATCTATCTCAGGCTTACTGTGCGCTGCTTGACCAAGATAAAATTACTACCACATGAGAAGTTTAACCATTTATTCCCAACGCGTTTCAAAGTGTAAACCACTTCTTCTTCAGGCGATGACATGTAGTGAACAGATACAGCTTTCTCTGGTTAAATACATACAGTGTTTGAATTTAGGCGCCAAAGAAAACACACGTGATAGAAGGACAGATGTCAAAGTTCAAGGGTTAATAGTGCGCAAGATGCATTTAAAATTATTCTTATTGATTTTAATTTTAACCTATTTGCATTTCTGTTATAGATAGTGTATTAACAAGAAAGAAAAAAGAAAAGAAAACGAAGGAAAAACTTCAAATGTATCGAAAAAGGGTTACAAAGAGGTGAAACGAACCTGCTGACAAAAAGTGTCATAGACCAGAGTCAGTACCACTAGGCTGGGGAGGATTTCCTTTGGGAGAAAATATATTTCTAGGAGGGAATAATTAAAAATATATATTTAATTGGAATATATTAAAAATGTAAAAAAAAAAAAAATCACCTTTATTAAAGAATGCGAATATATATGATAAAAATATATATAATAAAAATATATAATAAAAATGTGTTAAAAATGTATATTAAAAAATATATGTGTGTGAGTAAACATTATTGTGTGAGATTGTATCTGGAAAAACATCAAGGTGGTTCGTGGCACACGGCAAGGAGAAAGGAATCACAGAAACATCAATCAGAAATCACTTCACGAAAATGAGATCGCCACCCAGAAACAGAGGCTACATTTAGTATTAGCGATATTTTTAAAAATATAAAATAAAGGGTATGATGAAAATCTCTACATTATTATGGATTACCCTATAATGATACTTCATAATTTCAATGAGAGCGCTCTACTGAAAAAAAAGGGAAATATAAAAAACATTCTGTCAGAATATACTCCAAACAATTATTAAAGGGAAAATATACCATTAAAAAATACAGTTATAAGAAAACTTCCGTGATTTCGTTGAGTCCGTTGGGTTTCAATGTATTTAATCTATAGATCCAGAAGACCTCTTTGCGATTTAGTTGTCCAATTCTATCAGGATAATCACTGGGTATATGCTCAATAGGGGTGATTTTAAATCCATTATAGTTTTTTTCATGTTTTAAAGCAAAGTGTCTGGAAAGACCGTGCTGCATAAAACCTATTTTGATATTATGTCTATGGGAGTTAACCCTCCGATGTAAGGGCTGGGTTGTTCTTCCTACATATTGCTTTTTGCAGTCACATTCAATTACATATATAACGAATTCTGTGGCACAACTTAAAAAACTTTTAATAGGAAAACATTCCTTAGTAAAAGTAGATTCAAAGGTTTTTTCTTTATGCGAAATGATTTTGCAGCATAAACAATTTTTTCTGCCACATTTGAATATTCCTAAAAATGGATTTAATGGAGAGGACAATGGTTCAATTCTAAGACGACTCGGAGCTACTAGATTTTTAATAGTGGGGGCTCTACGAAAAGTAATACTAGGATTTCTCGGAAGGATTTTACATAAAACAGGATCATTTAGAAGAACATGCCAGTTACGTGTCAAAATCTCCCTAATTTTGATATTCTCAGCACAATATCGTGTAATGAAGTTACTTGTGAAACTTCTATCAGTTGCGGTAATCTTCATTGGATTAATTAATGATTTTTGTGAAAGACCTTTGCATATATTATAAGCATTTTTTACCAAATCCGCAGGATATTTCTTGGCTAGAAACCTAGTCCTCAAAATTTCAGCCTGGTTTTCAAAGTCCCCCATATCAGTACAATTTTTTCTAATTCTTTTATATTGGTTAGCAGGTATATTTTTTAACCATTTACTAAAATGCCCACTACTGAAGGGTATGTAGCTATTCTTGTCCACGTTTAAAAAAGGTTTTGGTTAAAATATTATTATTCTGTATAAATATGGTTATATCTAAAAAATTAATAGTAGAAGAATTAAATATTGAGGAAAAGGACAGACCCCAGTGATTATTATTCATGTCCTTAATAAATTCATCGATATCATTTTTAGAGTTATCCCAGACAAAGAATAGATCGTCTATGAATCTTTTGTATGTAATAATATTGTGTTGAAATTTAGAATTAAAAATATAAAATTCCTCAAAAACCCCCATAAAAATATTTGCATATGTAGGTGCGACCTGGGACCCCATCGCAGTCCCAAGCCGCTGGTGATACAAGCACCCATCAAAAGTAAAATAGTTATTTTTTAAAATGAATTCCATCCCCTTCAGTAGAAACCTTTTTTGTGCCGATGACAGTCTCTTATCACTCACTAAAACCTTATTGAAACAGGCGAGTCCCAAATTATGAGGAATATTCGAATATAAGGAAGATACATCCATAGTCAGGAAAACATATTGTGGTTTCCATTTAATGAGTTGGAGAATTTGAATAAGATGTGTAGAATCTTTAATAAAACTTTTAAGGAGGGGGACATGAGTCACCATGATTCTGTCAATATAGTGAGATAAGTGACTGGTAATAGAGCCAATACTAGATATGATAGGTCTGCCCGGAGGATTTTCAAGGTTTTTATGCACTTTAGGGAGGTGATAGAAAAATGGAGTACGGGGGTTAGATATATTTAAAAATTTGGATTCATTTTTATCAAGGATATTATTGTTTTTTCCTTCTAAAATCAGTAGGTAATAATTGGTCATAACTGTGGTTAATACTTCAAATGTAGTTTTCACATAATATTTTTTGTCAGATAAAATTCTAAAGGCTTCCCTACAATAGTCTCTATAATCCTGAATAACTATACCCCCTCCCTTATCTGCTGAACGAATTACAATGTCAGTACGGGATTTCAACATTTTGAGTGCTATTTTTTCATTTCTTGTTAAATTATTTTTATAATTATTTTTATTTTTATTTTGGAACAAGTCCTTGAATTCTTCCTGAACCAAATCATTGAATACGTTCAAATGATGGCCCTTGCTGTCAACCGGATAAAAGTTAGATTTTTTTGGCACTTCCAGATGAAAACCCGATGTACCTGTATCAGTCAAATCCTCTATTTCTTTTCCATTATGTTTTATCTGACCAGTTTCTTTAAGTGCAAAATGTCGTTTAAGGGTGAGTTTTCTAATAAATATCTGTAAATCTAAGAATAAACTAAAATCATTTGTCCTGAATGTGGGACAAAAGGCAAGTCCTTTGGAAAGAACATTGGTTTCATCAGATGAGAGAATGTGTGAAGATAAATTAAAGATATTGTTACCATCCTCTATGCCAAGGTTATTTTGATTTTTTACTGATTTATTTTCCCTTTCTTTTTTTCTCCCCCCTCTGCTTCCTCTATAGACCCTTTTCTTTTTCCATGTTTTGGTGAAAAGAATTTGTTTATATGTGCTGATTTTAGTGCTTGTGGCAAAAAAGGGACAGTGGCTGTGTTTTCTGTGTTGGAATTATCAATTAAAACTGTATTATTTTTGGATGTAATGATGAAAAAAAAACAGACAATGTGATTTTCTGGATTTTTTTTTATCAGTTTGTCTCCCATAATTGAGGTCGACCTATGATGTAAATTACAGATGCCTCTCATCTTTTTAAGTGGTGGAACTTGCACTATTGCTGACTGACTAAATACTTTTTTGCCCCACTGTATATTCGCATTCTTTAATAAAGGTTATTTTTTTTTTTTTTTTACATTTTTAATATATTCCAATTAAATATATATTTTTAATTATTCCCTCCCAGAAATATATCTTCTTCTCCCAAATGAAATCCTCCCCAGCCTAGTGGTACTGACTCTGGTCTATGACACTTTTTGTCAGCAGGTTCGTTTCACCTCTTTGTAACCCTTTTTCGATATATTTGAAGTTTTTCCTTCGTTTTCTTTTCTTTTTTCTTTCTTGTTAATACACTATCTATAACAGAAATGTAAATAGGTTAAAATTAAAATCAATAAGAATAATTTTAAATGCATCTTGCGCACTATTAACCCTTGAACTTTGACATCTGTCCTTCTATCACGTGTGTTTTCTTTGGCACCTAAATTCAAACACTGTATGTATTTAACCAGAGAAAGCTGTATCTATTCACTACATGTCATCCCCTGAAGAAGAAGTGGTTTACACTTTGAAACGCATTGGGAATAAATGGTTAAACTTCTCATGTGGTAGTAATTTTATCTTGGTCAAGCAGCGCACAGTAAGCCTGAGATAGATACTAGTCCGCATAGACAAAACACTCGCTCATGTGTAAGTGGGGTTCGGTAACGTCAGCTGATCCCCTGCTGTGCGGAGGGCAAAGTGCTGCTGCCTCTAAATTGTAACTACTTCAGATTTAAACATTCTGTGATTTGGCCTCTGTCTCCACTCTGTCTCTAGTATTTCCCCTGACCTCCAACACCGCCAGTTCCTGCTCACAGTTGTCGTCCATGCATTCCACACGTGTTCCTGTGTTCCTGTGTTCCACGTGTTCCACGTGTTCCTGTGTTCCTGGTGTTCTGTTACGTGAGCAGATCCCCCAATGTGTGTCCGGCACTGTCTCCTGCGCTGTCCACCTTCCCACTACAAGCGGTGGGAAAGTGGACAGAGCAGGAGACATTGGCAGAACACATCAGGGGATCTGCTGACATTACAGAACCCCAGTAACCCAGGAACACGTGTGGATTGGGCAGACGGCTGCTGTACGCATAAACTGGCGGTGTTGGTGGTCACGTGAAATCCTGGAAACAGAGTGGAGACAGATGCCTAATTGAAGCACATTGACAGTCTGTTGTAGCCTACAAACAATCTAAAACTGCCACCAAGTAGGCCTCAGCCTGCACCCTGATTGTCCCTGGACTCCAACAACGCTAGTTGGTGCTCGGAAGTGCTGTCCACACAGAAAAACACACTTGTTCATGTGAAAGTGGGGTTCGGTAACGTCTGCTGATCCCCTGCTGTGTGTACGGCAAACTCTCCTGCTGCCTCCAAAGTCAAAATACCTCAGCTTTACACCTGGCTCCTAGTAGGCCTCGGCCTGCACCATGATTGTCCCTGGGCTCCAACAATGCCAGTTGGTGCTCGGAAGTGCTGTCCACACAGAAAAAAACACTCGTTCATGTGAAAGTGGGGGTCAGTAACGTCAGCTGATCCCCTGCTGTGTGGAGGGCAAATTGCTGCTGCCTGCAAATTGTAACTACTTCAGATTTAAACATTCTGTGATTTGGCCTCTGTCTCCACTCTGTCTCTAGTATTTCCCCTGACCTCCAACACCGCCAGTTCCTGCTCACAGTTGCTGTCCACGCATTCCACACGTGTTCCTGGTGTTCTGTTACGTGAGCAGATCCCCCAATGTGTGTCCGGCACTGTCTCCTGCGATGTCCACCTTCCCACTACAAGCGGTGGGAATGTGGATAGAGCAGGACATTGGCAGACACACATCAGGGGATCTGCTGACATTACAGAACCCCAGTAACCCATGAACTCGTGTGGATTGGGCAGACGGCTGCTGTACGCATAAACTGGCGGTGTTGGTGGTCACGTGAAATCCTGGAAACAGAGTAGAGACAGATGCCTAATTGGAGCACGCTGACAGTCTGTTGTAGCCTACAAACAATCTAAAACTGCCACCAAGTAGGCCTCGGCCTGCACCATGATTGTCCCTGGGCTCCAACAACTCCAGTTGGTGCTCGGCAGTGTCTTTGGCATGGGTACTCCCTGTTGCCCAGCCTGGTTCCAGCACGCCAGCTGTTTCCGGGTAGTGTCAAGGTCACTATGCCACTAGAATTGAGCGAAACGGGTCGAAAAAATTCAAAAGTCGCCGACTTTTGGCAAATCTCTGGGATTCTAGGATGAGGTCGGCCACGAGGTCGGCGACTTACACGCCAAAGTCGCGTTTCAAAAGTTTGTTTTGCGCTCTTTTTCAGCCAATCAGGATCCACGGACACTGTGGGCAACGTGATGACATAGGCACGGGTCACCACCATCTTTCAGAAGGGCATGCAAGTGATTGGCTTGCTTTGGTGGGCGTCACAGGGGGTATAAAAGGGCGTGCACGCCGACCGCCATCTTACTTCTGCCGATCTCAGTATAGGGAGAGGTTGTTGCTGATTCTGTAGGGAGAGTGTTAGGCAGGGAAGAAGACCAAAAAACTGCTTCTGCTGCTAGCAATTTGGCCTGCACAACACACCAGTCACTGTGTGTGCAGTGCAAGGGGAGGCTATATAGTGGTGTATCAGTGGTGTTGGTTGTTGGGCTGCCTTCTAAGGCTTCCTGACAGGCTGGCATTGCTGTTTACCCACTGCTCCGCAAACTGCTTTTTTAAAAGCAATCCAATCTCCCTTATCCTCTAGTCACTTTGGTCACAGCTGTGCCATCGAGCCTGTCACATAGAGCTCAGATATTCATTGGGCCTCAAACTACTTTTTTAAAAGCAATCCCAATTTTTTTTTTTTGTCCTGCTGAGAAGAAAAAAAAAACTGCTTCTGCTGCTGATAGCAATTTGGCCTGCACAACACACCAGTCACTGTGTGTGCAGTGCAAGGGGAGGCTATATTGTGGTGTATCAGTGGTGTTGGTTGTTGGGCTGCCTTTTAAGGCTTCCTGACAGGCTGGCATTGCTGTTTACCCACTGCTCCGCAAACTGCTTTTTTAAAAGCAATCCAATCTCCCTTATCCTCTAGTCACTTAGGTCACAGCTGTGCCATCGAGCCTGTCACATAGCGCTCAGATATAAGTGGGCCTCACACAATCCAAAAGTGTCCAGTGTCCAAAAGTGTGTGCAGAGATTCAAAATCTCACTTATCCTCTAGTCACTTAGGTCACAGCTGTGCCATCGAGCCTGTCACATAGCGCTCAGATATTCATTGGGCCTCCCACAATCCAAAAGTGTCCAGTGTCCAAAAGTGTGTGCAGAGATTCAAAATCTCACTTATCCTCTAGTCACTTAGGTCACAGCTGTGCCATCAAGCCTGTCACATAGCGCTCAGATATCAGTGGGCCTCACACAATCCAAAAGTGTCCAGTGTCCAAAAGTGTGTGCAGAGATTCAAAATCTCACTTATCCTCTAGTCACTTAGGTCACAGCTGTGCCATCAAGCCTGTCACATAGCGCTCAGATATCAGTGGGCCTCACACAATCCAAAAGTGTCCAGTGTCCAAAAGTGTGTGCAGAGATTCAAAATCTCACTTATCCTCTAGTCACTTAGGTCACAGCTGTGCCATCGAGACTGTCACATAGTGCTCAGATATCAGTGGGCCTCACACAATCCAAAAGTGTCCAGTGTCCAAAAGTGTGTGCAGAGATTCAAAATCTCACTTATCCTCTAGTCACTTAGGTCACAGCTGTGCCATCGAGCCTGTCACATAGCGCTCAGATATTCATTGGGCCTCACACAATCCAAAAGTGTCCAGTGTCCAAAAGTGTGTGCAGAGATTCAAAATTTCACTTATCCTCTAGTCACTTAGGTCACAGCTGTGCCATCGAGCCTGTCACATAGCGCTCAGATATCAGTGGGCCTCACACAATCCAAAAGTGTCCAGTGTCCAAAAGTGTGTGCAGAGATTCAAAATCTCACTTATCCTCTAGTCACTTAGGTCACAGCTGTGCCATCGAGCCTGTCACATAGCGCTCAGATATCAGTGGTCCTCACACAATCCAAAAGTGTCCAGTGTCCAAAAGTGTGTGCAGAGATTCAAAATCTTACTTATCCTCTAGTCACTTAGGTCACAGCTGTGCCATCGAGCCTGTCACATAGCGCTCAGATATTCATTGGGCCTCACACAATCCAAAAGTGTCCAGTGTCCAAAAGTGTGTGCAGAGATTCAAAATCTCACTTATCCTCTAGTCACTTAGGTCACAGCTGTGCCATCGAGCCTGTCACATAGCGCTCAGATATTCATTGGGCCTCACACAATCCAAACGTGTCCAGTGTCCAAAAGTGTGTGCAGAGATTCAAAATCTCACTTATCCTCTAGTCACTTAGGTCACAGCTTTGCCATCAAGCCTGTCACATAGCGCTCAGATATCAGTGGGCCTCACACAATCCAAAAGTGTCCAGTGTCCAAAAGTGTGTGCAGAGATTCAAAATCTCACTTATCCTCTAGTCACTTAGGTCACAGCTGTGCCATCGAGCCTGTCACATAGCGCTCAGATATCAGTGGGCCTCACACAATCCAAAAGTGTCCAGTGTCCAAAAGTGTGTGCAGAGATTCAAAATCTCACTTATCCTCTAGTCACTTAGGTCACAGCTGTGCCATCGAGCCTGTCACATAGCGCTCAGATATTCATTGGGCCTCACACAATCCAAAAGTGTCCAGTGTCCAAAAGTGTGTGCAGAGATTCAAAATCTCACTTATCCTCTAGTCCCTTAGGTCACAGCTGTGCCATCAAGCCTGTCACATAGCGCTCAGATATCAGTGGGCCTCACACAATCCAAAAGTGTCCAGTGTCCAAAAGTGTGTGCAGAGATTCAAAATCTCACTTATCCTCTAGTCACTTAGGTCACAGCTGTGCCATCGAGCCTGTCACATAGCGCTCAGATATCAGTGGTCCTCACACAATCCAAAAGTGTCCAGTGTCCAAAAGTGTGTGCAGAGATTCAAAATCTCACTTATCCTCTAGTCACTTAGGTCACAGCTGTGCCATCGAGCCTGTCACATAGCGCTGAGAAATTCATTGGGCCTCACACAATCCAAAAGTGTCCAGTGTCCAAAAGTGTGTGCAGAGATTCAAAATCTCACTTATCCTCTAGTCACTTAGGTCACAGCTGTGCCATCAAGCCTGTCACATAGCGCTCAGATATTCATTGGGCCTCACACAATCCAAAAGTGTCCAGTGTCCAAAAGTGTGTGCAGAGATTCAAAATCTCACTTATCCTCTAGTCACTTAGGTCACAGCTGTGCCATCAAGCCTGTCACATAGCGCTCAGATATTCATTGGGCCTCACACAATCCAAAAGTGTCCAGTGTCCAAAAGTGTGTGCAGAGATTCAAAATCTCACTTATCCTCTAGTCACTTAGGTCACAGCTGTGCCATCGAGCCTGTCACATAGCGCTCAGATATCAGTGGGCCTCACACAATCCAAAAGTGTCCAGTGTCCAAAAGTGTGTGCAGAAATTCAAAATCTCCCCTGTCCTATAGACACCTTGTACCTTGTTTTACATACTATATAGTTTGTTGGATTTTGTCTACATTTCTACCAAAAATGAGGAAGGCTGGTGGAAGAGGCCGTGGAATTGGGCGGGGGTTGGCAGCTGGTAATGATGGTGTTGGTGGTGGATCTGATGGTAGTGGCAAGAGCAAAATAGGACCGAATGCAGGAGGTGTTGAGCCTGCGTCATCGTCTGGCTACATAAGGCCTCGAACGCTTAGTTTTCTAGGAGTTGGCAAACCGCTTTTAAAGCCAGAGCATCAGGAAAAAGTTTTGTCTTACATTGATGACTCAGCCTCCAGCTCTATCGCCTCCTCTTCTTCAGTTGTAAAAAGTAAAAGCACTGAGTCGTCATTGGAGGCTCATGTTCATGAACCACACCTTTCCTTGTGTCCTTCACCCCAACCAAGATTGAAGGATGACGCAGGCCATACTACTGATTACTCCATGGAGCTGTTTTCACATACCATGCCTGGATTATCAAGTGAAATGGTGAATTACCCAGGCCAAGATGAATCTGACATGGAGTGCACTGATGCACAGCCGCTGATGGATGATTCTGCTGGTACATTCACTCAGAGCACTACATTGTCCTCGCAGTGTACAGAGCCAGATTCTGACCCTGATGAGACTCAGGTGCCCCTTCTCGCACACTATACCACCATACACGGTGACACAGAGGAAGGTGCACATGACATAGAAGAGGAGGTGATGGATGACCCAGTTGTTGACCCAGATTGGCATCCATTGGGGGAAGAGGGTGCTGCTTCCAATAGCTCAGATGAGGAGCATCCACAGCAGACATCGACATCGCAACAGCTGTTATCTGGCAGGCCCGGAGCACTCCAAAGACAGGTTCCAAACATCAAAAGAGTTGCTGGACAGCTTGTCCAGAGGGTCAAAAGATCACAGCGTGCTAGGCCGCAAAATGTCTGCCAAAGTAGGAAGAGTGCAGTGTGGCACTTTTTTGAACAAAATCCTCATGATCAGGCCAAGGTTATCTGTAAGAAGTGCGCAAAGACCTTTAGCCGAGGGAAAAATCTGAAAAATTTGAATACCAGTTGCATGCTTAGACATTTAACCAGCATGCACTTGCAAGCGTGGACACAACACCAAACCTCAAGTGCCACATGTGCAACTGATCACAACGAAGGTAGTCATCAACGCTACATTGTTTCCCCCACTGTAAGCCCACCGGTTAGCACAGCAGCAAATATTGAGGTGTCGTTGCAAGGCCACAGCAGTCAGGGAATCCCACTGTTATATCAACGAAAGACTGATTCTAGGCCATCAGAAAGAACACCAACTCCATCACCATCATCAACCCTCTCTCAGTCCGCCCTGTCCACCGCTACTTCCACCATATGCAGCTCTCAAGTCCAGCTCACCCTCCCAGACACTATGAGTAGGTCAAGAAAGTACTCAGTCTCTCATCCGCGTACACTGGGTTTGAACGCCCACATTGCCAAACTAATCTCGTTTGAGATGATGCCCTTTCGGTTGGTGGAAAGCACAGCTTTCCGCGAACTCATGGCCTATGCAGTACCACGCTATGACCTACCCAGTCGCCACTTCTTCTTTCGCAAAGCCATCCCAGTGCTCCACCATCATGTGAAAGACCGCATTGTCCATGCACTCAAGCAGTCAGTGAGCGGAAAGGTGCACCTCACAACTGATGCATGGTCCAGTCGGCATGGCCAGGGCCGTTACGTGTCCATCACTGCGCACTGGGTTAATGTGGTGGATGCAGGGTCCACAGGGGACAGCGGTGGTGGGACAGTGCTGCCTAGCCCACGGTATAGGAAACAGTTGGCTGTAGGCGTTCCACCCTCCTCCTCCTCCTCCTCCTCCAGAAGCGAAAGCTCGTCCACAGAGCGCAGTCGTACGAGCACTCCATCTGCAGCTGCCACTGTTGCACACGATGTGTCCCCCTATCGAGCAGCTAGTGGAAAGCGCCAGCAGGCTGTGTTAGAATCATAGAATCATAGAATCATAGAATCGTAGAGTTGGAAGGGACCTCCTGGGCCATCTGGTCCAACCCCCTGCTCAAAGCAGGATTCGCTAAATCATCCCAGTCAGATGTCTGTCCAGCCTCTGTTTGAAGACTTCCATTGAAGGAGAACTCACCACTTCTCGTGGCAGCCTGTTCCACTCTTTGATCACTCTAACTGTCAAAAAGTTTTTTCTAATATCTAATCTGTGTCTCCTCCCACTCAGTTTCATCCCATTGCTTCTAGTCTTTCCTTGTGAAAATGAGAATAAAGTTGATCCTTCTACAATGTGACAGCCCTTTAGATATTTGTAGACAGCTATTAAGTCTCCTCTCAGTCTTTTCTTTTGCAAACTAAACATTCCCAAATCCTGCAACCTTTCCTCATAAGACAGGGTTTGCAGACCGGTCACTATTCTGGTCGCTCTTTTCTGAACTTGCTCCAGTTTGTTGATGTCTTTTTTAAAATGTGGTGCCCAAAACTGGACACAATATTCCAGATGAGGTCTGACCAAAGAGGAGTAGAGGGAAATAATGACTTCACGTGATCTAGACTGTATGCTTCTGTTAATACATCCTAGAATTGCATTTGCCTTTTTTGCTGCTGCATCACACTGTTGACTCATATTCAGTCTGTTATCTATTAGTATACCCAAGTCTTTTTCACATGTGCTGTCACTTAGCCCTATTCCTCCCATTCTATATATGCTTTTTTCATTTTTATTGCCCAGATGTAGTACTTTGCATTTCTCCCTGTTAAAAACCATTCTGTTAGTTGCTGCCCACTTCTCCAGTTTATTTAAATCTTTTTGAATCCTCTCTCTCTCCTCTAGTATTAGCTATCCCTCCTAGCTTTGTGTCATCAGCAAATTTAATCAGTTTACCCTCAATTCCTTCATCTAAATCGTTGATAAAGATGTTGAACAATACAGGGCCCAGGACAGAGCCCTGTGGTACCCCACTTGAGACATTCTTCCAACTGGATGTGCAGCCATTTACAACCACTCTTTGTGTCCGATCACTAAGCCAGTTATGAATCCACCTAACAGTTGCCTTGTCCATTCCATACTTAGTCATTTTTTCAATAAGGATTGTATGAGAGACTTTGTCAAATGCTTTGCTGAAGTCAAGATATACTATATCTACTGCATTTCCTTGATCCACCCAATCAGTGATACCATCATAGAAGGAAATTAAGTTAGTCTGACATGACTTATTAGTTAGAAACCCATGCTGACTCTGTTTAATCACTTCATTCTTATCCAGGTACTGACATACATGTTGTTTAATAATTTGTTCAAAGATCTTTCCTGGTATAGAAGTCAGACTCACCGGCCTATAGTTGCCTGGGTCCACATTCTTCCCCTTTTTGAAGATAGGAACAACATTTGCTCTTCTCCAGTCTTCTGGCACTTCTCCTGTTCTCCAAGAATTTTCAAAGATTATGGAGAGGGGTTCGAAAATTTCTTCTGCTATCTCCTTCAGTACTCTGGGGTGTAATTCATCTGGACCTGGAGACTTGAATTCATTTAGGTTAGCTAAGTGTTTCCTCACTATCTTTCTGTTTATAGATATCCTGGATTCTTCTATTCCCTTAATAGGACAGTGAATAACAGTTGATGTTACATTTCCTTTCTGAGAGAAAACAGATGCAAAATAGGAATTTAAAAGTTCAGCCTTCTCAACATCCTGTCTTACCATTTCATCATTTTCATCCTGTAAAAATCCTATAGCATCTTTGACTTTTCTTTTACTTTTGACATATCCCCAAAATCCTTTATTATTGCTTTTGACATCTCTTGCAAGCCTCAATTCATTTTCAGCTTTAGTAATCTGATTTGTGCCCTGCAGGTTCTGCAGACAGCATTATATTCTTCTTTAGATATGCCTCCCTCTTTCCATTTTATAAACATTTTTTTCTTCCTTTTTAGCATGTGCTTAAGTTCTGTGTTCATCCATTCTGGTTTCCTTAAATGCTTCCTATTCTTCTCTCTTTTCGGAATTGTTAACAACTGTGCTTTGAGAATTTAATTTTTCAAGATTTCCCATCCTTCCTGGACATTTTTGTCTTTAAGGATATCCAGCCATTGGATCCCTCCAATTCTCTTTCTGAATCCTTTAAAATCTGCCTTTCTGAAATCTAACCTTGATGTCTGAGTCTTCACAGGTCTTCCGCCTCTAGTTATCCAAAATTCTAAAATAGCATGGTCGCTACCTCCTAGGGTCCCAGCCACTTTTACCTCCTCAACCATTTCCTCCCTGTTTATAAGGATTAGATCCAAGGTAGCAGTTCCCCTTGTTTTCTCCCTTACCTTTTGGAAGATAAAGTTGTCAGCAAGAGAGGATAAGAATTTCCTTGACCTGTTAGTTTTGCCTGAGAGAGATTCCCAACAAATGTCTGGATAGTTGAAATCTCCCATGACAACTATGTCATATTTTTTGGAGAACTTGGCCATTTGATGCATAAAGAGTTCATCCATATCTTCAGCTTGCACAGGCGGCCTGTAGTAAATGCCTACAATGGTGTCCTTTCCATTGTTCTGTCCTTGTATTCTTACCCAAACAGTTTCCACAGAACTCCCAGTCTCTGAAGCTCCAATCTCTGTGCAGATATACGCGTTTCTAACATACAATGCGACACCCCCTCCTCGTTTATCAAGTCTGTTTCTTGCAAATAAGTTGTATCCTTCTAGTCTTGTATTCCAATCATGTGTATTGTCCCACCAAGTTTCAGTGATTCCAATGACATCATATTTCTTTTCCTGTGTTAGTAGTTCCAATTCTCCTTGTTTGTTGACCATGCTTTGTGCATTAGTATAGAAACATTTTAGTTTGTGATTGGTTTCTCTTTCTCCAATGTTTTTATTAATTAGATTCTTTCGTCTTTGTTCTTCCTTTCCACTTCTAATAGCAGAGTTCTCAATAGCATTTGTCAGGTGTATGGCTTTTTCTGGTCTTTTGCTTCCCTTCCCATGTTGTTCTAGTTTAAAGCTCTCCTTACAAGTGTAGCAAGGCGACTTCCAAATACATGTGTTGCAGATGATGTGTTTGGGCGACAGACATACCGCCGAGGTGCTGGCCGAGTACTTGAAGCGACAAACTGAGTCATGGCTGGGCAGTGTACATCTTGAGGCAGGCAAGGTAGTTAGTGATAACGGCCGTAATTTTGTGGCAGCCATAGCCCTTTCAAAACTCAGCCACATACCTTGCTTGGCTCACACCTTGAACCTGGTGGTGCAGTGCTTCCTCAAAAATTATCCGGAGTTAACAGCCCTGCTCCAGAAGGTGCGAAGACTGTGCGCGCACATCCGCCGGTCGCCTGTACACTCCGTTCGTATGCAGAAGCTGCAGCGATTGCTCCACCTTCCCAACCACCGCCTCATTATCGACATTGCAACAAGGTGGAACTCCACCCTGCACATGGTGGAGCGGCTGTGCGAGCAGAGGCAGGCCATAATGCATTTGTGGGAGGATACACGGCCAGGCACTTTGAGAGCAGACATGGAGTTGACAGGTGTGCAGTGGTCGAAGCTGAAAGACCTCTGTAAAGTCCTTCAGTGTTTTGAGGAATGCACACGGCTGGTAAGCGCAGACGACGCCATCCTAAGCATGAGCATCCCACTTATGCGTCTGCTCATGCAAACTTTGACGCACCTTAAGGAGCAGGCGTCTGCAGCCAATGTTGATGAGGAGGAAGAGGAGGAGGGAATCCTTGATGACATTCAGCCATTGTCTGCTCAGGGACCTCTCCTGGATGAGGTGGAGGAAGAAGAGGAGGAGGAGGATGATGATGGGGATGATTACTTAGGGGAGGAGGATGCATCTCGTGGGGCAAGTGAAAATGTTGGCGTGGCAAGGTCTGGTACAGGGTTTGTGCGTGACTGGAGGGATGTGGATTTGCCAGAAAGTGCTCCTCCAACCAGCACTCGCAGTGCATCATTGACACCGGGAACATTGGCCCATATGTCAGATTATGCCTTGCAGATCCTAAAAAGGGACCCCCGCATTGCCAAAATGATGAACGATGACGACTACTGGTTGGCCAGCATCCTGGATCCACGCTATAAAGGCAAATTACAAAACATCATGCCACAGGAGAACCTTGACCTAATATTGGCTAATAAACAAGCAACTCTGGTAAATCGGTTGCTTGAGGCATTCCCAGCACACAGCAGCGGTGATGGTTCTCACACGAGCCGTACGGGCCAGGGGCAGCTTGGCAGAGGTGTTTGTGGTGCACACAGCAGAAGTGACGTTGGAGACAGGGGTTTCATGACAATGTTGTGGACTGATTTTTCAAATACCGCTCACACAACTGGTAATACTGCATCGATGGAAAGTGACAGGAGACAGCAGTTGTCAACCATGGTTACAAACTACTTTTCCTCCCATATCGATGTTCTCCCACACAGGTCATTCCCCTTTGACTATTGGGCCGCTAAACTGGACACCTGGCCTGAATTGGCACAATATGCCTTACAGGAGCTCGCTTGCCCAGCTGCAAGTGTGCTATCGGAAAGAGTCTTTAGTGCAGCTGGATCAATCCTGACAGAAAAAAGGACCCGTTTGTCAACCCAAAATGTGGATGATCTAACCTTCATTAAAATGAACCATGCATGGGTTTCCAAGGATTTTGTCCCACCTTCCCCTGATGACACATAGGGTGACAGAAAAATGGCTTGCTTTGGTCCACCTCTTCCTGGGACTTGACCTATTTCGCCTTTTGCATCAGCTGAATGTCCAACATCAACATATGCCACTTTCTAAAACTCCCTAACTGTGCTGCCCCCCCCCCATGGCCGGAGTCACCACCTAGCGCACGACACCGTGCGAGTGCCGTTGCCCTGGACAGGTGGGTAGGCCGACTCTTGGGCGCGGGCACTGGCACAGGGTCCCTCATAGTGCAATCAAGTGTCTCTGATGGTGGTGGTGCACACCCGCCGTCAGACACACCGCTGTACTATGAGGGGCCCAGTGCCAGTACCGACGCCCACGAGTGGGCCCCCCTTGCTTGGGCAGGGCCCCAGCATTTGCAATCTTTACCTCTCCCTGCTCCTCCGCTGTGTAATCTGGGCCGTCAAATCCATACTGTGCCTGACACCGTCTGAGCCTGCCTCCTGAGACATATATTTTGAATGTGTACGCTATCCATACATGTTATCCGGGGATACGGTACCCTTTCTAACCTTTGTGCAATCACGTGCAATCCATACTGGGCCTAACACCGTCTGAGCCTGCCTCCTGAGACATATATTTTGAATGTGTACGCTATCCATACATGTTATCCAGGGAAACGGTACCCTTTCTAACCTTTGTGCAATCACGTGCAATCCATACTGGGCCTAACACCGTCTGAGCCTGCCTCCTGAGACATATATTTTGAATGTGTACGCTATCCATACATGTTATCTTGGGATACGGTACCCTTTCTAACCTTTGTGCAATCACGTGTAATCCATACTGGGCGTGAGAACGGCTGGCGAGCTGTTAAGCAAGCTACAGCACCTGTGGTTTGCACACGTAAGTTTTTCATTTTTTCAGGAATGACGGTTAGGCCTAATTCCGGAACTGCAGTTGACCTGCACTTACTGGGAAATCATTGTTCATGGGTAATAATTGTAATCAGTGATCCCCATCACTAACGTTGTTCAGCGGGTTATCTGCACCTGTAAGCGACAAACGCTAGCCTTTTCAGTGTAGCGCACATGCAGCCACGGACATGTAAGGGCATGACACACCAGTTATTGGCCAATCTCATGTTCCAGAGCCTCACGTGTCCCTCTAGTAAGCCGGACTCGGACCGCGGGGCATGACGGAGTCTCGTTCATTAATGGAATTAAGCTTGCAATGTGTGCATCTGTTCTGTAGCTGGCATGGTTGAGGTTTCCCAGGTGGAGTCAAATTTAACCGTAGGCTCCACTCCTGGTGGTGCCCTTCTGGACATTCCTTTAAGGTTCAGCTTTGCAACCATACTGCCCACGTAAAACAAACACTTTGCCTTCATGAACGCTGTTTGGAGGGTCATGACTCGTGGGAATAACGCCGCCCAATCAGTTAACCTGCTAGAGAGATCGTTCGTTGCTCCCAAGCATGACATCACACTCCCTAGGAAGAAGGTAATGCCACTGTGGCGACCGTACTCCTGGGGGCGACACAAGTGCACTGATGCCCAGCCACTGCTCGATGAATCTGCTGGTACATTGACCCAGACCACTACATTCCCCTCGCACGCTACACGGCCTGAATCTGACCCTGATGAAACTCAGGTTACCCTTCCCATATACAGTTCCATCTTACACGGTGACAAAGAGGAAGCTGCAGATGAAAGTGGAGGTTCGGCCCACCCGCCATCAGACACACCACCGTACTATCAGAGGCCCTGTGCCAGTGCCGTCGCCAACGAGTGTGCCCCCCTCTGCTTGCTCAGGATCACAGCACTTGCAAGGTTGAAATACTGTGCAGTGAGATGGAAGATGGGGACGAGGAGGAGTCCAGACTAGTACAGGGATTCCCTAGCGAGGAGACTTATTTGATTGTTTTCAATGTTGGGACAGCAATTTTTGGGGAGCACTATACTCTGGAGAATGATAGATGGGGCCCACCATACACTGGAACATTCCAAAGGTGGACATCAGACACTGGAGCAGCATTTACAGGGCCCATTATACACTAGAGCATTAGAAATGGGGCCCATTATGTTTGGAGCATTATTTGGGCCCGTAAGACAGTGGAGCTTCATCCATGGGGACCAACATATACTGTAGCATTATGTGGAGCTCATCATATACTGTTTCAAACATTATATGGGACCAATGATTCTGTATGGAGAAATAGATGGGCCTTGTCATGAGATGTAAAAAGTGAAGTATTTTTCATTGTACTATACCGCTATTTCTCTGCCGTATCAGAGCATGATGAGTTGTGGTATGTGTTAAAGGGGCGCTCTTTCGCCCAGGACACATGAAAACCTGGAGCCAGCCCCCCCCCCCACAACTTTAGCCAAATAGCCCCCATTTTTCAGTGCGTAACTTGTATTATGAAGTTAATTAAGGTTGACAAGCTTAAGTAAGAAGAATTGATGCTTTTGGCATTCAAATGGGCACTGTAGGAGTGTTTCCTGTCCTCCTCTCACTGCCGACTTTTATTCCCCATTGACTTACATTGGGTTTCGTGTTTCGGGACGACCCCGACTTTTCCCTATAATCGGACGATCTTGCTCGACCCGACTTTTGGAAAAGTCGGGTTTCACGAAACGAAACGCGACCCTAAAAAACCAAAAGTCGCTCAACTCTATATGCCACCAATCCGTTGTCCTGTCGTCTTGCGGCCGGGTTAGCTGACTCTAGGGTGCCTGCAGTTTAGGTGACTCCTATGTGGGCTGCGGGAACTGGCACTGAAGGCTGGATCCGTAGTGCCAATGGGACATGGACCCCCTGTAGGACTGTGGTTTTCGGTAACTGCGGCCGGCTTGCGGCCTGGCTACTTGGCTTTGGATGGGTACCTTCTGCTACCCACCCGGGTTCCGGCACTGTCAGCTGGTTCTCGCCAGAGCCTTTGGCCTAGGTGGCTCCATCTCGGTATCCGAAGTCCAGCACCGTCAGCTGGTCCTTGGTAGTGCTTTTTAGCACAGGTACCTTCTGCTTAGTAACCGTGGTCCAGCACCGTCAGCTGTTCCTCGGTAGTGCCATTGGCTCTTGTAGCTTTTGCTACCCATCTGGGTTCCAGCACCGTCAGCTGGTTCTCGGCAGTGTCTTTGGCACGGGTACTCCCTGTTGCCCAGCCTGTTTTCAGCACGCCTGCTGTTTCCGGGTAGTGTCAAGGTCACTATGCCACCAATCCGTTGTCCTGTCGTCTTGCGGCCGGGTTAGCCGACTCTAGGGTGCCTGCAGTTTAGGTGACTCCTATGTGGGCTGCGGGAACTGGCACTGAAGGCTGGATCTGTAGTGCCAATGGGACATGGACCCCCTGTAGGACTGTGGTTTTCGGTAACTGCGGCCGGCTTGCGGCCTGGCTACTTTGCTTTGGATGGGTACCTTCTGCTACCCACCCGGGTTCCGGCACTGTCAGCTGGTTCTCGCCAGAGCCTTTGGCCTAGGTGCCTCCATCTCGGTATCCGAAGTCCAGCACCGTCAGCTGGTCCTTGGTAGTGCTTTTTAGCACAGGTACCTTCTGCTTAGTAACCGTGGTCCAGCACCGTCAGCTGTTCCTCGGTAGTGCCATTGGCTCTTGTTCCTTCTGCTACCCATCCGGGTTCCAGCACTGTCTGCTGGTTCTCGCCAGAACCTTTGGCCTAGGTGCCTCCATCTCGGTATCCGAGGTCCAGCACCGTCAGCTGGTCCTTGGTAGTGCTTTTTAGCACAGGTACCTTCTGCTTAGTAACCGTGGGCCAGCACCGTCAGTTGGTCCTCGGTAGTGCCATTGGCTCTTGTTCCTTCTGCTACCCATCCGGGTTCCGGCACTGTCTGCTGGTTCTCACCAGAGCCTTTGGCCTAGGTGCCTCCATCTCGGTATCCGAGGTCCAGCACCGTCAGCTGGTCCTTGGTAGTGCTTTTTAGCACAAGTACCTTCTGCTTAGTAACCGTGGTCCAGCACCGTCAGTTGGTCCTCAGTAGTGCCATTGGCTCTTGTTCCTTCTGCTACCCATCCGGGTTCCAGCACTGTCTGCTGGTTCTCGCCAGAGCCTTTGGCCTAGGTGCCTCCATCTCGGTATCCGAGGTCCAGCAACGTCAGCTGGTCCTTGGTAGTGCTTTTTAGAACAGGTACCTTCTGCTTAGTAACCATGGTCCAGCACCGTCAGTTGGTCCTCGGTAGTGCCATTGGCTCTTGTAGCTTTTGCTACCCATCTGGGTTCCAGCACCGTCAGCTGTTCCTCAGTAGTGCCATTGGCTCTTGTTCCTTCTGCTGCCACTACGGGTTCCAGTACTGTCTGCTGGTTCTCGCCAGTTTCTCAGCCTTCTTGTACCTTCTGCTACATTTCCAAGATCAAGCTTTTTGAAATTGTCTTTGGTAATCTGTATTGGTCTCCATGACGACGACCCTGATGACGACGACCCTGAAGACCACACCAAAGAAGACCAGAAATATGACCCTAAATAATATGACCAAGAGGACAAAGAACATGAAGACAACCACCAAGATACAGAAGAAAAGACAGAAGAACAAGAAGCAGAAGAAGCAAAAGCAGAAGAACAAAAAGTAGAAGAACATTAAGCATAAGGCTAAAATTCAGCATAGAAGAAATCAAAATTATAAGCAGAAGAAGACTAAGCAGTAAATGGGGGTGAGTCCGTTCCTCCTCGTGTTGCCCCTGGAAAATGCCTGCTACTGCAGGCCAAACTGAACACGGACAAATCCTGTTGTAAATCTTTAGTGACAGGCAGAACGTAAGGTGTAATCTTCTAACTTTTATAGATAAGTACTACAGGAATGCCTGTCACCATAAGAAAATGAAGAAAAAGAAGAATAGGAAGAAGATGAAGAAATAGCATATGAAAATTAATAATAGCTGAATAAGAAGAATATGAAGAATGGAAGAAAAAAAATTAATGGGAAGAAGATGAAGAAGAAGATGAATAAGGTGAAGAAAAAGTTGATGAAAAAAATGCTACTGTTGCGGATCATGAAGGAGAAAGTGTGGGAGAAGTACAAAAGAACGTGAAGAGCATGGAAGTTGTGAAACATACATATCTGACTAAATATAAAAAAGGTTAACATAGTCAATATCTTTTTAACTCCGAACGTCTTGAAAAAAAAATTGGAATTAATGCTATGCCATGTGATTTGAATAAACCACTATGCCTTTAATGTCTCCTCCACCTCCGACAATACATTCTACATGACTCTTATTTGTTTTCAATTATGTAGAATTAGCCAACAAGGAAATAAAGGGCTTTTTTAAATTCCAATACCGGAAGTCCCATTGACTTGAATGGGACTACCGGTATCGAAATCGGCGATACCCGATATTTTTTTCGTATCGGGCGATACCATCCGATACGATATTTTTGGGTATCGAACGGTATCGCTCAACACTAATGATGACTACTGGCTGGCCAGCATCCTCGATCCATGCTACAAAGGCAAATTACACAACATCATGCCACAGGAGAACCTAGTGATAATATTGGCAAACAAACAAGCAACTCTGTTAAACCGTTTGTTTGTTTGAGGCTTTCCCAGCACACAGCAGCGGTGCTGGTTCTCCCACGAGCCGTAGTGGGCACAATGAAAGAGGTGTTTGTGGTGCACACAGCAGAAGTGGCGTTGGAGACAGGGTTTTAATGACAATGTTGTGGAATGATTTCTCAAGTACCCTTCACACGACTGCTAATACTGCATCGATTAAAAGTGACAGGAGGCAGCAGTTGTCAACTATGGTTACAAACTACTTTTCCTCCCATATCGATGTTCTCCCTCACAGGTCATTCCCATTTGACTATTGGCCCTCTAAACTGGATGCCTGGCCTGAATTGGCACAATATGCCTTACAGGAGCTCGCTTGCCCTGCTGCTAGTGTGTTATCTGAAAGAGTCTTCAGTGCTGCTGGATCAATCCTGACAGAAAAAAGGACCAGTCTGTCAACCCAAAATGCTGATGATCTAACCTTCATTAAAATGAACCATGCATTGGTTTCAAAGGATTTTGTCCCACCTTCCCCTGATGACACATAGGTTACCAGAAAAGTGCCTCGGTTTTTTCCTCCTCTTTCTCGGACTTGCCCAATTGCGCCCTTTGCATCAGCTGAATGTCAAGCCAACACATCTACATATGCCAATTTTTAAACCTCCCTAACTGGGCTGCCCACCCCTCCCCCAACGGCTGGGAGTCAAGACCTGGCGCACCCGGGTAAGTGCCGTTGCTCTGAACAGGTGGATGGGCCCATTGATGGCCGACGGCAATGGCACAGGGCCCCTTATAGTACAATACAGTGTCTCAGACGGTGGGAGGGCCCACTCGCCGTCAGACATACCAGCATACTATGAGGGGCCCTGTGCCAGTACCGTCAACCACGATTGTGCCCCCCCTGCTTGGTCATGGCCACAGCACTTGCAAGTTGCAATACTTACCTCTCCCTGCTCCACCGCTGTGTAGTCTGTGCAGTTAAATCCTTCACAGGGACAGCCACTAGAAATTTGGTCTATTGATCAATGATGGTTAAGCTGTAGCTATGGCCTGTCCTGCTGGCCTCTACCTTCAGATGATCTATGGCTACCATTTGAAATGGACGTCAACTTACAAGCGGATGCAGTGGTGGTTTATGATCACCTTTCACAGTTGTGATAGTCACAGACGTGTGACATTCCTGCCACCATTTTTCAATGTCTCCTCTCATGCCAATCCAATAGAATCGCCTACGGCCTGTGGCTTCTGTCTTTTGCACTCCAAAATGACCAGACACATCATGATAGGCAGTGAGGACCATGGGTACATCTCTCCCTGTGATCACAATTTGATGGAGACGAGTAACAGTGATGTGATCCACGCTACTGCGATAAAGCAATCCTTTCTTCACAAAGAACCTTTTTCGCTTTCTCCACAGACACAGTAATTGAGGGTCTGCATCGCCTCTGCAACATCTACCGGGAGGTTTTCCCGTAAGGAGTAATTCCAAAATTTCTGCTAACACTCGACTTAGCGTCTATACTTGTAACCATGTAGTTTCCAGTAGTGGAGATTCTTGACTGGTTTACTGAGATTGAAATATATACGAAAATTTAAAAGTACCACAGCACTGTATACTGGTGTACGCTATGAATACCTTTCCCTTTTTCTACCTTTGTAATTCTGGTGTAATACATAGTGAGCCTGTGAGTGTCTGTGTCTGACTCCAGAAGTATAGATGGAAATTTAACCCTAGACTGGACACTCCTGGTATGTGCTGATACAGTACCTTGTTTCAAAAATTTGTATTAAAGTATCATCTGTAAGATAACCAACTGTGGGGGGGGACCCTCTTCTTGCCGCAGACAAACATGAGACTGGGACAGAATTTGTATTGAACAGGTCCGTTTTTAGTGCCCATCCTTCTGTTGACAAGAGCAATTCACCACAGCCGTTTTACATTTCTCTGTACACAGGCCTTCACTTCCTTTGTAACTATAATCGTGGCATCCTCTGTGGCTCTTCCACTGCGGCTGGCCTAGGCCCAATCACCACAGCGCTGCACCAGTCTGAGCACACCGTCCATATGATAGCCCCAGGCCGTCTTCGTCTGCGGCTACCATCCTGTGGGCCACCCCCCCGTGACTGCCTCAACTGTCAGTCCTCTCTGGAGCCTTTCCACTGTCTCTATTTCCTCAGCAGAACTTCCTCTTTACTGTGCTCCCTTCGCTGACTGACTCTTCCTGAACCTTCCCTCAGCCTTTTATACTTCCAGTTCTGGTAACTCCGCCCACCATCACCTAACAGTTTCTCTGACCAATGGCAGTTATTCAGTCCCACTCCTACACTCACCACTGCCCTCCAATGGGCAAGCTAAAACACTGCACCCTTTCTCTTTATCTTAGGGGTTTCACACATACACTGCGCTACACCTCTGCTTCTCATTACAGGCTGGTTTGTCTGTCAGTCCACCTTCCCTAAATCATCCATAGAGAGTGAGCATGTATGGGTTTCGCCTTCTATATATACGGTGAATCGGAGAATCAAATTTTTACACTATACTCGATACAGCTTGTATCTTGTTATACAGTACCTTTGTTCAACATTTAGCATTACGGTCAAATCCATACTGTGTAAGCATCTGAGAGTGACTACGGGACTATTTGTACGGAGATTTCAATTGTACCCAAAAAAATATATACTTGTTATCCAGGACCTTTTTTACAACATTTTTTATTATGGTCAAAACCAAACTGAGTGAGCGTCTGAGGGTGACTACGGAAATATATATCGATATTTTAAATTTGGCCAACACTGTATACAACAGAACGCTTCTGATACAGTAACCTTTAAAGCTATTTAGATTCTGGTGTAATCCATAATGAGCCTGTAAACGTCTGTCTGTTACTCCGGCAATATATTTGGAACTTTAAAATTACCCCAACACTGTATACAGCTGTACGCTTGTGTTACATAACCCACTTACAGCTTTTCATATTCTTGTGTAATCCATACTGGGCCTGAGAGCGTTTGTGTCTGCCTCCTGAAATGTATACAGAGAATCAGAATGTTTACACTATACTATATATACCTTGTATCTGGTGATACTGTACCCTTTTTCAACTTGTTATTTTATTGGATAATCCATACTGAGCCTGTGAGCATCTGTGTATGCCTCATGAAATATATATGGAGATTTCCTGTTATTCATAGACTGTATAGAGCTGTACGCTTCTGATACAGTACCATATATCTGCTGGTATTTTGGGTCCATTTTCAAAAACATGAGGAAGTATGGCAGAAGAGGACGCGGATGTGGGCGTGGAGGGCCACCGTGTACTGATGGTGGTGGTGGTGGTGCATCTGCTGGTAGTGCCAAAAACACAATAGCAGCTAAGGCAGGAGGTATTGAGCCAGCGTCATGGTGTAGCTCTGGAAGGCCTGTAAGGCTCCCTTTTCTGGGAGTAGGTAGACTGCTTTTAAAGCCAGAGTATCAGGAACTGTTTGTGGCTTACATTGCTGAAACAGCCTCCAGCTCTATCGCCTCCTCTTCTGAAGTTGTAAAAAATGCAAGCACTGAGTCGTAACTGCAGGCTTCTGGTCAGGAGCAACCCCTTTCCTTGTGTCCTTCACACACACCAAAAGTGAAGGATGTAGAAGCACACGCCTCAGATTACTCCATGGAGCTCTTTTCACATACCATGCCTGGGTTAATTAAAAATAGGGTCCACCATGTACTGGAGCAATGTAAATCGGGCAGATCAGACACTGGAGCAGCATCTAAGGAGCACGTTATACACTGCAACATTACAAATGGGGCCCATTATATATGGAGCATTATTAAGGCCCATGATTCACTGGAGCATCATCCATGAGGCCCATCATGTACTGGAGCATTGTAAATGGGGCAGATCAGACACAGGAACAGCATCTAAGGGGCACATCATACACTGGAGCATTACAAATGGGGCCCATTATATATGGAGCATTATGTGGAGCTCATCAGATAATGTATGGAACATTATATGTGACTAATTATTTGGTATTGAGAAATATATGGGCTCATTTTTCTGTATGGTGCACAATGTGGTGGCCATAACACTGTATGGAGTAATATACTGTCCTGTTTTTGAGCTATTGTACAATTTAAAATTGATCAGTCATGTCATGTAATCAGTGAAGTATGTGTCATTGTACTATACCTATATTTCTGTGGCGTATCGGAGCATCATGAGTTGTGGTATGTGTTAAAGGTGCACACTGACACTCTTTGGCCCAGGGCACACAAAAACCTGGAGCCAGCCCAACCCCCCCAAATCTTTAGCCAAATAACACCCAGTTTTCAATACGTAACTATTATTAGGAAGTAAATTAAGTTTGACAAGCTTCAGTTATAAGAATTGATGCTTTTGGCATTGAAATGGGCACTGTAGGTGTGTTTACTGTCTTCCACTCCCTTCCGACTTTGCTTCCCCACTGACTTGCTTTGGGTTTCGTGTTTCAGTCTGCCTCCGACTTTTCCCTATAGTCGGCCGATTTCGCTAGACCCGACTTTTGCGAAAGTCGGGTTTCATGAAAACCGACTCGACCCGAAAGAAGGCAAAGTCGCTCATCTCTATTTGTAACATTCTTTTATTTCTTTATGTGTTGTAGTGATGAGCGAGCATGCTCACCACTACTCAGTACTCGCCCAAGCATCTCACTACTCGAGATGCTGGGAGCTCATCGAGTATTTCCAGGGTTGCTAGGCGGGAGCTCGGGTCCCCTTCCTGCATGTTTGGCACTCTTTAGAGAGCTAATGAACATGCAGGGATTGTCTGCCACACACGGTAATGCCACAGCCATGTTGGTTGTGGCATTACAGTGATTGGCTGGCCGCACAGCGTCATCACGTCTATATCAGACCTGACACTGCCATGCTCGTTACAGTCTACTCCGGAATCAAGCATTGTAGGGAGAGTTGCTGCTGATATAGGGAGAGATTTGCTTGTTTCTTAGTTAGTGTAGGTATACCACAATATATTATACACATATCCATCTCAACTAACAGTCATTCTGAGGACTAATCCAGCTGCATAGATATCAG
Source organism: Dendrobates tinctorius (assembly GCF_039654945.1). Taxonomy (NCBI): domain Eukaryota; kingdom Metazoa; phylum Chordata; class Amphibia; order Anura; family Dendrobatidae; genus Dendrobates; species Dendrobates tinctorius. The sequence goes on along the minus strand of NW_027361684.1, from coordinate 64,822,430 downwards.
TGCTAGGCAGGCAGTGTATGTGGCAGACTGCAGTGCATATAGCAAGAGGGTCCATTCCAGTTCTGTCTGCTGCTGCTTTTACAGATATTTCTAGACATAGCCCCAGGTATTAGGGGCCAGGAATAATTTTTTTGGGGATCTTAATCCTGATTTGCTTGAAAAGCAATCCAGAGAACACAGTTTTTCTGCTCCATTTGCTTGTTGGCACTTCATAATACAGCCAGACCCTTTCCATATTACAGCGCTAAAACTGTGGTTTGTCCGTCACACAGATCACATATAAGTACGCTCAAAATTGTGCCATTTATGGCCTCCATTTAAATTTTGTTGCAGTGTGTTAGCAAAGTTATTGACACCAGTTTACTGTTAAAAATAGTTACCTACAGGCCAGCTATTTAAAACTGTGTTTTTTGGTCACACGGATCATATATAAGTTCCCTCCAAATTCAGCCATCTGTAGTGAACATGGAAAATATTGTCCTCCATTTAAAATGGGCAAGGCACTTGGCAAGAGACGGAGAACTGGTCGTGATGGTGATGGTGCCTGCAGAGGTCAAGGCCGTGGGCAAGCACAAATTGTGCCTCAACAAACACCCACATTATCTCGCCTGACCTTCTTGTCCCAATTACTAGGGGACCGCAGCACACCACTATTGAACCCAGAGCAGTGTCAAAAGGTTGTTGGTTGGATAGCGGATAATGCTTCCAGTCACTTTGCCAACACCACCACCAACCTGTCCTCCACGCGCTCAAGTCTCAGTAGCCATGAGTCTGGACCGAATATTCCTCACCCTGAAACTTCTTCCTCCCACCACGTCTAGTGCCCGGAGACAACTGATCCCACACTTGGACATTCCGAAGAGCTGTTCACTTTTCCATTTACAGATTCGGGCCTCTCGCCTGGTCTACAAGAGCAGCCACGGTCACACGAAGGCGACGGTGTAAAAGTGTCACAAGAGGTGGACGATGATGAGACATAATTGCCAGAAAGTCAGGAAGAGGACCAGGGTGTGGAAGTGAAAGACGAGATGGTGGATGATATAGTAACTAACCCAACCTGGCAGGAGGACATGCAGAGCAAGAACAGCAGCACTCAAGGGGAAGGAGGCATAGCACCCCAACAGGCAGGAAGAAGCAGTGTGGTGGCCACAGATAGAAGGTGGGGATCCATTCTCTGTAACACCAACACGACAGAAGTTGCCTGAACAATTGTTAGGTCTTCCCGAGTCTGGTTGTTTTTTAAAGACTCTGCCGATAACCCCAAAAAGGTCATTTGCACCAACTGCCAGGCCAGCATTAGAAGGGGTAGCAAAAATACCAGCCTTACCACCACCAGCATTATCAGGCACATGGCAGCATAGAATCGACTTTGCAGGCCAAACCCCAGGGTCCAGGAACAGTGCGGGTGACACCACTGCTTCTTCTGTTGTCGTGCGTGCAAGCCAATCCGCGGTCCATGGTGCATGCAAAGATGCCTCCTGCCCTGCACCTGTCATTGCACACACTCAACAAGCACCATCAGCAAGCATGTCCACGTCCTTGTCCCAGCGCAGCATTCAGTTTTCCATACCCCAGTCCTTGGAACGCAAGTCTAAATATGCAGCCATCGCCCCACAGGCCACTGTTATGAGTTCATTTTCCCCTCTGTCACTGAGGCCTGGTGAACTCCCTATTCTAGTGAAGGAAGGTAGTGAGCCTGATTATCAGACACCTGGGACTAATGAAGACGATTGGCTGAGTGGAGTCACTGACTGGATTTAAGGCAGCCTACGCCCTTTCTGCCCTGCGGGTGATTTCTCTGTGGACTCTTGGACACCAGTCTGATTCCTGCTCTCCTAAAGCTAAGTTTTCTGTTTTGCCTTTTGCATTTAAGATTTGTTTTTGTTTTTCTTGCTTATTGGATTCTGCCACTCCCTGCTGGAGTGTGCAGTGTTCCTTGAGCTCTGTCTTCTGAAAGTACCTGAGCGCTGATTTAGTTTTTGAAGCTTAGTTGCTTCAGGGCCATTTTTATATCAGCTTGTTGGCTTTTGTCTCTGATAGGGTTTTGGCAGATTACAGACAGCATCCTTCCTATCCGTTCCTATCTAGGTAGTTTTTGGGCCCCGTCTTTGCTCAGCCTGTCTTTCTGTCTGTGTAAGTGTTTTCATCTTGCTTCACCGTCATTATATGTGGGGGGTTGCCTATTGCTTTGGGGTCTGCTCTGGGGCAGTTAGATTTCCCCTTTCCTTCTTTAGGCCTATGTATCTCTCCGGCTGTGATCGAGGGGTCTAGGTCATCGTAGGAACCCCCCACGGCTACTGCTAGTTGTGTTGATAGGTTCAGGGGTCTGCAATCTGATAGTTGCCAACTTCTCTGGTTTTCAGGACTTAGCTAGCATTTCTGTTTTTGCCTCCTACGGTGACTCAATCATAACAGAATCACCCGCCCAACCGCAGATCCTGGGGTACTCAATAGCAGGAAAGAATTGTGTTTAAAAAAAAAAAAAAAGGTGTGTGTATATTCTTTCCTCTATATCTCTGAGGCTGTTGGGGGAATTTTTTTTCTCTCAATGGAGATAAAGCAAGTGTCTGATCGTGTGGAGCAGCTCGCTGCTGAAGTGCGAGGAATTTCCGCCTATCTTGCTCGTTCACATGCTGTTGAACCAAAGATCCCCACACCTGATGTATTTTTTGGGGATCGATCTAAATTTTTGAGTTTCAAAAATAATTGTAAATTATTTTTTGCTTTGAAGCCTAACTTGTCAGGGAGCCCCGCGCAGCAGGTTAAAATTGTCATCTCTTTGCTGCGCGGCGATCCCCAGGATTGGGCGTTTTCTTTGAAACCAGATGACCCTATTCTGACTAATGTGAACGCATTTTTTCAAGCCTTGGGGTTGCTGTACGACGAACCTAATGCTATTGATCAGGCTGAAAAGACACTGTTAGCATTGAACCAGGGTCGAAAATCTGCAGAGTTGTACTGTCAAAAGTTCCGAAAGTGGGCGGTCCTTACTACCTGGAATGATAGTTCCTTGGCTGCTCTCTTTCGGAAGGGTTTGTCAGAAGCCGTAAAAGATACTATGGTGGGATTTCCTGTTCCCTCTGGTCTGGACGATTCTATGTCTTTAGCCATTCAGGTTGATCGGCGTTTACGTGAACGCAGGATTACACGAGAGGTGTTGCCACCGGTTGAACAGACGTCTGAACCTATGCAATGTGATAGAGTTTTGTCTAAGGCGCAACGTCAGGAATTCAGAAGGCGTAATAAGCTGTGTTTTTTCTGTGGAGATGCCTCACATGTTATTTCTGTTTGTCCTAAACGTGAGAAACGCTTTGCACACACGTTTTCTGTTGGTGGGGTTCAGCCTAAGTTTCTTTTGGCGATTACTCTGATCTGTTCCCTGTCCACATTTTCCGCCAAGGCTTTTGTGGATTCGGGAGCAGCGCTAAACCTAATGGACTTGGATTTTGCTAAACGTTGTGGATTTCCGTTGACACCTCTGCAGACACCTATCCCTTTGAGGGGGATTGATGCTACCCCTCTGGCTAAAAATAAACCTCAGTTTTGGGCCCAGTTGGTCATGCGGGTCGCCCCAGACCACCAAGAAAACTGCAGATTTTTGGTGTTGCATGGTCTGCATGATGCCGTTGTTCTGGGGTTTCCCTGGTTGCAGATTCATAATCCAGTTTTGGATTGGAAGTCTGTGTCTGTGGTGAGTTGGGGTTGCCGGTGTACCTTTAGTGAGGCTCCGGTTTTTTCCACCTCTCCTCAGTCGCATGAGGTTCCTGACTATTTGGCGGACTACTATGATGTATTTAGTGAGAATGAGTCTGCGTCCTTGCCTCCTCATAGGAGTTATGACTGTGCAATTGAACTAAACACGGGGTGTAAATTTCCTAAGGGTCGGCTCTTCAATTTATCTGTACCCGAGCACGAGGCTATGCGGTCCTATATTAAGGAGGCGTTGGAGAAGGGTCATATTAGACCATCCTCTTCACCCTTAGGTGCCGGTTTTTTTTTTGTGGCCAAGAAGGATGGTTCTTTAAGGCCTTGTATTGATTATCGTGCCCTCAATAAAATTACTATTAAATATCAGTATCCGTTACCCCTGATTTCGGATCTATTCTCTAGAGTCAGAGGTGCTTGCTGGTTTACCAAGCTTGACCTCAGGGGGGCGTATAATCTTATCCGCATTAAGCAGGGGGATGAATGGAAGACGGCGTTTAATACTCCGGAGGGACATTTTGAGTACCTGGTGATGCCTTTTGCGCTCACTAATGCCCCTTCTGTCTTCCAGTGCTTCATGAACGATATTTTCCGAGACTTTGTCGATAAATTTTTGATTATCTATCTGGATGATATTTTGATCTTTTCCAAGGATTGGGATTCTCATGTGGAACATGTTCGGACTGTGTTCCGGATCTTGAGAGAGAATTCTCTGTATGTCAAAGGATCAAAATGCCTTTTTGGAGTACAGAGAATTTCTTTTTTGGGATTTATTTTGTCTCCGTCAACTATTGAAATGGACCCGGCCAAGGTACAGGCCATTTATGATTGGGTTCAGCCCACTTCTTTGAAGGCCCTCCAGAAGTTTTTGGGTTTTGCTAATTTTTATCGGAAATTTATAGCAAAATATTCTAGTATTGCCAAACCATTGACTGACCTGACCAGGAAGGGTGCGGATGTGTTGAATTGGTCTCCGGAGGCGGTTGCTTCCTTTCAGGAGCTGAAGCGTAGATTTACCTCCGCCCCGGTTCTGCGGCAACCTGATGTCTCACTCCCATTCCAGGTAGAGGTGGATGCTTCTGAGATTGGTGCAGGAGCGGTGTTGTCCCAAAAGGATCCTGTAACATCTAAAATGAATCCCTGTGCTTTCTTTTCCCGTAAGTTCTCTTCATCTGAACGTAACTATGATGTGGGGAATCGGGAACTGTTGGCCATGAAATGGGCATTTGAGGAGTGGAGACATTGGTTGGAGGGAGCCAAACATCAAGTTGTAGTCCTCGCTGACCACAAAAATTTGATTTACCTAGAGTCGGCTAAACGCTTGAACCCTAGACAGGCTAGGTGGGCCTTGTTTTTTTTTTTATACGTTTTGATTTTGTGGTCTCTTTCCTTCCTGGAACTAAGAATGTCAAGGCAGACGCCCTCTCTAGGAGTTTCTTTGCTGATTCTCCTGTGGTGACCAAGCTTGCCACCATCTTAGGCGAAGGGGTAGTTCTTTCTGCCATCTCTCCCGATTTGAGACTTGCTCTGCAAGAGTTCCAGGAGGACAAACCTGAGCGTTGCCCCAGTGGAAAGTTGTATGTCCCTGACCAGTGGAAGAAGAGAGTGATGTCTGAAGTTCATTGCTCTGCATTGGCTGGTCATCCAGGTATTTTTGGTACTAGAGATCTAGTGAGTCGCTCTTTTTGGTGGCCCACCTTGTCTCATGATGTCAGGAATTTTGTGCAGTCCTGTGGGACTTGCTCCCGGTCTAAATCTTGTTCTCGCTCTAGTGGGTTGTTGATGCCTTTGCCGGTCCCCAGGAGGCCATGGACCCATATTTCAATGGATTTCATCTCTGATATGCCGGTCTCTCAAAGAATGACTGTTATTTGGGTGATTTGTGATAGGTTCTCTAAGATGGTTCATCTTGTACCACTCCCTAAGTTGCCCTCTTCCTCTGAGTTGGTGCCTCTGTTTTTGCAACAGGTGGTTCGCTTGCACGGGATTCCTGAGAACATTGTATCTGACAGAGGAGTTCAATTTGTGTCTAAATTTTGGAGGACGTTCTGTTCCAAGTTGGGAATTCAGTTGTCCTTCTCCTCTGCTTTTCACCCTCAGACCAATGGGCAGACAGAGAGAACAAACCAGACCTTGGAGTCGTATTTGAGATGTTTTATTTCCACTGATCAGGATGATTGGGTTTCATTTTTGCCCTTGGCCGAATTTGCTTTAAATAATAGAGCTAGTTCTGCCACTTTGATGTCACCTTTTTTTTGTAACTTTGGTTTTCACCCTCGATTTTCTTCAGGGCAGGTGGAGCCTTCTGCCTGCCCAGGTGTTGACACTGTGGTGGAGAGAATGCACCAGATCTGGGACCAAGTGGTGGATAAGTTATCTCTCTCCCAGGAAAAGGCCCAGCGGTTTTCCAATCGACATAGGACCATTGGTCCCCAGTTTAAGATTGGTGATATGGTGTGGTTATCATCAAAAAATATTGCTATGAAGGTGGCTTCTCCTAAGATTAAGCCTAGATTTATTGGACCTTACAAGATTTTGGAGATTATTAATCCGGTCTCTTTTCGTTTGGCTCTTCCTGTCACATTTAAGATCCATAATGTGTTCCATAAGTCCTTGTTGAAGAGGTTTGTTGAGCCAGTTGTGCCTGAGGTGGCACCTCCGGACCCTGTATTGGTTGAAGGTAACTTGGAATATGAGGTAGAGAAAATTCTGGATTCCTGTCTGGCTAGACGGAGACTCCAGTATTTGGTTAAGTGGAAGGGTTATGGTCAGGAGGATAATTCCTGGGTCTCTGCCTCTGATATTCATGCCAAAAGATTGGTGCGTGCCTTTCATCGGGCTCACCCTGATCGCCCTGGTAGCGTTGTTGAGGGTTCGGTGACCCCTCCTCAAGGGGGGGTACTGTTGTGAGTTCATTTTCCCCTCCGTCACTGAGGCCTGGTGAACTCCCTATTCTAGTGAAGGAAGGTAGTGAGCCTGATTATCAGACACCTGGGACTAATGAAGACGATTGGCTGAGTGGAGTCACTGACTGGATTTAAGGCAGCCTACGCCCTTTCTGCCCTGCGGGTGATTTCTCTGTGGACTCTTGGACACCAGTCTGATTCCTGCTCTCCTAAAGCTAAGTTTTCTGTTTTGCCTTTTGCATTTAAGATTTGTTTTTGTTTTTCTTGCTTATTGGATTCTGCCACTCCCTGCTGGAGTGTGCAGTGTTCCTTGAGCTCTGTCTTCTGAAAGTACCTGAGCGCTGATTTAGTTTTTGAAGCTTAGTTGCTTCAGGGCCATTTTTATATCAGCTTGTTGGCTTTTGTCTCTGATAGGGTTTTGGCAGATTACAGACAGCAGCCTTCCTATCCGTTCCTATCTAGGTAGTTTTTGGGCCCCGTCTTTGCTCAGCCTGTCTTTCTGTCTGTGTAAGTGTTTTCATCTTGCTTCACCGTCATTATATGTGGGGGGTTGCCTATTGCTTTGGGGTCTGCTCTGGGGCAGTTAGATTTCCCCTTTCCTTCTTTAGTCCTATGTATCTCTCCGACTGTGATCGAGGGGTCTAGGTCATCGTAGGAACCCCCCACGGCTACTGCTAGTTGTGTTGATAGGTTCAGGGGTCTGCAATCTGATAGTTGCCAACTTCTCTGGTTTTCAGGACTTAGCTAGCATTTCTGTTTTTGCCTCCTACGGTGACTCAATCATAACAGGCCACACTACTAAATTCCCACATTTTGCGACTGCATGAGCTCAAAATTTTGCCTTTTATGCTAGTGGAGACGCAACCTGAAGGCAGCGGCCGTCCCTCAGTACTTGGTCCCCAGCCGCCATTCTTTCTCCCGGTGTGCCATCCCCGCATTACACAAGTACGTGTCCTACAACATTAGCCTGCCCTCAACAATGCAGTTACTGGGAAAGTCCACCTAACCACGGACACATGGACAAGTGCTTGTGGGCGAGGACGGTACATCTCGCTGATGGCACACTAGGTTAACATAGTGTAAGCCAGGACCCAGTCGGACCTTGGGATGGTACATGTCCTCCCGACGCCGAGGATTGTGGGCCCTAGGTGTTAGAATCTGTTCAGTTTGTGACTATCTGCCATTTTCTTGTAGTGTTCTGGCTGCTGCTCTTTGTCTTTTTCTTCTGGTGCTGGGTTTGTCTTGGGTCAGGTGATTGTATCACCCTTTATTAACCTGCACCTGTCTCCCATTCCTTGCTGGACAACAGTGTTAATCAGCTTGAGTTTTGGCTTGGAGCTTAGCTTTGCCTTCTGTGTGTTTAATTAGTGCAGTGCTGGGATCTCTGGTTCTGCTAGACTTAGTTTCTGTTTTCAGTTTGTTTCTGCAGCCTTCTCTTTGTTTTCTTCTAGGAGGTGACCTGTTTTTGTACCCAGTCCTTAGATCTTTAAGGGACCCCCTTCTCTCTATCTATAGGTCTTCGCTTGAGATTAACCTAGGATCGTCAGTGGGTCTATTTGCAGGAAAGGGTCGCCCACTCCATCGTAGGGTATCAGCCTAGTCGTAGTGCAGGGTCAGTTTTCCCCTTTCTACCCTATTCCTGTGCTGCAGAATCGTAACACTAGATCAATTAGGGTTGCCCCCACAATCTACAGCTTCTGCACCTCATCCTCCTCCTCTTCAGCCTCCATCTCCAAATTGACCACATCAGTTACAAGCTGGAAGCACTGCAGCACTACCTCAGTCAAGCGGCAACAGGCTGTGCTGAAGCTAATATGTGTAGGTGACAAACCGCACAATGCTGAAGAGGTGTTGAAAGCGCAGAAAGAGCAGGCAGATTTGTGGCTGACATCGCTGAACCTAAAGCCAGGCATGGTCGTGTGTGACAATGGCTGGAACTTGGTGGCTGCTCTGAGGTGAAGCGAGCTCATGCAAGCACCATCCCTGGCCCATGTGCTTAACCTCATGGTTCAGCAGTTTCTCAAAACCTACCCGGATCTGCCTGATCTGCTTGTTAAAGTACGCTGCCTGTGTGCCCATTTTAGAAAGTCAGCTACAGCTTCCACCACCCTTGCCATGCTTCAGCAGTGATTGCAGCTTTCGCCTCACCGACTGGTGTGTGATGTCCCCACGCACTGGAACGCTACATTTCAGATGTTTGGGAAGAATTTGTGAGCAGAAGAGGGCAGTTGTTGACTGCAAGCATCACCACCAAGCCGTCGGTATTCAGTTCAGACTCCACACATAAGACTTCAGGAGTGGACATGGATGTCAGACATATGTACCATCCTCCAAAACTTTGAGGACTCCACCAAGATGGTGAGCGGCGATGACACCACAATTAGCATCACCATCCCGCTTCTCTGTGTTCTGAAACGCTCTCTGCTCACAATCAAAGAGAATGCATTGCAGGTGGAGCACGATGAGATGGAGCAAGGAGCCCTACAGGGTGATTACACACAGCCCAGCCTCATCTCATCCCAACTTGGATTGAATGACAGTGAGGAAGAGGAGGAGGAAGAACAGGAGCTTGTTTCATGCGCTATAGATGGTACTATCTACACAACTGTCATACCGTCTGTTCAGCGTGGATGGCCTCAGGACAGGGAGGAAGAGGAAGAGGAGAGCATGGTCAGTCATCCTCTTGGTGAGGACACGGAAGGCTTGCCTGTTAGCGGTCTGGCACATATGGCTGACTTTATGTTATGCTCCCTTTCCTGTGACTCTCGAGTTCTCAAAATTTTGGGTGACAGTCATTACTGGTTGGTGACACTTCTAGACCCACGCTACAAAGAGAACTTTCTATCTCTTATTCCCAAGGCAGACAGGTCTACTAAAATGGGGCAGTACCAGAAGGCCCTTGTGGTGGAATTTTTAAAAAAAATTCACATCTGAAAATGCTGGCAGCAGAGGTCACAGTTCGTTGGACAACCAAGGAGTAGAGGCGAGAGAGACACAACTCCAATCCAGCAGAGGCAGGGGAACACTGTCAAAATTCTGGGAGAGTTTTCTCAGACCCTCTCATCGCACAGGCCTTGATGCATGGGGTACTCTCACAAGGAGTGAAAAGTTTGGGAAAACGCTGAGGGAGTACCTTGCTGACTGTACCAATGTCCTCCGTTATTCCTCTGTGCCTTTTAATTACTGGGTATCCAAGCTGGACACGAGGCATGAACTGGCTCTCTGTGCCTTGAAGGTCCTGGCCTGTTCTGCCCCTACAGTAATGTCAGAGTGGGTTTTGAGTGCCGCTGGAGGAATTATAACTGATAAGCACATCCGCCTGTCAACTGAAAATGCTGACAGGCTGACTCTTATAAAAATGAACAAGGGCTGCATTGTGCCAGAATTCTCAACACCATCAAATGATAGCAGCATGACATAAACTCAAATCCATAGTCTGTTTTGGGAGGTCTATTCCCATGCACCTCTTCACACCATCACATGGGTATACACCTCCTGATTTGGGCTATATTTTGTTGTCCTCTTCCTTCTCCTCATCCTCCACCACCATATCACTAGGGTGACCTTGCTCAGTGATGCAACACCCACATAATTTTTTTAAAGGGTGTTTATGATGCCCATAAAAAAAAATGTTAAACAGTGTATTCATGTATACCACCAGGGGAAAATATTTGTCAGCCCATACACTTAGTGCATGAGCATTACAAGTATAGGAGACCCGCTCCTTTCTAATGGGAACTTTTTATGAGGCCCTCCTCCACGTCTCTTCAAAGGGGCATTGAAGTGCCTCCAAATTTTTGGCAGCCCTTGCATTCACTGCATAGGCAAACAGTATGGGAGACCCACTTCCTAATATGAAAACATTGTTTTCAGGAGGCCCTCCTGTACATCTCTTCAAAGGGGTATTAGGGTGCATCCAAATTTTGGACAGCCCTGTCACTCAATGCATATACAATGACAGTATAGGACACCCACTGTTTTATAATGGGAACAACAAAGCGTAGCCGGCTGAAGGCTCTTTAAGAATAATGAGGGCCAAATGCTGGCCCTTTTAGAATAGTAAATGCCGCCTGCTGGCCCTATAAAAATAGGTTTTGTGACTTCCAGAGTCCCTCCTTCATAAGTGAAACAGGATGTGTCTGATGATGTGTCACACATCACATGGCTAGATAAGGTTGTAAAATGTTAAAATGACATTTCCCAGTGAATGCATTTGTCTTGGTTGAAAGCAATGCTAAAGTTTAAAAATGCATCAAAAACACTACCTGTGAACATAGCCCAAGGTGTGGAGGAGCATTTTTGGTTTTGATTATTTATTTTGCCTTATATAAAAGTCATTACCCTGGAAAGGATGTTCCTTAAGATATTTCCCAAGAAAATCCATTTTGGTTTCGTTTTTCTATGCTTTATTGTGAGTCTGTAAAAGTGGTGTAAGACTCTGACAACATTGTTTACAGCAGTGACCTGAGACTCAGAAATGCTTCCACGGTTTTTCCCCATGCTGTTCCCATGTCATTTGAGCACTGGTCCCATCGATATTTGTAATTTCTAGTCCTTCTGCAGACCGCCGGGTGGCTGGAGCAAACATGCTTCAGTTTCCCATAGACTTACATTGGTCTCGTCCATTCCAATTTGGTCGACCCGAGTAACAAGCAACGGAGCATTTTAGTGCTCGCCCATCACTAATTACAACCACTGACAGTAAAATTCAACTGGTTACTATTATTATTATTATTATTTTTATACATTTATATAGCGCCATTTTTTCCATGGTGCTTTACATGTGAAAAGGGGAAATATAGACAAGTACAATAAACATGAGCAATACAAGACACACATAAGTACAGAAGGAGAGAGAGGACCCTGCCCGCGAGGGCTCACAGTCTGCAGGGATGGGGGAGGATACACTAGGAGAGGGTAGAACTGGTAGTGCAGTGGTTCAGTAGAATGAGGATCATTGCAGGCTGTAGGCTTGTCAGAACAGATGGGTCTTCAGGTTCTTCTTGAAGGTTTCCGTTGTTGGTGAAAGTCTGATGTGTTGCGGCAGAGAGTTCCAGAGTATATGGGAAGCACGGGAGAAGTCTTGCATGCGGTTGTGGGAAGAAGAGATGAGGGGGGAGTAGAGAATGAGATCTTGAGAGGATCGAAGGTTGCGTGCGGGTAGGTACCGGGAGACCATGTCACAGATGTATGGAGGAGACAGGTTGTGGATGGCTTTGTATGTCATCGTTAGGGTTTTGAACTGGAGCCTCTGGACAATAGGAAGCCAGTGAAGGGCCTGGCATAGGGGGGTGGCTGGGGAATAGCGGAGAGACAGGTGGATTAGTCGGGCAGCAGAGTGTAGGATGGACTGGAGTGGTGCCAGAGTGCTAGAGGGAAGGCCAAAGAGTAGGAGGTTTCAGTAGTCGAGGCGGCAGATGTTAAGGGCGTGCACTAGTGTTTTTGTGGTTGCATAGTTGAGGAATGCGTGGATCGGGGAAATATTTTTGAGTTTGAGGCGGCAGGAGGAGGCAAGGGCTTGGATATGTGGTTTGAAAGAGAGTGCAGAGTCGAGGTTCACCCCAAGGCACCAAGCATGTGGGACTGTGGAAAGCGAGCAGCCATTGACATTGATGGATAGGTCTGGTGGAGGGGTAACATAGTAACATAGTTTTGAAGGCTGAAGGAAGACCTTATGTCCATCTAGTTCAGCCTATTTTTAGTGCAGCTGTTCTGCTTTATTGATCCTGGGGAAGGCAAAAGACCCACAGAGTAGAAGCCAATTTTCTCCATAGGGAAAAAAATTCCTTCCCCTAAGCTGAGTCAGCCATCTACCTATAATATTATGTTATTCATAACCTTCTATACTGTTACTCACAAGAAAAGCATCCATTCCTTTCTTAAATTCATTCAGTGAGTTGGCCATCACCACTTCCTCAGGAAGAGAATTCCAGAGCCTCACTGCTCTTACCATGAGGAACCCTCCTCTATGCTGGTGCAGAAATTGTCTTTCCTCCAAACGAAGAGAATGCCCCCTTGTTCTTGTCACAGTCCTTGGTACAAACAGTTCATTGGGTAGATCTCTGTAGAGTGATATGAGGTGAGGGAAATATGATGAATTCTGTTTTGTCCACGCTCAGTTTGAGAAAGCGAGCAGAAAAGAAGGCTGAAATAGCAGACAGACATTGTGGGATTTTGGTCAGTAAGGAGGTGAGGTCAGGTCCAGATAAGTAGATCTACGTGTCATTGGCGTAGAGGTGATAGTGCAAGCCATGGGATTCTATGAGCTGTCCCAGGCCGAAGGTGTAGATGGAGAAGACTAGGGGTCCTGGGACTGAGCCTTGAGGAACACCGACAGACAGGGGGCGAGATGAGGAGGTGGTGTGTGAGAGGGAGATGCTAAATGTTTGGTCTGTTAGGTATGATGAGATCCATAGGGCCAAGTCTGTGATGCCAAGAGATGAGAGAATCTGTAGCAGGAGGGAATGGTCCACGGTGTCGAAGTCAGAAGACAGGTCCAGGAGAAGGAGGAGAGAGTAGTGTCGCTTGCTCTTGGTGGTTAGTAGGTTGTTAGTGACTTTAGTTAGGGCAGTTTCAGTTGAGTGATGTGGTTGGGAGCCAGATTGTAACCGGTCAAAGAGGGAACAGGAGGAGAGGTGGGAGGACAGTTCAAGATATACATGCTGTTCCAGTAGTTTTGAGGCGTAAGGGAGAAGAGATATCGGGCGATAGTTAGACACAGAGGATGGGTTGAGGGAGGGTTTTTTGAGGATGGGTGTGATTGAGGCATGTTTGAAAAATGAGGAGAAGACACCATTTGTAAGTTAAAGGTTGAAGAGGTGTGTTAGAGTTGGGATGAAGACTGTGGCAAAGTTACGGATGAGGTGGGATGGGAGCAGGTTAAGCGCACAAGTGGTGAGGTGTGATCTTGACAGGAGAGTGGAGAGCTGATCTTCTGTCATGGTGGAGAAGCTGGCTGTGGAAGAACAGGGCTGAGCGGCTAAGAGGGGCATTGGGGGCTGCGGGCCAAAGCTTTCTCTGATCGTATCGATCTTCTGCTTAAAGAAGGAGGCCAAGTCTTCAGCAGAAATGAGAGGAGGGGGAGGAGGTGCTGTGGAATGGAGTAGAGAATTGAAAGTGTTGAAAAGCTGTTTAGGGTTGTCAGACAGTGAGGATATGAGGGATGCAAAGTAAGTTTGTTTTGCGGCAGAGAGTGTGTACTTGAAGCTGGCCAGGGACTGCTTGTATGCATTGAAGTACTCGGTAGAACGGGTTCTCTACCATCTCTGCTCAGCGGCCCTGGAAACCCGTCTCAGTTCTTTGGTCAGGCTGGTCAGCCAGGGATGCCTGTTGATTGTACGAGTTTTGCTCTGTGTGAGGGGGGCGGCCGAATCAAGTGTTGCTGTTATTGTGGTGTTATAAAAGGTGGCAGCAGCATCTGTGTCTTGAAGGGAAGCCATGCCTGTGAGAAGGGGAAGGGGCTCAGAGAGTGATTGTAAATTAAGGTGTTTGAGATTTCTGCGAGGGTGAGCAAGTTTGTGGAGTGGGGGTTGCGCAGTAGGAGAGGAGTGGGAAGAGAATGTCAGTAGGCTGTGGTCAGACAGGGGGAGGAGTGAGTTAGTGAGATTAGTGAGGGAACAGAGATGGGTGAAGATAAGGTCCAGCGTATGACCATCTTTGTGAGTGGCCACAGAGGACCATTGAGTGAGGCCAAAGGAGGCAGTCAGTGATAAAAGTTTAGAGGCAGCTGAGGTGGAAGTGTCAATTGGGATCTTGAAATTGCCCATGATGATGGTGGGGATGTCCGCAGAGAGGAAATGGAGTAGCCAGGTGGTGAAGTGGTCCAGAAAGGTGGAGATGGCTAGTTCTGGGGAGCGGTAGATGACAGTCAGTTGGAGGTTGGAGGGGGAATAGATGCGGACGGAGTGCACCTCGAACGAGGGAAGAGTAGCGGAGGATGGAAGTTGAATTGGGGTAAAGGAGCAGGTATCAGACAGGAGCAAGCCAACTCCTCCACCACGTTTGTTTCTAGGGCGAGGGGTATGAGAGAGATGGAATCCGCCATAGGAAAGCGCAGCTGGAGAGGCTGTGTCAGAGGGAGTGAGCCAGGTTTCAGTGTTACTAGCCACAGGGAGAGCTTTGCTCAGAGTAGCTTCACTCAAACGTTTAATCCGTGTGCAATCTGTGTTTTAGAGCAGCAGTTATTAATTATTTACAAGACCATTTACAGTTTCCTATGCTACAGAAATTATATGTACCCATAAAAATGTGATGCTATGCTGTGGCAACATTTGACATCCTATTTTTTTCTCATACCCATAGACTTGAACCGGTGAGTCTCATGCAATATATGGACGAAACAAGTGCATGCTGCGATTTTTTTCACATGCAGATTCGGTCAGTAAAAAATTGTTCCGCTGCACTGCTTTTTTCAATAACATTGATCTGAGTGCTGTCCTTTTTTTCAGCACTCAGACTGAAAATATATTCATGTGAGTGAGCTCTTAGAAGTAGATCTTGGCTGTGTCTCACAACCATTATCTGCTGGGAAAGGTGCAAGCTCAACTACTGGACTTGCATCAAAGACGGGGATTCAATAGCATATCTAATCCGTATCATCACATCCAATGTTGGGTAGAGGTTATACTCTGGCCATATCATATTAAATGTAGAAAAAATGCAATATTTAAAAAATAAAGACCCTTTCATGAGAGCTAGTACATATACAGCACATAGGTATATTCACAAGTTGTGCACCCAGTGAATATTTCTAGCTCTCCTTGACATACTAGCCTTCAGACATTCCATAGTAATGTAGCAGTCTACATTCTTAGCTTTGTCACATAATATAGGCATTAACTTAAGAATATTAGTCACCTTGGAGCATTTGACCTCTTCTACTGTTTGATAATACAGTATTCGCAATAGGTCTGTACTTTTAGTGCCACAATGTGGATATTAGCAAATTAAGCATGGCAGTATTGTAAAACTGACACTGTTCAAGGCTTCTAGCTATCCTTGAAAGTCTGATTTACAGCCCTTGTTTTAATACACTGAATGAATTCTATAAAACCATAATAAAAAGTAGCTTTTACATCGGGAACAATATGGATTTATTTACATGCACAGTTTTTTATTAGAGCAAATGATCAGTGGAACAAAAAAAAACATTTTAATTTGCTTGTAAATCATACAAATAAGACCTTCAGATGTCCTGACCTCCAGTTTAAAAATTGTTCTTTTATTATATACTAGATTATGGCCCGATGCTATCGCATCGGGAGGATGCGATAGCATCACACCTCTTGCCATGTTAACCCTCAACACACACACTCCTCAACACACACTCCTCTCACCTTTCACCATCTCCACTCACTCTTTCACTCCACATACGACCCCTTCTCTCACTCCGTCTCTCATACTCACGCCGTCATCGCCGCTGCTCCACGATCCCCGACATCTTCTTCCGCCGGCGCCATCCTGGATCCAGACGTTGTCCACGCCGGCGACATGTTCTTGCGGCGACGCCATCTTGAGTATCGTGAAATCCCGCGATAGTCAAGATAGCGTCGCCGGAATAACATGTCGCCGGCGTGGACGACGTCGGGATCCAAAATGGCATCGGCGAAATCTCGCGAGTTTTCGACGACGCCATTTTGGATCCCGACGTCATCCTCGCCGGCGACATGTTCTTGCGGCGACGCCATCTTGACTATCGCCGGATTTTGCCGATCCAAAATGGCGTCGCCGCAAGAACATGTCGCCGGCGTGGATGACATCGGGATCCAAAATGGCGTCCGCGTAATCTCGCGAGATTTCGCCGATGCCATCTTTTTGGATCCCGAGTCGTCCACGCCAGCAAAATGTTCTTGCGGCAACGCCATCTTGAATCTCGCGGGATTTCACGAAATCCAAGATGGCGTCGCCGCAAGAACATGTCGGCGGCCTGGAGAACGTCTGGATCCAGGATCGCGGCGGAGGAAGATGTCGGGGCAGCGACGATGACGGTGTGAGTATGAGAAACGGAGTGAGAGAAAGGAACGTATGTGGAGTGAAAGAGTGAGTGGACGTGAGTGGAGGTGAAAGGTGAGAGGAGTGTGTGTTGAGGCGGTGTGGTGTGTTGAGGGTTAACATGTGCGTGTGTGTGGTGACATCACCGGTTACAACTGGACGGAAGTTGTTACAACCGGAAGCTGCTTAGGGCATTTATTATTATAGATGATGAGGAAGAAGCCGTCTGTTGTTGGCGGTGATGGCGTGTAGAGGCTTCTTCAGCCAATGTAATAGATTTAGAGTTAGGGGATTCGTGTGTAAGACGACGGCGTTTATAAGCCTTAATCTTGTCAAGTCGATGCTGTTTTTCCTCAGGAGTCTCATTAGCACGGCGTTGTTTTTGTCGTAGTGCTAAAGCTGCTTTCCTTTCACTGGCATTGGCATACTGTGCATCGGTATTGAATGGTGGTATTGATAGGGCAGAAACAGATTGCTGATTAGTTATGTCAGTGAACGGCATATGGGATGAAGTGTAGCAGTAAATTGTTCCACATGCTGATGTGGAAGCATCCTGTTGTGAGTCTAATAATAATGATGAGGAAGAGGCCGTCTGTTGTCGGCGGTGACGGCGTGCAGAGGCTTCTTCAGCCAATCTTATGGATTTAGAGTTAGGGGATTCGTGTGTGAGGCGACGGCGTTTATAAGCCTTAATCTTCTCAAGGCGATGGTGTTTTTCCTCAGGAGTCTCATTAGCACGGCGTTGTTTTTGTCGTAGTGCTAAAGCTGCTTTCCTTTCACTGGCATTGGCATACTTTTTGTTATGACTCATGTTGGCACAGGTAAAGGAGTCTATTTGGCAGTTATCTGGCAGTGAAGAAGGCATCCTGGAGTATTGTAGAGTAAACAGATACTAATTGACCCTGTAATTGCCCAGCAGTAGTTATGAAGTGGTAGTGGCAAATTGGCCCTGTAGTTAGACACCGGCAGAGGAGTAAGGCAGCAGTAGTTATGGTGGTAGAGGCAAATTGGCCCTGTAATTAGACACCGGCAGAGGAGCAAGGCAGCAGTAGTTATGGCGGTAGAGGCAAATTGGCCCTGTAATTAGACACCGGCAGAGGAGCAAGGCAGCAGTAGTTATGGCGGTAGAGGCAAATTGGCCCTGTAATTAGACACAGGCAGTGAACAGTCAGAGGAGCAAGGCAGCAGTACTTATGGCGGTAGAGGCAAATTGGCCCTGTAATTAGACACCGGCAGAGGAGCAAGGCAGCAGTAGTTATGGCGGTAGAGGCAAATTGATCCTGTAATTAGACACCGGCAGAGGAGCAAGGCAGCAGTACTTATGGCGGTAGAGGCAAATTGGCCCTGTAATTAGACACCGGCAGAGGAGCAAGGCAGCAGTAGTTATGGCGGTATAGGCAAATTGGCCCTGTAATTAGACACCAGCAGAGGAGCAATGCAGCAGCAGTTATGGCGGTAGAGGCAAATTGATCCTGTAATTAGACACCGGCAGAGGAGCAAGGCAGCAGTAGTTATGGCGGTAGCGGCAAATTGATCCTGTAATTAGACACCAGCAGAGGAGCAAGGCAGCAGTAGTTATGGCGTTATTGGCAAATTGGCCCTGTAATTAGACACCAGCAGAGGAGCAATGCAGCAGTAGTTATGGCGGTAGAGGCAAATTGATCCTGTAATTAGACACCGGCAGAGGAGCAAGGCAGCAGTAGTTATGGCGGTAGAGGCAAATTAGCCCTGTAATTAGACACCGGCAGAGGAGCAAGGCAGCAGTAGTTATGGCGGTAGAGGCAAATTAGCCCTGTAATTAGACACCGGCAGAGGAGCAAGGCAGCAGTAGTTATGGCGGTAGAGGCAAATTGGCCCAGTAATTAGACACCAGCAGAGGAGCAATGCAGCAGTAGTTATGGCGGTAGAGGCAAATTGATCCTGTAATTAGACACCGGCAGAGGAGCAATGCAGCAGTAGTTATGGCGGTAGAGGCAAATTAGCCCTGTAATTAGACACCGGCAGAGGAGCAAGGCAGCAGTAGTTATGGCGGTATAGGCAAACTGGCCCTGTAATTAGACACCGGGAGAGGAGCAAGGCAGCAGTAGTTATGGCGGTAGAGGCAAATTAGCCCTGTAATTAGACACCGGCAGAGGAGCAAGGCAGCAGTAGTTATGGCGGTAGAGGCAAATTAGCCCTGTAATTAGACACCGGCAGAGGAGCAAGGCAGCAGTAGTTATGGCGGTAGAGGCAAATTGGCCCTGTAATTAGACACCGGCAGAGGAGCAATGCAGCAGTAGTTATGGCGGTATAGGCAAATTGGCCCTGTAATTAGACACCGGCAGAGGAGCAAGGCAGCAGTAGTTATGGCGGTATATGCAAATTAGCCCTGTAATTAGACACCGGCAGAGGAGCAAGGCAGCAGTAGTTATGGCGGTAGCGGCAAATTGATCCTGTAATTAGACACCAGCAGAGGAGCAAGGCAGCAGTAGTTATGGTGGTATTGGCAAATTGGCCGTGTAATTAGACACCAGCAGAGGAGCAATGCAGCAGTAGTTATGGCGGTAGAGGCAAATTGATCCTGTAATTAGACACCGGCAGAGGAGCAAGGCAGCAGTAGTTATGGCGGTAGAGGCAAATTAGCCCTGTAATTAGACACCGGCAGAGGAGCAAGGCAGCAGTAGTTATGGCGGTAGAGGCAAATTGGCCCTGTAATTAGACACCGGCAGAGGAGCAAGGCAGCAGTAGTTATGGCGGTAGAGGCAAATTGATCCTGTATTTAGACACCGGCAGAGGAGCAATGCAGCAGTAGTTATGGCGGTAGAGGCAAATTAGCCCTGTGATTAGACACCGGCAGAGGAGCAAGGCAGCAGTAGTTATGGCGGTATAGGCAAACTGGCCCTGTAATTAGACACCAGCAGAGGAGCAAGGCAGCAGTAGTTATGGCGGTAGAGGCAAATTAGCCCTGTAATTAGACACCGGCAGAGGAGCAAGGCAGCAGTAGTTATGGCGGTAGAGGCAAATTAGCCCTGTAATTAGACACCGGCAGAGGAGCAAGGCAGCAGTAGTTATGGCGGTAGAGGCAAATTGGCCCTGTAATTAGACACCGGCAGAGGAGCAATGCAGCAGTAGTTATGGCGGTATAGGCAAATTGGCCCTGTAATTAGACACCGGCAGAGGAGCAAGGCAGCAGTAGTTATGGCGGTATAGGCAAATTAGCCCTGTAATTAGACACCGGCAGAGGAGCAAGGCAGCAGTAGTTATGGCGGTAGAGGCAAATTAGCCCTGTAATTAGACACCGGCAGAGGAGCAAGGCAGCAGTAGTTATGGCGGTAGAGGCAAATTGGCCCTGTAATTAGACACCGGCAGAGGAGCAATGCAGCAGTAGTTATGGCGGTATAGGCAAATTGGCCCTGTAATTAGACACCGGCAGAGGAGCAAGGCAGCAGTAGTTATGGCGGTATAGGTAAATTAGCCCTGTAATTAGACACCGGCAGAGGAGCAAGGCAGCAGTAGTTATGGCGGTAGAGGCAAATTAGCCCTATAATTAGACACCGGCAGAGGAGCAAGGCAGCAGTAGTTATGGC
Source organism: Dendrobates tinctorius (assembly GCF_039654945.1). NCBI lineage: Eukaryota > Metazoa > Chordata > Amphibia > Anura > Dendrobatidae > Dendrobates > Dendrobates tinctorius. Next base: position 64,802,263 of record NW_027361684.1, on the reverse strand, counting down.
GGTAGAGGCAAATTAGCCCTGTAATTAGACACCGGCAGAGGAGCAAGGCAGCAGTAGTTATGGCGGTAGAGGCAAATTGGCCTTGTAATTAGACACCGGCAGTAAACAGGCATAGGACCAAGGCAGCAGTAGTTATGGTGGTACAGGCAATGCCAAGCGTCCGCACAGCAAGTCGGCGTGAGGTAAATGACGCAATTTCACGAATGCAAGATGGCGTCTGCGAAATCTCGCGAGATTTCGCCGACGTCGTTAAGGCTGTGTGCACACGCTGCGGATTAGGTGCGGATTCATCCGCGTGGATTTTGTAAAATCTGCAGGTGAAACCGCAGGTCAAAAGACCTGCGGTTTTACCTGCGGATTGCTCTGCGGTTTTGTCCTGCGGTTTTTCATCTCCTCAATAGAGGAGATGGCAAACCGCAGGAGAATCCGCAGAAAGAATTGACATGTCAATTCTTTCTGCGGATTGAAAACCGCAGATAATCCGCGCGGAAAATTCCACACCGTCTGCACTGCGGTTTTTGATTCCCATAGGGAATCATGGTACTGTACACCGCAGCAAAAACTGCTGCGGGTCCGCAGCGGCCAAAACCGCTGCGGAACCGCAGCAAAATCCGCAGCGTGTGCACACAGCCTCACACCTCTTGCCATGTTAACCCTCAACACACCACACCGCCTCAACACACACTCCTCTCACCTTTCACCTCCACTCATGTCCACTCACTCTTTCACTCCACATACGTTCCTTTCTCTCACTCCGTTTCTCATACTCACACCGTCATCGTCGCTGCCCCGACATCTTCCTCCGCTGCCGCGATCCAGGATCCAGACGTTCTCCAGGCCGCCGACATGTTCTTGCGGGACGCCATCTTGGATTTCGTGAAGTCCCGCGATATTCAAGATGGCGTCGCCGCAACAACATGTCGCTGGCATGGGCGACATCGGGATCCAAAATGGCGTCGGCGTAATCTCGCGAGATTTCGCCGACGCCATCTTTTTGGATCCCGATGTCGGCGGCCTGGAGAACGTCTGGATCCTGGATCGCGGCGGCGGAGGAAGATGTCGGGGCAGCGACGATGACGGTGTGAGTATGAGAAACGGAGTGAGAGAAAGAGTGAGTGGACATGAGTGGAGGTGAAAGGTGAGAGGAGTGTGTGTTGAGGCGGTGTGGTGTGTTGAGGGTTAACGTGCGTGTGTGTGCGGTGACGTCACCGGTTACAACTGGACGGAAGTTGTTACAACCGGAAGCTGGTTAGGGCATTTATTATTATAAGATTTGTTTAAAATATTCGTAAACCTTGATGGAATATTATTGGCATGGTTCTTTAATTCATACTTATATTTCACTAAATGATTTAAATAAACAACATTTTATACTATTGTATGCTGAAATGAAATCTTCATGATTCCCCCACATGATTCTACTGTAAGAACTTCGTAAGAAATTGCCTCCCCGACAGCTCTCCTTGTGTGCATGCCCGTTTCATTGACATCCGTTTCATCATCTTTGCATAAAACAGTCTTTAACAGTGTTGCTGGTCATCTGTAATTCACGGACACTAGTCATTGGGTAATAGCCTCATGTTTTTGTTTTCAGTATTGCTAACAGTATTTGTAAAAGTCAAATAAAAAAAAAATCTACAGTTAGTCTAGATAAGTAAATTGTTAAAGGAGCTGTCAGCTATTGGACATCCCTAAATCAATGGCCTTATAAGGTTGCATAAAGTAAAAAAAAATCTCTACTGCTGTCCCTGACCAGTGATATGTTTCCACTCTGATCCCTGTGTCCCCGCACTGGTTTACTGACTTAAAAAACATGATGTGACGCCTCTTCCCAATCAGCAGCCACTTATTGCAATCTTAAATTTTTGGCAAAACAGAAGAACCCCTTTAACCCCTTTACCCCCCAAGGGTGGTTTGCACGTAAATTACCAGGCCAATTTTTACAATTCTGACCACTGTCCTTTTATGAGGTAATAACTCTGGTACCCTTCTGTGGATCCCCGAGATTCTGACATTGTTTTCTCTTGACATATTTTACTTCATGATAGTGGTAACATTTCTTTGATATGTCCACAAATTGAGAAAATAGATATCCGGCACTGATGTGTGGAAAAATACCGTGAATGTCTGCACATATATTTTTCACATTAATAAAAAAACACCTTAATCCCACTTGGAACGGGTGCTCAATCCCATGTTGAAAAAACAGAACATTTCATTGTGAAGAGAAAGAAAAAATAGGATGGCACTCACCGTTCATGTGAATCAAATCACTTTATTTCACATACACAAGGCATCGGCAAGGCATTGCTCCCGTGCCTATGCCAATGCCTTGTGTATGTGAAATAAAGTGATTTGATTCACATGAACGGTGAGTGACATCCTATTTTTTCTTTCTCTTCACAATTTCTTTGATATGACTTGCGTTTATTTGTGAAAAAAATAGAAATTTGGCAAAAATTTTGAAAATTTCACAATTTTCCAACTTTGAATTTTCATGCCCTTAAATTACAGAGATATGTCACACAAAATACTTAACAAGGCCTCTTTCTCACATCCAGATATTTCCGGTACCGGAAAAAAATGGTACCGGAAATATCTGTGTCCATGTGTCCGTGTGTCCACATGGCACATCTGTGTGGCACATGTGTGCTGCATCAGTACCAAATGGATGGCCGCAAGGGACGTAGCGCTACAGTAAGCCACTATTGCCCTGCATGTGGTGCTGAACTCGGCTGTCATTCTTCCCTGCTCAGCCAGCAACAGCTTGAGCAGGGAAGAATGAATGAAAACAAACCGACATGGGGTCCCCCTTATTTTTGTAACCAACCTGGCAAAGCTATACAGGTGTGGGCTGCTATTCTCAGGCTGGTAAAGGGCCATAAATATGGGCCCCCCCAGCCTAAAAACAGCAGACTGCAGCTGCCCAGAAAAGGCGCAACTATTAAATGCCCCTATTCTGGAGCTTTGTCGGGTTCTTCCCACTTGCCCTGTAGCGGTGGCAAGTGGGGTTAATAAGGGGTTAATGTCACCTTGCTATTGTAAGGTGACATCAAACCCGACTTAGTAATGGAGAGGTGTCAATAAAACTCCTATCCATTACTAATCCTATAGCAAATAAAGGATTAATTAAACACACACATTATGAATAAAGTATTTTAATGAAAGAATACACCATACATTTTTCCCATCTTTATAAGACTGCTAATTCCATCTTGAAGCCATTGATCACCTGTAAAAAATTCAAAAAACAAACCAACAATATAGCATACCTGTCTGGTGCTCAGTCAAGTCCCATGGCGTAAATCCATCTCTAGGGGTTTATAAGTTTAATGGCAGAGCGGTGCTAATGCGACCGCTCCGGCTGTAAACTACTGGGGAATTAATGGGAAGCAGCACGCACAGACTCAGTGACATCACATGCCATATAAGGAAGTCTCTGAGCTCTGGTAACCTGGAAGTCATCATGACGACATTGGATTACCATGGGAGCGATCGAGACCCCGCGTCATGCCGTGTGGTCTCCAATCCAAAGGCAGAGGGGCTGTCAGGTCCATTACCACTCCTTACACTTAGCGCCGGGTGTCAGCTGTGAGAATCAGCTGACAAATAGCTTGCCCAAGTCCAACACTTGCTTTATTTTGCATTGCAATCACAGTTATGCATGTGACTGCAATGCACTCTCAAGGCCTCAATACGCTGCTGTGCGCATCCTGGGGTACACATAGCGACATTCACATATAACACTGGTCACTGCCTCACAATGGATTTCAAAGAAAGATAAGAAAATTGTTAAAAAGTACTTCCTTCAAATTTATTATTGATATATTGTATAGTACTGTGTACTTACAATTGCTCATTTTGCCCTTCCACTCAGCTAATTTTTCTCTTTTCCATTAGGTCTATGACATCACATTATTAAAAACTGACAAGCTAAATCCTTCTAACCTCTATGTAGAAATAGGAGGTCAGTTTTCCCTGTATGGGTCAAAAGTCAGTGCAAAGTCACTGACAGGGAGAAGGAGTGGAGCATTGTAGTCAGGAGCTGAAGAGGGGAATGATAAATGCTGGAACAAGAGACTTCATGTTTCTACATAGAGCAAAGAAAGAAAAGAATTAGCTGGGTAATGAGCAATTGTAAACAATTGTATATAAACAGTGCCATACATGATGATTGAAATATTCATTGAAAAACAAAAGTATTCACCCCCTGTGTTTTGCATAATCACAATCTGGAATTTCACTGTTTTTTCAGGGTTTGCATCAGTTCATGTAAACAACGTGCCTACAACTTTGAACATTAGTTTTTTTAAGCAAGTAAATAGGTCAAAATTACTGAAAACTTTAGTGTACATAACTATTCACGCCCTTAAGGTCAGTTCTTTGTAGATTCTCCTTTGACGGTAATTACAGCTGAAAGTAGCTTTGAATAAGTCTCCGAGCTTTCCACATCTTGCCATTGGGAGTTTTTTCCATTCCTTAAAGCAAAGCTCTCTGTGAAAAGCAATACTCAAGTATGACCACAGATTCTCAATTGGAATAAGGTCTGGGCTTTGACTTGGTCACTCCAAAATATTTATCTTAAACCACTCGAGTATTGCTTTAGCAGTATGCTTTAGGTCATTGTTTTGTTGGAAGGTTAATCTCTGTCCCAGTCTCAAAACACTGACAAACTGAAACAGGTTTTGCTCAAGAATCTCTCTGTATTTCGCACTATCCATCCATCTTCCCCTTGACTCTGACCATTTTCCCTGTCCCTGCTAGTGAAAAACATTACCTCAGCATGGTGCAGCCACCAACATATTTCCCTGTGGGGATGGTGTTCTTGGGGTTTGGGGTGATGAGTTTCCCACATCTTTTGGCAAACACAAAACAAGGCTTTTTCTGCCCACTCTTCCATAAAGGCCACTTCTGTGGAGTGTATGGCTTATAATCCAGTCTCTTCTTGGGAACTCTCCAGCTTCTTCAGAGTTTTCTTTGGTCTCTATGCTTCCTATCAGATTAATACCCTCCTTGCTCAGGCAGAGAGATTTGGTGGGCAGCCCTCTCCTGTTAGGTTTGTTGCAGTAGCATTTTCTTTCAATTTGATGATAATCGATTTGATATGATACTGCTCCAGGTATCATCAGATTGTTTTTTTTTTTGTTATAACTTAGTCTTGACTTGTACTTCTCAACATCTTTGTCCTTAACTTGTTTGAGATCTCCTTGGTCTTAATGGTGATGTTTGGTAAGTGGTGCCTCTTGCGTAATGGTGTTGCAGCCTCTGTGGCCTTTGTGCCATTTAGATTGCACACAGGTGTACTTCCTTCCATTAAGTATGTGATTTATGAAGGTAATTGCTTGCACATTAAATTTTTTTGGGGGGTTCATCACATCAAGAGTGAATACATATGCACATGCCAATTTTTAATTATATGATCCCATAACTTTAATTTATGCCTACAGTATTCTCATTTCACTTCATTCACTTTGGCTATTTAGTGCTGATGCATCACACAAATCGGATCACAAAATTATTGTAAACAAGTTGCAATTAGAGTTGAGCGAAACGGGTTGGTCAAATTCATAAGTCGCTGACTTTCGCTAAAGTCGGGTTTCATGAAACGAAACCCTACCATAGCGTGAGGTTGGCGACCAGAGCGCCAAAGTCATGTTTCAAATGATGCTTCCAGCGCCCTTTTTCAGCCAATGATGGAGGACGCACACTGTGGGCAATGCGATGACATGGGCATCGGTCACCACCATCTTTGAGAAGGTCATGCAAGTGATTGGCTTGCTTTGTGTGGCACCACAGGGGCTATAAAAGGGCATGCACGCCGACCGCCATCTTACTTCTGCCGATCTTAGCATAGGGAGAGGTTGCTGTTGCTGATTATGAATAAGGGAGAGCGCTAGGCAGGGAAGAAGAAAAAACCTGCTACTGCTGGTAGCTATTTTCACTGTACAACACAACAGTTTGTGTGCAGTGACAGGGGAGGATATATTTTTGTGCCTCAGCTATGTTGGTTATTAGGCTGTCTTAAAAGGCTCCCTGATAGCGCCATTCCTGTTTGCACACTGCTGTGCAAACTGCTTTTTTAAAAGCAAAAATACCTTTTCGTCCTCTTCTGCACAGTTACCAAGCGTTCATTTTTCCACACTTTTGTGTGCAGCAGTCTTGGTTATTAGGCTGCCTGCTGCCATACTTTGACTGAGAGCATCATTGTCAGCCTCCTAAAATCTCTAGGGAGATTCAAATTCTCCCCAATACTATATACACCTTGTACCTTGTCATACACCAGCCAATTTCAGCCTGTTACATTGAGGTGTAATCTATAGTGGGCCTGAGATAATAGTTCAGCCTCCTAAAATCTCTAGGGAGATTCAAATTCACCCCAATACTATATACACCTTGTAGCTTGTTTTACAGTACCATATAGCTGGTGGTATTTTGGGTACATTTTCCCCAAAATGAGGAAGTATGGTGGAAGAGGCCGTGGAAGTGGGCGGAGGTTGCCAGCTGCTACTGATAGTGGTGGTAGGGCATCTGCTGGTAGTGGCAAAAGCACAATAGCACCTAATACGGGAGGTGTTGAGCCTGCATCATCGTCTGGCTCCACAAGGCCTCGAAGGCTCCCTTTTCTGGGAGTAGGTAAACCGCTTTTAAAGCCGGAGCTTCAGGAACAAGTTTTGGCTTACATTGCTGACACAGCCTCCAGCTCTCTCGCCTCCTCTTCTGAAGTTTCAAAAAATAAAAGCACTGAGTCGTCAGTGGAGGCCCCTGGTCAGGAACAACACCTTTCCTTGTGTCCTTCACCCCTACCAAAAGTGAAGGATGCGGCAGGCCACACTACAGATTACTCCATGGAGCTCTTTTCACATACCATGCCTGGGTTATCAAGTCAAATAGTGAATTCCCCAGTCCAAGATGAATCTGGCATGGAGTGCACTGATGCACAGCCGCTGATAAATGATTCTGCTGGTACATTCACTCAGAGCACTACATTGTCCTCGCAGTGTATAGAGCCAGATTCTGACCCTGATGAGACTCAGGTGCCCCTTCTCGCACACTATACCACCATACACGGTGACACAGAGGAAGGTGCACATGACATAGAAGAGGAGGTGATGGATGACCCAGTTGTTGACCCAGATTGGCATCCATTGGGGGAAGAGGGTGCTGCTTCCAATAGCTCAGATGAGGAGCATCCACAGCAGACATCGACATCGCAACAGCTGTTATCTGGCAGGCCCGGAGCACTCCAAAGATAGGTTCCAAACATCAAAAGAGTTGCTGGACAGCTTGTCCAGAGGGTCAAAAGATCACAGCGTGCTAGGCCGCAAAATGTCTGCCAAAGTAGGAAGAGTGCAGTGTGGCACTTTTTTGAACAAAATCCTCATGATCAGGCCAAGGTTATCTGTAAGAAGTGCGCAAAGACCTTTAGCCGAGGGAAAAATCTGAGAAATTTGAATACCAGTTGCATGCTTAGACATTTAACCACCATGCACTTGCAAGCGTGAACGGACTACCAAACCTCACGTACCACATGTGCACCTGCTCCGAATGAAGGTAGTCAGCAACGCTACATCGCTTCCCCCACTGTAAGCCCACCGGTTAGCACACCACCAGCAGCAAATGTCGAGGTGTCGTCGCAAGGCCAAAGCAGTCAGGGAATCACAATGTTATTGCTATGAAAGACTGAATCTAGGCCATCAGCAAGACCACCAACACTATCACCATCACCAACCCTCTCTCAGTCCGCTTTGTCCACCGCTAGTTCCACCATATGCTGTTTTCAAGTCCAGCTCACCCTACCAGAGACTCTGAGTAGAACAAGAAAGTACTCATCCTCTCATCCGCGTACACTGTGTTTGAACGCCCACATTGCCAAACTAATCTTGTTAGAGATGATGCCCTACCGGTTGGTTGAAAGCGAAGCTTTCCGCGAGCTCATTGCCTACGCAGTACCATGCTATGACCTACCCAGTCAGAACTTCTTTTCCCAAAAAGCCATCCCAGCCCTCCACCTGGATGTGAAAGACCACATTGTCCATGCACTCAAGCAATCAGTGAGTGGAAAGGTGCACCTCACAACAGATGCATGGTCCAGTAGGCATGGCCAGGGCCGTTACGTGTCCATCACTGCGCACTGGGTTAATGTGGCAGATGCAGGGTCCACAGGGGACAGCGGCGGTGGGACAGTGCTGCCTAGCCCACAGCATATTAAACAGTTGGCTGTAGGTGTTTGACCCACTTCCTCCTCCAGAAGCGAAAGCTCGTCCACAGAGCGCAGTCGCATGAGCACTACATCCGCAGCTGCCAGTGTTGCACATGAGGTGTCCCACTATCGAACAGCTAGTGGTAAGCGTCAGCAGGCTGTATTGAAGATGATGTGTTTGGGCGACAACAGACACACCGTGGAGGTACTGGCCGACTACTTGCAGTGACAAACTGAGTCATGGCTGGACAGTCTACATCTTGAGGCAGGCAAGGTAGTTAGTGATAACGGCCGGAATTTTGTGGCAGCCTAAGCCCTTTCAAAACTCAGACACATACCTTGCCTGGCTCACACCTTGAACCTGGTGGTGCAGTGCTTCCTCAATAATTATGCGGAGTTAACAGGCCTGCTCCATAAGGTGCGAAGACTGTGCTCGCACATCCGCCGGTTGCCCATACACTCCAGTCGTATGCAGAAGCTGCAGCGATTGCTCCACCTTCCCAAGCACCGCCTAATTATCAACTTTGCAACAAGGTGGTACTCCACCCTGCATATGGTTGAGAGGCTGTGCGAACAGTGGAAGGCTGTAATGCATTTGTGGGAGGATACACGGCAGGCAGTTTGAGGGCAGACATGCAGTTGTCGGGTGTGCAGTGGTCGAAGCTGAAAGATCTCTGTAAAGTCCTTCAGTGTTTTGAGGAATGCACACGGCTGGTAAGCGCAGACGATGCCATCATAAGCATGAGCATCCCACTTATGCGTCTGCTCATGCAAACTTTGACGCACATTAAGGAGCAGGCGTCTGCAGCCGAGGAGGAAGAGGAAGAGGAGGAGGGAAGCCTTGATGACAGTTAGCCATTGTGTGCTCAGGGAGCTCTCCTGGACGAGGTGGAGGAAGAAGTGGAAGAGGAGGAGGAGGAGGAGGATGATGGGGATGATTATTTAGGGGAGGAGGATACTTCTCAGGGGGCAAGACAAAATGTTAAAATGTTGGCATGGCAAGGTCAGGTACAGGGTTTGTGCGTGACTGGAGGGATGTTGATTTGTCAGAAAGTTCTCCTTCACCCAGCAATCGCAGTGCATCATTGACACCTGGAACATTGGCCCACATGTGTGATTATGCCTTGCAGATCCTAAAAACGGACCCCAGCATTGCCAAAATGATGACCGATGACGACTTCTGGTTGGCCAGCACCCTGGATCCACACTATAAAGGCAAATTCCAAAACATCATGCCACAGGAGAACGTAGAGCTAATATTGGCTAACAAACAAGCAACTCTGGTAAACCGTTTGTTTGAGGCATTCCCAGCACACAGCGGCGGTGATGGTTCTCACACGAGCCGTAGGGGGCAACATGGAAGAGGTGTTGGTGGTGCACACATCCGAAGTGGCGTTGGAGACAGGGGTTTTATGACCATGTTGTGGACTGATTTTTCAAGTACCGCTCACACGACAGGTAATACTGCATCGATTGAAAGTGACAGGAGACAGCAGTTGTCAACTATGGTTACAAACTACTTCTCCTCCCATATCGATGTTCTCCCTCACAGGTCATTTCCCTTTGATTATTGGGCCTGTAAACTGGACACCTGGCCTGACTTAGCACAATATGCCTTACAGGAGCTCGCTTGCCCTGCTGCTAGTGTGCTATCCGAAAGAGTTTTCAGTGCTGCTGAATCAATCCTGACTGAAAAAAGGACCTGTCTGTCGACCCAAAATGTTGATGATCTAACCTTCATTAAAATGAACCATGCAAGGGTTTCAAAGGATTTTGACCCACCTTCCCCTGATGACACATAGGTTACCAGAAAAGTGCCTCAGATTTTTCCTCCTCTTTCTCGGACTTGCCCAATTACACCCTTTGCAGCAGCTGAATGTCAAGCCAACACATCTACATATGGATTTTGTCCCACCTTCCCCTGATGACACATAGGTTACCAGAAAAATGACTCGCTTTTGTCCTCCTCTTCCTTGGACTTCTCCAATTCCTCCATTTGCAGCTGCTGAATGTCCAACATCAACATATGCCATTTTTTCAACCTCCCTAACTGGGCTGCCTCCCCCCCCAGGGCCGGGGTCACCACCTGGCGCACGCATACGTGCGAATGCCGTTGCCCTGGACAGGTGGGTGGGCCCACTCTTGGGCGACGGCACTGGCACAGGGTCCCTCATAGTACAATCAAGGGTCTCTGACGGTGGGGGTGCACACCCGCTGTCAGACACACCGGCGTACTAGGAGGGGCCCTGTGCCAATATCGCCGCCCACGAGTGGCCCCCCTCCTTGCTCAGGGCCCCAGCACTTGCAATAGTTACCTCTCCCTGCTCCACCGATGTGTAGTCTGGGCTGTTAAGTCCTTCACTGGGACTGCAACTACAAATTTGGTGAACTGATAGATGATGGTTAAGACGTAGCTATGCCCTGTCCTGCTGGGCTCTTATCTTCAGATGATCAATGGCTTCCATTTGCTATGGACGTCAACTCACAATGAGATGCAGTGGTGGTTTATCACCAGCTATCACAGTTTTCCTTCTCACAGACGTGTGACATTCCTGCTCACATTTTTAAATGTGTCCCCTCATGCCAATCCAATAGAATCGCCTACGGCCTGTGGCTTCTGTCTTTTGCACTCCAAAGTTACCTGACAGATCATGATAGGCAGTGAGGACCATATCTACATCTCTCCCTGTGATCACAATTCGATGGAGATGAGTAACGGTGATGGGATCCACGGTACTGCGATACAGCAACCCTTTCTTCACAAAGATCTGTTTTCGCTGTCTCCACAGACAAAGTAATTGAGGGTCAGCATCGCCTCTGAGAATTCTCCTGGAAGTTTTTCCCGTGATTAGTAATTCCAACATTTCTGCAATCACTCGACTTTCCGTCTGTACTTGTATCCATCTCGTTTCCTCTTGCGGAGAGTCTGGACTGTCTTACTGAGACTGAAATATATATGAAGATGTAAAAATACCCCAACAGTGTTTACTGGTGTATGCTTCGAATACATTACCCTTTTTCTACTTTTTAGATTCTTGTCTAATCCATACTGAGGCTGTGAGTGTCTTTGTCGGACTCCGGAAATATACACGGAGATTTTTAATGTTTAAACTATGCTATATATACCTGATATCCAGTGATACTGTACCCTTTCTCAACTTTCTACAATCTTGTTGAATCAATACTGGGCCTGAAACCATCTGAGTCTGCCTCCTGATACATAGACATAGATTTTTAATGTGTAAACTATGCTATATATACCTGGTATCCGGTGATACTGTACCCTTTCTCAACATTCTAAAATCTTGTCGAATCCATACTGGGCCTGAGACAGTCTGTGTCTGCCTCTTGATATATAGACATAGATTTTTAATGTGTAAACTATGCTATATATACCTGGTATCCGGTGATACCCGGTGATACTGTACTCTTTCTCAACTTTCTACAATCTTGTTGAATCCATACTGGGCCTGAGACCATCTGAGTCTGCCTCCTGATTAGAGATGAGCGGTGTTTGAGTTGACCTGTTTGCAAAGTTCAAATTCAAGCTGTTTTGGGCGGTGTTCGAGCCGTTCGTCGAACTCGAACACTTTGCTTAAAATTCGGCTGTTCGAGGTTCCGTTTGAGAACGGTTCGTTCACCAAAAGCGTAACTTTATTTTCACATTAATAATGGTTTTCAATGTTAATAGACAGTTTCACGGAATAGTAGCGGTGTCTGGTAGCCAGCGGTGTAGTACACCTGTCAAGGAGCTACACCGTGTGTGTTTCTAATAACTTTCACCGCATCTTGTCCAGAAAATCCTTTTGGGCCTTCTAGCACTGTCTGCTACTCAGCAGAGGAGCCCACCCGTGAACCTAGCTATGCCGCCTGTTTATGAAAGAACCAGTTTTTGACTGCATTTAGCCCAGTTAATACTTTGGGCCTAGTAACTGTGACTGCTACTCAGCAGAGGAGCCCACCCGTGAACCAAGCTGTGCCGCCTGTTCATGTAAGAACCATTTTTTAACTCCATTTAGCCCAGTGAATACTTTGGGCCTAGTACTTGTGTCTACTGCTCAGCAGACGAGCCCACCCGTGAACCAAGCTATGCCACCTGTTTATGTAAGAACTGTGCGCTACTCAGCAGAGGAGCCCAGCTGTTAAGCAAGCTACAGCACCTGTGGTTTGGACACTTAATTTTTGCACATTCTTTCTGGAATGTCGGTTAGGCCTAATTCCGGAATTCCGGTTGACCTGCACTTACTGGGAACTCCTCGTTCACGGGGAAGAATTGGAATCCCAGATCCCCATCACTAACAGGGTTCAGCGGGTTATCCGCACCTGTAAGCGACACACGCTGGTCTTTTCAGTGTAGCGCACGTGCAGCCCCGGACATGTAAGGGCATGACAGAACTGTTATTGCTCGATCTCGCGTGCCAGAGCCTCTAGTAAGCTGTCCCTCTAGTAAGCTGGAAGCGGACCGCAGGGGCATGCCGGAGTCTCGTTCGTTAACGGAATTAAGCTGACAAATCGCTAGCACAACTAAAAACGGCCATGCACCACCACCCACAGAATCGAGAAAGCTAGCAATCTGTCCATCCTTTCCGTGGCTGGCATGGTTGAGGTTGCCCATGTGGAGTCGAATTAAGCCGCAGGCTCCACTCCTGGTGGTGCCCTTCTGGACATTCCTTTAAGGTTCAGCTTTGCAACCATACTGCCCCTGGAAACCAAACACTTTGCCTTCATGGACGCTGTTGGGAGGGTCGTGGGAACAACGCCGCCCAATCGGCAGTTGGCATAATTTATGGTGGGAAGTCCTACGGTATATGATCATCTTCGATTTTATAATTATTTTTTATTTTAGATTTTTATTCCAGCCTTTCTTGACTTTATAAGGGCATGGCATGCCTATATCTGTGTCTACTCCTCCTACTTTTACTCCACATCTTTTCTATATGAAGTTGCCCTTTTCCATATGTTATTTGTGTCTTCTGAGCATTTTGTCTGCTTTAGGACACCTTTTAAGGTGTTTTGTATGTGTTTTCTATGTGTTTGTATGTGTTTGTGTTTGCCTGCCATTGTTTTCAAAGGGGTTCGATGGTGTTCGTTGAACGTTTGACGAACATTCGACGAACTTGCCTCCTGTTCGACGAACCGAACCGAACTCGAACACTAGCGGGGTGGCTCAACACTACTCCTGATATATAGACGTACATTTTTAATGTTTAAACTATGCTATATATACCTGGCATCTGGTAATACTGTACCCTTTCTGCCAGAAAGTCCTCCTCCACACACCACTCTAAGATGCAGCAGGCCACACTTCACATTAGTCCATGTAGCTCTTTCACACATACCGTGCCAGGGTTATCAAGTCAAATCGTGAATTCCCCAGTCCAAGATGAATCTGACATGGAGTGTGGGTGGCTAGCCAGTGCAGTGGGGTTAATCGGTACCGGGCCGGTGTCTCAGAGGGATGTGTCACGGTGGTGGTGACCCGGTCCGTGGCCCTGGGCGTCCATGCAAAGGGGTGAATAACGTTTATAGGTGAATGATACGTGATGCCACATGTGGTTTCTGATCAGATTGACCAGTGCTGTAGTGTGGCTTTTCTGGGACTGATGTTGTGGTGCAGCTAACATGTAGAAGCCCTGCAGAGGTAGGGCTGTAGTCGCAGGGCAGATCAAAGAGTTGGTAGATGGTGTGCAGTGCAGGATGTAGCAGATAGCATAGCAGATAGCATATGTTGATGTATCTCTCTGCAGATAGGTAGTGTGGCCTCCGTTCTAGCGCTTATCTGAGGTACTTGCAGTACTGAGTTCACTGAAGTTCCCCCTGTCGACTCTCTTTTGGAACTTTCTCGTATGGCAGGCAGCCGTAGCCTTTTCCTTCTGGCTCACACACGTCGATGCTGGGCCTCCGAGCCTTAGTCGGGAACAGAGCATTTACAGCTGCTACTTCCTCTGGTTTCTGCTTCAGGACCGTCAGACCATGCGCTCCAGCTCCCCTTCTCATGTCCACACACTTCCCCTTCCCTTCACAGACTGCCATAACTTCCCTCCTCCCGACCACAGAGCTGCTCCTCAGCAGTCAGGTTCAGAGCTCTCCCTGCTGGCCTGGAGTGGGAACTGTGTTGTGTGTTGGTTTAACTGCTAGAGAGATCCTTTGTTGCTCCCAAGCATGACATCACACTCCGTAGGAGGAAGGTAATGCCACTGTGGCGACCGTACTCCTGGGGGCGCCACAAGTGCGCTGATGCCCAGCCACTGCTAGATGATTGACCCAGACCACTACATTCCCCTCGCACTCTGCACAGCCAGAATCTGACCCTGATGAAACTCATGTTCCCCTTCCTGCATACTATACCACCTTACACGGTGACAAAGAAGAAGGTGCAGATGAAAGTGCAGGTTCCTTGAGCAGGTGGGGGGATACTCATGGGCGACGGCACAGGCACAGGGCCCCTCATAGTACGCAAAAGTGTCTCTGCCAGTGGGAGGGCCCAGGGCACAACCGCCGTCAGACACACCGCTGTACTATGAGGGGCCCTGTGCCAGTGCTGCCGCTAATGAGTGGGCCCCCCCTGCTTGCTCAGGATCACAGCACTTGCAAAGTTGAAATAATAACCTCTCCCTGCTCCACCGCCGTGACGTCTTAAGCATTTCCTGACAGTGACATTCTGGTCAGAGAGCGCGATCACATCATGTCTGTACGCCCTCTGCCTAAACAGTCCAAGTGCAGAGAGATGGAAGATGGGGATGAAGAGAAGTCCAGAGTACAGGGATTCCCTTGCAAGGAGACTTATTTAATTGTTTTAAAGGTTGGGAGCAATTTTTGGGGAGCACTATACTCTGGAGAATGATATATGGGGCCCACCATACACTGGAGCATTCCAAAGGTGGACATCAGACACTGGAGCAGCATTTACAGGGCCCATTATACACTGGAGCATTAGAAATGGGGCCCATTATATATGGAGAATTATTTGGGCCCATAAGACACTGGAGCATCATCCATGGGGCCCATCATATACTGGAGCATTGTTAATGGGGCAGATTATATATGGAGCATTATTTGGACCAATCATACACTAGAGCATCATCTGTGAAGCCCATCATATGCTGGAGCTTTCCAAATGTGGGACATCAGACACTGGAGCAGCATTTACAGGGCCATTATATACTGGAGCATTAGAAATGGGGCCCATTATATATGTAGAATTTTTTGGGCCCATAAGACAGTGGAGCTTCATCCATGGGGACCAACATATACTGTAGCATTATGTGGAGCTCATCATATACTGTATCGAACATTATATGGGACCAATGATTCTGTATGGGAAATATATGGGTCTCATTACTCTGCATGGCGCACTATGCGGTGGCCATAATACTGTCCGGTTGGACACCTGCTGGCACTAATTACAGTGAGAACAGGAGCGGTGGATGGGAGTATTCATCAGCTGCTAAGCTGTAAATAAATAATTTAAAAAACCTGCATGGGTTCCCCTGCATTTTTGCTAACCAGCCAGGAAAAACTTTTCAGCTTCAGCAAGGCTAATTATCAAGAATAAAGAGTTCCCCAGCCTTTTTTTTAATTATTTATATAAATAATTTAAAAAAACAGGGCTGCAGCCCTCAGCTTTCAGCTTCAGCAAGGCTAATTATCAAGAATAGAGGGGTCCCCATGCTGTTTTTTTTAAATTATTTAAATAAATAATTTAAAAAAACAGCATGAGGTCTTCCCTATTTTTGACAACCAGCTTTGCTAAAGCAGCTGGGGGATGGTATTCTCAGGCTGGTAAGGGGCCATGGATATTGGCCCCCTCAGCCTAAATATAGCAGACCGCAGATGCCCAGAAAAGGCACATCTATTAGGTGCACCAATTGTGGCACTTTGCCCGAATTTTCCCACATGCCCTGAAGCAGTGACAAGTGGGGTTCATATTTGTGGGGTTAATGTCACCTTTGCATTGTCAGGAGACATCAAGCCCACGGCTTAGTAATGGAGAGGCGTCAATAAGATACCTATCCATTACTAATCATATATTCAGGGCTTTTTTGTAAAAAAAATATTTGCCGGTATGCATTTCTGATTAATTTCTTATTATTCAGTACTGTAGTCTGTATGCTAATTTCAATCAAAAACTATGTAATTCAGATTGCAAAATAAAAATAAATAATGACTAATACTGTATAAACTTTTTTTTCACTTGCAAAATATGGTTTTCATATTCCTTAACCGATTTACCTAGGCTGTATTCTATAAGAAATGCCAAATTTCAACCAAATTTTCATCAGCCACGACATCTCGAGTTCGTTCTTTACTGTTTCTGTCAATGACTGATCGCCGACCTCGAAGTATCCAAGAGTCAACGTACTTTGTTGGATCAAACAGCTTCAAAGGTGGCCCAACTAGCCTGACAGAAAGAAGAACCGGTGGCCACGTTCTGCTCTATCATCTGATTTGCTTCTGTCTCCACGTCTGTTCGGGGTCTTTTGCATGCCAGAGCAGCACCGCCCGAGAAATAGTGCGTTATTTTATCCATCTAAGACAAGTTTCATGAAACAAAACTCAATGAACTCGTACAAAACTTCATAAAACACTAATATAAATGACGATTTAAACGAATCAAACCAAAACAGACTGGCCCCCCATCAGTGGTATACAGCCCCCATCAGTGGTATATAGCCCCCATCACAGGTTACAGCCCCCCATGCTGCCGCACACCTTAAAATAATGAATCATTAATTCTTACCCTCCGCTACCGCTGCCAGTCCCTGCTTCTTCCTGCTTTCGCCGGCGTCATGTGACAGGCGCAGCAGCGATGACGTCATTGCTGCTGCACCGGTCATAGCTGGGTATAAGCAGGAAGAAGCAGGGACTGGAGGACAGCAGCGGTGACAGAGTGACGGAGAGTAAGAATGAATGCTTTATTATTTTAAGGTGTGCGGCAGCACCTTCAGATTTTCCGGTACGCCGTACCGTCGTGTACCACGCAAAAAAGCACTGCCTATATTTGTATGGTAAATAAAGACACAGCTAGAATAAAGTCCTTTATTTGAAATAAGACTAAGCACAATTTTCCTTTTTTTTTTAAATGCCTAATTCCATCGAAGCCCTTGTTCTTTTGTAATAAAAATAAAATAAAAAACAACAATATACCATACCTGTCCATCGCTCTGTCCCACGCTATAATCCATGTCTGTGCGATGAACAGTTTTCAACCTAGACGATGCGACCATCTAGGCTGAGAACCACTGGTTACTGACCTGCTGTGAGTGAAGCCTCAGAGACAGGTGGTGACATCATAGAGGTTACCTCCATTCAGTGAGGCTCTGTTCCCAGCTGGGCTGAAATGTGGTGACCTCGGTAACATCCCAGCTAGCACCGTGATAGTTTTTCTCATGGTGCTAGCGGGGATCTCACTGAGGTCACTGCAGTTCAGCCTGGCTGGGAACGGAGCCTCAGTGACCGGATGTATCCTCTATGACATCACCTCTGGTCTCTGAGGCTGTGCTTGCAGCTGCTCAGTCAACAGTTGGTCTCAGCCTGGACGGTTTCATCTTGGCACAGTCCAGGTTGAAATCTGTTTTCCCCCCAGACATGGATTACGGCGTGGGACAAAAAGACAGACAGGTATGGTATATATTTTTTATTATTGGTTTATTAGATTATTACAGGAGATCGAGGGCTTTGGTGGAATTTGGCGAGGTCATAAGTATGGTTTAATTAAGATTATTAAAGGAGTCTGTCATTCTTTCAATTAAAGGACTTTTTGTTGGGGTGTCTTTGTTTTCTTACAATGTGACTATGGGTTTAGCAAGGGGGCATCTAATTGATGCCTCTCCATTAGAGTTGAGCGGAACGGGTAGAAAATATTCAAAAGTCGCCGACTTTCGCCAAAGTCGGGTTTCATGAAACGAAACCCGACCTTAGCGTGAGGTCGGCCACAAGGTCGGCAACTTTAGCGCCAAGTCGCGTTTCAAAAGATGCTTTAGCGCCCTTTTTCAGCCAATCAGGAAGAACGGACACTGTGGGCAACGTGATGACATAGGCAGCGGTCACCACCATATTGGAGAAGGGCATGCAAGTGATTGGCATGCTTTGTGTGGCGTCACAGGGGGTATAAAAGGGCGGGGATGCCGACCGCATGTTACTCATGCTGATCTCAGAATAGGGAGAGCTGCTGCAGCTGCTGATTCTTTAGGGGGAACGTTAGGAAGGCAAAAAGAAAAAAAAAACTGCTTCTGCTGCTAGCGCTTTTCACTGTAGTTACTGTGCAGTGGAAGGTGAAGGTTTTTGCTTTTGTGCAGCAGCGCTGGTGATGATTAGCCTGCCTTTTAAGGCTAGCTGCATTGCTTTGTGCACACTGGTGTTCAAACTGCTTTTTTAAAAGCAATCCAAATTGTATTGTTTTGTCCTGGTGAGGTAGTGAGCGTTCATTTTTTCACACACGGTACAGCAGTGTACGCTCCTCACACAGTACCGTATAACGGCTGTTATCACGGCCAAATTGAAGCTATCTACGTGTGTGACTCTGTAAGGAAAAGTCGAGAAGTTTGTCCGTTCTTACAGACCTACACCTTATAGTTTTGTCCGTTTTTCAAACAGTTTAGTATATTTGCTGTTTGATTACATTCAAAACTAGAGAGAGACAGCGTGTGTCAGTCCGCATACAAAAACACGGAGCTTGACAATTTTACATACACCGTACAGCGGTGTACATGCACGCTCCTCTCTCAGTACCGTGTAACGGCTGTTATCATGGCCAAATTGAAGCTATCTACGTGTGTGACTCTAAGGAAAAGTCGAGGAGTTTGTCCGTTCTTACAGACCTACACTCTAGGAAGATTCCAATTCTGCCCAATTCTATATACACCTTGTAGTTTGTCATGCACTAGGCAATTTCTGCCGATCACATTGTGGTATTATAGACACAGGGCCTGACAGAATACAACTGTGTCCTGAAGTGTAGAGAGATTCCAATTCTCCACAGTCCTCTATCCACCTTTCTTGCAACATCCAGAATATGCCTGTCACATTGCGGTGTAAAATAAACAGGGCCTGACAGAATCCAACTGTGTCCTGAAGTCTACAGAGATTCCAATTCTCCACAGTCCTCTATCCACCATTATTACACCATCCAGAATCTACTTGACACATTGCGGTGTAAAATAAACAAGGCCTGACAGAATCCAACTGTGTCCTGAAGTCTACAGAGATTCCAATTCTCCCCACTACTATATACACCTTGTACCTTGTTTTACAGTACCATATAGTTGGTGGTTTTTTGGGGACATTTTCCCAAAAAATAAGGAAGTGTGGTGGAAGAGTCCGTGGAAGTGGGCGGGAGTTGGCAGCTGGTAATGATGGTGTTGGATCTGCTGGTAGTGGCAAAAGCAAAATAGCACCTAATGCAGGAGGTGTTGAGCCTGCGTCATCATCTGGCTCCACAAGGCCTCGAAGGCTCCCTTTTCTGGGAGTAGGTAAACTGCTTTTAAAGCCGGAGCTTCAAGAACAAGCTTTGGCTTACATTGCTGACTCAGCCTCCAGCTCTATCGCCTCCTCATCTGAAGTTTTAAAAAATAAAAGCACTGAGTCATCATTGGAGGCTCATGTTCATGAACCACACCTTTCATTGTGTCCTTCACCCCAACCAAAATTGAAGGATGCGGCAGGCCACACTACAGATTACTCCATGGAGCTCTTTTCACATACCATGCCTGGGTTATCAAGTCAAATTGTGAATTACCCAGGCAAGGATGAATCTGACATGGAGTGCACTGATGCACAGCCACTGATAGATGATTGTGCTGGTACATTCACTCAGAGCACTACATTGTCCTCGCAGTGTACTGAGCCAGAATCTGACCAGATGAAACTTGGGTGCCCCTTCCTGCATACTAGACCACCATACACGGTGACACAGAGGAAGGTGCACATGACATTGAAGAGGAGGTGATGGATGACCAAGTTGTTGACCCAGATTGGCATCCATTGGGGGTAGAGGGTGCCGCTGCCAAAAGCTCAGAAGAGGAGGAGGAGCATCCGCAGCGGGCATCGACATCGCAACAGCTGTTATATGGCAGGCCCGGAGCAGTCCAAAAACGGGTTACAAAAACCAAAAGAGTTGCAGGACAGCTTGGCCAGATGTTCAAAATAGAACAGCGTGCAAGGCCTCAAAATGTCTTCCATAGTAGGAATAGTGCAGTGTGGCACTTTTTTGAACAAAATCCTAATGATCAGGCAAAGGTTATCTGTAAGAAGTGCGCAAAGACCTTTAGCCAAGGGAAAAATCTGAGAAATTTGAATACCAGTTGCATGCTAAGACATTTAACCACCATGCACTTGCAAGCATGGACGGACTACCAAAACTCACGTACCACATGTGCTACTGCTCCCAAAGAAGGTAGTCAGCAACGCTACATTGTTTCCCCCACTGTAAGCCCACCGGTTAGCACACCACCAGCAGCAAATGTTGAGTTGTCGTCGCAAGGGCAAATCAGTCAGGGAATCACACTGTTATTGCAATGAAAGACTAAATCTAGGCCATCAGAAAGAACACCAACTCCATCACCATCATCATCCCTCTCTCAGTCCGCCATGTCTACAGCTAGTTCCACCATATGCAGCTCTCAAGTCCAGCTAACCCTACCAGAGACTATGAGTAGGACAAGAAAGTACTAATCCTCTCATCCGCGTACACTGGGTTTGAACGCCCACATTGCCAAACTAATCTCGTTAGAGATGATGCCCTATCGGTTGGTTGAAAGCGCAGCTTTCCACGAACTCATGGCCTACGCAGTACCACGCTATGACCTACCCAGTCGCCACTTCTTTTCTCGCAAAGCCATCCCAGCCTTCCACCTTCATGTGAAAGACCGGATTGTCCATGCACTCAAGCAATCAGTGAGTGGAAAGGTGCACCTCACAACTGATGCATGGTCCAGTAGGCATGGCCAGGGCCGTTACGTGTCCATCACTGCGCAAAGGGTTAATGTGGTGGATGCAGGGTCCTCAAGGGCCAGCTGTGATGGCACAGTGCTGCCTAGCCCACGGTATAGGAAACAGTTGGCTGTAGGCGTTCGACCCTCCTCCTCCTCCTCCAGAAGCGAAAGCTCGTCCACAGAGTGCAGTCGCACGAGCCCCGCATCTGCAGTTGACAGTGGTGCACACGATGTGTCCCACTATCGATCAGCTAGTGGAAAGCGTCAGCAGGCTGTGTTGCAGATCATGTGTTTGGGCGACAGACACACGGCGGAGGTACTGGCCGACTACTTTCAGCGACAAACTGAGTCATGGCTGGGCAGTCTACATCTTGAGGCAGGCAAGGTAGTTAGTGATAACGGCCGGAATTTTGTGGCAGCCATAGCCCTTTCAAAACTCAGACACATACCTTGCTTGGCTCACACCTTGAACCTGGTGGTGCAGTGCTTCCTCACTAATGATCCGGAGTTAACAAGCCTGCTCCATAAGGTTCGAAGACTGTGCTCGCACATCTGCCGGTAGCCGGTGCACTCCAGTCGTATGCAGAAGCTGCAGCGATTGCTCCCCCTTCCCAAGCACCGCCTAATTATCGACATTGCAACAAGGTGGAACTCCACCCTGCACATGGTTTAGCGGCTGTGCAAACAGAGGCAGGCCGTAATGCATTTGTGGGAGGATACATGGGCAGGCACTTTGAGGGCAGACATGGAGTTGACAAGTGTGCAGTGGTCGAAGCTGAAAGACCTCTGTAAAGTCCTTCAATGTTTTGAGGAATGCACACGGCTGTAAGCGCAGACGACGCCATCATAAGCATGAGCATCCCACTTATGCGTCTGCTCATGCAAACTTTGACGCACATCAAGGAGCAGGCATCTGCAGCTGAGGATGATGATGAGGAAGAGGAGGAGGGAAGCCTTGATGACAGTCAGCCAATGTCTGTTCAGGGAACTGTCGTGGATGAGGTGGAGGAAGAAGAGGAGGAGGAGGATGATGATGGGGATGATTATTTAGGGGAGGAGGATGCTTCTCGTGGGGCAAGAGAAAATGTTGGTGTGGCAAGGTCTGGTACTGGGTTTGCGCGTGACTGGAGGGATGTGGATTTGCCTGAAAGTGCTCCTCCACCCAGCACTCGCAGTGCATCATTGACACCGGGAACATTGGCCCATATGTCAGATTATGCCTTGCAGATCCTAATAATGGACCCCCGCATTGCCAAAATGATGAACGATGATGACTACTGGTTGGCCAGCAACCTGGATCCACGCTATAAAGGCAAATTCCAAAACGTCATGCCACAGGAGATCCTTGACCTAATATTGGCTAACAAACAAGCAACTCTGGTAAACCGGTTGGTTGAGGCATTCCCAGCACACAGCAGCGGTGATGGTTGTCACACGAGCCGTAGGGGCCGGGGCAACTTGGAAGAGGTGTTGGTGGTGCACACATCAGAAGTGGCGTTGGAGACAGGGGTTTCATGACCATGTTGTGGACTGATTTTTCAAGTCCCGTTCACACGACTGGTAATACTGCATCAATTGAAAGTGACAGGAGACAGCACTTGTCAACTATGGTTACAAACTACTTTTCCTCCCATATCGATGTTCTCCCTCACAGGTCATTCCCCTTTGACTATTGGGCGCCTGTAATCTGGACACCTGGCCTGAATTGGCACAATATGCCTTACAGGAGCTCGCTTGCCCAGCTGCAAGTGTGCTATCGGAAAGAGTCTTCAGTGCTGCTGGATCAATCCTGACAGAAAAAAGGATCCGTCTGTCAACCCAAAATGTGGATCATCTAACCTTCATTAAAATGAACCATGCATGGGTTTCCAAGAATTTTGTCACACCTTACCCTGATGACACATAGGTTGATAGAAAAATGGCTTTCTTTGGTCCACCTCTTCCTGGGACTTGACCAATTTCGCCTTTAGCAGCAGGTGAATGTCCCACATCAACATATGCCATTTTGTAAACCTCCCTAACTGGGCTGCCTCATCCCCCCATGGCCGGGGTCACCACCTAGCGCACGCAACTGTGCGAGTGCCGTTGCCCTGGACAGGTGGGTGGGCCGACTCTTGGGCGCGGGCACTAGCACAGGGTCCCTCATAGTGCAATCAAGTGTCTCTGACGGTGGGGGTGCACACCCGCCATTAGACACACCGCCGTACTATGAGGGGCCCAGTGCCAGTACCAATGCCCATGAGTGGGCCTCCCTTGCTTGGGCAGGGCCCCAGCATTTGCAATGTTTACCGCTCCCTGCTCCTCCGCTGTGTAGTCTGGGCTGTCAAATCTTTCACTGGGACTGCCACTACAAATGTGGTGAACTGATAAAAGATGATGGTTAACACGTAGCTATGCCCTGTCCCGCTGGCCGGGATCTAGCTTCAGATGATCAATGGCTTCCATTTCTTATGGACATTGACTCACAATGAGATGCAGTGGTGGTTTCTCATCAGCTTTCACAGTTTTCCTACCCACAGACGTTTGACATTCCAGCGCACATTTTTAAATGTACCCTCTCATGCCAATCCAAGTGAATCGCCTACGGCCTGTGGCTTCTGTGTTTTGCACTCCAAAGTTACGTGACAGAGCATGATAGGCAGTGAGCACCATGTTTACATCTCTCCCTGTGATCAAAATTATATGGATATGAGTAATGGCGATGGGATCAACGGTACTGCGATACAGCAACACTTTATTCACAAAGAAAGGTTTTCGCTGTCTCCACACACTAATTAATTGAGGGTCTGCATCGCCTCTGAGAATTGTGACGGAAGTTTATACCGTGAATAGGAATTCCTAGATTTCTGCAATCACTAGAATTTATGTCTGTAATCGTATGCATCTCATTTCCTATTGCGGAGAGTCTGGACTGTCTTACTGAGACAGAAATATATATGAAGATTTAAAAATACCACCAAAAGTGTATACTGGTGTACGCTTCAAATACATTTCCTTTTTTCAACTTTTTAGATTGTTGTCTAATCCATACTGAGAACATGGAGATTTTAAATATTTAAACTATGCTATATACCTGCTATCCAGTGATAATGTACCCTTTCTCAACTTTGTACAAGCTGGTCAAATCCATACTGGGCCTGACACCGTCTGATCCTGCCTCCTGATCTAGAGACATAGGTTTTTAATGTGTAAACTATGCTATACATACCTGTTATCCAGTGATACGGTACCCTTTCTCACCTTTGTCCAATCATGTCTAATCCATACTGGGCCTGAGACCATCTGAGCCTGCCTCCTGATATATAGACATAGGTTTTTAATGTGTAAACTATGCTACATATATACGTGTTACCAGGTGAAACTGTACCCTTTATCAACTTTCTAGAATCTTGTCGAATCCATACTGGGCCTGAGAACGGCTGCCGAACTGTTAAGCAAGCTACAGCAACTGTGGTTTGGACACGTAATTTTTT
Source organism: Dendrobates tinctorius (assembly GCF_039654945.1). Taxonomy (NCBI): domain Eukaryota; kingdom Metazoa; phylum Chordata; class Amphibia; order Anura; family Dendrobatidae; genus Dendrobates; species Dendrobates tinctorius. The sequence goes on along the minus strand of NW_027361684.1, from coordinate 64,777,658 downwards.
GCATTTTTTCAGGAATGCCGGTTAGGCCTAATTCAGGAATTGCGGTTGACCTGCACTTACTGGGAAATCATCGTTCGCGGGGAATAATTGGAATCACAGATCCTCACCAACGGTGTTCTGCTGGTTATCTGCACCTGTAAGTGACAAAAGCTGGTCCTTTCAGTGTAGCGCGCATGCAGCCCCGGACATGTAACGCCATGATAGACCATGATAGTGCCAGAGCCTCGCGTATCCCTCTAGTAAGCTTGACACGTACCGCGGGGGGCATGCCGGAGTCTCGTTCGTTAACGGAATAAAGCTGACAAATTGCTAGCACAACTACAAACGGACATACCACACCACACACACAATCGACAAAGCTTTCAATATGTGCATCTTTTCTTGAGGTGGCATGGTTGTGGTTTCCCGGGAGGAGTCTAATTAAGCCGCAGGCTCCACTCCTGGTGATGCCCTTTTGGACAGTCCTTTAAGGTTCAGCTTTGCAATCATACTGCCCCCGGAAAGCAAACACTTTGCCTTCATGTACGCTGTTTGGAGGTTCGTGGGAATAACGCCGCCCGATCGCCAGTTGGCATAATTTATTGGTGGGAAGTCTGACGGTATATGATCGTGTTCGATTTCAGAATTTTTTTTTGGTTGGTATTTTACATTTTTATTCCAGCCTTTCTTGACTTCATAAGGGAATGACAAGTCTATATCTGTGTGTCCTCCACCTCCTCCTTTTACTCCTCCACCTCTTTTCTAAATGTAGTTGCCCTTTTCCATATGTAATATTTGTCTTCTGAGCATTTTCTCTGCTTTGGGACACCTTTAAAGGTGTTTTATAATTGTTTTCTATGTGTTTGTATGTGTTTTTGTTTGCCTGCCATTGTTTTCAATGAGGTTCGATGAACATTCGACGAACTTGCCTCCTGTGTGACGAACTAAAACACTAGCGTGGTGGCTCAACACTACTCCTGATATATAGACGTACATTGTTAATGTTTAAACTATGCTATATATACCTGCTATCTGATGATACTGTACAATTTGTCCACTTTTTATATTCTTGTCTAATCCATACTGAGCCTGTGAGCGTCTCTGTGTGACTGATGGAATATATATGGAGATTGACAATTATCCTTTGACTGAATAGAGCTGTTCATTTCTGATACAGTGCCATATATCTGATGTTATTTTGTGTCTATTTTGTGCAAAATTTTGAAGTTTGGTGGAAGAGGCCGCGGACATGGGCGCGGGGGGGCCAGCTGGTGATGATGGTGGTGGTGCATCTACTGGTAGTGGCAAAAGTACAATAGCAGCTAAGGCAGGAGGTGTTGAGCCTGCATCATGGTCTGGCTCCGGAACGCCTGGAATGATGCCTTTTCTGGGAGTAGGTTAACCGCTTTTAAAGGCGGAGCATGAGGAACTGGTTTTGGCTTACATTGCCGAAACAGACTCCATCAAATATGCCCGCCTCTTCTGAAGTTTCAAAAAATGCAAGCACTGAGTGGTCAAGTGCTGGCTCCTGGTCAGGAAGAACCCCTTTCCTTGTGTCCTGCACCCCCACCCAAACTGAATGAGGCAGCAGGCCACACTTCACATTAGTCCATGTAGCTCTTTCTACCATACCATGCCTGGGTTTTCAAGTCAAATCGTGAATTCCCCAGTCCAAGATGAATCTGACATGGAGTGTGGGTGGCCAGCCAGGGCAGTGGGGTTAATCAGTACCGGGTCGGTGTCTCACAGGGATATGTCACGGTGGTGGTGACTAGAGTTGAGCGATACCAGCCGATACTTGAAAATATCGGATCGGAATGGATCGGCCGATCTTAAAAAAAAGTATCGGTATCGCCGATTCCGATACCGGGAACCAATGCAAGTCAATGGGGCCAAAATATCGGAATTAAAAAAAAACCTTTCTTTCCTTGTAGGTTAATTCTACATGAAGAAAAACAACTAAGAATAATGTAGAATGTATTGTGGGAGGTGGAGGAGACATTAAAGCCATAGAGGTTTAGCCCAATCAAATGGAATAGCAGGAATTAAACTTTTTTTTTTAAAGATGTTAGGAGTTACAAAGATATTGACTATGTTAGCCTCATTTATATTTTGCCAGACATGTATGTCTTCTTCTTCTACTTCCTTTTTTTACATTCTTCTTCTTCTTCTTCTACTTCCTTTTTTTACATTCTTCTTCTTCTTCTTCTACTACTTCCTTTTTTTACATTCTTCTTCTTATTCCTTTTTTTACATTCTTCTTCTTCTTCTACTTCCTTTTTTTACATTCTTCTTCTTCTTCTTCTTCTTCTTCTTCTTCTTCTTCTTCTTCTTCTTCTTCTTCCTTTTCTTACATTCTTCATATTCTTCTTATTCAACAATTATTATTCTACATATTCAGCTTCTTCATCTTCTTCCTATTCTTCTTCATCATATTCTTGTTTGTGTCAGGCATTCCTGTAGTTGTTATCTAGAAAAGTTACAAAAGATTTACAACAGGATTTGTCCGCGTTCAGTTTGGCCTGCAGAAGCAGGCCTTTTCCAGGGGCACCACGAGGAGGAACGGACTCACCCCCATACACTGCTTAGTCTTCTTCTGCTTATAAATAAGATAATATCATTTGCTCAGAGTATTAGTCTTATGCTTAATGTTCTTCTGCTTTGTTTTTTTTATGCTTCTTTGTCTTCTCTCTCTTGTTGTTCTGCATCTTGGTGGTTGTCTTCCTGTTCTTTGTCCTCTTGAACCAGCTGACGGTACTGGCACCCGGAGGGGCAGCAGAAGGAACAAGAGCCAATGGCACTACCGAGGACCAGCTGACGGTGCTGGAACCCGGTTACTAAGCAGGAGGTACCTGTGCTACAAAGCACTACCAAGGACCAGCAGACGTTGCCGGAACTCGGATACCGAGATGGAGGCACCTAGGCCAAAGGCTCTGACGAGAACCAGCTGACGGTGCTGGAACCCGGAGGGGTAGCATAAGCTGCAAGAGCAAATGGAAATAGCGAGGACCAGCTGACAGTGCTGGCACCCGGAGGGGCAGCAGAAGGAATAAGAGCCAATGGCACAACCGAGGACCAGCTGACGGTGCTGGAACCCGGTTACTAAGCAGGAGGTACCTGTGCTACAAAGCACTACCAAGGACCAGCAGACGTTGCCGGAACTCGGATACCGAGATGGAGGCACCTAGGCCAAAGGCTCTGACGAGAACCAGCTGACGGTGCTGGAACCCGGAGGGGTAGCATAAGCTGCAAGAGCAAATGGAAATAGCGAGGACCAGCTGACAGTGCTGGCACCCGGAGGGGCAGCAGAAGGAATAAGAGCCAATGGCACAACCGAGGACCAGCTGACGGTGCTGGAACCCGGTTACTAAGCAGGAGGTACCTGTGCTACAAAGCACTACCAAGGACCAGCAGACGTTGCCGGAACTCGGATACCGAGATGGAGGCACCTAGGCCAAAGGCTCTGACGAGAACCAGCTGACGGTGCTGGAACCCGGAGGGGTAGCATAAGCTGCAAGAGCAAATGGAAATAGCGAGGACCAGCTGACAGTGCTGGCACCCGGAGGGGCAGCAGAAGGAATAAGAGCCAATGGCACAACCGAGGACCAGCTGACGGTGCTGGAACCCGGTTACTAAGCAGGAGGTACCTGTGCTACAAAGCACTACCAAGGACCAGCAGACGTTGCTGGAACTCGGATACCGAGATGGAGGCACCTAGGCCAAAGGCTCTGATGAGAACCAGCTGACGGTGCTGGAACCCGGAGGGGTATCAGAAGTTACCCCTGAAAAGCAAAGTTGGCATGCCGCAAGCTGGCCGCAGTTACCGAATCACACAGTCCTACAGGGGGTGCTTGTCCTACTGGCACTATGGAACAAACCTTTCTTACCAGAACCCGCAGTCCACATAGGAAGCACCTAAACTGCTGGCACCCTAGCCTCGGCTAACCCAACCGCAACACGACATGGCAACTTGGGGTGGCAAACTGACATTGACACTTCCCGGAAACAGCAGGCAGGGCTGGAACCAAGCTGGGCAGGAGGGAGTACCCGTGCCAAAGTCAGTTATGAGCAGCAACTGGCGATGTTGGAGCCCAGGACAAGCACTTAGCAGGCTGAGGCCTGATGTGCTGTCAATTGGGAGGCAGCAGGACAGATTGCCATCAAAACAGCAGGGGAACAGCTGACGTTACTGAACCCCACAAACACAGGAGCTAGTGTTTTACTCTGTGAAGACGGCACTTCCGAGCAACAACTGGCTGTGTTGAAGCCCAGGGACAAGCACGGAGCAGGCTTAGGCTGCATTGAAGAAATTTTAAGATCGGTTGTAGACTACTAATTTGAACCAAGCTCCACTTAGGCCTGTGGATTCACTGATTTTCGTATTTCCCCTGTCCTCCAACCCCGCCAGTTACAGCTCCGAAGTGGCGTCTGCACAATCCACACTTGTTCCTGTGTTACAGGTGTTCAGTCCGGTCAGTTAATCCCCTGATGTGTGTCCGGCAATGTCGCCTGCTCTGTCCACATTCCGATAATGGGAATGTGGACAGAGCAGGCGACATTGCCGGACACACATCAGGGGATTAACTGATCGCACTGAACACCTGTAACACAGGAACAAGTGTGGATTGTGCAGACGCCACTTCGGAGCTGTAACTGGCAGGGTTGGAGGACAGGGGAAATACGAGAGACAGTGGAGCCACAGGCCTAATTGGAGCACGGTTAAAAATCAGTAGTGGTACGACTGTGTAGGCAGCAGGAGACTTTGCCATCCACACAGCAGGGGATCAGCTGACATTACTGAACCCCACTGAGACACGGGAGCAAGTATCTCTTTCCGTGTGGACGGCACTTCCGAACTACAACTGGCTGTGTTGAAGCCCAGGAAATAGGAGGGTGTAGGCAGAGGCCTACTGAATTTTGAATGAGGTGACAGCAGGAGAGACTGCCATCCACACAGCAGGGGATCAGCTGACGTTACTGAACCCCACTGAGACACGGGAGCAAGTATCTCTTTCCGTGTGGACGGCACTTCCGAACTACAACTGGCTGTGTTGAAGCCCAGGAAATAGGAGGGTGTAGGCAGAGGCCTACTGAATTTTGAATGAGGTGACAGCAGGAGAGACTGCCATCCACACAGCAGGGGATCAGCTAACGTTACTGAACCCCACTGAGACACGGGAGCAAGTGTCTCTTTCCGTGTGGACGGCACTTCCGAACTACAACTGGCTGTGTTGAAGCCCAGGAAATAGGAGGGTGTAGGCAGAGGCCTACTGAATTTTGAATGAGGTGACAGCAGGAGAGACTGCCATCCACACAGCAGGGGATCAGCTGACGTTACTGAACCCCACTGAGACACGGGAGCAAGTATCTCTTTCCGTGTGGACGGCACTTCCGAACTACAACTGGCTGTGTTGAAGCCCAGGAAATAGGAGGGTGTAGGCAGAGGCCTACTGAATTTTGAATGAGGTGACAGCAGGAGAGACTGCCATCCACACAGCAGGGGATCAGCTAACGTTACTGAACCCCACTGAGACACGGGAGCAAGTATCTCTTTCCGTGTGGACGGCACTTCCGAACTACAACTGGCTGTGTTGAAGCCCAGGAAATAGGAGGGTGTAGGCAGAGGCCTACTGAATTTTGAATGAGGTGACAGCAGGAGAGACTGCCATCCACACAGCAGGGGATCAGCTGACGTTACTGAACCCCACTGAGACACGGGAGCAAGTATCTCTTTCCGTGTGGACGGCACTTCCGAACTACAACTGGCTGTGTTGAAGCCCAGGAAATAGGAGGGTGTAGGCAGAGGCCTACTGAATTTTGAATGAGGTGACAGCAGGAGAGACTGCCATCCACACAGCAGGGGATCAGCTAACGTTACTGAACCCCACTGAGACACGGGAGCAAGTGTCTCTTTCCGTGTGGACGGCACTTCCGAACTACAACTGGCTGTGTTGAAGCCCAGGAAATAGGAGGGTGTAGGCAGAGGCCTACTGTATTTTGAATGAGTTTACAGCAGGAGAGACTGCCATCCACACAGCAGGGGATCAGCTGACGTTACTGAACCCCACTGAGACACGGGAGCAAGTGTCTCTTTCCGTGTGGACGGCACTTCCGAACTACAACTGGCTGTGTTGAAGCCCAGGAAATAGGAGGGTGTAGGCAGAGGCCTACTGTATTTTGAATGAGTTTACAGCAGGAGAGACTGCCATCCACACAGCAGGGGATCAGCTGACGAATGTGTTTGGCTCTGTGGAGACGACACTTCTGAACACCAACTGACGCTGTTGGAGCCCAGGATTAGGCGAGGAGCAGGCTGGGGCCTACTGGATTTTGGCAGGTGAAGGCAGCAGGAGACTTGCCATCTCCACAGCAGGGGAACAGCTGGCAGTGCTGAACCCCACTAACACTTGAACGAATGTGTTTGGCTCTGTGGAGACGACACTTCTGAACACCAACTGATGCTGTTGGTGCCCAGGATTACGCATGCCGCATGCAGAGGCCAATGGGCAGCGGTTTTTATGGAGGTTGTGGACTACTACTGATTCTAACCATGCTCCACTTAGGCCTCTGGCTCCACTGTCTCTACTATTTACCCTGGCCTCCAACCCCGCCAGCTACATCTCTGAAGTGGCGTCAGCACAATCTACACTTGTTCCTGTGTTACTGGTGCTCAGTCCCATCAGTTGATCCCCTGATGTTTGTCCGGCAAGTTCGCCAGCTCTGTCCTCATTCCCACTACTGGTTATGGGAATGTGGACAGAGCAGGAGACCTTGCCGGACACACATCAGGGGATAAACTGATGGGACTGAGCCACAGGAACACAGGAACAAGTGTAGATTGTGCTGACGCCACTTCAGAGATGTAGATGGCGGGGTTGGAGGTCAGGGGAAATAGTAGAGACAGTGGAGCCAGAGACCTAAGTTGGGCACGGTTAAAAATCAGTAGTGGTTTGAATGTTGATGGAGCTGGTGACTCTGCCGTCCACACAGCAGGGGATCAGCTGGCATTACTGAACCCCAGTAACACAGGTGCTAGTGTGTTTCTCTGTGCAGACGACACATCTGAGCGACAACTGGCTGTGTTGAAGCACAGGGATTATAGTTCAGGTGGTAGAAAAATGAACACACCAGCAGACCTGGATACAGTTGCCAACCACTAATTTAGTCTGTAAGAGGAATGGCAAAGTCTTTGGAGATCCAGGCCTTGTTCATTTTCAGAAAAGTCAGCCGGTCAACATTATCGGAAGATAGTCGCGTGCGACGGTCTGTTAGTACACCACCTGCGGCACTAAAGACACGTTCCGATAATACACTGGCAGCAGGGCAAGCCAGCACCTCCAATGCATACTGGCTAAGCTCTGGCCATGTATCCAGCTTAGAGACCCAAAACTTGAAGGGGGAAGAGCCATCTGGGAGTACAGCGACAGGGCAAGACATGTAGTCTGACACCATCTGACGGAAGCGTTGCCTCCTGCTGACTCGAGGCGTCGCTGATGGTGTAGACAATTGTGGTGGACACACAAAACTTTGCCACATTTGGGCCATAGTGGTCTTGCCTTGTGCTGCGGCACTGCCTCTGCTCCCTCTTTGTGCAGAGTTTCCTCCACTGCCTCGACGCACAGAGCTGCTTTGTAAAGCACTTGCAACAATGCTGTCGGGTGGAATGGAAAACATTATGGACTGCACCAGTGACTCTTCGTACTCCCGCATTTTACGCTCCCGGTTCAACGTTGGTATGAGCCTTTGTACGCTGTCCCGGTAGCGAGGGTCTAGGAGGGTGTACACCCAATAATCAGCCGAGACGAGAATGTGGGCGATGCGGCGGTCGTTTCTCAGGCACTGCAGCATGAAATCAACCATGTGCTGCAGACTCCCAACTGCCAAAGAACCGCTGTCCCCTGTTTGAGGCGTGACCTCGACCTGCTCTGCATCACCCCACCCTCGCTGTACATACTGAGTAGAGGTTTGTGTACCTCCCTCCTCTGGAGAGATGTCTTCCTCCTCCATCGACTCCTCCTCATCCTCCTCACAAAGTGTCCCCTGCCTAGGCCTTTGTGAGGAAACACGTAGCGCAGACTGTCCAGAAGCAGATGGCATTTGGGACTCCTCATCCTCCACCTCTTCTGAAACCTCATCCCTTAGTGCTTGCAGTGTTTGTTGAAGCAGGCAGATAAGGGGGACAGTCATGCTGACTAGTGCATCATCTGCACTTGCCATCCGCGTGGATTCATCGAAGGCACGCAAAACGAGGCAGATGTCCTTCATAGAGGCCCACTCAATGGTGCTGAAGTGTGAACGGCGCACAGTGCGACTTGTTTGCGCCTGATGCAGCTGGTACTCCATGACTGCTGCCTGCTGCTCACACAACCGCTCCAACATATGTAACGTTGAATTCCACCGGGTGGGTAGGTCACATATGATGCGATGTTCTGGAAGGCCAAATCGTCGCTGCAGAGCAGCGAGGCGCGATCTTGCCGTGCTGGAACGTCGCAAGTGAGCGCACTCTATGCGGACCTTGTGCAACAGTGCATCAAGATCCGGATAGTCCCTCAGAAAGCTCTGCACGACCAAGTTAAGAACATGTGCCAGACATGGGATGTGTGTGAGGTTGCCTAGGCCAAGAGCTGCCACCAGATTTCGGCCATTGTCACACACTACCAAGCCCGGCTGGAGATTCGCTGGCCCAAACCACACATCGCTCTCCAGCTTGATAGCATTCCAGAGCTCCTGCGCTGTGTGGCTTCGATTCCCCAAAGAAATTAATTTGAGTACAGCCTGTTGACGTTTGGCCACGGCTGTGCTCATATCGGTCGTAACAGGCTCCTGCTCTGCTGTTTCTGAGGAACTTGAGTAGGAGGAGGAGTCTATGTGTACAGACTGGAGTCCTGCAATCCGTGGCGTTGGAAGAACACGTACAGCGCCACTCTCCAGATCCGTACCCGGCTCCACAACATTGACCCAGTGGGCAGTGAGGGAAAGGTATCGTCCCTGTCCATGGTTACTGGTCCACGCATCGGTGGTCAGGTGGACCTTGCTACTAACGGCGTTTAGTAGCGCATGTTTTATTTTGCCCTCAACATGTTTCTGCAGGGCAGGGACGGCTCGCCTGCTGAAATAAAAGCGGCTGGGCACGTTGTATTGGGGGACTGCCAATGCCATTAAGTCCCGGAAGGTGTCAGTGTCCACCAGCCTGAATGACAGCATTTCAACTGCCAGAAGTTTGGCAATGCCAGCATTCAGAGACTGTGCTCGGGGATGGTTTGCCGAGTAAGGGCGCCTTTTATCCCATGCCTGTGCTACCGATGGCTGTGATGGATGGGAACGTGCTGTTATGGGTGGAATCTGACAGGGTCTCCGGACAACAGTGGCAGAGGTTCTTCCTTGGCGATCCTGTGAGGAAGCCGAACCAGCAGTGTGTGAGCTGGAGGAAGAGGGCCCAACACGAACTGAAGAGGTGGTAGGTGGTGCTGTACGTTGGCCTACGTCTTGAGGGTGTCTCTGCAACTCCAACTCGTGCTTGGTGCGCACATGTTTCCACATATTTGTGGTATTGAGGTTGCTGACATTTCTCCCTCTTTTGACTCTCTGATGACACAGCTTGCATTTGACAAAGCAAATGTCATCTGCAACTGTGTCAAAAAAGGACCACGCACTGCAACTCTTGTGAGCGCCCGGTTTGCCTTTGGAAGGAGGAATGCTCCTAACGGGTGCCGAAGTGGAGGGTACAGGCAACCAAGTCTTCCCCCTCCCTCTGCCTCCTGTTTTGGCCGGTAGGGGAATCTCTTCCTCCGAGCTGCTCCCACCACCTTCCTGTTGCTCACGCCATGATGGGTCAAGGACCTCATCATCTTCCCTCCCCTCTTCAAACAGCTGCTTCTCCGGGGTTGTCTCGCCAGCACCGTACGCACCAGAAAGTGGCAACTGAGTCTCGTCATCATCTGATGCGTACTGAGGTGTGCTGACCATAGGCACTGGCCCACTCGCCTCTTCAGATTCAGAGGGACAAAGAAGTTGCGCATCACTGCATACTCCCTCTTCTTCACATTCAGGAATGCTGCTTGGCTGGCCCCCTCTTTCCAAGCCAACAGATTCCGAGAACAGAAGTAGAGATTGTGATGGCTCCTGTCCATGTCTCTCTGACTGCCTGGGCACTTTGGCAGGTGGTGAAGAGACAGATGGTTGCTCTTCGGTGCTCTGACCCTGAGAGGATGCGGAAGTAATTGAAGTCGATGCGTTAGCTGCCATCCATCCGACAACGGCTTCAATTTGTTCCTCCCGCAGCAGTGGGGTACGTTGAGGTCCTACAAAGCTGCGCATAAAGGACTGTTGCCTGCTAAAACTGGGGGATGCTGATCCACTGGTGCCCGCAGCAGGCCCAGAATCCCCACGTCCTCTACCTGTAGAATCCCCACGTCCTCTCCCTGCAGAATCCCCACGTCCTCTCCCTGCTGAAACTCCACGCCCACGCCCACGCCCCCGCGCCTTACTCCCTGCCTTCTTCATCTTGCAAGACTGCTTAAGATAGGCAAAAAAGGACAAAGGGGGGCCTTAGTGTGCTTATTCCTGAACAGCTGGTTACAGGTACAAGAAACACTAATTTTATGAAGTGTGTGTGTGTGGACTAGACTTTAATAGGAGCTGATGTGGCCTACACAAGTTCAAAATGTAGTGTTTGGTGAACTTTTTATGTGGTTTCTTTGTTTGAAACAAACTCAAAGTATGAGAACAAAGAATTGAAACTGATAGTATCACCAACTTTTTGGAGCTTTTTGGAACAATGCAGGCAGGTAACCTACAATGCAAAAGATGAGGCTCCAAAAAAATTGGGTAATACTAATCTGGCTGCGCCGGCAGGGCACAAGCCAGAAAAAAAGGCTCCTCTATCTACTCCTATATAGTGTTTGCAACCAACCAATGTTGATGGAGACGGATGGATGCACACTAATAGAAGAAAAAATGAGCTGCACTCAAATAAAAATATGTGTGAGGCAGTGACGCACGCTGAGCGTCCTACAGCCAGACGTAGCTGCAGGACACACTACTCAGCGTGAGCTGCACTCACACACAGTCAGAGACCTCTCAGACAGCCGTGAACAGTGCAGCAAAGTGGACACTAGCACTGAAAGGCTGCAGAAAGGCTCCGCTGTCTACTACTAGTGTTTGCAACCAACGTATATGGATACGGATGGAAGCACACTAGATTGAAATTATTTAAAAAATGCAGCTCAAAAAATAAAAGATGTATGAGGCAGCAGTGATCACACTGGGTGGCCTACAGCCTGACGTGGCTGCAGGACCCACTCCACAGCGTGAGCTGCACTCACACAGCCCTTGCAGACAGCTGTGAAAACAGCGCTGCTAGGGAAAAGCAAGCTACAGTGGTGGTTTATGTAGCCTGGATAAAGCACAATATTGTTTTTAGAATCGCTATTTCTAACTGTCCCTCACAGTCTTCTACAGCAGCCTGTCCCTAACTGAATTCACAGCAGAGTGACCAGAAATGGCGGCTGCGGTGGCTTTTATAGTGCATCATGACATCATTTCGGCAGCCAATCACAGCCATGCCAATAGTTAACATGCCTACATGCCTAACAGGATGTGCCCACACTTCGGAGGATTCCCATTGGCTTAATCAAAGCAAGCAGGCTCATAGCATGATGGGAACTTCCTATTCCGATTCCGATCCCGGAATCCGATATGAAAAAAGTATCGGAATTAAGTATCGGAATTCCGATACCGCTAATATCGGCCGATACCCGATACTTGCGGTATCGGAATGCTCAACACTAGTGGTGACCCGTTCCGTGGCCCTGGGCGTCCATGCAAAGGGGTGAATTACGTTTATAGGTGAATGATACATGATGCCACCTGTCGTTTCTGATTAGATTGACCAGCGCTGCAGTGTCGATTCTGTGGGACAGATGTTGTGGTGCAGCTAAGATGTAGAAGACCTGCACAGTTAGGGCCGTAGTCGCAGGGCAGATGAAAGAGTTGGGTGATGGTGTGCAGTGCAGGATGTAGCTGAGCCGTGCGCCAGGCGCAAGAGAAAGATGACAGACACAGTCGTGCAGTTCCTTTACCTGTACTTGGTAGGTGCTGTCCAAGACCCAGAGTACAGATGGAGAAGGAGTTGGTCAGCCTGGAAGCCAATTTGGATCTCTCTCTCTGCAGATAGGTAGTGTGGCCTCCATTCTAGCGCTTATCTGAGGTACTCGCAGTGCTGAGTTCAATGAAGTTCCCCTGTTGACTCTCTTTTGGAACTTTCTCGTATGGCTGGCGGCCATAGCCAATTTCGTTCGACCCGACTTTTGCGAAAGTCGGGTTTCATGAAACCCGACTTGACCAGAAAAAAGGCAAAGTCGCTCATCTCTACTCTCCATTACTAACCTCAGGGCTTGATGTCACCTGAAAATACAAAGGTGACATCAACCCCACAACTAGCACCTCACTTGCTACCGCTACAGGGCAAGTAAGAAGAGCCAGACAAAGTACCAGAATTGGCGCATCTAACAGATGTGCCATTTTTGGGCAGCTGTGTGCTGCTATTTTTAGGCTGGGGGGCAATATCAATGGCCCTTTACCAGCATGAGAATACCTGCCCCCAGCTGTCTGCTTTAGCAAGGTGGGACCCCATGCTGTTTTTTAAAATTATTTATTTAAATAATTGAAAAAGCATTGTGGGGACCCCTCTATTCTTTATAATTAGCCTTGCTGAAACTGAAAAGTTTTGCCTGGCTAGTTAGCAAAAATACAGGGGAAGCCATGCAGGTTTTTTAAATTATTTATTTACAGCACAGCAGCGGCTGATGTATACTCCCATCCGCCACTCCTGCTCTCACTTTAATTAGCAGTAGCAGGTGTCGGATGATGAGATCAGTAGCCCCATCACCTGACACCAGTGATCGGAGGTAAACTTTATATCTTTGATCAAAGTTGAGCGCTCGCGCTGTCTTTTGACAACATGGGAACCGCGACACTCTGACCGGCGAGGATGATTTCACCGTGTGTGACAAACACTGGTTATTCGAGCCCCCCATTTTAGTAGATTGGGTCCAGGTTCGGGTCCTGGTACTGCCCTGGTACCCGAACCTGAACTTTTTTTTTTTAACTGTTCAGCCAAACCCGCCGGACCCAAACTTCCAGGTGTCCGCCCATCTCTACCCTTAAAAGACAAGGTATAACACTCTGAGGTATCTAAATCCTTTTATGCTATTTATTGCAAACACAGCTATAGCAATGTCAAAGTGTCCTTAACATAAATGGCTTTGAGCAAATACAGTATATGGATTTGTTCTTCACTAATGTGTTGCAATACACACGATCTTTAGAATTTGTTAACTATTTTAAGGCTTTCTCTTTCTATATTTATTGGTAATTTCTAAGCTTGATGCCTCTTACTATCCAAATTTAGATAGCTGCTGCGTTCCCTGTTTCTGCTTTTATACAGTTGTGGCCAAAAGTATGGACACCCCTGCAATTCTGTCAGATAATACTCAGTTTCTTCCTGAAAATGATTGCAAACACAAATTCTTTGGTATTATTATCTTCATTTAATTTGTCTTAAATGAAAAAACACAAAAAGAATTGTCCTAAAGCCAAATTGGATACAATTCCACACCAAACATAAAAAAGAGGGTGGACAAAAGTATTGGCACTGTTCGAAAAATCATGTGATGCTTCTCTAATTTGTTTAATTAACAGCACCTGTAACTTACCTGTGGCACCTAACAGGTGTTGGCAATAACTAAATCACACATACAGCCAGTTGACATGGATTAAAGTTGACTCAACCTCTGTCCTGTGTCCTTGTGTGTACCACATTGAGCATGTAGAAAAGAAAGAAGACCAAACAACTGTCTGAGGACTTGAGAAAACAAATTGTGAGGACGCATGAGCAATCTCAAGGCTACAAGTCCATCTCCAAAGACCTGAATGCTCCTGTGTCTACCGTGCGCAATGTCATCAAGAAGTTTAAAGCCCATGGCACTGTGGCTAACCTCCCTAGATGTGGACGGAAAAGAAAAATTGACAAGAGATTTCAACGCAAGATTGTGTGGATGTTGGATAAAGAACCTCGACTAAGATCCAAATAAGTTCAAGCTGCCCTGCAGTCCAAGGGTACAACAGTGTCAACCCGTACTATCCGTCGGCGTCTGAATGAAAATGGACTGTATGGTAGGAGACCCAGGAAGACCCCACTTCTTACCCCGAGACATAAAAAAGTCAGGTTGGAGTTTGCCAAAACTTACCTGAAAAAGCCTAATACGTTTTGGAAGAATGTTCTCTGGTCAGATGACACAAAAGTAGAGCTTTTTGGGCAAAGGCATCAACATAGAGTTTACAGGAGAAAAAAAGAGGCATTCAAAGAAAAGAACACAGTCCCTACAGTCAAACATGGCGGAGGTTCCCTGATGTTTTGGGGTTGCTTTGCTGCCTCTGGCATTGGACTGCTTGACCGTGTGCATGGCGTTATGAAGTCTGAAGACTACCAATACATTTTGCAGCATAATGTAGGGCCCAGTGTGAGAGCTGAACGTGTGAATGTGGCCTTAGCCTTGGACTCTCACCTTTCAGGATTGACTATTGTGCTCTTCAAGTGATCTGAACAGGATACCCATGCCTAGGAAAAGTTCCGAAAGTCCTGTATTTTTTCCATTAGCAAACTGCTAGTCTAACCATGGCTTGATTTGCTCTTAAGATTTTAGCATTTTTTCGTAGCCTATTAGACTGTGTGCACACGTAGCTTTTTTGCTGCTTTTTTCCACAGCGGAAACGCTTAAAAACCGCTTCCCATGCAATTCCGCAGTTGCTGTGCCCATGCTGTGGATTTTACCGCTGCAGAATCGCATAGCAGTAAAATCTGCAGCATGTTCATTATTCATGCGGAATCGCGGCGATCCCCCCACCATAGGATTGCATTGATACACTCTGTTAGACGTCGAGTTTCCCCCACTGCATAGGGGGAATCTCAAGCCATGTCCTCTGCGGCCTCCCATTTCTCTGCGCAAAAAAGATTCCTGCTCAGCAGAGGCGTCAGTTACGGCATCTTGCCCAGGCTAATGCTAGGCGTCTGGTTGCTCCTTCAGGCTCTTCTGTAACACCATGCTTGAGTCGACAGCAAGCAGACGCTCCAGGGACTAAGTCCTGTATTTTGCCTGCTGAGCATGCCCGTGGGACGACCTCTCATTGGAGGTCGGAGGTCACATGCGCAGGTTCCGTTCCTGCTCTGATTGGTCCACTGGGAAGGTCCCAGAAGGACGCCGCTATAAAAGAGACGCATGGCTACTCAGCCATGCGCTAGTATAGACTCTTATGGGTAGTTGTGTGTGTGAATATGGATGCATGAGACTGGTGACTGACTCATTATGATCCCCTCCCTTTAGTTGTGTATGACCAATAGTGGCCTAGTCTATGTGCTACAGAGCATCCCGCTCTCCACACGAGTGTTAGCGCCATATAGGGCTGTCCAGCACAAGGCACCTCTACACCGCACAAGTAGCTGCACTCCTTACAGCAGCGCTGTGCGCTAGTTAAGCGCTTTCCTCCCTGCTCTTGGTGGTTAGTGATGTTCGCCAGAGCGGTGCAGTGTGCACTTGGTGCAATTAATATTTATCTGTTCTCTTGCTGGCACAGTAGCTGTGGTGCCAAGCACTAGTGGTCTAGAGGGACTCTATCCCTGAGTCCTTGGGGCAGAGTTCTGTGACCATTAGTTAGTGCTCACCCAGCTGAGCCCTGTTAGTATTAACAGGCTCCGGCATTTGTTTCAGCAGCTCTGTGAGGTAACAAAGTTCGCTCCTGTGCTTACCAGGTCAGTGGATATCCCGCCGGTGTTCACTTAGTTCTCCGCCATTACCGAGCAGTAGTTTACCATCTCTGCACGGTGGACCCTGGGCTGCGAGCGCACCTTTTTTCATCTTTATTATTTGGTGCGTTCCACAAAACCATAACATTATACTAGCACCAGGGTCTGGCTAGTAATGGCGGATGAGCAGCGACTCCAGAGGTACATCCAGAAGCTGGAGGGCAGGTTGGTGGCTCTCGAGTGCTCACCCTCAGTTGTGGATGTTGCCACGATCGCTGCTCGGGCAGCCACAGAGGCTGTACCCGTGTGACCACTGCCATCCCTGCCCCGACTTTGTCTCGCCTTACACTGCCCGTGAAGTTCTCGGGCGATGGTGCATCTTGTAGGGGTTTCATGAGCCAGTGTACTATACAGCTAGAGCTGCTGACTACTCGATTCCCCTCCGAGCGGGCTAAGGTGGGATTTGTTATTTCCCTCCAGTTGGGCAGGGCCTTGGAGTGGGCCACACCGCTGTGAGAACGCGGAGATCACGTGGTTCAGAGTGCCTCGCACTTCCTGGGCACTCTGAAGCAGGTCTTTTTGGGACCACGGGTCACCCATGACTCGACGCTCCAGCTGCTGGCATTGACACCGGCCTCGTCCTTGGTCAGTCAATATGCCATCCAGTTCCCGACACTGGCCTCAGAACTAGAATAGCCAGAAAAGATCCTCGTTCCAGTGTTCTGGAGGGGGATGGCTGACCATGTAAAGGACACCCTAGCCACCAGGGAGGTTCCCGCCACACTGGAGGAGCTCATTACCATCTCCACCCGTATAGACCTTCATTTTACGAAACGAGGGTTGGAGCGGTCCCAGTCTGGCCAGAGGTTTAGGTTGGCACTCACTTTTCATAGACCTCTGGAACCTTCAGATCAGGTGTCCTAGTCCCGAGAAGCCATGGAGGTGTCTCGCGCAGGGTCCAAATCTCGGTCCGCTCGAGCACCCGTGGTCTGCTACTGTTGCCGGCAGCCTGGTCACCTTGCTAACAAGTGTACACAAGTGGCAGGGAAACGCTCATGTCTAGTGGCTGTGGGAGGAGGCTTACTAGATAATGGGACGCTTTCCTCCAAGCTGTCCTTTAAGGGGATGCTTGAGTTCGGCTCTTCCACTCTGGCGATGGAGGCTTGCGTGGACTCCGGGGCAGAGGGTAATTTTATGTTGTCAGCCTTTGCCCAACGGCACGCAATCCCCTTGGTTTTGCTACCTCAGCCAGTCACAATCAGAGTGGTGAACTGTGCGACACTACCCTCACAAATTACCCACCAGACTGCTCCACTAAGGCTCTCGCTGTCTCCTTCCCATTGGGAGACGTTATCTCTCCTCATTATGCCCGAGGGTATTGACCAGGTTCTCCTAGAGGTCCCCTGGTTGCGTTGCCACTCTCCCCATATAGAGTGGTCCTCGGGGAGAATTCTCGGATGGAGTAAGTCCTGTGAGGGTAGATGTCTGAGGGAGTGCATTCAGGTTGCCTCCACTGAGGTTCCCGCAGATCTTTCCTCTCTCCCCAAACACTATCACTTGTTTGCAGACGTGTTCTCCAAGAAGGCGGCGGAGACGCTTCCGCCTCATCGCCCCTATGACTGTCCTATTGACCTCTTGCCTGGTGCTGAGCCTCCCCTGGGTCGAGTCTATCCCCTATCTCTCCCAGAGACAGAGGCCATGTCTCAGTATATCAGGGAGAATCTGGCAAGAGGATTCATTAGGAAGCCGGTGTCACCTGCAGGGGCGGGATTCTTCTTTGTCCAAAAGAAGAATGGAGAACTACATCCCTGCATCGATTACAGGGGTCTTAGCGCTATCACAGTTAAGAATAAGTATCCTCTACCCATGATATCGGAACTGTTTGATAGATTACGAGGAGGCGAGAATTTTTACCAAATTAGATCTGCAGGGGGCTTATAACCTGATACGCATCCGTGAGGGGGACAAATGGAAGACAGCATTTAACACCAGGGATGGCCATTATGAGTATCTGGTCATGCCCTTTGGCCTTTGTAATGCTCCGGCCGTCTTCCAGGACTTTGTCAACGCTATCTGTGGGGATATACTCTCCACCTCGGTGGTTGTCTATCTGGATGACACTCTCATCTTCTTTCCAGATATGGACTCCCACCGGAGAGCGGTTGGCAAAGTTTTCGCCCGCTTACGAGCTAACTCCCTCTACGCCAAATTGGAAAAGTGCCTGTTTGAGCAGGAGTCCTTGCCTTTCCTGGACTATATGATCTTGGCCCAGGGTTTGGCTATGGATCCTGCCAAACTGCAGGCGATAATGGACTGGCAAGAACCGCATTTCCTTAAAGTGGTGCAGTGCTTTTTGGGGTTCGTAAATTACTATCACCAGTTCATTCCCAACTTCTCCACCTTGATGGCTCCCTTGGTCGCCCTCACCAAGAAGGGAGCCAATCCCAAGGTGAGGTCAGAACAGGTCTCCAAGGCCTTCTCCTCCATCAAAACTCATTTTTCCAGCACTCCCATTCTACATCGTCCCGATGTGGACAAACCCTTTATCTTGGCGGTAGATGCCTCTTCCATCGGTGCTGGAGCGGCAATCTTCCAGAAGGACACTCAAGGTCGGAAGCAACCCTGCTTCTTTTTCTCCAAGACCTTTTCGCCGGTGGAGAGGAACTGTACCATCGGGGACAGGGAGTTGATGGCAATGAAGTTGTCCTTCTCGGCGTGGAGACATCTCCTGGAGGGGGCCCGATTCCCCTTTCAGGTATATACTGACCACAAAAACCTGGTGTACTTGCAGACAGCCCAGTGGCTAAACTCTCGCCAGGCCAGATGGTCCCTGTTCTTCTCCCAATTTCACTTTACCCTCCATTTTCTCTCAGGGGAGAAGAACGTCTGGGCCGATGCTCTCTCTCGCTCCATAGTGTCATCAGAGGAGGAGGAGACAGAGCCTCAGCTAATTGTCCCATCCGAGAGCCTGAGGACCGTGGCTCCGGTCGCTCTCGAGTCAGTACCTCCAGGCAAGACTTTTGTTCCTGCCCGTCTACGACAGGAGGTTCTCTCTTGGGCTCACACGTCCAGGATGGGTGGACACTTTGGGACAAAGCAGACATCTGAGCTCCTGGTGTATGACCAACCTGTCAATCACCTTTCCAAGCGATGCTTCAAATTGCTTGGAAAGCGCAAGTATTCTGCAAGCTAAAAATGATTGCAAAACACTTGTGTTTTGCGGGAAAACGCATGTGAATTCTGCATGAGTTTTACCCGCGGCAGGGAGTTGCGGAAATGCTGCGGACATTTCCACAGCATTTCTGCAACATGGGCACATAGTCTTACAGTTTTTTGTCAGTTTTTTGAGTCTTTGTGGTAGATCTTCTGAAAATTTGCTTCTAAACATAGTACATACTTACAAATTTTTCTTGAGACATTTGTCAGTAACCAGACTTTGTACGCCTCTAATTAATATGTGAACCATTTAGTCAGTGGATTGATTACTTCTTCTCTCTAAACTGTAGATATTTACTCAATGTTCAGAATAAAAGACAAACAGTAAAATTATCTGCCTATCATTGGTTAAACTAGATGGTGCTTGTCTATTTTTGTGGCTAAGGCCTGGATCACATTTCCGTTTTTTAAAATCCGTCTAAATCCGTCATTTTCCGTTAAAAAATGGATCCGCCATTTTTTTTGGAGGGTCCGTTTTTTGTCCCATAGACTTCCAGTAGCGGCTACCACGGACCCGTCAAAAAAAACAGATCCGTTTGCGGCAAAACGGATCCGTTTTTTCACACTTTGACGGATGCATGCGGATGCCAAAAAACGGATGTGTGAAACAGGCCTTAGACAACAGCGCACATAAAAAAAAAAAAACACAATTGAAGGCTAACTAACCATAACCCTGACTGATGCACCAGCAGGATGCAGCAGACCCCCATTGATAAAGGCTGGGCAGCACAGGTGCAATCCACTGATAAGAACAGCCAGTAACCCAAAAGGGCCTGGCTGCCTAGTGGAAAAAATGCACACAAATATGGCTTGCATAAGACATCAGTCACACAGATAAGTGTGGTGCAAAGTGTCTGAGCAGCCTATTAATGACGCCCATAGTATTAGCAGGCGGGCCGCTCAGCACCATGCTATGGGCGTCATTAACTGTGGATAGTCAATAAAGTTATGGTCCTTTGTAAGTCTAGTCTTTAACCAAAGAAGTTACTAAAGCAGATATAGGAATTTCCAGGTTCACTGCATGTTAAACTTTGACCAAGAGATCACATCCCTTTATTTAGGGAATTTCCAGTCATCATCAGATACAGATTTAGGATACAAACACTTTATTGACAGACCACACTGAATGCATCTAAGGGTTTGTACACCCTACGTCTTTTTAGACTTTATTTAAAGAGGTTTTGAAGGGCATTTTTTTAAATATGGAACCACAATCATCTATTGCATACTTTATTGTGCAATATTTATAACTAGCTGAAGAGCCCGGCGCTGCCCGGGCATAGTAACTAACTGTGGTTAGTTATAGCAAATTATAATTATCCTCCATCCCATAGTCCTGTGCCCATATAGCCATCATACATATCCACGATCCCATAGGCCCGTGCCCATATACCCAACATACATATCCTCCATCCCACAGTCGAGTGCCCATATACCCATCACACATCCTCCATCCCATAGTCCCATGCCCATATACCGATCACACATCCTCCATCCGATAGTCCCATGCCCATATACCCATCATACATATCCTCCATCCCATAGTCGAGTGCCCATATACCCATCACACATCCTTCATCTCATAGTCCCATGCCCATATACCCATCATACATATCCTCTATCCCATAGTCCCGTGCCCATATACCCATCATACATATCCGCCATCCCATAGTCCCATGCCCATATACCCATCATACATATCCTCCATCCCATAGTCCAGCACCCATATACCCATCACACATCCTCCATCCCATAGTCCCGTGCCCATATACCCATCATACATATCCTCCATCCCATAGTCCAGTGCCCATATACCCATCACACATATCCTCCATCCCATAGTCCAGTGCCCATATACCCATCACACATTCTCCATCCCATAGTCAACCATTATGACATCATAATGAGCGGCGGGGCTTGCAACCTATGATGACATCAGCGTCGCCATGGCAACCATTATGACGTTATAATGAGGGGCGGGGCTTGATACACACACTTTTTCCCCATTATGTAGATAGGGGCAAAATTGTTTGGTGAATTGGAATGCGCGGGGTTAAAACTTCGCCTCACAACATAGCCTAGGACACTCTCAGGGTCCAGACGTGTGACTGTGCCAAATTTTGTGGCTGTAGCTGCGACAGTGCGGATGCCAATCCCGGACATACATACATACATACATACACACGCTTGAGCTTTATATATTAGATTATAATATTCCTTTATAATGTTCCATTTCCTAGAGATATCACACATATGGCCCTCGAATAATTTCACTCATTATACTATATATATATACTGTATGTAGCTACTTAAATGGATGCCATCAATATCATAAGAAGGCTAGTGTGGTATGGCATTGACTGTGTACACTTATCTGTGAAACTGGCTTTTATCTCTTCATCAATTGTGTAAATAGGGACAGAAGAGTCAGCCATTGGGAGCAGGGGCGTCACTTAAGCTTACACAGTGTGCCAAACTCCTCTGGTAGGCAGGGGCAATTTAAGGGAGAACATCCTATTTTGAATTGATCAGACTTGTATTCATGAGGCCGTTCATGTATACCACTCCCTTTTGTACTTTTCACTGTATCAAACTGGGGCCCTATTGCATATGAATATATCTTATGGCCATTTTTGATACATTGCCTATCTGACCCTTACATTCCCTTCTACAGTAGTTTGTCATAGCATAGTTTACATATACAGTATACATGAATGTACCCAGCATATGTGTCCGTATGTTTTTTTCTGATTCATTTTCCAGGGCCTTATAGGGCTAGAAGAGGCAGCCAATGCATTTTGTGATCTCTTAAAGTAAATTTAAAATAATGAAGCTCAAGGCAATTCACCGACTGACACTAAATGCGCGTAGCAGAAATACAGTTCAACTGAAAAGGTTCATCAATTCAAGTTCAACTTACAAGAAAAATGCTACTACCTGAGGATGTGGGTTTTTAAAGCAATTAGCAATATTACTATTATAATTATTTTATGCAACCTTTTCCTAGGGAGTATAGAAATATTACGAAAATAAAATGCAAAACATTTTGCAGGGGATGACTACACCCATTTTCTAAGATTTCGAAATGGTGAGGAACTGAAACTCAAAATATCATAGAAAGTTGCAAATATTTTCATGGCATGATTACAATTTTTTTTTTATAATATATGAGAGCCCATTTTTCAATAATATACTGGCATTCATTTTTAACACTACTGTAAACCTCCCGAATAGTTAGTGTCAGGTTGACCTTAGGGGTGAGCGACTTGTGTAGTTTCACAGTACACCTCATCTGTCCATGCCGATTACTACCTACATTACATCCCCAACATCTCTTTTGATTAGTAGACTGCTGCAATGTCATGAGTGGGACCACACCGGCCACACTTGTCACATGGTGTCGGATATATTTTTCCAAGTAGAAAGCAGCCACATGTAAAAGAAGAAGCTGGATAAGATGGCTGCACTGGTGACAAGTAATGAGGGTGCTGAGAATGTAAGGGAATAGAGGGCCTGTATGTGATAGAGGTGTACATGGAGGTACAGGTTGTGTGCGTGTGTTACATGGGAGCCAGCAGTAGAAACAAACAGAAGAGGGCCCCTATGCAAAAAACAATATATGGGCCCTTTGCAATCCAAAAGTTCATTATAATGCATAATTCCACTTGTTTTGGAGGTGGGAGTTGTCACCATTACCTCTTGGGCCCCTGTGCTGCTGGACAGGTTGCAGCAATTATATGTCCACTCCTGATGAGAGAGGAGGTGGTGTGTATGATAGAGGTGTACATGGAGATGTAGACTGCATATTTGTGGGGATTCATAGGGATGCATCCTGTGTGTGTTTGTGATAGAGGGCATACATGGGATGCAGGCTGTGTGTGTTATAGAATGGTAAATTAGGATGCAGACTGTGTGTGATGGAGGGGTATAGACTGTGTTTATGTGATAGATGGGAATATGGTGTTTCAAATTGTGTGTGACAGATTATGTGTGACTTTGGACTATCGGTTTTGTGTTTGCTATAGAGGCATATATGGGGATGCAGGCTGAGTTTGTGTGATAAAGGAATTCATGGGGGTTCAGTATTCATGATAGTGAGTTACATTGGACAGCAAACTATGTGTATGTGATAGAGGGGTACATAGGTATGCCGGTTGCATGTGTGTTAGAGGGTTATATGGATGTGGGGTCCTCCTTATTTTCACTAACAAGCTATCTGCGTAGCCATTTTGATAACCAGTAAATGCTACACAGACAGATGTAAGCTGATATTAATAGGCTGAGAACCTTTATGGATATTGGCACCTTCCCAGAATAATAACACCAGCCCCAGCTGTCTGCTTTCTCTCAGCTGGTTAGTAAAATTAAGGAGGACCCCACACCATTTTTTCTCACTATATTTAATAACCAGCAAAGGTTAAACAGACAGCTGCAGGCTAATATTAATAGACTGGGAAGGGGCCGTGACTAAAAACACCAGTCCTCAGTCACCTCAGAAATGGTGCATTTTTTAGATTCCCCAATTTTGATGCTTAGCCTCGGCTATACCCACTTGTCTTGGTGCATTGGCAAGTGGGTTAATGGTTTGGAGGTTGATGTAAGCTATTTTATATCCGCTGACATCAATCCCAGTGGTTAGTAATGGAGTGTCATCTATCAGATGCCTCCATTACTAACCCCGTAGTGAAAATTAATAAAGGCACACATAGAAAAAAAAGTCCCCCTATAATAGCATTCATTTTCCAATTTATTAACGTAAAACTCAAAAGTCAAAGGTATACTCACCTGTCCGTCTATAATCCATAAAGCTGATGTCTCACGACGAGCTCCAACTCTGCAACATCTGGTTGCTTTACTGAATAGTGACATCAGTATTGTGACCGCTCAGCCTGGCAATCAGCTCACATTGAGCTGAGAATAAGAACCCGGCTCCGTGTGACTGGCGGTGATGTTATTTATGTTACTGCCAGTCACACGTAGCCAAGTTCTCATTCTCAGCTCAGTGTGATTTGGCTGTTTTTCTGAGAGGTAACATTACTGATGTCTCCGCTCAGCACTGTAACCAGATGTAGAAGATTTGGGGATCGTGGTGGCACATCAACTTTTTGGATTACCGGCAGACAGGTGAGTATAACTTTGATTTTTGATTTTTAATACTGTAAAAGGGAAAAAAGAGGTTTATTGTGGGGGAGAGTTTTTTCAATTAAATTATTTTTTCAGAGTGTGTCCATTACTAACCTCTGAGATTGATGTCAGTAGACACTACAAAGCTGACATCAACCCCAAAACTATTACCTCACTTGCCAACACACCAGGGCAAGTGAGAAGATTCGTGCAGAGTGCCAGAATTGGTGTATCTAATGGATGCGCTTTTGGTGGGGCAGCTACTGGCTGCTATTTTTAATATTTTTATGCTAGGGAGGAACAATATCCATGGCCCTTTCCCAGCCTGAGATTACCAGCCCCAAGCTGTCTGCTTTAGCTTGGCTGGTTATTAAAAATTAGGGGAATCCACAATGTTTTTTTAATTTGTTTATTTAATTAATTTTTTAAAAATGGCGTAGGGACCCTCCTATTTTTCTTATCCAGCCAAGATAAAGCTGACAGCTGCAGCTCACAGCTGTCAGCTTTAAATGTGCTGGATATCAAAAATAAAGGAGACCCCACATCTTTTTTTTCCTATGATGCCGCTGAAAGTGCCCACACAGGAAAAGCTTGTTGATTGGCTGCATTGCAGCCTTTCAACAAGCTTTGCTTGGGCTGATGAATCCAAATAATAACACGGACTTACTTGGAGATGTCCGTGTTCACGGGTCCATGCACGGACACTACATGTCCGGTATGGACCCCAAACTTTACCGATCGTGTTCACCCATCTCTAGTTGTGAGGTTTTCACAGCTCTAGTCAGGTGACCATGAACAACTGATGTGTCCTCTTCACCAGGGTCCTGTGAATTTTTTTGCTCAACTTTGTAATTAGATATTGTAGAGTTGTTAAATTGCTTTATGTATGAAGTTGTTATTTGGCTAATGTATGTTTCTTAATATTTGAGCATTGCATGGAAATATTTACGTATACATTATTTGCCAGTATTTTCAACAGATAACATTTTTCTTTTGGGTATCATCCTGTATGGCACTGATTATGTACCACAGAACTGTATAATTATCATTACCTTGTAAAACAGTTAAAAAAATAAGAGGGGGGGAGGCATGGGGGTATGACGAAGAGGCAAAGGACGGTAGTTTCTATCTTAAAGGGTAACTATTATTAAGGCCTCATTCAGCTGTCAGTGATTTTTTACATATGCAAAAAATGGTACGAATGTCTTCACTGGTTTGGATCAGAGTTTCATCAGTGTTTGGTCAATGTGTCAATTTTTGCCAGAAGTAATTCATCATTGATTTTTTTCATATGGAAAGATAAATAAATAATATGCAAAGCATTTCTTATCCATTACAATATTGAATCACGCGAATTGCACACGGATGTCATCTGTGTGCTGGCCATGATTTTCATAGACCCATAGAATTATATGGTTGACTTTCATCCATTAGATCGATAAAAAATGGATATGTCTGCATGATTTTTCTGCAGACACATTGTCCGCAAAAAACATGGATGTGTATAGACTATAATGCGTACATGTCCTATATGTGAACATCACATAAAAAAACAGATGTATGAGTGCTGCATTAATGTTATTGTTTATATGTGAAGAGTCTGCTGTGTGCTGTTGCTCACTGTGTGGGTACAGGACCTGAGACACCCACCAATCGGGCTGAAGTGAGTAAGCCTTCAGGTCCTTATATCTCTCTCACCAGAGTGGTCTCAGTAACCCTCACCAATTAACAGCACACAGCATCCCCTATAATATATTGGCGCTATCGAAATTATGATTTTATTAGTATTATTATTAGGTAGGTACCTATTAAAGTGGACCTTGACTATAAAAAATTCCAATATAGCAAAATAGTTGAAACTTGTTCTAATAAAACATCCGTCTCATATACCTAAAATGGATTTCTTCTAAAGTATATCTATGAATGAATGTAGATTTTTTTTTTCATTTTTGTTTTCCAAACCACTAAAAAATGCACTTGATATTATAAACGTCATGCTATTTTTGTGGTTCTTTCATGCTATGATTGCATCATTTGCCTCAGGGTGTAGCAGGTCTGCTAAAGCTACAGTATATTTTGTACTATGACAGCCATAAACCCATTTCATCCTTACGTGTTGTATGTTCCTATGTCTGACACATTTCCCTTTTGCTTACTTCCTTGTCTTCTGTAAGATTTCAGTTTGAATTGCACAAGCTTTTGTTAAGGAACTAGTGATTTGTATGCAATCGTTATTAGTAGCTTAAAGACTCCATGGCTTCATATAATCCAAATAGATAAATCAGTCAATCCCATCATGGAATAAGCGTAGAAATATCTGAACATGTCTGATGTCCAGTACTGGCTCTTGGATTGATTTCACAATTTCAACATGGAATGACTTGAATACTCTCCATGAAGCAAAAAGGTGAGCAAGAGATACTATATCTCATATGTGCAAGTAACATTCTACTGTGAATACTTGAGTTATCAATATTACACAATGCTTTATATAACATATTACCTTATACATATTAGGTGATGAGTAGATTTGAAGAACTGACTGATTCAGGAATTTGGTGGATTACAGAAAGTGACATCAAATAGTAATAGTGGCTTGCACTATAGATATAACAGTTTTCATATAATGATAATTAATCGTTTAAGGTACATGACAATATCGCTAAAAAATGTTCTTTTGTTTTTTTGTCTTGTTAAGAGGAATTGCCCCAATGAACAGACCCTTTTTAAAATGTAGTGTCTTCATA
The DNA here is from genome assembly GCF_039654945.1 of Dendrobates tinctorius. NCBI lineage: Eukaryota > Metazoa > Chordata > Amphibia > Anura > Dendrobatidae > Dendrobates > Dendrobates tinctorius. The sequence continues at coordinate 64,750,790 of NW_027361684.1, read as the reverse complement.
AATTACCTGATCGCTGCACATTCTTCTTTCCTAACTACTGTCAATCATCTTGCATTGACTCAGGGGAAACTCTGTGGAGTGTGGCTTGTTCATTTTAGGAAATATTCATATTAAAAGATTACATGGAGTACTATGCAGCAGAAGCTGCTTTAAGCATTGGCTCTAGTTTATGGCTCATAAAGGGAGAGCGAGATTTGGGGAACCCCCCTCCTCTGGCTAAGACCACGTTCATTCTTAGGCCAAGTTCACACGTTGAGTATTTGGTCAGTATTTTACCTGAGTATTTGTAAGCCAAAGTCAGGAGTGGATGATAAATACAAAAATGGTGACATTTCTATTATACTTTTCCTTGGATTGTTCCACTCCTGGTTTTGGCTTACAAATACTGAGGTAAAATGCTGACCAAACAGTGAATGTAGAAACGTGGCCTAAGTCCTCATTCAGATGTCAGTGTTTAAAGGGAACCTGTCACCAGAAATAATGCAGTTAACCTGCAGATATGGGTGTAATCTGCAGGTTAATAGCGTTATTATGCTGTCCGGCGCCCACATACAGCCGAATGTGGCAGGGATAAAATTATCTTTATTCCCTCGCCATTAAATAGTATTCAGTCATAGGGCCGGCGCCTGTGTTAAGTAGCCGCTGTAACCGCTCCCCCTAGCCCTGACTGACAATGGCTCTACATTGCGGCCAAGTTTTAGTGAGGGTTGTGGCGCAGTTACAGCCGCCGCTCTGTCTACTCAGATCGGTGACTGAACTGCCCCCACCTCTATGACTGGATACCGAATGCTGGCGGGGAGAATAAAGTTAATTTTCTCCTCACTGCATTCAGCTGCGTACAGGAGCCAAACAGAATCATAACGCTGTTAACCTGCAGATTAACCGCATATGTGTAGGTTAACAGTGTTATTTCTGATGACAGGTTCCCTTCAAACACGTACTTGGAAAAATGGCACTGTGTCATTGGTGTGTATCCTTTGCTATGTTATACACGGATATACGGACAACACACGAATGATGCACTGATGGTTTTCACGGACCCATAGACTTAGTATTGGCCCTTTTCATCTGTGTTGCCAGAAAAAAACAAATGGGTCTCTTTATATTTTGCATGAACATATGGTCCAAGAAATAAACTGACATGTGATCAGCAACACATATTTTAATAGGTATAACTGTAGCTGTGATGAAAACATATGCAATATGTACATGTGTGGCACCCCTGAGGGTCCAGTTGCAACAGAGGTACTGCACGTCAGCCAGAGGTGTGGTACTCTGCTCTCGAGTAAGGAGGGGACACTACCCAGTCCCCTCACACTAACACCCAACACTAGACCTCTCCAGGCCAGGGAGGGACTAGGTAGAAGGGGAGGTGCTTAAAGGAAGGGATTATTAGAATAGTGTGTTCAGTTGGTGGAAGGAACTGGAGGCATGAGGAGCTCGTCCCAAGACTAGAGAAGAGTGAGAAGAGTATGACGTGTCCTAGGGGCATGGGAAGTGAAGACTCCACCCATGGCGCCCAAATTCATGCCGACTGTAGTCGGGTGGAAGGACCAGGTCACAGTAGTGGACCAGTCCCAGACTAGTGGAGAGACTGCAGGACTCATCTAGCAAACCAGAGGCTGTGATGAGTGTATGTATGACAGCCAAATCCACACCCATTTGCTGAAAAGGCAAACAGATAGGATCAAGGGGACCAAGAAAACATCGCCCGACAGGAACCAAGGCTGCTGAATTTGGACACTGTGTGTGAGGGGGAGGGCAGGAGAGGTGGGAGCCAGTGCAGTGAGATGGCCAGAGAAGGAACATAAGAAGGGGGTTCTGGCAAAATGTACCCCAAATTACCTGAGAGCTGGCTGGACCACCGACCAGAACACAGAACCCTGGCTGGGGATTGTACCTGAAAGACCGTGAGTAAAAGTTTGAAGACTGCACATTATTGTGTCCTCAGATTTATTTACGCGTCACTTGTACTGCACTACAACCATTACCATCCCCTTTAACACTATAACTGCCCTGGGGTATAGCTCTACCCGTGGAGAGCTGTACCTACTCTGCTGCGTCACCAACTTCCCCAGTGGATCTGAACTGCAGCGTCGGCCATCTTCTTATTGCTGAACACCACGGGTGGCGTCACGAATTAATCCCCTATAAACATTTGCCAAAATCATTTTACTGCATGCCCAGGGCCACGGGCCGGGTCACTATTTTGCTCAAATAGATTGTGGAATTTGCAAAGTTTCTGCTATAACAGCAGACCTCCTCTTAGGCTGGTGGAACGCACCAAAAATAATAAAATGATAATGAGGTGCATTCGCAGCCTGGGGTCCACCGTGCAGAGATGGAATACTGCAGCTAAGTAATGGCAGATACTATATGGCAGTATAATACGTGAACGCACGTGGGTTAACATCACCCGGTGTGTACAAGGCGGACTCTGTTGCCTCACAGAGCCGCCCTACCGCCGAATATAAATGCCGAAGCCTGTTAATCTCACAGACCTTGGCGAAGTGAGCACTGGTGTAAAGTCACAGGGCTCTGTCCTTCTAGACTCACCAGCACTGGGCGCCGCAGTAGATGCGGTACTTATGTGGCTTGCGCTGGATGGCACAATATTGTGCTATGTGAGGTGCTGACCTGGAGCACTGTGGCCTAAAGCCTGGCCACTGACAGGCGCTGACTCTCACCACTAGATCCTAACAACAGGCACAACCAAGGGTAGGGGTTTCTAATGAGTCAGTCACCAGATACATGCATCCATCATCATACACACCATAAGCATAAGAGTCTATACTAGCGCATGGCCAAGCGGCCATGTGACTCTTTTATAGTGGCGTCCTTCCAGGACCTTCCCAGTAGTGGACCAATCAGAGCAGGAATGGGAGCTGCGCATGTGACCTCCGACCTCCAATGATAGGTCGTCCCATGGACATGCTCAGTAGGCAAAATACAGGACTTAGTCCCTGGAGCGTCTGCTTGCTGCTGACGTAAGCATGATGTTACAGCTGAGCCTGAAGGAGCAACCAGACGACAAGCACTAGCCTGGGCAAGACACCTGGACCAATGTCTCTGCTGAACAGGAACTTCTGTGGCCGCAGAGGAATGGGAGACCGCAAAGGACAATGGCTCGAGATTCCCCCTGTGCAGTGGGGGAAACTCGACACCTAACATTACCCCCCTAGGCCCCCCTGAGCCTTGCTACGCTCAAAGGCCGCAATGAGTAGTGGAGCACGGATGTTCTCCACTGGCTCCCAGGTCCGATCATCTGGGCCATGACCCCTCCAATCCACCACATAATACTTTTTTCCACGTACTACCTTGCAGCCCACTATGGCATTCACCTCAAGCTCATCCGAGGGCAAGCTTGATGTCCTGGCAGATGACTCGGAGAACCTGGACATGTGAACGGGCTTAAGGAGAGAAACGTGGAAGGTATCAGTGATACCCAGGAGTGGGGAAAGGGCCAGCCAGTAGACTACAGGGTTGACCTGTTCGAGGACCTTGAAAGGACGAATGTAGTGAGGTGCAAACTTAGTGGACTCGACCCTCAGCCTGATGTTACGGGCGGAGAGCCACACTAAGTCGCCAGGGGAGAAGGTCGGAATGGGGCACCAGTGTGCGTCGGTGGAGGCCCTCATTCTTTCCTTGGAGGCCCGGATGGCACCCTGAATGCGATCCCAAATGTAATTTGCCTCTACCACCCAGTCTGCCACCCTAGAATTGGTGGAAGACACGGGCACGGGAACAGGGACCCGAGGAAGCTGGCCATAACTGAGGAGGAATGGGGTCTGACCGGTGGAATCGGCCACAGCGTTGTTCAATGCAAACTCCGCCCAAGGTAGCAGGGACGCCCAGTCATCCTGCCTTGCCGAGACAAAGTGTTGTAGATATGTGACCAGGGTCTGGTTGGCCCTCTTTACCAACCCATTTGTCCTGGGATGATATGCCGAGGAGAGATTCAGCTCAATGCTGAGGAGACTACAGAGTTCTATCCAAAACCGAGACACAAACTGGGGGCCCCGGTCACTGACTACCTTATTTAGCTTACCATGAAGACAAAATATATGCTTAATAAACAGCGCTGCCAGACCCCGTGCAGCCTTGTGAGAGGCACCTGATGCACCATTTTGGAGAAATGATCGGTGACAACCCAGATAACCGTGTTGCCCCTGGACTTGGGCAGCCTCACTACAAAGTCCATGCCATCCATCTCCCAGGGCCTGGCCGTCACCGGCAGGGGGTGAAGTAGCGCAGGAGACACACGCCTGAATATAGTCCCTGACGTCACGAGCCATATGCGGCCACCACTACGTCCTCGCCAGAAGCTCAGATGTCCGTTTTGTCCCAAAATGTCCACCCACCCTGGACGAGTGAGCCCAAGAGAGAACCTCCGGTCGCAGATGGGCAGGGACAAAAGTCTTGCCCGGAGGAACAGACTCAAGAGCAACCGGAGCCATAGTCCTTAGGCTCCCGGAAGGGACAATCAGCCAAGGCTCCTCCTCCTCCGATGACACCAAGGAGCAGGAGAGAGCATCGGCTCAGACATTCTTCTCCCCGAAGAGAAAATGTAGGGTAAAGTGGAACTGGGAGAAGAACAGGGACCATCTGGCCTGGTGAGAGTTCAGCCGCTTTGCCGTCTGCAAATATACCAAGTTCTTATGGTCAGTAAACACCTGGAAAGGGTGGTGAGCCCCCTCCAGGAGGTGTCTCCACTCCGAAAAGGCCAACTTCATCACTAGCAACTCCCTGTCCCCGATGGAATAATTCCTTTCCGCCGGTGTAAAGGTCTTGGAGAAAAAGAAGCATGGGTGCTTCCGACCTTGCGTGTCCTTCTGGAACAGGACCTTTCCAGCACCGATGGAAGAGATATCCACCTCCAGAATGAAGGGTTTATCTACATCGGGGCAATGTAGAATGGGAGCTCTAGTGAAATGGGACTTAATGGAGGAGAAGGCCTTGGAGACAGGTTCTGACCATAACTTGGGATTCGCTCCCTTCTTGGTGAGGGCCGCCAAGGGAGCTACCAAAGTCGAGAAGTGGGGGATAAATTGTCAATAGTAATTTATGAACCCCATAAAGCGCTGCACAGCTTTAAGAGAATGGGGCTACTGCCAATCCATCACCGCCTGTAGTTTGGCAGGATCCATGGCCAATCCCTGGGCGGAGATCATAGAATCATAGAATCGTAGAGTTGGAAGGGACCTCCTGGGCCATCTGGTCCAACCCCCTGCTCAAAGCAGGATTCGCTAAATCATCCCAGTCAGATGTCAGTCCAGCCTCTGTTTGAAGACTTCCATTGAAGAACTCACCACTTCTCGTAGCAGCCTGTTCCACTCATTGATCACTCTAACTGTCAAAAAGTTTTTTCTAATATCTAATCTGTGTCTCCTCCCATTCAGTTTCATCCCATTGCTTCTAGTCTTTCCTTGTGCAAATGAGAATAAAGTTGATCCTTCTACAATGTGACAGCCCTTTAGATATTTGTAGACAGCTATTAAGTCTCCTCTCAGTCTTCTCTTTTGCAAACTAAACATTCCCAAATCCTGCAACCTTTCCTCATAAGACAGGGTTTGCAGACCGGTCACCATTCTGGTCGCTCTTTTCTGAACTTGCTCCAGTTTGTTGATCTTTTTTAAAATGTGGTGCCCAAAACTGGACACAATATTCCAGATGAGGTCTGACCAAAGAGGAGTAGAGGGAAATAATGACTTCACGTGATCTAGACTGTATGCTTCTGTTAATACATCCTAGAATTGCATTTGCCTTTTTTGCTGCTGCATCACACTGTTGACTCATATTCAGTCTGTGATCTATTAGTATACCCAAGTCTTTTTCACATGTGCTGTCACTTAGCCCTATTCCTCCCATTCTATATATGCTTTTTTCATTTTTATTGCCCAGATGTAGTACTTTGCATTTCTCCCTGTTAAAAACCATTCTGTTAGTTGCTGCCCACTTCTCCAGTTTATTTAAATCTTTTTGAATCCTCTCTCTCTCTTCTCTAGTATTAGCTATCCCTCCTAGCTTTGTGTCATCAGCAAATTTAATCAGTTTACCCTCAATTCCTTCATCTAAATCGTTGATAAAGATGTTGAACAATACAGGGCCCAGGACAGAGCCCTGTGGTACCCCACTTGAGACATTCTTCCAACTGGATGTGCAGCCATTTACGACCACTCTTTGGGTCCGATCACTAAGCCAGTTATGAATCCACCTAACAGTTGCCTTGTCCATTCCATACTTAGTCATTTTTTCAATAAGGATTGTATGAGAGACTTTGTCAAATGCTTTGCTGAAGTCAAGATATACTATATCTACAGCATTTCCTTGATCCACCCAATCAGTGATACCATCATAGAAGGAAATTAAGTTAGTCTGACATGACTTATTAGTTACAAACCCATGCTGACTCTGTTTAATCACTTCATTCTTATCCAGGTATTGACATACATGTTGTTTAATAATGTGTTCAAAGATCTTTCCTGGTATAGAAGTCAGACTCACCGGCCTATAGTTGTATGGGTCCACCTTCTTCCCCTTTTTGAAGATAGGAACAACATTTGCTCTTCTCCAGTCTTCTGGCACTTCTCCTGTTCTCCAAGAATTTTCAAAGATTATGGAGAGGGGTTCAAAAATTTCTTCTGCTATCTCCTTCAGTACTCTGGGGTGTAATTCATCTGGACCTGGAGACTTGAATTCATTTAGGTTGGCTAAGTGTTTCCTCACTATCTTTCTGTTTATAGATATCCTGGATTCTTCTATTCCCTTAATAGGACAGTGAATAACAGTTGATGTTACATTTCCTTTTTGAGAGAAAACAGATGCAAAATAGGAATTTAAAAGTTCAGCCTTCTCAACATCCTGTCTTACCATTTCATCATTTTCATCCTGTAAAAATCCTATAGCATCTTTGACTTTTCTTTTACTTTTGACATATCCCCAAAATCCTTTATTATTGCTTTTGACATCTCTTGCAAACCTCAATTCATTTTCAGCTTTAGTAATCTGATTTGTGCCCTGCAGGTTCTGCAGACAGCATTATATTCTTCTTTAGATATGCCTTCCTCTTTCCATTTTATAAACATTTTTTTCTTCCTTTTTAGCATGTGCTTAAGTTCTGTGTTCATCCATCCTGGTTTCCTTAAATGCTTCCTATTCTTCCCTCTTTTCGGAATTGTTAACAACTGTGCTTTGAGAATTTCATTTTTCAAGATTTCCCATCCTTCCTGGACATTTTTGTCTTTAAGGATATCCAGCCATTGGATCCCTCCAATTCTCTTTCTGAATCCCTTAAAATCTGCCTTTCTGAAATCTAACCTTGACGTCTGAGTCTTCACAGGTCTTCCGCCTCTAGTTATCCAAAATTCTAAAATAGCATGGTCGCTACCTCCTAGGGTCCCAGCCACTTTTACCTCCTCAACCATTTCCTCCCTGTTTATAAGGATTAGATCCAAAGTAGCAGTTCTCCTTGTTTTCTCCCTTACCTTTTGGAAGATAAAATTGTCAGCAAGAGAGGATAAGAATTTCCTTGACCTGTTAGTTTTGCCTGAGAGAGATTCCCAACAAATGTCTGGATAGTTGAAATCTCCCATGACAACTATGTCATATTTTTTGGAGAACTTGGCCATTTGATGCATAAAGAGTTCATCCATATCTTCAGCTTGCACAGGCGGCCTGTAGTAAATGCCTACAATGGTGTCCTTTCCATTGTTCTGTCCTTGTATTCTTACCCAAACAGTTTCCACAGAACTCCCAGTGATATAGCCCAGGAAATAAAAGGACTCCTGCTCAAACACACACTTCTTTAACTTTGCATAGAGGGAGTTTGCCCGCAGGAGGTCGAAGACTTTGTAAACATCTCTCTGATGGCAGTCAATATCTGGAGAGTAGTTGAGTATATCATCCAGATAGACTACTACCGAGGTGTTAAGCATATCCCGGAAGATATCATTCACAAAGTCTTGGAAGACGGCCGGGGCATTAAAGAGCCCGAAGAGCATCACCAGGTATTCATAGTGCCCATCCCTGGTGTTAAATGCAGTCTTCCATTCGTCCCCCTCACAGATGCGTTTCTGTTGTGAACTCATTTTCTGGTTTACCTCTGGCTTCTGGTGAGGGTGGTGGAGCTGGATGTGTTGACAGAGGAGTCGTGAGTTCTCCATCCGGGCTCCCTCTAGTGGTAACAGTAGGTAATGAAGCTGATCTAAATAGCAGAGACCTGCCACCTGAGGAGGAGGACTGTGAGTGGACATCAGGAGTCTCTGACTGGATTTAAGACAGCCGACTCTCTAATTCTGTGCTGGTGATTTTCCTGCCCTGAGGTTCTGGTTTCCAGTTCTTTTCCTGCCTTCTCAAGCTAAGTGTGCTCTGCTATTTTTTCACATGAGATTTGGCCTGGTTTTCTCAGTTTTTGTTGTGAGCCAGCCCCTGGTGGGGCTGTGCTGAATTTCCATTCTTATGTCTCTGTTTATGCCAGTTTGCTTTTTGTCCCTGATCAGATTGGTCTCTTTTTGCTCTGTCTTCAGAATATACCAGAGTGCTGATATAGGGAATTGAAGTCTAGTGACTTCAGGGTTTTTGTTATCAGAAAATGTTGGTCGTTTTTTTTTGGCAGGGTTTTGTGCGTGATTGCAGACAGCATCTTTCCTTTCCTGTCCTTTCTAGTTAGTGTGGGCCCCATCGTTTGCTCAGCCTATTCTTCTATCTGTGTTTGTGTTTTCATCTTGTCTCACCGACAATACATGTTTGGGGGCTGTCTTTTGCTTTGCGGTCTGCTCTGGGGCAGTTTAGATTTCCCTTTTCTTGCTTTAGGTTTATTTAGTTCTCTGGCTGTGACGAGGCGTCTAGGATCATCATAGGTATGCTCCATGGCTACAGCTAGCTGTGTGGATAGGATCAAGGGTCTGCAATCTGCTTAGTTACCAACCCCTCTGGTTTTCTCTGGCTTAGCTTGTTTTTGTTTTCCCTCCTCGGTGACTCATTCATAACAGAAGGCTGGTGATTCTGTTATGAATGAGTCACCTAGGAGGAAAAACAAAAACAAGCTAAGCCACTGAAAACCAGAGGGGTTGGTATCTAAGTGGATTGCAGACCCCTGATCCTATCCACACCACTAGCAGTAGCCGTGGAGCGTACCTATGATGATCCTAGACGCCTCATCACAGCCGGAGAACTAAATAAACCTAAAGCAAGAAAAGGGGAAATCTAAACTGCCCCAGAGCAGACCCCAAAGCAACAGACAGCCCCCAAACATGTATTGTCGGTGAGACAAGATGAAAACACAAACACAGATAGAAAAATAGGCTGAGCAAACGATGGGGCCCACACTAACTAGAAAGGACAGGAAAGGAAAGATGCTGTCTGCAATCACGCACAAAACCCTGCCAAAAAATGTCCAACACTTTGTGATAACAAAAACCCTGAAGTCACTAGACTTCAATTCCCTATATCAGCACTCTGGTATATTCTGAAGACAGAGCAAAAAGAGACCAATCTGATCAGGGACAAAAAGCAAACTGGCATAAACAGAGACATAAGAATGGAAATTCAGCACAGCCCCACTAGGGGCTGGCTGACAACAAAAACTGAGAAAACCAGGCCAAATCTCATGTGAAAAAATAGCAGAGCACACTTAGCTTGAGAAGGCAGGAAAAGAACTGGAAGCCAGAACCTCAGGGCAGGAAAATCACCAGCACAGAATTAGGGAGTCGGCTGTCTTAAATCCAGTCAGAGACTCCTGATGTCCACTCACAGTCCTCCTCCTCAGGAGGCAGGTCTCTGCCATTTAGATCAGCTTCATTACCTACTGTTACCACTAGAGGGAGAATGCACAACTCCTCTGTCAACACATCCAGCTCCACCACCCTCACCAGAATCCAGAGGTAAACCAGAAAATGAGTTCACAACATGTATCAGGTTATAGGCCCCCCCGCAGGTCTAATTTGGTGAAAACTCTCGCTCTCCATAATCTATCGAACAGTTCCGATATCAGGGGCAGAGGATATTTGTTCTTAATGATGGAGTCAAGACCCCTGTAATCGATGCAGGGACGCAGTTCTCCATTCGTCTTCTGGACTAAGAAAAATCCGGCCCCTGCTGGTGATACTGACTTCCTAATGAATCCTCTTGCCAGATTCTCCCTCATGTATTGAGACATGGCCTCTGTCTCCAGGAGAGACAAGGGGTAGACTCGACCCCGGAGAGCCTCAGCACCCATCAAGAGGTCAATAGAACAGTCATAGGGGCGATGCGGTGGAAGGGTCTCCGCCGCCTTTTTGGAGAACACGTCTGCATACTGACAATAGTGTTTGGGGAACGAGGAAAGATCTGCGGGGACCTCGGTGGAGGCAACGTGAACACACTCTCTCATTCATCTACCCTCACATGATTTACTCCACCCAAGAATCCTCCCTGAGGACCACTCTATATGGAGAGAGTGATACCGCAACCAGGGACCCCTAGAAGATACCCTCGGGCATGACGAGTAGGGATATCGTCTCCTGATGAGATAGACACACCGAGAGTAAGAAGGGGGCGGTCTGGTGGGTAATCTGTGAAGGTAGAGTTGCACCATTCACCACCCTGACGGTGACTGGTTTAGATATCATAACCAGGGGTATTGCATGCCATTGAGTGAAGGCAGACGACATAAAATTGCCCTCCGGAATCCATGCAAACCTCCACCGCCAGAGTGGAAGACCAAACTCAAGTGTCCCCTTAAAGGACAGCTTGGAGGAAAATGCTGCTGGTTCTAGTGAGCCGCTAGGTGCAAACGTTTTCCCAGCTGCTGTGGGCACCGGTTGGCAAGGTGACCCGACTGCAGGCAAACATGACAGATCACAGGAGCTCGAGCAGACCGGGGCCTGAATCCCTCAGGGGGAGCCCCCTGACGCTTGGACGCCTGATCGGGAGATTCCAGAGGTTTAGCAAAACTGGGTGCCAACCTAAACCTCTGCCTACATTGGGACTGCTCCAACCTTCGCTCGGCAAAGTGAAGATCAATATACTGTAGGTGGAGATGGTGATAAGCTCCTCCATTGTGGCGGGAATCTCCCTGGTGGCCAGGGCATCCTTCACATGGTCAGCCAAAGCTCTCCAGAATGCCAGAATGAGGACCTTATCTGGCCACTCCAACTCAGAGGCCAGCATCCGGAACTGGATGGCAAAGTGACTGACCATGGATGAGCTCTGTGAAAATGTCAGCAGCTGGAGCGCGGTGTCGTGGGTTACTTGCGGTCCAAGGAAAACCTGCTTCAGAGTGCCCAAGAACTGCGAGGCACTCTGTACCACATGGTCACCACGCTCCCACAGCAGACTACACCACTAAAAAGCCCTGCTCGACAAGAGGGAAATAATAAACCCCACCTTAGCCCGCTCGGAGGGGAATTGTGCAGCCAGCAGCTCCAGCTGTATATTGCACTGGCTCACGAAACCCCTACAAGAGGCACTATCGCCCGAGAATTTCTTGGGCAGCGGGAGGTGGGATAAAGTTGGGGCAGGAATGGCAGAGGGCACACGGGAGATAGCCTCCATGGCTGCCTGAACAGCGACCGTGGTAAGATCCACAGCTGAGGTTGAGCGCACAAGAGTTGCCAACCTGCCCTCCAGCTGCTGAATGTATCTGTGGAGTCACTGCTCGTCCGCCATTACTAGCCAGACCCTGGTGCTAGTATACTGTTAGGCTGGCGGAATGCACCAAATAATAAAATGATAATGAGGTGCATTTGCAGCCTGGGGTCCACTGTGCAGAGATGGAATACTGCAGCTAAGTAATGGAAGATACTATATGGCGGTATAATACGTGAACGCAGGCGGGTTAACGTCACCCGGAGTGTATGAGGCGGACTCTGTTGCCTCACAGAGCCGCCCTACCGCCGAATATAAATGCCAAAGCCTGTTAATCTCACAGATCTCAGCGAAGTGAGCACTGGTGTAAAGTCACAGGACTCTGCCCCAAGACACAAGGTCGGAGTCCCTCTAGACTCACCAGCACTGGGTGCCGCAGTTGATGCGGTACTTATGTGGCTTGCGCTGGATGGCACAATATGGCGCTATGTGAGGTGCTGACCTGGAGCACTGTGGCCTAAAGCCTGGCCACTGACAGACGCTGACTCTAACCACTAGACCCTAACAGCAGGCACAACCAAGGGTAGGGGTTTCAAATGAGTCAGTCACCAGATACATGTATCCATCATCATACACACCTTAAGCATAAGAGTCTATACTAGCGCATGACCGAGCGGCCATGTGACTCTTTTATAGCGGCGTCCTTCCGGGACCTTCCCAGTAGTGGACCAATCAGAGCAGGAACGGGACCTGCGCATGTGACCTCCGACCGCCAATGAGAGGTCGTCCCACGGGCATGATCAGTAGATAAAATACAGGACTTAGTCCCTGGAGCTTTTGCTTGCTGCTGACTCAAACATGATGTAACAGCAGAGCCTGAAGTAGCAACCAGACGCCTAGCACTAGCCTGGGCAAGACACCTAGACTGACATCTTTGCTGAGCAGGAACCTCTGTGGCTGCAGAGGAATGCGAGACCACAGAGGACATGGTTCAAGATTCCCCCTGTGCAGTAGGGGAAACTCGACGCCTAACACCTCCCCTATAAGGGACCATATTTTGGAAATTTTATTTCTTAAGGAATTCTTCTAAGAGTATTCTGAGCATTTTGAATCCATAGATGATTCACAGATTTTTAAAACATTTAAATGTGAAAACGAAAAATAAAATTACTTTCATTAATATGTCATTTTTACAATGGGTAAACGAGGAAGATGGACCCAAAAATGTAATGTGCAATTTTTAATGAATGTACAAATACCTCAGTATGTATTTGGAATCTGCTTTTTGGGCATATTTAATACCTGTAGCGCAAATTTGACTGGAGTACATTGAAGACATGATGTAGCATTTGCAGAGTCCCCTGGGTACCAAAAGATAGCAAAACCCCCGACATAATATCACATTTTAAAAAATGCACTCCTTTAGGAATTCATCTAGAGATGCAAAGAGCATTTTGAACCCACAGGTGCATCATAGAATTTTATAAAATGACACTGTGCAAACCAAAAACTATTTTTTTTCACCCAAAATGTTGCTTTAGCCCCAAAAAGGTTAATGGAAGAAAATGGGTCCCTCAATTTGTTGCACTGTTTCTACTAAGCATGCTGATATACCATATGTCATCAAAGACTAATGTTAAGGAACATGGCAGGGTTTTGGAGGGAAATAACACTATTTGATTTTTGGAGTGCAAATTTGGCTGGAATAGATTGTGAACACCATGTTGCATTTGCTTAGCCCCTGATGTGCCTAAACAGCAGAAACCCCCACAAATGACCATATTTTGAGAACTACATCCCCAAAAATATTTATCTAGCGATTTGGTGATCACTTTGCACCCACAGGTGCATCCCCGAGTTTTATAACATTTGGACATGATTTCCACTAAAATGTTGCCTTAGATCCATATTTTTCATTTTTACAAAGAATGAGAGATAAAAATCAACCCATAATTTTTTATGAAAATTTTACTTAATGTGAAAATACAACAATGTATTTTTGGAAACTGCTGTTCAGGGACAAGGCAGTACTTTAGGTCATAAAACAACAGACATTTCCCACAAATTACTCCATTTTGGTGAACTACCACCCTCACATAATTTATTTAGTGGTGTAGTCTGCATTTTTACATCACTGGTATCACACAGAATTTTATAATGTTGGGCTGTGAAACTGAAAAATTAAATTTTTCCACTAAAGTGTTTTTATCTTAGGGCCACATGCACGCATTGATCATTGCATGAAATTTTTTATCCCAGTATTTGTGAGCCAATACCAGCAGTGGAACAGTCAGAGGAAAAGAATAATAGAAATACATGCACCACTTTTGCTTTTTTTTTACCCAATCCTGGTTTTGGAGTCTTTTTCAATGTGTGCACAGGGCCTAACAAGTGGTACAAGATAAAAAGTGCTCATACCCTTAGGACATTTCTACTAAACACTGAAATACATCACATGTGGCTTGACACTAATGTTTGGGAACGTGGCCGAGCCTGGAATTTAGCGCTATTTGAATTTTACAGCACAGATTTTGCTGGAACTTTGTAATCAACATTTGCAGACCTCTCAAAGTGACATTACATCAGAAACCCATTTTGGAAATTATACCCCTCAAGGAACTATGGGTTTAGTAATCATTTTGACCTCAAAGATGTTTTTCATAAATAAGCCAAATAAGCACTCACTGTATGTTGCAGAATGAAAATTGCGAGGATGCCAGTTAAAAGCTCAAGACATTGTGCCATTTGTGACTCTGGAGATCTTGTAAATTGTTTAGTGGGCTCTACATACTACAGCACTGCATTATTCAGTTGTGTGAAAAAGTTTTTGCCCCTTCCTTATTTCATATTCTTTTGCATGTTTGTTTCACTTACATTTTTCAGATCAGCAAATAAATTTAAATATTAGACAAAGATGACACAAGTAAACACAAAATAAAGTTTCTAAATAAAGGTCTTTATTATTAAGGGAAAAATAAATCCAAACCTACAGGGCCTGTGTGAAAAAGTGATTGCCCCTCCCCTGTTGTCAATCAAGAAGTCACTTAAATAGGATCTGCCTGACAAAGTGAAGTAAACCAAAAGACCCTCAAAAGCTAGACATCATCCAAAGAAATTCTGGAACAAACAAAACAAAGTAATTGAGATCTATCAGTGTGGAAAAGGTTCTCAAGCCATTTCTAAAGCTTTGGGACTCCAGTAAACCTCAGTGAGAGCTATTATCCACAAATGGTGAAAGCATGGAACAGTGGTGAACCTTCCCAGAAGTAGCCAGTTGACCAGAATTACCCCAAGAAGGCAGAGACTACCCATACAAGAGGTCATAAAAGACCCCAAAACAACCACAAAGAACTGCAGGCCTTACTTGTCTCAATTAAGGTCAGTATTCGTGACTGCACCATAAGAAAGAGACTGGGCAAAAAATGGCCTGTATGACAGAGTTCCAAGACAAAAACCACTGCTGAGCAACAAGAACATAAAGGGTCATCTCAGTTTTGAATAAAACATCTTGATGATCCTCAAGAATTTTGGGAGGGTTTTCTTTGGACTGACGAGACAAACGTTGAACGTTTTGGTAGTTGTATGTCCCATCATATCTGGCATAGAAGTTACACTGCATTTTAGGAAAGGAACATCATACCAACAGTAAAATATGGTGATGATAGTGTAATGATCTGGGGCTATTTTGCTGCTTATCAGGACATGGAAGAATTGCTGTGGTAAATGGAACTATGAATTCTGCTGTCTACCAAACAATCCTGAAAGAGAATGTCTGGCCATCTGTTCATGACCTCATGATGGATTTTTTATGGGTGTGGGGGGCATGTTGCTTTTAGCATTTCAGCTACAAGTAAGGCCATGTTCACACGTTCAGTATAAAGTCAACATTTTACATCAGTATTTGTAGTCCAAAACCAGGAGTGAAACAATCAGAGGAAAAGTATAACACATTCACCACTTCTGCATTGGCCACCCGTCCCTGGTTTTGACTTACAAACACTGAGGTAAAAACTCACCGACTACTCAATGTGTGAACGTTGCCTAATGCAAACCCTCTGTTTTTCCATTGACAGATAACAGGGTTAGTTTTTGCAAGATCACTTGCAGTTTTTATTGTTACCATTCTGGGATAAGTAATGTTTTTGATCAGTTTTAAGGCTAAGTTCACACCCACTTATCCAGTGCTCTATTTAGAGCACGTACATCAGGATTCACGTCTTAGTTACCAAAAAACAGGGTTCAGACTGAACTCTCACTGGAACTATTCTTTATAACGAGGATAACGTGGCAGACAAAGTAACTTTGGACTCCGTGTGGTTTCTGTTCTGGTTTTGTCCATCAATTTAGGCATTTTAAAACTGATCAACCACACTTAAGAGCACACATAAAAAAATGGATATAGCCTGAACAGAGGCAAGATGGACACCAAAATGGAACTCTGCCTCATATAGTGAAGATTAGTTTTTTGCAGAAATCCCAATGTACATGTGTGGCGCCCCTGAGGGTCCGATCGCCACAGAGGTACTGCACCTCATCCAGAGGTGTGGTATCCCACCCTCAGGTAAGGAGGGATCACCACCCTGGACTCCTAACACTGCACTCAACACACACCCTAGCTAGTCAGGGTATCTGGGCATACCCTTCGGGAGGATGGCCTCATCCCAGACTGGCTTGGAAAGGGTGTGGGGGGTTAGTGTAGAAGGTAGGTAGAGTGGGAGGAGCTTAGGTAGTGGAGTGATAGTTGGGCATCCAATCAGAGTGAGAAAGGATGAGAGTTGGTGGGAGGAGCTAGTTCTGAGGTAAAGAGATCCTTCCAGAAACTAGTCAGTCAGTAACAGGACCAGGCCAGAGCGAGGGAGCCATCCCCTGAAGCTAGTGGAGGACTACAGGACTCAGTTGGGAAGCCAGAGGCTGAGGTAACTTTAAGTGCCTCAGCCACAGCCACAAGCACCCTCCAAAAGGCAGTGGTATGAGTAACAGACCTCAGGGCCTGACCCACGTCACCTGAGGAGATCCGTGGCTGCCAACTGGGGGCACTACTTGTGAAGGCGCAGGGCAGGGAAAGTAAGGAGAATTCAGAGCAGAGACACAGCCTTGAGAGAGACACAAGGAGGAGTCCTGAAAGGTGTACCCAATCTGCCTGGGAGCTTGCCGGAGCCCTCCCTCGCAGGACGCAGCACTAAGTGGACCAATGTGTACACGAAACTTGTGAGTAAAAACCCAGAAACTGCACCCAACCGTGTCCTTTGAGTTATTTTACAACTGCCTGCCTCACACTGCAAACATCACCATCACCGTCACCGGTTCAACTGCCCTGGGTCACAGCTCTACCCGTGGAGAGCTTCACCATCTCTGCTGCCCTAACACCGTCCCAGTGGATCTGCACCGCAGCGTCAGCTTAACACCTTCATTGCCGAATACCACAGGTGGCGTCACCAACCCCCTTTTCCCCTGCAACAATCCTACCATCTCCCCCTTCATCTGAACTTCCATCATCTACTTTATTGGACACCCAGGGCCACGGACCGGGTCACTAGCACCACCGTGACACACGTTCCCCCTTAAAAGAGCCTGAGCGCCCCGGTACCGAGTATCCCCTGGCCCTGTGGGGCATTCCACATGCTCACCCTTGAACATAGGATAAATGTGAATCTAGTATTATTCTGCTTATTGAGAGGCAGAATGAACAAATTAACAACAGTTAAGCAATGTATTTTTTTGCTCTGTACACACTGCAGCATAAATGACAAGACTATTTTAATTCAATTACAGTGGCATCAGGTTTGTAGTTTGTTTTAGAATTTTTATACCATTAAATAAAAGTGACAAGGCAACTATATTTTTAAGGTCAGTACATTACAGAAATATAAAATGTATAAAGATTTTTATGTTTTTCTTCTTTTGTGCATTAAAACTTTTTTTACAAAAAATTATGTAGTGTTGTATTATGTTGTAAAACCTTTAACTTTTTTTTATTCTTCTGCTGCTTAATTTTCAGTGATATCTTTTTTTACATATTTTTTATTGCTCTTTATGCCATTTTTTTGTGGCAATTTAATGAATGAACAGCTCTTTTAGCAGGTTCTTTTTATTGTGTTAACCATATATAATGTCATAGTTGCATTGCTAGGGTTGTTCCGAATGCAACAATACCAATGATACGTACATTAGCATTCTTTTTGTTTATTTTTATCTGTTTTTTTAATGGTAAAATATTTTTTTCTGTGAATTTGTGTATTTTTTCACATTTTATACAAATTTTATTGATTGTTTACATTTTTACTTAGTCCTACTATGGAACTGTTATACTATGACTGCTGATCTAAAATACTGCAATACTTGTATTTTGCAGTGTATTAGACCCACAGCTCCAACTGTCCTGGATTCAATGGGACTGTCCTGATTTAAAAGGGGCAATACCGCTGTTGTGGTTTGTCAGTGCTTTGTCCCAACTTTCACTCACTCTCTTCAATGTGTGATATCTTGATCGCTCCATAGCTCCTCCTCAAGAGCGAGGCCAGCATCTCTTCTCTGAACACACTTACAATTAATTCAATAAACAATTCTTTGCATTTTACCTGAATCATTGCAGGCAGCAGCTAGAGCTATTAGCCTCAGACCGCACTAATAAATTGGCATTTGGGAATTTTGTGTACTTGAAGCTGCTTTGCAGGCTGTAAGGCAGATTTTACTGATACATAGAGATACATCTGTACATAGCAGTGTATTTCTATGCCCCTGTATTTTAGAGGCACAACCCATACAACACAGTGATCAGATTATTTACAGTACTTGGTAAATGTCGTAAAAAAATGTTGTGATTGATTCTTTTTCCATAAACCCATAATAATTTAATAAAAATGTAAAACTGAGGCCCTATTTACATGTAGCATAAATGCTGAATTTTTATCTACAGGTGTATTTACCACACCACACAACACAATAACAATCTTCTCTAATTATTACACATCTGCTGTGTTTCTTTTATGTGTTTTCCTCCTTACTTGTTGCATTTTTCATGCAGATTTGAAGCAGCGTTTTCAACACTTTTATAATAGTAGAGAAAAGCTTTGATTTTAAACTTAAAAATGCAGCAGTGTTTTGACACATAGTCACTTTATTCCTGATGAAAGTCAATCTACCTCAGGCAGGGTAACAAAGCAAATGAAAGAAGGGTTTAATTCTTGTGGTTCTTGCACCATTTGCAAATATTTACCAAAAATGAGGGATTTTATTAATCCTGTTGATAACTGCAAATCAAAAGGAGTGGCTTATGGCATTTTGTGCCCGTGCCCCAAACTCTATATAGGCAAAAGAGTACAGGGTTGAGGAGAAGTACGGTGTCTCAAAACATATTAATTTGATCAATACAGAGATAGATACCCTGTTGTCTGTTCATATGAGGAAGGTACATGCCACAAATCTTTTGAATCTTAATGTCTTGGGCATTAGGAATTTAGTATTGGGATCTAGGAGAGAAGATATGGATAAAATGCTGCTCCAAGAGAAATGCAGATGGATTTACAGATTAAATTCTCGTAGCCCTTATGGCCTGAATAGAAGCTTTACCTATACAGCCTTTTTACTGGATTGATTGTCCTTTGTTGGCCTAATATGTTTCTCTAAGAGGAATATAGTTGAATCTACAGACTGAAGGCTTAAACCCATCTCCTTAAAAAAGGGCCCATAATGTTCCTAAAAAATCAGACCAGTGTCATGCAAGAGGCATGATATTTTGCAAGTAGAATTTGATTGCTCCCCCAAATACATCCCTGTATTGATAACAAATTAATATAGGCGTCATGGTCCAGACTGGGTTTTGCGTCTTGCCTCTCCTTTCCCAGTCTGGTCAAATCAGCGGTTAATTTTCTCTGCCTCATTCCGGTGTTGGGTATGCTATTTCTCTGCACTGCATGATGCAGGCAGTGCCAGTTATATTTCCCGCCTAGGGTGCGTGTAGCTGGCTCTGGTGAAACCCTGAGTTGTCCTGCTGTGTTTAGCTGACTTTGCCCGTGTCTGTGCATTCTGCTCCTACCCGTCCTGATTCTGTGTGTCCCTGTGTGTTTGGATTCCCCAGTACTTGACTCTGCCTTGGCTCTGACCTGATTCTGTCTCTTCCTTCTGGTACTTCTGCTATGGACCGGTACTGACCTTTTGGTGCTCCTCTGACTCTGTGTTTGGGATTCCCCTTGGTACTACGTTACTCTCTGGTATCGACCCGGCTTGTCTGACTATTCTGCTGCAACCTGGTGGTAGTCTCACTGCAGTTCTGCTGGTCTGCTCTGAGCAGAATTTTTGCCATCTCTCCACTCTGCTGCTATCTAGTGGAGTTTGCATTACTCTGCATTTACCTGCAGTGCTGCAGCATGACAATAGGTTTCTTTGGTTCACTACTTAAAAAATAAATAAATAAAAAGCAGCACACTCAAGTTTCTAACCACTTAAATGTTGCTGTCACAATTAAAAGGAATTCTTAATGGGAATCTGTGACTTTATTCATGCTAGCCAAACCATGAGCGTGGTGAATAAGGGTCTGTCTGCATTACTCCATTGTTATATTTTTTTTAGCTGAAACACTCCAATATTTCAGGAAAAACAAATTTGGAGAGCCCACATTGATTTATGTGACTGACAGGTCTCCTCCATGTGTGTATCAGAAGAGACTTGTCATTCGATTAAATAAGTGTGGGTAGAACTCACTAACTACAGTCCCTGGCTGGCTATTCAAACTAAGTTCTTCTGAAATGCTAGATGTAAAAAAAGAAAAAAAGTTATTATACCTATACCTCACCACAATCATGCAATTAGGCTCTGATTAATGCTGCCTGTAGTTTGGACAGCATGAATCGAGTGACAGATTCCCTTTAAGAAGTTAAACTTGCTAGTGGAGTTAATTCCAGCAGCAGCAATTATTCTTTGGCACCAGCTGTATTATACAGCCATCACCTATGCTCAATGCTGCAGGATCAACTCCTCAGTCTGTTCCATACAGTAAGTGCACATATCTGTCATACATGTATGTTGGATGTTACCAAAGAGATAAAGAATTAAAAAGTAGCACTATGTTTCTTCCTAACTCACTATTATATGCCCTCCATATATCGAACAATTTCAGGGCATGTTTCTCTTTCTTTCAAAAAAATTATTCTACTGGAAAAGAGGAACCAAGCCCTAAAATTTGTTACATGTACAGTCTGTCACAATTCTTCTACTTAGTGTGTCCTGAATGCAGAGAGTGATAGCTCAGTCCTCCAATCTAGTTCAGGGGTGTTCTTAGCTGTCAATGTTTTAATAAACAGCTTAGCCATCCAATCTAAGACTGAGAGATACTGAGCTTTCTTCAGGTGTTCCATGTTCTAAGTGATTAACAGCTAGTTAGATAAGCTGTCAATCCCAGATCTCTACCAATCAAAGCATCTGCTTGGAGTGCATGTTTGCCTTGTATTCCTGTGCTCTGTTTGTTGATCTATTGCTGCCTGACATTGGACCTCGTTCTGACCCTCCGTTTGCCTTGTACCTTTGTGCTGATCCGCTATCTTCCTGGTATTCAGACCTTGGACCGTGATCTGGCTACGCCTTTGTCTTTCCCATTTAGTTTACGACATGTTCTCTTGGTATCTGAACCCTGAACGTTTGATTACCTTGCCTCACAGCTTGTCCGTGAGTAGTGACTACTGTCATACAGAAAACATGAATTTAAAAAGAGTTAGAAAGATCCAAATTGCCAAGTTAAATTTTTCAAGAGCTTGGCTCATAAAGAAGTAATTCCTTCATGTCTAAACATTGAATGTCTCATGATAAATACTATATATTGCCTTCAATAATTTTCAAGAAAATGTTGTGGGATTACAGGATTTTCTCATTTGTGAAATGCCTTCTTGTTAGTATAGTGCTCCTCATAGACTACACTGCACTCCTTTTCATAAAATCGCTGCTGGTGGAGTTACATGTGACCCAACCTGTCCATCAGCTGGGAGTTGCAAGTTTCGCCCCATCAGCCTCCTCTACTTGTAAAAAAGCTTTCTCATGCAAAGTAGTTTTTAATTAAATGGGCTGTTGGATAGGTTTAATCACATGATTCTCCATCAACTGCCATTTTGATAACAGGAGAAGCTATGCAGTCTCTATGTTTCTAAGTCAAAATAATTAGCTGGATAGAAAGGCAAAATAAGCAATTCTAAATGTTAAGAGGATTAAAATTTTAATGGAAAGGCTTCTGGAAGTGTTGCAAACTTTATTTCCAACACATTTGTGAAAATAAAGTAAACACATTCTTTAGAGGGAATCTGTCACCAGGTTTGTCCTATGTGAGAAAAGGCCACCACCTTTCAGCCCTCATATACAGCATTCTAATATGCTGTATACAGTATATGCCCCCAATCTGGCCTGCAAGACAAGAAAAAGACCTTTTATAATACTTTTTCTTGCAATGCTAATCCTCCTCTCTTCTGCTTCATGTAGATGATGCTTCCTACATTACCCTCACTGTGTCCCGGCATCTCGCTTCTGCACTTGCAAACTTCTCTGCCCTGACCTGGGCAGTATAAAGTACTGCAGGGTGCATGCACTGATGCTCTTTGACATTTCCCAGCATACATGCACTGCAGTACTTTGCTCTGCCCTCGACAGGGCATATAAAAGTACGCCTGCACTGGAGCGCAATGTCGGGGGACACTGTGTGGATGAAACAAGAATGAGGACAGCATCATAAGAAGAAGGGAGGCACCGGACTGAGATAGCGACGTCCATCGGACTGAACCATCCTGTAGGTGTGTATTATATAAGGTCTTTTTATTGTCTTGCAGGCCAGATTGAGGGCTTACATACAGCATATTAGTATGCTGTATATCAGGGCGGAAAAGTGGTGGCCTTATCTCACAAGGGGCAATCCTGGTAACAGGTTCTCTTTAAATGGGTTTTCCATTTTCAAAGAGGTGCATATCACTGCTACAGTCAATCACCAAGTTCCATGCCCTGATGAAGTGAGCTGGGACATCTCAGGAAACGCGTAGGCACTAATAAAGCTCCTTGAATTATACCTACAGCAGCGCAGTGTATCATTGCACCTTATAGCCATCTTCAATTACCAAGTTTGGCAGCTCATGCCATTTATATCAGCAGAATTCATTAGCTCAGTGGTTGTCTGCAGCCATGGCATCACTACGGCAACAGCAAAGAGCTGACTGAAGGGGATCCGGCACACGATGGTTGGAGATTCAGAACTCTGCAGTGTTTGTTTTTTCACAAGTATTCAGTCATTTGGGGACTACTTTTTTAATATGTCAAAAACCCTTTTCAGATATTTTGCACCCCCTTAAATGTGCCTCATGTAGGCAGCTTATTGCGCTAGTGTCAGCAACATCATGATTTGAATTGAAAAACATGTGTCTATGCAAAATTGAGAGGCATCTAGACCGGTCTAGTGTTTACTGTTTGTTTAAAGGGGTTGTCCGGTCTAAAGCTACAAATCTGAAGTCACTCTATGTGACTGAAGACTTGTGAATTCGCGCATCGCGCTCACTGCACACTGTGAGGATTTTCATGTGACCACAAGTATGCGACATGCATTCTATGGGCCACATTCTGACTAGCAAAAAAATTCCAATTCAGCTTCCAAATTTTAGAAAACTGTAAGTGACGGACAAGCCGCACCAATGTTGAGGCAACGCATTTCGAACTGAAGTAGTTCTTTTCAAAAAAATTTTCTAAAATTTGGAAGCTGAATTGGAATTTTTTTGCTGGACTTTTGGACGGGTGACTACACGGAATTCGTTCTTCCACGCACCACTAAGCCAAAGCTGGTGAGCTGGTTTATTCACTTGACCTGCACATTCTGACTAGACTGTTTCCGACCTCGCTCAATACACTTGCATTGAGTGAGGCCGCTCACATCTAGTCGGATTGTGGCCGGGAGTATGCATTTAGAATACTTGCGGTCTCATGATACCGGAGAACCATCGCAGTGTACACAATGTGAGGATTCAAAAATCCACAGTCACATGGAGTGACAGAGTGACTGAAGACTTGTAGCTTTAGACTAGACAAACCCTTTCATTTATTTAGAGTGAATAATACTTATAAGTGATCTGTGAAGACTCATAAGAACTGTAATATAAAATATCAATGACAATTCGTAAGTGTTGAGTTTATGGCTAGTTTTGGCACATACAGCTTTGAATTTCAACTTCATCCTTCATTTCATCAACAATCTAATAGAAATAATTCTGTGCATAAATTAATGAAATTCATTCATGCGTACATTTTAAAGAATATTAAATTTTTATGTATTTATAGGAATCACATTCAAATATGACTAATCACATAAGTGAATATGTTTGGCTAATACTTCTGGCTTTCATGACGACTTACCAGCATGTCAATGTAACAGATGGCAACATGAACTGTAAGTATATGAAAGAAATGTTTTTCTAGGTTTCAAATTTTTAACTAGTCCTTAAAGTAGTGCTTTCTTGAAATTCATGGCATACTTCAGATAGGTCATGTGTCCACATAGTAACCCTCTGTGAATTAAATGACTTTCCATGCCCTTCATTATCCCAGTCAATTGAGGTACCACTGTGATGAACTGTACCACACACTTTATCCACTAAGATGATCGAAACTCACATAACAGTTTATATATTTTTCTCACTTATATAGAGCCATTGATTCCACAGTGCTTTACATACATTGTCAGTAACAATCAATATGTTTTTGGAGTGTAAATGACACCAAGTGCCTGGAGGAAATCCATACAAACATGGGGGGGGGACATACAAACTCACTGAAGATTTTGTCATTGGTGGTATTTGAACCAAGGACTCAAGCTCTGCAAAACAACAGTGCTAACAACTGAGCCGCCCACACTGAAGATTACAGAGCCTTTTTCACACAGTTATGCAAGAGATCACAGTTCAGCCTCCTAACATGGTGGCTTAGTGGTTAGTACTGTTGCTTTTTCAGTGTTGGGTTCCTGGGTTCAGATCCCACTTAAGGACAAAAATTGCAAAGAGTTTTCCCATGTTTGCATTGGTTTCCTCCTGGTATTCCAGTTTCATCCCATACTCAAAAGACTTACTCACTGGGCATCTAGACTGTGAGCCCCAATGGGGACAGTGATGATGGTGTCTGTAAAGTGGTAAACTAATGGTGCTGTATAAGTGAATAAAATCTACTATATAATTGTCTAATTCTGTCTGTCTGTAATGGAAATCCCACCTCGCTGATTGGTCGCGGCAGTTAGGCCGCGACCAATCAGCGACAGTTGCTTAGTCGTCGTGGCAACACGGCCGCATTGCTTATTATACAGGCGCATTACAGCCATTAAAGGCATCACTGCTGCGTTGCTCATTACACAGGCACAGTCCTGTACATATTCTGGAGTACAATACATTAGGTAATTCGGTAACAGTAGAACAGTGACTGCAGCTCTGAGTGTAACTTGTGTATAATACATTAGGTGACAGCAGAAAAGTGAATGCAGCTCTGGGTGTAACTGGAGTACAATACATTAGGTAAGATCTGAACAGTGACTGCAGCTCTGGGATTAACTGGAGTACAATATATTAGATAACAGCAGAACAGTGACAGCAGCTCTGGGTGTAACTGGAGTACAATACATTAGGTAACAGCAGAACAGTGACAGCAGCTTCGGGTGTAACAGGAGTATAATACACTAGATGGTGGCCCGATTCTATCGCATCGGGTATTCTAGAGTCTCTGTTAAAATAAAAAATAGTTATATACTCACCTTCCGACGACCACCGGACTCTGTCCTTCCTCTCACCACGCTCCCGGCATCTTCCGGTCCCAGTAATGCTTAGCGAGAAGGGCCGGAGATGACGTCACTCTCGCGAGAGCGCGACATCATCAGCGGTGTTTCGCGTTAAGCATTACTGGGACCGGAAGATGCCGGGAGCGTGATGAGAGGAGAGAAAGAGTCCAGGGGCCGTCGGGAGGTGAGTATATCACTATTTTTTATTTTAACAGAGACTCTAGAATACCCGATGCGATAGAATCGGGCCACAATCTAGTATATAATAAATATAGTGATAGTGTATTAAGGAACATGGAGAGAAGGATAAGTACACTTTTATGACTGTAGGCAGACATGGTACTGATTCTAACTGGTCAGTGATGCTGTGCTGATGAACTATGAGATTGATAGAGCATGAAGGAATAAAATGTAGAATAAAATCTGGACATAAAGATGAAGGCTGAAGAGAAGATAGAAGAGTTACATGTAGGTAAGTACACTATGTGTAAGAGAAATGCATGGTGTATCAATGAGGTGGGGGTGCAATAATAGAAGAAAAAAACTCAATTTTTTTTAAAAGAGTAACTGACATTTAAATTTTTTTTTCTAAATCAATAGTACACATGAAAATAAGAAACTTTGTATCATATTTGATGTGATAAATGTTTCTCCACCAAGACTTATCATTTAGTTTCAAAATTCTCAATTCCTAGGGAATATCTGCATTCAGTGAAGACAGATTTTTAGATTAGTGAGATAGGAGATGGCAGTTGGTACTGATAAGACTCTATGTAGAAGGGAGGAGCTCTCTCCTTACTACATCAACTCTAATCAGTAGCAACTGCCATCTCCTATCTTAGTAATAGGAAACTGTCTTTACTGAGTACAGATTTTAACCTTGATTTGAGAATATTAACAATAAATGATCAGTCCTGGAGGAGAATGAAACAGATTTTTCTGATAAGATATATTAAAAATATACTACAGCTTTATGCAAAAGCTCTCCAAATAGGTTATTAACCCCTTTCTGCCATCAGACGTACTATCCCGTCCATGTGCCCTGGGACTTAATTGCCAGGGATGGGATAGTACATCATAGCGATCAGCGGCGCTCACGTGGTGAGCGACGCTGATCGCGGCCGGGTGTCAGCTGATTATCACAGCTGACACCCAGCACAATGTGTCAGGGGTGGTCACGGACCACCCCCGACACGTTAACCCCTTGTACATCGCAATCAAACACGATCGCGGTGTACCGGGGGTTAAAGGGAAGCATCGGCTGGGAGGGGGCTCCCCCTGTGCTTCCCTGAGCCCCCCACGGCAGCGCAATGTGCAGCGCTGCTGCAGGGGGCTCTTTCCCTTCAGGCCCCCGGATCCAAGATGGCGACGGGGACCTTCGGGGGCCTGTAGGGAGCTGACTTCCTCACTGCCTGCAAAGCGCAGGCATGAGGAAGTCTGCAGCAGTGCTTGTGACAGATCGCTGATCTGTCACAGTGATCTGTGATGTGACAGATCAGCGATCTGTCACAAGACAGTGATGTCCCACGTGGGACAATGTAATAACATTAAAAAAAGTGTAAAAATAATTTTAAAAAAATCGCTAAATAAATTAGTTAAAAAAAAAAATATTCCCCAATAAATTCATTTTTTGAAAATAAAAAAAAACAATAAAAGTACACATATTTGGTATCGCCGCGTCCTTAACAACCCGCCCTATAAAACTGTCCCATTAGTTAACCCCTTTAATGAACCCCTTAAAAAATAAAAATAAAAAACGAAGCAAAAAATAATGATTTATTATCATACAACTGAACAAAAAGTGCAATAACGCGCGATCAAAAAGACGAATATAAATATCCATGGTACCGCTGAAAACGTCAGCTTGTCCCGCAAAAAATGAGCTGCCATACAGCATCATCTGCAAAAAAATAAAAAAGTTATAGCTCGCAGAATAAAGCGATGCAAAAATAATTATTTTTTTATATAAAATAGTTTTCATTGCATAAAACCGACAAAACATAAAAAAAGACCTAAATGAGGTATCGCTGTAACCGTACTGACCCGAAGAATAAAACCGCTTTATCAATTTTACTGCACGCGGAGCGGTGCAAATGCACCCCCCCAAAAGAAATTCATGAAACGCTGATTTTTGTTCATTCTGCATCCCAAAAATCGGAATAAAAAGTGATGCAATATGCAATATGTGGTGATGCAAAAACTATTTTTACAATAAAAAGCGTCTTTTAGCGTGTGACAGCTGCCAAACATAAAAACTTCCATAAATGGTAAATCAAACCCCCCGTTATCACCCCCTTAGCTAGGGAAAAATAATAAAATAAAAAAAATGTATTTATTTCCATTTTCCCATTAGGGTTAGGGTTAGGGCTAGGGTTAGGGTTAGGGCTAGGGCTAGGGTTAGGGCTAGGGCTAGGGTTAGGGCTAGAGTTAGGACTAGGGTTAGGGTTAGGGTTAGGGCTGAGATTAGGGTTAGGAGTATGTTGGGGTTAGGGTTGGAGTTATAATTGGGGAGTTTCCACTGTTTGGGCACATCAGGTGCTCTCCAAATACAGCATGGCGTCTGATCTCAATTGCAGCCAATTCTGCATTGAAAAAGTCAAATGGTGCTCGTTCCCTTCCAAGCTCTGCCATGTGCCCAAACAGTGTTTTACCCCCACATATAGGGTATCAGCATACTCAGGACAAATTTCAAAACAACTTTTGGGGTCCAATTTCTCCTGTTACCCTTAGGAAAATAAAAAATTGGGGGCAAAAATATCATTTTTGTGGAAAAAATTATTTTTTTATTTTCACGCCCAGGCGTTATAAACTTCTGTGAAGCACTTGGGGGTTCAAAGTGCTCACCACACATCTAGATAAGTTCCATGGGGGGTCTAGTTTCCAAAATGGGGTCACTTGAGGGGATTTTCAATAGTTTAGGTACATCAGGGGCTCTCCAAATGCACATGACACCCGCAGACCAATCCATTAAAGTCTGCATTCCAAAACGTCACTACTTCCCTTCCGAGCCCCGACGTGTGCCCATACAGTAGTTTTCTCCCACATATGAGGTATCAGCGTACTCAGGACAAATTGGACAATAACTTTTGGGGTCCAATTTCTCCTGTTACCCTTGGGAAAATAAAAAAATTGGAGACTAATTGATCATGTTTGTGGAAAAAATGCGATTTTTTTATTTTCATGCCTGGGCATTATAAACTTCTGTGAAGCCCTTTGGGGTTCAAAGTTCTCACCACACATCTAGATAAGTTCCTTAGGGGGTCTAGTTTCCAAAATGGGGTCATTTGTGGGGGTTTTTCACTGTTTAGGTACATTAGGGGCTCTCCAAAGGCAACATGACACCTGCAGACCATTCCATCAAAGTCTGCATTCCAAAACGTCACTACTTCCCTTCCGAGCCCCGACGTGTGCCCATACAGTAGTTTTCTCCCACATATGGGGTATCAGCGTACTCAGGACAAATTGGACAACAACTTTTGGGGTCCAATTTCTCCTTGTACCCTTGGGAAAATAAAAAAATTGGTGACTAAAAGATCATGTTTGTGGAAAAAATACGATTTTTTTATTTTCACACCCGGGCATTATAAACTTCTGTGAAGCACTGGGGGGTTCAAAGTGCTCACAGCACATCTAGATACGTTCCTTGGGGGGTCTAGTTTCCAAAATGGTGTCATTTGTGGGGGGTTTCTACTGTTTTGGTACATCAGGGGCTTTCCAAACGCGACATGGTGTCCGATCTCAATTCCAGTCAAATACGTCAAATGCGCTGCTTCCCTTCCGATCTCTGCCATGCGCCTAAATAGTGGTTTACCCCAACATGTGGGGTATCAGCGCACTCAGGACAAATTGCACAATAACTTTTAGGGTCCTGTTACCCTTGGAAAAATAAAAATTGGAGGCGAAAAGATCATTTTGTGGAAAAAATATGATTTTTTAATTGTACCAATGTACGTTATAAACTTCTGTGAAGCCCTTGTGGGTTCAAAGTTCTCACCACATATCTAGATAAGTTCCTTGGGGGGTCTAGTTTCCAAAATGGGGTCAATTGTGGGGGCTTTCCACTGTTTAGGTACATCAGGGGCTCTCCAAACGCGACATGGCATCCGATCTGAATTCCAGCCAATTTTGCATGGAAAAAGTCAGACGGCGCTCCTTCCCTTCTGAGGTCTGCCATGCGCCGAAACAGTGGTTCCCCCCACATATCAGGTATCAGCGTACTCAGGACAAACTGCGCAATAACTTTTGCAGTCCAATTTCTCCTATTACCCTTGGTAAAATAAAAAAAATGAACCTGAAGTATTTTTTTTGTGAAAAAAAGTTAAATGTTCATTTTTTTTTAAATATTCAAAAAATTCCTGTGACGCACCTAAAGGGTTAATAAACTTCTTGAATGTGGTTTTGAGCACCTTAAGGGATGCAGTTTTTAGAATGGTGTCACTTTTGGTGTCACTTTTGGGTATTCTATCATATAGACCCTTCAAAGTGGCATCAAATGTGATGTGGTCCGTAAAATTAAAATGGTGTTGCAAAAATGAGAAATCGCTGGTCAATTTTTAACCCTAATAACATCCTAACAAAAAAAAAATTTGGTTCCAAAATTGTGCTGATGTAAAGTAAACATGAGGGAAATGTTATTTATTAAGTTTTTTGTGTGCCGTATCTCTGTGATTTAAGGGCATAAAAATTCAAATTTGGAAAATTGCAACATTTTCAAAATTTTCGCCAAATTTCAATTTTTTTCACAAATAAACGCAAGTTATATGAATGAAATTTTACCACTAACATGAAGTACAATATGTCACGATAAAACAATGTCAGAATCACTGGGATCCATGGAAGAGTTTCAGAGTTATAACCTCATAAAGGGACAGTGGTCAGAATTGTAAAAATTGGCCCGGTCATGAACGTGCAAACCACCCTTGGGGCTTAAGGGGTTAAAGTATAGATAAGAGCTACAAAACTTTTTTTCATTATTTAGCTATTGATCAGATCTTGCATAGTTATGAATCTTTGCAATATACTCCATTACTTTATCTTGCTTCCTTTTCTTTCAAACTCCATTCAGAAAGGGCAGTTTCAGCTGCTTTGTTCATTCGCGTAGATGGTTTTGACTGCAGGTCTAATAAATGTCCATATTGTACACCGGTGTTTATATACAGGAGCTGGAGAGCATAAAAAGCACAATAGGGTCTTACCTGGAATAAAGCAAATTTAATAAATAGTTTATGCCAACCTGATGGAGTTGTGATCACACAACAATGTATGGGTATGAAAAACATCAGCTCCTGCAGATCCACAGGTTATCCCACTGATGCAATGGATTGGGGAAGGAAAATATAAATATTTCCATGTTGCTCATGAGTAGATTGAAGATCCAAGTACAGGAGTTTGCATAAATGTGGTTTTTAATCTATGCCTTTTGAAGTACACACACTTTTCCTTCAGGGTATAACCAGGTCAAATCCTGAAGAAGAAGCGAGTGTACTTAGAAATGCCTAGATTAAAAACTGCATGTAATAACTCCTGGCTTTTTTGTCTTCTATCTACAGTACTCATCAGCAGAGCAGAAATATCCACATTTTTCTCTCCCAAATCCATACATCAGTGTTAGTTTCTCTGCTCCCTTCCTCCATACTAATACTCTATTTATTCTCTTGCTGTTTGATTACAACATTTCAAAGACTGATCGATAATAAAGAAACGTTTAGCTACTCTTTAACTCTAGTAATTCACTATCTCTTCTCAGAATGTAGACATTCCCCCTTTTCTTCTCATCTGGCCCAGACTGATATGATGATTTCTCCTCAAGACTGCAAAGGCAACTCCTCAGATATCTTTGGACTAATACTAGTGCAGATATTTCCAGCCTATGTAACATAAGAAATAAATTCAGAACATAGTCTAGATGCGTTATGACCTTATAAAGCACTCATAGAATTAGTCTGCGTCCCTATAATCCACTTACAACCCCTTGTCCCTATATTCTGCTCATAGTCTTGTGCCAGCCTATGCCTCTATAAACAACTTAAGGCCCCTTTACATTTAGAGATGCATCAGCGATCCCGACCACGATACGACCCGGTCAGGATCGCTGGTGCATCGCTAAATGGTCGCTAGTGAGCTGCCACACAGGCAGATCTCACAGCGATGTAGCGACACAGCAGCGGTCGTTAATTACCTTTCAGACATGGCGATCCCGACATCCTCTGCCCGCGTCCACGCGTCGCTCGTTGGCGTCAGCAGGAAGTCCAGCAGGAAGCGACCGATGAGAAATGGACCTGGACGATCTCGTGCAATCAGCGACATACAGCGGGGGAGCCGGTCAGAGGTAAGTATCACACATAGCGATATCGCTAGCGATTTCGCTGCTGCGTCACAAAATCGGTGATGATTTAGCGATATCGCTGTGTGTAAAGGCCCCTTTAAAATCTTATTCTACCCTTTGCTCCTTATACACTAATGCTGGCAGCATGTGCTCCTGTAAAACCCTCATTTCCCTATCGTACCCCCATGGAGTAATGCCAACTTATGCTCTGACCAGTGGCGGATTATAATGAGGTCAATTTGGGCAGTTGCCCCGGGCCCAGTGGGGTTAAGGGGCCCACAGCCCAGGCCAGTAAATTGCCCCATTATAATCCGCCACCGCGCAGGGCCGGATTATAGGCAGGGCAGGCGGGGCTTCAGCCCCAGGGCCCCCACCACAAGAGCTTCTAAGGGGGCCCCCACCACATTCCTGCTGGCTGCTGCAATGGCACTCCATCTTCTCCCCACCTAAAAGTGAGTGACCGTGGGGGCGGCATTATGTGCTCTGCTACCAGCAGCATCTACAAGTAGCGTGAACGCTGATGCTGCTGGTAGCGTGCAAAGGCTTGTGATGAGATCACAGGAGGTAAGGTGTCAGGGCCCCCGATCATGTGACCCCTGTCTCCTCCCCTCCTGTGACCTCATCACAGGTCCTGTGCGCACAGCACAGAGCACTGAGAGCAGCCATGTATGTGGAGTGCGGCTCTGCGGGTGGAGGTCGGTGCTGGAGGCCCCATTATTCTCTATGTGGAGTGCAGCTCTGCGGGTGGAGGTAGGTGCTGGAGGCTCCATTATTCTCTATGTGGAGTGCGGGTGGAGGTCGGTGCTGGAGGCTCCATTATTCTCTATGTGGAGTGCGGCTCTGCGGGTGGAGGTCGGTGCTGGAGGCCCCATTATTCTCTATGTGGAGTGCGGCTCTGCGGGTGGAGGTAGGTGCTGGAGGCTCCATTATCCTCTATGTGGAGTGCGGCTCTGCGGGTGGAGGTAGGTGCTGGAGGCTCCATTATTCTCTATGTGGAGTGCGGCTCTGCGGGTGGAGGTCGGTGCCGGAGGCTCCATTATTCTCTATGTGGAGTGCGGCTCTGCGGGTGGAGGTCAGTGCTGGAGGCTCCATTATTCTCTATGTGGAGTGTGGCTCTGCGGGTGGAGGTCGGTGCTGGAGGCCCCATTATCCTCTATGTGGAGTGTGGCTCTGCGGGTGGAGGTCGGTGCTGGAGGCTCCATTATCCTCTATGTGGAGTGCGGCTCTGCGGGTGGAGGTCGGTGCTGGAGGTCCCATTATTCTCTATGTGGAGTGCGGCTCTGCGGGTGGAGGTCGGTGCCAGAGGCTCCATTATTCTCTATGTGGAGTGCGGCTCTGCGGGTGGAGGTCGGTGCTGGAGGCTCCATTATTCTCTATGTGGAGTGTGGCTCTGCGGGTGGAGGTCGGTGCTGGAGGCCCCATTATCTATGTGGAGTGTGGCTCTGCGGGTGGAGGTCAGTGCTGGAGGCTCCATTATTCTCTATGTGGAGTGTGGCTCTGCGGGTGGAGGTCGGTGCTGGAGGCCCCATTATTCTCTATGAGGAGTGCGGCTCTGCGGGTGGAGGTCGGTGCTGGAGGCTCCATTATTCTCTATGTGGAGTGCGGCTCTGCGGGTGGAGGTCGGTGCTGGAGGCTCCATTATTCTCTATGTGGAGTGCGGCTCTGCGGGTGGAGGTCGGTGCTGGAGGCCCCATTATTCTCTATGTAGAGTGTGGCTCTACGATTCGTGACCCCCGTCACGTGACGAGGGGGGCCCACAGAGTCTGAACTGCCCCGGGCCCTGGCTACCCTTAATCCACCCCTGGCTCTGACAAACCCCTTATTGCTCTGTAAGTTGAGTCAAATGTATACGGCTACCATACATCAGTCTACGTGCATAGAAGGCATGTCAGGATGCCTTAATTCCCTAAAATTCCCACTCATATAAGGCAACGGTGTTGATAAATGGTTTTATATTACATGTCCTTATATCATTTTCACCCAAACTTGCTTGAAAAATTACAACAGGAAGCTTTAGTATCCTTTATGCATTGCTCCACCTTCCGATATTATTCTTCATCCCCAAAGAATCAGGAAACCTTGAATGGAGACATGGAAAGGGTGAATGTTGCTTTAAAAAAGGTGGGGTGGGGTTGGAAGTAATAAAGTAAGATAGCTTTTACTGTGTTTGAAATAATGTAGAAAGTGCAGAACACAGCATTTTTGCTTTTGGTTTCTGCAACCCTTCATGAGTTCTTCAGGATGTGAGTCACATTGTGTTGTCGTTGAGAAATTCAAGTCTACTCGAAACTGTAAACAAGTTTGAATATATTGCTGTTCAGACAATATTGCCTAATTGTTCGGAAATGAAGGCTAATCTTAGATACAGTACAAAGTTAAATATATCTGTGGATTTGAGGGAGAAGCAATACAATTTAGAAAATTCTGAATCACTCACTACTCATTGTTATAATGGTAATAATATTATCATAGACATATTTATTCTTTTGCAGTTATACATATTCATGCATATCTATCTATCTATAGTTGTGCTTAAAAGTTTACATACCCCGGCAGAATTTTTGTTTTCTTGGCCTTTTTTCAGAGAATATGAGTGATAATATCTAAACTTTTTCTCCATTCATGGTTAATGATTGGGTGAAGGCATTTATTATCAAACTACTGTGTTTTCTCTTTTTAAATCATAATGACAACCCAAAACATCCAAATGACCCTGATAAAAAAGTCACATACCTTATTTCTCAATGCCGTGTATTGCCCCTTCTAACATCAATGACAGCTTGAAGTATTTTGTGGTAGTTGTGAATGAGGTTCTTTATTTTCTCAGATGGAAAAGCTGCCCACTCTTTTTGGCAAAAAGCCTCCAGTTCCTGTAAATTCCTGGGCTGTCTAGCATGAATTTGAGATCTTCCCAGAGTGGCTCAATGATATTGAGGTCAGGAGACTGAGATGGCCACTCCAGAATCTTCACTTTGTTCTGCTGTAGCCAATGACAGGTCAATTTGGCCTTGTGTTTTGGATCGTTGTCATGTCGGAATGTCCAAGTACGTCCCATGCATAGCTTCCGGGCTAATGATTGTAAATTTACTCCAGTATTTGAAGATAACATGTTGCAATCATCTTTCTTTCAACTTTAACCAAGGTTCCTGTGCCTTTGTAGCTCACACATCCCCAAAACATCAGCGATCCTCTTCCATCCTTTACAGTAGGAATTGTGTTCCTTTCATCATAGGCCTTGTTGACCTCTCTCAAAATGTAACGATTATGTTTATGGCCACAAAGTTCAATTTTGCTCTCATCACGCCAAATTACCTTGCTTATCTTGTTCCAGAAGTTTTGAGGATTGTCTCTGTGCTGTTTTACATATTGTAGACGAGATACTTTGTGGCATTTGTGCAGCAATGGCTTTCTTTTGGCGACTCGACCATGCAGCCCTTCTTTCTTCAAGTACCTCCTTAATGTGCATCTTGAAACAGCCACACAGCTAGTTTTTAGAGAGTCCAGTATTTCAGCTGTTTTTTCTTTGCATCCTGAACAATTTTCCTGGCAGCTGTGGGCAATTTTTGTTTTGGTCTACCTGACCGTGGTTTTGTTTTCACAGACCCTCTGATTTTCCATTTGTTAATCACAGTTTGAATGCTGCTGGCTGGCATTATCAATTCCTTGGATATCTTTTTGTATCCCTTTCCTGTTTTATACAGTTCAGCTACCTTTTCTTGTAGATTCATTGACAATTCTTTTGCTTTCCCCATGACTCACCATCCATAAATGTCAATGACTGGATGAAAGATGCAAGAGCCTGTCTGGGTCTCAGAAACTCACTCAGCTTTTATGCACACACACTGATTACAAGCAAACAGGTCATAGGTGACGATGCTACCTTTAGCAGTCATTCTAACCCATTTGTGTCAACTTCTGTGCATGTTAGGGTGGTTTCACATTAGCGCTTTTTAAGCGCACGCACGGCCGGGGGTAGCTCCGCCCAGAGCCGGCTCTCTGCCCGGCGTGCCCGCCCCTTGCTTGTAGCGCCGCCTCCTAGCGCCCAGCAGCGCCTGCGATCGGCGCACCCTATCTTTAGCATAGGGTGCGCAGATCGTGCGCAGGCCGTGCGCTAGTTGTGCTTTGACCTGCGCTGCGCACTTTTGACGGTGCGCCGTGCGCGCCAAAATCAAACTTTTCGGATTTTGGCGCGCACGGCGCACCGTCAAAAGTGCGTCAACTAGCGCACGATATGCTAAAGATAGGGTGCGCCGATCGCAGGCGCCGCTGGGAGCTAGGAGGCGGTGCTACAAGCAAGGGGCGGGCACGCCGGGCAGAGAGCCGGCTCGGGGGCGGAGCTACCCCCGGCCGTGCGTGCGCTTAAAAAGCGCTAATGTGAAACCACCCTTATCAGGACAAAATCACCAGGGTTTGTGAATTTTTGATCAGGGTCATTTGGATGTTTTGGGTTTCATTATGATTTAAAAAGAGAAAACACAGTAGTTTGACAATAAATGGCTTCACCCAACCACTAACCATGAGTGAAGAAAAAGTTTTGATGTTATCATTCATATTCTCCGAAAAAAGGCCAAGAAAGCAAATATTCTGCTGGGTTATGTAAACTTTTGATCAATCTTTTTTCTATCTATCTTTAGCTAACTTTTTTCTATCTATGTATCTATCTATCTATCTATCTATCTATCTACAGTATCTATCTATGTACAAAAGTGAAAGCAGCACAAAATAGAAAATTAGATACATTTAATAGCACATAGTGATGGCTACGTTTTGGTCCACTTGAGGACCTTCCTCAAGTCAATTGAACTGAAACATTGCCATCACTATCGGCTATTACATTCTTCCAATTTTCTATTTTGGAGTGCTGCCTTCATTTATGTATGTATAATGGAGGATTGGTTTATGCCAGGGAGGTTCTGCACCCCTGCCCCCCTTTTTTGGCTTGTGCTGCCTTGATTTTTGCTATTTACAGTATCTATCTATCTACAGTATTAATAAATGCCTCAAGATTGAAATTGTAACATCAATAAGGGAAAGTGGTGGAATTATAGAAATTAGAGGATCCATATGTATGTTAAAGATATGCAAATGATCAAAAAAGGAAGCAAATTTTAAAAACATCTTGATTTTTTCAATAATGAGTATAAGCACCATGTGCAGAAATATACACACTTCCAGGCCTTGACATGCTATCAATAAGGTTATAATAGCTACCTGAGGAATGTTCTGCCACACGGAATGTACATGGGCACCCAGTTCATTACCCCCTTTCCGACATTGAGCGTAATAGTACTCTGATGTCGGACTTCCTCTGTTTGGTGCAGGCTCTGGTCATGGAAGATTGTGTGTGTGTGTGTGTTTGTGTGTGCGTGTGTGTTTGTGTGTGCATGTGAGTGTGTTTCTGATTTGGTCAGGTTTCTGTGTGATTTCAAGTATTTCCACACCAAACTCAACCAGCCATGCTTTTATGCCTCTTGCTTTGTGCAGTCATACTAGAACAGAAAGACACTTTCCACAAAGTTGAAAATATACAGTTGTCCAAATGTCTTGGTATGCTGAAGCATTAAGTTTTCTTATCACTGGAACTAAGGGGCCCAAACCAACCTCATAGTACACTGCTCAAAAAAAATAAAGGGAACACTAAAATACCACATCCTAGACATCTCTGAATGAAATATTCCAGTTGCAATTTTTTTATTCATTGCATAGTGGAATGTATTCAGAATAATAAAACATAACAATTATCAATGTAAATCAAAATGAATACCCCATGGAGGTCTGAATTTGGAATGATACTCAAAATCAAAGTGGAAAAACAAATTACAGGCTGATCCAACTTCAATAGAAATGCCTCATGACAAGGAAAATATGCTCAGTATTGTGTGTGCCTGTATGACATCCCTACTGTACAACGCCTGGGCATGCTCTTGCTGAGGCAGCGGATGGTCTCCTGAGGGATCTCCTCCCAAACCTGGACTAAAGCATCCACCAACTCCTGGACAGTCTGTGGTGCAACGTGACGTTGGTGGATGGAGCGGATTGCAGGCAGAAGATTGCTCTCCACAGCATCTCCAGACTCTGTCACGTCTGTCACATGTGCTCAGTGTGAACCTGCTTTCATCTGTGAAGAGCACAGGGCGCCAGTGGCGAATTTGCCAATCCTGGTGCTCTGTGGCAAATGCCAAGCGTCCTGCATGGTGTTGGGCTGTGAGCACGACCCCCGTCTGTGAACGTCAGGCCCTCAGACCATCCTCATGGAGTCGGTTTCTAACTGTTTATGCAGACCCATGCACATTTGTGGCCTGCTGGAGGTCATTTTGCAGGGCTCTCGCAGTGCTCCTCCTGTTCCTCCTTGCACAAAGGTGGAGGTAACAGTCCTGCTGCTGGGTTGTTGCCCTCCTACGGTCCCTTCCACGTCTCCTGGTGTACTGGCCTGTCTCCTGGTAGTGCTTCCATCCTCTGGGCACTATGCTGACAGACACAGCAAACCTTCTTGCAACAGCTCGCATTGATGTGCCTTCCTGGATGAGCTGCACTACCTGAGCCACTTGTGTGGGTTGTAGAGTCCGTCTCATGCTACCACGACTGTGAAAGCACAACCAACATTCAAAAGTGATGAAAACATGAGCCAGAAAGCATTGGTACTGAGATGTGGTCTGTGGTCCCCACCTGCAGAACCACTCCTTTATTGAGGGTGTCTTGATAAATGCCAATAATTTCCATCTGTTGTCTATTCCATTTGCACAAAAGCATGTGAAATTGATTATCAATCAGTGTTGCTTCCTAAGTGGACATTTGATTTCACAGAAGTTTGATTTACTTGGAGTTATATTCTGTTTAAGTGTTCCCTTTATTTTTTTTAGCAGTGTATTATCTCTCCTCCACCAAATCTTTCAGTTGTCATAGTGCATTCAAGCAGGTAAATATGATTCTACTGGCATTTGCAAAAATCAAATATGTCTACCAGACTATCAAATAGAGAAGCTTGATTCTTCATTGAACAGAAGATATGTCCACTGCTCCAGAGTCCAGTGCTGGCATGCTATGAAGACCTATGCCATAAAGCTGATGGTGCAGTTTTTGTGCTGATGTTGATGCCAGTGGAGATTTGTAACTCTACAGAGTGTGGACTGCTTTGTCAGCAGAATATTGGTGACTTTTATGCACCATGTGCCTCAGCACTTCACGACCCTGCTCTGAAACTTCAGTTCTCTGCCGCTTTGTAGCTGAGTTAATGTCATTCTGCTTTTCAATAGTACCATTCATAGACTGTAAGCTTGCGAGCAGGGCCCTCTTTCCTCTTGGTATTTGTTATAATCTACTGTATGTGATTATTGTTATGCTGTAATGTCTATTGTCTGTACAAATCCCCTCTGAAATGTAAAGTGCTGCGGAATATGTCGGCGCTATAAAAATAAAATGTATTATTATTATTATTACCATTCACTCACAAATGCTTGTGGCATATTAAGAAGGAAAAAAATCATGAACTGACTTGTTACTCCAGTGGAATCTTATATACAGTACCAAAAGCAAATTCAGTAAACTCTTTTGAATAATATACTGTACTAGATTACGGCCCGATGCTATTGCATCAGGAGGATGCGATAGCATCACACCTCTTGCCATGTTAACCCTCAACACACACACTACTCTCACCTTTCACCATCTCCACTCACTCTTTCACTCCACATACGACCCCTTCTCTCACTCCGTCTCTCATACTAACGCCGTCATCGCCGCTGCTCCACGATCCCCGACATCTTCTTCCGCCAGCGCCATCCTGGATCCAGACGTTGTCCACGCCGGCGACATGTTCTTGCGGCGACGCCATCTTGACTATCGCGGGATTTCGCCGATCCAAAATGGCGTCGCCGCAAGAACATGTCGCCGGCGTGGAGGACGTCTGCATCCAGGATGGCGCCGGCGGAAGAAGATGTCGGGGATCGTGGATCAGCGGCGATGACGGCGTGAGTATGAGAGACGGAGTGAGAGAAAGGGTCGTATGTGGAGTGAAAGAGTGAGTGGAGATGGTGAAAGGTGAGAGGAGTGTGTGTGTTGAGGGTTAACATGGAAAGAGGTGTGCGGTGACGTCACCGGTTACAACTGGATGGAAGTTGTTACAACCGGAAGCTGCTTAGGGCATTTATTATTATAGATTATATTAAAGCTTTTTATTATTTCTTTTTTTTGTCATTATAATAATTGTTTATATTATCATACAATAATAATTTATTCGCAGTTATGCTTAAAAAGCCAAATGTGACAATTTCAAATGGGGAATTCAATTCTATCAATATTTCCTGGGAAGCAGAAGAAAGTGCAGAAAAAGGTCATTTTACTGTTTGCTATTATTTGTCCTATCGATATCTGGATAAAGAAAAACAGGTACAGAGTATTTTTATTTTAACTATATTCTTTTTAAATTATTATTTCTTTTTACCTTTGCTTGGAGAGTTTAAAGTCCAGTTAGTTACTTTATAAAATACATCACAGTTATATAATTATATATGACATTGCACATTTCAGACAAAAACTGCATGAACTGCATTACTTGTGATTTGAAAATGGAATATTT
Organism: Dendrobates tinctorius; assembly: GCF_039654945.1. Lineage (NCBI taxonomy): Eukaryota > Metazoa > Chordata > Amphibia > Anura > Dendrobatidae > Dendrobates > Dendrobates tinctorius. The sequence goes on along the minus strand of NW_027361684.1, from coordinate 64,710,551 downwards.
TGATCTTGTGCTAATAATTGATTTTTATTTGTTGAAGAAATTGACAACTAACTAATGATGATATGTTTTTGCTAATTATCCAGTGGAAGTGGATAAAAAAAAGGAATGTGCCAACTCACCAATTATTGCAGTCCAGTATGCATGGAAAGCATGATCTGACCATTCATGTAGATATAGATATGTACGTACTGTAGATATAGGAAAAAAATGATTGGGGTATTCCAGTTCCTGATAAAAAAAATCACTTTTATTCCATATTAATGATAATAATAATAATTACATCCAAAATAGTGGGACAGAGAATGACGCATTTCAAACGTATTCCATTATTCAGTGCCCATGCATACTGTATTTTAGAAATTACTCATGTCATGCCTCAGAATTTGATCTGGCAGTCTTGTGTTCTTGTTTGCCTGCGTCTCTCTTCACTGAGCCACTGGAGATCCATTTGCGGCTGGGGGCTGATGACCCTTTGTATTTTTGTACACTTCTTTCTTACAGCAGATGTTTTCCATTTGACCCTTCACTTATCCTATAACTCTGCAGCGGCTTCTATTTAAACCTCACTGCTTTCTCTGTTCCCTGCTGGAGATGGCTTACATTTACCTGGTTTGGTGGTGAAGGAGTAGTTCTTATTTGTGTCAGTTAGTGAGTGTCAACTCTAGGTGTTATCAGCATGGTTTTGATTGTGTGCATATTTCCTTATCCTCTCCCATTTGGTTGGTTGATTCTACTGTTCCCTTGTTTTCTACTTTGTTGTTTCATGTGCATTTTAGTATGATTGCAGTTTCTTTTCATCCTGTCTGTCTGGTTTGTGCTATCCGATTCACGTCAGTCCCATGCCTCCCTGAATGGGGGAGGGAATAGTTTTAGTGTGCATTAAGGAGCATAGTAAGGATGGAGACCCAGGCCTCTCTACCTCCAAGAGTACCCCTGGGACAGGGATAGTGAAGGTCCCAGCTTCAGGGCCAGTTGCAGGACCTCCTCTCCCTTACTTCAGACCAACACATCGTGACATTATCACTAGCCCATTTCATTCCTTGTGTACTGAAAGCCCATCATCAATGTGGTGGACACCCTGACCACGCAGTTGTGGCCATTGTCTTTGGAGGTGGCCAACATAAAGCAGCAACAACAGCATGTGCTAACCTCCACTACGCAGGTTCTGCTAAATCTAAAGTTGCTCTCTGAACCCTAGGTAAATTTGTCGGATTGATTCAATGGGGACCGAAGTTTTCTGTTTTTCTTTCTTCAAGTGAATTATTTTTTCAACACCTTCCTGTTTCATCCGGAAGTGAGAGTCAATGTGTGGGTATTATTCTATCATTGCTCTGTGTAGATCCTGAGGCTTGAGCATTTTCTCTGCCTGAGGATTCTCCAGTTTTTTCTCTGCTTTGGGGCACATTTATGATGACTTCGATAAAGTGGTGGCTGCTGAATCAATGGTCTGCAGGTTGGTTCAGGGAAAAAATAGTGTGGATGAGTACTGCTTTCAGTTCTGATGCTGGTCTGTGGAGACCTCCTGGAATGAGCAGCTCTGCACAGTCAATTTTGCCAAGATCTTTGCAGTCAGATATGGTATATAATGGTTTACAGTCCCTCCTCAATGTCCCTGGATGAGACTATGTCACTGGTAGTGTTGATTTCTATGGATTCTGCCACACTAGGGTGTGGCCCGTCTTAATTGTCTGTGGCCGAATTGGATCTCTGGCAGAGATTTTACGTGCACGGAGAAAAGAATGCACAAGACAAGGTGTATCATGTCAATATGATTCTTCTCCATCTTTAATCCAAGGTGTACAGTTTTTATGACAGAAATTGCGCTATCTCATTGTGTTACATAATGGGTGCATTTCCAAATTACTGTTTACCCCAAATAGCAAATTAGTATTGATCTCATATGATCTCATATGTTCCCATATCGCTACATAATCATTATGTACATAATTATCGTCTTCTAGCCCGATCCACCCTAGTCCACCCTAGTCCACCCAGTATTACATGAAGCCTAGATGGGTTATACAATACAGAAGTAATTCTCAGAAAATCGGAACTATCTTAAAGTTACATGATCCCAATATTCAGCAAAGCGTCTATACAGTGGTACAGTTTTGATTCTTGTATATATTCATATGCCATATATTCTCCCCTTAACAGTCCCTCCTTTGGAAATATGCAAAATCAAAATCCTAATCTCATCGAACCTATCAATCTGTCCTCCCGGCCTACCTATCTCAACAATGCTGGAACCTAACTAACTAATCTTCACAGTATATACGAGACGACCCATCTCTAGTAGATGGACCCCCTCCTAACGGACTTTGCACAGGAGGAAGTCAGATCCTGGACTTTCCCTCGTTGTCTTGCTTCAGGCAGGCATATTCCGGAGGTGGTGCTTGCATGTTTTCATTGGGACATCTTTCATACAGGGGATCTTCAAAATCGGCATGCATAGTCATTACTGTGGTTTCCATGGTCATCGTCATCATTTTCTTAAGGCATGGAGCTATGCAGCATAGAATTAAGGAAAATTTGATCAAAGGACATAAAATAACTATTGCAAACTTAATGGGTCAATAATTGCCTTTATGGCATCCCCAGTGTATTTTATAAACCGTTGTTGATTATTGTATAAATAGTTTATCCGCTTTGCATTCTTATTTACGGGGATGGTGGTTTAAACACAACTATTGTCTCGTTCTTGACTTTGAATTTGTCAAGTGCTCCCTGTGTGCCCCCACTGGTATCTATGCTTCTTAGCCAAAATTTACCTTTTGTGTCACCATTTTCCCTCCCAAGTTTAGTACTTGAGCCTAGTACATATAACCCTTGCTCATTCTCTGAGGGGTTCTCAATGGTGAGGTACAGAACTATGCATCCCTCCTTGGGGCAGTGAGCGGCAGTGACGGGGAGTATTGAATCTGGAAGGCCACTCTGACCCTTAATCCCTTACCTACAATTGACGTAATATTCCGTCCATGTGACCATGGACCTAATTACCATGGATGGAATATTACGTCATGCCCTTTAATGCGACATCGCAACTTAAGTCGCGGTGATAGCATTAAAATGCCGATGCCATCTTACCTCAGGATAGATGGCCTCGGCATCCCGGGCAGTCTCCGCCCTGGCCCGCCCCTCTCTGAGCTGTGATTGGCTGTTCAATTCAGAACAACCAATCACAGCAATTCTCTTTGTTTCAGCCAATCAGATTGGCTGAAACAACAGGAATCTAGGCTAGGATCGAGTACCGATGTACTCGATCCTAGGACCGGTGCCTGGCAATGGCAGGCACTGGAGAAAAGCCCCCAGATTGGCGCGATCGCCGATCTAATCGATCGCGCCAATCGCAGCGCACAGCGGCGCAATATTGCGCCGCTGTGCCCTGCCGGTACCGGCCCGGATCGGTGCTGTAATAGCACTGATCCTAGGCCGGAGCCTAGGACAGGCCCAGCAGGGCATGCAGGAAGTGGTTGGCGCGATCGATTAGATCGGCGATCGCGCCAGCCACAGGGCACAGCTGCGGTCACTATGTGACCGCTCTGTGCCCTGCTGATGGCCTGGCCATGACCTGCCTAGGAATCGGAGCTGTGAGCTCCGATCCTAGGCAGTTACCATGGTCACCAGGCAGATCAGGGATTGGTGGGATCGATGTAATCATTCGATCCCACCAATGACAGGTCACAGCAGCGATGTGACCGCTCTGTGACCTGCCCCTGACCTGCCTCTGACCTGTCTAACCTGTCTGCAGGGGTCCTCACTCTAGCTGAGGATTCCTGCAGAGAGGTCGGATGCAGCAAGAGCTCCTGTGCTGGGTATTGTGGTGCCACAGCTTGTAGCATCACAATCCCTGCAGAAGAAAGAAGAAGAAGAAAGAAAACTACAACTGTAAGTGTTAATTGATCCCTGATCCCCTGCCCAATCTATCTTCACCCCCCCACCTATCTTCATCCCCCCCATCCCCCGTCCACCCCCCTTTTACCCCCCCCTCACCCCCCTTTTACCCCCTCCACCCCCCCTTTTGCGCCGCCTCCGTGTGCAGCCGCCAAGCGTTGATCGGTGACGCAATTCACCGATCAACACTTGTGCTCGCTTTTTTTTACTCCGCACACACATCCCGTTTTTCATTCCCCTCCCTTGTGCCACCTAACTACAACCCTAACTGACCCATGCCCAATCTTTCTTCATCCACCCCAATCCCCCCATCCCCCTTCCCCCTATTTTTACCCCCCTCCACCCCACTTTTGCGCCACCTCCATGCGCAGCCGCCGAGCGTTGATTGGTGACGCAGTTCACCGATCAACACTCGTGCTCGCTTTTTTTTCCCCCGCACACACATCCCGTTTTTCAATTTTTTTTCTCCCCCCTTGTGCCACCTAACTACAACCCTAACTGACCCCTGCCCAATCTTTCTTCATCCACCCCAATCCCCCCATCCCCCTTCCCCCTATTTTTACCCCCCTCCACCCCACTTTTGCGCCACCTCCGTGCGCAGCCACCGAGCATTGATCGGTGACGCAGTTCACCGACAACACTCGTGCTCGCTTTTTTTCCTTCGCACACACATCCCGTTTTTCATTTTTTTCTCCCCCCTTGTGCCACTTAACTACAACCCTAACTGACCCCTGCCCAATCTCTCTTCATCCACCCCAATTTCCCATCCCCCACCCCCCTCCACCCCACTTTTGCGCCACCTGCCTGCCGTTTTTAATTTTTTTTCCCCTTTTTGTGCCATCTAACTACAACCCTAACTGTTGATCCCTGTCCGATCTCTATTCATCCACCCCAATCCCCCAGCCCCCTCTTTTTACCCCCCTTTGTGCCGTTTCCGTGTGCACATTTAGCAACCGCTGAATTTTGATAAGTGACGCAATTCACTTATAAAAGTTCGTGCCGGCTGTTTTCCATTTTTCTTTTTCACCTCCCCCCCCCTTTGAGCCACCCCTGTGCACACATCCAGCAGCCACTAAATTTTGGTAAGTGACGCCGTTCACTTACCATATCTAGGTCCTGCTGTTTTAGACTTTTTTTTCCACATTTCCTTTTAGCTTTTTCTTACAGGATAGTGTGCACCAATCACTAGCCCCCACCACATATACAGTTATAAATAAAGTACACCCAAGCACCATATTTACACAAAAAAATGTCCTGCCCATCACGTTCCTCCCAACAGCGCTATTCAATGGAGGAGGCATATTCTTACCTTGCCTCCGACACTGATAGCGAGGATGACGATCCGACTTTTCTTTATTTTTCAGATTCTTCATCCTCTTCTTCTTCCTCTTCCCCCTCCTCATCTTCCTCCTCGGGTCCTGCGGAACCGCCACGCAGACGCTCCAGGACAGAAGATGAGGCAGCGCCCACCATGCCCGCAGCTGATTCAGCAAACCCTGTGTGGACCTCGCCCCCCGAAAATTATGAGCCACTGATTCCTTATTTTGTGGCAGAATCAGGAATCAAGTTTGACACCACCGGCCTCACAGAAATTGACTTTTTCAAAGTCTTTTTCTCTGAGGATTTTGTTAACCACATGGTGGAGCAAACTAATTTGTACGCTCGGCAATTTTTGGAGCAAAACCCGCTTTCATCCTATACTAACTGGTCTCCTGTGGATGCAGTTGAAATGACGAAGTTTTGGGGCCTGGTCCTCCACATGGGTATCCTGAAGAAGCCTGAAATTTCGCAATATTGGAGTGTTGATATTTTATACAACACTCCAGTGTTCCGAATAGTCATGGTCCGGGCGCGTTTTCAGGCCATCCTCAAGTTCCTGCATTATAACGATAATGCACAGTGTCTCGCATGAGATGACCCCAACTTTGACCGTCTGTTCAAAGTTCGGCCGGTCATCGAACACTTCAAGAAAAAGTTTGCTGAAGTGTACGTGCTCCAAAGGAACATCTGCGTGGACGAGTCCTTGGTCCATTTTAAGGGCAGGCTCAGATTCCGTCAATACCTGCCCAGTAAGAGGGCCAGGTACGGAATCAAACTCTATAAGCTGTGTGAGAGTACCTCAGGGTACACCCACAGGTTTAGAGTGTACGAAGGAAAGGACACCAGGATTGAACCCCCTGAGTGTCCTCCTGACCTGGGAGTGAGTGGGAAAATTGTGTGGGATTTGGTGCACCCACTGCTGGATAAAGGTTATCACCTCTACACTGATAACTTTTATACCAGTGTCCCACTCTACAAAGCCCTCTTTGCGCGAGGTACCGCAGCTTGCGGTACTGTCCGCAAAAATCAGAGAGGCCTCCCGAAGACGCTACTTGGGCAGATGCTCCGAAAAGGTGAGAGCAGGGCCCAATGTAGCGACCACCTGCTGGTGGTCAAGTACAAGGACAAGAGGGATGTCTTTCTCTTGACCACCATACACGGTGATGGCAGCGCCCTCAGCACTGTACGGGGTACCTCGGCACAGGTCAGCAAACCTGAATGTGTGCTGGGGTACAATAAAAACATGGGGGGCGTTGATCGCTCCGATCAATACCTCCAACCGTACAATGCTTTGAGAAAGGCCAAGGCGTGGTACAAAAAGCTGGTCGTGCACATCGTCCAATTGGCAATGCTCAACGCATTCCTATTGTCACAATGTGCATGCCCCAGCGATACGTCGTACCTTTAGTTTCAGGAGGTAGTGGTTAAGGCCCTGATGTTTGGCACTCTGGAAGGAGCGGGCCCCAGAACTTCCGGAACTGAAGGTGCTCGTATTGTACCAGGTCAGCATTTCCCGGGGGAGGTCCCGCAAACTGGAAAAAGAGGTAAATCGCAAAAAAGGTGCCGAGTGTGTTACAAAAACGGAATACGCAAGGACACCATTTATCAATGCGACACCTGCCCCGAAAAACCTGGCCTGTGTATGAAGGATTGCTTCAAATTGTACCACACCTCAATGCACTAATAAATTTCGTTACCGGAAACATTAGATTAGTTGGGGCACATCTAGATAAGTTCCTTGGGGGTCTAGTTTCCAAATCAATGTCACTTGTGGTTTTTTTTTACTGTTTAGGCACATCAGGGGCTCTGCAAATGGAAAATGACGCCCGCAGACCATTCCATCTAAGTCTGCATTTCAAAACGTCACTCCCTTCCGACCCTGCCGTGTGCCTAAACAGTTTTTTCCCACATATGGGGTACCAGCGTACTCAGGACAAATTGGACAACAACTTTTGGGGTCCAATTTCTCCTGTTACGCTTGGGAAAATTGAAAATTGGGGACTAAACGATCATTTTTGTGGGCACAAAATAGGATTTTTTATTTTCACGCCTGGGCAGTATAAACTTTAGTGAAACACTTGGGGGTTCAAAGTTCTCACCACATATCTAGATAAGTTCCTTAGGGGGTCTAGTTTCCAAAATGGGGTCACTTGTGGGGGGTTTCTACTGTTTAACCACATCAGGGGCTCTGCAAACAGAACATGACGCCCGAAGACCATTCCATCAAAGTCTGCATTCCAAAGCGTCACTTCTTCCCTTCTGAGCCCCGACGTGTGCCCAAACAGTAGTTTTCCCCCACATATGGGGCACCAGCGTACTCAGGACAAATTGGAAAACAACTTTTGGGGTCCAATTTCTCCTGTTATGCTTGGGAAAATTAAAAATTGGGGACTAAACAATCATTTTTGTGGGCACAAAATAGGATTTTTTATTTTCATGCCTGGGCAGTATAAACTTTAGTGAAACACTTGGGGGTTCAAAGTTCTCACCACATATCTAGATAAGTTTCTTAGGGGGTCTAGTTTCCAAAATGGGGTCACTTGTGGGGGGTTTCTACTGTTTAACCACATCAGGGGCTCTGCAAACGGAACATGACGCCCGCAGACCATTCCATCAAAGTCTGCATTCCAAAGCGTCACTTCTTCCCTTCTGAGCCCCAACGTGTGCCCAAACAGTAGTTTTCCCCCATATATGGGGTACCAGCGTATTCAGGACAAATTGGAAAACAACTTTTGGGGTCCAATTTCTCCTGTTACGCTTGGGAAAATTAAAAATTGGGGACTAAACGATCATTTTTGTGGGCACAAAATAGGATTTATTATTTTCACGCCTGGGCAGTATTAACTTTAGTGAAACACTTGGGGGTTCAAAGTTCTCACCACATATCTAGATAAGTTCCTTAGGGAGTCTAGTTTCCAAAATGGGGTCACTTGTGGGGGGTTTCCACTGTTTGGGCACATTGGGGGTTCGTCAAACGCAACATGGCGTCCAATCTCAATTCCAGCCAATTTTAGGTTGAAAAAGTCAAGCGGCGCTGCTTCCCTTCCGAGCCCTGCCGTGCGCCCAAACAGTGGTCCCCCCCACATATAGAGTATCAGCGTACTCAGGACAAATTGGACAACAACTATTGGGGTCCAATTTCTCCTGCTACCTTTGGGAATATAAAAAATTGGGGACTAAACGATCATGTTTGTGGAAAAAATATGATTTTTTATTTTCACACCCGGGCGTTATAAACTCCTGTGAAGCCCTAGGGGGTTCAAGGTGCTCACCACACATCTAGATAAGTTCCTTAGGGGGTCTAGTTTCCAAAATGGGGTCACTTGTGGGGGGTTTCCACTGTTTGGGCACATTGGGGGCTCGTCAAACGCAACATGGCGTCCAATCTCAATTCCAGCCAATTTTAGGTTGAAAAAGTCAAGCGGCGCTGCCTCCCTTCCGAGCCCTGCCGTGCGCCCAAACAGTGGTCCCCCCCACATATAGAGTATCATCGTACTCAGGACAAATTGAACAACAACTTTTGGGGTCCAATTTCTCCTGCTACCTTTGAGAATATAAAAAATTGGGGACTAAACGATCATGTTTGTGGAAAAAATATGATTTTTTATTTTCACGCCCGGGCGTTATAAACTCCTGTGAAGACCTAGGGGGTTCAAGGTGCTCACCACACATCTAGATAAGTTCCTTAGGGGGTCTAGTTTCCAAAATGGGGTCACTTGTGGGGGGTTTCCACTGTTTGGGCACATTGGGGGCTCGTCAAACGCAACATGGCGTCCAATCTCAATTCCAGCCAATTTTAGGTTGAAAAAGTCAAGCGGCGCTGCCTCCCTTCCGAGCCCTGCCGTGGGCCCAAACAGTGGTCCTCCCCACATATAGAATATCAGCATACTCAGGACAAATTGGACAACAACTTTTGAGGTCCAATTTCTCCTGCTACCTTTGGGAAAATAAAAAATTGGGGACTAAACGATCATGTTTGTGGAAAAAATATGATTTTTTATTTTCACGCCCGGGCGTTATAAACTCCTGTGAAGCCCCAGGGGGTTCAAGGTGCTCACCACACATCTAGATAAGTTCCTTAGGGGGTCTAGTTTCCAAAATGGGGTCACTTGTTGGGGGGGTTTACACTGTTTGGGCACATTAGGGGCTCGTCAAACGCAACATGGCGTCCAATCTCAATTCCAGCCAATTTTAGGTTGAAAAAGTCAAGCGGCGCTGCTTCCCTTCCGAGCCCTGCCGTGCGCCCAAACAGTGGTCCCCCCCACATATAGAGTATCAGCCTACTCAGGACAAATTGGACAACAACTTTTGGGGTCCAATTTCTCCTGCTACCTTTGGGAAAATAAAAAATTGGGGACTAAACGATCACGTTTGTGGAAAAAATATGATTTTTTATTTTCACGCCCGGGCGTTATAAACTCCTGTGAAGCCCCAGGGGGTTCAAGGTGCTCACCACACATCTAGATAAGTTCCTTAGGGGGTCTAGTTTCCAAAATGGGGTCACTTGTTGGGGGGGTTTACACTGTTTGGGCACATTAGGGGCTCGTCAAACGCAACATGGCGTCCAATCTCAATTCCAGCCAATTTTAGGTTGAAAAAGTCAAGCGGCGCTGCTTCCCTTCCGAGCCCTGCCGTGCGCCCAAACAGTGGTCCCCCCCACATATAGAGTATCAGCCTACTCAGGACAAATTGGACAACAACTTTTGGGGTCCAATTTCTCCTGCTACCTTTGGGAAAATAAAAAATTGGGGACTAAACGATCTTGTTTGTGGAAAAAATATGATTTTTTATTTTCATGCCGGGGCGTTATAAACTCCTGTGAAGCCCGAGGGGGTTCAAGGTGCTCACCACACATCTAGATAAGTTTCTTAGGGGATCTAGTTTCCAAAATGGGGTCACTTGTGGGGGGTTTCCACTGTTTGTGCACATTAGGGGCTCGTCAAACGCAACATGGCGTCCAATCTCAATTCCAGCCAATTTTAGGTTGAAAAAGTCAAGCTGCGCTGCTTCTCTTCCGAGCCCTGCCGTGCGCCCAAACAGTGGTCCCCCCCCCACATATAGGGTATCAGCGTACTCAGGACAAATTGGACAACAACTTTTGTGGTCCAATTTCTCCTGTTACCCTTGGGAAAATTAAAAAATTGTTGCTAACAGATCATTTTTGTGACTAAAAAGTTAAATGTTATTTTTTTCCTTCCATGTTGCTTCTGCTCCTGTGAAGCACTTGAATGGTTAATAATCTTCTAGAATGTAGTTTTGAGTAGCTTGAGGAGTGAAGTTTTTAGAATGGTGTCACTTTTGGGTATTTTTTGCCATATAGACCCCTCAAAGTGACTTCAAATGTGAGGTGGTCCCTAAAAAAAATGGTTTTGTAAATTTTGTTGTAAAAATGAGAAATCGCTGGTCAACTTTTAACCCTTATAACTTCCTAACAAAAAAAAATTTTGTTTCCAAACTTGTGCTGATGTAAAGTAGACATGTGGGAAATGTTATTTATTAACTATTTTCTGTCATGTTACTCTCTGGTTTAAGGTCATAAAAATTCAAAGTTTGAAAATCGCAAAATATTCTAAATTTTCGCCATATTTCCATTTTTTTCATAAATAAACGCAAGTTATAGCGAAGAAATTTTATCACTAAAGTGAAGTACAATATGTCACGAGAAAATGTCAGAATCGCCTAGATCCGTTGAAGCGTTCCAGAGTTATGACCTCATAAAGGGACAGTGGTCAGAATTGTAAAAATTGGCCCGGTAGTTAACGTGCAAACCACTCTTGGTAGTGAAGGGGTTAAAATGGGCTTTGGACAGGGTCATGCGACTTAATAGGCTTATTCCCCATTTGTCCCTTCGCTGTAGGGCCTGGGCTGGTTGATGTCTCCAGTCACTTTCACCAGTGTGCCACCCAACAAAAGACTAATTCTCCCAGTTTGAACCTTCCCCTATTTCAGCAGTAGTGACACAGATGAATTGGGTATTTAACCAGATGTCAAACTGTGCCATGGGGCCTGGACATTCTTATTGTGAGACAGTAGTCAAATTGATATGGTACTCCTGGGGTGGAGACATTATACCAGAATGTCAGTATACCCTTCTCATGAGTGACTACCCCTTGGTGACTGACTACCCCTTGAGCTAGGAAAAGGATAAGTGCCAGATGGATGAAGAGTGGCAGCCGCTACTGGACTCTGGATCCGTCATCTCCTTGCAGTGGGAAGCGAGGACCCATGGACTGCTGCGATAGTTGACAGGACTTGGAACAGGCTGTCATCTCTAGGTTCAAGGGTACATCTGTTGAACCTCTTGGTGATGAGGACTCAGTCACCGGGCAGGATCTGGTGGGCTCCTATGTCCTCAGGATCTGGGATGGATGAAAAGACTCAAAAATGCATTTTAGTCACATGTTTTTAAAGTCTACATATAGGCAATTATAAAGAACAAAATATAATCCTAAACTGTGAATATTTACAAGTAGGATCTTATAGGGCTGAGTTTTGTTGGACCTGCTATTATGTGTGTGTATTTGAGCGTGTGTGTGACCCAAGGGAAAGACTAAACTCTTATGCTATGACTCCCCTGTTTCCTGTATAGCATCAAGTATGTAGAGTTTTGTTTGAGGCCTTAAATTTCCCTTGTTCATCCTTAGGCGTATTTCATCCTGTATAACTTCATCTTAGGTCCATTTCTTCTTTTCTTCCTTGGATACTTGTTTCTGGAGTGTCAGAACGTTGTTTTCCAGGGTTATCCCTTTTCCTCTGTTTCCGTGTCAACCGGTATTACTGCTGCTCCTTTTGCTGTTACTTCAGCTAGTCTGTTGCCCACTGCTTCCCCCTTGAAGTGTCTCCAGTGTGTGTGCTTTTAATTTACCACCGCAACTCTTCCTGGCATCAACAAGGACTCCATTAATTCTTGTATGACTTTGTGGTGTCTGATCGGTGTTCCGTTAGCCGTGATGAAGTCTCTTTCCCTCCAGATTGATCTTGACAGCTTCATGTTGAGTGGACCTCTCGTATGCTTCTGTCAAGGCCTGCGGTCCTGCCTTTGGGTGTAGGCAGTGGTTTTGCTGGCAGCAAGTTACTTCTGTGGCTACTGCTATACCAGTGTGCGAATGGCCTTCTTGGTCTGCATACCTTGGTCTATCCACAAAGAGCATCAGGTCAGGATCTTCCAGGTGTTCTCTTGCCTCATGACAGCAAGACAATCGCGTTCAGCCATTTCAGAGTCGACTACCTCTTCCACTAATGTGTCAGAGATGTGGTTTTCATCCTCCATCTTCCTCCCCCCTTTGGCAGAGGTAGAAGAGTAGCTGGATTATGGATAGCACATCTGGAGATGGTGACGTTGTCCGGGAGCAGATTAGGGCATTGCAGACAGGTGCTTTGGGCCAGGATCATCAACTGGTGACCCATAAAAATATCAGAAGCTTTGTCCAGCACAGGTGGGTTGCAAACACAGTTCTCATGCAGGTTTGGACTTCACGAGCCACTTGGTCAAGTCTTGGAGAGGAGACGCCAGGAGGGCATTGTCTTCCTCCATGAAGCTGTGTTAGGACTCCATTTACATGGTCAGGCTTCTTCATGACAAACAGACAAAACAGTTCAGTATAGCCTTAGAGCTGCGAAAATGTGATTGCAATTTAGCATATAAAACCCATTGATGCCTTCTTTGGTTAACCTTAAAATAGTTATAAAAAGGTTGCATGTGTAGAAGAGCAGTATTGTCTTGGCTGTCTTCAGTCAGGGTCAGAGGTCATCCATATGTATTGTAAAAAAAAAGTGACTGTGGGATGTATCCTCTTCCAGGGCTCCAGGACTGTGGTCATGGCTCGGGTCAACATAGAGAGGCCATCCTGTGCCCCTTGAGGCATCATAGTCCAAATATATTGCTGGCACCATATGTAAAAACAAACAGGTACTGGCTTGCAGCATGTAGAAATAAACTGAAGAAAGCATTGGCCAGGTCAATCACCGTGAACCATAGAAAAATAAATAGAATTGATAAAAACAGAGTGTGTGGGTTTCGCACCATAGATGTATTCAGTACTATAACTTCATTGACAGCACACAAGTCATGTATCATGTATAACTTGATAAAAATAATTACAAATTATGAAACGGAGGGTGAATATTGCAATTTCCTTGGCAGCAAAGCTACTGGCCTCGGCCCCACCTTTACAAACTGGATTTTCAGCCTGCCAATATTGAGTCTGGGATCAGTGCCATTAGTTCAACGCTCACATGATCTACAGATGTGTCCTGTAAAAAAGAAAAGACTACATACTTCTTCAGCAAGTAGATCAATATCCCTGATTACTCTTCTGATTGCATCGGGACCCACCAGGAATTTGAGAGGAGTATCCTCAATCTCTGTCTGGGTGAGAGATGTTGTTTCTCTATTGTATTTTTGTGGGGGGGGGCGAGCTGTAAGAGTATACGTACTTTCATGGGTTGTGGAATCAGTATGCCAATACCCTATTAAAATCTGGAGCTCGATGTTGGTGGGTGTCAAGCTTCTTCCAACTGGGAACTAATTTGCATTTCAAATCTGAGATCCAGAAACTTTTTATTACATCGGTGGAAGAAACTATCCACAGGTTCTCCTTTTCCCTGCATGACATCCTGGAGAATGGGGGTCTGGCAAGCTGCTTACTAGAGTATCTCTCTCCTGGTATTTCCAGGAGTCCTTGTGTGGAGTAGATTGTGTACAAAAGAATGAGCTTTGAGGCTTAAAAGATGATGATGATAATTATGTCCCCCCACCATATAACGATAAATACTGTAGATTATCAGTCTGAGCTATTTATTTCCTGTCTCCTCCTGTTCTGTTTAATTATATACCTCCATGTCATATTCATCTTTTTCTTCTTTATTCTTTTCATAAACTACATTAATTAATAAAACTATAATGGATGCTGGACAGGATGTAGCATAAGACGTGGGTTGGTCATCTGACAGAACAAGTTTCACGATATTCTGCATTCTGCGTTTGACAGCTGGCATCGGGAATGTATATAGAAGTATAAATGAATGTAATGCAGATATTGCAACTGACATCTTCCTGTGTAAATATTTGTTTTGCACAAAATTCAGCAATCTTGTTATATTCCTCTCCTCATGCCTTTTTTTTTCCTAACTTCCTCTGCCATCTTATAAAATGCTTCAGGGTCCTGTAACACCTCATAATACCTGAGGCTGGGACTCTGCTCTCCACTCATTAACACATTCTTCTATCCCTTCTTATCTAATGCTCCTCCCCTCGTGATCGGAGGGTTTCTTAAGGTACATTTTCTTTCTCACTCCACTATGGGTCATATCTGTCTTATAGATATTGACTGACTGCTCCCACCCATTCTATCATCTGAATTCTGAGTGTATCTGAAAAACATATGTATGTGTGCGTCTTGAAACAAATTCTCACGGGGTTAAGAACAGTTGGATATGTGACTGTAAAAGCTGTATGTACTCCTTATGTCCGAGTAAAAGGGTCTTCAGTGAACATAGTGATGTCTAGCTATCTTGAACACAGTAATATAGGGAATTAACCAACAACTAACACCAGAGTATTTCACAAATCTTGTGTATCCAGAAACTGCGTAGTATAAAAATATATATAATTTCTGTTTCCTCAAAACTTTCGCTCTAAAACATTTCAAGGAAAACATCTCACAGAGAAATGTAGTGACATTAGTAAAACAATAACTAAAAAGTAACAATAGACCTCGGATCTCACAGAGATATCTGTACAAATCAAGCAATTACCGTTCAAGTAATTCTCTTTCTACCTGAACAAATTTTAACAACTAACCTTATAATTATAGTATGCAGAACAAAACCAGTTTATCCAATTCTCTAATTTCTCAACATATATATATGTATACACACATAGAATGCATTCAAAAATGTTAACCACATGCTAGTACGCCTCCTGCCAGCAAATCATACACACTACAAAAGACAAAAGACAATAAATTTAAAACTGGTACTGACATCAAATACTGCGAATCCTTGACACCAAAACAATTCACAATTTACCTATCCATATGCCAGCCTGATTTGTAGAGGTGAAAAATCCACACCTGGGCAAACCATACTTTTCAGGGAGAGAGCAATCACTGTCACATCAACACGGTAATTGTAATTAGTATAATTACCCTTCCACCCATATAACTTATGAACCTATGCTGCAGCTAAAACACCATCATCTTAGCCAGATGATGTCCGGTGGGAAACCCGAAAGAAGTCACCAACTACTTAGAGGTTGCAAAATCACTCAGAGTAATCAAGCCCCTACTCCCACTTGCCCACTGGGAGAGACACAGTTCAGACTTCTGCGATCATCGGTCAAGCCAAGAGCAGGACCGGAACCAGAGTGACAGTGAATTTGCTCAGTACGTCTCCCTATCTATATTTTTTCCTTTTCAGGTTGGCTGAGGTAACAATCATGTATGCAAACAACCAAAACAGCAAAGCAGAGAGGCAAAGCAGATAAGACAGACAATTAAGGAAATCGTGACCAGGGTGGGTTTTTGGTGCTAGGACTTGTAGTAAATAGTGGTAATCACCTCTAGATAGGTGGTTGATATTTCAGCAGAGGGGGAAAAATATTAATCACCTCTTTCCTTAAAAATATATATATGCCGTGTCATTCACGTCACCGGGCCCAGTTTATACCGTGGGCGTATGGCCGGACGTGAGCACCCATATGTGTATATATGTAATATATATATATAACCTCTTCAACCATCAAAGGTCGGAACCAGGGTGATAACCCAGTGGAAACAGCCCCTTTGTACTCTGCTCTGTATGCTTCTAGTAGCCCTAGTGCAGTATGAAATAATTTTTAACAGATACTAGACAGATTCTAGACACACCCTCCGAATTGGTTAGACCGGACAATACACACAGACAATTAAGGAATTATATACCTGACCGGGTCCGTAGGCTCAGGACTTTCAAACGTGGTCAGTTTAAGGGTTCAGAGAAGACAGCCAACTATCTCCACCCAGTCGGACGTGAATACAGAAGGGTAGGTAAGATGATATATTTTCTCACCAGGTCTCGAGCTGCAGCCTCGTCCTGCTGGAAAGACGTCCGTCCAGGGGGAGATTTTGTTGCGGCTGTGATCGTCTGGTATCGTCCTGAGCCCCACGTTGGGCGCCAACTGTATAATCTCATATGTTCCCATATCGCTACATAATCATTATGTACATAATTATCGTCTTCTAGCCCGATCCACCCTAGTCCACCCTAGTCCACCCAGTATTACATGAAGCCTAGGTGGGTTATACAATACAGAAGTAATTCTCAGAAAATCAGAACTATCTTAAAGTTACATGATCCCAATATTCAGCAAAGCGTCTATATAGTGGTACAGTTTTGATTCTTGTATATATTCATATGCCATATATTCTCCCCTTAACAGTAGTATGCTTGGACAGATGTCTTAGGGATAATAAAACATTCAAGGATGTTTTTGTGACTTCCCCCTTTCTTCTTACTGAGACTGAAGAATTGATGCAGATTGGGACTGCAGAGCTCCCATGGAGGGAATAAAATTAGAAATTCCAGCTTGTTTTTGTCTGTACTGCTGTGGAATGGGTCATGTGATGATTCAGTGTCTCAGATACAATAAAGAGTTTCTTAAAACTAAAAAGAGGGAAGAAAAGAGTCACTAGTTTGTAAGTACATTGTTTCTGGAGGTTTGAAGCAGTCTCACATGCAGACTGGGTTGTTTTTTGCAGGTCTCTTTGGCTACCAAATCTGAAGTCAAAGTTTCCTCTGCATTTGTTGACTCAGATTCCACCTTAGATGTCATTGACAGTGAATTTGCTGGTGGGTGTGGGTATATGGTTACAACTCTTGGTTATCCTGTTCAAGTAGCTGCAATTGATAGTTCACCCCTTATCCAGTCTCATGTTACTTCAAAGGTTGAGAATGAATGCATGAATGTGGGTGTGCTACACACAGAATCTATTTATGGTTCTACCTTCCTTGCCAGCTAAAATTGTGTTGGATATGCCCTGTTTGCTTGAACACAATCCTACTATCAATTGGGAGACTTGGCATAATAACCGTAAATCCTTACAAAGGATCTTAGGGGTGATCAATTGTTAATCATAAATTAATTAAGACTTTTCGATTATAGTCAAACCTCTTACTGATATGACTAAGAAGGGTACTGATTTTTCTTCTTGGTCGATTGAGGAGTTGGATGCTTCTGCTGCCCTCAAAGCAGCTTTTTCTGTCAGCGGCATCAGCGGTTTGGGAATTCTTCAGGTCCAATGGCCCCTCCTGGAAGGGAGGGTACTGTCATACCTCAGGATTTGATCCAGCAGTCTTGTGTTTGTCTGCTGGCATCTCTTTCCACAGAGCTACTGGAGATCCGATTGCTGATTACTAGAGTTGAGCAAAACAGGTCGGTCAGATTCAAAAATCGCCAACTTTCACCAAAGTCGGGTTTCGCCGATCGAAACTCGACCCTAGCGTGAGGTCGGCCACGAGGTCGCCGATCAGCGCTCCAAAGTCGCGTTTCAAATGATGCTTTCAGTGCCTTTTCTCACCCAATAATGGAGGACGCACACTGTGGGCAATGCGATGACATGCGCAGCGGCCAGCACCATCTTAAAGAAGGGCATTGAAGTGATTGGCTGGCTTTGTGTGGCATCACAGTGGGTATAAAAGGCTGTGAACGCTGACCGACATCTTACTTCTGCCAATCTTACAATAGGGAGAGGTGCTGCTGCTGATTATGAACAGGGAGAGCGTTAGGCAGGGAAGAAGAAAAAAAACTGCTTCTGCTGATAGCGCTTTTCACTGTACAGTTAGTGTGCAGAGAAAGGGGAGGATTTTTGTTGTGTGCAGCAGCGCTGGTGGTGATTAGGCTGCCTTTTAAGGCTACCTGCTAGCTGCATTGCTGTGTGCACACTGCTGTTCAAACTGCTTTTTTCAAAGCACTCCAAATGTTATTATTTTGTCCTGGTGAGTTACTGAGCGTTCATTTTTTCACACACCGTCTAACGGTGTATGCTCCTCACACACTACCATGTACCGGCTGGTATCACGGACAAATAGAAGGTATCTGGGTGTGACTCTGGAAGAAAAAGCAGAGGAGTTTGTCTGTTTTTCCAGACCTACACCTTAGAGTCATGTCTGTTTTTCAAACAGTTTCGTATATCTGATGTTTGATTACAGTCAAAACTAGACAGAGACAGCGTGTGCCAGTCCGTATACAAATACACGGAGCTTGACAATTTTCTATACAGACACCATCTAGTTGTGTACGCTCCTCACACACAACCATGTACCAGCTGGTATCATGGACAAATAGAAGCTGTCTGGGTGTGACTCTGGAAGAAAAAGCCGAGGAGTTTGTCCGTTTTTCCAGACCTACACCTTAGAGTTGTGTCCGTTTTTCAAACAGTTTCGTATATCTGCTGTTTGATTACAGTCAAAACTAGACAGAGACAGCGTGTGACAGTCCGTATACAAATACACAAAGCATGACAATTTTACATACACACTGTGATGTCACGGATGACTAGATACACCACCTCCAGCATGGCGAATTTCTATCACACCCGTGACCCTGGATACACCGCCTCCAGCGGGGCGAATTTAAACAATGTAACGTGCAGCCAGATTCACCGCCTTCAGCAGGCGAATTTCAATCATTACACGTGTATCTGGATACACCACCTCCAGCAGGGCGAATTTACTGAGTTAAGGGAAACACCAGGGAAACCAATACAATGGAGGGCCCTGCAATAGGGAACGGGGACATGGAGACCTCCTGCACTCCCCTGAGTCAGTGTTTCTACACTCCTGATGGTCCCTAGGTAGGTTCCGCACCTGGTGACAAGCAGGATACCTTAAAACCCTAGCTCGCCCTGCACCTATCCCTTTCTAATGAATTGGACGGTGCAGAAACTAATCCCACCACTGCACTAAAACACACATAAGGAACGTTACAAACAGGGTAAAACCACTTAGCTTTGCTCTGTTGCTATTGCTCTCAACAACAGAGTCCAGCACCTGAGTGCAGCTTTCCTCCTGAATAGCTGCTACTTCACCAAAGCTTTGTCAGAGCTGCAAGGAACTCCTCACTGTTGCTCCTTCCACACCAGGACTCTGACTGAGCTGCAAGGAAATCTTCTCTAGCTCCTTCCTCCACCAAGGATGATTGGAAATGACCAGTATCACCAACAGTGAGTGAGACCACCTGACTCTCCTTTATAGGCAAGAGCCAGAGTAATCACACCTGCTAGTGATTCCCATGTAATAATACTAGCCACCACCGGGGGCAAAACTAGAACTAAAGACACCACTGTGTAATGACCCTAATGGCCACTGGGGGCAAAACTAACTTTAAGCAAACAGCTTAAATGAAAAAAAAAGGTTACATGTGCTTTTATCTGTCACAATCCAGCATGGCCTCTGGACCCTCAAGACCGCTCCTCATCAATGAACCACCTACAGAGGGGACACCCAGTATTGTAACGGTTCCAATGGATTGTAATGAATAAGAAAATGCTCACACAAGAAATGAATTTACTAAATTGATTTACTTAATAAGTGATAAGATCAAATAATAAACAGTATAAAACTATAAATACATATGTATTAATCAGAAACAAGCATACTTCATACGTTACATTATTCAGATAGACGTCGACCAGTCATCC
This sequence comes from Dendrobates tinctorius, assembly GCF_039654945.1. Lineage (NCBI taxonomy): Eukaryota > Metazoa > Chordata > Amphibia > Anura > Dendrobatidae > Dendrobates > Dendrobates tinctorius. The sequence goes on along the minus strand of NW_027361684.1, from coordinate 64,690,659 downwards.
TCCAGGAGCCAAAAGAGAGAGACCGAGCACATGTGTCCTAGTTCTTTTAAATGTCCAACTAAAAGGTGTGTCCAGCCCCACCATGTGAGGAATGATGTCACAAGTCTATTGTCCATTGGCTATAAACACATCCCCTCAATACCTGTTTTAACCAGTATATAATACAGGAAGCTAGAGGAGGGGGCCTCATGTGTGCCACATGGCAGAAAATACAGCAAGCTGGAGGAGGGGCTTCGGAGCACAAGATAACATCCTTGGGAATGTTTATACACCTAATCTAATTAGGGTAGTTGCCTTGAATATCAATGGTCCTTTGTTGATGGATAAACAAATGACCAGTAATTTACATTCCTTTATTTTAAGTAAGTTTCAGTGACCTTTTGCTTACCTCCCTGCAAGTAAGGATACAGTATATATATTATATTAAACGGATTGAAACCATTAAAAATAACTCATAGTATACACACCCAGATCCAGAGTTCACCCCAGCCACTACCTAAACTTCAGGTTCATGACAAACGAGCACCGCTGGTATTGGCAATGTATGTTCTGGAGGCACCACACATCTCCAAAGCGCCGACCTGGGGAACAGGTTGTGTATGTGCATGTTTGGGGGTAAATCAAGCTGGCAAGACTCCGCAACACACTTCCACTGGATGCTTTTTGGTGGCCACCCATACATGCTCGTTCACACACAGGTCCGGACCTGAACGTTTATTGCCATACATTAGTTTTTCACAATACGGTGAACTCTTACTGGAACTGACAACAGAGGCGTCCCCCTGTGTCACCACACTCACACCCCCCGCAATTCACCAAGGGGCTCACCACCCTCCAACCCCTTCCACCACGAGGTCTGCACCTCCCAGGGTGGCTAATGGCAAGGGTTGAGACTTGCCCCTACTCTCCTGCAGCACCTCTGCTGCTCCCACAGGAGAGGAAGGGGCCAGTTGCAGAGAGACGGCAGAGACAGTAGCCCCTAGGCAGCAGTCCTCACACGACTGCCCCCAGCTGACTTCTTCCGTAGCCCACCAATCTATTACCGGGTTGTGTTTTTTCAGCCAAGGAAGGCCTAAAACGATAGGCACCGGCATTCCCTCCAAGACGTAGCATGCCAAGGGCTCCTCATGATGTCCTATCCGCAGATGGATATTCTCTATGACTTGAGTTAAGCTCCCCTGGCTCAGTGGAACAGAGTTTATGGCCTGGACGCTTATAGGTTGGGCTAGCATCCTACACCTCAGGCCATGAGTCTGGACAAAGTGAGCATCCACGAGACTGACTCCTGCTCCGCTGTCCACAAGCACCGGTATCACCTGCAGTACCCCGCCAGCCAACACCTCCGCTGACATAGTACCTTGGGAGGGCAAAATGGAGGAAATATACACTCCCTGGTCACCTCCTTCCAATCGACCAGGGGAATGCGGCTACTGAGATGGCATAGATAATTGGCATGCGTAGGGCCAGCCTTAAGGACATGACCAGTCTGCCCGCAGTAGAAACATGTCGACACCACTCCCTGAACCGTAGGCAGCCCTGTACACAAACAAGCTCCTCATACTTGCATGGGTTCGTCTGGAGACTTTGCATGCACTGGGCAGGCTCCCATGAAATGGCCCAGCTTCCCACAGGAAAAGCACACCCCCCCACCACGGCGAGCTGCAGACAACCCCTTTTTTGTGCCAACAACACCGGGCTGCCTGGGTTCTTCCGCCCACGCTGGTGGGTCCTCCTCCCTAGCGAGGACAACAGCGGGCACATTTAATGTATGTCTCTCCCTAAGGCATCTATCCACCTGAATGGCAAGGGACATGGCGGCCTCCAGAGACCTGGGGGCGGCATACTGCACCAGAATATCCTGCAACTTTGGAGACAGACCCTGCACAACTTGACTCCAAAGTGCAGGGTCATTCCACTGAGTGTCAGTGGCCCACCTCCTTAACTCTGAGCAGTACTCCTCAGCAACCCGGGCTCCCTGTTTACACCTATGGAGTTGGAATTCCACCATGGAGACGCCATCAGGATCCCCATACATTAGCGCCAAAGCCACAAAAAACTCATCCACGGACTCAAATGATGGTGAATCGTCTGGCAGGGAGAAGGCCCAGGATTGGGGATCCCCCTTAAGAAGGGACAAAATGATTCCCACCCGTTGCTATTCACTCCCTGATGAACGAGGGCGCAGCCTGAAGTATAATTTGCAGGCTTGCTGAAAAACCAATAATTGAACCTTCCCTCCAGAAAACCTGTCAGGGAGGTATATCTTGGGTTCTGGCTGAGCCTGTACCTGAACCAAGCCCCCAAAGCCCACCAACAGCTGCAGTTGCTGCACCAACTCACCGCACAGTCCCCTAATCTTATCAGTAAAGATTTGCAGCATTTGGGCAAAGGTCTGCATTGGGTCCATGACTCAGTAGAAAAAATTTATGGTTGGTGATAATGTGATGTCACGGATGACTGGATACACCGCCTCCAGCAGGGTGAATTTCTATTACACCCATGACCCTGGATACACCGCCTCCAGCAGGCGAATTTCAATCATTACACATGTATCTGGATACACCAACTCCAGCAGGGCGAATTTACTGAGTTAAGGGAAACAGCAGGGAAGCCGATACAATGGAGGGCCCTGCAATAGGGAACGGGGACATGGAGACCTTCTGCACTCCCCTGAGTCAGTGTCTCAACACTCCTGACGGTCCCTAGGCAGGTTCCGCACCTGGCGACGAGCAGGATACCTAAAAACCATAGCTCGCTCTGCACCTATCCCTTTCTAATGAATTTGATGGTGCAGAAACTAATCCCACCACTGCACTAAAACACACATAAGGAAACTTACAAACAGGGAAAAACCACTTAGATTTGCTCTGTTGCTATTGCTCTCAGCAACAGAGTCCAGCACCTGAGTGCAGCTTTCCTCCTGAATAGCTGTTACTTCACCAAAGCTTTGTCAGAGCTGCAAGGAACTCCTCACTGTTGCTCCTTCCACACCAGGACTCTGACTGAGCTGCAAGGAACTCTTCTCTAGCTCCTTCCTCCACCAAGGATGGTTGGAAATGACCAATATCACCAACAGTGAGTTAGACCACCTGACTCCCCTTTACAGGCAAGAGCCAGAGTAATCACACCTGCTAGTGATTCCTGTGTAATAATGCTAGCCACCACTGGGGGCAAAACTAGAACTAAAGACACCACTGTGTAATGACCCTAATGGCCACCGGGGGGCAAAACTAACTTTAAGCAAACAGCTTAAAGGAAAAAAAAGGTTACATGTGCTTTTATCTGTTACAATCTGTCTGTGAACGCCGACCGCCATCTAAAGCTAGTTTCACACTAGCGCTTTTGAGCGCAGCGACGGCCTGCGCACGGCCGCTGCTAAGCCCTGCCCCCTGCCGCGCCTCTGTCGGTAGCTCCGCCTACCGGCGCATGACGCTGCATGCGTCCTGCGTCCCCTATCTTTGTCACTGGGGGCGCAGGCCGTGCGCAGTATGCGTTTGGTGGCGCATGCGCCTTTTTGACGGTGCGCCGAGCGCAACCAAACTGCAGCAGGTTGCGTTTGGCGGAGGTCAGCGCACCGTCACAAGGACGCATGCGCCGCCAAACGCATACTGCGCACGGCCTGCGCCCCCAGTGATAAAGATAGGGGACGCAGGACGCATGCAGCGTCATGCGCCGGTAGGCGGAGCTACCGGCGGAGGCACGGCAGGGGGCGGGGCTTAGCGGCAGCCGTGCGCAGGCCGTCGCTGCGCTCAAAAGCGCTAGTGTGAAACTAGCCTTACTTCTGCCGATCTTACAATAGGGAGAGGTGCTGCTGCTGATTCTGAACAGGGAGAGCATTAGGCAGGGAAGAAGAAAAAAAAATGCTTCTGCTGGTAGTGCTTTTCACTGTACAGTTAGTGTGCGGTGAAAGGGGAGGATTTTTGTTGAGTGCAGCAGTGCTGGTGGTGATTAGGCTGCCTTTTAAGGCTACCTGCTAGCTGCATTGCTGTGTACACACTGCTGTTCAAGCTGCTTTTTTCAAAGCACACCAAATTTTATTATTTTGTCCTGGTGAGTTAATGAGCGTTCATTTTTTCACACACCGTCTAGCAGTGTACGCTCCTCACACACTACCGTGTACCGGCTGGCATCACGGACAAATAGAAGTTATCTGGGTGTGACTCTAGAAGAAAAAGCCGAGGAATTTGTCTGTTTTTCCAGACCTACACCTTAGAGTTGCGTCCGCTTTTCCAACAGTTACGTATATCTGCTGTTTGATTACAGTCAAAACTAGACAGAGACAGCGTGTGCCAGTCCGTATACAAATACACGGAGCTTGACAATTTTACATACACACACCGTACAGCGGTGTACGCTCCTCACACACTACTGTGTACCGCCTTCTAGCATGGACAAATAGAAGCTACCAGTGTGTGACTCTGGAAAATAAAAACAAGGAGTTTTTCCATTTTTCCAGACCTACACCTTAGAGTCGTGTCCATTTTTCAAACAGTTTCGTATATCTGCTGTTTGAAGACGGTCTAAACTAGACAGAGACAGCGTGTGTCAGTCCGTATACAAATACATGGAGCTTGACAATTTTCCTTACACACATCATATAGAGCTGTCCGATTCTCCAACAGTATTGTATATCTGCCATTCGCATTACAGTTACTTTTATACCTAGTCAGTGTGTGTGTGTGACACTCCATAAATACATATACGGAGATTGTTAGTTGCACAAAAATCGTATACAGCTGTACACTTCTGATACAGTTCCGTATTTCTGCTTGTTGGATTACAATCCAATACATACCATGAGAGCGTCTGTGACTAACATAATATATACGTTGATTTAATTTGTTTAATACACCTAACACATCTGGACGCTCCTCATACAGTACCATTTCTCTGCTGGTATTTTTGGTACATTTTCCCAAACATGAGGAAGTATGGTGGAAGAGGCCGCGGACGTGGGCAGGGGGGCGCAGCTGGTACCGATGGTGGTGGTGCATCGGCTGGTTCTGGCAAAAGCTAAGGCAGGAGGTGTTGAGCCTGCGTCATCCTCTGGCCCAAGAAGGCCTGTAAGGTTGCCTTTTCTTGGAGTAGGCAAACCACTTTTAAAGCCGGAGCATCAGGAACAGGTTTTGGCGTACACTGCCAAAACAGCCACCAGCTCTATTGCCTCCTCTTCTGAACGGTCGAAACCTGCAAGCACGGAGTCGTCAGCGCAGGGTTCTGGTCATAAAAAAATCCCTTTCCTTGTGTCCTTCACCCCCACCAAAAGTTAAGGATGCGGCAACCCACGCTTCAGATTACTCTATGGAGCTCATTTCACATACCATGCCTGGGTTATCCAGTCAAATCCTGAATTCTCCAGTCCAAAATGAATCTTGCATGGAGTGCACTGATGCACAGCCACTGCTAGATGATTCTGCTGGTACATTGACCCACAGTACTACATTGCCCTCGCAGTCTATTGAGCCAGAATCTGACCCTGATGAAACCCGGGTGCCCCTTCCCACATGCTATACCACCTTACATGGTGACACAGAGGAAGGTAAAGGGGAAGGTGCAGATGACTTTGAAGAGGAGGTGATGGATGACCCAGTTCTGGACCCGGATTGGCATCCATTGGGGGAGGAGGGTGGCGCTGGCAATAGTTCAGATAAGGAGAAGGATCCGCAGCAGGCATTGACATTGCAGCAGCGGTTATCTAGAAGGCCCGTAGCTGTCCTAAAACGTGGACCAAAAACTAAAAGAGTTGCAGGACAGCTTGGCCAGACAGTGAACTTAGCACAGCGTGCAAGGCCAGAAAATGTTTACCATAGTAGGAAGAGTGCAGTGTGGCACTCCTTTGTCCAAAATCCTACTGATGAGGCAAAGGTTACCTGTAAGAAGTGTGGAAGGACCTTTAGCCGAGGTAAACAACTCAGAAATTTGAATACCAGTTGCATCCTTAGACATTTAATCAACATGCACTTGCAAGCGTTGACGGACTACAAAACCTCAGGTAGCACATGTGCACCTGCTCCGACTGAAGGTAGCCAACAACACTCCATTGCTACCCCCACTGTAAGACCACCGCCACCATTAAGCACACCACCAGCACTAAATGTGGAGGTGTCGTCGCAAGGCAAAAGCACTCAGGGAATCACAATGGTTTTGCAACACAACACTGAATCTAGCCCATCACCACCAATACCATCACCAACCCCCTCTCACTCCATCCGGTCCACCGCTACTTCCCCCATATGCAGCACTCCAGTCCAGCTCACCCTACCAGACACTCTGAGTAGGACAAGAAAGTACTCATCCTCTCATCCACGGACACTGTGTTTGAACGCCTGCATTGCCAAACTAATCTCATTAGAGATGATGCCCTACCGTTTGGTTGAAAGCGAGGCTTTCTGCGACCTCATAGCCTACGCTGTCCCACGCTATGACCTTCCCAGTCATTACATTTCTCAAAAAGCCATCCCTGTCCTCCACTGGCATGTGAAAGTCCGCATTGTCCATGCACTAAAACAGTCAGAGAGTGGAAAGGTGCACCTCACAATGGATGCATGGACCAGTAGGCATGGCCAGGGCCGTTACGTGTCCATCACTGCTCACTGGGTTAATGTGGTGGTTGCAGGCTCCACTGGGGACAGCGGTGGTGGAACAGTGCTGCCTAGCCCACGGTAAAGGGAACAGTTGGCTGTAGGCTTTCGCTCCTCCTCCTCGTCTATCAGCGAAAGCTCGTCTACAGAGTGCAGTCGCACGAGCACTACATCCGCAGCTGGCAGTGTTGCACACGAGGCGTCCCACTATCGAACAGCTAGTGGTAAGCATCAGCAGGCTGTGTTAAAGATGATGTCTTTGGGCAACAACAGACACACCACGGAGGTACTGGCTGACTACTTGCAGCGACAATTTGAGTCATGGCTGGTCAGTCTACATCTTGAGGCAGGCAAGGTAGTTAGTGATACCGGCTGGAATTTTGTGGCAGCCATAGTCCGTGCAAAACTCACACACATACCTTGCCTGGCTCACACTTTGAACCTGGTGGTGCAGTACTTCCTCAGTAATTATCCGGAGTTAACATCCCTGCTCCATAAGTTGCGAAGACTGTGCTCGCACATCCGTCATTCGGCCGTACACTCCAGTCGTATGCAGAAGCTGCAGCGATTGCTCCACCTTCCCAAGCACCACCTAATCATAGACGTTGCAACAAGGTGGAACTCCACCCTGCACATGGTTGAGAGGCTGTGCGAACAGAGGCAGGCTGTAATGCATTTGTGGGAGGATACACTGGCAGGCAGTTTGAGGGAAGACATGGAATTGTTGGGTGTGCAGTGGTCAAAGCTGAAAGACCTCTGTAAAGTCCTTCAGTGTTTTGAGGAATGCACACGGCTGGTAAGCGCAGACGACGCCGTCATAAGCATTAGCATTGCACTTATGCGTCTGCTCATGCAAAGTTTGACGCACATTAAGGATCAGGCATCTGCAGCAGAGGAGGAGGAGGGGGGAAGCCTTGATGACAGTCAGCCATTGTCTGGTCAGGGACCTGTCCTCGATGAGGTGGAGGAAGAAGAGGAAGAGGAGGAGGAGGATTATTTTGGGCAGGAGGATGTTTCCCAGGGGGCAAGAGAAAATGTTGGCATTCCAAGGTCAGGGACAGTGTTTGTGCGTGACTGTAGGGATGTGGATTTGCCAGAAACTGCTCTTCCACCCACCATGGTCAGTGCATCATTGACACCTGGAACATTGGCCCACATGTGCTATTATGCCTTGCAGATCCTAAAAAGGGACCCCCGCATTGCCAAAATGATGAGGGATGATGACTACTGTCTGGCCAGCATCCTCGATCCACGCTACAAAGGCAAGTTACACAACATCATGCCACAGGAGAACCTAGAGATAATATTGGCAAACAAACAAGCAACTCTGGTAAACCGTTTGTTTGAGGATTTCCCAGCACACAGCAGCGGTGCTGATTCTCCAACGAGCCGTAGTGGGCACAATGGAAGAGGTGTTCATGGTGCAAACAGCAGAAGTGGCATTGGAGACAGGTGTTTAATGACCATGTTGTGAAATGATTTCTCAAGTACCGCTCACACGACTGCTAATACTGCATCGATTGAAAGTGACAGGAGACAGCAGTTGTCAATTATGGTTACAAACTACTTTTCCTCCCATATCGATGTTCTCCCTCACAGGTCATTCTCCTTTGACTATCGGGCCTCTAAACTGGACGCCTAGCCTGAATTGGCACAATATGCCTTACAGGAGCTCGTTTGTCCTGCTGCTAGTGTGGTATCTGAAAGAGTCTTCAGTGCTGCTGGATCAATCCTGACATAAAAAAGGACCAGTCTGTCGACCCAAAATTTTGATGATCTAACCTTCATTAAAATGAACCATGTATGGGTTTCAAAGGATTTTGTCCCACCTTCCCCTGATGACACATAGGTTACCAGAAAGGTGCCTCGGTTTTTTCCTCCTCTTCCTCGGACTTGCCCAATTACGCCCTTTGCAGCAGCTGAATGTCCAGCCAACATATATACATATGCCAATTTTTAAACCTCCCTAACTGGGCTGCCCACCCCTCCCCCAACAGCTGGGGTCAAGAGCTGTTGCTCTGAACATGTGCATGGGCCCACTGATGGCCGACGGCAATGGCACAGGGCCCCTCATAGTACAATGCAGTGTCTCAGATGGTGGGAGGGACCACTCGCCGTCAGACACACCAACGTACTATGAGGGGCCCTGTGCCTGTACCGTCGTCCATGACTGTGCCCCCCCTGCTTGGTCATGGCCACAGCACTTGCAAGTTGCAATACTTACCTCTCCCTTCTCCATCGCTGTGTAGTCTGTGCAGTTAAATCCTTCATAGGGACGGCCACTAGAAATTTGGTGTATTGATCAATGATGGTTAAGATGTAGCTATGGCCTGTCCTGCTGGCCTCTACCTTCAGATGATTAATGGCTACCATTTGAAATGGACGTCAACTTACAAGTGGATGCAGTGGTGGTTTATGATCACCTTTCACAGTTGTGATAGTCACAGACGTGTGACATTTCTGCCACCATTTTTCAATGTCTCCTCTCATGCTAATCCAATAGAATCGCCTACGGCCTGTGGCTTCTGTCTTTTGCACTCCAAAATGACCAGACACATCATGATAGGCAGTGAGGACCATGGGTACATCTCTCCCTGTGATCACAATTTGATGGAGACGAGTAACGGTGATGTGATCCACACTACTGCGATAAAGCAATCCTTTCTTCACAAAGAACCTTTTTCGCTTTCTCCACAGACACAGTAATTGAGGGTCTGCATCGCCTCTGCAACATCTACCAGGAGGATTTTTTCCCGCGATGATTAATTCCAAAATTTCTGCTAACACTCGACTTTGCGTCTATACTTGTATCCATGTAGTTTCCAGTAGCAGATATTCTTGACTGGCTTACTGAGATTGAAATATATACGAAGATTTAAAAGTACCACAACACTGTATACTGGTGTATGCTATGAATACCTTTCCCTTTTTCTACTTTTGTAATTCTGGTGTAATACATAGTGAGCCTGTGAGTGTCTGTGTCTGACTCCGGAAGTATAGACGGAAATTTAACCCTAGACTGGACACACCTTGTATGTGCTGATACAGTACCTTGTTTCAAAAATTTCTATTAAGGTATCATCTGTAGAATATCCAACTGTGGGGGGGACCCTCTTCTTGCTGCAGACAAACATGATACTGAGACAGAGTTTGTATTGAACAGGTCCGTTTTTAGTGCCTATTAGTGTTGAGCGATACCATCCGATATTGAGAAATATCGGATCGGATTGGATCGGCCCGATACCCAAAAAAGTATCGGTATCGCCGATTCCGATACCGGAAGTCCCATTCAAGTCAACGGGACAGAAATATCGGAATTAAAAAAACCCTTTCTTTACTTGCACGTCCAGTTCGGGAGGGGGGGGGAGTGTGGACGGTGCGTGGGCGGACACTGTGCGGGTCTGTGTGGGCCTGCCGGGGGTCTGTACGGGCCTGCCGGGGGCTTCTGCCGGGGGCTTCTGCCGGGGGCTTCTGCCGGCTGCCGGGGGTCTGTACGGGCCTGCCAGTGGATTGTGTCGGCTGCCGGGGGTCTGTACGGGCCTGCCAGGGGCTTGTGCCGGCTGCTGGGGGTCTGCACGGGCCTGCCGGGGGCTTGTGCCGGCAGCCGGGGGTCTGTACGGGCCTGCCGGGGGCTGGTGCCGGCTGCCGGGGGTCTGTACGGGCCTGCTGGGGGCTTGTGCCGGCTGCCAGGGGTCTGTGCGGGCCTGCTGGGGGTCTTGTGTGTGTGCAGGCATCGTCCGATGGGACTACAAGTCCTATCGGGCGATGCCTGCTACAATGACAGTGATTGACACATTAGCCAATGATGAGACAGTAGTAGTCCCATCATCCAGCTAATGTGTTGAATGTAAAAAAAAAAAACATACATACTACATACATACATACAACATTCATACAACATACATACATACATACTACATATATACTACATTCATACAACATACATACATACTACATACATACTACATATATATACTACATTCATAAAACATACATACTACATATATACTACATTCATACAGCATACATACATACTACATATATACAAAATTCATACAACATACATACTACATACTTCATATATACTACATTCATACAACATACATACATACTACATATAAACTACATTCATACAACATTCATACATACTACATACATACTACATTCATACAATATACATACTACATATATACTACATTCATACAGCATACATACATACATACTACATTCATACAACATACACACTGCATATATACTACATTCATACAGCATACATAAATATATACATACTACATACATACTACATATATACAAAATTCATACTACATACATACTACATACATACTTCATATATACTACATTCATACAACATACATACATACTACATATATACTACATTCATACAACATACATACATACTACATACATACTACATACAGTGGGGCAAAAAAGTATTTAGTCAGTCAGCAATAGTGCAAGTTCCACCACTTAAAAAGATGAGAGGCGTCTGTAATTTACATCATAGGTAGACCTCAACTATGGGAGACAAACTGAGAAAAAAAAATCCAGAAAATCACATTGTCTGTTTTTTTTTCCTTTTATTTGCATATTATTGTGGAAAATAAGTATTTGGTCAGAAACAAAATTTCATCTCAATACTTTGTGATTAGAGTTGAGCGAAACGGGTCGAAAAAATTCAAAAGTCGCCGACTTTTGGCAAAGTCGGGTTTCATGAAACGAAACCCGACCCTAGGATGAGGTCGGCCACGAGGTCAGCGACTTACGCGCCAAAGTCGCGTTTCAAAAGTTTGTTTTGCGCTCTTTTTCAGCCAATCAGGATCCACGGACACTGTGGGCAACGTGATGACATAGGCACGGGTCACCACCATCTTTCAGAAGGGCATGCAAGTGATTGGCTTGCTTTGGTGGGCATCACAGGGGGTATAAAAGGGCGTGCACGCCGACCGCCATCTTACTTCTGCCGATCTTAGCATAGGGAGAGGTTGCTGCTGATTCTTTAGGGAGAGCGTTAGGCAGGGAAGAAGACAAAAAAACTGCTTCTGCTGCTAGCGATTTGGCCTGCACAACACACCAGTCACTGTGTGTGCAGTGCAAGGGGAGGCTATATAGTGGTGTATCAGTGGTGTTGGTTGTTGGGCTGCCTTCTAAGGCTTCCTGACAGGCTGGCATTGCTGTTTACCCACTGCTCCGCAAACTGCTTTTTTAAAAGCAATCCAATCTCCCTTATCCTCTAGTCACTTTGGTCACAGCTGTGCCATCGAGCCTGTCACATAGCGCTCAGATATTCATTGGGCCTCAAACTGCTTTTTTAAAAGCAATCCCAATTTTTTTTTTTGTCCTGCTGAGAAGAAAAAAAAACTGCTTCTGCTGCTGATAGCAATTTGGCCTGCACAACACACCAGTCACTGTGTGTGCAGTGCAAGGGGAGGCTATATAGTGGTGTATCAGTGGTGTTGGTTGTTGGGCTGCCTTCTAAGGCTTCCTGACAGGCTGGCATTGCTGTTTACCCACTGCTCCGCAAACTGCTTTTTTAAAAGCAATCCAATCTCACTTATCCTCTAGTCACTTTGGTCACAGCTGTGCCATCGAGCCTGTCACATAGCGCTCAGATATTCATTGGGCCTCACACAATCCAAAAGTGTCCAGTGTCCAAAAGTGTGTGCAGAGATTCAAACTCTCACTTATCCTCTAGTCACTTAGGTCACAGCTGTGCCATCGAGCCTGTCACATAGCGCTCAGATATTCATTGGGCCTCACACAATCCAAAAGTGTCCAGTGTCCAAAAGTGTGTGCAGAGATTCAAACTCTCACTTATCCTCTAGTCACTTAGGTCACAGCTGTGCCATCGAGCCTGTCACATAGCGCTCAGATATTCATTGGGCCTCACACAATCCAAAAGTGTCCAGTGTCCAAAAGTGTGTGCAGAGATTCAAACTCTCACTTATCCTCTAGTCACTTAGGTCACAGCTGTGCCATCGAGCCTGTCACATAGCGCTCAGATATCAGTGGGCCTCACACAATCCAAAAGTGTCCAGTGTCCAAAAGTGTGTGCAGAGATTCAAACTCTCACTTATCATCTATTCACTTAGGTCACAGCTGTGCCATTGAGCCTGTCACATAGCGCTCAGATATTCATTGGGCCTCACACAATCCAAAAGTGTCCAGTGTCCAAAAGTGTGTGCAGAGATTCAAACTCTCACTTATCCTCTAGTCACTTAGGTCACAGCTGTGCCATCGAGCCTGTCACATAGCGCTCAGATATTCATTGGGCCTCACACAATCCAAAAGTGTCCAGTGTCCAAAAGTGTGTGCAGAGATTCAAACTCTCACTTATCATCTATTCACTTAGGTCACAGCTGTGCCATCGAGCCTGTCACATAGCGCTCAGATATTCATTGGGCCTCACACAATCCAAAAGTGTCCAGTGTCCAAAAGTGTGTGCAGAGATTCAAACTCTCACTTATCCTCTAGTCACTTAGGTCACAGCTGTGCCATCGAGCCTGTCACATAGCGCTCAGATATCAGTGTGCCTCACACAATCCAAAAGTGTCCAGTGTCCAAAAGTGTGTGCAGAAATTCAAAATCTCCCCTGTCCTATAGACACCTTGTACCTTGTTTTACATACTATATAGTTTGTTGGATTTTGTCTACATTTCTACCAAAAATGAGGCTGGTGGAAGAGGCCGTGGAATTGGGCGGGGGTTGGCAGCTGGTAATGATGGTGTTGGTGGTGGATCTGATGGTAGTGGCAAGAGCAAAATAGGACCGAATGCAGGAGGTGTTGAGCCTGCGTCATCGTCTGGCTACATAAGGCCTCGAACGCTTAGTTTTCTAGGAGTTGGCAAACCGCTTTTAAAGCCAGAGCATCAGGAAAAAGTTTTGTCTTACATTGCTGACTCAGCCTCCAGCTCTATCGCCTCCTCTTCTGAAGTTGTAAAAAGTAAAAGCACTGAGTCGTCATTGGAGGCTCATGTTCATGAACCACACCTTTCCTTGTGTCCTTCACCCCAACCAAGATTGAAGGATGACGCAGGCCATACTACTGATTACTCCATGGAGCTGTTTTCGCATACCATGCCTGGATTATCAAGTGAAATGGTGAATTACCCAGGCCAAGATGAATCTTACATGGAGTGCACTGATGCACAGCCGCTGATGGATGATTCTGCTGGTACATTCACTCAGAGCACTACATTGTCCTCGCAGTGTACAGAGCCAGATTCTGACCCTGATGAGACTCAGGTGCCCCTTCCCGCACACTATACCACCATACACGGTGACACAGAGGAAGGTGCACATGACATAGAAGAGGAGGTGATGGATGACCCAGTTGTTGACCCAGATTGGCATCCATTGGGGGAAGAGGGTGCTGCTTCCAATAGCTCAGATGAGGAGCATCCACAGCAGACATCGACATCGCAACAGCTGTTATCTGGCAGGCCCGGAGCACTCCAAAGACAGGTTCCAAACATCAAAAGAGTTGCTGGACAGCTTGTCCAGAGGGTCAAAAGATCACAGCGTGCTAGGCCGCAAAATGTCTGCCAAAGTAGGAAGAGTGCAGTGTGGCACTTTTTTGAACAAAATCCTCATGATCAGGCCAAGGTTATCTGTAAGAAGTGCGCAAAGACCTTTAGCCGAGGGAAAAATCTGAAAAATTTGAATACCAGTTGCATGCTTAGACATTTAACCAGCATGCACTTGCAAGAGTGGACACAACACCAAACCTCAAGTGCCACATGTGCAACTGATCACAACGAAGGTAGTCATCAACGTTACATTGTTTCCCCCACTGTAAGCCCACCGGTTAGCACAGCAGCAAATATTGAGGTGTCGTTGCAAGGCCACAGCAGTCGGGGAATCCCACTGTTATATCAACGAAAGACTGATTCTAGGCCATCAGAAAGAACACCAACTCCATCACCATCATCAACCCTCTCTCAGTCCGCCCTGTCCACCGCTACTTCCACCATATGCAGCTCTCAAGTCCAGCTCACCCTCCCAGACACTATGAGTAGGTCAAGAAAGTACTCAGTCTCTCATCCGCGTACACTGGGTTTGAACGCCCACATTGCCAAACTAATCTCGTTTGAGATGATGCCCTTTCGGTTGGTGGAAAGCACAGCTTTCCGCGAACTCATGGCCTATGCAGTACCACGCTATGACCTACCCAGTCGCCACTTCTTCTCTCGCAAAGCCATCCCAGCCCTCCACCATCATGTGAAAGACCGCATTGTCCATGCACTCAAGCAGTCAGTGAGCGGAAAGGTGCACCTCACAACTGATGCATGGTCCAGTCGGCATGGCCAGGGCCGTTACGTGTCCATCACTGCGCACTGGGTTAATGTGGTGGATGCAGGGTCCACAGGGGACAGCGGTGGTGGGACAGTGCTGCCTAGCCCACGGTATAGGAAACAGTTGGCTGTAGGCGTTCCACCCTCCTCCTCCTCCTCCTCCTCATCCTCCAGAAGCGAAAGCTCGTCCACAGAGCGCAGTCGTACGAGCACTCCATCTGCAGCTGCCACTGTTGCACACGATGTGTCCCCCTATCGAGCAGCTAGTGGAAAGCGTCAGCAGGCTGTGTTGCAGATGATGTGTTTGGGCGACAGACATACCGCCGAGGTGCTGGCCGAGTACTTGAAGCGACAAACTGAGTCATGGCTGGGCAGTGTACATCTTGAGGCAGGCAAGGTAGTTAGTGATAACGGCCGTAATTTTGTGGCAGCCATAGCCCTTTCAAAACTCAGCCACATACCTTGCTTGGCTCACACCTTGAACCTGGTGGTGCAGTGCTTCCTCAAAAATTATCCGGAGTTAACAGCCCTGCTCCAGAAGGTGCGAAGACTGTGCGCGCACATCCGCCGGTCGCCTGTACACTCCGTTCGTATGCAGAAGCTGCAGCGATTGCTCCACCTTCCCAACCACCGCCTCATTATCGACATTGCAACAAGGTGGAACTCTACCCTGCACATGGTGGAGCGGCTGTGCGAGCAGAGGCAGGCCATAATGCATTTGTGGGAGGATACACGGCCAGGCACTTTGAGAGCAGACATGGAGTTGACAGGTGTGCAGTGGTCGAAGCTGAAAGACCTCTGTAAAGTCCTTCAGTGTTTTGAGGAATGCACACGGCTGGTAAGTGCAGACGACGCCATCCTAAGCATGAGCATCCCACTTATGCGTCTGCTCATGCAAACTTTGACGCACCTTAAGGAGCAGGCGTCTGCAGCCAATGTTGATGAGGAGGAAGAGGAGGAGGGAATCCTTGATGACATTCAGCCATTGTCTGCTCAGGGACCTCTCCTGGACGAGGTGGAGGAAGAAGAAGAGGAGGAGGATGATGATGGGGATGATTACTTAGGGGAGGAGGATGCATCTCGTGGGGCAAGTGAAAATGTTGGCGTGGCAAGGTCTGGTACAGGGTTTGTGCGTGACTGGAGGGATGTGGATTTGCAAGAAAGTGCTCCTCCAACCAGCACTCGCAGTGCATCATTGACACCGGGAACATTGGCCCACATGTCACATTATGCCTTGCGGATCCTAAAAAGGGACCCCCGCATTGCCAAAATGATGAACGATGACGACTAGAGTTGAGCGATACCGTCTGATACTTCAAAGTATCGGATCGGAATGGATCGGCCGATCTTTAAAAAAAGTATCGGTATCGCCGATTCCGATACCGGAAGTCCCATTCAAGTCTATGGGACTTCCGGTATCGGAATAAGAAAAACCCTGTTTTTGCCTTGTACAGCCTCTCTGGGGTCTGTACGGGCCTTTTGGGGGGCTGTGCCGGCCTGCCAGGGGGTCTGTGCAGGCTCCGGTGGTCTGTGCCGGCCTGCCGGGGGGCTGTGCCGGCCTGCCGGTGGTCTGTGCAGGCTCCGGTGGGCTGTGCCGACCTGCCGGGGGGCTGTGCCGGCCTGCCGGTGGTCTGTGCAGGCTCCGGGGGGCTGTGCCGGCCTGCCGGGGGGCTGTGCCGGCCTGCCGGTGGTCTGTGCAGGCTCCGGGGGGCTGTGCCGGCCTGCCGGGGGGCTGTGCCGGCCTGCCGGGGGGCTGTGCCGGCCTGCCGGTGGTCTGTGCAGGCATCGTCCGATGGGACTACAAGTCCCATTGGGCGATGCCTGCTACCATGACAGTGATTGACACATTAGCCAATGATGGGACAGTAGTAGTCCCATCATCCGGCTAATGTGTTAAATGTTAAAAAAAAAAAAAAAAAAATACTACATACATACTACATGCATGCTACATACATACTACATGCTACATACATACTACATGCTACATACATACTACATGCATGCTACATACATACTACATGCATGCTACATACATACTACATGCTACATACATACTACATGCTACATACATACCACATATATACTACATACATACAATACATTCATACAATACATACATAGACATACAGTACATATAACATAGAGTAACATACTTACCAATACTTGTCACATTGTTCCCCGAAGCCATTGTCTTTTCCGGAATAAATATTAACATGACAAACCACAAAAATACTCACCCACGATCCGAAGCAGTCCACGAGTGTGTCCCACGACGATCTTGGGTAGAGAACTGCAGCATCAGATGATGCTGCCGTTCTCTACGGGCTGCAGGAATCCAATGACGGAAGGTAGGTATCCTTCCGCACTGTATTCCTCCGCCACTTAAAAAAAAAAAAGTCCCTAGTCTCACTTTATGCCATTGCTGCGTGGGAAATTCCCACACAGCAATGGCATAAAGTGAGACTAGGGACTTTTTTTTTTTAAGTGGCGGAGGAATACAGTGCGGAAGGATACCTACCTTCCGTCATTGGATTCCTGCAGCCCGTAGAGAACGGCAGCATCATCTGATGCTGCAGTTCCCTACCCAAGATCGTCGTGGGACACACTCGTGGACTGCTTCGGATCGTGGGTGAGTATTTTTGTGGTTTGTTATGTTAATATTTATTCCGGAAAAGACAATGGCTTCGGGGAACAATGTGACAAGTATTGGTAAGTATGTTACTCTATGTTATATGTACTGTATGTCTATGTATGTATTGTATGAATGTATTGTATGTATGTAGTATATATGTGGTATGTATGTAGCATGTAGTATGTATGTAGTATGTATGTAGCATGCATGTAGCATGCAGTATGTATGTAGCATGCATGTAGCATGCAGTATGTATGTAGCATGCATGTAGTATATATGTAGTATGTATGTAGCATGCATGTAGTATATATGTAGTATGTATGTAGCATGTAGCATGTATGTAGTATGTATGTAGTATGTATGTGGTATGTATGTAGCATGTACTATGTATGTAGCATGCATGTAGTATGTATGTAGCATGCATGTAGTATGTATGTAGCATGCATGTAGTATGTATGTAGTATGTATGTATTATGTATGTAGCATGCATGTAGTATGTATGTAGTATGTATGTAGTATGTATGTAGCATGTAGCATGTATGTAGTATGTATGTGGTATGTATGTAGCATGTAGTATGTATGTAGCATGCATGTAGTATATATGTATGTATGTAGTATGTATGTAGTATGTATGTGGTATGTATGTAGCATGTAGTATGTATGTAGCATGCATGTAGCATGCATGTAGTATGTATGTAGCATGCATGTAATATATATGTAGTATGTATGTAGCATGTAGTATGTATGTAGTATGTATGTAGTATGTATGTGGTATGTATGTAGCATGTAGTATGTATGTAGCATGCATGTAGCATGCATGTAGTATGTATGTAGCATGCATGTAGCATGCATGTAGTATGTATGTAGCATGCATGTAGTATGTATGTATGTAGTATGTATGTAGCATGCATGTAGTATGTATGTAGTATGTATGTAGCATGCAGTATGTATGTAGCATGTATGTAGTATGTATGTAGTATATATGTAGTATGTATGTAGCATGTAGTATGTATGTAGCATGCATGTAGTATATATGTAGTATGTATGTAGCATGTAGTATGTATGTAGCATGCATGTAGTATATATGTAGTATGTATGTAGCATGTAGTATGTATGTAGCATGCATGTAGTATATATGTAGCATGCATGTAGTATATATGTAGTATGTATGTAGCATGTAGTATGTATGTAGCATGTAGTATATATGTAGTATGTATGTAGCATGCATGTAGTATGTATGTAGTATGTATGTAGTATTTTTTTTTTTTTTAACATTTAACACATTAGCCAGATGATGGGACTACTACTGTCCCATCATTGGCTAATGTGTCAATCACTGTCATGGTAGCAGGCATCGCCAGATGGGACTTGTAGTCCCATCGGACGATGCTTGCACAGACCCCCGGACATCAGCACAGCCCCCCGGCAGGCCGGTACAGACCCCCACAGGGTGCACAGACCACCGGCAGGCCGGCACAGCCCCCCGGCAGGCCGGTACCGACCCCGGGCAGTCCACACAGCCCCTGGCAGGCCGGCAGAGACCCCCGGAAGGCCCGAAATGACGGCGCATCATGATGCGCACACACCGCGCATCATGATGACGTCAGGCCGTCAATCAACTTTGAACTTCCGATTCCGATGCCGAATTCCGATATTGAAAAAATATCGGAAGTCGGTATCGGAATTCCGATACAGCAAGTATCGGCCGATACCCGATACTTGCGGTATCGGAATGCTCAACACTAATGACGACTACTGGTTGGCCAGCATCCTGGATCCACGCTATAAAGGCAAATTACAAAACATCATGCCACAGGAGAACCTTGACCTAATATTGGCTAATAAACAAGCAACTCTGGTAAATCGGTTGCTTGAGGCATTCCCAGCACACAGCAGCGGTGATGGTTCTCACACGAGCCGTACGGGCCGGGGGCAGCTTGGCAGAGGTGTTCGTGGTGCACACAGCAGAAGTGGCGTTGGAGACAGGGGTTTCATGACAATGTTGTGGACTGATTTTTCAAATACCGCTCACACAACTGGTAATACTGCATCGATGGAAAGTGACAGGAGACAGCAGTTGTCAACCATGGTTACAAACTACTTTTCCTCCCATATTGATGTTCTCCCACACAGGTCATTCCCCTTTGACTATTGGGCCGCTAAACTGGACACCTGGCCTGAATTGGCACAATATGCCTTACAGGAGCTCGCTTGCCCAGCTGCAAGTGTGCTATCGGAAAGAGTCTTCAGTGCAGCTGGATCAATCCTGACAGAAAAAAGGACCCGTCTGTCAACCCAAAATGTGGATGATCTAACCTTCATTAAAATGAACCATGCATGGGTTTCCAAGGATTTTGTCCCACCTTCCCCTGATGACACATAGGGTGACAGAAAAATGGCTTGCTTTGGTCCACCTCTTCCTGGGACTTGACCTATTTCGCCTTTTGCATCAGCTGAATGTCCAACATCAACATATGCCACTTTCTAAAACTCCCTAACTGTGCTGCCTCCCCCCCATGGCCGGGGTCACCACCTAGCGCACGACACCGTGCGAGTGCTGTTGCCCTGGACAGGTGGGTAGGCCGACTCTTGGGCGCGGGCACTGGCACAGGGTCCCTCATAGTGCAATCAAGTGTCTCTGACGGTGGTGGTGCACACCCGCCGTCAGACACACCGCTGTACTATGAGGGGCCCAGTGCCGGTACCGACGCCCACGAGTGGGCCCCCCTTGCTTGGGCAGGGCCCCAGCATTTGCAATCTTTACTTCTCCCTGCTCCTCCGCTGTGTAATCTGGGCCGTCAAATCCATACTGTGCCTGACACCGTCTGAGCCTGCCTCCTGAGACATATATTTTGAATGTGTACGCTATCCATACATGTTATCCGGGGATACGGTACCCTTTCTAACCTTTGTGCAATCACGTGCAATCCATACTGGGCCTGACACCGTCTGAGCCTGCCTCCTGAGACATATATTTTGAATGTGTACGCTATCCATACATGTTATCCGGGGATACGGTACCCTTTCTAACCTTTGTGCAATCACGTGCAATCCATACTGGGCCTAACACCGTCTGAGCCTGCCTCCTGAGACATATATTTTGAATGTGTACGCTATCCATACATGTTATCCGGGGATACGGTACCCTTTCTAACCTTTGTGCAATCACGTGCAATCCATACTGGGCCTAACACCGTCTGAGCCTGCCTCCTGAGACATATATTTTGAATGTGTACGCTATCCATACATGTTATCCGGGGATACGGTACCCTTTCTAACCTTTGTGCAGTCACGTGCAATCCATACTGGGCCTGACACCGTCTGAGCCTGCCTCCTGAGACATATATTTTGAATGTGTACGCTATCCATACATGTTATCCGGGGATACGGTACCCTTTCTAACCTTTGTGAAATCACGTGCAATCCATACTGGGCCTAACACCGTCTGAGCCTGCCTCCTGAGACATATATTTTGAATGTGTACGCTATCCATACATGTTATCCGGTGATACGGTACCCTTTCTAACCTTTGTGCAATCACGTGCAATCCATACTGGGCCTGACACCATCTGAGCCTGCCTCCTGAGACATATATTTTGAATGTGTACGCTATCCATACATGTTATCCGGGGATACGGTACCCTTTCTAACCTTTGTGCAATCACGTGCAATCCATACTGGGCCTAACACCGTCTGAGCCTGCCTTCTGAGACATATATTTTGAATGTGTACACTATCCATACATGTTATCCGGGGATACGGTACCCTTTCTAACCTTTGTGCAATCACGTGCAATCCATACTGGGCCTGACACCGTCTGAGCCTGCCTCCTGAGACATATATTTTGAATGTGTACGCTATCCATACATGTTATCTGGGGATACGGTACCCTTTCTAACCTTTGTGCAATCACGTGTAATCCATACTGGGCGTGAGAACGGCTGGCAAGCTACAGCACCTGTGGTTTGCACACGTAAGTTTTTCATTTTTTCAGGAATGACGGTTAGGCCTAATTCCGGAACTGCAGTTGACCTGCACTTACTGGGAAATCATTGTTCGCGGGTAATAATTGTAATCACTCAGTGATCCCCATCAGCGGGTTATCTGCACCTGTAAGCGACAAACGCTGGCCTTTTCAGTGTAGCGCACATGCAGCCACGGACATGTAAGGGCATGACACACCAGTTATTGGCCAATCTCATGTTCCAGAGCCTCACGTGTCCCTCTAGTAAGCCGGACTCGGACCGCGGGGCATGACGGAGTCTCGTTCGTTAACGGAATTAAGCTTGCAATGTGTGCATCTGTTCTGTAGCTGGCATGGTTGAGGTTTCCCAGGTGGAGTCGAATTTAACCGTAGGCTCCACTCCTGGTGGTGCCCTTCTGGACATTCCTTTAAGGTTCAGCTTTGCAACCATACTGCCCACGTAAAACAAACACTTTGCCTTCATGAACGCTGTTTGGAGGGTCATGACTCGTGGGAATAACGCCGCCCAATCAGTTAACCTGCTAGAGAGATCCTTCGTTGCTCCCAAGCATGACATCACACTCCCTAGGAGGAAGGTAATGCCACTGTGGCGACCGTACTCCTGGGGGCGACACAAGTGCACTGATGCCCAGCGACTGCTCGATGAATCTGCTGGTACATTGACCCAGACCACTACATTCCCCTCTCACGCTACACGGCCTGAATCTGACCCTGATGAAACTCAGGTTACCCTTCCCATATACAGTTCCATCTTACACGGTGACAAAGAGGAAGCTGCAGATGAAAGTGCAGGTTCGGCCCACCTGCCATCAGACACACCACCGTACTATCAGGGGCCCTGTGCCAGTGCCGTCGCCAACGAGTGGGCGCCCCCTGCTTGCTCAGGATCACAGCACTTGCAAGGTTGAAATACTGTGCAGTGAGATGGAAATGGGGACGACGAGGAGTCCAGATTAGTCCAGGGATTCCCTAGCGAGGAGACTTATTTGATTGTTTTCAATGTTGGGACAGCAATTTTTGGGGAGCACTATACTCTGGAGAATGATAGATGGGGCCCACCATACACTGGAACATTCCAAAGGTGGACATCAGACACTGGAGCAGCATTTACAGGGCCCATTATACACTAGAGCATTAGAAATGGGGCCCATTATGTTTGGAGCATTATTTGGGCCCATAAGACAGTGGAGCTTCATCCATGGGGACCAACATATACTGTAGCATTATGTGGAGCTCATCATATACTGTTTCAAACATTATATGGGACCAATGATTCTGTATGGAGAAATAGATGGGCCTCGTCATGAGATGTAAAAAGTGAAGTATTTTTCATTGTACTATACCGCTATTTCTCTGCCGTATCGGAGCATGATCATTGATGAGTTGTGGTATGTGTTAAAGGGGCGCTCTTTCGCCCAGGGCACATGAAAACCTGCAGCCAGCACTCCCCCCCCACAACTTTAGCCAAATAACCCCCATTTTTCAGTGCGTAACTTGTATTATGAAGTTAATTAAGGTTGACAAGCTTAAGTAAGAAGAATTGATGCTTTTGGCATTCAAATGGGCACTGTAGGTGTGTTTCCTGTCCTCCTCTCACTGCCGACTTTTATTCCCCATTGACTTACATTGGGTTTCGTGTTTCGGGACGACCCCGACTTTTCCCTATAATCGGACGATCTTGCTCGACCCGACTTTTGGAAAAGTCGGGTTTCACGAAACGAAACGCGACCCTAAAAAACCAAAAGTCATTCAACTCTATTTGTGATATATCCTTTGTTGGCAATGACAGAGGTCAAACGTTTTCTGTAAGTCTTCACAAGGTTGCCACACACTGTTGTTGGTATGTTGGCCCATTCCTCCATGCAGATCTCCTCTAGAGCAGTGATGTTTTTGGCTTTTCGCTTGGCAACACGGACTTTCAACTCCCTCCAAAGGTTTTCTATAGGGTTGAGATCTGGAGACTGGCTAGGCCACTCCAGGACCTTGAAATGCTTCTTACGAAGCCACTCCTTCGTTGCCCAGGCAGTGTGCTTTGGATCATTGTCATGTTGAAAGACCCAGCCACGTATCATCATCAATGCCCTTGCTGATGGAAGGAGGTTTGCACTCAAAATCTCACGATACATGGCCCCATTCATTCTTTCATGTACCCGGATCAGTCGTCCTGGCCCCTTTGCAGAGAAACAGCCCCAAAGCATGATGTTTCCACCACCATGCTTTACAGTAGGTATGGTGTTTGATGGATGCAACTCAGTATTCTTTTTCCTCCAAACACGACAAGTTGTGTTTCTACCAAACAGTTCCAGTTTGGTTTCATCAGACCATAGGACATTCTCCCAAAACTCCTCTGGATCATCCAAATGCTCTCTAGCAAACTTCAGACGTTCCCGGACATGTACAGGCTTAAGCAGTGGGACACGTTTGGCACTGCAGGATCTGAGTCCATGGTGGCGTAGTGTGTTACTTATGGTAGGCCTTGTTACATTGGTCCCAGCTCTCTGCAGTTCATTCACTAGGTCCCCCCGCGTGGTTCTGGGATTTTTTCTCACCGTTCTTGTGATCATTCTGACCCCATGGGGTGGGATTTTGCGTGGAGCACCAGATCGAGGGAGATTATCAGTGGTCTTGTATGTCTTCCATTTTCTAATTATTGCTCCCACAGTTGATTTCTTCACTCCAAGCTGGTTGGCTATTGCAGATTCAGTCTTCCCAGCCTGGTGCAGGGCTACAATTTTGTTTCTGGTGTCCTTTGACAGCTCTTTGGTCTTCACCATAGTGGAGTTTGGAGTCAGACTGTTTGAGGGTGTGCACAGGTGTCTTTTTATACTGATAACAAGTTTAAACAGGTGCCATTACTACAGGTAATGAGTGGAGGAAAGAGGAGACTCTTAAAGAAGAAGTTACAGGTCTGTGAGAGCCAGAAATCTTGATTGCTTGTTTCTGACCAAATACTTATTTTCCACCATAATATGCAAATAAAAGGGAAAAAAAACAGACAATGTGATTTTCTGGATTTTTTTTTCTCAGTTTGTCTCCCATAGTTGAGGTCTACCTATGATGTAAATTACAGACGCCTCTCATCTTTTTAAGTGGTGGAACTTGCACTATTGCTGACTGACTAAATACTTTTTTGCCCCACTGTATATACTACATTCATACAACATACTACATACATACTACATATATACCACATTCATTCAACATACATACATACTACATACATATATACTACATTAATACAACATACATACATACTACATACATATATACTACATTCATGCATCATACATACATACTACATACTACATACTTACTACATACATACAACATACATACAACATGCTACAGACATATAACATACATACTACATACAATACATTCATACAATACATACATATAGACATACAGTACATATAACATAGAGTACATACTCACGAATACTTGTCACTTTGATCCCCGAAGCCAGTGTCATCTGTGGAAAAATATGAAAATAACAAACAAACAATATACTCCCTTATCCGCAGAAATCCATGCGTAACCCACGCCGATCTCCCCTGGAGAACAACAGCATCAGCTGATGTGAACGCTCTCTATGGGGCTCCAGGAATCCAATGATGGGAGGTAGGTATCCTTCCGCACTGTATTCCTCCGCCACTGTAAAAAAATAGTCCCTAATTTCACTTTTGGCATTGCTGTGTGAGAAAGTTCCCGCACAGCTTTTGCCATAAAGTGAGACCAGGGACTATTTTTTTACAGTGGCGGAGGAATACAGTGCGGAAGGATACCTACCTCCCGTCATTGGATTCCTGGAGCCCCGTAGAGAGCGGTCTAAAAAATATATACTTGCTATCTTGTTATCCAGGACCTTTTTTACAACATTTTTGATTATGGTCAAAACCAAACTGAGTGAGCGTCTGAGGGTGACTACGGAAATATATACCGATATTTTCAATTTGGCCAACACTGTATACAGCAGAGCGCTTCTGATGCAGTAACCTCTTAAGCTATTTAGATTCTGGTGTAATCCATAATGAGCCTGTAAACGTCTTTCTGTTACTCTGGCAATATATTTGGAACTTTAAGATTACCCCAACACTGTATACAGCTGTACGCTTGTGTTACATAAACCATTTACAGCTTTTCATATTCTTGTGTAATCCATACTGGGTCTGAGAGCATTTGTGTCTGCCTCCTGAAATGTATACGGAGAATCAGAATGTTTACATTATACTATATATACCTTGTATCTGGTGATACAGTACCCTTTTTCAACTTGTTATTTTATTGGGTAATCCATACTGAGCCTGTGAACATCTGTGTATGCCTCATGAAATATATACGTAGATTTACTGTTATCCATAGACTGTATAGAGCTGTACACTTCTGATACAGTACCATATATCTGCTGGTATTTTGGGTCCATTTTCAAAAACATGAGGAAGTATGGTGGAAGAGGACGTGGATGTGGGTGTGGAGGGCCACCTGGTACTGATGGTGGTGGTGCATCAGCTGGTAGTGCCAAAAACACAATAGCAGCTAAGGCAGGAGGTGTTGAGCCAGCATCATGGTGTAGCTCTGGAAGGCCTGTAAGGCTCCCTTTTCTGGGAGTAGGTAGACTGCTTTTAAAGCCAGAGTATCAGGAACTGTTTGTGGCTTACATTGCTGAAACAGCCTCCAGCTCTATCGCCTCCTCTTCTGAAGTTGTAAAAAATGCAAGCACTGAGTCATAACTGCAGGCTTCTGGTCAGAAGCAACCCCTTTCCTTGTGTCCTTCACCCACACCAAAAGTGAAGGATGTGGAAGCACACACCTCAGATTATTCCATGGAGCCCTTTTCACATATCATGCCTGGGTTAATTAAAAATAGGGCCCATCATGTACTGGAGCAATGTAAATGGGGCAGATCAGACACTGGAGCAGCATCTAAGGGGCCCATTATACACTGGAGCATTACAAATGGGGCCCATTATATATGGAGCATTATTGGAGCCCATCATACACTGGAGCATCATCCATGAGGCCCATCATGTACTGGAGCACTGTAAATGGGGCAGATCAGACACTGGAGCAGCATCTTAGGGGCCCATTATATACTGGAGCATTACAAATGGGGCCCATTATATATGGAGCATTATTAGGGCCCATGATACACTGGAGCATCATCCATGAGGCCCATCATGTACTGAAGCATTGTAAATGAGGCAGATCAGACACTGGAGCAGCATCTAAGGGGCACATTATACACTGGAGCATTACAAATGGGGCCCATTATATATGGATCATTATTGGAGCCCATCATACACTGGAGCATCATCCATGAATCCATGAGGCCCATCATGTACTGGAGCAATGTAAATGGGGCAGATCAGACACTGGAGCAGCATCTAAGGGGCACATTATACACTGGAGCCTTACAAATGGGGCCCATTATATATGGAGCATTATTAGGGCCCATGATACACTGGAACTTCATCCATGAGGCCCATCATGTACTGGAGCATTGTAAATGGGGCAGATCAGACACTGGAGCAGCATCTAAAGGGCACATTGTACAATGGAACATTACAAATGGGGCCCATTATATATGGAGCATTATGTGTAGCTCATCAGATACTGTATGGAACATTATATGTGACTAATTATTTGGTATGGAGAAATATATGGGGCTCATTATTCTGTATGGCGCACAATGTGGTGGCCATAACACTGTATGAAGTAATATACTGTCCTGTTTTTGAGCTATTGTACAATTTAAAATAGATCAGTCATGTCATGTAAGCAGTGAAGTATGTGTCATTGTACTATACCTACATTTCTGTGGCGTATCGGAGCATCATGAGTTGTGGTATGTGTTAAAGGGGCTCACTGACACTCTTTGGCCCAGGGCACACGAAAACCTAGAGCCAGCCCAACCCCCCCAAATCTTTAGCCAAATAACACGCAGTTTTCAATGCGTAATTATTATTAGGAAGTAAATTAAGGTTGACAAGCTTCAGTTATAAGAATTGATGTTTTTGGCATTGAAATGGGCACTGTAGGTGTGTTTACTGTCTTCCACTCCCTGACGATTTTGCTTCCCCATTGACTTGCATTGGGTTTCGTGTTTCAGTCGGCCTCCGACTTTTCCATATAGTCGGCCGATTTCGCTCGACCTGACTTTTGCGAAAGTCGGGTTTCATGAAACCCGACTCGACCCGAAAAAAGGCAAAGTCGCTCATGTCTACTGATTACGCTTTGTCTTTTTGTCCACTTCTTTCTTACAGCAAGTGTTTTCCATTTGATGCATGGACTATCCTATAACTCTGGAAGAGGTTCTATTTAAACCTCACTGTTTCCTCTTTTCCCTGCTGGAGATGGCTTACAATTGCCCAGTTTGTTGGTAAAGGAGTAGTTCTTATTTGTGGCAGTTAGTTGATGTTAACTCTAGGCATTATCAGCGTGGTTTTGGTTGTATACATATTTCTTTATCTTCTCCAATTTTGTCGGTCACTCCTACTGTTCCCTTGCTTTCCACTTTGTTGTTTCTTGTGCATTTTTGTATGATTTCCTTTCATCCCCAAACTGTTTGGTTTGTGCTATCCATTTCATATCAGTCCCATACCTGCCTCAGTGGGAGAGTGAATAGTTTCAGTGTGCATTCAGTGTCATAGTAAGGTTGACACCCAGGCCTCTCCACCTTCAAGTGTACTCCTGGGACAGAGATAGTGATGGTCCCAGCTCCAAGGATTGTTGCAGGCACCACTCTCTCTTACTTCAGACAGGAACATCATTACAACCCATCAGCCTTATATACAGAATTACACACGTGGTCAAAATTGTTGGTACTCATCGTTTAATGACAGAAAAGCCCACAATGGTCACATAATAACTTGAATCTGATCAAATTAATATTAAATAAAAAGTCTGTGAAAATGAACAAATGAAAGTCAGACATTGCATTTCAACCATGCTTCCACAGAATTTAAAAAAAATAAATAAACCTCATGAAATAGGCCTGGACATAAATGATGGTACCCTTAACTTAATACTTTGTTGCACAACCTTTTGAGGCAATCACTGCAATCAAATTATTCCTGCAAAAGAAAACCCTGCTTGGGAGAGAAGAACAGACAAATTGCGGTGCCCTAAGTGCGTAAACACAATATTGTAGTCTTTAAAGGGTGTACAATTTTATGCACTCACCTGATAGAAGACTAATATGGCTTTAGATTGTGTATCCTCAAAAATCCTTCTGGGATACTTTTCAGTAGATGGGGCTTGCAGCTTGCAGCTTGCCTCGGGTAGATCCAAGTAAAAGAGCCAGGTTCAGGCTCACACAGGACGAATAAATCAAGAAAGGCACATCCAGCCCATGAATGGCAGCGCTTCCCAGGACTCACATCCAAAGATGATATCTCTTTTTTTTTTATTTGATAGGTTAAAAAAGAGGAGATACAATGCATTTTGGATACAGTGTATATCCTTCATCAGGTATCATAAAAACAGTACAAATCCTAATAGTATAAAATTCAGTTACACTTATATATATCAGCAAACCTTTTATCCCAGTCTCAGAAACTTGATTTAGGGTGTGGGCCAAGTTCAGGAAGACACCCACTGATTGATCCAACCTTGACAACATAGATGCAAGAAGAAAAAAAAAACCAAAAAAAAAACCCAGAGGAAGAAAAACCTGGAAAAAAAAAAGACAACGTTCAAACTTTCTCTATGATATCATTCAATCCATTTGGATATAATGTTCCCAGACAATATATCCAAGATGTTTCTTTTCGGTTTAAAAGAGCATTCCTATTTGCAACACCAGAGGGTATCTGCTCCACCGGAGTTACTTTTATGTTAAAAGTTTTGTTATGTTTAATTAGCAGATGCCTTGAGAGACTATGTTTTAAAAAGCCATTTTTTGCTCTATTTCTGTGACCATTAATGCGGGAATGCAGTGTCTGCACAGTGCGTCCCACATATTGAAAACCGCAACTGCATGTGATGACATCAAAGACCTCACCAGTATTATTACATTTGATAGTTTTAGCCCCGTGATCTAGGATCCCACAGGTACAACATTTTTTAGAAGTGCATTTAAAAACTCCTGTTCCTTGAGAAACACTACATAAAATTTGATCTGTACTTTTTTTTAATGTTTTTTCCTTTTGAGTCCAACTTTTTTTTAATTTACTGGGGGCCACCAAATTTTTCAAAGATTTCCCCTTCTATATGTAATCCCTGGTTTATTAGGGAGATGTTTTCCCAAAACAGGGTCACGCTTCAAGATATACCAATATTTTGAAAGCACAGTCCTTATGACTTTATTTCCCCTATTGAATGTTGACACAAAATTCACTTTCCAGCGATCATCACTTTTTTTTCCAATAGTCAAATTATCCCCCTTCCTATTTTTTCCTTTTAAACATTCTTCCTGTGTTTTTACTTTGTTATCCCTATATGCACCATTTACCGAATTTTTGGGTGTCTTTTTTCCTTAAATTTTCTTTTTAGAATTTTAGACTGAGCTACATAATCAGATTCTCTCGTACAATTCTTTGTGATATGAAAAAATTGGCTGTGTGGTATATTAACCTTCCACTTCTTGTAATGTGCAATGTTGAAATCTAAAAAGCCATTTGAATCCACCTTTTTAAAGTAGGTTTATGTAACTTTTTTTCATACTATGGCTGATCTCTAGATCTATGTTGGAATATAATGAATTTACATCCAACGAGATAAAGGAATAGTTATCTTCCGATTCAATATCCCTCAGTTCCTCGATTAATTGTGTGGAATCTCTCAAATATGAAGTAAGAGACTTTACTAGATCCTGTAAAAACAAGTCAATATAATGAGAAAGATGACAAGTCAAAGATTCAAATCCTGATATAATCGGTCTGCCAGGTGGTTTTTCAGGGTTCTTATGCAATTTTGGTAAATGATAAAATAATGCCATGGTTGGCGCAGGATTTGTTAAAAACCTTTTTTCTGTTTTATTAAGAATATTCCTCTCAAAGGCTTCCTTGATCATATGATCATAGTCCCGGACAAAGCATTTTGTAGGATCTTCTTTTAAAATTTTGTAATATCTCATATCAGACAATATGTTCAAAGCTTCCTCAATATAGTCAGATCTGTTTTGCACAACTACTCCCCCCCTTTATCAGCTTGTCTTACTACTATGTCTGTATTTTTTCTCAAATCCTCAAGTGCCACTTTTTCTCTTTTAGAGATGTTGTTCTCCTTTTTTATCTTATTTTTCCCTATTCCATGCTTTTCAATTTTATTTTTATTACTATTTTCCCACTTCCTAAATTCTTCAGATACTAATGAAAAAAAAGTGTCTATATTTGGTCCTCTGTGTTGATGAGGATTAAATAGAGATTTTGGGTGTACCTCCTTGTGGATATATTCACTTTCTTTGTTTGTCTCTATTGGGATCAGTATTTTTTTGAGATCCCCAATGTCCCCATTTTTTCCAGTCAGCAAGAAATGCCTTTTTAGAGTAAATTTGCGAGTGCATGCATTTAAATCAAGAAAAAGATCAAATGCATTCATATCTTGAGCAGGGCAGAAATTTAGTCCCCTACTTAAAATTTCCATTTCTGAAGAGGATAAAATGTGGGATGATAAATTAAATATTTTAACCAGAGGCAGAAATGGTTGTTAGTTTCTGGGTTCCTTGTTTTTTTTTTTTTTAGATATTCTCAGATTTCTATTAGATCCCTTTCCTCTTTTTTTCCTCTTTTTCCTCTTGCTCTACTTTTCTTTTTTCGGACCTTGATATTACAGCCGGTGCAAAGTAATTTGTAATATGATTCTTTGTATTGGACTTGAAATTTGGGCTGTTTGTGAAGAGCTGATTAGTGGTGGTAAAATTATTTCTGAAACACTTGGACGTGTGGGACCTATCTCTAAAAATGTTTTTCGTATCACAAAGAATTGTATCAAGAGAATCTGATTATGTAGCTCAGTCTAAAATTCTAAAAAGAAAATTTAAAGAAAAAAGATACCCCAAAAATTTGATAAATGGTGCATATAGGGATAACAAAGAAAAACACAGAAGGAATCTTTAAAAGGAAAAAACAGGAAGGGGGATAATTTGACTATTGGTAAAGAAAAAAGTGATGATGGCTGGCAATTGAATTTTGTGACAACATTCAATAGGGGAAATAAAGTCATAAGAACTGTGCTTTCAAAATATTGGTATATCTTGAAGTGTGACCCTGTTTTGGGAAAACATCTCCCTGATAAACCAGGGATTACATATAGAAGGGGGAAAACTTTGAAAAATTTGGTGACCCCCAGTAAATTAAAAAAAGTTGGATTCAAAAGGAAAAAACATTAAAAAAAAGTATGCATCAAATTTTATGTGGTGTTTCTCAAGGAACTGGAATTTTTAAATGCACGTCTGAAAAAATGTTGTTCCTGTGGGATCCTAGATCACGGGGCTAAAACTATCAAATGTAATAGTACTAGTGAGGTCTTTGAGATGTCACAAAGACTCACCTGTAGCAGTGATTTTGTTGTATATGTCATCACATGCAGTTGCGGTTTGCAATATGTGGGGCGCACTGTGCAGACACAACAGTCCCGCATTACTGGTCACAGAAGTAGAGCAAAAAATGGCTTTTTAAAACATAGTCTCTCAAGGCATCTGCTAATTAAACATAACAAAATTTTTAACATAAAAGTAACTCCGGTGGAGCAGATACCCTCTGGTGTTGCAAATAGGAATGCTCTTTTAAACCGAAAATAAACATTTTGGATATATCGTCTGGGAACATTATATCCAAATTATCCAAATGGATTGAATGATATCATAGAGAGAGTTTGAACGTTGCCTTTTTTTTTTTCTGGGTTTTTCTTCCTCTGGGATTTTTTTTTTTTTCTTCTTGCATCTATGTTGTCAAGGTTGGATCAATCATTGGATGTGTTCCTGAACTTGGCCCACACCCTAAATCAACTTTCTGAGACTGGGATAAAAGGTTTGCTACTATATATAAGTGTAACTGAATTTTATACTATTAGGATTTGTACTGTGTTTTTATGTACCTGATGAAGGATATACACTGTATCCAAAACGCATTGTATCTCCTCTTTTTTAACCTATCAAATAAAAAATATGAGATATCATCTTTGGATGTGAATCCTGGGAAGCGCTGCCATTCATTGGCTGGATGTGAATTTCTTGATCAAACGATTCCTGTAACTGTCAATGAGACTTCTACAGGTATTTTGGCCCACTCCCCAAGAACAAACTGCTCCAGTTGTCTCGTGTTTGAAGGTTGCCTTTTTCAGATGGCATGGTTCAGCTTTTTCCAAAGATGCTCAATACGATTTAGGTCAGGGCTCACAGAAGGCCACTTCAAAATAGTCCAATGTTTTAAACCCTTAAACATTACTGTCAATCATGACAGTGCTTTAAAAGTGGTTAAAAGGGGATTAAAAGAACCGCTATGTCAGGATCGACCCCCACAATTGGAGGTGCCATGCCATGCTACAAGCAGTTACACCCAACTACAAGCAAAGTCTAGCAAGTTCTGTCAGTGAGACACTGACAGGTCTCTTGCACTCCAGTTCAAGTGTACTGCAATGCATGAGACCAGAGATCAAAGTAAAAAATATACATGTCACAGGGTGGGACTATGTGAAAAATTAAGGCTTGAATCACACTTATCGTGTGATTAGAGCTTACTTATTCTGTGCTGAGCACTTATCTCATATTTTCCGTGTAATTTCCCAAAAAGGCGATTTCAGATGAAACCTCTTACTGAGCCACTCACTTTCGAGGCAGATGAAGTCACTTTGTTCTCCATCTCATCTCTGTTCTGGCAGTGTCTCATAATTTTAGGAATCTTTATAATGCTTAAGTGTGGTCGACCACTGTTCTGTGAATTCCTTGAATTCCTAAAAAGATGGATACCAATGGAACAGCCAGCATTTTGTATGATTTACAAAGAAACCCAGACATAAGTGCTCGTCATAGAACACAAGAATGTGATCCCAGCCTTAAACTGAAAGTGATCAAAAATGTTATGTTCCTCAAAAATGCTACCAATAAATATGCAGCACAAAACCAGCCCCCACTCAGGTCCATAATTTGTCATTGAAAATAATTGGGGTTTCCCACATTACTGGTAGAATAAAGACTCTGGAAAAGTTGCATGGCTCCCATCCCAACAAATAAAATCCAGTGAAATCTGTACTCCCAAATCCAAATACCCCCTCCTTCTGAGCCACACTTTGCCTAAACATAAGCCACGTTTGGCATTATTGTAGCAAAGAGAACTCAATTAACACATTACGGGATGCATGTCTCTAGAAGTACAAGCTCAGTGTATGGGGGTATCAAAATATACAGTGGGGATAAAAGGTACTTAGTCAGCCACCAATTGTGCAAGTTCTTTCACATAAAAAGATGAGAGAGGCCTGCAGTTGACATCATAGGTAGACCACAACTATGAGAGTCAAACTGAGAAAACAAATCCAGAAAATCACCTTGTCTGATTTGGCAAGATTTATTTTGCAAATTATGGTGGAAAATAAGTATTTGGTCACCTAAACACATGCAAGATTTCTGGCTCTCACAGACCTGTAACTTCTTCTTTAAGAGGCTCCTCTGTCCTCCACTCATTACCTCTAGTAATGGCACCTGTTTGATTAAAATAAAATAAAATAAATCTTGCCAAATCAGGACCCTGACGTCAGCTTCTGACCTCTGATACATTTCAATTGAATGTGTATCTGATGAAAAGAAGCGCTGACAAGGGCCACACAATGGAGCCTCAAGGGCCACATGCGGCAAGTGGGCCATGTGTTTAAAATCCCTTGTCTATAGGAATTCTAAAAACAGGAATTTCTCCCTTTACTCTGCTCCTTTTCTGTTATTCTGTTTTGCATCATTTTAAAATTTCAGCTGAAAATATGTTGACAAATTTTCTCCGTGTCTAAGGAGATTCACGAATGATCTGTTTGTGGCTACTGGCTGAGGCAGAAGCCTCTCTCCTGTGTCTCGTGGGCAGTAGGACAAAAGATCTCTGATCTCTTGACTAATGAGGAGAGGCTTCAGATGGTCACCAGGCAAAGATAGAACAAATCGACAAAATATTAACCCCTGTGTTCTTTGAAGGTTTTTGCAATCATATAGAAAATCAATACAAGTCTGTTTGGAACTGCACTGTTAATGTGATTAACAAGACTGAATATTTTTTTCAAATCATGTGGATAATGATTCAACTATTAGCCATCTACTTAGATACTGTATCTATATTCTCTTAAGGTTATAGTGATTGAAATTATATAGTGGTAGAGTTGGTGCATATAGATTTACACTTCCCATTCCATCGGCCACAACAGTAGCCTTTGACAGTTACATGGGGGTAGGAGCTCTTTCTCTTAGTTTCCGGTTCCACAGCTATTCTTTTGTATAGCTGGATTGGTGTGATGTTGCATGGAGCAGATAATTAAAAGAAGAGTTGTGAATGCCAACAAGAGGCAATACTCCTGCTCCCATGTAACAGTCAAAGACCATTGTTGTGGCTGATGGAATTCAGTTTGTGAGTAGATTAATAGATTCACACAACTTTAGTGGTGCTTAATGTCAAATTTTTAACAAAGTTGTTTCTTTATTTTTAGCAAAAACTGACATCAAAATATCATACAATAAAGCTACGTATGCATACTAGAGTGGAAGGGTCGGTCACAAATGCACTTTGTGATGGTAATAACATTCTTTTTCAAAGCAAACCTGCAAATTTTATTTACAATGCCCCACCAGGTAAGTTTTTCATGTCATTACATATTCAATAAATTGTGGTGAAATTTAGGTAATAATTTGCACAAAATTTTTAGCTAACAAATTGCACTGTTCTCTCCATGCAAAAAATAATTTATAGAGAATCTGTCAGGAGGTCAAAATACTATTATTTCATTCCCGCTGCTCCCCAAATACATCAGCTTGCTTTTTTTTTTTAAATAAATCCAACATATAGTTTGGGACAAGGAATGTGGTGTAGAGGATTCTCTAAAAGGCATGTCTTTGGGCTGCTCTGCATTATTACCGTGTGAGCAACGCCCTCTTGGTAAAAAAAAAACAGAAAAATTAGTACAAAATAAAAAGGTCCACATTCCTGGAACCATTTGTTGGTTTCATAAAAACAAACAAAAAACAGTATACTCATGGGAGCAGTTAAAATAAAATTGGAACAAGAGCTGGTTACTTTTGACCTGGTGACATGGCATCTTTAAAGAGAGCCTGTCACATTGATAATGCTAGTAACCTGCAGATATACAGTTTATCTGTAGGTTATTGGTGTTGCAAAGTACTCAGCCACTAATACTGAATGCTCCACTGCTGAGACTAAATGAAATTAATTCCTTTTAGGAGCCGTCGGCTTTCAGTCATAGAGGCGTGCCCAGAGCTGCTTCAGTCACTGCTTAGTATACAGTGAGCAGCAACGGTAAGCACACACTGTCACTGAATGTGTGAACTTGGCCTAGATCAAAGTGGTGGATCTTACGTACTTAATGTGATGTATCCACTCCAGGCACACCTGTATGACAGGTCCTGGGATGGTTAAAGTTCATTTTTTCCCAAGAGCTGCACTTTTAGATCAGCAGCCGTGCACCTTTCTGACGCAATTAGCCTTCAGATTTAACCTATATCTGCAGGTTTATAGCATTATTCGACATGACAGCTTCCCTTTAAGGCCGGGGTCACACTAACCGACGCAAAATACGGTCCGTAGTTTACAGGCGTAATACGGATGAATGACCCCTAAATAGTGCTCCGTATGTAATCCGTAAGCAAGGTGTGGTCGCGTATTTTGCGCATGTAAGCATCCGTATGTAATCCATATGCCATCCGTATGCTGAGATTTTCTCGCTGGCTTGCAAAATGGACATATAATGGAGCCCTATGACAGGTTTTATAACACAAAAGAAAGAATAGATATAGACACATAGAATACATATATATATATATATATATACATGTCATTGAGACATATATATATATATATTTATATGTCACAGAGTTCTTCATAGCAGAATAGCCGCTAATTCAATTGGCGGCTTTTGTCAAATCATTCCCCAACCCGACATGAAATGATACATGGTTTACATACAGTAAACCATTTCATTTCATGTTTTGTTTTGTATGTGTTCTATTAGTAATTAGATGAGGGTTGATGTGTAAAATTTGGGAGGTGTAGGTGTTAATTTAAGGGGTTAATTCGTTGTAAAAAAATGTGTGGGCTCCCGCGGTAATTTGTCAATGCGGGAGCCCACACATTTTTTTACAATGAATTAACCCCTTAAATTAACACCTGCACCTCCCAAATTTTACACATCAACCCTCATCTAATTACTAATGAAAGACATACAAAACAAAGCATGAAATGAAATGGTTTACTGTATGTAAACCATGTGTCATTTCACGTCGGGTTGGGGAATGATTTGACAAAAGCCGGCAATTGAATTAGCGGCTATTCTGCTATGAAGAACTCTGTGAAATATAAATATATATATATGTGTCTCAATGACGTGTATATATATATATATATATATGTATGTATTCTATGTGTTTATATCTATTCTTTCGTTTGTGATATAAAACCTGTCAGTGTGATTTTACTGTATCGCGCACTGAATTGCCGGCTTTTCTAAAGGACACTGGGTGCGTATTTCTCGCAAGTCACACATCTGGTCCGTGTGTAATGCGTATTTTTAGCGCACCCATAGACTTGCATTGGCGTACTACGGGCGTAGTACACTGACAATCGCAGCATGCTGCGATTGGCACGGACCGTAGAATACAGATGAGAAATATACGGCTGATGGGAGCTGCCCCATAGAGATTCATTTGTCCGTGTGTAATGCGTGCTTTTAACGCCTCTCACTCGTCCGTATTCCTCTCTAGTGCGACCCCGGCCTAACAGCAACACTAGCATACAGATTATGTACAGTATATGCCATGGAAGACACAGTTAAAGATCTTGCTCATTTTTGCTACTTCTTTACATGTACTCTACTAGGAACATGCAGTGTGGCTAACTATCTTTAATAATTGCGGCTGAGCATCCTGAATAGCCCGCATGTAGAACTACTTAACTATATTGGTTCCAGAAGCCCAATCTCTCAAGGTAAAACAATCACTTTAAGGGAGCTGCCCAGATGAAAGACAAACTACCATAATAAGAAAAACCCATTTGTGTATCTGAATTATAGGAGCAATGACCTATTCTGTAATCCTCATTGATGTTCAGGGTACAGTGTGAAAAAAAGTTTAGTGCTCACTGTATGGGATAAACTAAATAAAAACCTGTATGCAAGCTAACATTATACTTAACAACCTACAATACTTCTCCACTAATTAGGTATGGTACCATCCCTAAAGAAACAGAAACATAATAAACCAAAAAAGCTTAGCCTTTCTTATGATAATAACAACACTCAAATATTAAAAGGAACTGTCACCAGGAATGATGCTGTTAACCTGCAGATTAACAGCGTTATGATGCTGCTGGTGCATGCACGCAATGAAATGCAGTGGAGAGAAAATGATCTTTATTCTTCCCGCCAGCATTGGGTGATCAGTTGGGCAACGTCGGTTCAGTCACGTTCTGACTATGCATGCTCCCCGGCCTTGACTGACACTGGCTCTACATTGAGGCCAGTTGTCAGTCAAGATTTGGTGGCGCAGTTAGAGCTGCTGCTCTGTATAGTCAGACGGTGACTGAACTGGTGCCGCCTCCGCCAGTTCCTGGTGACAGTTTCCCTTTAAGGTAGGATTAAGGAGAGGCATAAACAGAATTAGAAATTATAATAAAGTTTATTAAATAAAAATATGCAATGATTTAACAGAGATACAGTAAAAAGGTCAGCTAAAACAGCAAATTTATCAAGAATGTTAGAATAATAGATTCCTGAGAGAAAAGAAACTACAGTTCCCCCATAAGGGTGTTTCCCTGATATATAACAATTCAATGTAGACAAATACAAAAAGTAAAGACTGGTCAAAAATGTACAACGTGGGCAGAATATAATCTTGAAATGCATCCAATATACTAAATCAATATATGAAAGACTATCGCATTAACCAAGGTAACAAAAGTAAATAAAAGAGCAGCGCTTGAAAAATGACCAAATGACCATAAGACAAAAGCTTTCTCCAGTATAGGTAACCTGGATTACAGTACTTTATAGAGTAATAGGGTAATTTAAGCATTGTGATGCACAGGTTGTACTGGAGGAATATTATAGAATCAGTGCCAAAATTATACAGATAATTCGCATAATATGATATATATATGATTCAATAGGGAGTTGCCAAGGTCTAATAAAAGCTACATGCAAAATAAAGTGCAAAAAATTATGAATCACTTATGGATTCACTTACATAACAGCTCACAAGCAATACAGTAATCACAAAAGATATAGACTATGCATAATATACAGTATGTAACAATAATGCACTTGGCAACTCCCTATAGAATTCTGTATATATAGTCCATATTATATGACTTATATGCATACTTTTATCACTGTTTCTATAATATTTCTCTAGTACAGTAGCTAAAATAACTTGTTAGCATGCTGTGTAAGTGTAGAATTATTTAGATTATTAACTCTTTGATTACAGCACCCATGGAACTGACTTAAAGTGGTATTCCCATGTGCAAGATCCTATCTAAATATGTA
Source organism: Dendrobates tinctorius (assembly GCF_039654945.1). NCBI lineage: Eukaryota > Metazoa > Chordata > Amphibia > Anura > Dendrobatidae > Dendrobates > Dendrobates tinctorius. The sequence goes on along the minus strand of NW_027361684.1, from coordinate 64,651,464 downwards.
GTAGGTGTAGTAACAGTAATGTGAAAATGTAATATAGTTCTTCTGATTTGCTATTTTGTTTACCCCATGTGCAGGGCATTTTAGTAGCAGCCATAGTACCAGGAACAGGAAGTCTCTATCCATCTGATTAGATCAGTTACCAAACTGGAGGATACACGGACCCACTGGAGTTTTTTTTACCTGATTGATGATTTGCAGACACTTGGAAGATGCTATTGCCTTGACATTCATTTCACTAGACCAAGTAGAAACTGAAGATACCTCCTCAGGGTCCGTATGTAGCCTGGTCTCCAAGACTATAAGACCACGAGTCGGAGAGTTTTCTGGGGGCTGCTCATTCGTATAATCGTCAGGACTGTGTGGTTACATTGCCTCCACCTCCTCTTCTTCGGTGACAACAGCACACAGTGACTAATGACTAGCAGACATGGCGGAGAAGATGGTGACAATGCTGGCTGAACCAGATATAAGGGGACTAGACACCTCTACTGACTCGGCTGCCATCTATGAAGCACCACACAGTGTCTCCAGACTAGAAGAGCACTTGAGCTCTCAGCTTTGGACGACCAATGGCATTACCAGACAACATATCGAAAATGATCTTCTCTGGGAAAAACACTCCGATCTGGAGCTAAGGTTGTTGAAACATGACTTGACTGTTTTTGAGTAGTGCTCGTCCTTCACTTGACAATACTATCACCGTATTCTCGAGCTGTCGGAAGGGAATCTGACACCAACTCTTCACGGTTTGCAGCACAAATTCTCCCAAAGACTGAAAGCCATCACTTGCCATGGATACAGTCACAGTCATCTGTGGAGAGGGAATACTTCCATCAAGAGCAGCCTTTCACACTGGCCCAAGGTTTGGAGTTTTTTAAACTTCACTGGACAAAGACAGTCAGGAGGTTCAGCACAACTGCAGCGATACTGCAATCCCATCTCATGACTGAGTTCCAGCTTCTGCTCAGCCTGCCAAACATACTCGACCTTCACAGATTCTACATGGGTAGCTGCCTCATCAGACTGGTGGTATTTGAAAGGACAGTGCCAGATGTGATGGGCTTCTCACATGTGTCACCTGTCTGGTCTGCTGCTGGAAGATGGGAAGGGAGGTTTTTGCAGAAGATTCTGGGTTCGGTTTGTCGAAACACCATGCAGATGGTCACTAGGAAGGACTTCAGATCTGAGGTGATAGGAGCCCATTTTTGGAGATGAGCCATGCCAGGGCATCTCCTGCTAGGTAGGACCTTAGGAATCCCACATTGGTCATATCATAGTACTGAGGCAGATCAGAAATGATGAGTTTCAGGTTGTCCAGATGTCAGGGCTTCCAATCTGGCATCTAGTGTCATCAGATGAAACAAAAATTTTTCCTGGCTCTTTTGCTGGTTGCATGCTACTGACACAGCTAGGAGTGCATAGAGGTCTGGTGATCAGTGTGACCAATGGCATGATGTCCACTACTAACTCCATGCATGGATTCCGGCTTACTCACTGCTCTGGCCCTGGATCATGGTTCCCCGGTGTGCTATTGTGTCTTCCTCGTGTGTGTGCACCGCAGTTACCGCCATTCCCTCAGCTTGTCACTAAGAGGTATTTAGTATAATTAGTACATCTGCAAGATGACTCCCAACCAAATTCTGGGAGTCATCTCGTATATAATATTCCCTCTCTCTTATGGAGTCCCCAAGCAATGAGATGAGTCATTAGGTAGTTAGTGTGCTACCAATGCAGTTGTGAGGTCCCCTAATACCAGTGTGGCCAGTGTTCTGAACCCGAATCCATGGTTATGGCATAGCCAGCTCTTGTATCTGTATCCCTGTTTCTGGTGCCGCCAGTCCTGTTCCCAAATTCCCCTGGTCCCAGTACAGCCACTGCCTGAATATTGTCCCCTTGTCCTGATGCGACCAGTCCTGAATTTGATGTCTCCTGGTCTGTGTGTGACCACTTCTGCTCCCAAAGACCCCTGGTCCCAGTGCGGACAGTGCCTGAACATTGTCACCCGATCCATGCGCGACCAGTATCTCATCCAGTATCTTAGATCGGTGTGTCTGAACATAGCCCTAGTCCATTTCAGCAAACCTGATCCCTGCAGCCCAGTCTGTCTCCACCATCTGGAGCTCCAGTGAACACCTGATAGCCACTTAACTACATAACTACATCCCTTCATGGGCAAACCTGGTCCTGTAGCACAGTGCATCCATAAATCCACCTGCGCCACAGTTGATTGCAACAGGTATCCAATACTGAACAATCCCTTTTGAAAGTCCCCAATAGGCTAAATTTGCATTTTTATTTAGCAGATTGGGAACATTAAAAAGGATTTGTCCAGTAACGGAAAATCTGATATTTAACAATTTTTGTGTCATCGTTACTTTACTATATAAGAATGGTCAAACATCTGCATATTATGATGGAGTAGTAGAAATACTTATAGGGGTTTTCTCACGAAAAAAGTTAATATGAATCAACATTTTAATCAATAGATCTTTGAATAATATTACGTTCCTCAATTGGATGTGTTTAAAAAAATGTTCCTGTGCTGAGATAATCTTATAAATGTGCCCCTGCTGTGTGTGTACTGTGTAATGGTTGTGTCTGACCGTGCAGGAACATGGTCTCAATATACTACATCTCCTGGGCAGGGGTGGACACAACAAACTGTACAGACAGAGGAGAGCATGGGAACACAGCTGATTCTTTCTCTGAGGTAAAGCATTGCAGAAAAACAGGCAGTGGGAAAACCCCTCTAACAATTACAATTTCTTACCCTATGCCACCAGTGATAAATCTAGTGGAAGTTACTTACTTTTGTACAGTAATTCATGTGAGTTTGCAATATTCTCTAAATAAAAAATTTTTTTTTTCTTGAAATGAGTCATAATATATCGCAGCAGTGAGTGAGTATGTTTTCAAGCTGATTAAGAAATACTTTTTTTTTCCTCTTGCTCATAAAGATATCTACTTCTTGTTTCAGTTTACATCGACAATGTGTCATGTGTATTATTTGACATAACATATCTAAACTGCTCCTGGAGCTTTAGAACAGATGCCCCCGATGACATTAACTACTCTTTTGCATTGAGGTATAACATTATGAAATATACTGTTTTTATCTGTGAAGTAATGAATAAAAAAAAGCAAAAATCACTGATCGTGCGTACTTTTTTTTGGCACAGATCAAACTTCAAATGGTTGGCGTGCACAGACTATATTAAAAGACACAAAAAGAATATTGGCTGCTCCATGCAAAATGTTTTTTCCGACCATAAAGAGGATGGACTTCTGAATAAGATAAGGATTAGATTCTATAATGCTTTATATAATTTCTCAAAAACGTTCAGGCCAGAAGCTGTAGGTGAGACGCACAAAAATCTATCATCAGTCTCTGTCCTCATAATATTTTTTTTTTTTTTTGCTGAAAGTGGCTGATAATATACAGATTTAGCAAAAATTAATATTGCCATGGGAAAATATTAAATGGACTCCGGTAAGGCTGGCTTTTGTGCGTAGCGCATCGTGCGCACCCGTGCGCATGCGCACTGCGCACCTATGTTTAACATGACGTGCGCATGGTCTTGCGCACACTTGCGTTTTCGTGCGCATGCGTTTTTTTGTCTTTCGCGCCAGGCGAGCCAGATGCAACATGTTGCATTTTTTGGTCCGTCCTGTCTCGGCAAACGCATGCGCACGCTTGCGCACGGAATGCGCAAAAACAACACATTGAAGTCTATGGGAACGCATGCGTGCGCATGGTCTTGCGCACGCTTGCGTTTTTTGCGCATGCGTTTTTGAGGTAAACAAGTCAGGAATGTGGTCTAGACAATGGAAAAAATGTCACACCTAAAAACGCATGCGCATAAAACCGCAAACGCATGCAAAAACGCATGTAAAACGCAAGCAACGCTGTGTTTTTTTTACGCATCAGCAAACGCATGACGCTAAAAAAGCGCGTTTGTTTTGCGTTTTTCTTTGCGTTTTTTATGCGTACAATGCGCTGCGCAAAAAAACGCTAATGTGAAACTAGCCTAACTGTAATATAACTGTATTAAAAAGCCTATTTTGATACCTAACTTGACATCTGTTGAAGGGAATCTGTCAACGGGTTTTTGCGACCTTATCCGAGAGCAGCATAATGTAGTGACAGAGGCCCTGATTTCAGAGATGTGTCTGTTACTGGGCTGATTGGTGCAGTTTTGATAAAATAATTGTTTCATAAGCAGGAGATCATCATTAGAGGACTAGCTCACCTGCTGCATGTAGTCTTCCATATTCATGAGCTCTGCATAATCTCGCCCACACCACTGATTGGTAGATTTCTGCCTATGCGCAGTGCACGAAAGCTGCCAATCAGTGGTGGGGGTGGGGTTTTACAGAGCTCAGCATTCAGAGAACAGATGGACCTGCATCAGAGAAAGCAAAATTACAGCAGGCAAGCAAGTGTCCCATTACTGAAATTAGGGTTTGCGCCTCCACATCATGCAGCTCTCAGATTACAAAGGAAAAACTTGGTGATTAATTCCCTTTTACTTACTGTAAAATCTTCGTATAATAAGAGTATTTCATAGGAATCGGTCGGTCACTAAACCTACTGAGCTGCTTCATTTAATTTTATATGAGACGTTTGCAGAGAATCATGCATGAATTACAATCTGTAATATGTTGTTTGTAGAAATACTTACCCCTCCAAGACATATTAAAGTGTTTTCCGAAAATGGTAACACTATAATAAAATGGCTTCCACCAGCAAGTGTAGCAATTAACAGCCTTCAAGATGGAATTACGCCTACATATAATCCTAAAGAAGAGCATAATTTTATATATGAAATAAGAGTGATAGAGAATAAATCCAAAATAATATTCAGGGTAAGTACATTCAGATCACTATTCCTTACACAGTGATGCACATAATGTAATGTTTCACAGAATCCTGTCAGCAGAATTGTGCACGGTAACCTACAGACAGTGTCATGTTGGTGCCGTTATACTGAGTAAATGATGCCTTGGTTGATGAAATCCGTCTTGTGGTTGTTGTGTAATCTTTATTTTCAGTTTTGAGTTAATGATATGCCCGTGCCCCGGGGCGGCCTGTGAGGGGTCTTCATGTGGTGCTCTGATTAGGTATTCATAATGCAGACTGCTGACAGGTCACTGATCCCTCACTGACCTGCCCCCTAGTTTGCATAATGAATATCTCTACATATTGAAGAAAAAAAAAACCCTTCTGCAGGCAGGTGCCAGCCGTAGCACCACCTCTGCAGCATAATGCATGTGTAATGTCCCAATAATAAATGTGGTTAATGTTATTCATATAGAAAAAAAAAATAAAAATGGTGCCTGCGCAGTAGCAGAAATTAAAACTTTATTTTTTGGGAAAATATATATCTTTCTACAATGTGAGCCAGTAGATAGAATAATTATAGTGCTTTGAAAAAACCATTATATTGTAATCCGAACGCTGCTAACTTATTCTTATTATTCAGTTGATTTCCGCAATTAATGCGGCCCGAACAGCTACACGCACAGACTCCGTTGAGGTGTCGTTTCGAAGCCAGCGTCCACGAGTGGTGTGCTAAGTATTTTTCGTGTCGATCAGATTTGTAGTTTTTGCGCAATTTGCGTTAGAAATTTTTTTTTCCCGTCATTGGAATGCACTGTCTCAATGCTTTTCAATGGGGAAATGTTGCCACAGACAAAACATGCCCTGAGGCGATTGAAATGGCAGTTAAGCTCATTGATATGCGCAGGCAGACCCAGTTACTATGCCAACGCCTATGAACTTCACATGACGCCCCCAGGACACAGATTCTGGCAGATAATATCAGCTCTTAAAGCGAAACCCACAGCACAAATGCAAATCCAGCTTCATCCCGTGAAGCATGCCCCTGAGAGAGAATGTGCGCCAAAGTGGATTTAGAAGCCCAGTGAGCCAAACTAGCTCTTAAACAGCCGACGCGCCTAAGTGATTCTTAAAGAGTCGGCGCACCAAAATGAGTCTTAAAGGGCCGGTGTGCCAAATCGGCTTCCAAATCAGACCCAGAGTGGCCCCGCTCACCAAATCGGACCCAGAGTGGCCCTGCCCACCAAATCGGACCCTGAGGGGCCCCACCCACAAAATCAGACCCTGAGGGGCCCCACCCACAAAATCAGACCCTGAGGGGTCCCGGTCACAAAATCGGACCCTGAGGGGCCCCACCCACCAAATCTGACCCTGAGGGGCCTAGCCCACCAAATCAGACCCTGAGGGGCCCCGCCCACCAAATCAGACCCTGAGGGGCCCCACAGGCTAAAGTGGCCCTTGAGAGACACCCACAGTTAAAACGGATCCTGAGTTGAAAGTCTTGCAGGGGCACCGAAATGAGTCTTAAAGGACCGGCGCGCCAAATCGAAAGCTGAGTGACCCCAGGCTCCAAATCGGAGGCTGATTGACCCCGGCCTCCAAATCGGAGGCTAAGCCACCCAGGCCTCCAAATCGGAGGCTGATCGACCCTGGCCTACAAATCGGAGGCTGAGCCACCCTGGCCTCCAAATCGGACCCAGAGTGGCCCCGCCCACCAAATTAGATCCAGAGTGGCCCAGCCCACCAAATCGGACCCAGAGTGGCACCGCTCACCAAATCGGACCCTGAGGGGCCCCGCCCACCAAATTGGACCCTAAGGGGCCCACCCAGCAAATCGGACCCTGAGGGGCCCCATCCACCAAATCGGACCCAGAGTGGCTCCACCCATCAAATCAAACCCAGAGTGGCCCCGCCCACCAAATCGGACCCTGAGGGGCCCCGCCCACCAAATTGGACTCTGAGGGGCCCCACCCACCAAATCGGACCCAGAGTGACCCAGCCCACCAAATTGGACCCAGAGTGGCACCACCCACCAAATCAGACCCTGAGGGGCCCCGCCCACCAAATTGGACCCTGAGGGGCCCCACCCACCAAATCAGACCCTGAGGGGCCCGGCCCACCAAATCAGACCCAGAGTGGCCTCGCCCACCAAATCGGACCCTGAGGGGCCCTGGCCACAAAATCGGACCCTGAGGGGCCCCGGCCACAAAATCAGACCCTGAGGGGCCCCGCCCACCAAATCAGAGCCTGAGAGGCCCCGCCCACCAAATCAGACCCTGAGGGGCCCCACAGGCAAAAGTGACCCCTGAGAGGCACCCACAGTTAAAACGGATCCTGAGTTGAAAGTCTTGCAGGGGCAGCAGGCAAGTCTCTCTTAATGGGGCAGCCTGGGCACCATTTCAAAGCACTATCTGTACTTCCTTCAGGAAATACACATCTAGTATTAAAATTTGAGAGTCCTCAATGGTTAATACCTTTCAATGGATAACTGGAAAGATTGTAATGAATAGGAAATTTTCACACTCCTTATCTATGAACTGTTCCAATATTAACTACCTCAACTGTTTCTCCACTTCGCATATTGATAGGTCTACTTCACATCACTTGCCTTATTTACTGCATTATTCCTCTACCCTGTTGTGTATAAAAGCAGTGGGGAAAATAAGTATTTGATACACCATGGATTTTGCAAGTTTTCCCACCTACAAAGAATGGATAAGTCAATATTTTTATTGCAGGTACACTTCAACTGTGAAAGACAGAATCTAAAAATAAAAAAAACAGAAAAGCACATTGTATGATTTTTAAATAATTAAATTGCATTTTATTGCATGAAATAAGTATTTGATCACCTACCAACCAGCAGGAATTCTGGCTCTGACAGACCAGTTAGTTTTTCTTTAAGAAACCTTCCTACTTTGCACTCATTACCTCATAGAATCATAGAATGGTAGACTTGGAAGGGACCTACTGGGTCACCTGTTCCAACCAACTGCTCAAAGCAGGATTCACTAAATCATCCCATACAGATGTCTGTCCAGCCTCTGTTTGAAGACTTCCATGGAAGGAGAACTCACCACCACTCGTGGCAGCCTGTTCCACTCATTGATCACCCTAACTGTCAAAAATAAAATTTCTATATTTTTTCTAATATCTAATCTGGGTCCCCTCTCATTCAGTTTCTTCCCATTGCTTCTAGTCTTTCCTTGTGCAAAGAAGAATAAAGATGATCCTTCTACAATGTGACAGCCCTTGACTAAATGACTAAGTATGGAGTGAACAAGGAAACTGATAGGCGGATTCATAAATAGCTTAGTGATCATAAATGGCTGCGCATCCAGTTGGAAGAATGTCTCAAGTGGGGAACCACAGGGTTCTGTCCTGGGTCCTGTATTGCTCATCATCTTTATCAATGATTTAGATGAAGGAATTGAGAAGAGAGAGAGAGGATTCTAAAAGATATAAATAAAGATTCAAAAATATATAAATAAACTGGAGCAGTGGGCAGCAACTAACAGAATGTTTTTCAACAGGGAAAAATGCAAAGTACTACATCTGGGCAATAAAAATGAAAAAAGAATATACAGAATGGGAGGAATAGGGCTAACCAACAGCACATGTGAAAAAGACTTGGTCATACTAATAGATCATTAACTGAACATGAGTCAACAGTGTGATGCAGCAAAAAAGGCAAATGCAATTCTGGGATGTATTAACAGAAGCATACAGTCTAGATCACGTGAAGTCATTATTGCCTCTACTCCTATTTGGTCAGACCTCATCTGGAATACTGTGTGCAGTTTTGGGCACCACATTTAAAAAAAACACATCAACAAATTGGAGCAAGTTCAAAGAAGAGCGACCAGAATGGTGACCGATCTGCAAACCATGTCCTATGAGGAATTACTGATGAGTTATGTATTGTAATCAAGGAGTGGCCGATAATACAGGACGATTTTCCCTCCTCACTAGTTTCACTTTCCATAGATCACTGTTCAGCATGTGTCTGGGGGAGGAGCAGCTGGGTGGTCTGCTCTCTGCAGTGAGGCTGCTAGAGGGGGAGGATTTGTTACTGTGTGATGAGGGCTTCTTCATGTGGATGGGGGAGGGCCTGTAGCTATGGAGGGTGGGGTTGTTGCTATAGAGGGCATGTTTGGAGTAGAGTAGGAGGTTATGACCAGTTCTCATTTCAATGCCATAACACTCCCCCTTGGACGTTCTGTTAAGAATATCTAGAAAACCGTGCAAACTAGTGACAGAAAGTAAATTGCTTATTGTCATAATTCTGCAGCCCAGATATGTACTGAGATTATGTGAAAAGCCCGGACAACCCCTTTAATATTAAGGAGCAAATAGAAAGGAGGGAATCTATTTACGCTGCAATGTATCTACAGAGTGATCTTGTACATGGATGGTAAAAAGAACAAAATTGACAAAAAAAATATTCTTCCATTTTACAGCAATCAAATAACACTGACAAAGGAGAACAAATATTTAGTGATCTGGCAAAGGACAAAAAGTACTATATGCAAATAAGAGCACGACACCGACATAGACTTAGCAAGTTTTGGGGAGAATGGAGTAAACCAGTATTTATAAATGAAGGTATTTAATGTTTTATCCAAGAAACTTTGTCTTTTAAATGTATTCTGAGCAGCAAAGAAAAAAATATCAAATTTTACATATTCTGTACTTGCCAACAATTTCATTAAAGAAGCACTCCGTAAATAAATTTTATCCATTAAACCTTTCTCAATTTAGCTGTAATGTAGTATAGTTATATTAAAGTATAGTACTTATCCATTGCTGTTTTTGCCAGATTCCAAAGTCTCTCTGGTCCATTTCTGATTCTTTTGACTTCAAATCAGACTTGTCAGATCACGCAGTCACTTTCAGAATGTAAGCCTATGGAGTTATACTGAGCTTGACATGACTTACATTAATAGAAATAGCACCACTCCACACCGCAGTCAATGTATTAGCCGGGCAAGGCGGTAGCATTGCTCAGAAGAGTACTGTAGCAATTTTAGAAACCCAGAAAGATGACAATTGATAAGTCTTTAAACACAACTACACAATATTACATGTTTAGAAAAGTTTCGGGGATAACATTTTTGACGGGAATGCTTCTTTAAGAGTTACAATGAGAGGCAATGGCCTAAGTGTGTAATTCACTTTAATTAAATAGCTTGAAAACGCATGCATATGGAGCGCCCCGCGGGGCCTGGGGGTACTCAGTACCGGACCCGTCGACATCCATGGGGGACGGTGTCACGGCGGCGACCCGGTCCGTGTCCCAGAGGCATCCAGAAATAAAATAGGGGAAATTCGTGTGGTATTTATGTGGTAAAAAAATGCAAATAAATTTATTAGATGGTGAAATACGTGACGCCACCTGTGGTATTCTAGTCAGAGGTGACCAGCGCTGCGGTGTTGCTTCTCTGGGATGGATGTTGGGCGCAGCTATGATGCTGCAGCCCTCCACAGGTAGGGCTGTAGTCCCAGGGCAAAGATGTTAAATAAATAGTAAAAGTGGCTGTAAACGTTGGGGTGCAGAGAAATGAGAGAAAGACACAGAGAGGTGCAGTTTCTTTACCTTTTACTGGTAATAGGTTGCAGTCCGGAGTACCACATACAGGTGATGGAATGAGTCCGTCTCGCCTGGAGGCATTCAGGGGATCCACCTTGCCAGGTGGGGATTTAGGACCTTCCTTTCTGCGCTTTGTGTGAGTGTCTCCGCTGTATATAACTATGATGCGACCCTCTATTCGTGATTGTCTCACTAACCTGTACGGCTGTCAGCGTGAGCCTATTCCACGGGTACCGTTCTCTTCACCGTCGACCCCGGTCTCCTTATCCGCTGCCGTGCCCTCAGGTGATCTATGTGCACAGGAATTTACAATCCCCTGTACTTTCAGATTCGGCTATCAGGACTTACAGCTCCTGTCAGCCTAAGACTCTGATGTCCCTTTTCTCTTTATTAGCGCTTCACTCAGGGGTCTGCTATATGCAGTATTTTAGCTTCCCTAGAGTCTCTTAGTCTCTGCTCTTGTCCTTTCCCTCTTCATAGATCAGCTCTGCCTATCGAGCTCCTCTCAGATCAGCTGCCTGTCTTCGTCTGACAGGATCTTCCAGAAAGATCTCTTTACCTCACCTCCTCAAGTTGTAACTGTCATTTTTTCCTCACAGCTCACAGCTGTATCATTTCCATGACATCCCCTCAGCTGACTTCTAGCTGACTCACCAACCCCCTCTGCTGGCCAGAATTTATAAGCATCTCCCTTTTCTGACCTGCAGAAGGAAATTGTGATTAAATCTATGTTGCTTGGCATGGGGGTCCCTTTCTGCCTCCAGGCATGACTTTACCCATTAGAGGGAGGTAATGTCACTGTGACAATCGGACTCTGGGGTGTCACACAAGCATGCCACAATTTGATGTTTATATCATTATTGGATATAACAGCCACCATACAAGACAGATAGCTGTCGGCCCAATAAAAGTTTGACTGACAGCTATCTTTCCTGACTCCCCAATACACACAAGCTGAGCATTTGTATGTTCTAAATGAAAGAGTCACTGTTAAACTTCTCTGGCAGTTCTAGGATCTTCTAGGAGAATACAAAGATTGCCAGTTGAAATTCAAAAAGCCAGGTTCTTCTCTTCGCTGAGATTATCTGTCAAGAAAGAGTCAAAAGACCGTCATACACATTAGACTGTTGTCCAGTTCCGCCAATATTGGCCAGTTCATCTGACTTTAGTCTGACTCTTTAGTCTTTAGCCTCAATTCATCAAGATCAGCCACTTTCTCACCTGTCTTGATGAGGTTAGAGGGTAGAAAGGGGAATATACACCCCTGGAAGAAAGCAGGCAAAATGTGCTTTGTGGTGAGGGATGCAACTAGCACTTATGTTTTTCTTTGCCTTCATTTAGCTAACTTTTGACTGCTTATACAGCAACTTTATTAATGCAGCACTTGACTGTTCTTTATGTAAAATGCCTAATAGGCATTGATATACCTCTTTGCACTATGCACTTTGTGATCTAATTGTTTTGTTTAGGCACTTTATGATACCATCTTACACTCTATGTGATCACTTAATTTGTTACTATTTAATATTGAATCCTGATATGTAATCCTTTAGACCTTTGTATATTTCTGTGTAGATATAATACATTGTATTTCCTGACCCTTGGATACTTGTGGAAAACTTGTTGTAGGTATACTTTCCCACCTATTTCTAATTGTATCAGAAAATTATTTAAACTATTAATATATAATTCTACACAAAAAACATTATAGATTTGTCTATTTGATTTAACCATATGGATAACTAAGCTATGCAGGATTCAAATCAGTAGTTTATATATCTTTTGACAAGGTGCACCTTGTTTTTTTCTTATTTTTTATTTGTAATAATTAATAAAGAATTGATTTGATCATTATTCTTGTTAACACTCCTTGACTCTGGATCCCAAGCCACAGTCTGTATTGATTTGTGTTATATGAAGTGTGACCTTCATGTGTAAGGTCTTTGGGCTAGGCTAATATGTCTGATGAAAGAAACTTAGAATTATATCCATGTTTTCCTCTTTTCATTTTTGTAATATATTTCTATTTTGTTATTAGATGATAATGTCTTTCCAGTTTGGATTTTTATTGCAATTGTACCAGCAATTTTTTCTGCTCTTGCTTTCTACCTGTGCAAAAGGTAACACATTTTTATTAATTTGGTCTAAGAAAAGCTCTTGTAGCGCTTGTCCTTCATATTTATTCATATTTAAGGAATCTGTCAGTAATATCAACCACACCAAGCCGCCTATATGACCACGGAGGTCTTAGAAGTGTAAATCTATTAACACCTTTATATCTTTTAACTGCTTAATTCCTGAAAAATTAGTGATGAGGAATTTAATGGGTGTGACAGTGCACTTAAGAAGACACTGCCCCCTGAGATTGTTTTCACTCCTAGCACCAGCCTCTTTAGCTTCATTTTTAACTCACTGTCTGATTTCCTTGCCTAGCACCTAATGTACCATATGTAGTAAGCTATCAGTTAAGCAAAAGGGGCTGGTGCTGGGTGGGGAAATATTCTTGGGTGGCAATGTTTCTTTAAGCACCCTGTCATGCCCAGAGTACCTAACACTGCATTTGTGTAAGAATTACAATGCTAGTTTTTCATAACTGCATCAAAATCTTAAAGCTATAAATGTGTTAAAAAGCGAATAACATTATTTCAGTGCAATATTATCTGTCATGATATGGAATTTATTAGGCAGTAAATGAACAGTCAGTTCTTAAAGATGATGGGCAGCACACAAATAGAGTCATGTCCAAAATAGAAGGTCCAATGGGCTGTCCAAATATACAATAATTACTACCTACCAAAGGAAGTCCAATGAAGAACAACTGGTGAACAAATGACAGATGTAGGAACTCAAGACTCATCGAGGTGAGTGAAAATTGAAAGGTAGACCATCACACTAGCAAAAATTGGAGAAAAGGGTAATGCTCACTATGATTGAAAGGTGTTAGAGCCCAGTACATTCTGGCCACAATTGCCTACAATGGACAGCTAGGAAATGGATCATTGAGTATTTAAAAAATTGTTGAGAATTGGTTTGAGAAATATGACAAAGTTCTAGGTTTTAACTTGGTCTCTAACATGCCAAATCTTAATTGAGCATTTGTCGGATGTGCTGGAAAAAGTCTGGCCTTTGAAGGCTTCATCTTGCAGATTAGAGAGTTTATATGATCTACTGCTAACTGTAAAGGGCTTATCTGGTGAGGTGGATATTCTAAGCCACAGGTTTGAATGAACAACATGAACCAGAGTTGAAGGTACAACATATCAGTTTTTTTGTAGAATGACACATGAATCAGCAAAGACTAGCACAGCTGGGTGGCAGGATAAAAGAAAAACAAGCAAAGTGGGTAACACAGATGAAGCAGAGCCATATATGAAGATATACATGTGAACAGTGCTGTAACAGGAAACTGGTATCTTCCAGCAGCAAAGCAGTTAATCAAAGGAATTTGGTATACTATAGCAGAGCAATGGTTAAACACAAAAGTAACTGAGAAGTAAATGCCTCTTCCAATACAGCAATGATCAATAGCAGCAAAGTAACAATAGTAAATGCAAATTGGAAACACAATTGGAGATATGCATTTCCTTGATTGCAGAGGCCAGGTGTAGTTGAAGACTGAGAAAAGTCGTGAGGAGTTGATACTTGCATACTAAGATTTTGGGTTGGATAGCACCTAGCAAATTGGAGTGAGCGTATAACTAATTCTGGTTGTACACTAAAATTCTGATACCTTCTGAAGGATTTGTTAAGCCGATACGCGTTGTGTGGAAAAATACATATATTTGCATAAAAAAATTATGCATTTTTAATATATATCTATAAATTCCTACTTTTATTGACTGTTATAATTTTGGATTATTACCAGCTCACTGGATATTTTTTCCAGAAATGGCAGCGCCTACCAGAATTTTGCTCTTGTTAGTAAGTCTGGTTGTAGCATAGAAGTCAGGAGAAGCTGGGGTGATGTCAGACCCTTGGCTGGATTTGAGCCAAGAGAAGTGCAGCAAATTCCTTGCAAACTCAGCAAATGAGAACAATGCCACTTAATAATCAAGCACCTGACCTCTGACATAGCGGACCCTAAAAAACCTATAGAAATGATGTCAGAAGAGTTTGTCAGTCTACCTAAGAAACCCTGAGTGAAGCACAGCAAAGAAAGGCAGCCATAGAAGGGAACCAGTTGCCGCATCTGTCTAGGGCACCAAAACACCATGTCCCAGCCCTGCCCTGGATCAGAGCTATTTTGATGGTACAAACAGTACACAACATTAGGCATGCAGTTTTAATATAAATTGCCTATCAGTATGTCTTTGGAATCTTGGAGGAAACCGGAGTACCCGGAGGAAAGGAAACCCACGCAAACACGGGGAGAACATACAAACTCCTTGCAGTTTTAATATTATAGCTAAATAGTGTATTTGTTTAAGATAATATATGGTTTGAAATAATTAATTTGGTAGTGATATTTATTTATCATTTATTTTGTAAAATTTTGCATTCACAATTTTAAATTTGACTCGCATATGTTTTGAGGAAAAAAAAATTATTTAAAAAAGTTCTTTAGAACAAGCCTTTGTTCGGTTGAAACCATTACAGTGTTCAGCTGATCACTATCAGTTTGGTTCCTGATGCCTTTTAGGAACAGCTGATTTCAGCCTCTGCAGAAAAAAAAAGTAGTATTAGGCCGGGATCACACATGCTAGAAACTCGGATGAGTCTCACACGTTAATACCCGGCACTACTGCCGGCACTCGGAAGCGGAGCGTGTGGCCACATAGCAATACATGCAGCCACAAGCTCCACTCCTGAGTGCCGGCAGCAGTACCGGGTATTAATATGCGAGACTCGTCCGAGTTTCTCGCATGTGTGATCCCACCCTTACTGTCATGCCTCAGGATTCAATCTGACGGTCCTTTGCTCTTAAGTCAGCATCGCTATCCGGGTGCTGATTTCCTTTTGCCTTTGTCCATTCTTTTTGAACAGCAGGTGTTTTTCATTTCTTATCCAGGTTGTCCTCTCACACTGCAGGTGCTACTATTTAAATTCACCTCCTTCTGGTGATAGTCTTTAGTGGATCCTGTTTGGAGGTCCTACTTCTGATTATCCAGGCCAGTCAGATAAGAGTCCTGCTAGAGTTTGTTTTTTACACTACACTCTCTCTCGATTTCTTAGGAAGTACGTGATACACTCGGAGCAGGTCCTAGTTGCCTTCTCTGTTTTTAACCTTGAGTTTATCCAGGTCATGCTGAAGCTGCTAGGGACTGCGTAACTATACTATAGTTTGTACAGAAACCAGGTTTGGTTTGTGCAGATTTTTCATAGTTAGATCCTTTATCTCTGTGTCTACTACCACGTGTTCATAAAATTTACTTGCTGGCCATTCATATAAGTTAGCTGCTATTTAAACATTGATGGACCAGATTTGCTGGTCTGAGAGAAGCTGTTAGCTTTTGGACATGACTTTGTGTGTGAGACTACACTTTTTGACATCTTTAAGCCCTAGTAAGGCATTTGTACAGAGGTCATCATAATAATGTCATCCTTCTAATGGCACAATGAAGTCTATCTTATCTACCTTCACTGTACAGATGAAAACAATACACTAAAGATTGTGGCTCAAGAAAGCATTTTAGCATTCATTATTTGCAATTCTGAGAGTTTCTGATCTTAATGTTTTATTAGAATTGCTGTTTTCCTTTGTACTCCTATTTTCAGAGCAATAATGTTTTCTGGTAACTACATTGTCTGGTAATTAACTTTGTATTGATTTCTTAAAGAATAATGTAACCTATTGTTATTCTGCAGATATGTGAAAAAACTGCTCATTACGCCAATTCCACATCCATCTCAAAATATTAAGACTTGGTTGTATATGGATCAATCAAATGGTATAAGACTGCAGGTAATTATATGTTTAAGTGCAAAATGCACTTTTTTAACTGTCCATAAACACTGAGACATAAGTAGACAACATGTAAAACAAGGACTAAAGGGGTTGCAAAGATAAGTTATCACCTACAGTTGATAACTTGTTGTTCAATTGTTGTCTGCCCTTTGGGATCCAAGTCATCATCATTAGTGTGACACATAGCGGCGCCTGGGAAGAAGCGGTATAGTTTGCACTGTTCCCAGGTGCTAGCGGCTAAAGGCAGCTCTCATCATTGTCTCCTGCTAGTGCTGAGATCAGCGCAACCAGGAGACAATGATGGGAGTTGCATATAGCAGCTCTGTGACTCCTGTGTATAATAATGAATTAAGTAAAAAACTGCACAATTTTCATAACCAGCAGAGTGAAAGCCCATGGCTCGAGAATCACAGTAATATCTGGGACAATGGACAATATCCCATAAGGTTATCAGGCTATTAATAGCAACTCACAGCTGTTTGCTTAGCCTTTACTGGTGAATTTTCTGGGGACCCAAGAAAAGACATTGTGTCCCCATATAAATTCAAACCAGCAAAGGCTAAACAGACAGCTGTGTGTTGATATTAACTAACATCAGCCCTCAGCCACTCCAGAAAAGGCACATCCGAACCAAATCTGGTGCATACCTCCGCTCTTCCCACTTGCCATGATGCAGTGACCTTGAAAAAGACACATCACTGTGTCGATACGCGTGGGTTTAGAGGTCACATGTAACTTAGCCGTATGCCTGTATACTCCCGGGAACCAGCTGGTATTATGCTAGGGAGGGGAGGTTTTTCACTTAAACCCCCAGGATCTGGTTTGCTGATAAAGCGCTGGTAATATGGTGATAAGCTGTTATATCTTGGCATAATGTTTGTCTATATTACTTTGTAATTGCAGCCTTTACCACCAGGGTTTGTTGAATAGCACTGGTTATAGAGGATTAATTATAAATAAATAACACTAGGATATTATGAGTGTGATTGCACTTGCCTGTTAGGTGATGTGAGTAATGATAATTAAGAGATATTTGTCATTATATACGGTTTACTGATTGCACGGCTAATCTTGTGACTCATAGTATTTTACAATTTGATTATATGACCCATTGTCTTTGTTTTGTGATCTGTGTCTGTTTGTTCAGACTTTTTAATTGTTTTTAACATAGTGTTTTTGTCTGCTGTGTTCATTATATTTACAATAAAAATTGTTGAATTTTCTGACTATATTTCTGGTTGGTGATCCCTACTTTTGTGCATATACTTTTTTCTTGTGAGTTTCGATGCAGTGGCAAATGGGGTAATATTTGTGGTCAGCCTTGTATTGTCAGAGGACATCAAGCCCAATGGTTACTAATGGAGAGGCGTCTATAAAACGCCCCCATTACTAAACCCGTAATAAGTTTCACTCTGCTGCAAAGCAGATATAAGCAGATATAAGCAAGCTCCACTAGATGTCAATAGAGTGGAAAGGGATCATGCACACAGATTAAACAGACCTGCTGTGCAGCAGCAAGGCTACCACAAGGTGGCAGCAGAGAAGTCAAACAAGCCAGGTCAAATCCTAGACTGTAGTGCAGTACCAAAGGAATAAG
The DNA here is from genome assembly GCF_039654945.1 of Dendrobates tinctorius. Lineage (NCBI taxonomy): Eukaryota > Metazoa > Chordata > Amphibia > Anura > Dendrobatidae > Dendrobates > Dendrobates tinctorius. The sequence continues at coordinate 64,633,532 of NW_027361684.1, read as the reverse complement.
CAAACTCACGGTCAGAGACAAGCCAGGGGATCAGTAACGGTCAGGAGCAGATGTGCCAAAGACAAGACACAAAAGCAGGTCAGGGTTCAATCCGAGTTCAAGTACCAAGAAGTCCAAAACACAAGACGATACATGGAGTTAGGACAGCGAGAGGGGAACAACACAGACACGGGTCGAGTCAGGAATAACAGCAGGACAAATCAGGATGTAACAGAGTCAGCTACTTAGGCCGTATGCAGAACTATAACTGACATCGCCTGTAGGAAGAAGCGACAATAAGTAGCAAACCTGAACCCAAACAGAGGCTTAGAAAGGTTAACCCAAGACATGACCAAACCAGGAACATGGAAAGACAGGACTCAAAACCCGATCAGGATCATTACAGTAAGTTTGGAAATAAGCACACAGCAAGAATAAAATCCTTTACTTGAAATAAAAATCAAAACTCTGTTTCACATATTTATTTAAAAATAAAAAACAAAATTATATTCAATTTATGCCTAATTGAAGCCCTTGTCCCCTGTAAAAAACAGAAAATAATAATCATTTCCCTCACCTGTCCGATGTGTTAACAATGCATAGTGTCCCATGCCGTAATCCATCTCTCCAACATCTGATTTTCAACATGAACAGTGCCATGATGCTACCGTTCAGGCTGAAAAAGAGGACGCAATGAGCTGCTGTGAGCACAGTTCACTGTGAGTGACCCGATGAACTGCGGTGACCTCCATGAGATCAGCTGATAATACAAAGGTGACATCAACCCTAACCATATTACCCCAGTTGCCACCACCACAGAGCAAGTAGGATGAAGGAGGCTAAGTGCTAGATTTGGCGCATCTTATGAATGCATGATTTCTGGGGTGGCTGTGGGCTGATGTTGGTAGCCTAGGAGGCGCATCAATATCTGTGGCCCCTTCCCAGGCTAATATCAACCCACAGTTGTATGTTTAGCCTTTGCTGATTTGAATTTATAGGGGAACCCTTTGTCATTTTATCTGGCATCCAAATTCACCAAGAAAGGCTAAGCAAACAGCTGACAATCGTGCAGGAATCCACACAGTTTTTTTTATTCTTTATTTTACACAAGAGGGATACAACTGTGACTGAGTACAACTCCCATCATTGCCGCCCAGTCGTGGTAATCTCAGGGAGACCAGGCGACAAAGATAAGAGCTGCCTTCAGCAGCTGGTGCCTGGAAACAGAGCAAATTGTACTGATTTTCCCAAGCGCTGATACGTGTCACATGGACTGCACATGGATGACACACTGATATGAAACACAGACAGCAAATGGATTCATGGATGTCACACAGATTTCACATGCGTACATATGGGTGGCACACAGACACAGACCACGGATCTCACCAGTACTGGTTTTCCTGTACAGGAGTCACCAGAACATGTGAAGGAGGCCTAAGACTGTGCAATTTTTCAATTACAAAACTCTGTGCGGTTTGGTATGCATGTAGCTATTCTTTCCTAAAAACTCTGGACATAAGGTTCTCTGCTAATCTCTGTACTCTCTGCTTTCAGTGTAAAGAAGTCTTGCAGACATATGGCCAGTGCAACCATCACAGGCTGTAGATAATTTTTTTCAGAGGTTGCTAGTGAACTAGCATTGCATTACCATGGGAGCAGCAAAATGTGTACACTTTTTTTTGTTTTTCATTAGGCAATTTACAGCAGTAAAGAAGCAATAAAATCTGCATCAAAAGCTACATATCTTGGTGCAGATTTACCCCTGTGGAATTTCTCGAATTTTACACTGCTTAGAACATGTATGTGTACCCTTTGAGACTGTACCTTTTTGTGCCAGATACTTGTATTGAGATACCCAAATTTTTTTTTACCAGATTCTGCATGAATATGTGACAAAATTATAGCATGTGGTATTATGTTATTTGAGAGATTAGATGCTTCTAAGGGTGGTTGCTAGAATCGCTTCAGAAGATTTTAATGTATTACCTGAATTAGTTTGTGGTTTTATGGATTTTCAATAAAGACCTCTAACTTTTATCGACTTCCGTTTGGATGTGCAGAATTTCTCAAATTTTGCCCATATAGCAACACACAGTGAACCTATGGATCCATGAGATACTGTATATCCAGGGCCGGACTGGCCATCTGGCAATTCTGGCAAATGCCAGAAGGGCCTGTCTGGTTGTGGCCTTCCTTGCCTGCTACGTTGTTAACATAGTCTGCGTTCTCAAGGCACTCATACTGCTGAGAGTTGTGACGAAACTCAAAGTTGCTGACTCCATCACTTACCCCAGCAGGCCACGGGTTTCATTAGACATATTGGTCTTGTAGTAAATATTGCTTTCTTCCATCTGGGGTAATATTGGAATAATATTAGTAATATATCCCATCTGGTGCTTGGGGACAGTGAAAGCAAGGGCCTGTGTGATTTCAATTCCAAGGGCTGAATTTCAGTACCATGTCTGTACCTGTGTATATACAGTGGGGCAAAAAAGTATTTAGTCAGTCAGCAATAGAGCAAGTTCCACCACTTAAAAAGATGACAGGCGTCTGTAATTTACATCATAGGTAGACCTCAACTATGGGAGACAAACTGAGAAAAAAAAATCCAGAAAATCACATTGTCTGTTTTTTTTCATTTTATTTGCATATTATGGTGGAAAATAAGTATTTGGTCAGAAACAAAATTTCATCTCAATACTTTGTGATATATCCTTTGTTGGCAATGACAGAGGTCAAACGTTTTCTGTAAGTCTTCACAAGGTTGCCACACACTGTTGTTGGTATGTTGGCCCATTCCTCCATGCAGATCTCCTCTAGAGCAGTGATGTTTTTGGCTTTTCGCTTGGCAACACGGACTTTCAACTCCCTCCAAAGTTTTCTATAGGGTTGAGATCTGGAGACTGGCTAGGCCACTCCAGGACCTTGAAATGCTTCTTACGAAGCCACTCCTTCGTTGCCCTGGCGGTGTGCTTTGGATCATTGTCATGTTGAAAGACCCAGCCACGTTTCATCATCAATGCCCTTGCTTATGGAAGGAGGTTTGCACTCAAAATCTCACGATACAAGGCCCCATTCATTCTTTCATGTACCCGGATCAGTCGTCCTGGCCCCTTTGCAGAGAAACAGCCCCAAAGCATGATGTTTCCACCACCATGCTTTACAGTAGGTATGGTGTTTGATGGATGCAACTCAGTATTCTTTTTCCTCCAAACACGACAAGTTGTGTTTCTACCAAACAGTTCCAGTTTGGTTTCATCAGACCATAGGACATTCTCCCAAAACTCCTCTGGATCATCCAAATGCTCTCTAGCAAACTTCAGACGGGCCTGGACATGTACAGGCTTAAGAAGTGGGACACGTCTGGCACTGCAGGATCTGAGTCCATGGTGGCGTAGTGTGTTACTTATGGTAGACCTTGTTACATTGGTCCCAGCTCTCTGCAGTTCATTCACTAGGTCCCCCCGCGTGGTTCTGGGATTTTTGCTCACCGTTCTTGTGATCATTCTGACCCCACGGGGTGGGATTTTGCGTGGAGCACCAGATCGAGGGAGATTATCAGTGGTCTTGTATGTCTTCCATTTTCTAATTATTGCTCCCACAGTTGATTTCTTCACTCCAAGCTGGTTGGCTATTGCAGATTCAGTCTTCCCAGCCTGGTGCAGGGCTACAATTTTGTTTCTGGTGTCCTTTGACAGCTCTTTGGTCTTCACCATAGTGGAGTTTGGAGTCAGACTGTTTGAGGGTGTGCACAGGTGTCTTTTTATACTGATAACAAGTTTAAACAGGTGCCATTACTACAGGTAATGAGTGGAGGAAAGAGGAGACTCTTAAAGAAGAAGTTACAGGTCTGTGAGAGCCAGAAATCTTGATTGCTTGTTTCTGACCAAATACTTATTTTCCACCATAATATGCAAATAAAATGAAAAAAAAACAGACAATGTGATTTTCTGGATTTTTTTTTCTCAGTTTGTCTCCCATAGTTGAGGTCTACCTATGATGTAAATTACAGATGCCTCTCATCTTTTTAAGTGGTGGAACTTGCACTATTGCTGACTGACTAAATACTTTTTTGCCCCACTGTATCTATAGTGCAGTCCATGCAGCTTTGCACATGCATTGCTTTGTGCAAATCCTAAGACATCACAAGTGAACAAGTAAAAAAACCTTTCTATTTCTATGCAAGTTGTAATGTTCCTTAACACATTTAAAACATTATAATTGACTTTCTTTTTTTTCCACTTTTCCAGGCAAATGTTGCAATGCAAAATGAACAGTCTATACCCCTTACTGAAATAGAGATTGTAACAACTTCTTGAGATTGTGATGAGAAACCATGACATATATTCATGGGTTGTTCTCCAAACAAACCAACAACATACCAACATACAAGGAACTGTTTTAAATAAACATACTAGAAAGTCCAAACAAGTCCAAACAAAGTCCAAAGTCCAAACAAACCAAACCAAACCAAGTCCAGTCCAAACAAACCATAAATATATAGATATTTGTAGACTATCAGAACTAAAACATCAAATTTAATACAAAAGGAGAGTCTAAAGCATATACATGGACATATAATTCTGTTTGTCTCGTAAGCCCTATATCTTTTTTTAGAACTATGACCCGTATCTATTTAAAATGGGTAGGATCTAGTGATGAGCGAATATACTGTCTAGCAGCCACAAATCCTGCAGCTGCGTTGACAAAAACTAAATCTCCGATCACGCCAAAATACTATGAGGACACCCGAGCATGCTCGGGAAATCCCGAGCAACAAGTATACTCGCTCATCACTAGTAGGATCCCAAGTAAAGAATTTCATATCAATGCAAGCAAATTGAATTTGTGTGAAAATTCTAGGAATTTGCTGATCCTGCCGAATTTGAACATTTTGCAATACGATTTGCATATATAATCTAAAATAGCTGCCCCATTGTACATGTTGCAGAAGATTGCAGAGACTGCCAGAGACGTCTCATGTGACATTTGATGCAGCACTGCTGTTTTCCCATTAAAATCTCCCAGCAATCATATAGCACATCCAATCAAGAGGGACTACCGCAACCTGTAAAAAAACAGAAGCAGGGAATGCAGCTACAATTTTGTGATGAATATATATTGTGAGATGTCACAGATCCAGGGAAAGCAATTAAACACTGAAAAAACTGTACAGATATTGTGTGTTACAGCATAGAAGTGAAGAACGGCAACTATCTATTTACCCATATTTACATATATTTAGGTCACTGATATTAACTATGACATTTCTAAAGCTGTGATTGTGTTACAGAGCTTGCATACATTGGATAAAGTCCTAGTAGCTCTCAGAGTGCTACACTTATCTCATTAGGGCAATTAGAAGCTTTATAGGACTTTCGATTCACGCTGGTTTCCAAGGTAAACAGCGGGTATCCAAGAGGTGCGCGGCTCTTAGAAACCCACTGTTTACCTTAGATACCAGCTTGCTCGCTGGTCCTGATAGCTGATGAGTCTGTCTATGTGACAGGTCACCAGCGATCAGCCTAACGATGTCCCAGCGATCCCATCCACGTCGGATCGTTGGTGGGATCGCTGGGACATCATTGTGTGTAACAGGGCCTTAATAGTATATGTCATTTCAAATGTTAATACTGCTTCTCACACATAAATGGTGCTCTATAAATTCCCGGAAGAACATATTTGCCTTGTTTTTTGCCTTGTTTTTGGGGTTTTTTTGCACTTTTTTGGAGCTGACCTTTCGGTGTTGTAATCAAACCTTACTTTATTGTTTTTGCAATGATTTTACATAAGTATTTTAATAAAATGAATGAAATAAATATTTTACGTTCTTTTGCTATACCTATGCATTAAAGTGTATGTTGTTTTTATAACTGGAAAAAAAAATTATGGGCTGTAAACAGTTTGCAAATTTGGCACTTTTTATACACTTGTCTGTTTTACCTGCTTATAACACGTCAGCTTTAAGGAATAACAATTTACTATCTTATAAATCCCACTCACAAGTGCAATCATAACAATAAAATCCATGTCATTCACATTGTTCTGTTGATGCTTTGACATAGACAAAAAGTTATGCAAAGTTGACTGTCATTTCAGCCAGTCTTCCATTTTTGGCTCAGGCATAACTGATTGATGTAGTCAGGACCATATATCCAAGCACGTTGAACGTACAATGCCTGAGATGTTGGATTTTCCAATTAAGAATTCAAGATGCAGTGCCGCATAGGAAAGGCCATTGGAAAGGAATCTATAAGGGAAGATACAACATTAAAATCAATTAAAACCCATGCCGCCATAAACCAGTTTAGTCCTTTCTAAAATTTAAGCCCAAAAGCTAAGCAGCTCTGTGTAGAAAAAAAAACATGCAAGGCCTTTACTTGTATTAAAAGCAGCATATAATGTCAAATGACAAATGTGGGAGTAAAAATAATGAAACAACATGGAAAAAAATAATTGAATGGTTCAGAGTAGAGATGAGCGACTTTGCCTTTTTTCGGGTCGAGTCGGGTTTCATGAAACCCGACTTTCGCAAAAGACGGGTCGAACGAAATCGGCTGATTATCGTGAAAAGTCAAAGGCCGACTGAAACACAAAACCCAATGCAAGTCAATGGGGAAACAAAGTCGGAAGGGAGTGGAGGACAGGAAACACACCTACAGTGCCCTTTTGAATGCCAAAAACATAAATTCTTATTACTGAAGCATTTCAACCTTAATTTACTTCATAATACTAGTTACGCACTGAAAAATGGGGGTTATTTGGCTACATTTCTGGGGGGGTAGGGCTGGCTCCAGGTTTTCATGTGCTCTGGGCCAAAGAGCGCCCCTTTAACACATAGCACAACTCATGATGCTCAGATACGGCAGAGAAATAGCAGTATAGTACAATGAAAATACTTCACTTTTTACATCTCATGACTGATATCCATTTTAAATTCTCCAATAGCTCCAAAAACGGACAGTATATTACTCCATACAGTATTATGGCCACCGCATAGTGCGCTATACAGAGTAATGAGGCTCATATATTTCTCCATACAGAATCATTGGTCCCATATAATGTTTGAAACAGTATATGATGAGCTCCACATAATGCTACAGTTTATGATGGTCCCCATGGATGAAGCTGCACTGTCTTATGGGCCCAAATAATGCTCCATATATAATGGGCTCCATTTCTAATGCTCTAGTGTATAATGGGCCCTGTAAATGCTGCTCCAGTGCCTGATGTCCACCTTTGGAATGCTCCAGTGTATGGTGGGCCCCATATATCATTCTCCAGAGTATAGTGCTCCCAAAAAATAGCTGTCCCAACATTGAAAACAATTAAATAAGTCTCCTCAAATAAGTCTCCTCGCTAGGGAATCCCTGTACTAGTCTGGGCGTACAGAAGTGATGACATTGCGCTCTCTGATCAGAATGTCTCTGTCAGGAAACACGGAAGACGTCATGGCAGTGGAGCAGGGAGAGGTAAGTATTTCAACTTTGCGAGTGCTGTGATCCTGAGCAACCAGGGGGGGCCCACTCGTTGGCGATGGCACTGGCACAGGGCTCCTCATAGTACAGCGGGGTGTCTGACGGCGGGTGGGCCGAACCTGCACTTTCATCTGCACCTTCCTCTTTGTCACCGTGTAAGGTGGTACAGTATATGGGAAGGGTAACCTGAGTTTCATCAGTGTCAGATTCTGGCTGTGTAGAGTGCAAGGGGAATGTAGTGGTCTGGGTCAATGTACCAGCAGAATCATCTAGCAGTGGCTGGGCATCAGTGCACTTGTGGCGCCCCAGGAGTGCGGTCGCCACAGTGGCATTACCTTCCTCCTAGGGAGTGTGATGTCATGCTTGGGAGCAACGAAGGATCTCCCTCGCAGTTAAACCAACAAACAACACATTTCCCACTCCAGGCCAGCAGGGAGACCTCTGAACCTGACTGCTCAGGAGCTGCTTTCTGTGGTCGGAAGGAGGTAAGTTAGGGCAGTCTGTGAAGGGAAGGGGAAGTGTGTGAACGTTAGAAGGGCAGCTAGAGGATGAGCAGAGTTAAGGCTCACTCCTAGCTGGAGCGCCTGGTCCGGATTCCAGTCTCCGAGTTTGTAGGGACACTGACGTTCCTGCAGCCGAAACCGGAGGAAGTAGCAGTTGTAAATGCTCTGTAACCAACTAAGGCTTGGAGGTCGCAGCATCGACGTGTGGGAGCCAGAAGGAAAAGGCTACGGCTGCCTGCCATACGAGAAAGTTCCAAAAGAGAGTCAACAGGGGGAACTTCTTTGAACTCAGCACTGCGAGTACCTCAGATAAGCGCTAGAACGGAGGCCACACTACCAATCTGCAGAGAGAGAATTCCAAATTGGCTTCCAGGATAACCAACTCCTTCTCCATCTGTACTCTGGGTCCTGGACGGCACTTACCAAGTACAGGTAAAGGAACTGCAAGACTGTGTCTGTCATCTTTCTCCTGCGCCTGGCACACGGCTCTGCTACATCCTGCACTGCACACCATCTACCAACTCTTTCATCTGCCCTGCGACTACGGCCCTACCTGTGCAGGGCTTCTACATCTTAGCTGCACCACAACATCTGTCCCAGAGAAGCGACACTGCAGCGCTGGTCAATCTAATCAGAAACCACAGGTGGCGTCACGTATCATTCACCTATAAATGTAATTCACCCCTTTGCATGGATGCCCAGGGCCACGGAACGGGTCACCACCACCGTGACACATCCCTGTGAGACACCGACCCGGTACCGATTAACCCCACTGCCCTGGCTGGCCACCCACACTCCATGTCAGATTCATCTTGGACTGGCGAATTCACAATTTGACTTGATAACCCAGGCATGGTATGATAGAAAGAGCTACATGGACTAATGTGAAGTGTGGCATGCTGCATCATTAACTTTGGGTGGGGGTGCAGGACACAAGGAAAGGGGTTCTTCCTGACCAGGAGCCAGCACTTGACGACTCAGTGCTTGCATTTTTTGAAACTTCAGAAGAGGAGGGCACATTTGCTGGAGTCTGTTTCAGCAGTGTAAGCCAAAACCAGTTCCTCATACTCCGGCTTTAAAAGCGGTTAACCTACTCCCAGAAAAGGTAGCCTTCCAGGTGTTCCGGAGCCAGACCATGATGCAGGCTCAACACCTCCTGCCTTAGCTGCTATTGTGCTTTTGCCACTACCAGCAGATGCACCACCACCATCAGCACCAGCTGGCCCCCCCACGCCCACGTCCGCAGCCTCTTCCACCCAACTTCCAAATTTAGCACAAAATAGACACAAAATAACATCAGATATATGGCACTGTATCAGAAGCGTACAGCTCTATTCAGTCAAAGGATAATTGTCAATCTCCATATATATTCCATCAGTCACACAGAGACGCTCACAGGCTCAGTATGGATTAGACAAGAATATAAAAAGTAGACAAAGTGTACAGTATCATCAGATAGCAGGTATATATAGCATAGTTTAAACATTAACAATGTACGTCTATATATCAGGAGTAGTGTTGAGCCACCCCGCTAGTGTTTTGGTTCGTCGCACAGGTGGCAAGTTCGTCAAATGTTTGTCGAACCACATTGAAAACAATGGCAGGCAAACACAAACACATACAAACACATAGAAAACAATTACAAAACACCTTAAAAGGTGTCCCAAAGCCAAAAAAATGCTCAGAAGACAAAAATTAACATATGGAAAAGTGCAACTACATTTAGAAAAGAGGTGGAGGAGTAAAAGGAGGAGGTGGAGGAGACACAGATATAGGCTTGTCATGCCCTTATGAAGTCAAGAAAGGCTGGAATAAAAATGTAAAATACAAACCAAAAAAAAAAAATTCTGAAATCGAACACGATCATATACCGTCGGACTTCCCACCAATAAATTATGCCAACTTGCGATCGGGCGGCGTTATTCCCACGAACCTCCAAACAGCGTCCATGAAGGCAAAGTGTTTGCTTTCCGGGGGCAGTATGATTGCAAAGCTGAACCTTAAAGGACTGTCCAAAAGGGCACCACCAGGAGTGGAGCCTGCAGCTTAATTGGACTCCACCCGGGAAACCACAACCATGCCACCTCAAGAAAAGATGCACACATTGAAAGTTTTGTCGATTCTGTGTGTGGTGTGGTATGCCCGTTTGTAGTTGTGCTAGCGATTTGTCAGCTTTATTCCGTTAAAGAACGAGACTCCGGCATGCCCCCGCGGTACGCGTCAAGCTTACTAGAGGGATACGCGAGGCTCTGGCCCGCGAGTTCGAGCAATAACAGGTCTATCATGGCCTTACATGTCCGGGGCTGCATGCGTGCTACACTGAAAGGACCAGCTTTTGTCGCTTATAGGTGCAGATAACCCACTGAACACCGTTAGTGAAGGGGATCTGTGATTCCTATTATTCCCCGCGAACGATGATTTCCCAGTAAGTGCAGGTCAACCGCAATTCCTGAATTAGGCCTAACCGGCATTCCTGAAAAAATGCAAAAACTTACGTGTCCAAACCACAGGTGCTGTAGCTTGCTTAACAGCTCGGCAGCCGTTCTCAGGCCCAGTATGGATTCGGAAAGATTCTAGAAAGTTGATAAAGGGTACAGTTTCACCAGATAACACGTATATATGTAGCATAGTTTACACATTAAAATCCTATGTCTATATATCAGGAGGCCGGCTCAGAAGGTCTCAGGCCCAGTATGGATTAGACGTGATTTGACAAAGGTGAGAAAGGGTACCGTATCACTGGATAACAGGTATGTATAGCATAGTTTACACATTAAAAACCTATGTCTATAGATCAGGAGGCAGGCTCAGACGGTCTCAGGCCCAGTATGGATTAGACGTGATTGGACAAAGGTGACATAGGTTACCGTATCACTGGATAACAGGTAGGTAAAGCATAGTTTACACATTAAAAATATATGTCTATAGATCAGGAGGCAGACTCAGACGTTCTTAGGTCCAGTATGGATTTGACCAGATTGTACAAAGTTGAGAAAGGGTACATTATCACTGGATAGCAGGTATATATAGCATAGTTTAAACATTTAAAATCTCCGTGTTCTCAGTATGGATTAGACAACAATCTAAAAAGTCAAAAAAAGGAAATGTAATTGAAGCATACAGCAGTATACACTTTTGGTGGTATTTTTTAATCTTCATATATATTTCTGTCTCAGTAAGAAAGTCCAGACTCTCCGCAATAGGAAATGAGATGCATACAATTACTGACATAAAGTCTAGTGATTGCAGAAATCTAGGAATTACTATTCACGGGAAAAACTTCCATCACAATTCTCAGAGGAGATGCTGAGCATCAATTAATTAGTGTGTGGAGACAGCAAAAAACTTTCTTTGTGAAGAAAGTGTTGCTGTATCGCAGTACCGTTTATCCCATTGCCGTTACTCATATCCATCCAATTTTGATCACAGGGAGAGATGTAAACATGGTGCTCACTGCCTATCATGATCTGTCACGTAACTTTGGAGTGCAAAACACAGAAGCCACAGGCCGTAGGCGATTCAATTGGATTGTCATGAGAGGGCACATTTAAAAATGTGCGCTGGAATGTCCCATGTCTGTGGGTAGGAAAACTGTGAAAGCTGATGAGAAACCACCACTGCATCTCATTGTGAGTCAACGTCCATAAGAAATGGAAGCCATTGATCATCTGAAGCTAGAGCCCGGCCAGCGGGACAGGGCATAGCTACGTCTTAACCATCATCTTCTATCAGTTCACCAAATTTGTAGTGGCAGTCCCAGTGAAGGATTTGACAGCCCAGACTACACAGCGGAGGAGCAGGGAGAGGTAAACATTGGAAATGCTGGGGCCCTGCCCAAGCAAGGGGGGCCCACTCGTGGGCATCGGTACTGGCACTGGGCCCCTCATAGTACGGCGGTGTGTCTGACGGCGGGTGTGCACCCCCACCGTCAGAGACACTTGATTGTACTATGAGGGACCCTGTGCCAGTGCCCGCACCCAAGATTCGGCCCACCCACCTGTCCAGGGCAACGGCACTCGCACGGTTGTGTGCGCTAGGTGGTGACCCCGGCCATGGGGGGAGGAGGCAGCCCAGTTAGGGAGGTTTACAAAATGGCATATGTTGATGTGGGTGTTATGCGGGGCTTAGGTCAAAGGAGACTGACAAACCCAGGCCCCTGCGGAGTCCCTTAAACTACGGAAAACCCTGTCTGACCCTCAACCCAGGGTTTTTGCTATAGGTGCAAATGCCTGAGCCTCCAGCCTCTCCTTATCTCCTGCTCAGCCCTAAGCTGAACCCTCCACCCTCCACCCAGTGAGCTGTAAAACCTCCAAAGCCCACACAGTAATGACAGACAGGGAGAACTCAAACCACACCGTGCCGCAACCACACAGGACAATACTATAATGTGAACAGGGCAAAACAAAGCACAAATATAGGAAGGCGAAAAGGTAACAACGGATCATACGACACCAGATATGAATTTCTCTCTCCAACACCTCCTCTCCAGACCGGAACCACTTGGCACAAAACACAAGCTATAATCGGCGACGCCCATAGGCCAGCACGACTATTTAAAGACCGTGGGCGTGACCAAACATCCCACCTGATTTCCAGCTAGATTAACCCCAGATAACCTGAGTAAAATCAAGCCGGCGCCACTGAGGCTATAGTGGACGGAGATGGAACTACCGCTGCCTGCCGGACGCTGTGGTGTGAACAGCGTCCGACATGACAGTGGGACATTCACCTGCTGCTAAAGGCGAAATTGGTCAAGTCCCAGGAAGAGGAGGACCAAAGAAAGCCATTTTTCTGGCAACCTATGTGTCATCAGGGTAAGGTGTGACAAAATCCTTGGAAACCCATGCATGGTTCATTTTGATGAAGGATAGATCATCCACATTTTGGGTCGAGAGACGGGTCCTTTTTTCTGTCAGGATTGATCCAGCAGCACTGAAGACTCTTTCCGATAGCACACTTGCAGCTGGGCAAGCGAGCTCCTGTAAGGCATATTATGCCAATTCAGGCCAGGTGTCCAGTTTAGCGACCCAATAGTCAAATGGGAATGACCTGTGAGGGAGAACATCGATATGGGTGAGAAGTAGTTTGTAACCATAGTTGACAAGTGCTGTCTCCTGTCACTTTCAATCGATGCAGTATTACCAGTCGTGTGAGCGGGACTTGAAAAATCAGTCCACAACATGGTCATGAAACCCCTGTCTCCAATGCCACTTCTGATGTGTGCACCACTAACACCTCTTCCAAGCTGCCCCCGGCCCCTACGGCTCGTGTGAGAACCATCACCGCTGCTGTGTGCTGGGAATGCCTCAACCAACCGGTTTACCAGAGTTGCTTGTTTGTTAGCCAATATTAGGTCAAGGTTCTCCTGCGGCATGATGTTTTGTAATTTGCCTTTATAGCGTGGATCCAGGATGCTGGCCAACCAGTAGTCGTCATCGTTCATCATTTTGGCAATGCGGGGGTCCCTTTTTAGGATCTGCAAGGCATAATCTGACATGTGGGCCAATGTTCCCGGTGTCAATGATGCACTGCGAGTGCTGAGTGGAGGAGCACGTTCTGGCAAATCCACATACCTCCAGTCATGCACAAACCCTGTACCAGACCTTGCCACGCCAACATTTTCTCTTGCCCCACGTATCCTCCTCCCCTAAATAATCATCCCCATCATCATCCTCCTCCTCCTCTTCCTCTTCTTCCTCCACCTCGTCCAGGAGAGTTCCCAGAGCAGACAATGGCTGACTGTCATCAAGGCTTCCCTCCTCCTCAAGGCTTCCCTCCTCCTCTTCCTCATCATCCTCGGCTGTAGGTGCCTGCTCCTTAATGTGCGTCAAAGTTTGCATGAGCAGACGCATAAGTGGGATGCTTATGATGGCGTTGTCTGCGCTTACCAGCCATGTGCATTCCTCAAAACACTGAAGGAATTTACAGAAGTCTTTCAGCTTCGACTGTTATGAATGAGTCACCGTAGGAGGCAAAAGCAGAAATACAAGCTAAGGCTTGTTTCACACTTGCTTTTTTTTGCAGCGCGTTTTTCCCGCAAAAAAACGCATTGAAAAACGCATACAAAAGCATACAACTGCTGCGTTTTTTTCAAGCATTTTTATGAGCATGCATGAAAAAAACGCAGCGTTTTTATGCGTTTGTATGCGTTTTTAGTGCGTTTTTACCGCGTTTGCGTTTTTTTCCAACATTAGGTGGCCCCTCACACTAACCCAAACCATGACTTTACTAACCCTAACCCTGACCCTAACCCTAACCCTAACCCTAACCCTGACCCTAACCCTAATCCTAACCCTTAACCAAACCATACTTAACCCTAACCCTAACCCTAACCCTTAACCAAACCATACTTAACCCTAACCCAAACCCTAACTAACCTTAACCCTAACCCTAACCCTGACCCTAACCCTTAACCAAACCATACTTAACCCTAACCCTGACCCTAACCCTGACCCTAACCCTAACCCTGACCCTAACCCTTAACCAAACCATACTTAACCCTAACCCTGACCCTAACCCTAACCCTAACCCTAACCCTGACCCTAACCCTTAACCAAACCATACTTAACCCTAACCCTGACCCTAACCCTAACCCTAACCCTAACCCTGACCCTAACCCTAACCCTAAACCCCCTTAACTAACCCTAACTTTACCCAAACCCCTAAATTCCATTGTCTAAACTAATGGTAAAAAAAAAAACGCATGTGCAAAAAAACGCATACATAAGCATGCCAATGCGCACATATGCTCACCATAGACTTATAATGGGTGTCTTGCTGTAAAAAAACGCATTGCGCACGCATGCGTTTTTTTGAGGCAAATCGGACGCACAAAAAATGCAACAAGTTGCATTTTGTGCGCCCGAGCGCATACCGCAAAAAAACGCATGCGCGGTAAAACGCGTACAAACGCATGTGTATGCGCACATAAGCGCATCCCATGCAAAGTATAGGAAAAAAAACGCATGCGCTATTTAGCGCTAAATTACCGCGAAAAAAAACGCAAATGTGAAACCAGCCTTAGTCCAGAAAACCAGAGAAGTTGGCAACTATCAGATTGCAGACCCCTGAACCTATCAACACAACTAGCAGTAGCCGTGGGGGGTTCCTACGATGCCCTAGACCCCTCGATCACAGCCGGAGAAATACATAGGCCTAAAGAAAGAAAGGGGAAATCTAAACTGCCCCAGAGCAGACCCCAAAGCAATAGGCAGCCCCCAACATATAATGACGGTGAAGCAAGATGAAAATACTAACACAGGCAGAAAGATAGACTGAGCAAAGATGGGGCCCCAAAACTACCTAGATAGGAAAGGACAGGAAGGCTGCTGTCTGCAATCTGCCAAAACCCTATCAAAGACATAAGCCAACCAGCTGATATGAAAAAGGCCCTGAAGCAGCTAGGCTTCAAAAACTGAATCAGCACTCAGGTACTTTCAGGAGACAGAGCTAAATGAATTCAGCACACCCCAGCAGGGAATGGCAGAAATCCAGAAAAACAAAGCAAAAACAAAGTCAAAGCACAAAAGCAAAAGGCCGAGCAGCAAACTTAGCTATGGAGGAGCAGGAATTCAGACTGGTCTCCAAGGATCCCACAGAGAAATCACCCGCAGGGCAGAAGGGCGTCGGCAGCCTTATAACCAGTCCGTAACTCCACTCAGCCAGTCACAATCATCAGCCTCAGGTGTTTGACAATCAGGCTCACTACCTTTCTTTACCAGAAGAGGGAGTTCCTCGGGCCTCAGTAATGAAGGGGAAAATGAACTCACAACAGTACCTCCCCCTTGAGGAGGGGTCACCGAACCCTCAACTACGCCACCAGGGCGATCAGGGTGAGCCCGATGAAAGGCACGCACCAATCGTTTGGCATGAATATCAGAGGCAGAGACCCAGGAATTATCCTCCTGACCATAACCCTTCCACTTAACCAAATACTGGAGTCTCCGTCTAGCCAGACGGGAATCCAGTACTTTCTCTACCTCATACTCCATGTTACCTTCAACCAATACAGGGTCTGGAGGTGCCACCCCCGGAACAACAGGTTCAACAAACCTCTTCAACAAAGATTTATGGAACACATTATGGATTTTAAATGTGACAGGAAGAGCCAAACGAAAAGAGACCGGATTAATAATCTCCACAATCTTGTAAGGTCCAATAAATCTAGGCTTAAACTTAGGAGAAGCCATCTTCATAGCAATATTTTTTGATGATAACCACACCATATCACCAACCTTAAACTGGGGACCAATGGTCCTATGTCGGTTGGAAAACCGCTGGGCCTTCTCCTGGGAGAGAGATAACTTATCCACCACTTGGTCCCAGATCTGGTGCATTCTCTCCACCACAGTGTCAACACCTGGGCAGGCAGAGGGCTCCACCTGCCCTGAAGAAAATCGAGGATGAAACCCAAAGTTACAAAAAAAAGGTGACATCAAAGTGGCAGAAGTAGCTCTATTATTCAAAGCAAATTCGGCCAAGGGCAAAAATGAAACCCAATCATCCTGATCAGCAGAAATAAAACATCTCAAATATGACTCCAAGGTCTGGTTTGTTCTCTCTGTCTGCCCATTGGTCTGAGGGTGAAAAGCAGAGGAGAAGGACAACTGAATTCCCAGCCTGGAACAGAAAGTTCTCCAAAATCTAGACACAAACTGGACTCCTCTGTCAGATACAATGTTCTCAGGAATCCCGTGCAAACGAACCACCTGTTGTAAAAACAGGGGCACCAACTCAGAGGAAGACGGCAACTTAGAGAGTGGTACAAGATGAACCATCTTAGAGAACCTATCACAAATCACCCAAATAACAGTCATCCTCTGAGAGACAGGCATAACAGAGATGAAATCCATTGAAATATGGGTCCAAGGCCTCTTGGGGACAGGCAAAGGCATCAACAACCCACTAGAGCGAGAACACGATTTAGACCGGGAGCACGTCCCACAGGACTGCACAAAATTCCTGACATCACGAGACAAGGAGGGCCACCAAAAAAACTGACTCACCAGATCACTAGTACCAAAAATACCTGGATGACCTGCCAAAGCAGAGCAATGAACTTCAGACATCACTCTCTTCTTCCACTGGTCATGAACATACAACTTTCCACTGGGACAACGCTCAGGTTTGTCCTCCTGGAACTCTTCCAGAGCACGTCTCAAATCGGGCGAGATGGCAGAAAGAACTACCCCTTCGCCTAAGATGGTAGCAGGCTTGGTCACCACAGGAGAATCAGCAAGGAAGCCCTAGAGAGGGCGTCTGCCTTGACATTCTTTGTTCCAGGAAGAAAAGAAACCACAAAATCAAAACGTGTAAAAAACAAGGCCCACCTAGCCTGTCTAGGGTTCAAGTGCTTAGCCGACTCTAGGTAAATCAAATTCTTGTGGTCAGTGAGGACCACGACTTGATGCTTAGCTCCCTCCAACCAATGTCTCCACTCCTCAAATGCCCATTTCATGGCCAACAGTTCCCTATTCCCCACATCATAGTTACGTTCAGATGGAGAGAACTTTCGGAAAAAGAAAGCACAGGGATTCATTTTAGATGTTACAGGATCCTTTTGGGACAAAACAGCTCCTGCACCAATCTCAGAAGCATCCACCTCTACCTGGAATGGAAGTGAGACATCAGGTTGCCGCAAAACCGGGGCGGAGGTGAATCTTCGCTTCAGCTCCTGAAAGGAAGAAACAGCCTCCGGAGATCAATTTAACACATCCGCACCCTTTTTAGTCAAATCAGTCAATGGCTTGGCAATACTAGAAAATGTTGCTATAAATTTCCGATAAAAATTAGCAAAACCCAAAAACTTCTGGAGGGCCTTCAAAGAAGTGGGCTGAACCCAATTGTGAATGGCCTGTACCTTGGCCGGGTCCATTTCAATAGTTGATGGGGACAAAATAAATCCCAAAAAAGAAATCCTCTGTACGCCAAAAAGGCATTTAGATCCCTTAAAATACAGGGAATTCTCCCTCAAGATCCGAAACACAGTTCGAATATGTTCCACATGAGAATCCCAATCCTTGGAGAAGATCAAAATATCATCCAGATAGATAATCAAAAATTTATCGACAAAATCTCGGAAAATATCGTTCATGAAGCACTGGAAGACAGAAGGGGCATTAGTGAGCCCAAAAGGCATCACCAGGTACACAAAATGTCCCTCCGGAGTATTAAACGCCGTCTTCCATTCATCCCCATGCTTAATGCGAATAAGATTATACGCTCCCCTGAGGTCAAGCTTGGTAAACCAGCAAGCACCTTTAACTCTGGAGAATAGATCAGAAATCAGGGGTAACGGATACTGATATTTAGCAGTAATTTTGTTGAGGGCACGATAATCAATACAAGGTCTTAATGATCCATCCTTTTTGGCTACAAAAAAAAAACCGGCACCTAAGGGTGACGAGGATGGTCTAATATGACCCTTCTCCAACGCCTCCTTAATATAGGATCGCATAGCCTCGTGCTCGGGTACAGATAAATTGAAGAGCCGACCCTTGGGAAATTTACACCCCGGGCTCAGTTCAATTGCACAGTCATAACTCCTATGAGGAGGCAGAGACGCAGACTCATTCTCACTAAATACATCATAAAAGTCCGCCAAATAATCAGGAACATCATGCGACTGAGGAGAGGTGGAAAACACCGGAGCCTCACTAAGGGCACACTGACAACCCCAACTCACCACAGACACAGATTTCCAATCCAAAACTGGATTATGAATCTGTAACCAGGGAAACCCCAGAACAATAGTATCATGCAGATTATGCAACACCAGAATTCTGCAATTTTCTTGATGATCTGGGGCAACCCGCATTACCACCTGGGTCCAAAACTGGGGTTTATTTTTAGCCAAAGGAGTAGCATCAATTCCCCTCAAAGGGATAGGCATCTGCAGAGGTGTCATCGGAAATCCACAACGTTTAGCAAAATCCAAGTCCATTAGGTTTAGGGCTGCTCCCGAATCCACAAAAGCCTTGGCGGAAAATGTGGACAGGGAGCAGATCAGAGTAATAGCCAGAAGAAACTTAGGTTGAACACCCCCAACAGAAAACATGTGTGTAAAGCGTTTCTCTCGTTTGGGACAAACAGAAATAATATGCGAGGCATCTCCACAGAAAAAACACAACTTATTATGCCTTCTGAACTCCTGACGCTGCTCTCTGGAAAAAACTCTATCACATTGCATAGGTTCAGACATTTGTTCAACAGGTGGCAACACCTCTCGTGCAGCTTTGCGTTCGCGCAAACGCCGATCAACCTGAATGGCTAATGACATAGAATCGTCAAGACCAGAGGGAACAGGAAATCCCACCATAGTATCTTTTACGGCTTCTGACAACCCCTTCCGAAAGAGAGCAGCCAAGGCATTATCATTCCAGGTAGTAAGTACTGCCCACTTTCGGAATTTTTGACAGTACAATTCTGCAGAATCACGACCCTGGCTCAATGCCAGCAGGGTCTTTTCAGCCTGATCAATGGCATTAGGTTCGTCATACAACAACTACAAAGCTTGAAAGAATGCGTTCACATTAGTCAGAATAGGATCATCTGGTTTCAAAGAAAACGTCCAATCCTGGGGATCGCCACGCAGCAAAGAGATGACAATTTTAACCTGCTGCGCGAAGCTCCCGGACGAGTTAGGCTTCAAGGCAAAAAATAATTTACAATTATTTTTGAAATTCAAAAATTTAGACCGATCCCCAAAAAATACATCATGTGTAGGAATCTTTGGTTCAGCAGCATGTGAATGAGCAAGGTAGGCGGAAATTCCCCGCACTTCCGCAGCGAGCTGCTCCACACGATCAGACAATTGCTTTATCTCCATTGAGAGAAGAAAAAATTCCCCCTACGGCCTCAGAGATATAGAGGAAAAAATATACACACTTTTTTTTTTTTTTTTTTTTTACAATTCTTTCCTGCTATTGAGTACCCTAGAATCTGCAGTAAGGCGGGTGATTCTGTTATGAATGAGTCACCGTAGGAGGCAAAAGCAGAAATACAAGCTAAGTCCAGAAAACCAGAGAAGTTGGCAACTATCAGATTGCAGACCCCTGAACCTATCAACACAACTAGCAGTAGCCGTGGGGGGTTCCTACGATGCCCTAGACCCCTCGATCACAGCCGGAGAAATACATAGGCCTAAAGAAAGAAAGGGGAAATCTAAACTGCCCCAGAGCAGACCCCAAAGCAATAGGCAGCCCCCAACATATAATGACGGTGAAGCAAGATGAAAATACTAACACAGACAGAAAGATAGACTGAGCAAAGACGGGGCCCCAAAACTACCTAGATAGGAAAGGACAGGAAGGCTGCTGTCTGCAATCTGCCAAAACCCTATCAAAGACATAACCAGCTGATATGAAAAAGGCCCTGAAGCAGCTAGGCTTCAAAAACTGAATCAGCACTCAGGTATTTTCAGGAGACAGAGCTAAATGAATTCAGCACACCCCAGCAGGGAATGGCAGAAATCCAGAAAAACAAAGCAAAAACAAAGTCAAAGCACAAAAGCAAAAGGCCGAGCAGCAAACTTAGCTTTGGAGGAGCAGGAATTCAGACTGGTCTCCAAGGATCCCACAGAGAAATCACCCGCAGGGCAGAAGGGAGTCAGCAGCCTTATAACCAGTCTGTAACTCCACTCAGCCAGTCACAATCATCAGCCTCAGGTGTTTGACAATCAGGCTCACTACCTTTCTTTACTAGAAGAGGGAGTTCCTCGGGCCTCAGTAATGAAGGGGAAAATGAACTCACAACATTCGACCACTGCACACCTGTCAACTCCATGTCTGCCCTCAAAGTGCCTGCCCGTGTATCCTCCCACAAATGCATTACGGCCTGCCTCTGTTCGCACAGCCTCTCAACCATGTGCAGGGTGGAGTTCCACCTTGTTGCAACGTCGATAATTAGGCGGTGCTTGGGAAGGTGGAGCAATCGCTGCAGCTTCTGCATGCGACTGGAGTGTACCGGCGACCGGCGGATGTGGAGCACAGTCTTCGGACCTTCAGGAGCAGGCCTGTTAACTCCGGATAATTATTGAGGAAGCCCTGCACCACCAGGTTCAAGGTGTGAGCCAAGCAAGGTATGTGTCTGAGTTTTGAAAGGGCTATGGCTGCCACAAAATTCTGGCCATTTTCACTAACTACCTTGCCTGCCTCAAGATGTGGACTGCCCAGCCATGACTCAGTTTGTCGCTGAAAGTAGTCGGCCAGTACCTCCGCGGTGTGTCTGTCGCCCAAACACATCATCTTCAACACAGCCTGCTGACGCTTTCCACTAGCTGATCGATAGGGGGACACCTCGTGTGCCACACTGGCAGCTGCGGATGGAGTGCTCGTGCGACTGCGCTCTGTGGACGAGCTTTCGCTTCTGGAGGAGGAGGAGGAGGAGGATGGTCGAACGCCTACTGCCAACTGTTTCCTATACCATGGGCTAGGCAGCACTGTCCCACCACCGCTGTCCTCTGTGAACCCTGCATCCACCACATTAACCCAGTGCGCAGTGATGGACACGTAACGGCCCTGGCCATGCCTACTGGACCATGCATCATTTGTGAGGTGCACGTTTCCACTCAATGATTGCTTGAGTGCATGGACAATGCGGTCTTTCACATGAAGGTGGAGGGCTGGGATGGCTTTGCGAGAAAAGAAGTGGCGACTGGGTAGGTCATAGCATGGTACTGTGTAGGCCATGAGCTCGTGGAAAGCTTCGCTTTCAACCAACCTGTAGGGCATCATCTCTAACAAGATTAGTTTGGCAATGTGGGTGTTCAAACCCAGTGTACGCAGATGAGGATGAGTACTTTCTTGTCCTACTCATAGTCTCTGGTAGGGTGAGCTGGACTTGAGAGCTGCATATGATCGAACTAGCGGTGGACATGGCGGACTGAGAGAGGGTTGATGATGGTGATGGAGTTGGTGTTCTTTCCGATGGCGTAGATTCAGTCTTTCATTGCAATAACAGTGTGATTCCCTGACTGATTTGCCCTTGCGACGACAACTCAACATTTGCTGCTGGTGGTGTGCTAACCGGTGGACTTACAGTGGGGAAACAATGCAGTGTTGCTGACTACTTTCTTTGGGAGCAGTTGCACATATGGTACGTGAGTTTTGGTAGTCCGTCCACGCTTGCAAGTGCATGGTGGTTAAATGTCTTAGCATGCAACTGGTATTCAAATTTCTCAGATTTTTCCCTCGGCTAAAGGTCTTTGCACACTTCTTACATACAACCTTTGCCTGATCATTAGGATTTTGTTCAAAAAAGTGCCACACTGCACTCTTCCTACTATGGAAGACATTTTGAGGCCTTGCACGCTGTGCTATTTTGACCATCTGGCCAAGCTGTCCTGCAACTCTTTTTGTTTTGTAACCTGTTTTTGGACTGCTCCGGTCCTGCCAGATAACAGCTGTTGTGATGTCGATGCCCACTGCGGATGCTCCTCCTCCTCTTCTGAGCTATTGGCAGCGGCACCCTCTTCCCCCAATGGATGCCAATCTGGGTCAACAACTGGGTCATCCATCAGCCCCTCTTCAATGTCATGTGCACCTTCCTCTGTGTCACCGTGTATGGTGGTATAGTATGTGGGAAGGGGCACCTGAGTTTCATCAGGGTCAGATTCTGTACGCTGCGAGGACAATGTAGTGCTCTGAGTGAATGTACCAGCAGATAAATCTAGCAGTGGCTGTGCATCAGTGCACTCCATGTCAGATTCATCTTGGCCTGGGTGATTCACGTTTTGACTTGATAACCCAGGCATGGTATGTGAAAAGAGCTCCATGGAGTAATCTGTAGTGTGGCCTGCCGCATCCTTCAATTTTGGTTGGGGTGAAGGACACAAGGAAAGGTGTGGTTCATGACCATGAGCCTCCAATGACGACTCAGTGCTTTTATTTTTTAAAACTTCAGAAGAGGAGGCGAAAGAGCTGGAGGCTGTCAGCAATGTAAGCCAATACTTGTTCCTGAAGCGCCGGCTTTAAAAGCGGTTTACCTACTCCCGGAAAAGGGAGCCTTCGAGGCCTTGTGGAGCCAGATGATGACGCAGGCTCAACACCTCCTGCATTAGGTGCTATTTTGCTTATGCCACTACCAGCAGATCGATCACCAACACCAACACCATCATTACCAGCTGCCAACCCCCGCCCACTTCCAAGGACTCTTCCACCACACTTCCTCATTTTTGGGGAAAATGTACCCAAAAAAAACACCGACTATATGGTACTGTAAAACACGGTACAAGGTGTATATAGAAGTGGGGAGAATTGGAATCTCTCTAGACTTCAGGACACAGTTGGATTCTGTCACACCCTGTTTATATTACACCGCAATGTGACAGGCAGATTCTGGATGGTGTAAGAAAGGTGTATAGAGGACTGTGGAGAATTGGAATCTCTCTAGACTTCAGGACACAGCTGGATTCTGTCAGGCCCTGTTTATATTACACCGCAATGTGACAGGCAGATTCTGGATGGTGTAAGAAAGGTGTATAGAGGACTGTGAAGAATTGGAATCTTTCTAGACTTCAGGACACAGTTGGATTCTGTCAGGCCCTGTTTATATTACACCGCAATGTGACAGGCAGAAATTGCCTAGTGTATGACAAACTACAAGGTGTATATAGAATTTGGCAGAATTGGACTCTCCCTAGAGTGTAGGTCTGTAAGAACATTCAAACTCCTCGGCTTTACCTTACAGAGTCACACACTTAGATAGCTTCAATTTGGCCATGATAACAGCCGTTACACGGTACTGAGAGAGGAGCGTGCACGTACACCGCTGTACGGTGTATGTAAAATTGTCAAGCTCCGTGTTTTTGTATACGGACTGACACACGCTGTCTCTCTCTAGTTTTGAATGTAATCAAACAGCAAATATACTAAACTGTTTGAAAAACGGACAAAACTATATGGTGTAGGTCTGTAAGAACGGACAAACTCCTCGACTTTTCCTTACAGAGTCACACACGTAGATAGCTTCAATTTGGCCATGATAACAGCCGTTACACGGTACCATGTGAGGAGCGTACACCGCTGTACGGTGTGTGAAAGAATGAACGCTCACTACCTCACCGGGACAAAACAATACAATTTGGATTGCTTTTAAAAAAGCAGTTTGAAAACCAGTGTGCACACAGCAATGCAGCTAGCCTTAAAAGGCAGGCTAATCACCACCAGTGCTGCTGCACAAAAGCAAAAATCTTCACCTTCCACTGCACAGTAATTACAGTGAAAAGCGCTAGCAGCAGAAGCAGTTTTTTTTTCTTTTTGCCTTCCTAGCTCTCTCCCTACAGAATCAGCAGCTGCAGCAGCTCTCCCTATTCTGAGATCAACATGAGTAACATGACGGTCGGCGTCCCCGCCCTTTTATACCCCCTGTGATGCCGCACAAAGCAAGCCAATCACTTGCATGCCCTTTTCCAAGATGGTGGTGACCGCTGCCTATGTCATCACGTTGCCCACAGTGTCCGTTCTTCCTGATTGGCTGAAAAAGGGCGCTAAAGCATCTTTTGAAACGCGACTTTGGCGCTAAAGTCGCCGACCTCGTGGCCGACCTCACGCTAAGGTCGGGTTTCATTTCATGAAACCCGACTTTGGCGAAAGTCGGCGACTTTTGAATTTTTTAGACCCGTTTCACTCAACTTTAGTTCAGAGCATTAAATTTCAAACAAGGAGAATACATCATCAACAAAGAGGATGAATATATACCATATAGAGTTTAGCGAAATGGGACGGTCAAATACAAAAGTCGGCGACTTTCGCTGAAGTCTGGTTTCATGAAACGAAGCCTGACCAAAGCGTGAGGTCGGCCACGAGGTCGGCGACCAGAGCGCCAAAGTCGCGTTTCAAATTATGCTTCCAGCGCCCTTTTTCAGCCAATGATGGAGGACGCACACTGTGGGCAACGCGATGACATAGGCATCAGTCACCACCATCTTTGAGAAAGGCATGCAAGTGATTGGCTAACTTTGCGTGGCACCACAGGGGCTATAAAAGGGCGTGCACACCGACCGCCATCTTACGTCTGCCGATCTTAGCATTAGGGAGAGGTTGCTGCTGCTGATTCAAACTAAGGGAGAGCATTAGGCAGGGAAGAAGAACCAAAAAACTGCTTCTGCTGTTAGCGATTTCCACTTACAACACAACAGTTTGTGTGCAGTGACAGGGGAGGCTATATTTTTGTGCATCAGCTCTGTTGGTTATTAGGCTGCCTTATAAGGCTCCCAGATAGCTGCATTGCTGTTTGCACACTGCTGTGCAAACTGCTTTTTTAAAAGCAAAAATACTTTTCTTCCTCTTTTCTGCACAGCTACCAAGCGTTCATTTTTCCTCCCTTTTGTGTGCAGCAGCCCTGCTTATTAGGCTGCCTGCGTCCATACTTGGACTGAGAGCATCAATGTCAGCCTCCTAAAATCTCTAGTGAGATCCAAATTCTCACCAATACTATATACACCCTCCACCTTGTCATACACCATCCAATTTCAGCCTGTTACATTGAGGTGTAATCTCTACTGGGCCTGAGACAATAGTTCAGTGTCCTCAAATCTCTAGTGAGATTCAAATTCTCACCAATACTATATACACCCTCCACCTTGTCATACACCATCCAATTTCAGCCTGTTGCATTGAGGTGTAATCTCTACTGTGCCTGAGACAATAGTTCAGCGTCCTCAAATCTCTAGTGAGATTCAAATTCTCACCAATACTATAAACACCCTCCACCTTGTCATACACCATCCAATTTCAGCCTGTTACATTGAGGTGTAATCTCTACTGGGCCTGAGACAATAGTTTAGCGTCCTCAAATCTCTAGTGAGATTCAAATTCTCACCAATACTATATACACCTTCTACCTTGTTTTACAGTACAATATAGCTGGTGGTATTTTGGGTACATTTTCACAAAAATGAGGAAGTATGGTGGAAGAGGCCATGGAAGTGGGCGGGGGTTGCCAGCTGGTTCTGATGGTGGTGGTGTTGGTAGTGCATCTGTTGGTAGTGGCAAAAGCACAATAGCACCTAAGGCAGGAGGTGTTGAGCCTGCGTCATCGTCTGGCTCCACAAGGCCTCGAAGGCTCCCATTTCTGGGAGTAGGTAAACCGCTTTTAAAGTCGGAGCTTCAGGAACAAGTATTGGCTTACATTGCTGACACAGCCTCCAGCTCTCTCACCTCCTCTTCTGAAGTTTCAAAAAATAAAACCACTGAGTCGTCAGTGGAGGCTCCTGGTCAGGAAAAACACCTTTCCTTGTGTCCTTCACCCCTACCAAAATTGAAGGATGCGGCAGGCCACGCTACAGATTACTCCATGGAGCTCTTTTCACATACCATGCCAGGGTTATCAAGTCAAATCATGAATTACCCAGGCCAAGATGAATCTAACATGGAGTGCACTGATGCACAGCCACTGGTAGATTTTTCTGCTGGTACATTCACTCAGAGCACTACATTGTCCTTGCAGTGTACTGAGGCAGAATCAGACCCTGACGAAACTCAGGTGCCCCTTCCCGCATACTATACCACCATACACGGTGACACAGAGGAAGGTGCACATGAAATTGAAGAGGAGGTGATGGATGACCCAGTTCTTGAACCAGATTGGCATCCATTGGGGGAAGAGGGTGCTGCTGCCAATAGCTCAGAAGAGGAGGAGGAGCATCCGCAGTGGGCATCGACATCACAACAGCTGTTATCTGGCAGGACCGTAGCAGTCCAAAAACGGATTACAAAAACCAAAAGAGTTGCAGGACAGCTTGGCCAGATGGTCAAATTAGCACAGCGCGCAAGGTCTCAAAATGTCTTCCATAGTAGGAAGAGTGCAGTGTGGCACTTTTTTGAGCAAAATCCTAATGATCAGGCAAAAGTTGTCTGTAAGTAGTGCGCAAAGACCTTTAGCTAAGGGAAAAATCTGAGAAATTTGAATACCAGTTGCAAGCTTAGACATTTAACCACCATGCACTTGCAAGTGTGGACGGACTACCAAACCTCATGTACCACATGTGCACCTGCTCCGAATGAAGGTAGTCAGCAATGCTACATCGCTTCCCCTACTGTAAGCCCACTGGTTAGCACACCACCAGCAGCAAATGTCGAGGTGTCGTCGCAAGGGCAAAGCAGTCATGGAATCACAATGTTATTGCTATGAAAGACTGAATCTAGGCCATCAGCAACACCACCAACACATCACCATCACCAACCCTCTCTCAGTCCGCCATGTCCACCGCTAGTTCCACCATATGCAGCTTTCAAATCCAGCTCACCCTGCCAGAGACTCTGAGTAGGACAAGAAAGTACTCATACTCTCATCTGGGTACACTGGCTTTGAACGCCCACATTGCCAAACTAAACTCGTTAGAGATGATGCCCTACTGGTTGGTTGAAAGCAAAGCTTTCCGCGAGCTCATGGCCTACGCAGTACCATGCTATGACCTACCCAGTCGGCACTTCTTTTCGCGAAAAGCCATCCCAGTCCTCCACGTGCATGTGAAAGACTGCATTGTCCATGCACTCAAGCAATCAGTGAGTGGAAAGGTGCACCTCACAACAGATGCATGATCGTTATGTGTCCATCGCTGCGCACTGGGTTAATGTGGTGGATGCAGGGTCCATAGGGTACAGTGGTGGTGGGACAGTGCTGCCTAGCCCATGGTATAGGAAACAGTTGGCTGTAGGCGTTCGACCCTCCTCCTCCTCCAGAAGTGAAAGCTCGTCCACAGAGCGCAGTCGCATGAGAACTCCATCTGCCAGTGTTGCACACGGGGTGTCCCACTGTCGAACAGCTAGTTGCAACAAGGTGGAACTCCATCCTGCACGTGGTTCAGAGGCTGTGCGAACAGAGGCAGGCGGTAATTCATTTGTGGGAGGATACACGGGCAGGCAGTTTGCAGGCAGACATGGAGTTGTCTGGTGTGCAGTGGTCGAAGATGAAAGACCTCTGTAAAGTCCTTCAGTGTTTTGAGGAATGCACATGGCAGGTAAGCACAGACCACACCATCATAAGCATGAGCATCCCATCATAAGCATCCCACTTATGCGTCTGCTCATGCAAACTTTGACGCACATTAAGGAGCAGGCGTCTGCAGCCATGGAGGAAGAGGAGGAGGGAAGCCTTGATGACAGCCAGCCATTTTCTGGTCATGGATGTCTCGTGGACGAGGTGGAGGAAGAAGAGGAAGAGGAGGAGGAGGAGGAGGATGGGGATGATTATTTTGGGTAGGAGGATGGTTCTCAGGGGGCAAGAAAAAATGTTGGCATGGCAAGGTCAGGTACAGGGTTTGTGCGTAACTGAAAAGATGTGGATTTGCCAGAAAGTGCTCCTCCACCCAGCACTCGCAGTGCATCATTGACACCTGGAACATTGGCCCACATGTCTGATTATGCCTTACAGATCCTAAAAAGGGACCCCCGCATTGCCAAAATGATGAAGGATGACGACTACTGGTTGGCCAGCATCCTGGATCCACGCTATAAAGGCAAATTCCAAAACATCTTGCCACAGGAGAACCTAGCGCTAATATTGGCTAACAAACAAGCAACTCTGGTAAACCGTTTGTTTGAGGCATTCCCAGCACACAGCGGCGGTGATGTTTTTCCAACAAGCCGAAGGTGGCAACATGAAAGAGGTGTTCGTGGTGCACACAGCCGAAGTGGCGTTGGACACAGGGGATTCATGACAATGTTGTGGACTGATTTTTCAAGTACCGCTCACCCGACTGGTAATACTGCATCGATCGAAAGTGACAGGAGATAGCAGTTGTCAACTATGGTAACAAACTACTTCTCCCATATCGATGTTCTCTCTCACCGGTCATTCCCCTTTGACTATTGGGCCAGCAAACTTGACACCTGGCCTGAATTGGCACAATATGCCTTACAGGAGCTTGCTTGCCCTGCTGCTAGTGTGTTATCTGAACGAGTCTTCAGTGCTGCTGGATCAATCCTCACAGAAAAAGGATCTGTTGACCCAAAATGTTGATGATCTAACCTTCATTAAAAGGAACCATGCATGGGTTTCAAAGGATTTTGTCCCACCCTCCCCTGCTGACACGTAGGTTGCCAGAAAAATGGCTTGCTTTTGTTCTCCTCTTCCACAGACTTCTCCAATTACTCCATTTGCAGATGCTGAATGTCCAACATCAACATATGCCAATTTTTCCAACTCCATAACTGGGCTGCCTCCACCCACATGGCCGGGGTCACCACCTGGCACACGCACCCATGCGAGTGCCGTTGCCCTGGACAGGTGGGTGGGCACACTGTTTGGCAACGGCACTGGCACAAGGTCCCTCATAGTAGAATCAAGTGTCTCTGACGGTGGGGGTGCACACCAGCCGTCAGACACACCGGCGTACTATGACGGGCCCTGTGCCAGTGCCGTCGCCAACGAGTGGGCCCCCCTGCTTGCTCAGGATCACAGCACTTGCAAAGTTGAAATACTTACCTCTCCCTGCTCCACCGCCGTGAAGTCTTTCGTGTTTCCTGACAGTGATATTCTGGTCAGAGAGCGCGATGACATCACGTCTGTACGCCCTCTGCCTAAACAGTCCAAGTACAGTGAGTTGGAAGATGGGGATGACGAGGAGTCCGGACTAGTACAGGGATTCTCTAGCGAGGAGACTTATTTAATTGTTTTCAATGTTGGGACAGCTATTTTTGGGGAGCACTATTCTCTGGAGAATGATATATGAGGCCCACCATACACCGGAGCATTCCAAAGGTGGACATCAGACACTGGAGCATCATTTACAGGGCCCATTTTGCACTGGAGCATTAGAAATGGGGCCCATTATATATGGAGCATTATTTGGACCCATAACACAGTGGAGCTTCATCCATGGGGACCAACATATACTGTAGCATTATGTGGACCTCATCATGTACTGTTTCAAACATTATATGGGACCAATGATTCTGTATGGAGAAATATATGGGCCTCATTAGTCTGTATAGCGCACTATGCGGTGGCCATAATACTGTATGGAGTAACATACTGTTCGTTTTTGGAGCTATTGGAGAATTTAAAATGGATATCAGTCATGAGATGTAAGAAGTGAAGTATTTTTCATTGTACTATACCGCTATTTCTCTGCCGTATCAGAGGATCATGAATTGTGGCATGTGTTAAAGGAGCCCATTGACACTCTTTAGCCCTTGGTCCACGAAAATCAGGAGCCAGCCCTACCCCCCACAACTTTAGCCAAATAACCCCCAGTTTTCAATGCGTAACTATTATTATAAAGTAAATTAAGGTTGACAAGCTTAAGTAATAAGAATTGATGCTTTTGGCATTAAAATGGGCACTGTAGGTGTGTTTCCTGTCCTCCACTCACTGCCGACTTTTCTTCCCCATTGACTTGCATTGGGTTTCGTGTTTTAGTCGGCCTTCGACTTTTCACGATAATTGGCCGATTTCGTTCGACCCGACTTTTGAGAAAGTCGGGTTTCATGAAACCCGACTCGACCCAAAAATAGGCAAAGTCGCTCATCTCTAGTTAAAGGTGTTATCTGGGACTCTTGCATTTTTTTGTTATGGGGCAAAAAACTAGTAGGCAGGTAGATACTAACTACTTGAATGTTCTACTCTTGGATGATCTCTGCGTGCTTTCCTATATTCAATGCTTGCATATTAAAACATTTCAGAGTGCAGCTGTTTTTTCTTAACAAAGTACATTTAATCCTATCTATTAATAATAAATCCATGACCACTCTCACCACAGTGTAGAGCATTTAGACGAAGTGTATAAGGCTTTGTTCCAGTCAGAATAGGCAGAAACACTGCACCAGGGACCAGTTTATCAGCACCTGTTGCAAAGTCTTGGGAACCTCCATCTTTTGGTAGACATGACTCTCATCTGGTGCTTGAAAAAGTGGAAGTCCTCCCAAACATTGCAAAAGGAGCAGGTGCTTGGTGCCTGATGCAGCATCTCTTCCTAATCTGCCGGCAGTGGTGATAGATCTGTAGGGAAGATAAATGTACAGTCTATATTTATTATAAAGAAGCATTGAAAACAAGAATGACTGAGAACTGGCTCTTTATTGATTACCAGTGAATGACAGCGTTCAGGGAGAAGCTGCACTACAGTATATACGGTAAACCACAAAGTGTGGTGATATTTGAATGAAGGTCAGCTTGTTGAAGTTGCGTTTCATATCACATGTCATGATCTCACATTGTGTGCATTGCACAATGTCATGGCGTTCTGGCCTAATCGATGCAGGAGACATTGAAGATGTTTGACCCTGGAAGCTGCTGAAGATGACACTGTAAAACCAGACCGATCAGGGTTGATCAGAGTAAATAAGAGGGCCACAGCGGACCAGGGTTGCATAGTATGACAGGTTATGATTGGGTGAATATTATTATTAGTAATAGAAGTATTATCATTATTATTATTATTATTTTTATTAACCCTTTCCTAGGCCCCTTTTGAATAAAGCAAGTTTAGGAAAAAAAGGGGATATTTGATTTTCCTTGAAGAGATTTGGTCATCTCTATTTATAAGTCTACCATAAAAAAAAAGAAAAATGTTGTAAAAGCACATTAAAAAAGAGAGAATGTATGAAAAGCCATATTTTTGGTTTTAACCCTCTCCTC
Source organism: Dendrobates tinctorius (assembly GCF_039654945.1). NCBI lineage: Eukaryota > Metazoa > Chordata > Amphibia > Anura > Dendrobatidae > Dendrobates > Dendrobates tinctorius. The sequence goes on along the minus strand of NW_027361684.1, from coordinate 64,601,989 downwards.
TTCCACTACAGGATAAAATATAAATGCACTATTGGGGAATAAAAAGACCTTCACAATACTCCTAGATCCTAACGTCCTGTATATTACACAGCTAATTGTGCTAATGTCTGCTGTGTTACAGATACAGTTAGCTATAGCTCAGAATTAGCACGGAATTTTGAAAAATGATTAATATAACAAAATTACTTTCAAGGGGAGACATTCACTTTGCTTCTAGAGTTTATCTTTATATTAAAACAATTTTCACAATTAAAAATTGTATTGCTTCAATATTGTTTCTACAAAGAATATGCAAATCACATTTGTAGAAGTGACTATTTTAATTTTAAGTGCATAAAACATTTTACCTCCTTTCTCTTGTAACTATCTTCATATCCGTAACAATACAAACAGTATACAATTAGTACTGTAGCTTCAGAGCCTACTGTATATTTTTCCAGTCAATGACATGCTCAAGGTCCCTTGTTGCCTACTGTTTGACCTTGGTTTTAAAAGCATAAAAAGATACAAGATACAACCTTGCAACTGGAAATCACTCCATCAAGAATAATTCCGACAAACTAATGCAGAAAGAAAAAATACACATTGAGCTTTATCAAATAAATTTGTCTCATAAATCTGTCCTTTAAACAGTTCTTAGAATCAGGACAATAATGTGACTGGCATTCATGACTTTGAAAATAAACAACATTTTAAAAATCATTTGCCACGGTTACTAATTGTGACAATAAATATTTAGAAGCAGAAATCCATTAAAGTTGTGATATGATTGTGAACCTTGCTCAAGTACTACACTTATGCCCCACTGCCGGATATGATGCATAAAATGAAAAAGGCAGGGATAATGAACAGTGCTGATATAAATGTTAGGATTTTGTTATTTTTTCTTTATTTATAATGAGTCACAGTGCATTTTGACACCCAGCCAATGTTTTTGGTAGGACATATTCTCGACAAAGAGCATGCATTGATCACATAAAATGGAAAAGACTTGCATAAATAGAACATGATCTCCATTACTACTGTTCTGGCCTCTGGTGACCAGTGCTGAATTAAAATATTAAAATCAGATGTTATTCACACTCCCAGATCCAGTGCTGCTTTTCTATTGCAGCTGTTCAAATATCTGTTTACTGTCTGCAGCAGTGACGTCACAGCTTCAACACAAATCACTGCTGTAGCCAATCACTCAGCTCATTGATTCATACCATCTATAACAATGCTAGTGGTGTACAGCGGTGCTTCATGTGCCCGAACGTCTGAGGAGAAAATCCAGTCTGGCTGAAGATTTCATCCATTGTAAGTTTATGCTTAAAACAAACAACTTTGCCCTTCACCTCTCCAAACAAACCTATTTCACCACCCTCATTACCTCACTATACAAGAATCCTAAATGTTTCTTTGACCCTTTTCATTCCCTCCTCAGTCCAATAGTGCAGGCCCCAACCTCCAACCTCTGCACTGACGATTTGGTCAATTATTTCAAAGAAAAAATTGATGGTATCCAATATACTTTTATTCATTCTTGTCTGGACTATTGCAACTCTCTACTAATCTGTCTCCCTCTTACTAAACGCTCCCCTTTCCAACCATCCTGAATGCAGCAGCCAGGGTCATATCCCTCACCAACCGCTACACCAATGCCTGTACCCTGTGCCAATCGTTGCACTGGTTGCCCATCCACTACAGAGTTCAATATAAACTTATCACTCTCACCAACAAAGCACTCAATGGTTCAGCACCAACCTACATTTCCTCCCTCATCTCAATCTGCATTCTGCAACCCTACCCATGCCATATGTATTCTGCTAATGACATAAGATTACTATCCTCAAGAATCTCAACCTCCCACTCCCTTCTCCAAGACTTCTCGCATGCTTTGCCATTTCTTTGGAATGCATTACCCAGGACACCGATTAATCCCCAATACCAACAGTTTTAAGTGTGCCTTAAACACACATTTTACCAGACTAGTCTATCGCCTCAACATACTTATCTATCATTGTTTTGCCCATACAAAATTTTCTTCAAAACCAGGACCCTCGTATCATCTGTTCTCACATCCTTCATGCAATTAATAGCCCTCTGTGTCTGTACTTTTACACATACTGGTTGGTTACTGGTCCATGCGCCATTACGTGAACACCCTATTTGTTATATTGATGGCTGGTCCATACAATACAAGCAATTGTTACCATCCACCTTTTGTGTCTCTCTTATTTCCTCATAAATTGTAAACTTGCAAGCAAGTCTTTCACTCTTCTTGATATCTGTTGATTTTTGTGATTATCGTTATTCCGTAATGTCTTTTAGTTTCTATACAAGACGCTTCTAACATGTAAAATGCTGCAGAATATGTTGGCTCTCTAGAAATAAAACTATTATTAGTATTATTATTATGAGTGGTAGGAGGTGCAAGTGTAATAAGGAGGGTATCAGCTGCAAATGAGACAACACCACAGGGCTGTCAAAATATACAGTAAGAACCGGTAGATAAATATCAGTAATTTGCGCTGTACATACCTTCCTTAGCAAGAGGTATAATAAATAATTCTGTAGTGTGGAATAGGTTTAGATGAAGGAAACCGTGTATTTCCGAAATGCGTAGGAATTGGTCCTCATCGCGCCTCTTACTTCGCCGACCACCTCTGCATACCGACGGAGAAGAGCCGTAAGGAGCGCTTGTCACTGGCCAGGACAGTGCTCCGGAAGATTAATTGATCAGCTGCCACAAGCCACCCTCTCAACCTGTGGGGAACCCACTGAGGACTCTTCACCCTCCACTCTCTGCCTGTGACAGATTGGCATCTTTATTATGCAAGGGAAAGGTAAAAACCTTTTACGAACAATCACATACCAACTTATCCTAGGCTGAGTGTGAACTTATATTGATATTTGCCAACAGTCCTTGACATTTTGGATGCATTTTAATTAATTTAATTATACTGTCTGGCACCCTCCTAGTGATTACTATTTTAAGATCTTCATTGTGCTTTGTAGATTTCTTCTGGGGATACATCCACATGATTGTCTCAGCCTATTCCATTCTACAGAATTATTTATTATACCTCTTCCTAAGGAAGGTATGTACAGTGCAAATTACTGATGATATTATTATTATTATTATTATTGTTGTTTAGCTCAGCTATTGCTTGTAGCGGAGTTATGTGCTGCAGTTGTGACGGACCAGAGCAGCAGAGTAGAGGAAACCCTGGACTGGGGGAGAATGAGTAACATCTGATTTTATTATTTTAAACTAACTCTGGCTTTCAGAGGCCAGAAGACTATTATCAGAAAGCCCCGTAGATTTATTATGTCATAGATTAATGGAAACTTTGCAATTGCTCATAAAATCCACACGAGATGAGGAGAGAGACAACCTAGCAGACCCTAAAAGCTTACCATTTACAGGTGAGAAAGAGAGGACCTCGCTGACCATTAGAGTTGCAATTTACAGATGAGAGAGAGGATCCTGCTGATCATAAGAACTTACACTCTACAGGAGAAAGATGGCCCCTCTGATCAAAAAGGCTTACACTTTACAGGCAAGAAAGAGAGAGTGGATCCACTGACCATAAGAGTTTACACTGTATGGGAGAGAGAGACTTACCCAGTGATTCTGAAGATGAAAAATGCCTCTGCTATACAAACTGAGCTCTACTTGGAACGACTGATCTGTGAAGGCCCAGTTATTGATCACCACTGAACAAGGTATGATAACAATGTTATACATATTTTCAGAAATTGTCAGGATCAGTTACAAAATGAGCCATTACTTAATAATTTTGACTTTCTGAATTCAAATCTGACAATGAAAATTTTTAGTTGGCTCTTATTTCTATGATATCAAAGAGTTTTCCTTTTACTGCTACATATAATTAATGCATAAAACTTTCAGTACTTTGAAATATTATTTTTGCAAATATAAAGATGCAAAATATATTGTTATCCCAATGTTCTGATATTTATTTAGAGGAAACTTAGCAACAATTCAAGTAACTAAAACATGTCTAAACACCATTGCAAATTGTAAACAGTAACAAAAATTAAACTACAATATTTGGTCATCATTCAGTGATAACTCTTTTTTCTTGTCTCTTGTACTCCTGCATCAGATCATCTCTTACAATAGTCCAACATTAAGCTACAAGCATTGATGAATTCCATTTTCCTTTTCATCTTTTCTCCACAGCCACAATATCTTTGTGAAATCTCTCACCTTGCTTGTCACTCACAGCTCCACAGATTGGTGGAGAAAAGTCTAGATGCCAATGTAACAAATGAGTCTTTAAGGACATGTTACAGCCAAGATCCTTATATATTTTGAGGTGATTTTCCACCAACTCTTCTTTGTTATCTGCAGCCTGTTCCTTGCCCTGCAACAAACAGAGAAATTTCTCATCTTGACGAAGCGTATACATCTGAGATCCAATAAAAATTCCTTCCTTTATCTTTGCTTCATTGAAACTTAGAAATGTATCATTGAAATATTTGAATGCTTTTGCATTTTAGCCATTGGCTTTATAAGTTCTTCATTAGGCCTAACTTGGTATGCAATGGTGACAACAAAAATTTATGTGAGTCAACAGATGCTGGATGCTGGACATTTTTACTCGCTGGCTGAAGTGAAAGTCAGAGAGGCCAATCTCTTTAATTTTAGTGATAGTCTCTTGCACAACTATCCCACTCACAAGGAAAGCAGCAGCACTCCACCCTGGAGACCAAGCAAGAGGGCAGCCACCTTTAAGTCACCACAAATGTGCCCCAAATGTTGGTTATAGTTCAGGCACCTTAAAAGCTGTTTCATGTTGTCATAGGTTTCTTTCATGTGGACTGCATTATCAGTTGAAATGAAAGGTAGCACATTGCCATCATGTAGCAAGACAGCTTTTAGGCTTGTTTTGGATGAATCGATTATGAGCCTCCATTTCTCTGGAGTATGACTTATGTTCAGAGCTTCCATTAAACTGTTGATGTTGTTGCATGCCACAAGATTGCCCTCCATGAAGAAGTATTGGACAAGATCTTTATCATGCCTGCAGAACAAAAAAATCATCGCCTGCTAGGAGATTCCTCTGACGCAGGCTGGAACCTCAGAGCTCAGAATTACTCTTAGGCAGATCAAAAGCTCTAACAAGATTGCGAAGTTCACTTTGTGTCATACGGTGTCGTTCAGTTAGATTGCTGACAGAAAGTCTGGGAGGTGAGAGGAAGATGTTTAAAGATCCCAAGTGCCTTCTTCTTCCTCACTGGACTCAACTGAAAATGGTTTTCGTGCCTTTGGAACTAGCAGTTCCTCTATATGTGGTAGTGGACACATTGCAGATTAAATGTTTGGATACTATAAAGTCAACTTCTTCTTTCTTGACACTCCATTCCTAATGGGGGGGACACCATGAAGAAATAGCAATTGGTAGTGTAATCGATTGGCTCTCTCTAGATCATTGGGACTGCAAAAGGCATAGATTGCCTCTTCCTATGCAAGCACAGGGTAAGGTGTGATGCACATCAATTGCAGTATATTCATGGAGCCCAATTATTGTCTTCATCTCCTATTCTGCAGTCAATATCCAGGTTGTAGGATTTCCTTATCATGGTAGTCAAGTTTCGTCTTTGTGACAAAAAAGCGACTTCTCCACATATGTAAAAAAAAACTGTCCACTTTGTTAATGCAAGAACAAGGCATATCGGAAAAACATATAGATAGAAACATATCAATATGTTAAGAAACTAAGCTAAGAAACCCTAAAACTGATACAGCTCTGGAAGAAATTAAGAGATCACTTTCAAATGTTCAGTTTGTCAGATTTTTCTCTTTATAGGTATATTTTTGAGTAAAATGTAAATTGTTCTTTTAGTCTATAAAGTTCTGACAACATGTCTCCGAATTTCCAAGCAATAAATTTTTCTTTTTTTCTGACAAAGAAAAATAGTCAAAATTAAAAAAAAAAAAACCCAGTGTTTCAGACCTTAAATAATGCTAAGAAAACAAGTTCATAATCATTTAGAAACAACAATACTAATGTTTTAACTCAGGAAGAATTCAGAAATCAATATTTTGTGGAATAAGGCTAGTTTCACACTTGCTTTTTTTTGCAGCGCGTTTTTCCCGCAAAAAAACGCATTGAAAAACGCATACAAAAGCATACAACTGCTGCGTTTTTTTCAAGCATTTTTATGAGCATGCATGAAAAAAACGCAGCGTTTTTATGCGTTTGTATGCGTTTTTAGTGCGTTTTTACCGCGTTTGCATTTTTTTCCAACATTAGGTGGCCCCTCACACTAACCCAAACCATGACTTTACTAACCCTAACCCTGACTCTAACCCTAACCCTAACCCTAACCCTGACCCTAACCCTAACCCTAACCCTGACCCTAACCCTTAACCAAACCATACTTAACCCTAACCCAAACCCTAAACCCTAACTAACCCTAACCCTAACCCTAACCCTGACCCTAACCCTTAACCAAACCATACTTAACCCTAACCCTGACCCTAATCCTAACCCTGACCCTAACCCTTAACCAAACCATACTTAACCCTAACCCTGACCCTAACCCCAACCCTAACCCTGACCCTAACCCTTAACCAAACCATACTTAACCCTAACCCAAACCCTAACTAACCTTAACCCTAACCCTAACCTTAACCCTAACCCTAACCCTGACCCTAACCCTTAACCAAACCATACTTAACCCTAACCCTGACCTTAACCCTGACCCTAACCCTTAACCAAACCATACTTAACCCTAACCCTGACCCTAACCCCAACCCTAACCCTGACCCTAACCCTTAACCAAACCATACTTAACCCTAACCCAAACCCTAAACCCTAACTAACCCTAACCCTAACCCTAACCCTAACCCTAACCCTTAACCAAACCATACTTAACCCTAACCCTGACCCTAACCCCAACCCTAACCCTGACCCTAACCCTTAACCAAACCATACTTAACCCTAACCCAAACCCTAACTAACCTTAACCCTAACCCTAACCTTAACCCTAACCCTAACCCTGACCCTAACCCTTAACCAAACCATACTTAACCCTAACCCTGACCCTAACCCTGACCCTAACCCTTAACCAAACCATACTTAACCCTAACCCTGACCCTAACCCCAACCCTGACCCTAACCCTAACCCTAAACCCCCTTAACTAACCCTAACTCTAACCCAAACCCCTAAATTCCATGGTTAACAAAAAAAACGCATGTGCAAAAAAACGCATACATGAGCATGCCAGTGCGCATGTATGCGCATCCATAGGCTATAATGGCCATTTTTAGCGCAAAACGTGCGCATATGTGCGCATGCGCTTTTTTGCAGGGCCAAAAAATGCAACATGCTGCGTCTGGAAAATACAAACGCACACCCCAAAAAAACGCAGCGCATGAAAATCGCATACATGCGCTTACCAGCGCGCAGGTATGCGCACCCATGTTAAATATAGGGGAAAAAACGCATGCGCACGTATGCGTTTTTTTCCAGCGCAAAAAAACGCAAATGTGAAACCAGCCTAACCATGATTTTTAAAAACAACTTTCATGCATCTTGACATGCTTGCCTCTAGTCTTTCACACTGCTTCTGGCGCAAAAAATTCAGCAGTTCTTTTTTGTTTGATCACTTGTAACTATCCATCATCCTCTTGATTACATTCCAGAGGTTTTCAATGGGGTTCAGGTCGGGAGAATGGGCTGCCCATGACAGGGTTTTGATGTCTCTTAATTTTTGCCAGAGCTGTACTTTACACAGAGAGCATTTATAAAAGTAGACAATGCAAATGTAATTAGGATTACATCAAAGCCGAATTGGCATTTTTTGATTGGTCACCCTAAGATGATAAAATACTGAAGGCTCAATAGACTAAATAGATGATGTAATAGACTAGCTCCTAACAATGCAATAATGATTATGCAATAATAAAGACACAGTGTTTCTATAAGCCTGCATGAAAGGTGTCATAAGTACTTACAAAGGCTTTGAATCTTGAAAATTAAGCCAATCAGCAAATTTTAGCATCATATTCATTTTCAGAACCACAAAATTAGTTAAGGCTGCAGGGCAATATCGGGAAGTCTGCGCAGCAACGCAAACTTATGTTTGCCTGCTGTATGATGGTTCAGTAGTGTGGGAAATGGTACTGGGCGAGTTGTCTTTTGCGAACCTTGAATCAAATCTCAAAATGTTCATATTTGCGTGAAACTGTAGATTTCAGGAAATACGACTTGATCTTAATCCTCCACTATTTGATCCGCTCATCACAAAGTACTGTATATAGTAAAACAAGTACAACCTTATCAATTTAGAATTGGCAATCAGCTAAAAGAATTTTACAAACAAAGTTTTAGGACATGAGTTAAGGTAACAGCAGTGTAGTACCCATGATAACAAAATACTATTACAGTAAAGGCAGACGCTCACATGGGACTTAAAATCTTATAGTTTGAAGCTTTTTCGAGGCAGGATTGTATCATTTGCTGTAGTAGCCAAGACAACTGGAAACTAAATCGACTTGGAGGGTGAAATGAGACAAAAAGTGTTAAGCATATGGATATGTAGAGGAAAGGGTTCACTATTAATCTAAGTAACAGATCACTAAATTGAGTGGTTCACAGGCTAAAGGAGAATGATGGTATGAATACTTTCATGGGTACATTTATTTGCACCAATCAAAGACCCAACAAAGCCACTTAGTTCTGTGAGCAAATATTGCATTACAGCCTACAAAATATAAAAACAGTTGATGAAATTGTATTCGCGTTGTACCCTATAGGAAGGATGGGGGAAGGAAGGAAAGAAGGATGAAGGAAGGACAAAGGCCAATTAAGTAGTGGGCAAGCAAATCTACTGAGGTGGAAAATATTTCCTCACTAGTGAAGAGTCTTCAATCCACCTCCCGCATTTCTTTTTATACAGGTCCTCACAGGAGTAATCTATTCCAAGTTAGAACTCACATTGAAAAAAAAATTACTCACCTTCAAAGTGACCTCTTCTAATTTAGAGCAGTAAGTTGATTATCTAAGATACAGGCTTTGACAGAGTGTGCCTTCTTTGGGACCTTTTCCAATCCTAAATTTAAAAGTGCTACCTCTAGAGATAAAACCACGGGCACTGATTTCACTCCAAAAATTAGAGCAGATATATTTCTACAGAAAAGTTGGAACAGAACAGCAGATGTAGCTCTGGTAACGTTTTTTTTTTTATAGCAGATATATGATTATAGCAACAAGTACTCTGACCAGACAATTTTATGGACATACACTTTCTCACATCCCTAATCTTTCTCCCATAACACATTGGATAGCATAGCATGGCCTGTTTATCTTAGAAGCTCCTTATAAATTATCCAAATTCTGCTTGTTAAGGCCTGGGAGTTTGTCAGGTATTTAAAAAAAAGCTAGATTTATGATTTTAGCAGTTACCTATTTTGAAGACATCTCACATTTGAATAGAATAGTTTGTAATCTGTGTAATGTAATGAAATACATTTCTTGCTGATTAAATTTCCTCTGCAGTTCTCGTTGAGTACAGAGGGATGTACCCACATATATAAAAAAAATCTTGGGAGAAAACAGTTTTTTCCACAATGCCGTTGGTCACTTTGGATGTAACAGCTTTAAATATCAAATCTCTTATGAATTTCTAATAATTTTCACTTCTTAGCGGATTTGCCCAAGCGAGTGCTTGTGAGGTAAGTAACAAGATTATACATAAAACTTTGGATCAATCTGTATGGAAGGAGGCATGTATATCAAAATACAAAATGCATTGGTTAATAAACCCATGAAATTTGTAGCAGTCTCCATTAAATTTAAATGGCGGTAACTTGGGAGGGCTAGCTGGCAGTAACTGCTCTGAAGATGCAGGAGCCAGTACTGTTATTTGATTACCTAAGTCCTGAAGCGTCTGCCAGAAATGGGGCTCCCAGTTAGCAACCTTGTTATGTAAAGCCACATCCCCTTATAAAGAGTTAATCATGGAAAATAACTGATCCAACTTTGCCTCAGCTGTCATTATCCCAGCAGATTCCTTAATGGCCTGAGTATCCTATAGCAATTATGTGGGTACTATGGAATCTGATTGCGTGGGATAAAACAAGTCTGAGACCAAAGCTGAGACAAATAAGTATATTTCACAAAGCAAAAAGTAGAACATGAACAAGCAGGGACCTTCCTGCAATTGTAACGAAGTGACAGCACAAAACAGAAATGTCAGCAAACTTAGTAGAGGAGCGTGGCCACTCATATAAACAAGTCCAGCAGTAATATGCAGCAAGAGTGCGACTGGCACTTATGCATGAAAGTCCTGCAGTAGTATGCAAACAAGAGTGCGACCGGCACTTGTATGTGGAAATCCAGCAGTAGTATGCAAACAAGAGTGCGACCCGCACTGATATGTGGAAGTCCAACAGTAGTATGCAAACTAGAGTTCAATGGGCACTTATACGTGGAAGTCCAGAACTATGCAGAAAGAGGAGAAGACACCTTTCATGGAAGTCCAGAAATACATAGGTGGAGCATAACAGGAAGTAGATCCTTAAATGTACCTTTTGGGCTGAGAAGTCCCGTTCAAGTCCCTCACAGCAGTCTACAACAGAGCACAGTCTCAAAAGTCAGGACAGCAGGTAACCCCAGCCAGGATCCAGAAGAAGCTTAGAAGACTGAAGGCAACTGGAACTGGTGAGGCAGAGCACCGAGTAACGAGGAGCAGGAACTCCAGAGGCAAGCCAAGAGGAAGCTTAGAAGCAAACACCACCAAATTACTCAGTCAAGAAGGATCTCATGATCTGGCCTTAAATAGCAGGGCAGACAAGAAGTTCCAGGACAGGGTGAAGTACCAGACTCCATTTTGGACAAGGGCAAAACAGGCTCCATGGAAACATCCAGAATCCTTACAGGCTGAGAATTTGCTGCACCACCAGGTTGAGGACATGTGTTATGCAAGGCACCTTTGTGAGGTTGCCCCGGCATAGGGTTGCCAACAGGTTCGCACAGTTATCACACATGGCCTTCTCTGGCTCCAGGTTTAGTGGACTCAGCCATTGCTAAAACTTGCCCAGGATACCTGTCCAAAACTCTTGAGCTTTGTGACTGAGATCTCCAAGACATATTAATTTAAACAGTGCCTGATTGCGGTGAGCCATGGCTGGGCAGTACGGAGGAGATGAGGGATTCTCTAAGCTCTGTTGGATTTCGTGTCTCATTAATGCAGAAGTTGAGGGCACAGGTGAAGGCACTAGAGGGAGTGGAGGAGGCAGAAACAGTAGAGGAACTGTTAGTTTAGAGGTTTGTCCCACAAGTCTTGGGAATTCCAACACTTGTGCAGCAGCCCCTTGACCACCTGCCCCACAGCCACCAGGGTCACCCAGTGTCCAGTCAGCGATATATAATGACTAAGGGTGCAAAGTCACCAGAAACGCGTTGATAACACAAGCATCTTCATTCTTTGTGCTGGCATTTTAACCTGGTATTTTGTATGGATTGAAGTGAATAAAGAAAATACTATTATTATTATTTATTTATATAGCGCCATTAATTCCATGGTGCTGTACATGGGAAGGGGGGTTACATACAAAGTTATAGATATCGTTAACAGTAAACAAATTTACAATGATGGACTGGTAAAGAGGGGAGAGGACCCTGTCCTTGCGGACTTACCTTCTACGAGATAGTGGGGAAGAGACAGAAGGTCGGGGGTGCAGCAGCTCAGGCGGTGGTGAGGAGGCAGAATGGTTATTGCAGGCTGTAAGCTTTCCTGAAAAGATGGGTTTTCAGGTTCCATTTGAAGGATCCGAGGGTGGTGGATAATCGGACATGTTGAGGATTCCAGAGGATAGGGGATATTCGGGAGAAATCTTGGAGGCGGTTGTGTGAGGAGCGAATAAGTGTGGAGGAGAGTAGGAGGTCTTTTGAGGATCGAAGATTACATGAGGGAAGATATTGGGAGATTAGTTCAGAGATATAGGGAGGTGAAAGGTTGTGGATGGCTTTGTAGGTCAGTATTAGTAGTTAGAATTGGATTTGTTGGGGAATTGGGAGCCAATGGAGGGATTTGCAGAGGGGAGAGACAGGGGAGTAGCAAGGAGAGAGGTGGATTAGTCGGGCAGCAGAATTGAGGACAGACTGGAGTGGTGCAAGAGAGTTGGCAGGGAGGCCACAGAGGAGAGTGTTGCAGTAGTCAAGGCGGGAGATGATGAGGGCATTTACAAGAGTTTTAGTAGATTGAGGACAGAGGAAGGGATGGATTCTGGAAATATTTTTAAGTTGGAGGCGACAGGAGGTGGCAAGAGTTTGGACGTATGGTTTGAAGGACAGGGCAGAGTCGAGAGTTACTCCAAGGCAGCGGATTTCAGGTGCGGGAGAGAGCATGATGCCGTTTACCATAAAAGATAGATCGGGTAGGGAAGATACGCGAGATGGAGGAAAGATAATGAGTTCAGTTTTGTCTACATTGAGTTTTAGGAAGCGAGAGGTGAAAAAGGAGGATATGGCTGATAGACACTCTGGGATTCTGGACAGCAGAGAGGTGACATCTGGGCCAGAGAGGTAGATCTGAGTGTCATCTGCATACAGGTGGTACTGGAAGCCATGGGACTTTGTGAGTTGTCCTAGGCCAAAAGTATAGATGGAAGAAAGTAGGGGCCCCAGGACAGAGCCTTGGGGGACTCCAACAGAGAGGGGGCAGGATGAGGAGGTAGTGTGGGAGTGGGAAACGCTGAATGTGTGGTCAAAAAGGTATGAGGAAATCCAGGACAGGGCAAGGTCTTTTATGCCAAGGGAAGAAAGAATCTGTAGAAGTAGGCAGTGGTCAACTGTGTCAAAGGCAGAGGACAGGTCAAGAAGGAGGAGGATGGAGAACTGTCTGTTAGCTTTGGCTGTGAGTAAGTCATTAGTAATTTTGGTCAGGGCAGTTTCAGTGGAGTGGTGGGGGCGGAAGCCAGATTGCAGGATGTCAAGGCGGGAGTTAGATGAGAGGTAGGAGGAAAGTTGAGCATGGACATGCTGTTCGAGGAGTTTGGAGGAGTAGTACTATTTTTTCACTACATCATGGAGCTGGACAATTTCTTCTTTTTCAGTGAGATATAATGCCTGTGCTCATGTTTGCTCATCCAGGTGTCAGTGATGAAAGGCACCCTGACAGACATAGATTTTTTCAGGGAACAGGTGATATTTATTGCATTTTGCTGACATAGCGCAGGCATAGCTTTTCTTAGAAAAGTAATGGTAACTGGGTAACTGGTACTGGAAGACAGAGACGGTCATAGACACAATGTAATATTTGTGATTATTCAAAGGATTTGTAAACTCTTTTTCGCAGGGCAGGTATCTACAGAAAGAAAAAATACCTCATGGATGTGAACCACTATGGTTTTCTTCAGTTGCACTGCTTGACCTTGTCAGTGACAAAGTGACTATGTTTGAGGAATTCTCAGAGATTTCGTACTCTGCGAAAGGTGATTTCCGGATAACCAACCAACAATCTCCATCAAATCTGGGTCTGCTATTAGTAATAGGGGCAAGTATTTCAGCATAAAACCATAGATCTGGTTAGGTCGGTCATCATATGTGCCTATGCATCTGACTTTTTTATTATAAGGTATGATTTTGTTAGAGCAGTTGAGTGAGTCTTGACTGGTAGTTTTTGCCCTGTTAAAGGCTCAATGTAATGTACTTTTCAGTTAGCCTCTTACAGAGAACCTTTCAAATAGGTTTTGACTCTCTTTACAAAACCTCATTTCGTCAGAGTAATCTTGCCGGGTGCGTAAATACTGACCCACTGGCATTCCACTTTTCAAATGCTGGTGGTTGCCAGCTCTCCCAGTGAAGTTTTAACAATTATATGAGTACTACATAATATGATTGGGTGGAATAATATGAAACTGAGACCAAATTAGATGCAAATGAGTATATTGACAAGACAAACAAAACTAACAGAGCACTTCCTGCAATAGTAACGAAAACACAGCACAAAATACACTAATGCAAGTGAAACAATACTAAAAGAGCACTTCCTGCAATAGTAACAAAAACAGCACAATATAGAATGATGCAAGTAAAGCAAAACTAACAGAGCACTTCCTACAACAGTAACAAATGCACAACACAATATGGAGATGTCCAGTGTAACTGAAGAGAGGGGCGCGACTGCTAATATGAACCAGTCTAACAGTAATATGATGCAGGTGTGCACAAGGCACTAAATGTGGGAGTCCAGCAGTAAGTATGAGAGTAAGCACACCGCGTTTAATAAGGAAGTCCAGCTATATTATGAATGAGCATGCACACAGCACTAAAGTGTAGAAGTCCAGCAATCATATGGGTGGAAATACACATGACACTTAAACATAGAAGACCAGCATTATATGGGAGTAGCATTAACAGGAGTAGGTCACTATATGTACCTTTTTGGGCTGAAAGTCCTGCACAAGTCCAGCACCGCAGCCCAACAAACAGAGGCCTAGAGGAGATGGTGATGTCAGAATTCTTTACAGACCACAGCAGATCCAGAGGTGAATAGTTCCACACTAGAAGTCCAGACAGTAGATAAGCACAGACAGCATCAGGGAGACTCACATTGGACTTGTAGGCAGCATAACGTGGAGAGGCAGATCACGGAGTAATGAGCAACAGCAGGGAGTCTACCAGTAGACAGGTAGGAACTAAGGAGCCAACAGAAACAAAATACTCAGGCAAAGAGAAACACATGGCTCGGACTTAAATAATCAGAACAGGTAGGAAGTTCCATGACAAGGCGATATATAAGACTCCATCTTGGATAAGGGCGAACAGGCACAAAGGAAAGTCCGGAATCCTTACAGAAGGAGACCATCAAGAGAATGCCAAGAGTGTGCAAAGCAGTATTTAAAGCAAAAGGTGGCTACTTTGAAGAACCTAGAATATAAGACATATTTTCAGTTGTTTCACACTTTTTTGTTAATTATATATTTCCACATGTGTTAATTCATAGTTTCGATGCCTTCAGAGTGAATCTACAATTTTCATAGTCATGAAAATAAAGAAAACTCTTTGAATGAGAAGGTGTGTCCAAACTTTGGGTCTGTACTGTATGCTAATGTATGTTAATATATGACATATTTTACTATATATTTATTTTAACTTGGCTGGCTGCATCTATTTGTTCCTCCTCGGCTTATTCAGTTGATTTCTAAACTATATTCTATTATATGTGAGACATAGGTACTACTAGTTTTGGCACCTCTCTTTATGTCTTTACTAGAGATGAGCGACTTTGCCTTTTTTCGGGTCGAGTTGGGTTTCGCGAAACCCGACTTTCGCAAAAGTCGGGTCGAACGAAATCGGCCAACTATAGTGAAAAGTCGGGGGTCCGACTGAAACACGAAACCCAATGTAAGTCAATGGGGAAGAACAGTCGGCAGTGAGAGGAGGACAGGAAACACACTTACAGTGCCCATTTGAATGCCGAAAGCATAAATTCTTATTACTGAAGCTTGTCACCCTTTATTTACGTCATAATACTAGTTACGCACTGAAAAATGGGGGTTATTTGGCTAAAGTTGTGGGGGGGTAGGGCTGGCTCCAGGTTTTCATGTGCCCTGGGCCAAAGAGCGCCCCTTTAACACATATCACAACTCATGATGCTCCGATACGGCAGAGAATTAGTGGTATACTAGAATGAAAAATGCTTCACTTTTTACATCTCATGACTGATATCCATTTTAAATTCTCCAATAGCTCCAAAAACAGACAGTATATTACTCCATACAGTATTATGGCCACCGCATAGTGCACTATACAGAGTAACAAGGCCCATCTATTTCTCCATACAGAATCATTGGTCCCATATGTTTGAAACAGTATATGATGAGCTCCACATAATGCTACAGTATATGTTGGTCCCCATGGATGAAGCTGCACTGTCTTATGGGCCCAAATAATGCTCCATACATAATGGGCCCCATTTCTAATGCTCTAGTGTATAATGGGCCCTGTAAATGCTGCTCCAGTGTCTGATGTCCACCTTTGGAATGTTCCAGTGTATGGTGGGCCCCATCTATCATTCTCCAGAGTATAGTGCTCCCCAAAAATTGCTGTTCCAACATTGAAAACAATTAAGTAAGTCTCCTCGCTAGGGAATCGCTGTACTAGTCTGGACTCCTTGTCGTCCCCATCTTCCATCTCACTGCACTTGGCTGTTTAGGCAGAGGGCGTACAGACGTGATGTCATTGCGCTCTCTGATCAGAATATCACTGTCAGAAAATGCGGAAGACGTCATGGTGGTGGAGCAGGGAGAGGTAAGTATTTCAACCTTGCAAGTGCTGTGATCCTGAGCAAGCAGGGGGGCCCACTCATTGGCGACGGCACTGGCACAGGGCCCCTGATAGTACGGTGGTGTGTCTGATGGCGGGTGGGCCGAACCTGCACTTTCATCTGCAGCTTCCTCTTTGACACCGTGTAAGGTGGAACAGTATATGGGAAGGGTAACCTGAGTTTCATCAGGGTCAGATTCAGGCTGTGTAGATTGCGAGGGGCATGTAGTGGTCTGGGTCAATGTACCAGCAGAATCATTGAGCAGTGGCTGGGCATCAGTGCACTTGTGTCGCCCCCAGGAGTACGGTCGCCACAGTGGCATACCTTCCTCCTAGGGAATGTCATGTCATGCTTGGGAGCAACGAAGGATCTCTCTAGCAGGTTAACTGATTGGGCGGCGTTATTCCCACGAGTCACGACCCTCCAAACAGCATTCATGAAGGCAAAGTGTTTGTTTTACGTGGGCAGTATGGTTGCAAAGATGAACCTTACAGGAATGACCACAAGGGCACCACCAGGAGTGGAGCCTGTGGCGTAATTTGACTCAACACGGGCAACCTCAACCATCCAGCAACCGAAAAGATGCACCCATTGCAAGCTTAATTCCGTTAACGAACGAGACTCCATAATGCCCCCGCGGTCCGCGTCCAGCTTACTAGAGGGACACGCGAGGCTCTGGCACGCGAAATTGGCCAATAACTGGTGTGTCATGCAATTACATGTCCGTGGCTGCATGTGCGCTACACAGGTGCAGATAACCCGCTGAACACCGTTAGTGATGGGGATCTGGGATTACAATTATTACCCGCGAACGATGATTTCCCAGTAAGTGCAGGTCAACCGCGGTTCCAGAATTAGTCCTAACCGTCATCCCTGAAAAAATGAAAAACTTACGTGTGCAAACCACAGGTGCTGTAGCTTACTTAACAGCTCGCCAGCCGTTCTCAGGCCCAGTATGGATTACACGTGATTGCACAAAGGTGAGAAAGGGTACCGTATCACCGCATAACATGTATGGATAGCATAGTTTACACATTCAAAATATATGTCTATAGATCAGGAGGCAGGCTCAGACGGTGTCAGGCCCAGTATGGATTTGACAGCCCAGACTACACAGCGGAGGAGCAGGGAGAGGTAAAGATTGCAAATGCTGTGGCCCTGCCCAAGCAAGGGGGGCCCACTCGTGGGCGTCGGTACTGGCACTGGGCTCCTCTTAGTATGGCGGTGTGTCTGATAGCGGGTGTGCATCCCCACCGTCAGAGAAACTTGATTGCACTATGAGGGACCCTGTGCCAGTGCCCGCGCCCAAGAGTCGACATTACCACCTGTCCAGGGCAACGGCAATCGCACGGTTTTTTGCGCTAGGTGATGACCCCGGCCTTGGGGGGGAGGCAGCAAAGTTAGGGAGGTTTACAAAGTGGCATATGTTGATGCTGGACATTCAGCTGATGCAAAAGGCGAAATTGGTCAAGTCCCAGGAAGAGGAGGACCAAAGCAAGCCATTTTTCTGTCAACCTATGTGTTATCAGGGGAAGGTGGGACAAAATCCTTGGAAACCAATGCATGGTTCATTTTAATGAAGGTTAGATCATCCACATTTTGTGTCAACAGACGGGTCCTTTTTTCTGTCAGGATTGATCCAGCAGCACTGAAGACTCTTTCCGATAGCACACTTGCAGCTGGGCAAGCGAGCTCCTGTAACGCATATTGTGCCAATTCAGGCCAGGTGTCCAGTTTAGCGGCCCAATAGTCAAAGGGGAATGACCTGTGAGGGAGAACATCGACATGGGAGGAAAAGTAGTTTGTAACCATAGTTGACAAGTGCTGTCTCCTGTCACTTTCCATCGATGCAGTATTACCAGTCGTGTGAGCGGGACTTGAAAAATCAGTCCACAACATGGTCATGAAACCCCTGTCTCCAACGCCACTTCTGATGTGTGCACCACGAACACCTCTTCCAAGCTGCCCCTGGCCCCTACGGCTCGTGTGAGAACCATCACCGCTGCTGTGTGCTGGGAATGCCTCAACCAACCGGTTTACCAAAGTAGCTTGTTTGTTAGCCAATATTAGGTCAAGGTTCTCCTGTGGCATGATGTTTTGGAATTTGCCTTTAAAGCGTGGATCCAGGATGCTGGCCAACCAGTAGTTGTCATCGTTCATCATTTTGGCAATGCGGGGGTCCCTTTTTAGGATCTGCAAGGCATAATCTGACATGTGGGCCAATGTTCCCGGTGTCAATGATGCACTGCGACTGCTTGGTGCTGGAGCACTTTCTGGCAAATCCACATCCCTCCAGTCACGCACAAACCCTGTACCAAACCTTGCCATGCCAACATTTTCTCTGGACACACAAGAAACATCCTCCTCCCCTAAATAATCATCCCCATCATCACCCTCCTCCTCCTCTTCCTCTTCTTCCTCCACCTCGTCCAGGAGAGGTCCCGGAGCAGACAATGGCTGACTGTCATCAAGGACTTCCTCCTCCTCTTCCTCTTCGTCAACCTCGGCTGCAGACGCCTGCTTCTTAATGTGCGTCAAAGTTTGCATGAGCAGACGCATAAGTGGGATGCTCATGCTTATGATGGCGTCGTCTGCGCTTAGCAGCCGTGTGCATTCCTCAAAACACTGAAGGAGGTCTTTCAGCTTTGACCACTGCACACCTGTCAACTCCATGTCTGCCCTCAAAGTGCCTGTCCGGCTATCCTCCCACAAATGCATTATGGCCTTCCTCTGTTCGCACAGCCACTCAACCATGTGCAGGGTGGAGTCCCACCTTGTTGCAACGTCGATAATTAGCCGGTGCTTGGGAAGGTGTAGCAATCGCTGCAGCTTCTGCATATGACTGGAGTGTACGGGCGACCGGCGGATTTGCGAGCACAGTTTTCGAACCTTCTGGAGCAGGCCTGTTAACTCCGGATAATTATTGAGGAAGCACTGCACCACCAGGTTCAAGGTGTGAGCCAAGTAAGGTATGTGTCTGAGTTTTGAAAGGGCTATGGCAGCCACAAAATTATGGCCGTTATCGCTAACTACCTTGCTTGCCTCCAGATGTAGACTGCCCAGCCATGACTCAGTTTGGTGCTGAAAGTAGTCGGCCAGTACCTCCGCGGTGTGTCTGTTGTCGCCCAAACACATCATCTTCAACACAGCCTGCTGACGCTTTCAACTAGCTGATCGATAGGGGGACACCTTGTATGCAACACTGGCAGCTGCGGATGGAGTGCTGCTGCGACTGCGCTCTGGGGACGAGCTTTCGCTTCTAGAGGAGTAGGAGGAGGAGGGTCGAACGCCTACAGCCAACTGTTTCCTATACCGTGGGCTAGGCAGCACTGTCCCACCACCGCTGTCCCCTGTGGACCCTGCATCCACCACATTAACCCAGTGCGCAGTGATGGACACGTAACGGCCCTGGCCATGCCTACGGGACCATGCATCAGTTGTGAGGTGCACCTTTCCTCTCACTGATTGCTTGAGTGCATGGACAATGCGGTCCTTCACATGAAGGTGGAGGGCTGGGATGGCTTTTCGAGAAAAGAAGTGGTGACTGGGTAGTTCATAGCGTGGTACTGCGTAGGCCATGAGTTCGCGAAAAGCTGCGCCTTCCACCAACCGATAGGGCATCATCTCTAACGAGATTAGTTTGGCAATGTGGGCGTTCAAACCTTGTGTACGTGGATGAGAGGATGAGTACTTTCTTGTACTACTCATAGCCTCTGGCATGGTGAGCTGGACTTGAGAGCTGCCTATGGTGGAACTAGCGGTGGACAGGGCGGACTGAGAGAGGGTTGATGATGGTGATGGAGTTGGTGTTCTTTCTGATGGCCTAGATTCAGTCTTTTGTTGATACAGTTGTGGCCAAAAGTATTGACACCCCTGCAATTCTGTCAGATAATACTCAGTTTCTTCCTGAAAATGATTGCAAACACAAATTCTTTGGTATTATTATCTTCATTTAATTTGTCTTAAATGAAAAAACACAAAAAGTATTGTCCTAAAGCCAAATTGGATATAATTCCACACCAAACATAAAAAAGAGGGTGGACAAAAGTATTGGCACTGTTCGAAAAATCATGTGATGCTTCTCTAATTTGTGTAATTAACAGCACCTGTAACTTACCTGTGGCACCTAACAGGTGTTGGCAATAACTAAATCACACTTGCAGCCAGTTGACATGGATTAAAGTTGACTCAACCTCTGTCCTGTGCCCTTGTGTGTACCACATTGAGCATGGAGAAAAGAAAGAAGACCAAAGAACTGTCTGAGGACTTGAGAAACCAAATTGTGAAGAAGAATGAGCAATCTCAAGGCTACAAGTCCATCTCCAAAGACCTGAATGTTCCGGTGTCTACCGTGCGCAGTGTCATCAAGAAGTTTAAAGCCCATGGCACTGTGGCTAACCTCCCTAAATGTGGACGGAAAAGAAAAATTGACAAGAGATTTCAACGCAAGATTGTGCGGATGTTGGATAAAGACCCTCGACTAACATCCAAACAAGTTCAAGCTGCCCTGCAATCCGAGGGTACAACAGTGTCAACCCGTACTATCCGTCGGCATCTGAATGAAAAGGGACTGTATGGTAGGAGACCCAGGAAGACCCCACTTCTTACCCCGAGACATAAAAAAGCCAGGCTGGAGTTTGCCAAAACTTACCTGAAAAAGCCTAAAACGTTTTGGAAGAATGTTCTCGGGTCAGATGAGACAAAAGTAGAGCTTTTTGGGCAAAGGCATCAACATAGAGTTTACAGGAGAAAAAAAAGAGGCATTCAAAGAAAAAAACACGGTCCCTACAGTCAAACATGGCGGAGGTTCCCTGATGTTTTGGGGTTGCTTTGCTGCCTCTGGCACTGGACTGCTTGACCGTGTGCATGGCATTATGAAGTCTGAAGACTACCAACAAATTTTGCAGCATAATGTAGGGCCCAGTGTGAGAAAGCTGGGTCTCCCTCAGAGTTCATGGGTATTCCAGCAGGACAATGACCCAAAACACACTTCAAAAAGCTCCAGAAAATGGTATTAGAGAAAGCACTGGAGACTTCTAAGGTGGTCAGAAATGAGTCCAGACCTGTATCCCATAGAACACCTGTGGAGAGATCTAAAAATGGCAGTTTGGAGAAGGCACCCTTCAAATATCAGGGACCTGGAGCAGTTTGCCAAAGAAGAATGGTCTAAAATTCCAGCAGAGCATTGTAAGAAACTCATTGATGGTTACCAGAAGCGGTTGGTCGCAGTTATTTTGGCTAAAGGTTGTGCAACCAAGTATTAGGCTGAGGGTGCAAATACTTTTGTCTGGCCCATTTTGGAGTTCTGTGTGAAATGATCAATGTTTTGCTTTTTGCTTCATTCTCTTTTGTGTTTTTTTCATTTAAGACAAATTAAATGAAGATAATCATACCAAAGAATTTGTGTTTGCAATAATTTTCAGGAAGAAACTGAGTATTAACTGACAGAATTGCAGGGGTGTCAATACTTTTGGCCACAACTGTATAACAGTGGGATTCCTTGAATGCTGTGGCCTTGCAACGACACCTCAACATTTGCTGCTGTGGTAACCGGTGGGCTTATAGTGGGGGAAACAATGTAGCGTTGCTGACTAGCTTCTTTGGGAGCATGTGCACATGTGGTACTTGAGGTTTGGTGTTCCGTCCACGCTTGCAAGTGCATGGTGGTTAAATGTCTAAGCATGCAACTGGTATTCAAATTTTTCACATTTTTCCCTCGGCTAAAGGTCTTTGCGCACTTCTTACAGATAACCTTGGCCTGATCATTAGGATTTTGTTCAAAAAAGTGCCACACTGCACTCTTCCTACTATGGAAGACATTTTGCGTCTTTGCATGCTGTGCTCTTTTGACCGTCTGGCCAAGCAGTCCAGCAAATTTTTGGCTTTTTGTAACCCATTTTTGGACTGCTCCGTGCCTGCGAGATAACAGCTGTTGCGATGTCGATGCCTGCTGCGGATGCTCCTCCTCTTCTTCGGAGCTATTGGCAGCGGCACCCTCTTCCCCCAATGGATGCCAATCTGGGTCAACAACTGGGTCATCCATCACCTCCTCTTCAGTGTCGTGTTCACCTTCCTCTGTGTCACCGTGTACTGTGGTATAGTATGCGGGAAGGGGCACCTGAATTTCATCAGGGTCAGAATCTGGCTCAGTACACTGCGAGGACAATGTCATGCTCTGAGTGAATGCACCAGCAGAATCATCTATCAGTGGCTGTGCATCAGTGCACGCCATGTCAGATTCATCTTGGCCTGGGTAATTCACCATTTCACTTGATAACCCAGGCATGGTATGTGAAAACAGCTCCATGGCGTAATCTGTTGTGTGGCCTGCCGCATCCTTCAATTTTGGTTGGGGTGAAGGACACAAAGAAAGGTGTGGTTCACGATCATGAGCCTCCAAAGACGACTCAGTGCTTTTATTTTTTAAAAGTTCAGAAGAGGAGGCGATAGATCTGGAGGCCGAGTCAGCAATGTAGGCCAAAACTTGTTCCTGAAGCCCCGGCTTTAAGAGCGGTTTACCTACTCCTAGAAAAGGGAGCCTTCGAGGCCTTGTGGAGCCAGACGATGACGCAGGCTCAACACCTCCTGCATTAGGTGTTATTTTGCTTTTACCACTACCAGCAGATCCAACACCAACACCATCATTAACAGCTGGCAACCCCCGCCCACTAACACAGCCTCTTACACCACACTTCCTCATTTTTTTGAAAAATGTACCCACAATTCCACCAACGATATGGAACTGTAAAACAAGGTACAAGGTGTATATAGGACAGGGGAGAATTTAATTCTCCGACCACTTCTGGACACTGATGTATTGTGTCAGGCCCAGTGTATATCACACCGCTGTATGACAGGCTGAATTTGGCAGGTGTGAAAAATGTTATATAGGACGGGAGAAATGGAATGTCCTTACACACTTCTGGACACTGATGTATTGTGTCAGGCCCAGTGTATATCACACCGCTGTATGACAGGCTGAATTTGGCAGGTGTGAAAAATGTTATATAGGACAGGACAGGATTGGAATCTCCCTAGAGTGTAGGTCTGTAAGAACGGAACAACTCCTCGACTTATCCTTACAGAGTCACACCCTTAGCTTCACTGTGGCCATGATAACAGCCGTTACACGGTACTGAGAGAGCAGTGTGCATGTACAACACTGTCCGGTGTATGTTAAATTGTCAAGCTCCGTGTTTTTGTATACGGACTGACACACGCTGTCTCTCTATAGTTTTGAATGTAATCAAACAGCAAATAGACTAGACTGTTTGAAAAACAGACAAAACTATAAGGTGGAGGTCTGTAAGAACGGAACAACTCCTCGACTTATCCTTACAGAGTCACACCCTTAGCTTCATTGCTGCCATGATAACAGCCATTACACGGTACTGAGAGAGCAGCGTGCACATACACCGCTGTCCAGTGTATGTTAAATTGTCAAGCTCCGTGTTTTTGTATACGGACTGACACACGCTGTCTCTCTATAGTTTTGAATGTAATCAAACAGCAAATAGACTAGACTGTTTGAAAAACAGACAAAACTATAAGGTGGAGGTCTCTAAAAACGGAACAACTCCTCGACTTATCCTTACAGAGTCACACCCTTAGCTTCACTGTGGCCATGATAACAGCCGTTACACGGTACTGAGAGAGCAGTGTGCACGTACAACACTGTCCGGTGTATGTTAAATTGTCAAGCTCCGTGTTTTTGTATACGGACTGACACACGCTGTCTCTCTATAGTTTTGAATGTAATCAAACAGCAAATAGACTAGACTGTTTGAAAAACAGACAAAACTATAAGGTGGAGGTCTGTAAGAACGGAACAACTCCTCGACTTATCCTTACAGAGTCACACCCTTAGTTCACTGCTTCCATGATAACAGCCATTACACGGTACTGAGAGAGCAGCGTGCACGTACACCGCTGTCCAGTGTATGTTAAATTGTCAAGCTCCGTGTTTTTGTATACGGACTGACACACGCTGTCTCTCTATAGTTTTGAATGTAATCAAACAGCAAATAGACTAGACTGTTTGAAAAACAGACAAAACTATAAGGTGGAGGTCTGTAAGAACGGAACAACTCCTCGACTTATCCTTACAGAGTCACACCCTTAGTTCACTGCTTCCATGATAACAGCCATTACACGGTACTGAGAGAGCAGCGTGCACGTACACCGCTGTCCAGTGTATGTTAAATTGTCAAGCTCCGTGTTTTTGTATACGGACTGACACACGCTGTCTCTCTATAGTTTTGAATGTAATCAAACAGCAAATAGACTAGACTGTTTGAAAAACAGACAAAACTATAAGGTGGAGGTCTGTAAGAACGGAACAACTCCTCGACTTATCCTTACAGAGTCACACCCTTAGTTCACTGCTTCCATGATAACAGCCATTACACGGTACTGAGAGAGCAGCGTGCACGTACACCGCTGTCCAGTGTATGTTAAATTGTCAAGCTCCGTGTTTTTGTATACGGACTGACACACGCTGTCTCTCTATAGTTTTGAATGTAATCAAACAGCAAATAGACTAGACTGTTTGAAAAACAGACAAAACTATAAGGTGGAGGTCTGTAAGAACGGAACAACTCCTCGACTTATCCTTACAGAGTCACACCCTTAGCTTCACTGTGACCATGATAACAGCCGTTACACGGTACTGAGAGAGGAGCGTACACCGCTGTACGGTGTGAAAAAATGCACGCTCAGTATCTCACCAGGACAAAAAAAAAGGATTGCTTTTAAAAAAGCAGTTTGCAGAGCAGTGTGAAACCAGCTATCAGGTAGCCTTATAAGGCAGCCTAACAACCAACAGAGCTGATCCACCAAAATATAGCCTCCCCTTGCACTACACAGTGACTGGTGTGTTGTACAGGCAAAATCGCTAGCAGCAGCAGCTGATTTTTTTTCTTCTTCCCTGCCTAACGCTCTCCCTACAGAATCTGCAGCAGCAGCAGCTAGCCCTATACTGAGATCAGCAGAAGTAAGATGGCGGTCGGCGTGCACGCCCTTTTATACCCCCTGTGACGCCCCCCAAAGCAAGCCAATCACTTGCATGCCCTTCTCAAAGATGGTGGGGACCGCTGCCTATGTCATCACGTTGCCCACAGTGTCCGTTCTTCCTCATTGGCTGAAAAAGGGCACTGAAGCATCTTTTGAAACGTGACTTTGGCGCTAAAGTCGCCAACCTCGTGGCCGACCTCACTCTGAGGTCGGGTTTTGTTTCATGAAACCCGACTTTGGCGAAAGTCGGCGACTTTTGAATTTTTTCGACCCGTTTCGCTCAACTCTAGTCTTTATGTCTCATGTGATGTGGATTTATTGCACTCTCTGCTCACTACCCTCCTGTTCCTGTATATTTGTCTGCCTATTCAATAAACTATATAAATTTTTATAGTAATTTGTGGACTGCTTTGTCGTGTTTTTCGAGGTTTCCTCACAATTTTTGTCTTGTTTTGTGACTGTCCTATTATCATGGCGCATGTGATCAGCTGATTGTTTTCAACTATGAGGGTCATTGGTGGTCTCACTAATGTGCTGATTCTGTTCATTGGCTGCATAATCAATCGGATTCAGGTATTGGGAATGGGCGGGTCAGTCCATAGCTCTAATGTCTTCATTTTGCAGGAACTGCTGACACACTCCAGCCACATGAGGTCTGGTATTTTCCTGCATTAGGAGGAACCCAGGGCCAACCGCACCAGCATATGGTCTCACAAGGGGTCTGAGGAAGGCCCATTTCCCTCATTAATACTGATTTAAAAATTTATTCCAAGATCATTGCTAATAGACTAAATTGTATTCTGCCAAGTTTAATTTCAAACGATCAATTTGGTTTTATAAAACACAGACAGTCTGTTGAAGGTACCAGATTATTAATAAACATAATTAAATTAATAAATTCCCAAAAACTTGTTCTGCTGCGATTTCCTTAGATGCTGAAAAGGCACTTGATCGCTTGAATTGGAATTATTTAAATTGTACTCTACAAAAATTTGGTTTTAATATCCCCTGTATTACAAAAATTATGGCCCTTTATTCCAATCCACAAGCAAGAATTTATTTATGTTAATAATCATCTTTTTACCCCTTTTAAAATTACTAATGGAACTAGACAGGGATGCCCACTTTCTCCTTTATTATTTGCTTTAGCAGTAGAGCCCCTTGCTCAATTAATTAGGGATGACCAAGATATTAAAGGAATTAGTACTAACTCCAGAGACTATAAAATTAGTTTATACGCTGATGATATTTTATTAACCCTGACAGAACCATCTAAATCCATCAATAAAATTCAAAATTTACTCAATGAATTATCTTGAATGATACATGACTTTCATGGTGGGGGAAAAATTTAATTGTCAAATCCATTATTTTGCCCCAAATATTATGTTTTTCGATCTCTCCCGTTATCTGTTTCAACCTCATTTTTAACCAGCCTACAATGTCATATTAATTTTTTTGTGTGGGGTAATAAAAGGGCTAGGATTGCTACTAATCAATTATTTAAAAGCAAACCACATGGTGGAATGGGTCTGCGCAACATTATAGCACATTATTATGCTAATCTCATAAAGCAGTCTATTTGGTGGTGGCCTAGCCTATATAAACCATCTTGGATTGACTTGGAATTATTGTTCAATTAAGATACCCCACTAAACAGAATTATTTTTAATCTGCTTATCAAAAAAGGGACTTTCCCTATTAATCATCCTATTTTCTTAGCAATTCCTGAAGCTTGGATGAAATTATTCAGACTTAGAAGGCAAATTCCTAAATCAGAAATTATTAAAGTACTCCCTCTTTCTTTGGTTGTGGTTATTGCAGAGTTTAATCTAGATCCACTCTGGGCTACTTGTGGTGTTACCAAAATTCAAGACATTTACGATGGTAATTTTTTCTACCCATTTACACAAATCAAGGCTACATTTGGGATTCCCTCTTCTGCCTTTTTACAATTCTTAATCTTGAAGAACCAAATGGAGCTTTTTCTGCAGACCAAACCATATCTCTCTGAACCTTCAGTCCTTATGTTAAAAAATTTAGGTCATAATATTTTTTGGAGCATTCAATACCCTTATAAATGGTTTAACTTGGATCAAACCTTTTGTAAATCACCTTACATGATTAAATGGGAAGAGGACCTCCACCTTTCAGTACAGATAGACGATTGGGAAAAGGCGATTATAACAACGTACTCTTCCACTATTTCAATGACTCTCCAAGAGTCATTTTATAAACTATTATCACGATGGTATTATACTCCCTCTAGATTAGCCAAGATGAATTCAGACAACTCCCCAAATTGTTGGAGAGAATGTGGACAGATTGGTTCTCTATTTCACATATACTGGTCATGTTCAAAGATTAGACCATAATGGATAGAGGATGAGTCCTTGGTTGGTCAAATTTTAAATATTAATGATTTTATTTTAACCCCTCAGTTGGCCTTACTCTCTATGGGCATTGATCAGTTCAATCCATCCTTAAAACAACTTATTCTTCACTTTTTTTTAGTTAGCAAAAATAATATTGCTTTTTTTTGGAAGTCCCCTAATATTCCCTCATTACAAGATTTAATTAATAAAACTTCTTTACATAAATCTTATGAAAATAAAATTGCTATTTCAAATAACTGCTTTAACAAATTTGCTTGTAAATGGAACCGTAGGATAGAACTATTTCCATAAGGGCATTGTTTTTTATTTCTAGTTTGTATTTGTGTAAAATATTT
Organism: Dendrobates tinctorius; assembly: GCF_039654945.1. Taxonomy (NCBI): domain Eukaryota; kingdom Metazoa; phylum Chordata; class Amphibia; order Anura; family Dendrobatidae; genus Dendrobates; species Dendrobates tinctorius. The sequence continues at coordinate 64,573,952 of NW_027361684.1, read as the reverse complement.
TGACTATGTTTTTGATCTGACAAATATCTATCTGTTCCATGTATTTTATGGATTGATTGCATGACAATGCATTACTTCCCTTTCCCCCTACCTTTTCGCTTTCCCAGTTATTATAAATTTTAATAAAATTTATTGGAAAAACTAGGGGTCTGAGGATCTCATCTCGGTACCTAATGGCAGTCAGGCTACCTCTGACAAGCACACGGAGGGCTGTGCGGCCCTCCAAAGAAATGCCACCCCACAAGATTACTGACCCACTGCCAAACCAGTCAGGCTGAAGGATGTTGCCGGCAGCAGATCGCTCTCCACAGCATCTCTAGACTGTCACATCTGTCACATGTACTCAGTGTGAACCTGCTTTCATCTGTGAAGAGCACAGGGTGCTAGTGGCAAATTTGCCAATCCTGGTGTTCTGTGGCAAATGCCAAGCATCCTGCACGGTGTTGGGCTGTGAGCACAACCCTCATCTGTGAACGTCGGGCACTCTGACCATCCTCATGGAGTCGGTTTCTAACCGTTTGTTCAGACACATGTACATTTGTGGCCTGCTGGAAGTCATTTTGCAGGGCTCTGGCAGTGTTCCTCCTGTTCCTCCTTGCACAAAGTCTGAGGTAGCGGTCCTGCTGCTGGGTTGCTGCCCTCCTACGGCCCCCTCCACGTCTCTTGGTGTACTGGCCTGGTAGCGCCTCCAAGTGTGTCTTGATAATTGCCAATAATTTCCATCTGTTGTCTATTCCATTTGCACAACAGCATGTGAAATTGATTGTAAATCAGTGTTGCTTGCTAAGTGGACAGTTTGATTTCACAGAAGTTTAATTTACTTGGAGTTAAATTCTATTGTTTAAGTGTTCCCTTTATTTTTTTGAGCAGTGTATATTTAAACCTCACCAATATTTTACATTCATGTTCCAGCTTCAGTAGTATGATGTGGGCTCAGGACCTGAGCCAGCACCATGCCTGGCAGATGCGGGCTATGTTGCACAACTGGCATCTGTCTGTAACAGTAATGATCTAGGCCAAGTTCTGATTCTTTTGTAACTCTTTAGTGACCTAGCCAATTTTGACCTTAATGGTGAGACCAAATATTTTAAATTTGACCAGTGTCACTTTATGAGATTACAATTCTAGGTTTTTTGCTACATAATGTGCTTCATATATAATGGTTAAAAAATAACATTAATCACATGTCTACTTTGCATCTGCATAATTTTTAAACCTTTCTTTGTTAGAAAGTTAGAAGGGTTACAAGTAGAGTTGAGCGATACCGTCCGATACTTCAAAGTATCGTATCGGATGGTATCGGCCGATCTTTAAAAAAAGTATCGGTATCGCCGATTCCGATACCGGAAGTCCCATTCAAGTCTATGGGACTTCCGGTATCGGAATAAGAAAAACCCTTTCCTGCCCTTGTACAGCCTCTCTGGGGTCTGTACGGGCCTTTCGGGGGGCTGTGCCGGCCTGCCAGGGGGTCTGTGCAGGCTCCGGTGGTCTGTGCCGGCCTGCCGGTGGTCTGTGCAGGCTCCGGGGGGCTGTGCTGGCCTGCCGGGGGGCTGTGCCGGCCTGCCGGGGGGCTGTGCAGGCTCCGGGGGGCTGTGCCGGCCTGCCGGGGGGCTGTGCCGGCCTGCCGGGGGGCTGTGCCGGCCTGCCGGTGGTCTGTGCAGGCTCCGGGGGTCTGTGCAGGCATCGTCCGATGGGACTACAAGTCCCATCGGGCGATGCCTGCTACCATGACAGTGATTGACACATTAGCCAATGATGGGACAGTAGTAGTCCCATCATCCGGCTAATGTGTTAAATGTAAAAAAAAAAAAAAAAAAATTACATGCTACATACATACAACATGCATACTACATACATGCTACATTCATACTACATACTACATACATGCTACATTCATACTACATAAATACTACATGCAACATACATACTACATATATACTACATGCATGCTACATACATACTGCATGCTACATACATACCACATATATACTACATACATACTACATGCATGCTACATGCATGCTACATGCTACATACATAACACATATATACTACATGCATGCTACATACATACTACATACTACATATATACTACATGCATGCTACATACTACATGCTACATACATACTACATATATACTACATGCATGCTACATACATACTGCATGCTACATGCATGCTACATACATACTACATACATACTACATGCTACATACATACTACATATATACTACATACATACTACATACATACTACATGCATGCTACATGCATGCTGCATACATACCACATACATAACACATATATACTACATGCATGCTACATACATACTACATGCTACATACATACCATATACATACTACATGCATGCTACATACATACTACATGCTACATACATACTACATATATACTACATGCATGCTACATACATACTGCATGCTACATGCATGCTACATACATACTACATACATACTACATGCTACATACATACCACATATATACTACATACATACAATACATTCATACAATACATACATAGACATACAGTACATATAACATAGAGTAACATACTTACCAATACTTGTCACATTGTTCCCCGAAGCCATTGTCTTTCCGGAATAAATATTAACATAACAAACCACAAAAATACTCACCCACGATCCGAAGCAGTCCACGAGTGTGTCCCACGACGATCTTGGGTAGAGAACGGCAGCATCAGATGATGCTGCCGTTCTCTACGGGCTGCAGGAATCCAATGACGGAAGGTAGGTATCCTTCCGCACTGTATTCCTCCGCCACTTAAAAAAAAAAAAGTCCCTAGTCTCACTTTATGCCATTGCTGCGTGGGAATTTCCCACACAGCAATGGCATAAAGTGAGACTAGGGACTTTTTTTTTTTTAAGTGGCGGAGGAATACAGTGCGGAAGGATACCTACCTTCCGTCATTGGATTCCTGCAGCCCGTAGAGAACGGCAGCATCATCTGATGCTGCAGTTCTCTACCCAAGATCGTCGTGGGACACACTCGTGGACTGCTTCGGATCGTGGGTGAGTATTTTTGTGGTTTGTTATGTTAATATTTATTCCGGAAAGACAATGGCTTCGGGGAACAATGTGACAAGTATTGGTAAGTATGTTACTCTATGTTATATGTACTGTATGTCTACGTATGTATTGTATGAATGTATTGTATGTATGTAGTATATATGTGGTATGTATGTAGCATGTAGTATGTATGTAGTATGTATGTAGCATGCATGTAGCATGTAGTATGTATGTAGCATGCATGTAGTATATATGTAGTATGTATGTAGCATGCATGTAGTATATATGTAGCATGTATGTAGTATGTATGTGGTATGTATGTAGCATGTAGTATGTATGTAGCATGCATGTAGTATATATGTAGTATGTATGTAGCATGTAGTATGTATGTGGTATGTATGTAGCATGTAGTATGTATGTAGCATGCATGTAGTATATATGTAGTATGTATGTAGCATGTAGTATGTATGTAGTATGTATGTAGTATGTATGTGGTATGTATGTAGCATGTAGTATGTATGTAGCATGCATGTAGTATATATGTAGTATGTAGTATGTATGTAGTATGTATGTGGTATGTATGTAGCATGTAGTATGTATGTAGCATGCATGTAGTATATATGTAGTATGTAGTATGTATGTAGTATGTATGTGGTATGTATGTAGCATGTAGTATGTATGTAGCATGCATGTAGCATGCATGTAGTATGTATGTAGCATGCATGTAGTATGTATGTAGCATGCATGTAGTATGTATGTAGTATGTATGTAGTATGTATGTAGCATGCAGTATGTATGTAGCATGTATGTAGTATGTATGTAGTATATATGTAGTATGTATGTAGCATGTAGTATGTATGTAGCATGCATGTAGTATATATGTAGTATGTATGTAGCATGCATGTAGTATGTATGTAGTATGTATGTAGTATGTATGTAGCATGCAGTATGTATGTAGCATGTATGTAGTATGTATGTAGTATATATGTAGTATGTATGTAGCATGCATGTAGTATGTATGTAGCATGTAGTATGTATGTAGCATGCATGTAGTATGTATGTAGCATGTATGTAGTATGTATGTAGTATATATGTAGTATGTATGTAGCATGTAGTATGTATGTAGCATGCATGTAGTATGTATGTAGTATTTTTTTTTTTTTTTTTTTTAACATTTAACACATTAGCCGGATGATGGGACTACTACTGTCCCATCATTGGCTAATGTGTCAATCACTGTCATGGTAGCAGGCATCGCCCGATGGGACTTGTAGTCCCATCGGACGATGCTTGCACAGACCCCCGGACATCAGCACAGCCCTCCGGCAGGCAGGCACAGCCCCCCGGCAGGCCGGTACAGACCCCCACAGGGTGCACAGACCACCGGCAGGCCGGCACAGCCCCCCGGCAGGCCGGCAGAGACCCCGGGCAGTCCACACAGCCCCCCGGCAGGCCGGCACAGCCCCCCGGCAGGCCGGCAGAGACCCCCGGAAGGCCCGAAATGACGGCGCATCATGATGCGCACACACCGCGCATCATGATGACGTCAGGCCGTCAATCAACTGAACTTCCGATTCCGATGCCGAATTCCGATATTGAAAAAATATCGGAAGTCGGTATCGGAATTCCGATACAGCAAGTATCGGCCGATACCCGATACTTGCGGTATCGGAATGCTCAACACTAGTTACAAGTTGATCAGCAATTTGTAATTTTTCCAACAAAATTCACAAAACCATTTATTTAGGGACCACATCACATTTGAAGTGACTTTAGAGGGCCTATATGACAAAAAATATGCAAAAGTGAGACCATTCTAAAAACTGCACCCATCAGAGTCCTCAAAACCACATTCAAGAAGTTTATTAACCCTTCAGGTACTTGACAGGAACTATAGGAATGTGGAAGGAAAAAAGTAACATTTTACTTTTCACACAACAATTTTAGTTTAGCCCCTAATGTTTTATTTTTACAAGAATAACAGGAGAAAATGGACTCCAAAATTTGTTGTGAAATTTCTTCTGAGTACCCTAATGATAACCCCATATGTGGGTGAAAACTACTGTTTGGGCACACGGCATGGCTCGAAAAGGAAGGAATGATGTTTTGGAAAGCAAAGATTGAAGGAATGGTTGCATTTGGAGAGCCTAAATAGTAAAAACACTGCACAAGTGACCCAATTTTGAAAACTACACCCCTCAAGGATTTTACCTAGGGGTATAGTGAGCATTTTGAATCCACAGATACTACACAGAATTTGATAACTTTAGGTCGACATATTGAAATACTTAATTTTTTTTTCAAGAAAATGTTATTTTAGCCCCAAATTTGTAATTTTCCAAATACATAATAGGAGAAAATGGACCCCATAATTTGTTAAGCAATTTCTCCTAAATACATCGATATCCCATACGACGTCAAAAACTTCTGTTTGGGCACATGACAGAGCTAGAAATGAAACAGCGCTATTTGTCTGGAATAGATTGTGAATGTCATGTCACATTTGTAGAGCCCCTGACATGCAAAAACAGCAGAAACCCTCCACAATTGGCACCTTTTTCAGAGCTAGACCCATCATGGAATTTATATTGGGGTGTACTGAGCATTTTTAACCAACAGGTAATTCACAAAACTTTGTAACATTTAGATGTGAGAACAAAAAATACATTTTTTTTCCACTAAAATATTGTTTTAGCAATAAATGTATAAATTACATGAGGGGTAATGTGAGAAATTGTACCTCACAATTTGTTATGCAATTTCTCCTGAATGTGACAGTACATCTTTGGTTGTGCACTACTGTTTGAGCACACAGCAAGGATCGGATAGGAAGAAGCTCTACTTGGCTTTTAGAACACATATTTTGTTTGAATAGATTGGGGCAACATTAACTGATCCCCTGAGGTGTCAGAACAGCAGAAACCCGCCCAGGTGACCCCATATTGGAAAACTCACTGCCTAACAAATTCATCTAGGGGTGTAGCGAGTAATTTGAACCAATAGGTGCCTCACAGAATTTTATAACATTGAGACATAGAAATATGACATTTTAGTGGTAAAAATGTAATTTTTGTACTTGCGGTAAATTTATCAGGTACGCAAGGATTAATAGATGAAACTGGATCCATAATTTATTGTGCAATTTCTCCCAAACGTAATTATGCCCCAAATGTCTTCTGATATTTCTGTTAGGTCACAAGTCAGGTCTGAGAGTGAAGGAGCGCTATTTGGCTTTTGGAGAATAGAATAATTAATAGAATAATTTTCAGGCGACTTTTGAGAAGCCCCGAAGATGTCAGAACAGAAGAAGAACCCTAAAAGTGATCCCATTGTAGATTTTTCACCTCTCAATCAATTCATCTATGGCTACAGTGAGTATTTTGTAACATTCATGTCGAGATTTTTTTCTGGAGCATTGTAAATATGACAGTTTATTGCCCATACATTGTGTCCCTACTCGTACTGTGTAGAGCCCCCATATATTGTAGCAAACCATAAAGTGTGTTCAGTTTGTAGTTCTGGTGACACACACCCTGTAAATTGCTAAGTTCTCTCTACCCAACTATAATAATGACAAAAATGTAGCAACTTACTGTGGTTTAGGCACTGTGGGTCTCAGAAGGAGGGGGCATTTGGAATTGGGAGCGCAGAATTCACTGGATTTTATTTGAGAGGGCGGGAGCCATGTCGTTTTTCCAGAGTCTTTGTTCTATCACTAACTTGGAAACCACCTGTAGTTCCAATGGCAGATGACAGATCTGAGTGGGGACTGATTTTGTGATGGATAAATTAGGGTTTTTATTTGCAATATTTTGGGGTACATAATATTTTTGATCACTTCCAGAGTAAGGCTGGGATAACATTCTTGTGTTCTACTTTGAACATGTACGTCGGGGTTTCCCACAAAATGCAAATCAGATGAAACTCAGGAGGAGTAGGAGGAGGAGCGCCGAGGAGATGGCTGCTTTGGCATGAGGCTCCTGAGTTTTTTTAGTTTTTTACCCCGTTTAATTGTCAATTCTCCCTTTGGAGCACTCACCATTGTGTAGCTACAGGATTCGGCAGAGCTGGGAGTAGTGTGGAGACTGCGATCAGCTGGGACTGGTGTCTTTCTGTCCTCGTGGAGCTCCGTGCCTGGATTCAGCTGGGAGAGAGTGAAGCTGCTGGCTGCCTGCCAACTTTCCTACAACTTGTAACCAATTCCAGAATGCAGATGATCCCGGGATAGGAAAGCTGGTGGAGTGTGCGGTGCTGGAGTTGTTCTGGAGATCTTGTGGTCCACGTGGAGCTGTAGGGCTACAGGATTCGGCAGAGCTGGGAGTAGTGTGGAGACTGCGACCAGCTGGGACCGGTGTATTTCTGTCCTCGTGGAGCTCCGTGCCTGGTTTCAGCTGGGGGAGAGTGAAGCTGCTAGCTGCCTGCCAACTTTCCTACAACTTGTACCCATTTCCAGAATGCAGATGATCCCGGGATAGGAAAGCTGGGGGAGTGTGCGGTGCTGGAGATGTTCTGGAGATCTTGTGGTCCAGGTGGAGCTGAAGGGGTGAGCTGGGCAGGTTTGGACTGACTGTTGGCATGTCCCCTGATGTCCCTGTCTTGTTGCACCCATGCCCTCCCCCCCAGCAGTGCTGGAAGCACCCTTTATGGAACGTTGTACATTTAACTTTGCTAAGCTGTGACTGTTCAGTCTTTATAGCTACAAGCTGAGTGTAATCATGGCCACTGCACTCTGTAAACCTACTCTTATGATTTCAAGGGATGATTTATTATTCTGGAATCATCCGCAATTTCTCATGGACTCCCCTTCTTGGAGCATGATTGCTAATTCAACAATTGAGTACATAAAATCCATTACTTCTGTGAAACCTGTGGAGGTGTACTGCAAGAGAGGTAGGAGAGGAGGAGTCCTGGCACGCCTTCGGAGGAGAGGGTTCAGAACAGCTCTTCCTTCACTCCACTTGGCTAATGTCCGTTCCTTATCTAACAAAATGGAGGATCTGAGCTTACTTTGTAACATGAGATCTGATATGGCCAATTCAGCTGCTCTTTGTTTTATTGAGACCTGGTTGAATGAGACCATCCCTGATTGTAGTCTGGATCTACCTGGTTTTGTTATCTACAGAGCTGACCGTGATTGTGTAGCTTCAGGTAAACAAAGGGGGGGTGGGGTATGTCTCTACATCAACACTAGCTGGTGCTGTGATGTTAACATACTGGGAAAAGGTTGCTCTCCAGATCTAGAGTACCTTGCACTCAATTGTAGACCATTTTACTCTCCAAGAGAGTTTTCATCTATGGTTCTGGTTGCAGTATATATTCCCCCCCAAGCATCTGTTAAAGCTGCTATTGGTGAATTAGCATGCAAAATATCAGAATGGGAGAAAGGATCTCCAGAAGCATTTGTGATCGTAATGGGGGACTTTAACAAAGGAAAACTCAACCTGGATCTCCCCAAATTTACTCAACATATAAACTGCTTCACGAGAGAGAACAATACGCTTGATCACTGCTATACAGTCATAAAAGGGGCCTACAGGGCAGTGAGGAGAGCAGCAGTGGGCTTTTCAGATCATTGTCTAATTCATTTAATTCCAGCCTACAGGCAAAGGTTGAAAACATCCAAACCTACAGTTTATACAAAGAAGACATGGTCTGAGGAGGCAAAATTGCAACTACAAGCATGCTTTGAATGCACGGACTGGGAGGTATTCCAGGAAACATGCTCGGGTCTGGATGAATGGGTTGATGCAGTGTCCTCATATATCCGTTTTTGTGAAGACACGTTTATTCCATCCAAATCTGTCCACTTCCGGGGAAACAACAAGCCGTGGTTTACAAATAAAGTCAGGTTGATCCGTAAGAGAAAAGAGGAGGCTTATAAAGCAGGCGATATTACTGAATTCAAGAAACTTAGGAACTCGCTATCTAAAGAGATCAAGTTAGCCAAACACGAGTATGCAAAGATTCTGGAGGAAAGGTTCTCATCAAAAGATAATAGATCTGCATGGAGAGGATTAAGAGAGGTCACCAATTATAAAAGCCACCCCACTATAGTGAACCCCAGCAGAAGTCTGGCAGCAGAGTTAAATGAATTCTACTGCAGATTTGAGGCAAGCTCTACACACAGTGGCTATTCATCTCTAAGCTCCTCAGTATGTTCATATAAAGATCATTCATTGTGCAACACCCAAGTAGTGATCTCCGAGGCAGAGGTGATACGCATCCTAAAGGGACTTAAGGTCAAAAAGGCACCTGGCCCTGATGGTGTATCTCCAATGTGTCTGAAAGTATGTGCTACCCAGCTTGCCCCTATACTGACAAATATATACAATGTGTCACTGAAAGAGTGCGTTGTACCTCAGTGTTGGAAAAATTCCACAATTATCCCTGTCCCCAAGAAAGTGGGATCCTCTGAGTTGAACGACTATAGACCAGTAGCACTCACATCTGTAGCTATGAAAGTCTTCGAAAGAATTATGATGTCCCACCTGATAAAATTCACGCAGAAGCTATGGGACCCGCTTCAGTTTGCCTATAAGGAGAATCGTTCGGCAAACGACACTGTCAATCTGGCACTGAAGTACATTTTGGATCATACAGATGAACTGCACTCATATGTCCGGATTCTTTTCATGGACTTTAGCTCAGCGTTCAATACCATTGATCCGAATTTACTTCATAAGAAAATGGTAGCTCTTGGAGTCCCTCTTAACTTATGCTTGTGGATTTATAACTTCCTGACAGCCAGGATACAGAGTGTAAAAGTTGGACCATTCACTTCGGACACCTTGGTCACAAACATCGGGGCACCTCAGGGGTGTGTTTTGTCCCCGTTACTGTTTTCTCTCTATACGAATCATTGCATCTCTTCAGCAGACTCAGTAAAAATCTTGAAATTTGCCGATGATATGACACTGATTGGTCTCATCAGGGGAAATGCTGAAGACTTGTATCGGAGTGAGGTGGAAAGAATATGTGACTGGTGTAAAGCCAATAATCTTGTACTCAACACTAAAAAAACTGCTGAGATGGTTGTGGATTTTAGGAAAGATCAACATGAGATACTTCCAATCTACATCCATGACGAAGTGGTTCTTAGGGTCACAGAGACCAAATTCCTTGGTGTTATCATCTCTCATGATCTTAAATGGGGGAAAAACGTGGATGCTGTTATAAGAAAAGCACAACAGAGGATGTTCTTCCTGCGTCAGCTGAAAAGATATGGTTTGTCTAAGAATCTGCTGATCTTATTCTTTAATGCTGTCATCAGATCTGTGATTTGTTCCTCTCTGATAGTCTGGTATGGGGGAGCCACTGCGCATGACAAACTCCGCTTACAAAGGACTTTCAGAACAGCAGAGAGAATTATAGATTCCCCCCTGCCTAAAATCCAGGATCTTTATGATAAGAGTATTCGATCCCACGCATTGAAAATTTCATCCGATCCCTCTCACCCGGGACACTCCTCATTCCAACTACTCCCTTCAGGACGTCGCTTCAGAGTCCCCAAATGCAGCACCAACCGCCATATGAACAGCTTCTATCCACTCTCTGTTCAACAATTAAATCGTCATGTGTAGACTATATACTGTATCTGTCTTGTTAGATGTTACTTGTTGTATCTGTTGTTATATATTATGTTGCCTCTTTGCCACAAAGAATTCCTTGTATATATGTAATATGTACTTGGCGATAATAAATTTGATTTGATTTGATTGATTTGAAACTCCCAATGGAACCACTCATCATAATGAGGCAGATGGAGACACTTTATACTCCATTTGACACCTGCTCCAGTGGGATCCATCATTTTAGGTATGCACAGATCTGTAGTCATCCACACTTTTGCGCTACAAAGATGGGACACCGTCGAGTCCAAAGTGGCTCCATCTTCCTCATAAGTGAGTGCTTCCATCTGGGGTTTTGTCTTTATCGTGGATTTGGGGAATTTACATGGAAACCCCGACATTAGCGCTCAAGGTAGAGCGCAGGTTAAATTTGAGCTGAACTTATTCTGATTTTTGGAGATAGAATGAACAAATAGACATTAGTACAAGAACAGATCTTATTTTAGTTTTTGTGCATACACCATGCGGTGTAAGCCATAAGGCAGATTTAGGGCCCCGTCACACATAGCGATGCACCAGCGATCCCGACAACGATATTACCTTGTCAGGATCGCTGGTGTGTCGCCACATGATCGCTGGTGAGCTGCCAAACAGGCAGTTTCACCAGCGATCAGCACCAGCGATGCCGAGCGGGCGCGTCGCTGTATACATTAGTTACCAGCGCGCTGATGCAGGGAGCTGGTAACCAAGGTAGACATCGGGTTTCTAAGCGGTGCACAGCACTTAAAAACCCGATGTGTACCTTGGTTACTAGCTCACTGCATCAGCACGCTGGTAGCTAAGGTACACATCGGGTTTCTAAGCACCGTGCGCTGCTTAGAAACCTGACGTTTACCTTGGTTACCAGCTAGCTGATTGCTGGTCATTGCTCTCCCACATTCCACACGCAGTGATGCGTGCTGGCCAGCGGGAGACCAACGACCCAAAAAAAGTCCTGACCTTTCATGAACGATCAGCGATACCCGGCAGGGGGGCCAGTCGCTGATAGCTGTCACACACAGCGATCTCGTAGCTTGTGACTCAGCAGCGATCTCGCTAGCGAGATCGCTGAGTGACGGGGGCTTTATTCTTTGGGTCAATGAAATTACAGAGATACCAGATTAATTTAGTTTTATTTTAGATTTTGCTGCTATTACATAGTAAAATAGTTTTTTTTGTTACTGTATTCTGAGAGCTGTACCTTTTTTTTGCTGAACTGAGCTGCATGAGGCTTTATTTTTTGCAGGACTAGTTGCAGATTTTTTTGGTACAATTTTGGCATACATAACATTTTTTGATCATTTTTTATTCAGATTTTTCAGACACAGAATGAACAAAAGCCAGCAATTCAATTATTATTTTTACTTTTTATATTTTGCACCATTCACTGACCAGTAAAAGTGATAAGACCGGTCAGTACGATTTCAGCAATATCAGATTTATATAGATATAGAATTTCTTTGATATGACTTGCATTTATTTGTGAAAACATTGTAAATTTGGCAAAAATGTAGAAAATTTCGCAATGTTCAAACTTTTCATTTTTATGCTCTTAAATCAGAGTTATGTCACACAAAATAGTTAATAAATAACATTTACCACATGAATAATTTACATCTGTACAATTTTTTAAACAGTTTTTTGTTAGGAAGTTACAAGGATTAAAAGTTGATTAGCAATTTCTCATTTTTCCCACAAAATTTACAAAAATATTTTTTTAGGGACCACATCATATTTGAAGTGACTTTGGGGCCTATATGACATAAAATACCCAAAACAACATTCTAAAAACTTGACTTCTCAAAGTACTCAAAACCACATTCAAGAATTTTTTTTAACCCTTCCGGTGCTACACAGGAAGTAAAGCTACGTGGAATGAAAAACTGAACATTTAACTTTTTTTTCACAAAAATTTTACTTTAGCTCCAAATTTGTTATTTTCACAAGAGTAACTGGTGAAAGTTGACCCTAACATTTGTTGTACATTTTTTACTGAGTACGCCGATACCCCACATGTGGGGGAATACTACAATATGGACGGAGAGCGGAGCACGGAAGGGAAGAAGCACCATTTGACTTTTTGAATGCAAAACCGTCTGGAATTAAGAGCGGACACCATGTTGCATTTTGCGAGCCCCTGATGGGCCTAAACAGTAGAAACCTCTCACAAGTGACCCCATTTTGGAACTAGACCGCTCAAAGAATTTATCTAGATGTGTCATGAGCACTTTGAACCCTTAAGTGCTTCACAGAAATTTATAAACTTAGATCTGTAAAAAAATAACACTTTACCCTCAAAAATGACATTTAGCCATAATTTTTAATTTTAACAAGGGTAACAGGAGAAAATGGACCCTAAAATTTGTTGTATATTTTTTACTGAGTACGCCGATACCTGCATGTGGGGGGAAAACCACTGTTTGGGTGGATGGCAGTGCTCGGAAAGGAAGGAGTGACGTTTTGGAATGCAGACTTTGATGGAGTGGTCAGTGAGCATCTTGTCATGTTTGGAGAGTCCCTGATGTGCCCAAACAGTGAAAATGAAAAACCCCTACAAGCAACCCCATTTTGGAAATTAAACCCCTCAATGAATTTATCCAGGGGTATTGTGAGCATTTTTAACCCACAGGTACTACACTGAGTTTGATTACATTAGGTCATCGTATTTTTGTGAAAAAAAATAAATTTTTCTGTTATTTTAGCACCATATTTGTAATTTTCACAATGGATAATGGAAGGAAAACGGACCCCATAATTTGTTGCGCAATTTCTCCAGAACACGACTGTACCCAATATATGGTCAAAAACTTCTGCTTGGGCACATGGCAGGGCTAGGAAAGGAAAAAGTGATTTTTGCCTGAGATAGATTGTCAATGCTATGTTGCATTTGAAGAGTCCCTGAAAACAGCAGAAACCCTGCATAAGTGACCCCATTTTGGAAACGAGAACCCTCAAGGTATTCATCTAGGGGTGGAGTGAGTATTTTGAACCTATAGGTGCCTCACAGAATTTTATCAAATTGAGAAGTGGAAATATGACATTTTATTGGTAAAAATTTAATTTTTGTATTTGCTGCAAATTTGTCACAAGGGTTAATTGGTGAAACTAGACCCCACAATTTATTATGCAATTTCTCCCACATGCGGTGCTACCCCATATGTTATCAGAAATTACTGTTCGGCCACATGTCAGGGCTGAGAAGGGATCAGCGCTATTTCACTTTTGGAGCACAGATTTTGCTAGAATAGTTTACGGGTGACATTTGTGGATCCCCGAAGGTGCCAGAACAGAAGAAAAACCCCAAAAAGTGACCCCATGGTAGAAACTGCACCTCTAAATTAATTTTTCTACAGCTGCAGTGACTATTTTTTAACATCCACTCCAGGCTTTTTTTCTGGAGAATTTCAAATCTGCCAGTCTAGTATCCATACATTTTGTCCCCATACAGTGTAGATCCCCATATATTGTAGCACCCTGTACATTGTGCCCACCTTGTGCTTCTGGTGATATACACCCGTAAATTTTGTGCCTTCTGTCCATTACAATAATGCCAAACATGTGGTCACTTACTGTTGTTTAGGCACAATGGGGCTCAGAAATACCGGCATTTGGATTTTGGAGCAAAAAATTCACAAGATTTTATTTGAGGGGGCAGGAGTCCTTGTTCTAGTAGTAATGTGGGAACCATCTAAAGTTTCAGGGACAGATGATAGACCTGAGTGGGGGTGGGTTTTTATAGGTAACATTTTGGGGAACATTATATTTTTCAATCACTTCCAGAATAAGGTTGGATCACATTCTTGTATTTTACGCTGATTACTTACATCTGGATTTCTGTTTAAATCCCACAAAAATGCGAGTCAGATGAAACCCCCAAAGAAACTACCAACCATGAGGCAGTTGGAGACACTTCATACTCTGTTTGATGCCTGCTCCGGTGGTATCTATCTTTTTAGGAGTGCACAGATCTGTGGTCGCCCACACTTGTGCTCTAAAAAGATGCCTAAAATGATGGTACACAGCTGGAACACAGACCAGCCCACAGTGACTCCATCTGTCTCATAAGTCAATGGTTCTGTCTTGGGATACATGTGAATTGTGGTTTTGGGGAATTTGCATGGAAACACCTACATAAGCGCTCAGCGACGAGCGTAGGATAAATGTGAGCCGAGCCTTATTCTGATTTTTGGGAGTTAAAATGAACAAATAGACAGCAGTACACAAAAATAGTTTGTCATGTTTATTTTTTGCCATTCACCGTGTGATATAAGTGATAATGTGGATTTTTTCTTTGGGTCGGTGCGATTCCAGTGATAACAGATTTGCATATTTTTTTCTAAGGTTTTGCCAATATCACACAGTAAAAATGCTTTTTTATAAAAAGTAGTTTTTTGTCACCATATTTTGAGAGCTGTAATTCTTTTATTTTTTGGCTATTTGAGGGCTTTCTTTTGCGGGATGATTGCTTTATATTCATATTTTTCCAGACACAGAATGAAAAACCCCCCAGCAATTTAGCTATTGTTTTTTTTTTTACGCCATTCTTCATGTGGTAAAAGTGATATCACCTCAAGTATTCTTTCCATCTTTGAACCTTTCACAGAAGAAGATAACCAGACTCGCCGCTTCTTCTTACCCTACAACCAGTCCAATAACCATATTCCCTCACATCCCTTTCACGATTCAGTCCTAGTCACTCTCCTCTTCTCTCTGTAAACTGTGCTATAGTGTACCATCAGCATATTTGGTTCCAGTACCATCTATATGCTAAATACTCCATAGTACACACATGTTCTGACATCACGACGAGGTTAATAAAAAATATCAGGTATTGCCTTTTAGCTGTCTCTAACATCATATCCTCACTATCTGAAACTGAATCTCTCCAAAAGTGAACATCTGTAGTAAACTTCCTATATTCAATATTGCTATTTTCTTGGTGTTCCAACCATTATTCCCAAGCAGCATGCTCAAGTCACCTACATCTTAAAAACATCTCCAGAATTTGACCTTTTCTTCCCTTTTTAATTGGAAAACTTTTACTATCGCTCTTAATCATTCTTGTCTGAACTACTGCAACTCTCTACTAATCTATACTAATCTCCCTCTAACCAAAATTTCTTCTCTCCAATCCATTCTGAGTGCGCCAGCCAGGGTCATATTAATGTCCAGCAGCTACATCAATGCCTCCACCTTGTGCCAGTTATTGCAATGGTTACCCATAGTACATTATAAACTTATCTTAACCACTCTTAAAGCTCTCCATATTTGTGCACCACCCTACTTCTCCCTCAAATTTGTCTATCACCCTACATGTGCTCTCTTTCACTTCCATCTCCAAGGCTTCTCTTTAGCTATGCCACTTTTCTGGAATGCACCACCCTAGACAATCTGATTAATACCTAGCCCCCACATTTTTAAGTGTGCACTTCACTAATCTCCCTCTTCCATGTTACCCCTTTCTAAATTTTCCTCAGAATCTGGTCCTTCCTATTCATCTGTCTCCATATCCTCTATGCACCCAATAGTACTTGGTAACTGTGTAGGTAACAGCAGGTACGCAGGATGCAGTGACGAGACGCGAGACTGAGTTGAACTTTGGCTGGAGAACTTTTATGAATTTAAGCTGCTAGGGCTATGCTAAGCAACTAAAAACAATAACAGCTATTGTCCTCGCAGGAACTCTGCACAAACAAACACTTTATAAGTGAACACGACTAATCCGGAAAAGGCCGGTTACTATAGGGCTGGGATATGGCCGACTATGGGTCCATATTTCTTATAGTGTCACTTATCCGTCCTGACGTCCCGTGGCATCTCTGATGAGGCTGCGTTGGCGTCGCTTCCACTGGGCCCAGCTGCTGAGGATCTGTTGTAGTCTTCGGGTACCCAGCGCCCAGGAGGAGATGGGGCACAACAGGCCCTGAGGAAGTCCTTTGATGAGGTGACGCCCTGTAGAAACAGTGAGGCTCTGATCGTAAGCGAGTTCAATGAGACTCCAGTCTCCACATAGGGTTGTGTCGCAGTTACCAGGAGTGGCGGTTGGTAGGCAACATGCACGGCCTTGGCCTAGGCGAAGGAGTAGGCCCAACTGCCAACTGCAGCGGGATGACATCCACAGCGGCCGATGATGAAGAGGCCGCAGCCACGAGCTGAAGTGGGGCGGCAGCGGGCAGGCCGCAGCCGCGGGCTGGAGTGAAGCGGCAGCGGCTGCGAGGGGCGGCGGACCTGCCACAACAGGCTGAAGCACAGCGGTAACAGCTGCGGACCACCATGGGCAAGAAGTGACCCAGGATCGGAGTGAAGCGACAGTCTCTTGTTGGTAGGTTTGGCGCTTACTCTCTGCAGGCCACTGTAAGTCTCCCCTCTGGTCTACTTTCTGGTCACCGTCTGTCACTCTGACTCTCTCAAACTCCCACAGTCTCTTGCCTCATTTCTGCCGTTCCGCCAACTGACTCCCCTGCGCTCTCCCTGTCCCTTTTATACTCGCCCCTCCCCTTGCTGTCCTGTCACTCTCAGCAGTCCCCTCTCCTCCTTCGTTCCCCGGGTACTGTTTCCTTAGGAACCTAGATGGCGGTCTACTTGGTACCAGCCGAGACACTCTGCGGGGGCCTCCTCCCTACAACTGCACTTAGACAGATACTGGCTGATGACTGGATCATGCGGCTTTATTTGAAAAGCTTTATTTATTAAAATTATGGCCATGCATGACAAGCACGTTATATTTACCTATTGTGTCCCCTCCTATTATTTTGTAGATTGTAAGTTGGCGAGCTGGCCGCTCACTTTTCCTGTAACTGTTGAACTATGCGTTACTCTGTAATGTCATTAATGTCTATATATGGCCCAGCTTAATTGTAAAATGCTCCTGGATATGTTGGCGCTGTAGAAATGCAATTATTATTTAATGATTATTTTTAATATTATTATGTTGATATAGCGATAGGTGTATGCACAACATTTCGAAATGAGACTTGTGTAGTAATATTTACCTTAGCAATGTTATTGGTCATTGTGATAGGTATTATATAAAGCATAAATAAAAACTGTTAAATAATTAGTCAAATATTTGAATAATATTAACTTAATTTAGTAAGGAACAGAATATATAATTTCTAGTTAAATGAAAAAGACTTGAAGAAGAAAAGTAGTCTCCTTTATTTTATGGCACCAAAAGGTTACAATATACTAGTTTTCTTAAGGGTTAAAAAGTAATCAGAAAATGTTATCCAATCACTTATTGTTCTTTAAAGAGAAGCCAAGTAGGTTAATGTGACATTTTACATTAAATTTTATAAAGCTTCTCGGCCTTGCAAAGGACTTAAACATGCTGATTGTTTCATGTTACCGTAGTAACTAATAGCACATGTCCTTGTAAGCGTTACCGACTAGAAAAGTTGTAGACCTTTCAGATATTGAAAGTAAAGCCAAGTTTTTTTTTCCTTTTATTTTAATAAAGTATGCAGTAGTTGCCCCTTATCTTATCTATAAAATACTAATTGAAAGAAGATAAATTTGCACTGAGTAACAAATTTGCATGCATAATAGAAAAAAAGAGTTAAACTAAAATTGGATATATTATTTTCTGTTTATACACGGTGAAAATAATTCTGTCATGATCCAGTGTTGGATCTGGCGGTATTAAAAGCACAAAGTGAACTTTTTTTACTTTGGTTGAGTTCAAAGGTGCTTTGACTGTCCCCGGTGGTGGTTAGCGGTATCGCACCTTAGGTTTAGGTTAATGTTCCCTTAATTAGGGATCAGGTGTGACTCCCTATAAAGGTGTGCTTAGGGTGTTCACTCACCGCTGGTGATATTTCTTTCTGAGTTGTTGGAGAGCCTGGTGGAAGGATGGAGCTGGATAGGAGTCCTGCGCAGTCAGCCAGAGAGAATGAATGCCAGCAAATGGTGTCTGCAGGAAGGACTGGCATGGCTTGGTGGAGTCGCAGTTTATGGTGTCGGCGGGAAGTGCGGGCATGGCTTAGAGGAGTGGCGACTAGGAAGAGAGTTGCACTCAGCATGCTCTACTTGGTTGCTGAGAACTGGACTCGAGCATGCTTGGATTCTTGGCAGAGGCTGGACTCATCTTGGGACTCTGTGTACTGGACTGCTGCAAGTGGTGATGGACTCTGCTCCCAGGCTGCACGATGGTGATGGATCCAGTTATGTGATGCATCAGGGTGGAGGAGAAGATGCACACAGGTGGTGGGCTCTGTTGCTAGGAGCGCACGCAACAGAGCAAAGATAAGTGGTGTTTCCCCTGTATTGTCTCTTTCCCTCATGTGTGTTATTAGTGCAGTGGTGGGATTAGTTTCTGCACCGACCTATTCCCTAGTGAGGGTTTAGGGTCAGGGCGAGCTAGGGCGTTGAGGTACGCGTGCGGCGCCCGGTGCGAAACCGGCATAGGGAATGTCAGGAGTGCAGGGACACTGGCTCAGGGGAGCTCAGGAGGTCTCCTATTCCCTTTTCCCTATCGCAGGGCCCACCACTGTTAATGTTTCCCAGGTTCCCCCTTTATTATTTAAATTCGCCTTACTGGAGGCGGGGTTTCCAGATTTTATGTATAACGTGTAATACCTAAATTCGCCAGGTGGAGGCGGCGTATCCATCTGCACGTATTATTATTTAAATTCGCCCCACTGGAGGCGCTGTATCCAGGGTCACGTGTGTTATGGGTTCGCCTTGCGGTAACACCTGCGCCCAGACACACAGTGACCATGACATTATCACCAGCCCTTACTTTTTTTCTGGTGAGCTTTGGCCATGTGGAGACCTTTGGTAATTGCTGCCGGTCCTCACTGAGGTGCAGTGGGGAGCGGCAAGGTGTGTTTAAGCCGCTGCAGCAGCAGTTATCAGGGTCTGGGGCCTCTGCTCAGATAACCAGAGAAACAAAAATGGCGGCTGCGGTCTGGCAAAAGCCCCTAGAGTCGCTGCTGGGGAGCGGGACTTGCTCTTGCACGGGGAGGTACCCAGGCAGGTGGGAGGAATGGTGCCCCACGGAGCTGCCTGGTATTCCCTGAGGTGAAGGGGTACATCCCTGTGGTGAGCAGACTAGGTGTGTAGTCGCTGCTGGGGAGCAGGACTGGTTCATGCAGGCGGGCGCACCCAGGCAGGTGGGAGGAATTGTGCCCCACGGAGCTGCCTGGTATTCCCCGAGGTGAAGGGGTACGCCCCTGTGGTGAGCTGACTGGTGTGATAGTCCGCGGGGTTTTACGCCGAATCTTCATACCATCGAAGAAGCTGCCCTCCTGGTCGTGTGGAGGCGACCAGCGAGAGTATATTTCCTCCATTTCCCGGTCCCCTTCTCCTCCTGGTGTGTGCAGCAGGTGTGCTGCGGGGGAGTAGGGACAAATCTCTACCCTCGCCATTAACCAACCCTAAGAGGCGCAGTCCTCATGGTGAAAGGGTTGGAGGGTGGTGTCCCTTGGTGAATAGTGGGGGTGTGAGTGTGGTGACACAGGGGGACACCTCTGTTGAGTCCAGAGTGAGTTCACCAAAAAATGACAAATGAATGTGTGCAATAAACGTTCAGGTCCGGACCTGTGTGTGAACGAGCATGTATGGGTGCCACCAAAAAACATCTTGTGGAAATGTGTTGTGGAGTCTGATCAGCTCTGAGCAAACCTACACATACATTAACTCGTTCCCCAGGTCGGCGCTGTGGAGATGAGTGGTGCCTCCAAAAGGAACATATATTGCCAATATTAGCGGTGTTTGTCATAAACCTGAAGTGTCAGGGAATGGTGGGGTGAACTCAGGGTCTGGGCATCCCCGCTGTAGGTGTTTCCCTAATGAGGGGTGGTCTTGAGGGTCCAGAGGCCCCTCATTAAGGAGGGGGTACTGTCATGATCCAGTGTTGGATCTGGCGGTATTAAAAGCACAAAGTGAACTTTTTTTACTTTGGTTGAGTTCAAAGGTGTTTTGACTGTCCCCGGTGGTGGTTAGCGGTATCGCACCTTAGGTTTAGGTTAATGTTCACTTAATTAGGGATCAGGTGTGACTCCCTATAAAGGTGTGCTTAGGGTGTTCACTCACCGCTGGTGATATTTCTTTCTGAGTTGTTGGAGAGCCTGGTGGAAGGATGAAGCTGGATAGGAGTCCTGCACAGTCAGCCAGAGAGAATGAATGCCAGCTAATGGTGTCTGCAGGAAGGACTGGCATGGCTTGGTGGAGTCGCAGTTTATGGTGTCGGCGGGAAGTGCGGGCATGGCTTAGAGGAGTGGCGACTAGGAAGAGAGTTGCACTCAGCATGCTCTACTTGGTTGCTGAGAACTGGACTCGAGCATGCTTGGATTCTTGGCAGAGGCTGGACTCATCTTGGGACTCTGTGTACTGGACTGCTGCAAGTGGTGATGGACTCTGCTCCCAGGCTGCACGATGGTGATGGATCCAGTTATGTGATGCATCAGGGTGGAGGAGAAGATGCACACAGGTGGTGGGCTCTGTTGCTAGGAGCGCACGCAACAGAGCAAAGATAAGTGGTGTTTCCCCTGTATTGTCTCTTTCCCTCATGTGTGTTATTAGTGCAGTGGTGGGATTAGTTTCTGCACCGACCTATTCCCTAGTGAGGGTTTAGGGTCAGGGCGAGCTAGGGCGTTGAGGTACGCGTGCGGCGCCCGGTGCGAAACCGGCATAGGGAATGTCAGGAGTGCAGGGACACTGGCTCAGGGGAGCTCAGGAGGTCTCCTATTCCCTTTTCCCTATCGCAGGGCCCACCACTGTTAATGTTTCCCAGGTTCCCCCTTTATTATTTAAATTCGCCTTACTGGAGGCGGGGTTTCCAGATTTTATGTATAACGTGTAATACCTAAATTCGCCAGGTGGAGGCGGCGTATCCATCTGCACGTATTATTATTTAAATTCGCCCCACTGGAGGCGCTGTATCCAGGGTCACGTGTGTTATGGGTTCGCCTTGCGGTAACACCTGCGCCCAGACACACAGTGACCATAACAAATTCATTAAATAATATCCCCCCTAGTAATATTGTCATAACATTGACAAAACAATAATATCATAGAGTGCCTTGAAAGCTTATTAACGGGGTTACACGCTGTTAGGTTATGTGCACTTCCAGAAATTCACCTGAAAAAGCGTTGGGAAACCGCAGCAAAAAATTTACATAATGCTTAGCAATGTGAAAATGATATTTCTGTGCTCACGTCCAGTCTTTGGTAACTTCTTTTAACTGCTTCAATGTTCGAAAACCGTGAAAAGTTTAAAAGGATTCGCAAGTGCAATCTTTGGGTGGCTGCTCACTAGTCATAGTTTAAATTATAGAAACAAGGAGCTAAAAAAACGAGGAAAAAAACCACCAGCATAGCAACTTCAAGAAAATGATTAACGGCTTTCTCCTGAAGTGGGCTTGCCAAGGAAAACCTCAATAGAACTTCTGGCATCTTAGAGATGTTGTGTGCACATATGCTTAGTGTTCGACAAGCTGCACTGCTCGTGGAAAGTTTGAACTGAGGTGGAAAATAATCTTTAACACCAACGAACTGTAGCTCAAAATTAATGAAATTCAATGCAAAAAAACGTACTTAAAAGGGAAAAATACAGAGCGCAGCCTTTTATTGTAAATCACTAAGGTTTAGTTATACAACTGCTGAATCCTGAATATTGGGTTCTCACTTTACAAGGTTGTATGAGAAAATATCAATTGTAGTATACAGATTATGGTACAATGGCTGAACTTTATGTGGTGAAACCCCATTTTCAGAGCTAATGTTCATGTGGATAACAGTGAAAAATGAAAAAGGATGTCCTTTTGTTGGGTATATGTTCATCCGTTTCTATAAATCTGTCTTATCTTATCTAACGTTTCCGTGAGAAGGTGGAGGAAGACTCAGAGAACGGCAAATTCCCTCTTTGGGACGCGGCAAAATACTGTTGACAGAGAAGTACCGTTGGGCCATCTGATGCAGCTTTTCAAGATATCACCCAGGCAGCTGCATTTTGCCACCCCATAATGTGGGTTTTGGCTGTTTTCTGAGCCGGATGTCAAGCTGACAGCTGGCTTAGAGAAGGTGTAACACACCGGCTGCTACTCTTATCTTTGAAGCTGAAGAAACTGAAGTGTTATAGGGAATTTTGTATGAAAACAGTTTAGGGGAAAGGGAGTAGAATTTTGAGGAGACAGCATGAGGAGGGGGAAATGGGTGAGGAGACAATATGAGAAGCAGTGATTGGATGGTGGTAGTGTGAGAAAACAGTAGGGGAAGTGGGGAAATGTGTGAGAAGACAATTTTGAGAGGAATAGTGTGAGGAGGCAGTGGGGGGAAAGAAAAGTGTCAGAGCAGCTAATTGTCACGTGACTGTAAGAATGAAAATCGTATATCCACCTACCTGTAAGAGAATCAAACTGAGTTTCTGCATGCATCACAGATTGGTGACTATCCTGAGAATCGTAATCTACGAATTCAACCGGAAAATTCTACACATGTAGCACGAAACCAATAGTTATATTAGAATTATATACAAAAGAAAAATAATTTCACCAACAAAAATATAGTGTCTTGAAGACAATTACAAAACCACTCTTGACAATTCATAGAAAAAGAGAAATTACACTCCAAGTGTGTTACCCTCAATATATGACACACCAAGCAAAGGTTTGCTCATCTACCTGTGTTGTGACTAAAAATGAAGAGCTTCTGCTCCGACAGCTGACCCACTTGCAGGTAGGAAAAAACATATTAAAACCAAGCAGAAAAAAGAGCAGTGATTCCCGGACACTGCCACAGAGTGAAGACAAGGATCTATGTTCTCTGAATCTTTATTCATTTATATATACATATATACACACACATTATATGTATATATATATTTTTTTTGCCTCTTTTTTAATTTCCTTTCTCTATTCTTTCTTTTTTTCCCCCTCTTTCCTACTTTTTACTTCTATTTCTTCAATATTGTTATTATATTTTGGCTACTGGCAGATTGTCTCACCAAGTCCAGGCCCATCTCTATGCTTTTGCTCACCAGGCCCTAGGTTCGTTGTTCTGGGCCGCATGGCTAATTTACACAACTCAGAGGCCGCACCTGGTTCAGATCTTCAGCAGCTGCTGTCTCTAGCACACCAACCAATGAAATCAAGGAGGGGGATTACAGAAACCAATTAGAGGAGGTTGGTGGGGCCAGGGTTTTAAGGAGAACAAAATGAAGGATGCCAGGCTGAGAGCAGTACAGAGGGTGAGACCTGCATGTGCATGATGTAGAAATCCAGCTGTTTGCAGAAAAAGACATATGAAGGGCAGGATGGAGACATGTGGGGGAAGGACAAAGACATGAGGGGTGAGGATGCAGACATATGAAGGCAGGATGGAGACATATGGGGGCAGAATAGACCCATATGGAGGACAGGATGGACACATATGAAGGGCTGGATGGGGACATATGGAGTCAGGAAGGATCCTCTATCCCTGCTGGTGATTTTTCCTGCCTCCTGAGATCTTAGTTTCCAGCTCAGTCCCTGCATGCTCAGCTAAGTGTTCTTTTGCTTTGTTCACATTTGATCTGGTTTTGTCTATTTCAGTTTTGTGTGGTCAGCCAGCCCCGGCTTGGGCTGTGCTGAATCTCATCCATATGTTACTGCTTGTGCCAGTTTGTTTTTGTCCCTTATTAGATTGGCCTCTTTTTGCTCTGCTTTCAGAATATACTAGAGTGCTGATATAGTGGGGGAAGTCGTGCGACTTCAGTATTTTTCTATCAGACGTGTTGGACATTTTTTGCAGGGTTTTTTGCGTGATTGCAGACAGTGTTTTTTCTTTCCTGTCCTGGCTAGTTAGTGTGGGCCCCATCGTTTGCTCAGTCTATGTTCCTACCTGCGTTTGTGTTTTCATATTGTCTCACTGACAATATATATTTGGGGGCTATCTACTCCTTTGGGGTCTGCTCTGGGGCAGTTTAGATTTCCCCTTTCTTGCTTTAGGCTTATTTAGCTCTCCAGCTGTGTCGAGGAGTCTAGGATCATCATAGGTATGCTCCACGGCTACTGCTAGTTGTGTGGATAGGATCAGGGGTCTGCAATCCGCTTAGTTACCAACCTCTCTGGTTTTCTGTGGCTTAGCTTGGTCTTGCTCTCCTCCTTGGTGACCCAATCATAACATATATGGTATTATTCAGTCACTTTATGGTGGTAATATGTGGTCTGGTTATTGAATGACAGTATTTGTTCCTTGTATGTGGTATTATTCGTCACTGTGTGGTGGTAATATGTAGTCTGGTCATTGAATGACGGTATTTGTTCCTTGTATATGTTATTATTTGGTCATTTTGTGGTGGTAATATGTGACCTGATCATGGTGTGGTGGTATTTGTCCCTTGTATGTGGTAGAATTCAGTCACTATGTGCTGGTAATATATGGCCTTAACATGATATGACGGTATTTGTCCTACATGTGGTATTATTGGTTACTTTAAAAATGTCTGTAACAGATTCCCTTAAAGAAAAATAACTAAAAACATTCCTAAAATAGTATTGGATAGCTTAACAAATGTTTAATAGGTTAGAGTAGGGCGCTGCCAGAAGAGTATACTTTGTTGTGGTGGCAGGCTTAAAAAATCTTTTATCCAAAACAAAAGCTGATGGGTATGTATGTGATCTGGTGTTTGATGGGAACTGTTAATGTGTGATTGACGACGTGGTGCAGAAGTGGAGCCTTTCCAAGGGTGGGCAGTGGGACTGTGGAAGGTTTGCGGGTTTGAGGCAGAGTTGGGTTGGAGCTTGGGGAGAGTCTGAAGGGGGGTCCAAAAATGTTGCCAGTGTGGGGCCCTAAAATCCTTGGTGGCAGTTCTGGCCATGAGCATCTGTTAAAGGCATAGTCTATTAGATAATATTGTTAGATTTACACTAGCAGGCAATAATGGTTTAGATCAATAATAAGTATTCCAAAGCATTCAAGCGACCAACTGATCCCAGCATGAAGTTCCCTAATAAGACAGTAGATACACAAATTAATAAATAAATACAATTATTAAAGCACTAAACTCAAAAAAAGAACAGCTGAATTTGAAACATTTCAAAATGAAAGTATTACTTCAAATATTTGGTGCAAAAAAAGAGAAAAAAGCGAATGGTTGTGTTGGACGTTTTTCCCCTAAATTCCTATAAACTACCCACAAATTATTTATTAGAATAATTCAGTACATTTTATGTATCCAAAAATAGGACCTATAAAAAATATGACTCATCCCACAAAAGAAAGAGTCATGTATGGCTTGGTAAGGGAAAAGATTTTGAAAATTTTTACTCTAAGGCTAGGTTCACATTGCATTATGGCAGTCCAGATGGGGGGGGGTCACGTTTGGTGCTCTCCTCTTCCCTAGCATTTATTATGCAGCTGCGCTTGCATATATTAATGAAGCAGACCAGCAGAAATACAGTGAAGCAACCACTAGGTGTCAGCAGAATAGTCAGAGAGCCGAGTTGATACCAGAGAATAATGCAATACAAAGGGGAAACACAGAGTCAGAAGAGAGCAAAAGGTCAGTGCCGGTCATTAACTGAGCTAACAGATGGGAGAGACAGGATCAGGTCAGGGACAAGCTAAAGTCAAATACCAGGGAGTCCAGACACACAGGGAGATAAGGAGCAGGGTCGGGTAGGAGGAAGGTCAACAAACACGGGTAAGGTTAGATGAATGCAGCAGGACAGATCAGGAACTCACCGGAGCCAGCTAAACACTCCGAAGGAAAGCAATATAACTAGCACTGCAAACAGGTTGCAGCACAGAAACACAGCAGACCGGACACAGGAACGAGGCAGGGGAAAATAACCCCTGATATGACCAGGCTGGGAAAGGAGAGACAAGACCAAAGCCCGTCCTGGATCATGACACTAACTGAATCCTTCTAAGCTCTATATAGAAAAAGAAGGTCAATTTTCCCTGTATGACTCATGACTCAATGCAAAAGTCCCTGGCAGGGGGGATGAGGAGCACCTGGTTCAGGAGTTAAAGAGGGGGATGATAAATGCAAGGGAAATAGACTTCCTATTTCTACATAGATATTAATCAAAACACTGAACCAGAGCAATGCATATACATCAAACTAATATTTTTGTATGAGCAATTCAATTATAAATAGTGATGTATATTTGCACATAGAGGAATAGTAGACCATTCGTCGTATATAATAGATCCAATAGAGAAAAGATCGAATATAGGTCAAGAAGAAAATAAAATAAAGGATAAGTGAAAAAATTGGCTTAAAAATACCTTTATTAGAGACACATGGTGAAGTGGTGGCACAACTAACAGGAGTGCCTGCACATACAAACAACAAAAGTCATGGAAGTTATATACAGTATAAGTATATTTTTAAAAAGAGTTACAGCAAGGTAAAAGAGAAGCAATTTATATACAAAAGAAAGTATAGTGTGGCAATGTCAAAGTGGACAAGTCAATAGCATATACCAAGGTATCAAAGGGATAGTGCTGAAGTGTTGAGGTATATAGACGGTAACAATAGCACAGAGGTAAGTATATGTCAAAAGCCAAGGGAGCCACTCTAAGGGTGATTGTACATGTAGAGTACTAAATGCATCTGATAGAATGGCAGCATGGCACACATGGCATTAGACATAAAAGCAGACCCTGAAGAAAGACATTGTCTAAAACGCGCGTCGTGGTACGTGCCACGCCTACACAGCTTACTAGGTAATATTGCCTTTTCACTCCATGATACGGGTTCATTAGTGCTGCTTTTATGTCTAGTTTAACGCCATGTGTGCCATGCTGCCATTCTAACAGATGCATTTACATACCTCAGCACTTTAGCACTATCCCTTTGATACCTTGGTATATGCTATTGACTTGTTCACTTGGATAATGTCACACTGTACTTTCTTTTGCATATATATAAATATATTGCATGGCTTTTACCTTGCTGTAACTCTTTTTAAAAATAGCTTTTAGATATCTGTTACAGTGGGTATGGAAAGTATTCACACCCCTTTAAATTTTTCACTCTTTGTTTCATTGCAGCCATTTGGTAAATTCAAAAAAGTTCTTTTTTGTTCTCATTAATGTTCACTGCACCCCATCTTGACTAAAAAAACTGAAATGTAGAAATTTTTGCAATTACAATGCTTATCAGCGTCGCAGACTCCCGCTGCAGTCAATAACAAAAATTAAAAAATCGTTAGTCTTTATGCCACGGTTAATAGGATCAATAAATTTTCTACATGGCCAAATATTTATTCAAATAAAGTTTTTTTTCTGTGAAAAGGCACTTATGAAAGTCATTAATGTACACTCTGCACCCCATCTTGACTGAAAAAAACAAAAATAAATTTTTTTTTGCAAATATATTAAAAAAGAAAAACTGAAATATCACATGGTCATAACTAGTATTCAGACTCATTGCTCAGTATTAAGTAGAAGCACCCTTTTGAGCTAGTACAGCCATGATTTTTCTTGGGAATGATGCAACAAGTTTTTCACACCTGGATTTGGGGATCCTCTGCCATTCCTCCTTGCAGATCCTCTCCAGTTCCGTCAGTTTGGATGGTGAACGTTGGTGGACAGCCATTTTCAGGTCTCTCCAGAAATGCTCAATTGTGTTTAGGTCAGGGGACTAGCTGGGGCAGTTAAGAATGGTCACAGATTTGTTCTGAAGCCACTCCTTTGTTATTTTAGCTGTGTGCTTAGGGTCATTGTCTTGTTGGAAGGTGAACCTTCGGCCAGGTCTGAGGTCCAGAGTACTCTTGAATAGGTTTTCATCTACGATATCTCTGTACTTGGCCACATTCATGTTTCCTTCAATTGCAACCAGTTGTCCTGTCCCTGCAGCTGAAAAACACCCCCATAACATGATGCTGCCACCACTATGTTTCGCTGTTGGGGTTGTATAGGGCAGGTGATGAGCAGTGCCTGGTTTTCTCCACACATACCGCTTAGAATTATCACCAAAAAGTTTTATCTTCATCTCATCAGACCAGATAATCTTATGTCTTATAGTCTGGGAGTCCTTCATGCATTTCTTAGCAAACTGTATGTGGGCTTTCACAAGTCTTGCACTGAGGAGAGGTTTCCGTTGGGTTACTCTGCCATAAAAGCCCGAATGGTGGAGGGCTGCAGTGATAGCTGACTTTGTGGAACTTTCTCCCATCTCCCTACTGCATCTGTGGAGCTCAGCCAGAGTGATCTGGGGGTTCTTCTTTTCCTCTCTCCAAGGCCCACGATTGCTCAGTTTGGCTGGATGACTGTAATGCCGCTGTGTTTGGACCCTGTTTCTTGGTGTTACTTTGCTTTAACCCTTCGCTTCCTTCCCTCTAATGAGCTGGAATGCTGTTGTCAGTTACCTGTTTGGATGCTGCTCAGTTCCCTGTCTCGCTGTGTAGCCGTACACTCGTGTGTGGCTCCGCTGCTCTGCATGACCACCCACTGGTGCGGTCCCTGGCTGCCGCTGTGGAAAGCTACTCGTGGGTTAATGGGTCCTCTGCATTGTGTATGGCTTACCACGTGTGTTCAGGCTTGCAGCTCTCGCCAGGTGTCCTTTGCATTGCTGATTTCTGTCTGACTTTGCTTAGGGTCCGCGTGGCCACACCTCCCCTGCTTTTATGAGGAATGGGTGTGTGCTACAATTGCTGCTCCAGCCTATTGCTGTGAGGCAGCTCCTATATAAAGTTTCCTCCCCTTTGGGGCGTTGCCAGAGCTTTGCAATGAGTTCCTGAACCTAGCCATGTGAGTTTGTGTGTTCAGCTCCTGCTCTGATTCTGATGAGTTCTGGGGGAGCTGTTGTTCTTTGTCCCTGTGTGAACTGTGTCTTGTATCTCTGCCTGCTCTGGGGGCAGAAATACCCAGATCGCCCTTCCTGGAGGCTGCATATCCAGCCTGTCCATGTTGTGTCTTGTTTCCTGAACCCTTGATCCTGGATCTGTTCCTGCACCTGACCCTGTCTGAATTGTGTCTTGTTTCTCCGCCTGCTCTGGGGCAGAAATACCCAGATCACCCTTCCTGGAGGCTGCATATCCAGGCCAGTCCATGTTGTGTCTTGTTTCCTGAATCCTGGATCCTGGATCTGCTCCTTTACCTGACCTTGTATGAACTGTGTCCTCTGTGTGTTGTTCCTGAGGTCCCTCCGTGTCTTGAACCCAGTGCCCAATGACTGTGACTGTTTGCTACCTGCCTTACTGTGATTCATCCTGGGTTCATCTTGGAAGTAGGAGTCCGGGGTATCCGCTGAGTTTCTGCTATGCTGTGCTCAGCTGGTTATTCGGTGCAATTCCCTGCCGGTTCCAGGCCAACCCGGTGATGTTTGCACGAGACCGCTTGGGTTCCTTTCTAGGTTGCTGCCAGATGACTGGAACCTGATGACCGTGTCCTCTCGTCCGGAGCCTGATGACCATGGCCTGATGTCTGGTGTCTGACGACCTCTTCCAGATGTGCTGTGCCTGATGTCCACCTGAAGTCCTGATGTCCACCTGTTGTCCTGATGTCCACCTGGTGTTCTGATGCCCTGAAGTCTCCCTGGTGTCCTGATGTGCACCTGGAGTCCTGATGTCCTGTTGTCCACCCAATGTCCACCTGGTGACCAGATGTCCTGATGTCTGCCTGACGCCCTGATGTCCAGATGTCCTGTCCGTGACCTGTTCCAGATGTCCTGTCCATGACCTGTTCCAGATGTCCTGTCCGTGTCCTCTGCCAGATGTTCTGTCTGTGACCTGTTCCTGATGTCCAGTCCGTGTTCCTGGTGTCCAGTCCATGTTCCTGGTGTCCAGTCCGTGTTCCTGGTGCCCAGTCCGTGTTCCTGATGCCCAGTCCATGTCCCTGATGTCCAGTCCATGTTCCTGATGTCCAGCCTGAGCCCAGATGTCTGTCCGTGTTCTGATGTCCAGCCTGTGTCCAGATATCCAGTCCTGTGGTTCTGGTGGTCCAAGTTGTGCTCTTAAGCCGGTCCCGTTCTTATTCCTGGATGGAGTCCTCCTCCATGGTTTCCGGGAGTCTCCAGCTCTGTTCTCCGGAGACAGTACCGCCAGTGAGTCCTGGATCTGTCCAGCCTATGCCCGGTGCTGTAGTGCCAACATTCCTGGACCTGTGCTATCCGAGTCCTGTTCTGATGTCCTGTCGGTTCCCTGGGGTCTTACCCGTGATGGCTCCAGCCGTTGTCTGAAGGCTGCCTGAGGTTGGTGTCTTATGCTCTCCTGCTGTGCAGGTGCTACGCCTGAAGTCTGAGAGAGAGGCCATCCTAGTATGCCTGAGCCAGTTATCCCTGGATTGCATTTACCCATGATGACCCCTGCCATCATCTGAAGACTGCCCAAGGTCGGTGTCTGATGTTCTCCTGCTACGCCCGAGGCCTGAGAGTGGGGCCATTCTAGTATGCCCATGCCAGACAATCCAGGACTGCGTCAACCCATGATGACCTCTTGCTTTGCCTGTCAACCTGAGTTGTGTTTCCTTCATGATGTGCATATTTCAGAACCTGGTGTTTCTATGTCTTTGCTTTATTTCAGTAAACCTTTATTTTTCTTCATACCTGAAGTTGTGCGGTGTCTGTTAGTCCTGCATATGGCCATCTTGTCCACAAGCTCAGCTGCCACAGACCCCGATTGCTACCTTTCCCTTGTCCGGGTAGGCCGGGTCCCCCTGTGGTCCAGTGGGTCCACATTCCACAATCACCTGGGATGCACACTCCTTCGTCGTTATAGTCCGACGACATGGGAGCGCTGGCTGGGTAGCCACTCTGCGCCCATGATCGTAACAATGGCCAGGTCTAGGAAGACTTCTAGTGGTCCCAAACTTCTTCCATTTAAGAATTATGGAGGCCACTGTGCTCATAGGAACCTTGACTACTGCAGAAATTCTTTTGTAACCTTGGCCAGATCTGTGTCTTGCCACGATTCTGTCTCTGAGCTCCTTGGCCAGTTCCTTTGACCTCATGATTCTCATTTGGTCTGACATGCACTGTGAGCTGTGAGGTCTTAAATAGACAGGTGTGTGCCTTTAGAAATCAAGTCATATCAGTTTAATTAATACTTATATATTTATATAATTAATACTTATGACCATGTGATATTTCAGTTTTTCTTTTTTAATAAATTTGCAAACATTTCTACATTTCTGTTTTTTTCAGTCAAGATGGGGTGCAGAGTGTACATTAATGAGAAAAAAATTAACTTTTTTGAATTTACCAAATGGCTGCAATGAAACAAAGAATGGAAAATTTGAAGGGATCTGAATACTTTCCGTACCCACTGTATAAGACCTGATACATGTGCACTACTATGTCTCACCACCGGGAACTGTTCAGCTTCTTTCCAGCTGTACCCGATGTCTTCTCTTTCTAAGGCCAGGGTCACACTTGCGAGAAACTCACACGAGTCTCGCATCTCAATATACGACACTGCTGCTGGCCCTCGGACCTGAGTGTGTGGCTGCATGTATTTCAATGCATCTGAGCACTCCGGTCCGAGTGGCAGCGATCTTGCCGGGTATTGAGATGCGAGACTCTTGCAAGTGTCGTGCAAGTGTGACCCCAGCCTAACACTTTCACACAGTTCATCTTGGGAGACTCGGAACTTTTTGCTGATCCGAGGTCAGGTGGTTCTCCAGCAGTTGGTGTTTCAACCGGAAGTAACTTTCCATGCTGATCTTTTAAAACCCTCATTACACGAGTTTCTTTACATGTTTCACCCTGCTCCTGGCTGCAAGCACGCCATGCACGCTGATTCATCTTGTGACAGGTAATCCCTTTCTGGTGTCAGTCCTTGATTCATTATGGTATCTTACAGCTGTTTCTGCTAATATTTACCACGCTTTCATGATCTGCTTTTGTAGTCTTAATTTCAAGTCTTAAGGTACTGTCACACTTAGCGATGTACCAGCGATCCCGACCAGCGATATGACGCGGTCAGGATCGCTGGTACATCACTAAGTGGTCGCTAGTGAGCTGTCACACAGGCAGATCTCACCAGCGACATCGCTGGGGATAGGGGTCGCTACTTACCTGTCACACTAGGCGATCCTGCGTCCTCCCGCCCGGCTCCACGCTAGTCGCTCGTCTCTCCACAGGAAGCGCCGCAGGAAGCTGACGACGAGAAACAGTCCAGGACGTTCTCGCGCGATCAGCGATAACCAGCGGGGGAGTCGGTCGTAGGTAAGTATCAGACACAGCGATATCGCTAGCAATATCGCTATAACGTCACAAGTTATAGCGCTATTGCTAGCGATATCGCTTAGCGTGACAGGCCCTTTACTCCTTCTTTCTTATCATGTGCCTTTATTTTGATCTTTTCTTCCTGGGTCCATGTGGATCCTCCCTATGCTATAACCTTTGAGAGATTGCAAGTGTTCTCTTTACAGATATTTACCTTATTAATGTTGGTTTTGAAATTGACCTCATTGGCTTTTTTGAATTGCGGAGGTGTTTTACTACTGCTCTATATTGTTTTTCCTTCTGAGCACCTACACTTATTGAAATGAGTGCATCTGACTACTTCTTCTTTTTAAAAATATACTTATACTGTACATAACTTTCATGACTTTTGCTGTTTGTATGTGCCGGCACTCCTGTTAGTTGTGCCACCACTTCACCATGTGTCTCTAGTAAAAGTATTTTAAAGTCAATTTGTTTCACTCATCTTTAGTTTACTTTCTTCTTGACCTATATATAATATATTTTATATTACAGGAGGATTTATGTAAACTATAAGCTTGGGCTGATAAATGGCAAATGAGCTTTAATGGGGATAAATGTAAGGTCATACACTTGGGTAGAACAAACAAGATGTATAATTATGTGCTTAATTGTAAAACACTGGGCAAAACTGTCACTGAAAAAGACCTGGGTGTATGGGTGGATGACAAACTCACATTTAGTGGCCAGTGTCAGGCAGCTGCTGCAAAGTCAAATACAATAATGGGATGCATTAAAAGAGGTATACAGTTGTGGCCAAAAGTATTGACATCCCTGCGATTCTGTCAGATAATACTCAGTTTCTTCCTGAAAATGATTGCAAACACTAATTCTTTGGTATTATTATCTTCATTTAATTTGTCTTAAATGAAAAAACACAAAAAGAATTGTCCTAAAGCCAAATTGGATATGATTCCACACCAAACATAAAAAAGAGGGTGGACAAAAGTATTGGCACTGTTCGAAAAATCACGTGATGCTTCTCTAATTTGTGTAATTAACAGCACCTGTATCTTACCTGTGGCACCTAACAGGTGTTGGCAATAACTAAATCACACTTGCAGCCAGTTGACATGGATTAAAGTTGACTCAACCTCTGTCCTGTGTCCTTGTGTGTACCACATTGAGCATGGAGAAAAGAAAGAAGACCAAAGAACTGTCTGAGGACTTGAGAAACCAAATTGTGAGGAAGCATGAGCAATCTCAAGGCTACAAGTCCATCTCCAAAGACCTGAATGTTCCTGTGTCTATCATGCGCAGTGTCATCAAGAAGTTTAAAGCCCATGGCACTGTGGCTAACCTCCCTAGATGTGGACGGAAAAGAAAAATTGACAAGAGATTTCAACGCAAGATTGTGCGGATGTTGGACAAAGAACCTCGACTAACATCCAAACAAGTTCAAGCTGCCCTGCAGTCCGAGGGTACAACAGTGTCAACCCGTACTATCCGTCGGTGTCTGAATGAAAAGGGACTGTATGGTAGGAGACCCAGGAAGACCCCACTTCTTATCCCGAGACATAAAAAAGCCAGGCTGGAATTTGCCAAAACTTACCTGAAAAAGCCTTAAATGTTTTGGAAGATTGTTCTCTGGTCAGATGAAACAAAATAGAGCTTTTTGGGCAAAGGCGTCAACATAGAGTTTACAGGAGAAAAAAAGAGGCATTCAAAGAAAAGAACAAGGTCCCTACAGCCAAACATGGCGGAGGTTCCCTGATGTTTTGGGGTTGCTTTGCTGCCTCTGGCACTGGACTGCTTGACCGTGTGCATGGCATTATGAAGTCAGAAGTCTACCAACAAATTTTGCAGCATAATGTAGGGCCCAGTGTGAGAAAGATGGGTCTCCCTCAGAGGTCATGGGTCTTTCAGCAGGACAATGACCCAAAACACACTTCAAAAAGCACTAGAAAATGGTTTGAGAGAAAGCACTGGAGACTTCTAAGGTGGCCAGCAATGAGTCCAGACCTGAATCCCATAGAACACCTGTGGAGAGATCTAAAAATGGCAGTTTGGAGAAGGCACCCTTCAAATATCAGAGACCTGGAGCAGTTTGCCAAAGAAGAATGGTCTAAAATTCCAGCAGAGCATTGTAAGAAACTCATTGATGGTTACCGGAAACGGTTGGTCGCAGTTATTTTGGCTAAAGGTTGTGCAACCAAGTATTAGGCTGAGGGTGCAAATACTTTTGTATGGCCCATTTTTGGAGTTTTGTGTGAAATGATCAATGTTTTGCTTTTTGCTTCGTTCTCTTTTGTGTTTTTTCACTTAAGACAAATTAAATGAAGATAATAATACCAAAGAATTTGTGTTTGCAATCATTTTCAGGAAGAAACTGAGTATTATCTGACAGAATTGCAGGGGTGTCAATACTTTTGGCCACAACTGTAGATGCTCATGAGGAAAACATAATCTTACCCCTATACAAGTCACTAGTGCGACCACACTTAGAATACTGTGTACAGTTCTGGTCTCCGGGTGCAGAGAAGAGCGACCAAGGTCAATAGGGAACTGGGGAGTCTACAATACCAAGACATGTTATTACACTTGGGGTTATTTAGTTTGGAAACACGAAGGCTTAGGGGTGATCTTATTACAATGTATAAATATATGCAGGCACAGTGCAAAGACCTTTCTAATGATTTTTTTACTCTTAGACCTGTGACAGGGACAAGGGGGCATCCTCTACGTCTGGAGGAAAGAAGGTTTAAGCATACTCACAGATGCAGATTCTTTACTGTAAGAGCAGTGAGACTGTAGGGGGGAGGGCCCCCCAGAGTGTCCGGGCTGGAACAAGGGGGACCGCCATCTAGCTTCCTAAGGAAACTGTACACTGGGTGGGGGGGTAGAGGAGGAAGGTGGACAACTGAGAGTGACAGAACAGCAAGGGGAGGGGCGAGTATAAAAGGGGCAGGGAGCGCGCAGGGGAGTCAGTTAGCAGAACGGCAGACACAGAGCAAGAGACTGTGGTGGCATAAGAGAGCCAGGGCGACAAACAGTGACCAGAGAGGAGGCCAACAGCAGAGGGGAGATTTACAGCGGCCTTTGGGTAGGAGACGTCGAGCTTACCGACAAGAGACTGCCACTTCACTCCGATCCGGAGTCACGACCTGCCCACGGTCGTCCACGGCAGTTGCCGCTGTGCTCCAGCCCGTTGCTGCCTGTCCGCTGCCTCTCGCGGCCGCTGCCACCTCACTCCAGCCCGTGGTTGCGGCCTGCCCGCTGCCGCCCGCAGGCGCTGCTGCTCCGCTTCAGCCCGCGGTTGCGGCTTGTCTATCACCGCCTGCAGCTGGCATCACCCATCTGCAGCTGGCAGTTGGGGCCTGCTCCCTGCTAACAGAGAGACTCTTTGCACAGCCCCAGGCCGGGCACATGGCCTACCAACCGTCACTCCTCGTAACTGCGACACACCCCGGTTTGGAGACTGGAATCTCCCTTAACCTGCTAATGAGCGGAGCCCCGCTGCCTTCACAGGGGGCTACCTCATCAAAGGACTCACCCAGGGCCTGTTGTGCCCCTACTCCTCCTGGGCGTTGGAGCACCCGAAGACTACGCCAGATCTTCAACAGCTGGGCCCAGCTGCTGCGACGCCAAAGCAGCTTCTTCAGAGACACCGAGGGACGTCAGAACGGATAAGTGACACTATAGTAACTAAGGACCCGTAGTCGACCACACCGCGGCCCTATAGTAACCGGCCTTTGCCGGGTTAGTCGTGTTCTCTTTTATAGTGTTTGGTTGTACTGAGTCCCTGCGAGGACAATTGCTGTTAATTTGTTTTGGTTGCTTAGTATAGCCCTAGCAGCTCACATTTATAAAAGTTGCTTTCCAAAGTACAACTCAGTCTCGCGTCTCGTCATTGCATCCTGCGTACCTGCTATTACCACATTTGGCGTAGTCGGCAGGATGCAGTCTCCGAGTGCGGACAACAAGGGTCCCCAGCCCAGAATTTCTTTGGGGGCTATGCTAAGCAATCTGCCCAGGTTCTCCAGCAGCAATACTATGCTGTGGAAATGGACGGAGCGAATGCATGGGCTATTTAGGATGCATCCGCTTACCCCTGATCTAGAGGCAGAAGTGGCCTTGATGGCGTTGGATGGGGAGACCTGGGATTCCATAATGTTGAGGCCCCCGGGGCAGCAAAACACCTTCGTCAGGGTGTTACAGATCTTAGAAGAGACCTATGGGGACCCGACCGATGTGGGGGAACTGAGAACCTGGATGTTTAGTCGCATGCAGAAAGAGGGGGAAACAGTGACACAGTATATGAATGTTTTGCAGGAGCTGTTTGTAGCCATTGAAAGGAAGGATGGAGTCGGCGTGGGGACCGTGGACGTAACATTACGTGACCTTTTAGTGACCGGCTACGAGACACCCTGACGAGACAGGCTTTGCGAGAGCGGGTGCGAGTGGACCCGCATCTGACCTTTTCAGAGATAGGGAAGGAGGCACATGTTCGGGAGCAGGAGCAAGGGGTGACGGTCCCTGTGGGGATGGCTCGGAGTATCGAAGCATCCGTAAGCGCCCTGGGCGAACCCCACTGGGTACAAGAGATGAAGCAAGAGATACAGAGCATTAAAGGCGAATTGGCCGAAGCCAAAAAAGAGGCCACAAGGAGTTGGCCAGGGCTGGGCCAAGGAGGCATGAACCATCGCGGCCCTCACCCAAGTCGGTTCCCACGACCCTTCGTCTGTTACAATTGTGGAGAATTGGGACATTCCGCCCGAGAGTGCCCACTTTGCAGGAGAAGCGTGCCCTGTTGTGAGTTCATTTTCCCCTTTGTCACTGGGGTCTGGTGAACTCCCTATTCTGGTGAAGGAAGGTAGTAAGCCTGATTATCAGGCACCTGAGTCTAATGAGGATGACTGGCTGAGTGGAGTCACAGACTGGATATAAGGCTGCCGACGCCCTTCTGCCCTGCGGGTGATTTCTCTGTGGACTCCTAGGACACCAGTCTGATTCCTGCTCCCTAAAGCTAAGTTTTCTGTTTTGGCTGTTAGCCTTTTTGTTTTGTTTTTTGTTTTCCTTGCTTTTCAGTATTCTGCCATCCCCTGCTGGGGTGAGCTGAATCTCCTTTTGCCTGTAGCTCTGTCTTCAGTATATTTCTGAGTGCTGACATAGCTTTTTGAAGCCTAGCGTCTTCAGGGCCTTTTTCACTGTCAGTTTGTTGGCTCTTATTTTCATTGGGTTTTTCACGAATTGCAGACAGCAGCCTTCCTGTCCTTTCCTATGTAGTTAGCTTGGGCCCCGTCTTTGCTCAGTCTATCTTTCTGTCTGTGTTAGTATTTTCAAATTGCTTCACCATCATTATATGTTGGGGGCTGCCTATTGCTTTGGGGTCTGCTCTGGGGCAGTTTAGATTTCCGCTTTCTTTCTTTAGGCCTATTTAGTTCTCCGGCTGTGATCGAGGGGTCTAGGGCATCGTAGGAACCCCCCACGGCTACTGCTAGTTGTTGTTGATAGGTTCAGGGGTCTGCAATCCGATAGCTGCCAACTTCTCTGGTTTTCTGGACTTAGCTAGCATTTCTGTTTTTGCCTCCTACGGTGACTCAATCATAACAGAATCACCCGCCATACCGCAGATCCTAGGGTACTCAATAGCAGGAAAGAACTGTGTTTAAAAAAAAAAAAAAAAAAAGGTGTGTGTATATTCTTTCCTCTATATCTCTGAGGCCGTAGGGGGAATTTTTTTTTCTCTCAATGGAGATAAAGCAATTGTCTGATCATGTGGAGCAGCTCGCTGTGGAAGTGCGGGGAATTTCCGCCTACCTTGCTCGTTCGCATACTGTTGAACCAAAGATCCCTACACCTGATGTATTTTTTGGGGATCGATCTAAATTTTTGAGATTCAAAAATAATTGTAAACTATTTTTTGCCTTGAAGCCTAACTCGTCAGGGAGCTCTGCGCAGCAGGTTAAAACTGTCATCTCTTTGCTGCGTGGCGATCCCCAGGATTGGGCGTTTTCTTTGAAACCAGATGATCCTATTCTGACTAATGTGAACGCATTCTTTCAAGCTTTGGGGTTGTTGTATGACGAACCTAATGCTATTGATCAGGCTGAAATGACCCTGTTGGCATTGAACCAGGGTCGAGATTCTGCAGAGTTGTACTGTCAAAAGTTCCGAAAGTGGGCGGTCCTTACTAAGTGGAATGATAATGCCTTGGCTGCTCTCTTTCAGAAGGGTTTGTCAGAAGCCGTAAAAGATACTATGGTGGGATTTCCTGTTCCCTCTGGTCTGGACGATTCTATGTCATTAGCCATTCAGGTTGATCGGCGTTTACGTGAACGCAGGATTGCACGAGAGGTGTTGCCACCGGTTGAACAAACGTCTGAACCTATGCAATGTGATAGAGTTTTGTCTAAGGCGCAACGTCAGGAGTTCAGAAGGCGTAATAAGCTGTGTTTTTTCTGTGGAGATGGCTCGCATATTATTTCTGTTTGTCCTAAACGAGAGAAACGCTTTGCACACACGTTTTCTGTTGGTGGTGTTCAACCTAAGTTTCTTTTGACAATTACTCTGATCTGCTCCCTGTCCACATTTTCCGCCAAGGCTTTTGTGGATTCGGGAGCAGCGCTAAACCTAATGGACTTGGATTTTGCTAAACGTTGTGGATTTCCGATGACAACTCTGCAGATGCCTATCCCTTTGAGGGGGATTGATGCTACTCCTTTGGCTAAAAATAAACCTCAGTTTTGGACCCAGGTGGTCATGCGGGTCACCCCAGACCATCAAGAAAATTGCAGATTTTTGGTATTGCATGGTCTGCATGATGCCGTTGTTCTGGGGTTTCCCTGGTTGCAAATTCATAATCCAGTTTTGGATTGGAAATCTGTGTCTGTGGTGAGTTGGGGTTGTCGGTGTGCCTTTAATGAGGCTCCGGTTTTTTCCACCTCTCCTCAGTCGCATGATGTTCCTGACTATTTGGCTGACTTTTATGATGTATTTAGTGAGAATGAGTCTGCGTCCTTGCCTCCTCATAGGAGTTATGACTGTGCAATTGAACTAAGCCCGGGATGTAAATTTCCCAAGAGTCGGCTCTTCAATTTATCTGTACCCGAGCACGAGGCTATGTGGGCCTATATTAAGGAGGCGTTGGAGAAGGGTCATATTAGACCATCCTCTTCACCCTTAGGTGCCGGTTTTTTTTTTGTGGCCAAAAAGGATGGTTCTTTAAGGCCTTGTATTGATTATCGTGCCCTCAATAAAATTACTATTAAATATCAGTATCCGTTACCCCTGATTTCGGATCTATTCTCTAGAGTTAGAGGTGCTTGCTGGTTTACCAAGCTTGACCTCAGGGGGGCGTATAATCTTATCAGCATTAAGCAGGGGGATGAATGGAAGACGGCGTTTAATACTCCGGAGGGACATTTTGAGTACCTGTTGATGCCTTTTGGGCTCACTAATGCCCCTTCTGTCTTCCAGTGCTTCATGAACGATATTTTCCTAGACTTTGTCGATAAATTTTTGATTATTTACCTGGATGATATTTTGATCTTCTCCAAGGATTGGGATTCTCATGTGGAACATATTCGGACTGTGTTCCGGATCTTGAGGGAGAATTCCCTGTATGTCAAAGGATCGAAATGCCTTTTTGGAGTACAGAGGATTTCGTTTTTGGGATTTATTTTGTCTCCGTCAACTATTGAAATGGACCCGGCCAAGGTACAGGCGATTTATGATTGGGTTCAGCCCACTTCTTTGAAGGCCCTTCAGAAGTTTTTGGGTTTTGCTAATTTTTATCGGAAATTTATAGCAAAATTTCCTAGTATTGCCAAGCCATTGACTGATCTGACTAAGAAGGGTGCTGATGTGTTGAATTGGTCTCCTGAGGCTGTTGCTTCCTTTCAGGAGCTGAAGCGAAGATTTACCTCCGCCCCGGTTTTGCGGCAACCTGATGTCTCACTCCCGTTCCAGGTAGAGGTGGCTGCTTCTGAGATTTGTGCAGGAGCTGTTTTGTCCCAAAAGGATCCTGTAACATCTAAAATGAATCCCTGTGCTTACTTTTCCCGAAAGTTCTCTCCATCTGAACGTAACTATGATGTGGGGAATCGGGAACTGTTGGCCATGAAATGGGCATTTGAGGAGTGGAGACATTGGTTGGAGGGAGCTAAACATCAAGTTGTGGTCTTCACGGACCACAAGAATTTGATTTACCTATAGTCGGCTAAACGCTTGAACCCTAGACAGGCTAGGTGGGCCTTGTTTTTTACACGTTTTGATTTTGTGGTCTCTTTTCTTCCTGGAACTAAGAATGTCAAGGCAGACGCCCTCTCTAGGAGTTTCTTTGCTGATTCTCCTGTGGTGACGAAGCCTGCTACCATCTTAGGCGAAGGGGTAGTTCTTTCTGCCATCTCGTCCGATTTGAGACTTGCTCTGCAAGAGTTCCAGGAGGACAAACCTGAGCGTTGTCCCAGTGGAAAGTTGTATGTTCCTGACCAGTGGAAGAAGAGAGTGATGTCTGAAGTTCATTGCTCTGCATTGGCTGGTCATGCAGGTATTTTTGGTACTAGAGATCTGGTGAGTCGCTCTTTTTGGTGGCCCACCTTGTCTCATGATGTCAGGAATTTTGTGCAGTCCTGTGGGACTTGCTCCCGGTCTAAATCTTGTTCTCGCTCTAGTGGGTTGTTGATGCCTTTGCCGGTCCCCAGGAGGCCATGGACCCATATTTCAATGGATTTCATCTCTGATATGCCGGTCTCTCAAAGAATGACTGTTATTTGGGTGATTTGTGATAGGTTCTCTAAGATGGTTCATCTTGTACCACTCCCTAAGTTGCCATCTTCCTCTGAGTTGGTGCCCCTGTTTTTGCAACAGGTGGTTCGCTTACACGGGATTCCTGAGAACATTGTATCTGACAGAGGAGTTCAGTT
The DNA here is from genome assembly GCF_039654945.1 of Dendrobates tinctorius. Classification (NCBI taxonomy): domain Eukaryota; kingdom Metazoa; phylum Chordata; class Amphibia; order Anura; family Dendrobatidae; genus Dendrobates; species Dendrobates tinctorius. Next base: position 64,532,298 of record NW_027361684.1, on the reverse strand, counting down.
TGTGTCTAGATTTTGGAGGACTTTCTGTTCCAAGCTGGGAATTCAGTTGTCCTTCTCCTCTGCTTTTCACCCTCAGACCAATGGGCAGACAGAGAGAACAAACCAGACCTTGGAGTCGTATTTGAGATGTTTTATTTCCGCTGATCAGGATGATTGGGTTTCATATTTGCCCTTGGCCGAATTTGCTTTAAATAATAGAGCTAGTTCTGCCACTTTGATGTCACCTTTTTTTTGTAACTTTGGGTTTCATCCTCGATTTTCTTCAGGGCAAGTGGAGCCTTCTGCCTGCCCAGGTGTTGACACTGTGGTGGTGAGAATGCACCAGATCTGGGACCAAGTGGTGGATAAGTTATCTCTCTCCCAGGAAAAGGCCCAGCGGTTTTCCAATCGACATAGGACCATTGGTCCCCAGTTTAAGATTGGTGATATGGTGTGGTTATCATCAAAAAATATTACAATGAAGGTGGCTTCTCCTAAGTTTAAGCCTAGATTTATTGGACCTTACAAGATTTTGGAGATTATTAATCCGGTCTCTTTTCGTTTGGCTCTTCCTGTCACATTTAAAATCCATAATGTGTTCCATAAGTCCTTGTTGAAGAGGTTTGTTGAACCAGTTGTTCCTGGGGTGGCACCTCCAGACCCTGTGTTGGTTGAAGGTAACATGGAATATGAGGTAGAGAAAATACTGGATTCCCGTCTGGCTAGACGGAGACTCCAGTATTTGGTTAAGTGGAAGGGTTATGGTCAGGAGGATAATTCCTGGGTCTCTGCCTCTGATATTCATGCCAAAAGATTGGTGCGTGCATTTCATCGGGCTCACCCTGATCGCCCTGGTGGCGTGGTTGAGGGTTCGGTGACCCCTCCTCAAGGGGGAGGTACTGTTGTGAGTTCATTTTCCCCTTCGTCACTGGGGTCTGGTGAACTCCCTATTCTGGTGAAGGAAGGTAGTAAGCCTCATTATCAGGCACCTGAGTCTAATGAGGATGACTGGCTGAGTGGAGTCACAGACTGGATATAAGGCTGCCGACGCCCTTCTGCCCTGTGGGTGATTTCTCTGTGGACTCCTAGGACACCAGTCTGATTCCTGCTCCCTAAAGCTAAGTTTTCTGTTTTGGCTGTTAGCCTTTTTGTTTTGTTTTTTGTTTTCCTTGCTTTTCAGTATTCTGCCATCCCCTGCTGGGGTGAACTGAATCTCCTTTTGCCTGTAGCTCTGTCTTCAGTATATTCCTGAGTGCTGACATAGCTTTTTGAAGCCTAGCGTCTTCAGGGCCTTTTTCACTGTCAGTTTGTTGGCTCTTATTTTCATAGGGTTTTTCACGGATTGCAGACAGCAGCCTTCCTGTCCTTTTCTATGTAGTTAGCTTGGGCCCCGTCTTTGCTCAGTCTATCTTTCTGTCTGTGTTAATATTTTCATCTTGCTTCACCGTCATTATATGTTGGGGGCTGCCTAATGCTTTGGGGTCTGCTCTGGGGCAGTTTAGATTTCCCCTTTCTTTCTTTAGGCCTATTTAGTTCTCCGGCTGTGATCGAGGGGTCTAGGGCATCGTAGGAACCCCCCACGGCTACTGCTAGTTGTTGATAGGTTCAGGGGTCTGCAATCCGATAGCTGCCAACTTCTCTGGTTTTCTGGACTTAGCTAGCATTTCTGTTTTTGCCTCCTATGGTGACTCAATCATAACAGTGCCCTGCTGGCCAAGAAGATCAGAGGACCCTGAACCGTGGGGACGCAGCCCGGAGCCAGAGCCCACCACATGGGGTGGTGGAAGTCACGAAGGCCTGGTCGCGTGGTGTCCAGTGGTATGGGCAGAGGTCGAAGGCCGTGCCGTACGATGCCTAGTCGATACAGGGTCGCAAGTGACGACCATGCCAGAGACTCATTTTCAGCAGCATTTCACTGAAGCAGTGAGACCTCAGTGGGGGTCCGTGATAAAGTTGGTAGCCGCCAACCAGCTACCAGTTCCTGTCGTCGGAGTAGCCTGGATGCAGATTTCAATAAACGGCGAATCACTCGGCCACCGGGGAGTGGTCCTGACTAGAGTTGAACGACTTTGCCTTTTTTTGGGTCGAGCCGGGTTTCATGAAACCCGACTTTCGCAAAAGTCGGGTCGAACGAAATCGGCCGATTTTTGTGAAAAGTCGAAGGCCGACTGAAACACGAAACCCAATGCAAGTCAATGGGGAAGCAAAGTCGGCAGGGACTGGAGGCCAGGAAACACACCTACAGTGCCCTTTTGAATGCCAAAAACATCAAATCTTATTACTGAAGCTTTTCAACCTTAATTTACTTCATAATACTAGTTACGCACTGAAAAATGGGGGTTATTTGGCTAAATATGTGGGGGGGGGTAGGGCTGGCTCCAGGTTTTCATGTGCCCTGAGCCAAAGAGCGCCCCTTTAACACATACCACAACTCATTATGCTCCGATACGGCAGAGAAATAGCGGTATAGTACAATGAAAAATACTTCACTTTTTTACATCTCATGACTCATATCCGTTTTAAATTCTCCAATAGCTCCAAAAACGGACAGTATCTTACTCCATACAGTATTATGGCCACCGCATAGTGCACTATACAGAGTAATGAGGCCCATATATTTCACCATACAGAATCATTGGTCCCATATAATGTTTGAAACAGTATATGATGAGCTCCACATAATGCTACAGTATATGTTGGTCCCCATGGATGAAGCTGCACTGTCTTATGGGCCCAAATAATGCTCTATATATAATGGGCCCCATTTCTAATGCTCTAGTGTATAATGGGACCTGTAAATGCTGCTCCAGTGTCTGATGTCCACCTTTGGAATGCTCCAGTGTATGGTGGGCCCCATATATCATTCTCCAGAGTATAGTGCTCCCCAAAAATTGCTGTCCCAACATTGAAAACAATTAATTAAGTCTCCTCAAATAAGTCTCCTTGCTAGGGAATCCCTGTACTAGTCTGGGCGTACAGACGTGATGTCATTGCGCTCTCTGATCAGAATATCACTGTCAGAAAATGCGGAAGCCATCATGGCAGTGGAGCAGGGAGAGGTAAGTATTTCAACTTTGCAAGTGCTGTGATCCAGAGCAAGCGGGGGGGCCCACTCATTAGCGACGGCACTGGCACAGGGCCCCTCATAGTACGGTGGTGTGTCTGACGGCGGGTGGGCCGAACCTGCACTTTCAGCTGCACCTTCCTTTTTGTCACCGTGTAAGGTGGTACAGTATATGGGAAGGGTAACCTGAGTTTCATCTGGGTCACATTCAGGCTGTGTAGAGTGCGAGGGGAATGTAGTGGTCTGGGTCAATGTACCAGCAGAATCATCTAGCAGTCGCTGGGCCTCAGTGCACTTGTGGCGCCCCCAGGAGTACGGTCGCCACAGTGGCATTACCTTCCTCCTAGGGAGTGTGATGTCATGCTTGGGAGCAACGAAGGATCTCTCTAGCAGTTAAACCAACACACAACACATTTCTCACTCCAGGCCAGCAGGGAGACCTTTGAACCTGACTGCTGAGGAGCTGCTGTCTGTGGTCGGGAGGAGGTAAGTTAGGGCAGTCTGTGAAGGGAAGGGGAAGTGTGTGAATGTGAGAAGGGGAGCTGGAGGATGAGCAGAGTTAAGGCTCACTCCTAGCTTGAGCGCATGGTCCGGATTCTGGTCTCCGAGTTTGTAGGGACACTGACGTTCCTGCAGCAGAAACCGGAGGAAGTAGGAGCTGTAAATGCTCTGTACCCAACTAAGGCTCGGAGGCCCCAGCAGCGACGTGTGGGAGTCAGAAGGAAAAGGCTACGGCTGCCTGCCATACGAAAAAGTTCCAAGAGAGAGTCAACAGGGGGAACTTCATTGAACTCAGCACTGCGAGTACCTCAGATAAGCGCTAGAACGGAGACCACACTACCTATCTGCAGAGAGAGAATTCCAAATTGGCTTCCAGGCTGACCAACTCCTTCTCCATCTGTACTCTGGGTCCTGGACGGCACTTACCAAGTACAGGTAAAGGAACTGCACGACTGTGTCTGTCCTCTTTCTCCTGCGCCTGCCGCATGGCTCTGCTACATCCTGCACTGCACACCATCTACCAACTCTTTCATGTGCCCTGCGACAATGGCCATACCTGTGCAAGGCTTCTGCATCTTAGCTGCACCACAACTTCTGTCCAAGAGAAGCGCCACAGCAGCGCTGGTCAATCTACTCAGAAACCACAGGTGACGTCACGTATCATTCACCTATAAACGTAATTCACCCCTTTGAATGGACGCCCAGGGCCACGAAACGGGTCACCACCACTGTGACACATCCCAGGGATACACCGTCCCGGTACCGATTAACCCCACTGCCCTGCCTGGCCACCCACACTCCATGTCAGATTCATCTTGGACTGGGGAATTCACGATTTGACTTGATAACCCATGCATGGTATGATAGAAAGAGCTACATGGACTAATGTGAAGTGTGGCCTGCTTCATCATTCACTTTGGGTGGGGGTGCAGGAGACAAGGAAAGGGGTTCTTCCTGACCAGGAGCCAGCACTTGACGACTCAGTCCTTGCATTTTTTGAAACTTCAGAAGAGGAGGGCATATTTGCTGGAGTCTGTTTCGGCAATGTAAGCCCAAACCAGTTCCTCATGCTCCGGCTTTAAAAACGGTTAACCTACTCCCAGAAAAGGTAGCCTTCCAGTCACTCCGTAGACAGACCATGACGCAGGCTCAACACCTCCTGCCTTAGCTGCTATTGTGCTTTTGCCACTACCAGCAGATGCACCACCACCATCAGCACCAGCTGGCCCCCCCACGCCCACGTCCGCAGCCTCTTCCACCAAACTTCAAAATTTAGCACAAAATAGACACAAAATAACATCACATATATGGTACTGTATCAGAAGCGTACAGCTCTATTCAGTCAAAGGATAAATGTCAATCTCCATATATATTCCATCAGTCACACAGAGACACTCCCAGGCTCAGTATGGATTAGACAAGAATATAAAAAGTAGACAAAGTGTACAGTATCATCAGATAGCAGGTATATATAGCATAGTTTAAACATTAACAATGTACGTCTATATATCATGAGTAGTGTTGAGCCACCCCGCTAGTGTTTTGGTTCGCCGCACAGAAGGGAAGTTCGTCGAATGTTCGTCAAACCACACTGAAAACAATGGCAGGCAAACACAAACCCATACTAACACATAGAAAACATTTACAAAACACCTTAAAAGGTGTCCCAAAGCCGACAAAATGCTCAGAAGCCAATGGAAAAGGGCAACTACATTTACAAAAGAGGTGGAGGAGTAAAAGGAGGAGGTGGAGGAGACACAGATCTAGGCTTGTCATGCCCTTATGAAGTCAAGAAAGTCTGGACTAAAAATGTAAAAACCAAACCCAAAAAAACAAAATCTGAAAACGAACATGATCATATACTGTCATACTTCCCACCAATAAATTATGGCAACTGGCGATCGGGCGGCGTTATTCCCATGAACCTCCAAACACCGTCCATGAAGGCAAAGTGTTTGCTTTCCGGGGGCTGTATGATTGCAAAGCTGAACCTTAAAGGAATGTCCAAAAGGGCACCACCAGGAGTGGAGCCTGCGGCTTAATTGGACTCCACCCGGGAAACCACAACCATGCCGCCTCAAAAAAAGATGCACACATTGAAAGCTTTGTCGATTGTGTGTGTGTGGTGTGGTATGTCCATTTGTAGTTGTGCTAGCGATTTGTCAGCTTTATTCCGTTAACGAATGAGACTCCGGTGTCATGATCTCAGTGCGGGTTTGACTCGCACACGTCGGGTTAATGTTTGGAACCAGTGCTGATGTCTGGCATTTCTGGGGTTAAAGGTTGTGATCCCGATGCAGGCTCACCTGCACACCTGGGGCTATGATTGTGGCCTCTCCCTGTTTCTGGGGGAGGCTTCTTATAGCCTCAGGACGCTCCCATCCCTGTCAGTTATACTCTTGCCCTTGGCATTGTGTGGTGACCCCTGAGTGTGTCTGTGCTGTGTTCTGGTTACTTGATACTCTGTGTATGACTCGGTCTGTTTCCTGGATATCGCTTTGGATTCTGCATGGTACCTCCTATGTCTGTTTGGTTTTGATCTCTGCTTGGCCCTGATTATCCGCTCTGTCTCCTCCCTGGTACTGTACTGTGATCCTGTGTATGACCTTTGGCTTTGTCTGACCTCCCGTCTGTTTGTCCCTCCTGTACTTCGTTTGCCCGTACTGTTGTGACCTCCGTTTTGCCTGACTCTGAGTTGTTGTATGGTGTCCTGTCATATCTGAAAGCAAGATGCTAAGCCACGCCCCCTTGCAGTCACATGACCATAGGTCCCGTGAAAGCTTGTTCATTTTCAGTGTCCGCAGGTCCCGTGCCTCTTTACTTTCCAGCGCTGACTGGACCCTGACACTAATAGTTGAAGCACGCTTTGTCACCTCTGCTGCCCTGCTCCCCAGGTAACTCTTAGCACTGTTTCTGTACTCAGGACACGTGCACTGGCTCTACGAGCAAGTGTAGTGCGGTGTCTCTGACATTATAACTGACCGTTTCAGTTTTTTTTTTTTCTGAAAAAAAAAAAAAAAAAAGGTGTGTGTTATCCTCATGGATCCCATACAAGCCTTGGCTGATCAGGTCAAGCACCTGACCCAAATGTTCCATAAGCTCAATGTGGAACAACGCACTATGGCCCAGACCCAGCAACAGTTGGTGGTTACTGTGCAGGGGGCTGTCGATGCAGGGGCTTCTAGTTCTGGGGGTAGGGATGTGTCATTAGCGTCCCCCGAATCTCCGGTCAAATTGCCCGACCTTTTCTCAGGGGATAAAAAGGAGTTCAGGTCTTTCAGAGAAGGATGCAAGCTTTTTTTTTCTCTAAGGCCCCGCTCCTCCGGGGATGAGTTCCAGAGGGTGGGGGTCATTATTTCCCTACTTCGTGGGGCTCCGCAAGCATGGGCTTTCTCTCTGTCTTCCTCTGCTCCTGAACGTATGTCAGTGAATGCATTCTTTGAGGCCCTCGGGCACATTTATGATGAACCTGACCGAGTGCGATTGGCAGAGGATATGTTGATGAGTGTCTGTCAGGGGAAACACTCAGCTGAGTGGTTTTGTTCTGAGTTCCGCCGCTGGGCGGCAGAGGTCTCTTGGAGCGACGCCGCACTCCGAGGACTCTTTCACAGAGGCTTGTTCGAGCGGCTGCAGGATGCCTTGGCGTTACATCCCCCACCTAACTCTCTCGAGGACGCCATGACCCAGGCCGTCCGGATGGACCGCAGGCTGCGGGCCAGAGGGGTGATGCAGGTGGATACTCCATTATTCCCCAGTGGAAAAGAGACTGCCCCTGAGCCCATGGATGTAGGCGCCCTCTCCCTGAAGGATACGGAGAGGAAACGCCGGAAGGACAAGCAGTTATGCTTTTACTGCGGTAAAACGGGACATTAGAAAAGGGAGTGCCCGAATTGCCCGTCTTCAAACCCAGTCGGCGGGAAACGACTAGGTCTGGGTAGTCAACAGGGAGGCTGCTCAGACCCTCAGGTACCATTTTCCTCGTTTTCTAAAGTAGTACTGCCTGTGGAACTGTTTGTGGATGGTAGTTCTGTTTCCTCTACAGCCTTCATGGACTGCGGATCATCTATTAATCTTATTGACTCCCAATTGGTCACACACTGCAAGATAGGGACAGTTAGGCTCAAGGTTCCGATCAAGGTGATGGCCATTGACTCATCTCCCCTCACTAAGGAGGGAATTCGCTTTATGTCTGATGTGTTTTCGCTCAGAGTGGGCGCTACTCATGTTCATGTGGAAAACATAAGTTGTTTTGTGCTGGACAATCTACCTGCAGGGTTGGTGTTGGGCATGCCCTGGTTACAACACCATAACCCAGTTATTAACTGGAAAACGGGGGAGATTGTACAATGGGGGTTTAATGATTTTGAGTTATATGATAAATCCGCACTGCTGGTTGAACCTGTTAAATCTGTGTCTCTATCATCTGTCGAGCTGGAAGGTATTCCGGAATGCCTGAAGGACTTCGAAGATGTATTCTCCGAAAGCGAGGCCGAGACGTTACCGCCACATAGACCCTTTGACTGCGCTATTGAGCTGGTCCCGGGGGCTAAATTACCCAAAGCCTGTCTGTTTAATTTGTCCGGTCCTGAGCGCTTGGCTATGAAGGAGTACATTACTGAAAGTCTGCGCAAAGGACACATACGTCCTTCAGTCTCACCTGTGGCGGCAGGTTTCTTTTTTGTAAAGAAAAAAGATGGCGGGTTACGTCCCTGTCTCGACTTCCGGGAGCTTAATCAAATTACTGTACGGAATACGTACCCCCTTCCGTTGATTCCCGATTTATGTAACCAACTATCAGGGGCAAAGTGGTTTTCTAAACTGGACCTTCGGGGGGCATATAATCTGATAAGGGTCCAAGAGGGGGATGAATGGAAAACCGCGTTCCTCACTACCGAGGGACTATTTGAAAATTTAGTCATGCCGTTTGGTCTTACCAACGACCTTGCCATATTTCAGAATTTCATCAACGTGGTATTCTCGGATCTCATTGGTCGTTTTGTCGTTATCTACTTAGATGATATTTTGATATATTCCCCCGACAAGTATTCTCATTTGGAACATGTACGAACTGTGCTCCAAAGGCTGAGAGAAAATCATTTGTATGCCAAATTGGAAAAATGTGTATTCTGTGTACAAGAGTTGTCCTTTTTAGGGTTAATTGTATCCGGTGAGGGTTTTCGCATGGACCCCAAGAAGATGCAGGCCATTGCGGATTGGGTGCAACCCCGAGATCTTAAGGGTCTTCAGCGCTTCTTGGGGTTCACCAATTATTATCGCAAATTTATCCGGGGGTTTTCGCAAGTGGTCAAACCTCTCACGGATCTAACATGCAAAGGTGCGGATGTGAAAAATTGGTCCTCGCTCGCAAAAGAGGCCTTTGCGACGCTGAAAAAATGTTTTATGTTTGCTCCTGTGTTAGTGCAGCCAGATCCATCCAAACCATTCATCGTGGAAGTGGACGCCTCTGAGGTGGGGGTGGGGGCGGTGTTGTCCCAAGGGCCTGCCACGCTAACCAAACTCAGGCCATGTGCTTTCTTTTCCAAGAAGTTTTCTGCTGCGGAAAGAAATTACGACGTAGGCAATAGAGAGCTTCTTGCGGTCAAATTGGCGTTTGAAGAATGGAGGCACTTTTTGGAGGGGGCCAGTCACCCGGTTACGGTGATCATGGATCACAAAAATTTGTCGTACATTGAGTCTGCTAAAAGACTAACGCCCAGACAAGCCCGTAGGTCACTTTTTTTTCCCGTTTCCAGTCTACAATTACATTTCATCCAGGGTCTAAGAATGTCAAGGCTGACGCCTTATCACGCAGTTTTCAGCCGGTGTCGCCCCCTGAGCCACCGTCCTCCATTCTTCACCCTGGGGTTGTGATAGCAGAGGTCTCATCTGAATTGGAACGGGAGATTCAGGGGGCCCAGTCGCAGGCCTCAGCGGCCAAGCCGGAGGGGAAGTTGTTTGTCCCAGAGCAACTTCGCCTGAAACTCTTGCAGGAGTTCCATGAATCCAAGCTGAGTGCTCACCCTGGTATTTCAGCCACACGTCTGGCGGTGGCTAGGATCTTTTGGTGGCCTACACTTGGTTCGGACATAAAAAAATTCATTGCTGGTTGTGGGGTCTGCGCTCGTTCTAAAAGCTCTCATAGCCGGCCGGCAGGGGAGCTGATACCCTTGGCAGTGCCCGAAAGGCCATGGACTCACTTATCCATGGATTTTGTAACCAATCTCCCTCCATCGAAGGGTAATACAGTGGTATGGGTAGTGGTGGACAGGTTTTCGAAGCAGGCTCATTTCGTACCCCTGTCCGCACTACCGTCAGCTGAGACGTTGTCCAGGTTGTTTGTGCAGCATGTGATCCGGTTGCATGGGGTACCCCTGAATGTGGTGTTTGATCATGGTGTGTAGTTTGTGGCTAAGTTTTGGCGTGCTTTCTGCAAAAAATTAGGTATGTCTCTGTCCTTTTCGTCTGCATACCATCCTGAGAACAATGGGCAGACGGAGCGCACTAACCAGTCCCTGGAACAGATCCTCAGGTGTCTAACCTCTGCTAGACAGAGTGACTGGTGTGATGCACTACCGTTGGCTGAATTTGCCTTCAATAGTCGGGTGAGTCAATCCACTGGTAGGTCCCCTTTCTTGATTAACTATGGGTTCAGTCCTCATTTTGGTGAGTTTTCTCGTCTGGATTCGGGGTGCCCCGGGGCCGAGGACTCTGTTCAGCGGTTAAAAGATACATGGGCAGAAGTCCAGCAGCGTATATCCAGGTCTCAAGGCAGGTATAAGTTTTTCGCGGACAGGAAACGAACACCTGGTCCCATGTTTCGGGTGGGAGAGAAAGTTTGGCTCTCCACGCGAAACATTAAGTTAAAGATTCCGTCAGCCAAGTTAGGACCCAAATTCATTGGCCCATACAAGATTGTGGAAAAGATCAATCCAATGGCATATAGGCTGTGCCTTCCACCCTCTTTCAAGATCCCTAACGTCTTCCACAAATCTCTACTGAAACCTTTTGAAGCAGTCCGGGGAGACTCCGAGTCTGCTGCTTCTCCTGTTTTGGTCGAGGGGCAGGTGGAGTACGAGGTTGGTCATATCGTAGATTCCAGGTTGGTACGGCGGTCGGTACAGTACCTGGTTCATTGGAAGGGGTATGGACCGGAGGACAGGTCCTGGGTACCGGCCCGGTTGATGCATGCTGATCTCCTGGTACGGGCTTTCCATGCTAAGTACCCGGGCAAGCCTGGGGGTCCAGATGCCCCCCGTTGAGAGGGGGGTACTGTCATGATCTCAGTGCGGGTTTGACTCGCACACGTGGGGTTAATGTTTGGAACCAGTGCTGATGACTGGCATTTCTGGGGTTAAAGGTTGTGATCCCGATGCAGGCTTACCTGCACACCTGGGGCTATGATTGTGGCCTCTCCCTGTTTCTGGGGGAGGCTTCTTATAGCCTCAGGACGCTCCCATCCCTGTCAGTTATACTCTTGCCCTTGGCATTGTGTGGTGACCCCTGAGTGTGTCTGTGCTGTGTTCTGGTTACTTGATACTCTGTGTATGACTCGGTCTGTTTCCTGGATATCGCTTTGGATTCTGCCTGGTACCTCCTATGTCTGTTTGGTTTTGATCTCTGCTTGGCCCTGATTATCCGCTCTGTCTCCTCCCTGGTACTGTACTGTGATCCTGTGTATGACCTTTGGCTTTGTCTGACCTCCCGTCTGTTTGTCCCTCCTGTACTTCGTTTGCCCGTACTGTTGTGACCTCCGTTTTGCCTGACTCTGAGTTGTTGTATGGTGTCCTGTCATATCTGAAAGCAGGACGCTAAGCCACGCCCCCTTGCAGTCACATGACCATAGGTCCCGTGAAAGCTTGTTCATTTTCAGTGTCCGCAGGTCCCGTGCCTCTTTACTTTCCAACGCTGACTGGACCCTGACACTAATAGTTGAAGCACGCTTTGTCACCTCTGCTGCCCTGCTCCCCAGGTAACTCTTAGCACTGTTTCTGTACTCAGGACACGCGCACTGGCTCTATGAGCAAGTGTAGTGCGGTGTCTCTGACATCCGGCATGCCCCTGCGGTACGCGTAAAGCTTGCTAGAGGAATACGCGAAGCTCTGGCATGCGCGATCGAGCAATAACAGGGCTATCATGGCCTTCCATGTCCGGGGCTACATGCGGGCTACACTGAAAGGACCATCTTTTGTCACTTACAGGTGCAGATAACCTGCTGAACACCGTTAGTGATGGGGATCTGGGATCCCAATAATTCGCCGTGAGCGATGATTTCCCAGTAAGTGCAGGTCAACAGCAATTCCTGATTTCAGCCTAACCGCCATTCCAGAAAAAATGCAAAACATTACGTGTCCAAACCACAGGTGCTGTAGCTTGTTTAACAGCTCTGCAGCCGTTCTCAGGCCCAGTATGGATTCTACAAGATTCGAGAAAGTTGATAAAGGGTACAGTTTCACCGGATAACACGTATATATGTTGCATAATTTACACATTAAAAACCAATGTGTATCAATCAGGAGGCAGGCTCAGACGGTCTCTGGCCCAGTATGGATTAGACCAGATTGTACAAAGTTAAGATAGGGTACATTATCACTGGATAGCAGGTATATAGAGCATAGTTTAAACATTTAAAATCTCCGTGTTCTCTGCATGGGTTACACAACAATCTAAAAACTAGAAAAAAGGAAATGTATTTCAAGCGTTCACCATGATACACTTTTGGTGGTATTTTTAAATCTTTATATTTCTGTCTCAGTAAGACAGCCCAGACTCTCTGCAATAGGAAATTAGATGCATACAATTATTTACCTAAAGTCTAGTGATTGCAGAAATCTACGAATTACTATTCACGGGAACAACTTCTGTCACAATTCTCAGAGGCAATCCTGACCCTCAATTAATTAGTGTGTGGACACAGCAAAAACCTTTCTTTGTGAAGAAAGTGTTGCTGTATCACAGTACCATTGATCCCATCGACGTTACTCATATCCAATTTTGATCACAGGGAGAGATGTAAACATGGTGCTCACTGCCTTTCATGATCTGTCACGTAACTTTGGAGTGCAAAACACAGAAGCCACAGGCCGTAGGCAATTCAATTTGATTGGCATGAGAGGGAGAGCACATTTAAAAATGTGCTCTGGAATGTCACACATCTGTGGGTGGTAAAACTGTTAAAGCTGATGAGAAACCACCACTGCATCTCATTGTGAGTCGACGTCCATAAGAAGTGGAAGCAATTGATCATCTGAAGCTGGATCCCGGCCAGCGGGACAGGGCATAGCTACGTCTTAACCATCATCTTCTATTAGTTCACCAAATTTGAAGTGCCAGTCCCAGTGATGGATTTGACAGCCCAGACTACACAGTAGAGGAGCAGGGAGAGGTAAACATTGCAAATGCTGGGGCCCTGCCCAAGCAAGGGGGGCCCACTCGTGGGCATCGGCACTGGCACTGGGCCCCTCATAGTACGGTGGTGAGTCTGATGGCGGGTGTGCACCACCACTGTCAGAGACACTTGATTGCACTATGAGGGACCCTATGCCAGTGCCAACGTCCACGAGTCGGCCCACCCACCTGTCCAGGGCAATGGCACTCGCACGGTTGCGTGCGCTCAGTGGTGACCTCGGCCATTGGGGGGAGGAGGCTGCCCAGTTAGGGAGGTTTACAAAATGGCATATGTTGATGTGGGACATTCACCTGCTGCTAAAGGCGAAATTGGTCAAGTCCCAGGAACAGGCGGTCCAAAGAAAACAATTTTTCTGGCAACCTATGCGTCATCAGGGTAAGGTGGGACAAAAACCTTGGAAACCCTTGCATGGTTCATTTTAATGAAGGTTAGATCATCCACATTTTGGGTCGACAGACGGGTCCTTTTTTCTGTCAGGATTGATCCAGCAGCACTGAAGACACTTTTCCAATAGCACACTTGCAGCTGGGCATGCGAGCTCCTGTAAGGCATTTTGTGCCAATTCAGGCCAGGTGTCCAGTTTAGCTGCCCAATAGTCAAATAGGAATGACCTGTGAGGGAGAACATCTATATGGGAGGAAAAGTAGTTTGTAACCATACTTGACAAGTGCTGTCTCCTGTCACTTTCAATCGATGCAGTATTACCAGTCGTGTGAGCGGGACTTGAAAAATCAGTCCATAACATGGTCATGAAACCCCTGTCTCCAACGCCACTTCTGATGTGTCCACCACCAACACCGCACCCAAGTTGCCCTCGGCCCCTACGGCTCATGTGAGAAGCATCACCGCTGCTGTGTGCTGGGAATGCCTCAACCAACCGGTTTACCAGAGTAGCTTGTTTGTTAGCCAATATTAGGTCAAGGTTCTCCTGTGGCATGATGTTTTGGAATTTGCCTTTATAGCGTGGATCCAGGATGCTGGCCAACCAGTAGTCATCATCGTTCATCATTTTGTCAATGAAGAGGTGCCTTTTTAAGATCTGCAAGGCATAATCTGACATGTGGGCCAATGTTCCCGGTGTCAATGATGCACTGCGAGTGCTGGGTGGAGGAGAACATTCTGGCAAATCCACATCCCTCCAGTCACGCACAAACCCTGTACCAGACCTTGCCACGCCAACATTTTCTCTTGCCCCATGGGAAGCATCCTCCTCCCCTAAATAATCATCCCCATCATCATCCTCCTCCTCCTCCTCTTCCTCTTCTTCCTCCACCTTGTCCAGGAGAGGTCCCAGAGCAGACAATGGCTGACTGTCATCAAGGCTTCCCTCCTCCTCTTCCTTCTCATCTACCTTGGCTGCAGACACCTGCTCCTTAATGTGCATCAAAGTTTGCATGAGCAGACGCATAAGTGGGATGCTCATGCTTATGATGGCATCGTCTGCGCTTACCAGCCGTGTGCATTCCTCAAAACACTGAAGGACTTTACAGAGGTCTTTCAGCTTCAACCACTGCACACCTGTCAACTCCATGTCTGCCCTCATAGTACCTGCCCGTGTATCCTCCCACAAATGCATTACGGCCTGCCTCTGTTCGCACAGCCGCTCAACCATGTGCAGGGTGGAGTTCCACCTTGTTGCAACGTCGATAATTAGGCAGTGCTTGGGAAGGTGGAGCAATCGTTGCAGCTTCTGCATACGACTGGAGTGTACCGGCGACTTGCGGATGTGCGAGCACAGTCTTCGAACCTAATGGAGCAGGCCTGTTAACTCTGGATAATTATTGAGGAAGCCCTGCACCACCAGGTTCAAGGTGTGAGCCAAGCAAGGTATGTCTCTCAGTTTTGAAAGGGCTATGGCTGCCACAAAATTCCAGCCATTATGACTAACTACCTTGCCTGCCTCAAGATGTAGACTGCCCAGCCTTGACTCAGTTTATCGCTGAAAGTAGTCGGCCAGTACCTCCGCGGTGTGTCTGTTGCCCAAACACATCATCTTCAACACAGCCTGCTGACGCTTTCCACTAGCTGATCGATAGGGGGACACCTCGTGTGCAACACTGGCAGCTGCAGATGGAGTGCTCATGCGACTGCGCTCTGTGGATCAGCTTTCGCTTCTGGAGGAGGAGGGTCGAACGCCTACAGCCAACTGTTTCCTATACCGTGGGCTAGGCAGCACTGTCCCACCACCGCTGTCCCCTGTGGACCCTGCATCCACCACATTAACCCAGTGCGCAGTGATGGACACGTAACGGCCCTGGCCATGCCTACTGGACCATGCATCAGTTGTGAGGTGCACCTTTCCACTCACTGATTGCTTGAGTGCATGGACAATGTGGTCTTTCACATGAAGGTGGAGGGCTGGGATGACTTTGTGAGAAAAGAAGTGGCGACTGGGTAGGTCATAGCATGATAATACGTAGGCCATGAGTTCGCGGAAAGCTGCACTTTCAACCAACTAACGAGATTAGTTTGGCAATGTGGGCGTTCAATCCCAGTGTATGCGGATGAGAGGATGAGTACTTTCTTGTCGTACTCATAGTCTCTGGTAAGGTGAGCTGGACTTGAGAGCTGCATATGGTGGAACTAGCGGTGGACATGGCGGACTGAGAGAGGGTTGGTGATGGTGATGGAGTTGATGTTCTTTCTGATGGCCTAGATTCAGTCTTTCGTTGATATAACATTGTGATTTCCTGACTGCTTTAGCCTTGCGACAACACCTCAACATTTGCTGCTGGTGGTGTGCTAAACGGTGGGCTTACAGGGGGGAAACAATGTAGCATTGCTGACTACCTTCTTTGGGAGCAGTTGCACATGTGGTACGTGAGGTCTGGTAGTCTGTCCACGCTTGCAAATGCATGGTGGTTAAATGTCGAAGCATGCAACTGGTATTCAAATTTCTCAGATTTTTCCCTCGGCTAAAGGTCTTTGCGCACTTCTTACAGATAACCTTTGCCTGATCATTAGGATTTGTTCAAAAAAGTGCCACACTGCACTCTTCCTACTATGGAAGACATTTTGAGGCCTTGCACGCTGTGCTATTTTGACCATCTGGCCAAGCTGTCCTGCATCTCTTTTGCTTTATGTAACCCGTTTTTGGACTGCTCCGGGCCTGCCAGATAACAGCTGTTGCGATGTCGATGCCTGCTGCGGATGCTCCTCCTCTTCTGAGCTTTTGGCAGCGGCACCCTCTTCCCCCAATGGATCCCAATCTGGGTCAACAACTGGGTCATCCATCACCTCCTCTTCAATGTCATGTGCACCTTCCTCTGTGTCACCGTGTATGGTAGTATAGTATGCAGGAAGGGGCACCTGAGTTTCATCAGGGTCAGATTCTGGCTCAGTACACTACGAGGACAATGTAGTGCTCTGAATGAATGTACCAGCAGATAAATCTAGCAGTGCTCTCCATGTCAGATTCATCTTGGACTGGGGAATTCACGAGTTGACTTGATAACCCAGGCATGGTTTGAGAAAAGAGCTCCATGGAGTAATCTGTAGTGTGGCCTGCCGCATCCTTCACTTTTGGTAGGGGTGAAGGACACAAGGAAAGGTGTTGTTCCTGACCAGGCACCTCCACTGACGACGCAGTGCTTTTATCTTTTGAAACTTCAGAAGAGGAGGCGATAGAGCTGGAGGCTGTGTCAGCAATGTAATCCAAAACTTGTTCCTGAAGCTCCGGCTTTAAATGCAGTTTACCTACTCCCAGAAAAGGGAACCTACGAGGCCTTGTGGAGCCAGACAATGACGCCGGCTCACCACCTCCTGCCTTAGGTGCTATTGTGCTTTTGCCACAACCAGCAGAAGCACCACCACCAACACCATCATCAGGACCAGCTGGCAACCCCCGCCCACTTCCACGGCCTCTTCCACCATACTTCTTCTTTTTTTGAAAAAGGTACCCAAAATAACAACAGCTATATGGTACTGTAAAACAAGGTAAAGGGTCTATAGAGTATTGGTGAGAATTTTAATCTCACTGTAGATTGGAGGACACTGAACTATTGTCTCAGGCCCAGTATAGATTACACTGCAATGTGACAGGCAGAAATTGGCTGGTGTATGAGAAGGCAGAAGCTGTATAGAGTATTGGTGAGAATTTTAATCTCACTGTAGAGTGGAGGACGCTGAACTATTGTCTCAGGCCCAGTATAGATTACACCGCTGTGTGACAGGCAGAAATTGTCTGCTGTATGAGAAGGCACAAGCTGTATAGAGTATTGGTGAGAATTTTAATCTCACTGTAGAGTGGAGGACGCTGAACGATTGTCTCAGACCCAGTATAGATTACACCGCAATGTGACAGGCAGAAATTGGCTGGTGCGTGAGAAGGCAAAAGCCTTATAGAGTATTGGTGAGAATTTGAATCTCAATGTAGATTGGAGGACGCTGAACTATTGTCTCAGGCCCAGTATAGATTACACTGCAATGTGACAGGCAGAAATTGGCTGGTGTATGAGAAGGCAAAAGCTGTATAGAGTATTGGTGAGATTTTGAATCTCAATGTAGATTGGAGGATGCTGAGCTATTGTCTCAGGCCCAGTATAGATTACACCGCAATATGACAGGCAGAAATTGGCTGGTGCGTGAGAAGGCAGAAGCTGTACAGAGTATTGGTGAGAATTTGAATCTCAATGTAGATTGGAGGACGCTGAACTATTGTCTCAGGCCCAGTATAGATTACACCACTATGTGACAGGCAGAAATTGTCTGGTGTATGAGAAGGCAGAAGTTGTATAGAGTATTGGTGAGAATTTGAATCTCAATGTAGATTGGAGGACGCTGAACTATTGTCTCAGGTCCAGTATAGATTACACCGCAATGTGACAGGCAGAAATTGCCTAGTGTATGACTAACTACAAGGTTTATATAGAATTAGGCAGAATTGGAATCTCCCTAGAGTGTAGGTCTGTAAGAACGGACAAACTCCTCGACTTTTCCTTACAGAGTCACACAGGTAGATAGCTTCAATTTGGCCGTGATAACAGCCATTAAACGGTACTGAGAGAGGAGCGTGCACGTACACCGCTGTACGGTGTATGTAAAATTGTCAAGCTCTGTGTTTTTGTATACGGACTGACACACGCTGTCTCTTTCTAGTTTTGAATGTAATCAAACAGCAAATATACTAAACTGTTTGAAAAACAAACAAAACTATAAGGTGTAGGTCTGTAAGAACGGACAAACTCCTCGACTTTTCCTTACATAGTCACACACGTAGATAGCTTCAATTTGGCCGTGATAACAGCCGGTACACGGTACTGTGTGAGGAGCGTACACCGCTGTACGGTGTGTGAGAAAATGAACGCTCAGTAACTCACCGGGACAAAACAATAAAATTTGGATTGCTTTGAAAAAAGCAGTTTGCTCTGCAGTGTGAAAACAGCATTGCAGCTATCAGGGAGCCTTAAAAGGCAGCCTAATAACCAACAGAGCTGATGCACCGAAATATAGCCTCCCCTTGCACTGCACAGTAACTGTTGTGTTGTACAGGCAAAATTGCTAGTAGCAGAAGTAGTTTTTGGTATCTTCTTCCCTGCCTAACGCTCTCCCTACAGAATCAGCAGCAGCAGCTCTCCCTATTCTGAGATGAGCATAAGTAACATGGCGGTCGGCGTGCATGCCCTTTTATACTCCCTGTGATGCCACACAAAGCAAGCCAGTCACTTGCATGCCCTTCACAAACATGGTGATAACTGCTGCCTATGTCATCACGTTGCCCACAGTGTCCGTTCTTCCTGATTGGCTGAAAAAGGGCGCAAAAGCATCTTTTGAAATGCGACTTTGGCGCGATGGTCGCCGACCTCGTGGCCGACCTCATGGTAAGGTCTGGTTTCGTTTCATTTTTTCGACCCGTTTCGCTCAACTCTAGTGGTGACCATGGCAGCCATTTTGATGTCTGCCATTTTGGATTCAACTTTATTTTTTTCAATGGGAAGAGGGTCATGTGACACATCAAACTTGTTGAGAATTTCACAAGAACAACAATGGTGTGCTTGGTTTTAACATAAATTTATTCTTTCATGAGTTATTTACAAGTTTATGACCACTTGAATAATATGTTTAAAGTGCTGCCCATTGTGTTGGATTGCCAATGCAACCCTCTTCTCCCACTCTTGACACACTGATAGCAACACTGCAGAAGAAATGCTAGCACAGGCTTCCAGTATCCGTGGTTTCAGATGCTGCACATCTCGTATCTTCACAGCACAGATTACTGCCTCCAGATGACCCCAAAGATAAAAGTCTAAGGGGGTCAGATTTTGAGATTGCTAGATCTGCCGCATACAGTATAACCATAGAGTGCCAGGATATTATAGAATATATATACACGTAGAATAGGTGTGTGTATATATATATATATATATATATATATATATATATACAGTCATATGTTAAAGTTTGGGCACCCCTATTAATGTTAACCTTTTTTCTTTATAACAATTTTGGTTTTTGCAACAGCTATTTCAGTTTCATATATCTAATAACTGATGGACTCAGTTATATTTCTGGATTCAAATGAGGTTTATTGTACTAACAGAGAATGTGCAATCTGCATTTAAACAAAATTTGACTGATGCAAAAGTATGGGCACCTCAACATAAAAGTGACATTAATATTTCGTAGATCCTCCTTTTGCAAAAATAACAGCCTCTAGTCGCTTCCTGTAGCTATTAATGAGTTCCTGGATCCTGGATGAAGGTATTTGTGACCATTCCTGTTTACAACACAATTCCAGCTCAGTTAAATTTGATGGTCGCCGAACATGGACAGCCCGCTTCAAATCATCCCACAGATGTTCAATGATATTCAGGTCTGGGGACTGGGATGGCCATTCCAGAACATTGTAATTGTTCCTCTGCATGAATGCCTGAGTAGATTTGGAGCGGTGGTTTGGATCATTGTCTTGCTGAAATATCCATCCCCTGCGTAACTTCAACTTCGTCACTGATTCTTGCACATTATTGTCAAGAATCTGCTGATACTGAGTTGAATCCATGCGACCCTCAACTTTAACAAGATTCCCGGTGCCGGCACATCCTCCATCCCATAGGCCCGTGTCCATATACCCATCATACATACAGTATCCTCCATCCCATAGTCGAGTGCCCATAAACCCATCACACATCCTCCATCCCATAGTCCCATGCCCATATACCCATCATACATATTCGCCATCCCATAGTCGAGTGCCCATATACCCATCATACATATCCTCCATCCCATAGTCCAGTGCCCATATACCCATCACACATCCTCTATCCCATAGTCCCATGCCCATATACCCATCATACATATCGTCCATCCCATAGTCCCGTGCCCATATACCCGTCATACATATCCTCCATCCCATAGTCAAGTGCCAATATACCCGTCATACATATCCACCATCCCATAGGACCGTGCCCATATACCCATCATACATATCCTCCTTCCCATAGTCCAGTGCCCATATACCCATCACACATCCTCCATTCCATAGTCAACCATTATGACATCATAAAGAGCGGCGGGGCTTGCAGCCTATGATGACATCAGCGTCGCCATGGCAACCATTGTGACATCATAATGAGGGGCAGGACTTGATACGCACACACTGTTTCCCCAGTATGTAGATAGGGGCATTATGACATCATAATGAGGGGTGGGGCTTGATGCGCACACACTTTTTCCCCAGTATGTAGATAGGGGCAAAATTGTTTGGTGAATTGGAATGCGCGGGGTTAAAATTTTGCCTCACAACATAGCTTAGGACGCTCTCGGGGTCCAGACATGTGACTGTGCCAAATTTTGTGGCTGTAGCTGCGACGGTGCGGATGCCTATCCCAGACATACACACATACATACATATACAGTGCCTACAAGTAGTATTCAACCCCCTGCAGATTTAGCAGGTTTACACATTCGGAATTAACTTGGCATTGTGACATTTGGACTGTAGATCAGCCTGGAAGTGTGAAATGCACTGCAGCAAAAAATAATGTTATTTCTTTGTTTAATTTTTTTTTAAATTGTGAAAAGTTTATTCAGAGGGTCATTTATTATTCAACCCCTCAAACCACCAGAATTCTGTTTGGTTCCCCTAAAGTATTAAGAAGTATTTCAGGCACAAAGAACAATGAGCTTCACATGTTTGGATTAATTATCTCTTTTTCCAGCCTTTTCTGACTATTTAAGACCCTCCCCAAACTTGTGAACAGCACTCATACATGGTCAACATGGGAAAGACAAAGGAGCATTCCAAGGCCATCAGAGACAAGATCGTGGAGGGTCACAAGGCTGGCAAGGGGTACAAAACCCTTTCCAAGGAGTTGGGCCTACCTGTCTCCACTGTTGGGAGCATCATCCGGAAGTGGAAGGCTTATGGAACTACTGTTAGCCTTCCACGGCCTGGACAGCCTTTGAAAGTTTCCTCCCGTGCCGAGGCCAGGCTTGTCCGAAGAGTCAAGGCTAACCCAAGGACAACAAGGAAGGAGCTCCGGGAAGATCTCATGGCAGTGGGGACATTGGTTTCAGTCAATACCATAATAACGTACTCCACCGCAATGGTCTCCGTTCCAGACGAGCCCGTAAGGTACCTTTACTTTCAAAGCGTCATGTCAAGGCTCGTCTACAGTTTGCTCATGATCACTTAGAGGAGTCTGAGACAGACTGGTTCAAGGTTCTCTGGTCTGATGAGACCAAGATCGAGATCTTTAGTGCCAACCACACACGTGACGTTTGGTGACTGGATGGCACTGCATACGACCCCAAGAATACCATCCCTACAGTCAAGCATGGTGGTGGCAGCATCATGCTGTGGGGCTGTTTCTCAGCCAAGGGGCCTGGCCATCTGGTCCACATCCATGGGATGGAGATTTTGGCCAAGAACCTCCGCTCCTCCATCAAGGATCTTAAGATGGGTCATCATTTCATCTTTCAACAAGACAACGACCCAAAGCACACAGCCAAGAAAACCAAGGCCTGGTTCAAGAGGCAAAAAATCAAGGTGTTGGAGTGGCCTAGTCAGTCTCCTGACCTTAACCCAATTGAAAACTTGTGGAAGGAGCTCAAGATTAAAGTCCACATGAGACACCCAAAGAACCTAGATAACTTGGAGAAGATCTGCATGGAGGAGTGGGCCAAGATAACTCCAGAGACCTGTGCCGGCCTGATCAGGTCTTATAAAAGACGACTATTAGCTGTAATTGCAAACAAGGGTTATTCCACAAAATATTAAACCTAGGGGTTGAATAATAATTGACCCACACTTGTATGTTTAAAATTTATTAAAATTTAACTGAGCAACATAACTTTTTGGTTTGTAAGATTTATGCATTTGTTAATAAATCCTGCTCTTGTGTGAAGTTTGAAGGCTCTAACTTATTTGCATCTTATCAAACATGCTAAATCTGCAGGGGGTTGAATACTACTTGTAGGCACTGTATACACACTTTGAGCTTTATATATTAGATATATATACTAGCTGAAAAGCCCGGCCCTGCCCGGGCATAGTAACTAACTACGGTTAGTTATAACAAATTATAATGATTATATCTATATATATATAAAGCTGAGTGTATAGCCCCGCCCACTCCGCATAGCCACATTCACTATAATATCCCACATCATCCCGTCAGCCAGTGCTACCGGACTACTACACCTAATATCCCACATCATCCCATCAGCCAGAGCCACCAGACTACTAATATCCCACATCATCCCGTTAAAGCCACCAGACTACTACCCCTAATATCCCACATCATCCTGTCACCCAGAGCCACCAGACAACTACCACTAATATCCCACATCATCCCGTCACATCCGCCGGACTACTACCCCTAATATCCCACATCATCCTGTCAGCCAGAGCCACCGGACAACTACCACTAATATCCCACATCATACCATCAAAGCCGCCGGACTACTACCCCTAATATCCCACATCATCCCGTCAGAGCCACGGGACTACTACCCCTAATATCCCACATCATCCTGTTAGCCAGAGTCACCGGACTACTACCCCTAATATCGCACATCATCCTGTCAGCCAGAGCCACCAGACGACTACCCCTAATATCGCACATCATCCCGTCAGCCAGAGCCACCGGACTACTCCCCCTAATATCACACATCATCCCGTCAGCCAGAGCCACTGGACTACTACCTCTAATATTCCACATCATCCCGTCAGCTTGGGGTCAGAACGAGAGCGCTGAGTGGAATGGTCCTAACATCCACACTGGGGATCCCTTTAAGAGAGGCCTGGCATCAGAACCAGAGTCCTTTTTTATTTTAGATTTATTACAGGAGAACGAGGGCTTTGCATGGATTAGGTGTGTTTGTAAGTATGGTTTAAGCAAGAACAAAAAAGGAGTCTGTGTCTTTAATTCAAATAAATGTTTTTTTTTACGTGGTTTCTGTGTTTTTTTTACAATTTGACTATGGGATTAATAATAGGGGCGTCTTATTGACATCTCTCCATTACTTACCTTGGGGCTTGATGTCACCTGAAAGGTGACATCATCCCCCCAACTCTTACCCCATATGCCACTGCTACAGGGCACTGGGATGAGCAAGGCTATGTGCCAGAATTGGCACATCTTAGAAATTTGCCTTTTCTGGGGTGACTGAGAGCTGATGTTTTTAGCCAGGGGGGCCACTATCCATGGTCCCTTCTTTGGCTATTAACATCAGCCCTCAGCTGTCTGCACAGCCATTGCTGGCTATTAATTATAGGGGGAACCCATGCCATTTTTTTCTGTGAAATAATCTTTTATTAAGTAAATACATGACCATAATTTTGCACACACACTATACTAATTGTATTAGTCACTAACATGTACAGTATATATCTACCTATTCTATATGTATTTACTGTATGTAATCCATCTCTCCTATCCTATTGGCTCCTGCAGTGATTTCACAGAAGCCAAAAAAAACACTAAAAGCAATGCCATGTGTGAGCATACCCCAGGTCTCATTTTGGTATGTCATGTTTAAAATAAAGTTGCTATCCTGTTGATACTTCCAGGTATTTGGCTTTGACAAAACGTTATTGATATTGTCTTGTGCGGATTTCCACAGAACTTGAGACCCATATGTGGTCATAAATGCACATCGCAATGGATATATTGAATTAATAACTTTGTATTGGAATCTAATAAAGCTATATTATTTCTTGAAAATTCCAAGTACTTGGTAGAAAAATATTCAGGATTGAGAGTCCTCAGTAGTTGATACCTTTTAATGGCTAACTGAAAAGATGGTAATACATTGCAAGCTTTCGAGACTACTCAGGTCTCTTCATCAGGCAAGACTAATACAAAATCTGAAGTCACATATTTATGCACAATACAGCCTAGAAAAAATGCAATAGATAAGACAAGTGACGTGAAGCAGAACTATCAATATAGGAGAGGGAGAAACATAAATATAAACATTGGACCAGTTCATAGATAAGGAGTCTGGATGTTTTATGGTCCTCTGATTGGGGTCTAGTTCTGTGTTGCCCCGCAAGGTTTTAAAAGGAAATTCCTTAATTGATGTAAAAAGACATAAATCCATGCGACACATTCATTCCAGCACTGAGAGTGTCAAAGTTCGTCATAAATTTGTACTCCCAAACTCGTCTCTCTCTCTGAGATGTGAAGTTACCTTTCAATACCAGTAATTTCATATCCACGCTGCTGTGATCAGGGATACAGAAATGTTTTGCCACAGGTAGATCCATTCTTTTTTCTCTTATAGTGTGACGATGAGCATTCATCCTTGTTCTAAGCTTTTGCCCTGTCTCCCCCACATACAGACCCCCAGTTGGACATTTAGTACAAATAATTAAGTACACCACATTAGATGTAATGCAGGTGAAAGTACCTGGGATCTTGTAGTCCTGATGTGAGTTGGGGATCTTTATCTTGTCCGTGGTCATTATAAATGATAAATAAAGATAAAGATAAAGACAAGATAAAGATCCCCAACTCACATCAGGACTACAAGATCCCAGGTACTTTCACCTGCATTACATCTAATGTGGTGTACTTAATTATTTGTACTAAATGTCCAACTGGGGGTCTGTATGTGGGGGAGACAGGGCAAAAGCTTAGAACAAGGATGAATGCTCATCGTCACACTATAAGAGAAAAAAGAATGGATCTACCTGTGGCAAAACATTTCTGTATCCCTGATCACAGCAGCGTGGATATGAAATTACTGGTATTGAAAGGTAACTTCACATCTCAGAGAGAGAGATGAGTTTGGGAGTACAAATTTATGACAAACTTTGACACTCTCAGTGCTGGAATGAATGTGTCGCATGGATTTATGTCTTTTTACATCAATTAAGGAATTTCCTTTTAAAACCTTGCGGGGCAACACAGAACTAGACCCCAATCAGAGGACCATAAAACATCCAGACTCCTTATCTATGAACTGGTCCAATGTTTATATTTATGTTTCTCCCTCTCCCATATTGATAGTTCTGCTTCACGTCACTTGTCTTATCTATTGCATTTTTTCTAGGCTGTATTGTGCATAAATATGTGACTTCAGATTTTGTATTAGTCTTGCCTGATGAAGAGACCTGAGTAGTCTCGAAAGCTTGCAATGTCTTACCATCTTTTCAGTTAGCCATTAAAAGGTATCAACTACTGAGGACTCTCAATCCTGAATATTTTTCTATCCACTGGCTAACACGGTACAAAGATATACATCTTTCCTGTATCAAAATGGCAAGTACTTGGTACAAACTGTGGAGATGTTACTATGAATATACTTATAATCATGGCTTTTAGACATAAACTAGAATTAACTCTTAGGTTATCCTTGTCAAGGACCATTAAGCCCAGAGCTATGAGAAGCACAAGTGAACAAGTCATATTTTATCCTCCTTTGAGAACAAAACTTTCCTTTTTTTTTCGTTTCATAAACCTGACCTTCAGTAAAAATTTATATGAAAATTATTATGAAAGGAAGGTCATCTCATTGGCAAGCAGTGATGATGTGACTCATTTTAATTACCACTGTTTTTAAATTAATGACTAAGGTCCTTTTCATTGGGATATTTCATGACATGATTTAAGCAGAGGATTTTGTGACGCAGTGATTTTTTTTATAGCAGGTTGAGAGAAGTAATCATTTCTCCCTTACACAATGTCCTTGTGAACATAATGACAATTAGGAAGCAAGACCTTCACTTCAGAAATATGCAGTCCTATGTGACATTCCTTGCCAAGCTGTATCATTGCTTATAATGCCTTCTCAAATGTCACATACTGTTGAAACCAACCAATGTTATCATTAAAAATGTGTCACCTATAACATCAAGAGTTTTTGTTCTAAAATGTACAATTCCATTTACATTGAATTAAAAAAATGCAATAAAATTGCAGTCTTTGGCTGGGCCCTGTAGCAAAAGAGTCTTATAGCCACCTTTATAGCCATATTTGATTTAATGTTTCACTTCATTTTGTTCTACCTATAGCAGGGAAACACTTTTCCAAAAAGCTAGTGGTTAATTTTTGACGGCCTCAAATCTTGACGTTGGCAGATAATGTTTGGCCAAATTTTATGCTAAGAGTCTCATATATTTTTTCTATAATTCTAAAGCTGTATTGCAATTCTAATTACATATATTCCACATTGACATGCCTTAGCATGATAGAGTGCAACCATTCTTTGTATATTGTATATGGGGGTAGCTCCTCTTGGTATGCACCTATTCACAATAGTTTGGATGTGCCAGTCAGTTTTTTGGTCTCTTGTATGTTAGCTTACTGACCGAGCACTCCACCCTCCACCAGGTGGTGATTTTAACTATAGCAGGTCCCTACTTACCCATAAATGCAGGCATTGCTGACAGAGGTGTCCACATTCACCCAGGAATTCAGACATCAGCCTTAGGCTGGAGTCACACTGCCAATTTCTCCTGCGATAATCGCATCGCATGGCACGGACTGGCTGGCACCTTTCCTGACCTGAGAATGAAAGCATGATGGATTACTATGCAGCTGTCAAGCTCAGGTCAGGAGAGCAGACAGCCAGTGTGAGTTTTACGATCCGATTCTCGGATGAAAAATCTGCCAGTGTGACTCTGCCCTTAGAGAGGTATTCACACAGTGTAGGTACCCATCAGATTTGAGGCCGCCTTGACGTTGGCTGGTGGGCAGATAATATTTGGCCAAATTTTATGCTAAGAGTCTCATATATTTTTTCTATAATTCTAAAGCTGTATTGCAATTCTAATTACATATATTCCACATTTACATGCCTTAGCATGATAGAGTGCAACCATTCTTTGTACACTGAGTCAAATCCTGCCTGGAGAAGCTGCAAAGTGGAATGAATAGAAAATACAAGAGGGACATCCTCGGATTTTGCACCAAGAGAAAAGGGCCTTCCAGATGCAAAGGTAAATGCGCAAGGATGTAGGATTTCGAGCATAAATCATAGTGGAAACTACCTATTGCGAGAAAACCGGCCTTGGCTTGAATCCAGGATTCAATGGCCAGGCCGTTAAACTCTGAACCTTGGAGTTCTGGTGGAAGATTTGCCCTTGAGAGAGAAGGTCTGGACGGTCTGGTAACCGCAGGGGAAGGGGACTAGTTGCACGAGATCCGCGTACCACGCTCGGCATGGCCAGTCTTGTGCGACGGGAATCACTGGGATTCGCTCCGCCTTGATCTTCCAGATGGCCCTTGGGATTAGCGGAAAAGATGTAAGGGAAGTGAAACTGATGCCACAGAAGCACCAGGTCATCCGACCCGAGGGTTAATTGGTTACGGAACCGAGCTACAAATGCCGGGGCTTTGGCGTTTAGCCTGTAGGTCATGAGGTATATATGCGGCTTTACCCAGCAATGGCAAACCTGCTGAAAGGCTTCCGGGGGAAGGGGCCATTGTCCTGAGACTAGACCCTGGCAGATGAGGAAAACTAGTAAAAGGTTTGCATCGGCCCCTTGCCGAATGTGAGCTACGTCAAGCATAGCTCTTCTGCTTCATGAGCCCTCCTGACGACAGATGTACGCCACAGCCGTGGCATTGTCTGGTTGGATTTGGATGGGACGACCGGCGAGAAGCTGGCAGAATCGCTGAAGGACTAGTCTGATTGCCCGGATCTCGAGAATATTGATCAGGAGACGCGATTCCCGAGAGGGCCAGCGTCCCTGGGCTATGTGGTGGCGGAAGATCACTCTCCAACCTCGGAGACTGGTGTCTGTGGTCAACACCCACCAGAGAACAGGAAGATAGTACTTTACCTCAATCAATGAGGACAAGAAAGTTCACTACCTCAGAGACCGCCGGAGGGACAGGTGAAAACCGGTGGTCCAGAGAGGACAGATATTTGTCCCACGCTGATAGCAATTCCCGCTGTAGAGGTCGGAGATGTAGTTGAATGAACGGTACTGCTTGGATTGTCGGTGCCATTTTCCCGGACCTGTGTTTTAGACCACAGGGAGAGGGAACGGCTGAGGGGAAGCTTCTGAGCTTCCTGGATCAGTATGGAAATCTTTTCTGAAGGGAGAATTATCAACCCTTGGGAAGTGTCCAAACCTAAAAAAGGTGATCTTCTGGGATGGGGCTGGAGAGGAGTTGCTCAAGAGTGTCCACAGAGATACTGATCCTCTCTGATGAGGTCATCTGGGTAGGGCAGAATCACCACACCCGAGAATGTAGGATAAAAATGACGACTTCCATGACCTTGGAGAACAGCCTGGGAGCAGTGGCGAGACCGAAGTTGAAAGCCGTGAACTGAAAGAGCTCATCTCTGATGGCGAAGTGGAGAAATCCTTGTTGGCTTGAGAAGAATTGGAATGTGAGGTGATAACAGAATGGTAAAATTCCATTCTGAAATGACGCATTCTGACAAACTTGCTCTACAGTTTTAAGTCTAGGATGGGACGCATGGTTCCATCCTTCTTTGGAACCATGAACAGGTTTAAGTAAAATTGTTTGAACCTGTCTGTGTGTGGGACTGGGACAATGATTCCATAGTTGCGGAGTGCATAAATGGCCTGATAAAGTGGTGCCTCCTGCTCCTTTTGTCCATGAAAGACGGGACCGGAGGAAACGTGTTGGTGTGGGGGACACAAATTCCATTTCTGTGTCCGGAAAACACTAGATTGCTGACCCATCGGTTGAGAATGGCCGCCAGCCAGACCTGGCGAAACAGGAGTAGATGGCTGCCTACCCTGTCTGTGTCTTTCAGATACTACAATGAGTCGTTGAGCAGAGAAACTTGTGGGAAGGTGTACCCTTGGGTTTGGACTGTGAGGGTCTGTGTTTCCAGGAATGGGAGAGCATAAATGAAGATTGTGAACCCCTGGCCCTATGTGGGGGATGGGCTAATCTGGAGGAAGTGTCTGAGGATGACCAGCCTGTGTTAGTTCGAGAAAGCCTGTGGCCAACCTGTTGTTAGCTTAGAAAGGGCCGACTGAAATTTGCTCTTTTCTCCAGTAGCGTAATAAACGCCCTGTCATGTCGGACGCTGTTCACACCACAGCGTCCGGCAGGCAGCGGTAGTTCCATCTCCGTCCACTATAGCCTCAGTGGCGCCGGCTTGATTTTACTCAGGTTATCTGGGGTTAATCTAGCTGGAAATCAGGTGGGATGTTTGGTCACACCCACGGTCTTTAAATAGTCATGCTGGCCTGTGGGCGTCGCCGATTATAGCTTGTGTTTTGTGCCAAGTGGTTCCGGTCTGGAGTGGAGGTGTTGGAGAGAGAAATTCATAGCTGGTGTCGTATGATCCGTTGTTACCTTTTCGTCTTCCTATATTTGTGCTTTGTTTTGCCCTGTTCACATTATAGTATTGTCCTGTGTGGTTGCGGCGCGGTGTGGTTTGAGTTCTCCCTGTCTGTCATTACTGTGTGGGTTTTGGTGGTTTGACAACTCACTGGGTGGAGGGTGGAGGGTTCAGCTTAGGGCTGAGCAGGAGATAAGGAGAGGCTGGAGGCTCAGGCATTTGCACCTTTAGCAAAAACCCTGGGTTGAGGGTCAGACAGGGTTTTCCCTAGTTTGAGGGACTCCGCAGGGGCCCGGGTTTTGTCAGCCTCCTTCGACCTAAGCCTCGCATAACATTATAATCGGCCCAACATTTTTCCATGGATTCCATGACTTCCATAAACCGCCAGTTGGCGGCGCTGTCCGTACAGGTCGCCGAGTTGAAGGGGGCAGTTCAGCAGCAGGGCCTGGTTGTAGCTAATGTACAAGCGGCTTCTGCTGGTGCAGGTGCAGAGCCTAAGATTCCGCTGCCTGAACGATTTTCTGGGGAACGCAGCAAATTTGTCATCTTTCGGGAGGCCTGCAAGTTATACTTTCGCATGCGCCCGGTCTCCTCAGGTAATGAGGCTCAGCGGGTGGGTCTGGTGTTATCATTACTGAGTGGGGACCCCCAAGCATGGGCGTTTTCCTTACCAGCCGACTCTGCTACATTTCATTCGGTTGAGAATGTTTTTTCAGCACTCGGGCTCATTTATGATGACCCCGACAGATTGGCTTTAGCAGAATCTAAGATCCGCGCCCTCCGTCAGGGGGAACGTATGGCGGAAGACTATTGTTCAGAATTTCGCCGTTGGGCAGTAGACACACAGTGGAACGACCCAGCGCTGCAGAGTCAGTTTATTCATGGGGTCTCAGAAAGAGTTAAACAGGCCCTCCTGATGTATGAGACTCCTGCATCGTTAGAATCTGCCATGAGTTTGGTTATCCGTATTGATCGCCGTTTGCGTCAAGGGGCGCAGGAGACGCTGCCTCTGGGGGAAAGCAGGGGTGCCAGTGTGGTTGCTGCAGGTGAGCCCACGGAACCTATGCAAATCGCTGGGGTATCACATGTTAAGCGTCGCGTTCCTGGGTTCAGGAAGCAAGGAGCATGTTTTTACTGTGGTAAAAGAGATCATTATGTAAATGCTTGTCCTGTGCTACCAAAGAAAGTCTCACTGGCGGAAAACTGGTAAGCTCAGAGGGTATGGAGGAGGCCAAACTGAGCGTATGCATATCCTCCATGATGGTATCTCAATGTATGCTCCCTGCCAGGGTTATTATTGCGGGCAGAGAGCTACCAATATCAGTGTTTGTGGATAGCGGTTCAGCCACCAATCTCATGGATGAGGAGTTTGCACGCATGGCAGGTTTCAAGATCGAAAAACTCCCTCATCCTATTCGCGTGGTTACCATTAATGCCGCTCCCCTCCCACAGGGGGAGATTACTGAGTTTGTAGCTGAGGTTAAACTCCACATTGGGGTCCTACATTCTGAGTGGGTTACATGTAAGGTACTCAATAATCTCCCAGCACAAATAGTCCTGGGTTTCCCATGGTTGTCTAAGCACAACCCGGTGATTGACTGGAGAACCCAGGACATAGTCCAGTGGAGCAGTTTCTGCCAGGAAAATTGCTTGGCCACATGTGTGTCCGCCGTGAAGTCCAGCCTTCCGGAGGCATTGCTGGATTTTGCGGACGTATTCTCTGAGAGGGGTTGCTCAGAACTACCTCCACATCGAGCTTATGACTGTCAAATTAGGTTAAAACCCGGGGCTAAATTGCCAAAGGCGAGGATGTTTAGTATTTCTGGTCCGGAGAGACAAGCTCTTAAGGACTACATTGCGGAGAGTTTAAGTAAAGGGCACATCCGGCCTTCATCCTCACCTGTAGCAGCGGGGTTTTTCTTTATTAAGAAGAAAGATGGGGGGTTACGCCCGTGTCTGGATTTCCGGGAGTTAAACCAGATTACGGTCCGTGATCCCTACCCGATGCCTCTGATCCCTGATTTGTTCAACCAGGTGGCTGGTGCAAAGTGGTTTTCCAAACTTGACCTCAGGGGGGCATATAACCTCATAAGGGTCCGTCAGGGGGATGAGTGGAAGACGGCATTTAATACCCCTGAGGGTCATTTTGAAAGCCTAGTTATGCCATTTGGATTGACAACCGCGCCTGCTGTGTTCCAACATTTCATAAATGATGTATTTGCTCATGTGCTGGGGAAATTTGTGATTGTGTACCTGGATGATATCCTTATTTATTCGAGCGACCAGGACACTCATTTAGAGCATGTCAGGCAGGTGTTACAGCTGCTCCGTGAGAATAAGCTCTATGCTAAGCTTGAAAAATGTGTGTTTTTTGTTCAAGAGTTGCCTTTTTTGGGATATATTGTGTCCGCCGCAGGGTTTAAAATGGATGCCGCGAAGGTGCAAGCGGTGCTGCGATGGGAACGGCCTGGTAATCTAAAGGCGCTCCAGTGGTTCCTTGGGTTTGCCAACTATTATAGGAAGTTTATTAAGAATTTCTCTACTACAGCCAAACCGCTCACGGACATGACGAAAAAAGGTACCAATCTCGCTATCTGGTCTGAGGATGCGGTGCGTGCATTTGAGCTTCTGAAGAACCGTTTTGCTTCAGCCCCCATTCTGGTGAAACCGGACGTATCTAAACCTTTTACGGTGGAGGTCGATGCGTCTGAGGTGGGAGTGGGGGCAGTACTGTCACAGGGCTTGTCCTTGAGCAATTTGCGTCCATGCGCCTACTTCTCCAAGAAGCTGTCGCCGGCCGAACGGAATTACGACATCGGCAACAGGGAGTTGTTGGCCATCAAATTGGCTTTTGAGGAATGGCGACACTTCTTGGAGGGGGCGGCCCACCAGGTCACAGTCATCACCGACCATAAAAACCTGCTCTATCTGGAGTCGGCCAAGCGTCTGTCTCCCAGGCAGGCTCGCTGGGCATTGTTTTTTACACGTTTTAACTTTCTGGTGACTTACCGTCCTGGGGCGAAAAACACCAAGGCGGATGCCTTGTCCAGGTGTTTTCCGGGGGGAGAACCTCGGGAAGAGCCGGTACCCATCCTCCAGGAAGGTGTAGTGGTTTCGGCTCTCACGACTGAGGTAGAGGCGGAGATTGCCGAGGCCCAGGAGGAGGTACCACCAGGACTTCCCGCTAATAAGTCGTTCGTACCCCTTCATCTTCGTCTTAAAGTGTTGGGGGAACACCATGACTCGGTCCTGGCCGGTCATCCAGGGGTTAGGGGCATCTTGGAACTGGTATCGCGCCGCTTCTGGTGGCCAAAAATCCGGCAGGATGTGGTTTCCTACGTGACAGCTTGCATCACGTGCGCCAGGGCCAAGTCGCCCAGAACCCGTCCTGCTGGCACTCTACAGCCTCTGGGGATACCTAGTAGGCCATGGACAGAAATCTCCATGGACTTTATCACAGACTTGCCTGCCTCGGCGGGGAACACGGTCATCCTGGTGGTGGTTGATCGATTTTCGAAGATGGCGCATTTTGTGTCGTTGCCTTCCTTGCCCAACGCGAAGACGTTGGCTCAGGTCTTTGTGCAGGAGGTGGTCAGACTGCACGGAGTTCCGTCGGACATAGTGTCTGATAGGGGTACCCAGTTTGTGGCGAAGTTTTGGAAAGCTTTTTGCTCACGATTGGGGATCAAGTTGTCTCATTCGTCGGCGTTTCATCCGCAGTCAAATGGTCAAACTGAGCGCATGAACCAAAATCTGGAGCAGTATTTGCGATGTTTTGTGTCTGACAACCAAGAGGAGTGGTCGACGTTCCTTCCCTTGGCCGAGTTCGCATTAAATAATCACCGCCAAGAATCATCGGGAGAGTCTCCGTTCTTTTGTGTTTATGGGCACCATCCTCAATTTTGTACCTTGCATCAGGGGGGCTCTGGGGGCGTCCCAGAGGAGGACCGGTTAGGAGTTCAATTATCATCGGTCTGGAGGAGTGTGAAACAGCGATTGCTGAGCATGAGTGCAAGATACAAACGTGTGGCTGACTCTAGACGCGTGCCAGGTCCGGACCTGTGTGTGGGTGATTGGGTGTAGCTAACCAGCTACTAAAAACATAAAACTCAAAATTCCATCATTGAAATTGGGTCCAAGGTTTATTGGCCCTTTTAAGATTGCTGCCATCATAAACCCGGTTGCTTTTCGGTTGGAGCTTCCTGCGGTATACAAGATACACAACGTGTTTCACAGGTCTTTATTGAAAAAGGTGGTAGGCTCTGTGGACACGACGCCGATGCCACCTCCAGTCATGGTGGATGGCGATTTAGAGTTTGAAGTCTCCAAAGTGGTGGACTCTCGAGTACTGCGCCGTACTCTTCAGTATTTGGTGCACTGGCGGGGGTATGGTCCGGAGGAGAGGTCTTGGGTTCCAGCCTCAGACATACATGCGGATCGGCTGGTCAGTTCCTTTCACCGCCGTCATCCGGACAAGCCGGGTCCTATGAGTCTTGAGGGCCCTGGGATCCCTCGTAGAAGACGGGGTACTGTCATGTCGGACGCTGTTCACACCACAGCGTCCGGCAGGCAGCGGTAGTTCCATCTCCGTCCACTATAGCCTCAGTGGCGCCGGCTTGATTTTACTCAGGTTATCTGGGGTTAATCTAGCTGGAAATCAGGTGGGATGTTTGGTCACGCCCACGGTCTTTAAATAGTCGTGCTGGCCTGTGGGCGTCGCCGATTATAGCTTGTGTTTTGTGCCAAGTGGTTCCGGTCTGGAGTGGAGGTGTTGGAGAGAGAAATTCATAGCTGGTGTCGTATGATCCGTTGTTACCTTTTCGTCTTCCTATATTTGTGCTTTGTTTTGCCCTGTTCACATTATAGTATTGTCCTGTGTGGTTGCGGCGCGGTGTGGTTTGAGTTCTCCCTGTCTGTCATTACTGTGTGGGTTTTGGTGGTTTGACAACTCACTGGGTGGAGGGTGGAGGGTTCAGCTTAGGGCTGAGCAGGAGATAAGGAGAGGCTGGAGGCTCAGGCATTTGCACCTTTAGCAAAAACCCTGGGTTGAGGGTCAGACAGGGTTTTCCCTAGTTTGAGGGACTCCGCAGGGGCCCGGGTTTTGTCAGCCTCCTTGGAAAATTGGACATTCTTTGCTGCTGTCTGCTCCTGTCTGAGGAAAAATATTGAATGGCAGTGGGGCCTTCATCATAAGGTAAACTGAAGCCGTGACTTGAGGAGAAATTGCGGAAGCATTGTATAGCCTTAGCCGGGGGAGCCATGGGCTGTGCCAGGGACATGGCCTATTCGGGTGGATTAAGTCCACTGGAGTCGGCATTAGTGGAGGGGGGGTTTGGGCTTCTGTGAGCATGATGCAGACTACACAGATTGCAGTGGGTTGCCTCCATGGTAGTGGGCCAGGAGATTGAAGACCACTTGCCATCCGCATGGATTGTCTCCTCAATCAACCATCCCTTTGATAAAGAGGTGGAGAGGGTCCTATAGCCGCCTGTCACCATCTGCTTTCAGACAGTGGTGGTGCAGTGGGGCTGCACGGATGCCGCATGGAGCCTCTGCATATTACCTGAGGTAATTTTCTTGTCAGGATTGTTGAGGCAAGCTGGCATGTCCGGCTGAAGAACCTGCGGGCTTGGGTCAAGTGTTGCACATTATGGGCAAGCAACACCCTTGGATGGCCTAATATAATGCAGGATCCGTCTGTGCACATGTGAATGATTCTGCTGGTCTGCAGCAAGGTTAATAGCCCATCACATATGCCCATATCTCTGTCACTGAAGGGCTTCATATATATTCAGGCAAGGAGAACATTGCAGCCAGCAATACCAAATTCTACTGTATTTATCTTTTCTTTTTTTTTTAATGATCATGGTGCTGCTGCATGAAGAAGCAGGAAGTGACCGAGACGGGTTTAGCACCTCTCGTGAGGAATGAGATTTGTCAGAAATGTGGGTGGAGTCAGAGAGCAAGGAAGGCGTCGCAGTGCCTCTCATTGAAAGGGGCATGTCAAGACGTGGGCGGAGTCGGCCTGGTGGGTGGAGTTAGGCCTATCCCGGCCAGAAGCCAGGACCTAAATTTTTGATCGCGACAGCGGCGACCGCATTGGGGTAATGTGGCGAAGGCCGCGGCGCAGCAATGGCGGCCGCATCATAGTAATGAAGGCGGCCGCGGCACGGCAGTGGCGGCCGCATCACGGTACTGACGGCGGCCACATGGCCTATGTCTGACTGCTGCTGTGCCATTATAAAAGATTTTACAGTGGGCTAATTGATTGTTCAACAGCCTCTGTTACTTTCCTTACATTTTCTACCAATAGTGCTGTATGAAACTGATGTTTGTGCCATCTGAGTGTGGCTGGAATACAAAAAATTGTAGGTGTTGCACGAGGTATCAAGTCTCCCAGCTTATACTGCTCCCTTAACTACCAGGTTCTCATTGAAACTTCAATTCCAAGCTGTAAATGCTGGGCCACACCATGATACCTCATGCATGACCCATGGCCGATTGGTGCTGTGTAGTGATGAGCATATTTGTTGATTGGGTTTTCCTGAGCATACTCGGGTGATGTCCGAGTATTTTGGTGTGCTCGGAGATTTAGTGTTTGTTGACACAGCTGCATGATTTGCGGCTGCTAGACAGGCTGAAAACATGTGAGGATTGCCTGTTTGTTAGGAATTCCAACCTGGGCGCTCTAAACATTTCCATGGGCTCAGTGATGGGCAATGGATCAAATTTGTATTCCTCTGGTTGGAGCCATGATGCCTGACTTCTTTCTGTAAAGTCTCCCTGCAGAATGATAAAGGTCCCTTTTTTATACCCACAGCTGGGGAAGGTAGGATGAGGTCATCTCTCATTGTTCGAGTATTCAATCTATCCACATAGTTTATTTTTCAGTGTTTGCAGGTTAATATGCGGCATGGAATGGTGCAATTGGTAACCAACATATTAGCAAACATTGATTGCTCAATCACCCTGCGGCCTTGTCCCCGAAGGATAGTAGCACAATAAGCTGCAAGGACTGATTCAATAGATAAGGAGCAGTCATTCAATAATTAACAGCCATCAATTTAATCTACAACAAGAGTCAATGTTCAGACTCATGTGAACAATAGCTCATGCCCCTGGGCCTACTGATATAATATGTCTAGCGTAATTAAGAATAAATGCTGTGTCGTCACAGACATGATGATATCGGCTGCTTGAGTCAAAGTTGCAACAGCCACGACAGTTACTACTGAGCCTGCAATTCTTGCTCCAGGACATGGTCCCTTTCTGTCTGCACTGCTATATTTTGACGGGGACCCTAAACAGTATCATGGGTTTATTAACCAATGTACTCCTGCAATATGAACTACTGGCCCACCAGTTCCCATCAGATATGGCTAAAATTGCGTTACTGATGTCTCACTTGTTAAAAAAACCCTGTCATGACTCAATGCCCTATGAAAAAAAAGAAATCTGGTGACCTCAGATATTCAGGTTTTCCTGGAAGCGTATGGCCAGGTCTTCAATAATCCAGACCATGCCACTTCTGCAGCATTTTCCTTCTTCAGGCTGCCTCAGAGTAGACTAAGCATAGACCAACATGCAGTGCAATTCCGCACTTTGTCTTCTGAACTTGGCTGTCATAATGAAACATTCGTGGTGGCATCCTGGGAGGGATTATCTGGAAGATTAACTAGCTGGTTGAAACATTCCTCCAAAATAGGATAACCTTATTTCATTGACAATCTTGTCGATCTCTGATTTCAGGAGTGTTCTAGAAAGTCGGCACGTGAAAAGAAACCATTTCTTCATGCCCTGTCTTTTCAAAAGGCCACTTATTACTCAACCATCTATTCCGGCTACTACCTCCAAAACCATGAAGCTTGACCGTCTTAAGTTGGCCGAACAGTGGCAGGAACATCTTCGTGCCAAGGGACCATGCTACTATTGTGATAGCAAGGAACATCTGATCTGTTTGTGTCCCAAGAAGTCGGGAAACTCCAAAGCTTAGGGTTGATAGAAAATGCCTCCCTAAGTGAATGTGATTCCTCTTCACCGTTGGTGCTGACCATATCTATATCTTGTGAAGGCTCACGCTTTGTTGAAATAGCTTACCTAGATCCTGGTGCAGCCGGAAATTTCATGCAGCAAGAATTGGTAGAGCACTTATACATTCCCATCTGATGCCTTGAGAATCCTTTTTTAGTGTCATCAAATTGGAGGGTCCTGTCCAAAGCATTCCATATAGTTACAGAGGAGGTAGATATCCTTATAAGAATGCTACACATGTATAAGATTGCCTTCCATGTGCTCCCTGCGATCTTGCATCCACTTCTTCTAGGCATTCCTAGGCTACATGCTCATGAACCTGGCAGTCAAGAGTGGATCGTGTCCTGATGTGACCCCTAAGGGATCTGGGTACAGAATGTCACAATGTTTAAAGATTGCAGGTGCTCCTTGGAGCCCATTTGACTATAACTTTGAATTGGAGTGGATTTGGAGTGGATTCAATGTCAATCGATGATCATGAGGTTCTGGCTGTGAACTTGTAGCTTTAGAACTCAACTGCCGCACTTTGCAGCCACTAAATTCCACTATACAAACCCACAGCTAACTCCATACCTTGCCGGTTATAGTTCTTATATAGTGTCCTCTTTCAAGAAGCCTATCTATTGATAAGGTGTGGTGTTTGTTCCTGTTGCAGCAGTGAAGTTTCACGTTGTGGAAGTTGATTTTGTCTTACCTTCCTTGTGTTGTCTTATTGTAGTAGTGGGACATAATGTCTCACTGGCCTTTGCACTAGACAGGGCAAGTTCAATGCCAGCGATGGCTTAGGCACATGTTCACGCTTGAGGGTAAGGACCCATCTAAGGTCTATAGGGAGTGTAGGTATCTGACTCAGGTTTAAGCTAGAAGGTGATCCCTGTTATGATGAGTCACCGAAGGAGGAAAAAACAAAATACCAGCTAAGTCCAGAAAAACCAGAGAGGTTGGCAGCTATCGGATTGCAGACCCCTGAACCTATCCACAACAACTAGCAGTAGCCGTGAGGGGTTCCTACGGTGCCCTAGACCCCTCGATCACAGCCGGAGAACTATATAGCCTAAAGACAGAAAGGGGAAAAACTGAACTGCCCCAGAGCAGACCCCAAAGCAATAGGCAGCCCCCAACATATAATGACGGTGAAGCAAGATGAAAACACTAACACAGATAGAAAGATAGGTTGAGCAAATGATGCGGCCCAAGCTAACTACATAGGACAGGATAGGAAAGCTGCTGTCTGCCATCCGCAAAAACCCTATCAAAATGAGCCAACCGACTGATAGGAAAAACAGGCCCTGAAGTCGCTAGGCTTCAAAAGACTATATCAGCACTCAGGTATATTCTGAAGACAGAGCAAAATATCAACAGATCAGAGACAAAAATGGAGTTCAGCTCACCCCCGGCCGGGGATGGCAGAACTCCCAAAAAACAAGGCAAAACAAAAACAAAACTGAAGAGTACAAAGAAGAGCAGAAAAACTTAGCTTTGAGATGCAGGAATCAGACTGGTCTCCAAGAATCCAGCAGGAAAATCACCAGCCAGGAAGGAGGGCGTCGGCAGCCTTATATCCAGTCCTCAATTCCAGCCACCCAGTCATCATCTAGCTGCCCAGGTGTTTGGTAATCAGCCTCACTACCTTCCTTCATTAGAGGAGGGAGTTCATCAGACCTCAATGGTGAAGGGAAAAATGAACTCACAACAGTACCTCCCCCTTGAGGAGGGGTCACCGAACCCTCATCCATGCCACCAGGGCGATCCGGGTGAGCCCGATGAAAGGCACGCACCAATCTTTCGGCATGAATATCAGAGACAGAGACCCAGGAATTATCCTCCTGACCATAACCCTTCCACTTAACCAAATACTGGAGTCTCCGTCTAGCCAGACGGGAATCCAGTATCTTCTCTACCTCATATTCCATGTTACCTTCAACCAATATAGGGTCAGGAGGTGCCACCACAGGAACTACTGGTTCAACAAACCTCTTCAACAAGGACTTATGAAACACATTATGAATTTTAAATGTGACAGGAAGAGCCAACCGAAAAGAGACCGGATTAATAATCACCAAAATCTTGTAAGGTCCAATAAATCTAGGCTTAAACTTAGGAGAAGCCACCTTCATAGCGATATTTTTTGATGACAACCAAACCATATCACCCACCTTAAACTGGGGACCAACGGTCCTACGCCGGTTGAAAAACCGCTGGGCCTTTTCCTGGGAGAGAGACAACTTATCCACTACTTGGCCCCAGATCTGGTGCATTCTCTCCACCACAGTGTCAACACCTGGGCAGGCAGAAGGCTCCACCTGCCCTGAAGAAAATCGAGGGTGAAAACCAAAGTTATAAAAAAAAGGTGACATCAAAGTGGCAGAACTAGCTCTATTATTTAAAGCAAATTCGGCCAAGGGCAAAAATGAAACCCAATCATCCTGATCGGCAGAAATAAAACATCTCAAATACGACTCCAAAGTCTGGTTTGTTCTCTCCGCCAGCCCATTGGTCTGAGGGTGAAACGCAGAGGAGAAGGACAACTGAATTCCCAGCTTGGAACAGAAAGTCCTCCAAAATCTAGGCACAAACTGAACTCCTCTGTCAGATACAATGTTCTCAGGAATCCCGTGCAAGCGAACCACCTGTTGCAAAAACAAGGGCACCAACTCAGAGGAAGATGGCAACTTAGGAGTGGTACAAGATGGACAATCTTAGAGAATCTATCACAAATCACCCAAATAACAGTCATTCTCTGAGAGACAGGCATATCAGAGATAAAATCCATTGAAATATGGGTCCATGGCCTCCTGGGCACCGGCAAAGGCATCAACAAGCCACTAGAGCGAGAACAAGGTTTAGACCGGGAGCAAGTCCCACAGGACTGCACAAAATTCCTGACATCATGAGACAAGGCAGGCCACCAAAAAGACCGACTCACCAGATCTCTAGTACCAAAAATACCTGGATGACCAGCCAATGCAGAGCAATGAACTTCAGACATCACTCTCTTCCTCCACTGGTCAGGAACATACAACTTTCCACTGGGACAACGCTCAGGTTTGTCCTCCTGAAACTCTTCCAGAGCAGGTCTCAAATCGGGCGAGATGGCAGAAAGAACTACCCCCTCGCCTAAGATGGTAGCAGGCTTAGTCACAACAGGAGAATCAGCAAGGAAACTCCTAGAGAGGGCGTCTGCCTTGACATTCTTAGTGCCCGGAAGAAAAGAGACCACAAAATCAAAACGTGTGAAAAACATGGCCCACCTAGCCTGTCTAGGATTCAAGCGCTTGGCCGACTCCAGGTAAATCAAATTCTTGTGGTCAGTAAGGACCACGACTTGGTGTTTGGCTCCCTCCAACCAATGTCTCCACTCCTCAAATGCCCATTTCATGGCCAACAGTTCCCGATTCCCCACATCATAGTTACGTTGAGATGGGGAGAACTTTCGGGAAAAGAAAGCACAAGGATTCATTTTAGATGTCACAGGATCGTTTTGGGACAACACCGCTCCTGCACCAATCTCAGAAGCGTCCACCTCCACCTGAAACGGGAGTGAGACATCAGGTTGCTGCAAAACCAGAGCAGAAGTGAATCTTCGCTTCAGCTCCTGAAAGGAAGAAACAGCCTCCGGAGACCAATTCAGCACATCAGCACCCTTCCTAGTCAAATCCGTCAATGGCTTGGCAATACCAGAAAAATTAGCTATAAATTTCAGATAAAAATTAGCAAAACCCAAAAACTTCTGGAGGGCCTTCAAAGAAGTGGGCTGAACCCAATCATAAATGGCCTGTACCTTGGCCGGGTCCATTTCAATAGTTGACAGAGACAAAATAAATCCCAAAAATGAAATCCTCTGTACCCCAAAAAGGCATTTCGATCCCTTGACATACAGGGAATTCTCCCTCAAAATCCGGAACACAGTCCGAACATGTTCCACATGAGAGTCCCAATTCTTGGAGAAGATCAAAATATCATCCAGATAGATAATCAAAAATTTATCCACAAAGTCTCGGAATATATCGTTCATGAAGCACTGGAAGACAGAAGGGGCATTAGTGAGCCCAAAAGGCATCACCAGGTACTCAAAATGTCCCTCTGGAGTATAAAACGCCGTCTTCCATTCATCCCCATGCTTAATGCGAATAAGATTATACGCCCCCCTGAGGTCAAGCTTGGTAAACCAGCAAGCACCTTTAACTCTGGAGAATAGATCAGAAATCAGGGGTAACGGATACTGATATTTAACAGTAATTTTGTTGAGGGCACGATAGTCAATACAAGGCCTTAATGAACCATCCTTTTTAGCCACGAAAAAAAACCCAGCACCTAAGGGTGAAGAGGATGATCTAATATGACCCTTCTCCAATGCCTCCTTAATATAGGATCGCAAAGCCTCGTGCTCGGGTACAGATAAATTGAAAAGCCGACCCTTGGGGAACTTACACCCCGGGTTCAGCTCAATTGCACAGTCATAACTCCTATGAGGAGGCAAAGACGCAGACTCATTCTCACTAAATACATCATAAAAGTCAGCCAAATAGTCAGGAACATCATGCGACTGGGGAGAGGTGGAGAAAACAGGAGCATCACTAAGGGCACACCGACAACCCCAACTCACCACAGACAAAGATTTCCAATCCAGAACTGGATTATGGATTTGCAAGCAGGGAAACTCCAGAACAATGGTATCATGCAAATTATGCAACACCAAAAATCTGCAATTTTCTTGATGGTCTGGGGCGACCCGCATTACCACCTGGGTCCAAAACTGAGGTTTATTCTTTGCCAAAGGAGTAGCATCAATACCCCTCAAAGGGATAGGCATCCGCAGAGGTGTCATAGGAAACCCACAACGTTTAGCAAAATCCAAGTCCATCAGGTTCAGAGCTGCTCCTGAATCCACAAAAGCCTTAGTGGAAAATGTGGACAGGGAGCAGATCAGAGTAATTGCCAGAAGAAACTTAGGTTGAACACCACCCACAGAAAACGTGTGTGAAAAACGTTTCTCTCGTTTAGGGCAGACAGAAATAATATGCGAGGCATCTCCACAAAAAAAACACAGCTTATTACGCCTTCTGAACTCCTGACGTTGCGCCCTAGACAAAACTCTATCACAATGCATAGGTTCAGACATTTGTTCAACAGGTGGCAACATCTCTCGTGTAGTTTTGCGTTCACGTAAACGCCGATCCACCTGAATGGCTAATGACATAGAATCGTCAAGACCAGAGGGAACAGGAAATCCCACCATAGTATCTTTTACAGTTTCTGACAAACCTTTCCGAAAGAGGGCTGCCAAGGCACCATCATTCCAGGTAGTAAGGACCGCCCACTTTCGGAATTTTTGACAGTACAACTCTGCCGAATCCCGACCCTGACTTAATGCCAACAGGGTCTTTTCAGCCTGATCAATAGCATTAGGTTCATCATACAACAACCCCAAGGCTTGAAAAAATGCGTTCACATTATTCAGAATAGGATCATCAGGTTTCAAAGAAAACGCCCAATCCTGGGGATCGCCGCGCAGCAAAGAGATGACAATTTTAACCTGCTGCGCGGAGTTCCCCGACGAGTTAGGCTTCAAGGCAAAAAATAATTTACAATTATTCTTGAAATTTAAGAATTTAGACCGATCAGGAGTAGGAATCTTTGTTTCAGCAGCATGTGAATGAGCAAGATAGGTGGAAATTCCCCGCACTTCAGCAGCGAGCTGCTCCA
Source organism: Dendrobates tinctorius (assembly GCF_039654945.1). Lineage (NCBI taxonomy): Eukaryota > Metazoa > Chordata > Amphibia > Anura > Dendrobatidae > Dendrobates > Dendrobates tinctorius. Next base: position 64,488,892 of record NW_027361684.1, on the reverse strand, counting down.
CATGATCAGACAATTGCTTCATCTCCATTGAGAGAAAAATTCCCCCTACGGCCTCAGAGATATAGAGGAAAAAATATGCACACAAAAAAAAAATAAAAAATTCTGACGCTTTTTTTTTTTTTTTTTTTTTTACAATTCTCTCCTGCTATTGAGTACCCTAGGATCTGTGGTATGGCTGGTGGTTCTGTTATGATGAATCACAGAAGGAGGAAAAAACAAAATACCAGCTAAGTCCAGAAAAACCAGAGAGGTTGGCAGCTATCGGATTACAGACCCCTGAACCTATCCACAACAACTATCAGTAGCCGTGGGGGGTTCCTCCGGTGCCCTAGACCCCTCTATCACAGCCGGAGAACTATATAGCCTAAAGACAGAAAGGGGAAAAACTAAACTGCCCCAGAGCAGACCCCAAAGCAATAGGCAGCCCCCATCATATAATGACGGTGAAGCAAGATGAAAACACTAACACAGATAGAAAGATAGGTTGAGCAAATGATGGGGCCCAAGCTAACTACATAGGACAGGATAGGAAAGCTGCTGTCTGCCATCCGCAAAAACCCTATCAAAATGAGCCAACCGACTGATAGGAAAAACAGGCCCTGAAGTCGCTAGGCTTCAAAAGACTATATCAGCACTCAGGTATATTCTGAAGACAGAGCAAAATATCAACAGATCAGAGACAAAAATGGAGTTCAGCTCACCCCCGGCCGGGGATGGCAGAACTCCCAAAAAACAAGGCAAAACAAAAACAAAACTGAAGAGTACAAAGAAGAGCAGAAAAACTTAGCTTTGAGATGCAGGAATAAGACTGGTCTCCAAGAATCCAGCAGGAAAATCACCAGCCAGGAAGGAGGGCGTCGGCAGCCTTATATCCAGTCCTCAATTCCAGCCACCCAGTCATCATCTAGCTGCCCAGGTGTTCGGTAATCAGCCTCACTACCTTCCTTCATTAGAGGAGGGAGTTCATCAGACCTCAATGGTGAAGGGAAAAATGAACTCACAACAGATCCCTCTCCTTTCTCTCTATTACCATGTCTTACTTTCACATCTTTCCTAGTGTTCCCCTCATGTTGCACAGCACGTTGGGCATCCTCTCGCTGCCAAAGTGACACTGTCCTAGACTGGAGATCCGGAGAAGTGCTCCGATGGGGACCGTCTTGCCATGAGAAATTTTTGATTCCTGTGCGTCCAGTTCAGCTGTTGGTGATGCTATCCAACCTGCCAGATTTGCTGGCTGCTTACTGGCCATACGTAGATGTCTTCAACAAAAAAGAGGTGGAGACGTTACCCCCACATTGACCGTACTATTGTATGTCACGATCCTGTTAGGGTCGGCGTGTAGCCACTGCTGAGCAAAGACTCACCCACACTGCAGAGGGGTCCGGGGTCAAACACGGCCGGACAGTTCAGGCAAACAGGACCTGGAGGAGCTGAAGTCAGTGAGCAGTGAAGGACCTACGGTCATGTGACTGCAAGGGGGCAGAGCTTAGCATCCTGCTGCCAGAGATGGCAGGACACTAATACAGGAATACTCAAAGTCAGATAAAACCGGGTCATACACAGAGATAGCAATAAAGTACCAGGGATGAGACTTAATGGTAAGTCAGGGCCAGGCAGTGGTCAAAGCCAAACAGACATAGAAGGTACCATGCAGAAACCAACAAGCAGTATCCAGAGAACAGACCGAGTCGTACACAGAGTATCAGGCAAACAAGAACACAGCACAAACACACTCAGGGGTCAAACACAACTCTGCCAAGGGTGAAAGCATAACTGACGGGGATGGGAGCTTCCTGAGGCTATAAGAAGCTTTCCCAGACCCAGGGACAGGCCACAATAATAGGCCCCAGGTGTGCAGGTAAGAGCCTGCACTGGGATCAGAACATTTAACCCCGGAAGTGCAAGTCATCAGCACTGGTTCCAGACATTAACCTCAAGTGTGCGAGACAAACCTGCACTTAGATCATGGCAGTGTACCATTGATTTGCTCTCTTGATCCTCACTACTCGTGATAGTATCTATCATTTCTCGCAAGCGGAGACTCTAGCCATGCCTGAATATGTAAAGGAGAATCAGGCTAATGGATTCATCCGGAAGTCTACTTCTCCAGCTGGAGCTGGCTTATTTTTAGTCAAAAAGAATGATGGTACTCTTTGACCGTGTATGATTACAGAGCTCTCAAACAGATTATAATAAAAAACATATATCCACTACCTCTGATGAGAAATGCTCCTGTCCCAGAGGCTGAAGCATCCATTTCCAGAAAAAAACAGTTCATTGATTTGATGAAATACAGGAGCATCAATGAAGGCCTCCGTAAGGGTCAAAAAGTGATCAACACCCTTATGGATTAGCACCAAAATGGAGGCGGTTAGAGAGGAGAATTGAAGAATACACTGGTGGTAGTAGTTATTTGTGTAATGGTTGACTGTTTCTCTAAAATGGCTCATTTCAATCCATTGCCTGGTCTCTGATCTGATGCTGAACTGACCGAGAGGTTTATACAGCAGATCTTCCATCTTCATGGGTTTTCGCTCCACATTGTGTCCTACAGGAGCATCCAATTTACATCCAAGTTCTGAAGAGCTACCTTTAAACCCTTGTATGTGATTTTGAACTTTTCTTCTGCATACCATCCTCAGTTCAAAGGTCAGGTGGAGAGAGTCAAACAGATCCTGTCTAACTTCCTAGTTTATTGCACAAATGTACATCGCGATGATTAGGTCAAGCTCTTGCCTTGGGCAGAATTTTCATATAATAATCACGTCAGCAAGTCCTCAGCAAAGTCACCATTCTTCTTCATTTATGGTCACCAGCCTGATATTCTCCTTCTGGTGTTCCTGCAGACGATGTTCTCACTAAAGATATTTCATGGATCTGGGGGGATACCAAAGTCACTCTGGAGAGGTCTTCTGAACAGATAAAAAGGTATGCCAAGAAGAGAAGTCTAGATCCATATTCCTTCTAGCCTGGAGATAATGTGTGGCTCTCATCAAAATATATCCACCTGAAGATGTCAACTTACAAGTTGGGTCACCGCTTCATCAGTTTGTTCGAGGTATTAATGCTGATCAACAGGGATCTTACCAATTGAAGCTCACAGCTTCATTATGCATGCCCAACTCCTTCCATGTATCTCTCCTCAAGCCTGTCATTTTAAGACCCATCTTTGAGGATATGGGCACCACTCTTGCGACTGTCAGCGCTGAAAATGTTATCAAGGTTGAGAACATGTTGGCCATGAAAAACGTGAGCGGGAGGACCTAACAGTTAACCCTGTCTAGGCTAGACTGCAGCCCCAGTGAGTTTTACTTTCAAATAAGATACATTAATATGAAATACATTTAACTACGTGGGGTGACAATTAGTAGGACTTCTCCTTCACGACTCGCACATTTGGCCCTCGTGCCTAACTTGGTATTCCAGCTGTTCATGAAAACTTACCCAGATTTGCCTGAGTTTCTGGTCAAGGTATGCCACGTCAGCGACAATTTTCACAAGTCAGATACAGCTACCGCTGCTCTAGTAGTACTGCAGTGGCACACGTAAGTGCCAGCTCACAAACTGGTGTGCAACGTGAGTGTGAGCTGGAACTCACACTGCATATGCTAGCAAGGCTTTTTGAGCAGCAGAGGCCTGTTGCGGAATACCAGCTCCAACATGCCCATCAGTATTCTGGTCAACCTACGCACATTACAACTGAAGATTGGGAATGGATGTTTCACATTTGTGTGGTTCTCCGAGACTTTGAAGACTTCACAAAGATGGTGAGTAGTGATGACACCATAGTCAGTGCAACTCTCCCTTTCTGTGCCTATTTAAACAATCGCTGTTCACAATTAAACATAAAGCTATTCATGGGGACCAGGTGGAGATGGAGGAAGACATGAGACAGGGAGATACTACCCAGCCCAGCCTCATCTCATCTGCTCAGCGCAGATTGGGTAACAATGAAGAGGTGGAGGCTGAGGAGGAGAAGAAGGAACACAAGATGTTGGCTAGCGCAACAGGGGCTAGTACCCACAAAACCAACCTTCGTACTGTCTCTCCTATGTGAATGGGCTGAGGAGGGAAATGAGGAGAAAGAGAAGGAGGAGATGGAGAGTCATCAACATGGTGGAGACAGGGAATTGTTACTGTATGATTCTTGGCACATATGTTAGACTTTATTTACCTCTGCCTTTCATATGATCTTAGTGTTATGTTAATCATGGCCATAAAAGTGTACTGGTTGTTGACCATGCTAGACCCATGCTACAAAGGCAACTTTGCATCTCTCTATCTTGAGGCAGAGAGGTTTAATAAATTGGTGCTATACCTGAAAGTCATTGTGTAAAGTATGTAGAAAAAAATCCCATTATATAACTCTATAAGCAGGGGACAAGCTTCCTTGCCTAACCATGGAGGAGAGGTAAGGAACACACACACACCAGGTACAGCAGAGGCAGGGGTACACTGTCAAAGGCCTGGACCAATTTCATGACACCATCCCAGAGTCCAGGGCCTGATGACTGGGTATTTTTGACAAGGAAGGAAAAGCTTTTAAAGATGGTCAAGCAATAGCTGGCTGACAATAAAAAAAGAGAAGAGCCAGCACTGCCAGTGGTCAGAACGCATAACATGAGGTGCATATGCACATATCTTACTGCATTCAAAATGAGACATTTAGCAAAATATTGATCAATATATTGAGCCACCCCGCCACGCCAAGGCAATCTCATATGGGGGGTCCTACTCTACATTTTTATTTATTCACTGTGCCATTGCGGCCTCCTAAATGTTTTAAAAGCAAGACCATATCAAATGCAATCCATACCTGAAGCATATCTGCATCACTCCCGTGCAGCCAGATGGAGCAGGTGCAGATGAAGGCCAACCAGGTCTGAACACAGACATCTCAGGTTTGACCTCCACACAGTTGGACACCTGGCATGAGCTGTTTCTCTGTGCCTTGGAGGTGTTGTGCTGCTCTACAGTTAGCATGTTGTCCTTGGGCTTTTTTAGTGCTGCTGAGGGAGATCCTAACAAACAGACACTTTCACCTGTCAACAGAAAGTACTGACAGGCTCCCTCTGATAAAAATGAACAAAGCACATAATGTGTTTTTAATCTTTAATATTTGAATGAGGCCCCCAGTTGTTTCCTTCAAAGGACTATGGATGACTGCATGACCATAATAGATGACAACTACAGTTACTTAATTTTTATATGAGGCACTTCATAAGAAGTCTTGAAGGGTGTATGGATGATCCTGCTTGTTGTTTTTGGTAATCTTTGCACTGTGTGCAGAGCTTTATTTAGTGTAGAAGTACCACAACTACACTTTGTTCACAATATTTGAAATAGGCAGTACAGTTGGTGCGTTCAAGGGTATATGGATGAACCTGCTTGTAATTTTTGGAAGGATTTACACTTAGTACTTAGCCTTTATGAGTCTAGGAGTACCACTATATAACAGTTCGAACAGAATGTGTATGAGGCCCTCCTTTATATCTAATACAGGGAGTGTCTGTGTCCTTCCGAGTCCCTCATTTTTGGCAGCACTTTCTTCCTTCATAAATTACACTGAAATTTCCATTTTATTATTAAAAATTGAATTTTGTTTTACTTAAATTATATTTTTTTAATAATTGTTAAATTTTGCTTTGTATACAAGTCAATATAAAGGAAACTACAATTGCTTGTTAATTTTTTTCCTGTAAACTACAATTTCTTGTTGATTTTGAATGTTTTATTGTCAGTCCTTAAATGGAGTAAAAGTGTGCACTGTTGTTCTCAGCAGCGATCTGTTAGTCGGAGACACTTCCAGGGGTCTTCCCCATGCTGTTCTCCTTCATTCAGCACTTTTTTCATACATTTCAACATTTTCACTGCCCCCAGACCTCCTTGAAGTGTCTGCCGGAAAAATTCTCGGATTTCCTATTGACTTCCATAATACTAGTTGCTCGAAACGAGCACCCGATCTTTAGCAATTGCTCAATTTGAGTAATGTGCATCCAAGCATTTTAGTGCATGCACATCTCTATAAAAAAAGTTAAATAGATTTCTTATGCAAAAGTATTAAAACATCATAAAAAAATATGAATGTTGTATTGTCACTATCATATTGACCTTCAGAATAGAGTCAAATGAGATGTTCCTTTTTGCTATATGAGTGTCCTAGACTGCAGATTACTGTGAAGAAAGAAACAGCGCTAAGCTCACAGTCCTAGGATCCTCCTACTAGTTTACGCCACTGCTCCGCATGTCTGGCATTGAGTGTGGCGCTAATGTCACATTGTCAGCGCAGCAAACCAATCAGTTGGCTAAGAGACTCTGAAGGGGGAGTTCTAATGATTAAAGAGAAATAACATAAATTAAATTAAGGCCATTTTCTTTATTAATCTTATTTTTCCCACACTATAAACAATATAAACAATGAATCATTTGTTCAATTTAGCGTCTAAGTACCATAGCCATATCTATAGTTTCTCTACAAGTCGGCTTCATCCCAAGGTCATCTCCAGACACTGTGTCATTACTTATCATCAGGGACTTTGACTCTGTTTTTAACATCATTTTAAATTGAATTGTCATGCCAAACATTTATTTTTTATTATTTGTATTTTATAGCGTACTTGATACATCTAATCTCAATGTATTTCCTGTTTCCTGATGTAACGATGCACTGTGTGTTCAGCTGTGTTATGATGTTTCAATCATTGTTAAATAACCTTGAAATCTCATTACCTGGCTTTATAGCTGTTGTCATCCCACAGAAAATACAAGCTGGAATCTTATCTTTAAAAAATAAATACAAATAAAATAAAAAGTGTTCAAGCACATGTCAAGGTGATGTCCTTAATGTCTGGATTGTAGATACTCTTTAGGGGAAAATTATTTTTTGATAATATTATTATTATAAGTTATTTGAAATCAGGAGGATGTATTTTTTCAACATATTCAATTATTCATTTAAAACTAAAGCATCATATTACAACCATTGACCTTCCGGGAATGTGGAGACTTCTGTGAGTTTGTAACAAATATACAGTAGTATTGGATATATTAGCTTTCCCAATATTTGCAAGACTTTACAAATATGTATTTGATTATTATTTACTCTTGTTTTGTACACCTTTCGCAAAGCATTTTAAATATTGTATTAACCCCTTCCTGACATGTGACGTATTACTACATCCTATTTTGTAGCGTGTTCCCGCAAATAGATGTACCGATACATCCTGACACTTATTGTGCTGGCACTGGAACTATGCCCACACCAATATCCGAGCCATGACTTTCCCAGCTAGGGGTTGTGCCCACCCTGCCCTTGGCTGTTAAACCCTTTAAATGCTGATATCAATAGCAATTGCAGCATTTAGAATGCTAGGAGAGGGGAGGGGCTCCCTCTCCCTTCTGATTGGCACCCCTGGATTGAAATCACAGGTTACTGATGTAGTCATAGCAACCCACTATGGTAGACGATTAAACTATGCCAGGAGCATGGTCTAAAAGAATATCTAGGACATTACAATGCTCTATACCAGTGATCATAGTAATAAAAATTAAAGTTCCATAGTCGACCAGTCCCCCCAAAGGAAGATCATGTGAAATGTGCATTGGGGCTGCCAATCTGCTCAGGTCAATACGGGTTATCATGGATAAGATGGTCTTTTTGGGTGCATTTTTTCACTCTATATTTTTATGATACCATTTTGACTTAAATGTCTTTATTTACGATTTACTATTTACACCTGTTGATTGTCACAGTCCAATTCTTGGATCTGTGTCAGATTCTGATTCCCTAAGTTAAACCTTTTTTTTTCCCTTTTCAGGCTTCTCTGGCTTAGGCTACTTTCACACTTGCGTTTTTTTGTGGTGCGTTTTTTGCGCACACAAACGCATTTAAAAAACGCATACAAACGCTGCATTTTTTTCAAGCATTTTTATGCGCATGCAGGAAAAAAACTCAGCGTTAGTATGCGTTTTTAGTGCGTTTGCGTTTTTTTGCACATTGTCCTCACCCAAAAAAAATACAGAAATATTAGTTTTACTTCTTTCTCTGTTTCGCAGATTCCTGGCGACTGGAGAGACCCTATCTTTACTACCCTTCCAGTACCGTATTGGAATCTCTACCTTGTCTGGAATTGATGCGGACACCTGCCGGGCTCTCTGGAACGTTCTTTGTCCCGAATTTATGCCCCTGCCCACCACTGAAAAATGGATGGAAATTGCTGACAAATTCTGGACAGTCTGCAACTTCCAAAACTGTTTGGGAGCTCTTGATGGTAAACACATATGGATCATCAAACCCAAAAGAACTGGATCTGAGTACTATAATTACAAAAAGTACTTTTCAATAGTACTCATGAGCATTGCGGATGCCGGATGTATGTTTGTAGCAGTGGACATTGGAGCATTTGGCCGTGGTAATGACTCCCAGGCTTTTAAAAACTCATGGGCCGGAGGATGTATGGCAACCAATTTAATTTCCCTATGCCACGGCCTCTTCCCCACACCGAAGCTCTGCCACTGCCTTTTGTAATAGTTGGGGATGAGGCTTTTCAAATGTGCGCAAACCTAATGAAACCCGACTCAAGCCGTGACTTGGACCACACCAAAAAAATCTTTAATTACAGGCTGACCAGGGCCAGAAGAACTGTCGAGTGTGCTTTTGGGATTCTTGTCTCCAGATGGCGAATTCTCGGCACAGCCATTAATCTTAAACTTGAAACAGTGGATGAGGTGGTGAAGGAGTCTGTGGTTCTACATAATTTTGTGATGGCTAAAGAGCACACGACATTTGAACTCGATGATGCTGCTCCTAACCCATTGCCTGAATTCACTCAGCACCCTCTCAGGTCATCCGTTGAAGTTGGCCAAATGAGGAACCAATTTGCGGCCTACTTTATCTCTGATGTAGGACGGGTGCACTGGCAAGATGAAATGGTGTAAAAATGTTTTTGTGTGTGTATGTTAATAAAAAACCTGTTTTGATACCTGTACCGAGTGCACTATGTTTTTTACACTCCAATAAAATAAAAAACTTCCTATGTATACCTGTGAATTCATGATGTTCTCACACCTGGGCAGGTAAATACACATATGAGTTAAACTGCAGCATCGCTAGTCTGCGTGAAATATATTGGTACATAAGCAACGCTGCAGGTTAAATATGATATGTGTATTAACCAGGCCATGATTGATAAACAGTTATGAATAGAGTTCAGCGACTTTGGTAGGATCCGGTTTCATGAAACCAAATTAGTTTCAAATGAAACTGGTCCGACTAGTGGAAAAAAAGTCGGAGTTTCGTTCAAAACCCGACCCCAATGCACGTCAATGGGGAATAAAAGTCTGCATTGAATGGATGAATGTAATCCACTCAATGCCGACTTTTATTTCCCATTAACTAACATTGTGGTAGGGTTGCCCGAGTTTCACCAGTTTGTGTTTCATGAAACAGGGGAACCAGGGGAAGAGTCTTGAGGAGATCATTTGCATATTCCCAGTGCCTTCTGGGATAAGTGAAGAGTCTCCGCGAGCTCAACGATCACTGGGTTTTGGCCGTTGCAGCTGAAAAGAGGAAATCGGAGAAACCAGGGGAAGAGTCTTGAGGAGATCATTTGCATATTCCCAGTGCCTTCTGGGATAAGTGAAGAGTCTCCGCGAGCTCAACGATCACTGGGTTTTGGCCGTTGCAGCTGAAAAGAGGAAATCGGAGAAACCAGGGGAAGAGTCTTGAGGAGATCATTTGCATATTCCCAGTGCCTTCTGGGATAAGTGAAGAGTCTCCGCGAGCTCAACGATCACTGGGTTTTGGCCGTTGCAGCTGAAAAGAGGAAATCGGAGAAACCAGGGGAAGAGTCTTGAGGAGATCATTTGCATATTCCCAGTGCCTTCTGGGATAAGTGAAGAGTCTCCGCGAGCTCAACGATCACTGGGTTTTGGCCGTTGCAGCTGAAAAGAGGAAATCGGAGAAACCGCGCGCCGACATCTTTCATCTTTTTAAGAAATCTCAAGATGGAAGAGGCCAGGAGCCATTTGGTGAGCTGCATTTCTTGCTACATGTTCACAGATTTACCAGTGGAAAAGCCAAACTTCACATGCCACAAATGCAAGCTTGTGACCCTGTTGGAGGAAAAGTTGCAAAATCTCGAAGAGAGGTTAGCTACGTTGAAGATCATTAAGGACTAGAAGGATACAACTTATTTGCAAGAAACAGACTTGATAAACGAGGAGGGGGTGTCGCATTGTATGTTAGAAATGCGTATATCTGCACAGAGATTGAAGCTTCAGAGACTGGGAGTTCTGTGGAAACTGTTTGGGTAAGAATACAAGGACAGAACAATGGAAAGGACACCATTGTAGGCATTTACTACAGGCCGCCTGTGCAAGCTGAAGATATGGATGAACTCTTTATGCATCAAATGGCCAAGTTCTCCAAAAAATATGACATAGTTGTCATGGGAGATTTCAACTATCCAGACATTTGTTGGGAATCTCTCTCAGGCAAAACTAACAGGTCAAGGAAATTCTTATCCTCTCTTGCTGACAACTTTATCTTCCAAAAGGTAAAGGAGAAAACAAGGGGAACTGCTACCTTGGATCTAATCCTTATAAACAGGGAGGAAATGGTTGAGGAGTTAAAAGTGGCTGGGACCCTAGGAGGTAGCGACCATGCTATTTTAGAATTTTGGATAACTAGAGGCGGAAGACCTGTGAAGACTCAGACGTCAAGGTTAGATTTCAGAAAGGCAGATTTTAAGGGATTCAGAAAGAGAATTGGAGGGATCCAATGGCTGGATATCCTTAAAGACAAAAATGTCCAGGAAGGATGGGAAATCTTGAAAAATGAAATTCTCAAAGCACAGTTGTTAACAATTCCAAAAAGAGGGAAGAATAGGAAGCATTTAAGGAAACCAGGATGGATGAACACAGAACTTAAGCACATGCTAAAAAGGAAGCAAAAAATGTTTATAAAATGGAAAGAAGGAGGCATATCTAAAGAAGAATATAATGCTGTCTGCAGAACCTGCAAGGCACAAATCAGATTATCTAAAGCTGAAAATGAATTGAGGCTTGCAAGAGATATCAAAAGCAATAATAAAGGATTTTGGGGATATGTCAAAAGTAAAAGAAAAGTCAAAGATGCTATAGGATTTTTACAGGATGAAAATGATGAAATGGTAAGTTGAGAAGGCTGAACTTTTAAATTCCTATTTTGCATCTGTTTTCTCTCAGAAAGGAAATGTAACATCAACTGTTATTCACTGTCCTATTAAGGGAATTGAAGAATCCAGTATATCTATAAACAGAAAGATAGTGAGGAAACACTTAGCTAACCTAAATGTATTCAAGTCTCCAGGTCCAGATGAATTACACCCCAGAGTACTGAAGGAGATAGCAGAAGACATTTTTGAACCCCTCTCCATAATCTTTGAAAATTCTTGGAGAACAGGAGAAGTGCCAGAAGACTGGAGAAGAGCAAATGTTGTTCCTATCTTCAAAAAGGGGAAGAAGGTGGACCCAGGCAACTATAGGCCGGTGAGTCTGACTTCTATACCAGGAAAGATCTTTGAACAAATTATTAAACAACATGTATGTCAATACCTGGATAAGAATGAAGTGATTAAACACAGTCAGCATGGGTTTGTAACTAATAAGTCATGTCAGACTAATTTAATTTCCTTCTATGATGGTATTACTGATTGGGTGGATCAAGGAAATGCTGTAGATATAGTATATCTTGACTTCAGCAAAGCATTTGACAAAGTCTCTCATACAATCCTTATTGAAAAAATGACTAAGTATGGAATGGACAAGGCAACTGTTAGGTGGATTCATAACTGGCTTAGTGATCGGACCCAAAGAGTGGTCATAAATGGCTGCACATCCAGTTGGAAGAATGTCTCAAGTGGGGTACCACAGGGCTCTGTCCTGGGCCCTGTATTGTTCAACATCTTTATCAACGATTTAGATGAAGGAATTGAGGGTAAACTGATTAAATTTGCTGATGACACAAAGCTAGGAGGGATAGCTAATACTAGAGAAGAGAGAGAGAGGATTCAAAAAGATTTAAATAAACTGGAGAAGTGGGCAGCAACTAACAGAATGGTTTTTAACAGGGAGAAATGCAAAGTACTACATCTGGGCAATAAAAATGAAAAAAGCATATATAGAATGGGAGGAATAGGGCTAAGTGACAGCACATGTGAAAAAGACTTGGGTATACTAATAGATCACAGACTGAATATGAGTCAACAGTGTGATGCAGCAGCAAAAAAGGCAAATGCAATTCTAGGATGTATTAACAGAAGCATACAGTCTAGATCACGTGAAGTCATTATTTCCCTCTACTCCTCTTTGGTCAGACGTCATCTGGAATATTGTGTCCAATTTTGGGCACCACATTTTAAAAAAGACATCAACAAACTGGAGCAAGTTCAGAAAAGAGCGACCAGAATGGTGACCGGTCTGCAAACCCTGTCTTATGAGGAAAGGTTGCAGGATTTGGGAATGTTTAGTTTGCAAAAGAGAAGACTGAGAGGAGACTTAATAGCTGTCTACAAATATCTAAAGGGCTGTCACATTGTAGAAGGATCAACTTTATTCTCATTTGCACAAGGAAAGACTAGAAGCAATGGGATGAAGCTGAATGGGAGGAGACACAGATTAGATATTAGAAAAAACTTTTTGACAGTTAGAGTGATCAATGAGTGGAACAGGCTGCCACGAGAAGTGGTGAGTTCTCCTTCAATGGAAGTCTTCAAACAGAGGCTGGACAGACATCTAACTGGGATGATTTAGCGAATCCTGCTTTGAGCAGGGGGTTGGACCAGATGGCCCAGGAGGTCGCTTCCAACTCTACGATTCTATGATTCTATGATTCTATGAAACCAGATCCTAGTCGGTCAACTCTAGTTAGTATACTAGGCCTTGGTATTTAACATATGATGTGTATTTTACCCATCAGTGGATTCAACACACACGTAATAAGAGAATGTTGTTAATTACAAGGTATATCAATAATCCTCCTTGCCTAGTATCACAATAAGTGAAATGAGGATGGTAAAAACAGCCAATCCTCAAAACACTTTTTTTGACACCTTGCAAAGTTTAAGGCGCATTGTGTGTATGGCGCAGTGTGTGTAGGCGGCGCCAAAAACAATAATCAAACTTTGTTATAGTGAACCTGAAATGTAAATTTATTTTTAACCCAAAAAATTATAAAAAACTTTATTTTTTTCTGCGTTTGGGGTCAGATAGTTGCAAGTTGGGGGTGTGCAGTGAAGATGAACAGCTTATAGTCAATGAGGTGTTCTAGGGGAAGGGGCAACAAAACTTGTGGGGGAAGGGAGTCCAGTTATGGGAATGGAACTAAACACACAAGGAGGAGAGGACAGAGGTTCAGCTACAGTGGTCCTAACTGTTTGTCTCCTTAAACTGGCCTGCCTGGACCTACTTGGGCCCAATGCCCGCCTTGATTGTTGGCGCCGCCTGGAACTTTGGGCAAAATAGGAATGTGGGTCCCCCGTCTGCTGCTATGGCTGCTGCTGTGCCTGCTGCTGTGCATTCTGCTTCTGCTGTGGCTGTTGCTGCAGCTGCTGTGGATGCTGCTGATGCTCTGTGGTGGCGGTGGCAGTGCTCGTCCTTGCAGGAGGACTGGTGGTGGCAGTGATGGTCTAGGTTTGCGGAGTGGTGGTGGCAGGGCTACTACATGTTGTAGTGTTTGCGGCAGGGCTGTTCCACATTTGAGGAGTGGTTTCTGTGGCTGTGCTCCAAGCATGCATGGGGGTGGCGGTGGTGCTCCAGACAGGAGCAGCGCTTGCCATGGTGGTGTCGGTGAAGTGACCAGCAGCACTCAGACTTGTGGTGGTGTAATGGTGGGTGTCCTGGCTTTGAATAGAGGTGTCTGTGCAGTGGTATGCAGCACAAGTCGGTAGTGAGGTGAAGCGAGTCAATGGTGGCACAGTTGGAAATGATACCACTGACTGCTGCCCGTACCGATTATGCTGCATAGCCTGCAAGAAAGCATTGTTGCAGGCCTGCAGCACACTCAGCTGTTGCTCAGGACTCAGGTGTTCTGCCATGCCCTTTTCAATCTTACTAAAAAAATGGTGCGCTGGTCTGTTGAGGTCGGCCTCCAGATGGTCAAGGCGCTGTTTGACAGAATGGAAGCGGCGTTCCATGTGGTTAAAACCACGTTCCATGAGTGAAAAAACGCTTTCCACTCTGTCTGACAGCGACTTGAGGCTGGCATTAAAGGCCTCGCTCAAGTGCATAAACTCGGGCAAGACATTCCTGTCCAAGGCCCTCTGCCGCTGGCAGGTAGTGCCCGCATAACCAGTGGCAGAGACCTGGGACAGGGGAACTAGTGATGGTCCAGCTTCCTGGACACCAGCTGTCAGTGTGGCTGACCTGCAAGGTGCTTCCTGGCTGTCGGATGGCTGGGACGGATTTCTGATGAAGGACCGCTCCAGGGCCAGGTTGCAGGGTGCTGCTCCAGGTGCTGTGGAAGAAAGGAAAATCATTACTATCATGCCTTTACAAGAAGCATCAGCTGTGGATTAGAAAAACACAGATTAATAAAAATAAAAACCAAAAAATTATAATACTTACGATCTGGTGGCAAGGACCGGTCTTAGGAACTGCAACACCTGATAGTACCGGTATCTTGTTCTTGTCCTTGACGCTGAACCACTGTGAACCTGGCCCTCAGCACGAACATCACTGTTGAAGCGGTCCTTGATCGAGCGCCAACGTGTTCAGACTTTGTCCACTGTTGGAAAAACAAACAAACAACATTTAACAATTATGTTTGATGCACGACATATGCTATCACTAAACCCAACAGTGCCATCAAGGACAATAGTCACTGCGGAACAAGACAGCAATACAATACCCAAAGCAGTCACTGTTGAGCCAGATGACACTGTAGGGTTTCCTGCTAGAATATATCTAGCCCGAAACCCAACAGTGCTATCAAGGACAATAGTCACTGCGGCATAACAGAGCAGGGAAATACTTACTAAATGCCTTTTTGGAGGATGCAGTGGCGCTGTCCCAGCCATCCCTCAATGCTGCAGCCACCTCATTCCATAGCCGCCGGTTCACCACACTGTCCTTGTACAGCCGGTCACGGCTGTCCCACAACGGGGAACGCTCCTGGACCAGGATATGGTCCTCATATGGTGCTCATTATCCAGGTAGATGTCTTCATCCTGTTGTGGAACCTAGACAAAACACATTCATTAGAATATTCGAATTTTGTGTGAATAAAAAGTTACAAAAAAGATCCAGAAAAGAGGAAATATGGAAGATAAAAAATAAAGAACATTACAAATCATTTCATACTTACATTCCGTATCACCACCGGGACTTGGCTTGGCTGCTCATGCCGTTCGCCCTCACTAGTCACGTCCGCTGAAGATGACGATGTCTGAAAAAAAACAACATACGTTAGAGATTTTGAGAAGCAGCAGATATACTTACCAAACGCACGAAAATAATCACCTCACGGTCTGCTTGCACCAGTTCCTGCCGGGATGGTGAATATTCCGATTCTGAAGACATACTGCATGTAAAAATAATACAAAGCATTAGCACATATACAATTTAAAAGAACAGGCATACATTTTTTAGATGTAATAATACTCACATTCTTGCCGCTGAAGCTGGAATTGAAAATGGGGTCTTCTTTTTCAGTCTTTCTGCTCTCCAGGCTGTCTCTATAGTTATGGTACAGTGCTGGCAGACACCTCCTTTTATATAGACATGAAGTTTTTTAAGGTGGGGATTTTTATAACTAGTCTAACCAATGGACACCAAAAAAACGCATGCGCAAAAAAAACGCATACGTGCGCATGCCAATGCGCACGTATGCGCACCCATAGACCATAATGGTAATTTTTTGCGCAAAACGTGGGCATACGTGCGCATGCGTTTTTTTAAAGTGGTTGGGCGGACCAAAAAATGCAACATGTAGTGTCTGGAAAGTAAGGACGCGCACTGGAAAAAAGCGCAGCGCACGAAAAACGCATACGTGCGCATGCCAACGCGCACGTATGCGCACCCATGTTAAATATAGGGGAAAAATGCATGCGCACATATGCGCAAAAACGCAGCACAAAAAATGCAAATGTGAAACCAGCCTTAATATGGGTTTTTGCCCCCCGGTGGCCACAAGTGTCATTACAGCCTGTTAGGTTCTATTGGTTACCTTTTGCCCCCGGTGGTCACTGGGGTTATTTTGCATGTTTTTGGTCCCTGCTCATGTGACCGCTTGTCCTTTGCTATATGAGGTCAGCTGGTCTATCAGCAGGGCTTGGTGATAGCAGCTTTTCCTTAGTTGGATTCCAACCATGGTGAAGGGAGCAGCTGGCTCTGAGGTGTAGAGCCACTGCTGAAACTGGTGTTGAACTCTGCCTGCCCGGTGTCCGCAGCAGAGTGAGATGGTGAAGGTGGCAGCTGGCTGAGGTGTCGAGCCACTGTGAAAAGTTAATCCGGTGATGCACTCTGCTGCCTGGTGACTGCAGCAGAGCAAGATAAGTGTTTTTGGTGTTTTCCCATGTCTGCATATTTTCCTTGGTGTGTATTAGTACAGCGGTGAGGACCAGTGTCTGCACCACCCAGTTCCCTAGCAAGGGATAGGAGTAGGGTGAGTGAGGGACACAGGTATTCTGCTCGGTGACAGGTGAGGAGCCTGTATAGGGAACATTAGAAGTGTTCAGGGACACTGCCTCAGGGGAGTGCAGGAGGTCTCCACGTCCCTGTTCCCTATTGCAGGGCCCATCATTGTAACTGTTTTCTCTTCCCCTTTATCTTGTTGTTTAAGTTACCAGCCTGCGGGTCATGTCACACAGGACAGGTACACGTGTTTGTCTTGTTGTTTAAGTTACCGGCCTGCGGGTCGTGTCACACAAGACAATGCACGTGATAGTTTATCACCAACCCATACATTTTCTCTGGGGAGCCATGGGCCTAGTACAGACCGGTGATGAATTGTTTCTGATCCTAACTGAGGAGAGTGAGGAGCTGCATGGTGTGTTGGAGCAGCAGCAGAAGTTACCAGGGTCTGGGGCCTCCCCTCTGGATCAACCAGAATCCCAATATGCGGCTTTGGCGAATATGCCCCCTGGAGTCCCTGCTCGGGAGCGGGACTTGCTTATACACGCGGATGCACCCAGGCAGGTGGGAGGAGTTGGTGTCCCCATGGTGCTACCTGGTGTACCCCGAGGTGAAGGGGTACATCCCTGTAGTGAGCAGACTGATGACTTGGTCCACGGGGCTCATGCCAAAACTTCTATGCCACTGAAGTAGCCGCCCCCTCCTGGTCGTGTGGAGGAAGACGACCAGGGAGTGTATATTTCCTCCATGTTCCCATCCCCTTCTCCTCAAGTAGTGGCAGCAGGGGTGCTGTCAGGGAGTAAGGGCAAGTCGCAACTCTCACCAAAAGCTGCCCCTCAGAGTCAGAGGGGGGGCAGAGAGGAGTGGTTACCTCTGAGCCTTGTGGGGGTGTGAGTGTTACGACATGGGGGGACGCCTCTGTTGTCAGTTCTGTGAAGAGTTCACCATCTAGTGGCAAGAGAGTGAATGGCAACAAACGTTCAGGTCCGGATCTGGGTGTGTACATGTTTCTATGGGTGTCTGCATTATCTTTGTTATACCCAGGCCTAGCTCATTCCCCAGGTCGGCGCTATGGAGATTCATGGTGCCTCCGGAGTATGCGTCGTCGCCTACATCTGCCCTGTTGCCATGACCCAGAGTGTCAGATGACTGAAGTGAACTCTGGTGGAACAGGGCGTCCGCACTGTAAGTGGTATGCAGTGTAGTATGGTGTTGAGGGTCCAGAGGCCCCTCATTAAGGGAGGGGTACTGTCACAGTCCAATTCTTGGATCTGTGTCAGATCCTGATTCCCTCAGTTAAACCTTTTTTCCCTTTTCAGGCTTCTGGGGCTTAATATGGGTTTTTGCCCCCGGTGGCCACAAGTGTCATTACAGCCTGATAGGTTCTATTGGTTACCTTTTGCCCCCGGTGGTCACTGGGGTTATTACATGTTTTTGGTCCCTGCTCATATGACCACTCATCCTTTGCTATATGAGGTCAGCTGGTCTATCAGCAGGGGTTGGTAATAGCAGCTTTTCCTTAGTTGTATTCCAACCACAGTGAAGGTAGCAGCTGGCTCTGAGGTGTAGAGCCACTGCTGAAACTGGTGTTGAACTCTGCCTGCCCGGTGTCCGCAGCAGAGTGAGATGGTGAAGGTGGCAGCTGGCTGAGGTGTCGAGCCACTGCGAAAAGTTAATCCGGTGATGCACTCTTCTACCCGGTGACTGCAGCAGAGCAAGATAAGTGTTTTTGGTGTTTTCCCGTTTGTAAATTTTCCTTGGTGTGTATTAGTACAGTGGTGGGGACCAGTGTCTGCACCACCCAGTTTCCTAACAAGGGATAGGTGTAGGGTGAGTGAGGGACACAGGTATCCTGCTCGGCGACAGGTGAGGAGCCTGTATAGCGAACGTTAGGAGTGATCAGGGACACTGCCTAAGGGGAGTGCAGGAGGGCTCCACGTCCCCATTCCCTATTGCAGGGTCCACCGTTGTAACTGTTTTCCCTTCCCCTTTGTCTTGTTGTTTAAGTTACCGGCCTGCGGGTCGTGTCACACAGGACAGTGCACGTGACATTGATATTTGTTGCCTTTAGACAAGAATATCTCACTCTTATGTATATTTATAGGAGTAGGGATTCAACATCTTTGCAATTGTTACTTTAACCTGAATGGACATTGGACAACCTACACAGTTGCAAACCACTCTGACCGCTTTTCCTTTGAATAAACAAAATCTTTAGAGTCGAGTATACTGTTCACCTATGATACACATGTATAGGACTGTCTATATTGCTTGTAACCGCCACATTTCAGTGGATCTATAGCCATTAACACCTGTGTCTTTTGCTATTGACTTTTTTAATTATGTGATGCCTTTTGGCCTGCATTGTACTATCTAATAAACATATTGTTATATCTACCTACCTATTTAAGGGAGTGTCCATTTGAAAATCTTGTAGGCTTTTCGATTTATGGGCAATTCGCCAATATACATTAATACTGTTCCATAGAATGTTGTTTGTTCGGGTAATATTGTTCTCATAATAAAAAGCTACAGTTCTCAGAACATAGCAATGAATAAAAACAACTGTTTTATAAAAAAAAGTTTGTATTGTGTAATTGCAAGACTTAAATGCAGTATTGACACTTAAAGCAAATGTTCAAGGTGACCAATATAAAATAATACAATAGTTATACCTAAACAAAGTTTACATCACAAACAGTGAATGAATTTACATTTTCATAAAAAAAATCAATGTAAATCTATAAATTGTCCAATATAAAATAATTTGGTTTGACAACAGAATAAAATGGGTGGAGATTTAATGTGGATTGAAAAGGCACTATTAACCCTTAATAGACTAATAACAATAATAGTATACTGCATATTCTTTTATTTGTATAAGTCACTCTATATGGGCTTTTAAATATGCTTGAAAATAGATAATTATAATACCAAAAAGAAATGTGTCAAAAAGAAATAAAGAAATATGGATCAACAAGACTAATGGTAAAATATATAACTTCCAAATGCACTGCTTAAAAAAATACAGGGAACACTTAACCAACACAATGTAACTCCAAGTCAATCACACGTTTGTGAAATCAACCTGTCCGGTTATGAAAAAACACTGATTATAATCAATTTCTCCTGCTGTTGTTCAAATGGAACAGACAACACGTAGAAATTCTAGGCAAATTGCAAAACCATCCCTATAAAGGAGTAGTTCTGCACGGGGTGACCACAGACTATTTCTCTGTTTTCATCCTTTGTGGCTATTGTTTGGGTCACTTTTTCATTTTGTCATTGTAGGTACGCGTACTGACTGGGGGGTGATCCCTCTTTGCCGCTGCGAACAGACTTGAGACAGAAACTGACGTGCGTTCAACAGGTCCTCTTTATTGGCCATCCTCTCGACGACCGCAGCACCATATAGCAGCTGCACGCAGCACCACACAGCAGCTGCACGGCACCTTCCACATACAGGCCCGTGTACCTTTCACTTTTCTTCTCTTTCCTCCTACAGTGACGTCACTCGCGATTCTTTCACTGTGGCTGCCATTAGGCCCATGGCCACAGAGCTTCCCCTGCCCGAGTCCATCCGTCTGGTACCCCCAGGGCTTTCTCTGTCCGCGGCTTTCCTGTCAGGGCTACCCCCCTGACCGTCTTTCTCCTCAGTCCCTTCCAGACCTTCCTCTTCTGTCCGTCGCTCCCGTTCATCTCTTCTTCTCCTAAACTCCTCCTCCTGGACTGGCTTGCTTCTGGAACTCTCTACCCCTTCTTATATTCCCCTCCCTGGGAATTCCCCTCTAGAGCTCCTGTAACTCCGCCCCCCATGACTCTGCGGTTTCATAGCCTTAAGCTGATGATAAGCCCTTTCCTCACTGCTCCCTGCTTCCATCTTGTGGCCAAACTACAGGACTACACCGTCTTCTTTTCCTGCTATCCTTGGTTTCCCCCTAGTGGCCAAACCCAGTACTTCACCATCCTCTACTGTCTCTAGCTGTCTCCCACATTTGTATACAGCAGTCCACGTCAAGCACATTGTACAGTTACCTTGCTGCTGCAGACAGGTCCATAGGTCAGTCCACTTCCCTACATAATTGCCCTCACTCCTAGAGGTACTGCACAGTAGCACGAGGTGGTGTTTACAATCCACAGAAGTTGCTCAGATAGTGCCACTCATCCAGGATGACACATCAATGCAAGGTATGGCAAGAAGGGTAGCTGCGTCTGTTAGCGCAGTGTTCAGAGCATGTAGCAGATACTATGAGACAGACAAGTACACCAGGAGATGTAGAGTGGGCTGCAGAAAGAGCGCTACCTCCTCCTCTGTGCAAGGAAGAACAGAAGAAGCAGTGCCAGAGCATTGCAAAATGACTTCCAGCTGGCCACTAACATCCATACATCCATGTGTCTGCTCAAACTGTCAGAAACTGACTCAATTAGGGTGGTATGAGAGCCCAACATCCACAAGTGGGTGTTGAGCTTACAGTCCAGCACTGTGCAGGGCAATTGTCATGAGACAGAGAAAACCAAGATTGGCAGATTCAACATTGGCACCCTGTAGTCTTCACAGATGAGAGCAAATTCACACTGAGCATATGTGACATATGTGACATACATGACAGAGTCTGGATATGCCGTGGAGAACATTCTGCTGCCTGCAACATCCTCCAGCATGAAAGTGGGTCAGTAATGGCTTGGGGAGGCATTTCTTTGGATAGCCAAACAGCCCTCCATGTGCTAGCCAGAGGTACCCTGTCTGCCATTAGATATCGTGATGAGCTCTTTAGACCCATTGTGAGACCATATGCTGGTACGGTTGGCCCTGGGTTCCTCTTAATGCAGGACAATGCTAGACCTCATATGGCTAAAGTGTGTCAGCAGTTCCTGCATGATGAAGGCATTGATGCTATGGACTGGCCTGCTCATTCCCCAGACTTGAATCCAATAGAGCACATTTGGGACATCATGACTCGTTCCATCCACCTTCAGTACTCAGTCACGAGAAAATAGAGTTTCCAATTAATTCCAATTTATTAAATAGCCGAAAAAAATAAGGTATACAGACATCATCCAACATTGCCTTTATCAAGGTAGTCTGTTTATGGTATTGGCTTTGATTCTTCATTCCTTATATACAGCTTACTGGCTTTCCTCTCTGGTGCCTAGAGGCACAACGTTACCATACCACTGCCTTTAGTTCATCGTTCCTTATAAACAGACTACCTTGATAAAGGCAATGTGGCCGAAACATTGGATGATGTCTGTATACATTATTTTTTCATCTGTTAAATAAATTGGAATTAATTGGTAACTCTATTTTCTCGTGACTGAGTGCTGAAGGTTATCATTCTTTATACAATTCTTATTTTCCTTCATGCACCATACTAATACATTGAGTGCACCTCCTCTGACCCATTTTTCATTCCATCCACCAATGTTACGTTGCACCACAGACTATCCAGGAGCTGACTGATGCTTTAATCCAGGTCTGGGAGGAGATCACTCAGGAGAACATCATCCTCCTCATCAGGACCATGCCCAGGCATTGTCCGGAGGTCATACAGGCATGTGGAGGCCACACACACTACTGAACATCATTTCCTTGTTTTGAGGCATTTCTACTGAAGATGGATCAGCCTGCAATTTGATTTTCTACTTTGATTTTGAGTATCATTCCAAATCCAGATCTCCGTGGGATATTCATTTTGGTTTACATTAATCATTTTTATGTTTTGTTGTTCTCAACACATGCCACTATGTAATGAATAAAGATTTTCAGCTAAAATAGTTAATTCAGTGATATCTAGAATGTGGAATTTTAGTGTTCCCTTTATTTTTTGAGCAGTGTATATATCAGTAATTCTACTCACAGTTCCTGAACTATTCTAATTACATTTTATTGCAATATATCATTTATACACTAGTAAAGCCAAGTTGCTGGTTTCATAACTGCAGTTATATAGAAGGATCATACTATATGATTTGTATAGCGCATTTTCATGTTGCAGTTCTTGTAGTAAAGACACTACAAATCCACAGTATAAGGTCTCATTCACACTGGCATGTAAATTGCACAAGTGTTTTATGGAATAGCATGCGGACCATTATTATACTATGGGGCACTGCAGATTTTCTTTTTTCACTCATGCTGATATGGCATGAGAATATACTGTATATCACAGAATGCTGTGATTGGATCCACAAATTGGATCACGAGCACCCATTTACAGTGGGTACGGAAAGTATTCAGACCCCTATAAATTTTTCACTGCTTGTTTCATTGCAGCCATTTGGCAAATTCAAAAAAGTTCATAGTTTTTCTCGTTAATGTACACTCTGCACCCTATCGTGACTGAAAAAAGCAGAAATGTAGAAATTTTTGCAAATTTATTAAAAAAGAAAAACTGAAATATCACATGATCATAAGTATTCAGACCCTTTGCTCAGACACTCATATTTAAGTCCCAGTGTCTGCAAACCTTAGTGCACACAGAGTCTCCCGGCAGTTGCAAGGCCCAGAAACCTCATGGAAAATTTTGAGGTTCTCTTTAAGGAGGTTGTGAACTTAGGTTAACTTGGGTGTGTATTTTACTGTACTTATTAACAAATAAAAAAATGAAAAAAGTTTTTGGGTAACCCACATTTTTCATAACCCGCCGAGGGAAAGCCAATGGCTGGTGGACTGATGTTAATATTCTGGGAATGGGCTAAAAGCCATAAAAGCTACCATGCTATTAATATCACCTCACAGCTGTTTGATTAACCTTTACTGGTAAATATAGGGGAGACCTTCCCAAAAAATGATGTTGGGTACCCACTATAATCAATACACAGCAAAGGTTAGACAGAAGCTGCAGGCTGATTTTAATAGCCTGAAAAATGGTCATGAAAATTGGCCCCCTCACAGACTAAAGACATTAGCTCTCAGCCAAGCCAGTAATGCGACCACTCTCCACGCCAGCCAGAACATACTGAGCAGAGCATGAGAAGTGCTGTCTGACCAGCGATGACCTCAACGACATCCTTGCCGGTCACAGGCAGGCAGCGCTTCTCACACTCTGGTCAGTGTATTCCAGCTGGCATGGAGAACGGCTGAATCACTAATGTGACTGCTCTCCAGATCATTCGGATCATTGTAGGACAAGGCCCTTAATGGATTATCAGCTGACAGGTGAAGAATATGGTATTTTATTATGTTTTGCATTTTACAGTGGTACATGGACATCATTGGATTGTCAGCGGAAAGGTTAGTATAACTCAGATTTTCTAATTTTATTTTTTGTGAATAAATGGGTAAAAGAGGGTGTGAAGTTTTATTTCAATTAAAGCATTTTATTCTGGCTATATATTTTTTACAATCTGGCTATGTGCTTAGAAATTGAGGTGTCTTATAGACACTTCTCCATTACTTACCCCTGGGCTTGATGTCAGTGGCCATAAATCAGCTGACATCAACCCCAAACCTATTACCTCACTTGCCAACACACCAGGGCAAGTGGGAAGAGCCTGGAAAAATCATAAGAATTGGTGCATCTAAAAGATGTGCCTTTTCTGGAGTGGCTGCGGGCTGCTATTTTTAAACTAGGGAGGGCCAGTATCCATGGCCCCTTTGCAGTCTGAGAATATCAGCCCCCAGCTGTCTGCTTTAGCTTGGATGGTTGTAAAAAATGTAGGGAGCCCCATGCCATTTTTTAAAATTATTTATTTAACTAACTGAAAAATACAGCATGCAAACGTCTCTGTTTTTGATAACCAGCCAATATAAAGCTGACAGCTATGGGTTGCAACCTGTAGCTGTCAGCTTTACCTGTGCTGGCTATTAAAAATAAAGGTGAACCCACGCCATTTTTAAAAATATGCATTTATTTCACAGGCGTTGGCTGGTGTAGGATGATGAAAGTAGTACTCTCGTGAGCCAACGCTTATGACCAGCGGTAACTTTACAGCGGTCACATCTTCTGGCTCACATGGTGTCACCTCACTCAGATGACAGTGTGGGAAACAGCTGATGTTTGGGCTGCTGATCCTGAACAGTAGCACGGACTTTTTGGAGAAGTCCGTGTTCGGGGTATATGCACAGACAGTAGGTGTTCGGTACAAACTTTAGTGTAGGGTTCGCCCATTACTATTCATGATACCATCAATGAAATGTAGTTCCCTGACACCAGCAGCACTCATGCAGTCTCACATAAGGACACTGTCACTACCATGTTTTACTGTAGGCGCCATGCCTTTTTCTATGTAATCCTCATGTTTACACTGCCATGCAGTTTGAAAGTTGTCTGTTTAAAAACATTTACGTTGAAAATCTATCCAACTCTCTATTCCTGGACTAAACTCTTTGAGTTGATTTCAAGAGCATAAATATAGACAAAACAGCTCAGTCTGTACAACCAGTTTTGCTGACTGAACTACTCTGTAAATATTGAAGATTTCAGACTGTGTGCCCACGATGCGATTTTTAAGCATTTTTGCCGTGATTTTCGGTGCAAAAACGCTGCGAAAACATTTAAAAAAACTCGTACAGAATGCACCCCATGCATTCCTATGGCATTCCGCACATGCTGTGCTAATGCTGCACTTTTTTCCGCGGCGGAATCGCATCGCGGAAAAAAACGCAGCATGCTCCTTCTTTTTTGCGGAATCGCAAAGAATTGCCGCGATTCTGCACCCATAGGAATGCATGAGAACCGCTTACTTCCCGCATGTGGCTATGCCCACCATGCGCAAAGTTAAGCGTCTCATGTGTGGTTGGTACCCACGATGTGGAGGAGAGGAGACTGTCCTCCAGGCCCTGGGTACCATACCCCTGTAAAAAAAAGAATAAAAAATAAAAAATCGAGGTATATTTACCTTCCGGTGTCATGCACAGCCTTTCCGGGTCTCAGCGTTCCCAGTAATGCCTTGCGGCAAGGTCCTGTGATGACGTAGTCTCGCCTTACTCTAGCGGTCTCGTGAGATCGCTATAGCAACGCGAGACCAACGTCATCACAGGTCTCGCAAGGCATCGCTGGGAACGGGAGCGTCGCTGAGACTGCGCGGGACGTCGGAAGGTAAATATACCCCGATTTTTTATTTTTTTATAATTTTTAACATTCTATCTTTTACTATTGATGCCGCATAGGCGGCCTCAATAGTAAAAACCTGGTCACACTCGTCAAACACTATGTTTGACGAGTGTGACCAACCTGTCAATCACTTTCCAAGCGATGCTTCAAATCGCTTGGAAAGTGCTTGAATATCGCACGCGAAAATTGTGGCAAAATCGCGAACATAATCGCGGTAAAATCACGCGGAAAAAAACACGCGTTTTCGGTGAAGGAGTCCAATTTTGAGTGTCCGGAATAAAATGCAACGTGGGCACATAGCCTCAGTCTTTAGATTTTAGATGATAAAAATCTGCCTAATGGTGGGCATATACAGTTGAATCTAAAAGTTTACATACACGATTTATAAAAAGACACATATGCATTTTTTCTCAATAACTGACATGAAATCAGAATAAACCTTTCCCGTTTTAGGTCAATTAGGATTACCATAATTATTAATATTTGCCAAATGCCAGAATAATGAGAGAGAGAATATTTTAAGCATTTTTATCACTTACTGCAAAGTTAAAAGTTTACACACTAAGATTACTATACCTTTAAACAATTCTGGACTGCCCATATGATGATGTCATGTGTATGGAAGCTTCTTGGTTTTTTTCTCAACATCTGAGTTAATTAGAGACACACCTGTGGATGTATTTTAATGCACACATGAAACACACTGCTCCTTTGTGTAGCATCATGTAAAAGTCTCAAGAAATCAGCCTAGATATCAGGAAGAGAATTGTGGACTTGCACATGTCTGGCTCATCCTTGGGTGCAATTTCAAGATACCTGAAGGTGCCTCATTCATCTGTACAAACAATTATATGCAAGTACAAACAAGATGGGAATATCCAGCCATTATCCCACTCAGGAAGGAGACCCTCGAACATCAAAACCCATATCATTAGGTCTGATATAGGTAGCCTTAAAAATCTTCCCTATCAAGAATTTCTGAAAGCAAGAAATAATGGTACTTTCCCATGTCTTAAATGCCAAGCCTGCTCTAACATAATAAGAGGTTATTCCTTTACATATCCACATACAGGGCAATCCTTTCCCATTAAGGGCCATTACACATGTGAGACATGCAATGTGGTATACTTACACAAAAGTCCATGTGGATTATTGTATATTGGAGAAACGACACAGATTATTAAAGACAGGATTTCTAATCATAAATCCACTATCTGGGGTCTAAAAAGATGGCTCCCCATCCCTGATCAATTCATCACCGCCAAACATTGCATTTCTCAATTAAGATTCAAGATATATAGAACAACTTTAATGGGCCAGACGTGAGGGAAACCATATTAAGGCACTTAAGAACTGTGAATGTTTTTGGATACATACCTTGAAAACAGTGACACCTAGGGGTCTAATAGGGAACATGATTTAATGATCTAATTCCATATATCTTATAATGTTTTTGTGTTCATATCTATCTACAGTATCTATCTATCTATCTATCTATCTATCTAATTATCTATCTATTTAGGCTGCAAGCTATTGTCTATTTATTTATATTTCCATCATATAACTTTCTTTAAATGTATTTATTATTTTTTGTCTTTATTTTTTATTTTTTTATATAATAGAAATATATTTAGGACAAAGGTAAATGGTCAAAAATGAAGTATATGTGAGCTAGTAAATAATTGAATGTTCTGTTCCTGTCCCGATTAACTCAAGGTTGAGTCAACAATGATTTAATGTTTCTGTTTGTCAAATGTCACAATAGTGATAAGTTGAGTAGATCCCCTATTGAAAAACTTCCACTTTTATGTCACCATTAGTGTTGAGCGATACCATCTGATATCGTGAAATATCGGATCGGATTGGATCGGACCGATACCCAAAAAGTATCGGATATCGCCGATTCCGATACCGGAAACCAATGAAAGTCAATGGAACAGAAATATTGGAATTAAAAAAAACCCTTTCTTTCCTTGTAGGTTAATTCTACATGAAGAAAAACAAGTAATAATAATTTAGACTGTATTGGGGGAGGTGGAGGAGACATTAAAGGCATAGAGGTTTAGCCCAATCAAATGGAATAGCAGGAATACATTTTTTTTTTAAAGACGTTCGGAGTTACAAAGATATTGACTATGTTAACCTTTTTTATATTTTGTCAGATATGTATGTTTCACTACTTCCAAGCTCTTCACCTTCTTTTTTACTTCTCCCACACTTTCTCCTTCATGATCCTCAGCAGCAGCATCTTTTTCATGAACTTCTTCTTCACCTTATTCATCTTCTTCTTCTTCACCTTCTTCCTACTATTCTTTTTTTCACATTCTTCATATTCTTCTTATTCAACTATTATTCTTCTTCATATTCTACTTCTTCATCTTCTTCCTATTCTTCTTCTTCATCATATTCTTATTTGTGACAGTCATTCCTGTAGTTGTTATCTATAAAAGTTTGAAGATTGCATCTTCCGTTCTGCCTGTCACAAAAGATTTACAACAGGATTTGTCCGTGTTCAGTTTGGCCGGCAGCAGCATGCATTTTCCAGGGGCACCACGAGGAGGAACGGACTCACCCCCATACACTGCTTAGTCTTCTTCTGCTTATAATTTAGATAATATATTTTGCTGTGATTTTTAGTCTTATGCTTAATGTTCTTCTGCTTTTTGGTCTTCTGCTTTTTGTTCTTCTGCTTCTTTGTCTTCTGTCTCTTGTTGTTCTGTATCTTGGTGGTTGTCTTCATGTTCTTTGTCCTCTTGGTCATCTTCTTCAGGGTCATCTTTTTTGTCTTCTTCGGGGTGGTCTACCGGGTCGTCGTCTTCAGGGTCATCATTTTCGTGGTCGTTGTCTTCTTCGGGGTGGTCTTCAGGGTCGTCGTCTTTAGGGTCGTCGTCAGGGAGATCCAGAGTGATAACCAAAAACCATTTCCAAAAGCTTGAACTTGGAAATGTAGCAGAAGGTACAAGAAGACTGAGGAACTGCCGAGAACCAGCTGAAGGTACTGGAACCTGGATGGGTAGCAGAAAGAACAAGAGCCAATGGCACTACCGAGTACCAGCTGACGGTGCTGGAACCCGGAGGGGCAGCAGAAGGAACAAGAGCCAATGGCACTACCGAGGACCAGCTGACAGTGCTGGAACCTGGTTACTAAGCAGGAGGTACCTGTGCTAGAAAGCACTACCAAGGACCAGCAGACGTTGCTGGAAATCGGATACCGAGAAGGAGGCACCTAGGCCAAAGGCACTGCCGAGAACCAGCTGACGGTGCTGGAACCGAGATGGGTAGAAGAAGCTGCAAGAGCCAATGGAACAAGCGAGGACCAGCTGATGGTGCTGGAACCCGGAGGGGCAGCAGAAAGAACAAGAGCCAATGGCACTACCGAGGACCAGCTGACGGTGCTGGAATCTGGTTACTAAGCAGGAGGTACCTGTGCTAAAAAGCACTACCAAGAACCAGCACTACCAAGAAACCCACAGTCCTACAGGGGGTGCTTGTCTTATTGGCACTACGGAACCAGCCTCTTTTGCCAGATCCTGCAGCCCACATAGGAAGCCCATAAACTGCAGGCACCATAGACTTGGCTATCCCGACCGCAACACAACAGGACAACGTATTGGTGGCAAAGTGACCTTGACACTACCCGGAAACAGCAGGCGTGCTGGAACCAGGCTGGGCAGGAGGGAGTAACCATGCCAAAGACACTGCCGAGAACCAGCTGACGGTACTGGAACCCAGAGGGGCAGCAGAAGGAACAAGAGCCAATGGCACTACCGAGGACCAGCTGACGCTGCTGGAACCTGGTTACTAAGCAGGAGGTACCTGTGCTAGAAAGCACTACCAAGGACCAGCAGACATTGCTGGAACTCGGATACCGATAAGGAGGCACCTAAGCCAAAGGCACTGCTGAGAACCAGCTGACGGTACTGGAACCCGGATGGGTAGCAGAAGGTACCCATGAAAAATAAATTTGCAAGGCCGCGAGCCGGCCGCAGTTACCAAAACCCACAGTCCTACAGGGGGTGCTTGTCCTATTGGCACTACGGAACCAGCCTTTGTTGCCAGATCCCGGAGCCCACATAGGAAAACCCTAAACTGCAAGCACCATAGACTCGGCTAACCTGACCGCAACACGACAGGACAACGTATTGGTGGCAAAGTGACATTGACACTATCCGGAAACAGCAGGCATGCTGGAACCAGGCTGGGCATGAGGGAATACCTGTGCCAAAGATAATGCCGGGAAACAGCTGGTGGTCCTGGAACCCAGGGAAAATACTACAAACAGAGTGGAGACAGAGGTCTAATTGGAGCAAGTTTAAAATCTGTAGTTGTGTGAGTGTGGACAGAGCAGGAGAAATTGCCGGGCACACAGCTGGGGATCAGATGACATTTCTGAACCCCAATAACACTGGAGCATATGTTGACTGTGCAGACGGCACTTCTGAGCAGCAACTGGTGATGATGGAGCCCAGGGTCAATCAGGGTGTAGGCTGAGGCCTAATTTTATCAAGTTTAATATCTGTTGTAGACTACAACTGATTTTAAACGTGCTCCAATTAGGCCTCTGGCTCCACTCTGTGTCCGGCAATGTCTCCTGCTCTGTCCACATTCCCACTACTAGTAGTGGGAATGTGGACAGAGCAGGAGACATTGCCGGACACACATCAGGGGATCAGCTGACATTACTGAACCCCAGTAACACAGGAACAAGTGTTGATTGTGCAGATGGCACTTCTGAGCAGCAACTGGTGGTGTTGGAGGCCAGGGTAAATACTAGAGACAGAGTGGAGCCAGAGGCCTAATTGGAGCAAGTTTGAAATCAGTAGTAGTGTGAATGTGGAGGCAGCAGTAGACATTGCCGGACACACAGCAGGGGAGCATCTGGCGTTACTGAACCCCACTAACAAAGGAGCATGTGTTTTTCTCTGTGCAGACGGCACTTCTGAGCAGCAACTGGCGATGTTGGAACCCAGGGTCAATCAGGGTTTAGGCTGAGGCCTAATTGGAGCAAGTTTTATATCTGATGTAGTTTGAATGTGGAGGCAGCAGGAGACTTTGCCGGACACACAGCAGGGGAGCAGCTGGCGTTACTGAACCCCACTAACACTGGAGCATGTGTTTTTCTCTGTGCAGATGGCAGTTCTGAGCAGCAACTGGCGATGTTGGAACCCAGGGTCAATCAGGGTTTAGGCTGAGGCCTTATTGGAGCAAGTTTTATATCTGATGTAGTTTGAATGTGGAGGCAGCAGGAGACTATGCCGGACACACAGCAGGGGAGCAGCTGGCGTTACTGAACCTCACTAACACTGGAGCATGTGTTTTTCTCTTTGCAGACGGCACTTCTGAGCAGCAACTGACAATGTTGGAGCCCAGGGTCAATCAGGGTGTAGGCTGAGGCCTAGTTTTATCAAGTTTAACATCTGTTGTAGACTACTACTGATTTTAAACGTGCTCCAATTAGGCCTCTGGGACCACTCTGTCTATAGTATTTATCCTGGCCTCCAACACCGCCAGTTGCTACTAGTAGTGGGAATGTGGACAGAGCAGGAGACATTGCCGGACACACATCAGGGGTTCAGCTGACGTTACTGAACCCCAGTAACACAGGAACAAGTGTTGATTGTGCAGACGGCACTTCTGAGCCGCAACTGGCGGTGTTGGAGGCAAGGGTAAATACTAGAGACAGAGTGGAGCACGTTTGAAATAAGTAGTAGTGTGAATGTGGAGGCAGCAGTAGACATTGCCGGACACACAGCAGGGGAGCAGCTGGCGTTACTGAACCCCAATAACACAGGAGCTAGAGTTTTTCTCTGTGCAGACGGCACTTCTGAGCAGCAACTGGCAGTGTTGGAGCCCAGGGTTAATCATGGAGTAGGCTGAGGCCTACTTGGAGCAAGTGTAAAATCTGATGTAGTTTGAATGTGGAGGGAGCAGGAGATATTGCCGGACACACAGCAGGGGAGCAGCTGGTGTTACTGAACCCCACTAACACAGGAGCTAGTGTTTTTCTCTGTGCAGACGGCACTTCTGAGCAACAACTGGCGGTGTTGGAGCCCAGGGATTACAGTTCAGGTGGTAGAAACATGAACACAACAGGAAACCTGGATACTGTTGCCAACCAATTATTTATTCTGGAAGAGGACTGGCAAATTCCAGAGAGATCCAGGCCTTGTTCATTTTCAGAAAAGTAAGCCGGTCAACGTTATCGGAGGATAGTCGCGTGCGACGGTCTGTTAGTACACTACCTGCTGCACTAAAGACGGGTTCCGATAATACACTAGCAGCAGGGCAAGCCAGCACCTCCAATGCATACTGGCTAAGCTCTGGCCATGTATCCAGCTTAGAGACCCAAAAATTGAAGGGGGAAGAGCCGTCTGGGAGTACACTGACAGGGCAAGACATGTAGTGTGTCACCATCTGACGGAAACGTTGCCTCCTGCTGACTGGAGCCATCTGTGATGGTGTAGACATTTGTGGCGGGCACACAAAACTTTGCCACATTTGGGCCATACTGGTCTTGCGATGTGCTGAGGCGCTGCCTCTGCTCCCTCTTTGTGCAGAGCTTCCTCCACTGCCTCGACGCACAGATTTGCTTTGTAAAGCACTAGCAGCACTGCTCTCGGGTGTAATGGAGAACATGATGGAATGCACCAGTGTGTCTTGGTACTCCCACATTTTACGCTCCCGGTTCAATGGTGTTATGAGGCTTTGTAAGTTGTCCCGGTAGCGAGGATTTAGGAGGGTGTACACCCAATAATCAGCCGTGTTGAGAATGTTGGCGATGCGGTGGTCGTTTCTCAGGCACTGCAGCATGAAATCAACCATGTGCTGCAGACTCCCGACTGCCCAAGAAACGCTGTCCCCTGCTTGAGGCGTCATCTCTGCCTGCTCTGCATCACCCCACCCTCGCTCTACATACTGACTACTAGAGAATTGTGTACCTCCCTCCTCTGGAGAGATGTCTTCCTCCTCCATTGACTCCTCCTCAGCCTCCTCACAAAGTGTCCCTTGCCTAGGCCTTTGTGAGGAACCACGTTGCGCAGACTGTCCAGAAGCAGATGGCATTTGTGACTCCTCATCCTCCACCTCTTCCAAAACCTCCTCCCTTAGTGCTTGCAGTGTTTTTTGAAGCAGGCAGATAAGAGGGACAGTCATGCTGACTAGTCACATCATCTGCACTCGCCATCCATGTGGAATCATCGAAGGCACGCAAAACGTGGCAGATGTCCTTAATAGAGGCCTACTCAGTGGTGCTGAGGTGTGATCGGCGCACAGTGCGACTTGTTTGCGCCTGATGCAGCTGGTACTCCATTACTGCTGCCTGCTGCTCACACAACCGCTGCAACATATGTAACATTGAATTCCACCTGGTGGGTAGGTCACATATGATGCGATGTTCTGGAAGGCGGAATCGGCACTGCAGAGCTGCAATGCGCGATCTTGCCATGCTGGAATGCCGCAAGTGAGCGCACTCTATGCGGACCTTGTGCAGCAGTGCATCAAGATCCGGATAGTCCCTCAGAAAGCTCTGCACGACCAAGTTGAGCACATGTGCCAGACATGGGATGTGAGTGAGGTTGCCTAGGCCCAGAGCTGCCACCAGATTTCGGCCATTCTCACACACTACCAAGCCTGGCTGGAGATTCGTTGGCACAAACCACACATCGCTCTCCTGCTTGATGACATTCCAGAGCTCCTGCGCTGTGTGGCTTTGATTCCCCAGAGAAATTAATTTCAGTACGGCCTGTTGACGTTTGGCTACGGCTGTGCTCATATCGGTCGTAACAGAATCCTGCAGCACTGATTCAGAGGAACTCCAGTATGAGGAGGAGTCAATGTGTACAGACTGGATTCCTGCAATCCTTGGAGTTGCACAAAAAGCAATGGAGGCAGCTATTCAAACCGACATCCAAAAAGGAGAAGAGAACCATAAATATGGCAAACAATTTTGTTTATTAAACAGTAAAAATATTTAAAAGAGCTACCAATTATTTTCATCCAAACATATACCCCTAGGGGGGCAGCACCAACTATAGCATATATAGATTTACAATATAATCTTTGTATGATAATATCGCTCAATAATCATAAGAGCATAAAATTATAAACACACCAGTAATATATTTAATTGGATTCCTTTTTGCCATCCTCTTATTACACACTTATTATTGCTATAAATGGTGTGTTTATAATTTTATGCTCTTATGATTATTGAGCGATATTATCATACAAAGATTATATTGTAAATCTATATGTGCTATAGTTGGTGCTGCCCCCCTAGGGGTATATGTTTGGATGAAAATAATTGGTAGCTCTTTTAAATATTTTTACTGTTTAATAAACAAAATTGTTTGTCATATTTATGGTTCTCTTCTCCTTTTTGGATGTCGGTTTGAATAGCTGCCTCCATTGTTTTTTGTGTAATTGTATGGAAGTGCCATTCTTTCAATATTGTGGACATTTAGTGGATTAATCCTTGGAGTTGGCAGAACACATACAGCGCCACTCTCAAGATCTGTACCCGGCTCCACAACATTGACCCAATGGGCAGTGAGGGAAAGGTAACGTCCCTGTCCATGGTTACTGGTCCATGCATCGGTGGTCAGGTGGACCTTGCTACTGACGGCGTTTAGTAGCGCATGTTTAATTTTTCCCTCCACGTGCTTTTGCAGGGCAGGGACGGCTTGCCTGCTGAAATAAAAGCGGCTGGGCATGATGTATTGTGGGACTGCCAATGCCATGAAGTTACGGAAGGTGTCAGTCTCCACCAGCCTGAATGAGAGCATTTCAAGGGCCAGTAGTTTGGCAATGCCAGCATTCAGAGCCTGTGCTCGGGGATGGTTTGCCGAGTATGGCCGCCTTTTCTCCCATGCCTGTGCTATCGATGGCTGTAGAGTAGCCTGGGA
Source organism: Dendrobates tinctorius (assembly GCF_039654945.1). Taxonomy (NCBI): domain Eukaryota; kingdom Metazoa; phylum Chordata; class Amphibia; order Anura; family Dendrobatidae; genus Dendrobates; species Dendrobates tinctorius. Next base: position 64,454,322 of record NW_027361684.1, on the reverse strand, counting down.
GTGTGAGGATGACAGGGAACGTGGTGCTGTGGGTGGAATGTCACTGGGTCTCTGGATAACAGTGCCAGAGGTTCTTCCATGGCTATCCTGTGAGGAAGCCGAACCAGCTGTGTGTGAGCTGGAGGAAGAGGCTACAACACGAGCTGAAGAGGTGGTAGGTGGTGCTGTAGGTTGGTCTACGTCTTCAGTGTGTATTTGTAACTCCACCACGTGCTTGGTCCGCACATGTTTCCACATATTTGTGGTATTCAGGTTGCTGACACTTTTCCCTCTTTTGACTTTCTGATTACACAGCTTGCATTTGACAAAGCAAATGTCATCTGCAACTGTGTCAAAAAAGGACCACGAACTGCAAGTCCTGGGAGCGCCTGTTTTGGGTTTTGGAAGAGGAATGCTCCTAACGGGTGCTGAAGTGGAGGCTACAGGCAACCAAGACTGCCCCCTCCCTCTCCCTCCTGTTTTGGCTGTTCGGGGAATCTCTTCCTCAGAGATGCTCCCACCACCTTCCTGTTCCTCACCTACACTCCCCTCTTCAAACACATGCTTCTCCTGGGTAGTCTCACCAGCACAGTATGCACCAGAAAGTGGCACCTGAGTCTCATCATCTGATGCGTACTGAGGTGTGGTGACCATAGGTACTGGCCCACCCGCCTCTTCAGATTCAGAGGGACAAAGCAGTTGCGCATCACTGCATACTCCCTCTTCTTCACATTCTAGAATGCTGCTTGGCTGGCCCCCTGCTTCCAAGCCAAGAGATTCAGAGAACAGAAGTAGAGATGGCTCCTGTCCAGGGCTCTCTGACTGCCTGGGCAATTTGGCAGGTGGTGAAGAGACAGATGGTTGCTCTTCAATGCTCTGGCCCTGAGAGGATGTGTAAGTAATTGAAGTCGATGCGTTAGCTGCCATCCATCCGACAACGGCTTCAATTTGTTCGTCCCGCAGCAGTGGGGTATGGCGAGGTCCTACAGAGCTGCACATAAAGGACTGTTGACTGGTAAAACTGGGGGATGCTGAGTCACTGGTGCCCGCAGCAGGCACAGAATCTTCACGTCCTCTCCCTGCTGAATCTCCACGCCCACGACCACATGCCTTACTCCCTGCCTTCTTCATCTTGGTAGACTGATAAAGATAGGCAGAAAAGTACAAAGGGGAGGCTTAGTGTGCTTATTCCTGAACAGCTGCTAACAGGTATAAGAAACACTAATTTTATAAAGTGTGCGGACTACACCTTAATATGAGCCAATGTGGCCTACAAAACAGTCAAGTGGAGTGTTTGGTGAACTTTATTTAAGTGTTTTCTTTTCAAAAAAACAAAAAGGATGTGACCAAAGATGTGAAAGCGATAGTATCACAATTTTTTTGGAGCTATTACAATGCAGGAAGGTAACCTACAATGCAATAGATGAGGCTCCAAAAAATAGGCTAATACTAATCTGGCTGCGACTGAAGGGCACAAGCCAGCAAAAAGGCTCCTCTATCTACTCCTATATAGTGTTTGCAACCAACCAATGCAGATGGATATGGATGGAAGCACACTAATAGGAGAAAAAAATCAGGAAAAATGAGCTGCAATAAAACAAAAAAGGACTATGTATGAGGCAGTGACGCACGCTGAGTGGACTACAACCAGAGGTGGCTGCAGAACACATTACAACATGAGCTGCACTCACACACAGAGACCTCACAGACAGCCGTGAACAGTGCAGAGAACTGGGCACTAGCACTGAAAGGCTGCAGAAAGGCTCCGCTGTCTATTCCTATAGTGTTTGCGAACAATGTAGATGGATACGTATGCATGCACACTAATAGGAGAATTAATGAAAAATGAGCAGCAATAAAACAAAAATAAATATGTATGAGGCAGTGACGCACGCTGAGCGGCCTACAACCAGAGGTGGATGCAGGACACACTACAGCATGAGCTGCACTCACACAGACCTTGTAGATAGCTGTGAACAGCACTGCAAGGCAAAAGAAAGCTACAGTGATTGATAATGTAGCCTGGGTAAAGCACATTATTATATAGCAAATCGCTATCTCTAACTGTCCCTCAGAGTCTTGAACAGCAGCCTGTCCCTAACTGAATTCACAGCAGAGTGAACCCTAAATGGCGGTGGCGGCTTTTATAGTGCATCATGACATCATTTCAGCAGTCAATCACAGCCAAGCCATTAGTTAACATGCCTACATGCCTAACAGGATGTGCCCACACTTCTTAGGATTCCTCATTGGCTGAATCAAATCAAACTGGCTCATAGCATTATGGGAACTTCCGATTCCGGTATTCGATATGCAAAAAGTATCGGAACTCAGTATCCGAATTCCGATACCGCGAATATCGGCCGATAACCGATATTTGCGGTATCGGAATGCTCAACACTAGTCATCATAGCTTATGAAATAAAAAAAACACTTCCTTTACCAATTATAAGAAAACTCTTGAATCTTCATCAGGTAAAATTCCCTTTTGGGTAGACAGCTTAGTATGATAAAATATAATATAAATTGATCACTTCAGAAATGTCTTCAGCATTGACTATAGCAATGATCCAATGTTGTTAATCTTTAACTTTCTAAGATAAAAGTATGTGAAAGGCTGATTTACAATGCCATTACTTACAAAATTTTAATTTTTACCTAACCTATTCTAATGTTGAATAGACTGATTCAATTTTTTACACATTTCTCATTTCTTAAATAATGCACCTTTACAATTTCTCAACCAAGGAGAAGAATTAGAGGCTTGAATGAGACTTGTTTATTCAACTTCAGAGCCATTATGAAGACATATGAAGTCAGCATGATGCTTTTTTGTATTATTCATTCTGATACATCTTAAGCACAACCTTAATGTTAATGCCACTTTACTATTTATGCAAAAACCAGAGACTAGAGAAAAATGAATGCCAAATGCAATATTATTTGAAATGACCTGCAAAAACGCACTTTACTCCTTAGTAGGGATAAGCGAATGTGCTCGGTGATACTCGGTTATCCTTCAAGTATCATGGTGCTTGGCTGTGCTCATTACTTGATGAGTAATGGTTGATGCTCAATGTAAAACTCAGATTGCCTGTGAGTCACTGTAATTCGGTCGCCATCTTGGTTGTGGCATTACTGTGATTGGATGGCTGTGTGACCTCATCAGAAGTTACAAAAGAACAGGCGCCGCTCTCCTTGGCACACTGACACCATTGCACAGCTCTGTGACACTTCTTAATGGAGGGAGAGAGTGCTTATCAAGGCCTGTGTGCACAGTATAATGAATCAGAGGCCTGTAGTGTTGATACTGGTGCAGAAGCTTAGCCGTCTTACTTACAGCCCTTCTAAGGCCTAATCATTTGCTGCACATACAATCTGCCTTTAGCCTAGGGAGGATAGAGAGTCGCAGGAGCAGGGACAGTGACAGAATCCAGTCTGCAGTGCAGACATTGATTAGGCCTGTGCAATCCATTGCCAAATACGGTATATAGTTTTATTGTGTGGAAAAATTGAATATATTTTGATCATCAAGTATTATATGCTTAGAGGTCTTTTTTGTGTTATGTAGCACACCCAAAAATCATTAAAACATTTTTCTGGGCTACATTTCTCAGCAATACACTATTCCATAGTGTTGAGTAAATTTCTGTGATATCAGTGACAAAAGCTTTTAAACGTTTTGCAGATCTTCATTTCTCAGACATACAGAGTTACTTTGTCTGTGAATATTTCTGTGATCTCAGGGAACAAAAATTGCTGCCTTCATTTCTCAGACATACAGTGTAACATGGACTGTGAACATTTCTATAATTAGTAAAATTGCTAAAAAGGTTTTAAAAATTTTGTAGGCCTCCATTTCTAAGACATATAGTGTTACTTTGTCTGTGAATATTTCCGTGATCACAGTGAACAAAAGCTTTTATAAATTTTGTAGGCCTCCATTTCTGAGACATACAGTGTTATGTGGTCTCTGAAAATTTCTGTCATCTGTAAAACTGCAAGAAAACTTTTAAAAGTTTGGTAAGCCTCCATTTCTCAGACATACAGTATAGTGTTACGTGGTCTGTGAATATTTCTGTGATCTGTAAAACTGCAAAAAAGAATTTAAATATTTTGTAGGTCTTCAGTTCTCAGACATACGAGTACAGTGATACGTGGTTTGTGAACATTTCTGCCATCTTTAAAACTGCAAAAAAAGCTTTTCAAAATGTTGTAAGTCTCTATTTCTTAGACATACATTGTCAACTGCTCTGTGAACATTTCTGTGATATCTAAAACTTAGCAAAAGCATTGAAACATTTTTCTGGATTGAATTTAATAATCATACATACACTTTCACGTTTTTTCTGTCACACTATTTTGGAGTAAACTCCCAAAAAACACTTTGATTGCTGAAGGTGACCAATTTTTTTCTTTTTTAATCATAAACTGGGTTTCAAAAGACCTAGTAAATACAAAATTTGCAAGGTGTGCATTAAGGGATGGGAAAGTGTAAGTGCTGATGATGGTGCATGCAGATGCCGAGGATGTGGGACAAGTGTGACTACGCCTGTTGCTGGAGCACAAGAAATATGCCCATCCATGACACATAGGTTCCTGTCCCACTTTGCAGGGAGGCATAGTACACCACTTCTGAAGCCAGAGCAGAGCAAAAGAGTGGTTGGTTGGATAGCAGATAATGCTTCCAACAGGCTGGACAGCACCACACAGTCTTCCACATGGTCCAGTCTCACCAGGTTAAAGTCTGGATCACTTAATCCTCACCCTGAGGCTCCTTTCTCCCACCATGTTGAGTCCCAAGATACTAGTGATCCCACACTATGACACTCCAAGAAGCTGTTTACCACACGTTTCTTGATTGTGGCCTCTCAAAGTGCATGCTCCAAGAGTTAAAGGACTACATGCTGTTTAGTGATGCACAAAACTTAGAGCAGCCATGGCCACAAGAACATGATGGTGGGGAGTGGCGAATTTTGGATAGGGAGGAGAAAGATGATGATGAGACACAGTTGCCGCTAAGTCTTGTAGCTAAGCCATAAAGTAAGGCGCACCAGAGAGCGGTGGTGAAAGATGAGGTAGTGGATGACGAAGTCTCCAGCCTAACTTGGGAAGCTGGCATGCAGACTGAAGCCAGCAGCACTGAGGGGGAGAGATCGGCTGCACAAAAATAGACAGAAAGAGGCACTTAGTTGACAATATGTAGAAGGCGGGCAATTGTTATACAATGCACTGACAGACCTGAATTTCTCAGTCAAAACGTTAGGTATTCCCAGGTCTGGGACTTTTTTTTAAAGAAAGTTCTGAGACAAGCAAAATGGCCATTTGCGAACTGTGCGATGCAGAGATCAGAAGGAGACTGAATACTAAGAACCTAAGGACAACCAGCATGATCAGACACATGTCATCTAAGAACACGACTTGGTGGGCAGAATGACTGAGTACACGATTGGTGCCATCAGGTGACACCACTGCCTCTTCCACTATGCTTGGTGCTTCCAAAACCCCTGCCCAAAACACTGGTGCAGATGCCTCCTGTCCTGCACCTATCCTTACACATTCTGACTTACCATCATCAGGGACTTCCAAATCCTTGTTCAAAACCCAGCGTTCTGCTGTCCCTACCCCAGGCCTTGTTAAAAAAAGAAAGTTCCCAGGTATCCACCCACAGCCCAAAATGCTAAACTGGCACATTTCCAGGCTGCTTGCCATGGAAATGTTGCTATTTAGGCTGCTAGACATGGAGGATTTCCACTGACTGTTGGCGACAGTCTTCCCTTGGAACTCAGTCCCCAGCTGCCACTTTTTCTCCCAGTGTGGTGTCCCTGCCTTGTACCAGCACGTATCCAGGAACATCACCCATGTCCTTACCAACACACTTACTGTCATTGTCCACTTAATGACTGACACATGCACAAGCGCTTGTGGCCAGGGTTGCAACATTTCATTGACAGCACACTGAGTGAACAGTGTGGAGGCTAGGGCTGAATCACAACCTGGTACAGTGTTTGTGCTCCTGACACAGAGGATTGCTGGCCCTACTTCATTCAGAGTTTCCTCCACCTCCTAGCAAAAGGCAGAGATGCTTACCTGCCCAGGTATCCAAACAAATGCACTGTCAGGATGCAGTGGACCCATGTAGTTAAGATGGCAGCAACACAGGAGCAGAAATACCGATGAGGCAACCACTCACAACCTACGAATCCCAAAGGAGGGATATTTGTTTTTTGCACATTTTTTTCAGGGTGCAGTTGGGCCCATTTGGTCTTGTAAACTGTGGTATCTGTTCACATGGGATGCATTTGGATAGCGCTAGGCAGCCCGCCTAATCTAATAGAAGGGCGTCACTAATAGGCTGTTAACCTAGATGCTGTGCATTTCCATTGTGTGAACAAGTCTTTTTTGTGCAGTAATATATCAAGCAGCCACCCCCTCCATTGGGATTGGTAGGTTGTGAGTGGTTGCCTCATTGGTAGTGTTGAGCGATACCATCCGATACCGTGAAGGATCGGATTGGATCGGACCGATACCCAAAAAGTATCGGGTATCGCCGATTCCGATACTGGAAGTTTCATTCAAGTCAATGGGACAGAAATATCGGAAATAAAAAAAACCCTTTCTTTACTTGCACATCCTGTTCGGGAAGGGGGAAGAGTGTGGGCGGTGCATGGGCAGACGCTGTGGGTGTCTGTGTGTGCGGGCGGGGTCTGTGCGGGCCTGCCAGGGGTCTGTGCGGACCGCCGGGGGTCTGTGCTGGCTGCAGGGGGTCTGTGCGGACTGCCAGGGGTCTGTGCGGGCCTGCCGGGGGTCTGTACCGGCTGCCGGGGGTCTGTGCGGACTGCCGGGGGTCTGTGTCGGCTGCCGGGGGTCTGTGCGGACTGCCCGGGGTCTGTGCTGGCCTGCCGGAGGTCTTGTGTGTGTGCAGGCATCGTCCGATGGGACTACAAGTCCCATCGGGCTATGCCTGCTACAATGACAGTGATTGACACATTAGCCAATGATGGGACAGTAGTGGTCCCATCATGCGGCTAATGTGTTGAATGTAAAAAATATATATATACATACTACATACATACTACATATATACAACATTCATACAACATACATACATACATACATACTACATACATACTACATTCATACAACATACATACATACATACTACATACTACATACATACTTCATATATACTACATTCATTCAACATACATACATACTACATACATACTACATATATACTACATTCATACAGCATACATACGTACTACATATATACAACATTCATACAACATACATACATACATACTACATATATACTACATTCATACAACATACATACATACATAGTACACACTACATATATACTACATTCATACAACATACTGTACATACTACATACATACTTCACATATACTACATTCATACAACATACATACATGCATACTACATACTACATACATACTACAAATATACTACATTCATACAACATACATACATGCATAGTACATACTACATATATTCTACATTCATACAACATACATACATACTACATACATACTACATATATACTACATTCATACAACATACATACATACATACTGCATACTACATACATACTACATATATACTACATTCATACAACATACATACATACTACATACATAATTCATATATACTACATTCATACAACATACATACTACATACATAATTCATATATACTACATTCATACAACATGCATACAGGTTGCTTTGGTGCTGGTAAAGTGGGAGATTTTTACAAGGTAAAAGGGATTTTGAATAAGCAATGCCATGCCATACCCTGTGGACAGCGCTTGATTGGAGCCAGTTTCATCCTACATCAGGACAATGATCCAAAACACACCTCCAAATTATGCCATAACTATTTAGGGAAGAAGCAGGCAGCTGGTATTCTATCTGTAATGGAGTGGCCAGCGCAGTCCCCAGATCTCAACCCCATTGAGCTGTTGTGGGAGCAGCTTGACCGTATGGTATGCAAAAAGTGCCCATCAAGCCAAACCAACTTGTGGGAGGGGCTTCTGGAAGCAAGGGGTGACATTTCTCCAGATTACCTCAGCAAATTAACTGCTAGAATGACAAAGATCTGTAATGCTGTAATTGCTGCAAAGGGAGTATTCTTTGACGAATTTCAAATAAAAATCTTTTTTTCAAATCTGTCTGGACTAGATTTTAAATTCATTTGGCAACTCATTTGATTAATAAAAGTATGAGTTTTCATGGAAAAGACAAAATTGTCTGGGTGACCTCGAACATTTGAACTGTAGTGTATATAGTATATATAGGGGAGATGACATACGGGTATATACTATATACAGTAGGAGATGACACACAGGTACAGTATACACTATATACAAGAGGAGATGACATACAGGTAAATACTACAAACCGGAGGAGATGATATACAGCGACAATTTATGTGCAATATAATCATTATAATTTGTTATAACTAACCACAGTTTGTAACTATACCCAGGCAATGCCGGGCTCTTCAGCTAGTATATTATAAAAACAAAAAATAAAATCTCCAGAATAAAATTTTTTGGTCGCCACAACATTGCATTAAAATGTCAATAACAAACAATTAAAATAAAATATCTACCCAAAAATGGTATCAATAAAAATGTCAGCTCGGCAAACAAAAAATAAGCCCTTACCCAGCCTCAGAGCTCAAAAAATGGAGTCTATGGGTCTCGGACAATGGTGGCATTTTTTTTTTACAAACTTTTATTTTTTGTTTCACTATTTAAATAAAATACAACCTATACGTGTTTGTTATCTGTGAACTCATAACGACCTGGAGAATTATAATGACAGGTCAGTTTTAGCATTTAGTAAACATGGAAAAAACAACTCAAAAACAACTGAGGATTTTTTTTTCACTGTAATGGAATTTTTTTGCCATTTTCCAATATACTTTATGGTAAAATCAATGGGGTCTTTTAAAAGTACAACTTGTCCCACAAAAACAAGCCCTCACATGGCCATATTGACGGAAAAATAAGAAAAAGTTATGGCTCTAGGAACAGGGGATACAAAAAACGAAAACCCAAAAACTGAAAATCCAAACGTCTGAAGGGGTTAAGCAAAAATCAGGACTTGGCCATTAGCATAGAAAAACTAAATGAAAACATTTCAGGCTCATTTACACTTTCCACACTATGGCTCAACATTTCTCTGTTGCTGATTGGCAGTAGTTTAATAGCCTATTTAGGCTAGTTTCACACTAGCGTTTTGGAGCGCAGCGATGGCCTGCGCACGGCCGCCGCTAAGCCCCACCCCCTGCTGCGCCCCACCGGTAGCTCCGCCCACCGGCGCATGACGCTGCATGCGCCCTGCGTCCCCTATCTTTATCACAGGGGGCGCAGGCCGTGCACAGTATGCGTTTGGCGGCGCATGCGTCCTTTTGACGGTGCGCCGACCTGTGCCAAACGCAACCTGCTGCAGTTTGGTTGCGTCGGCGCACCGTCAAAAAGGCGCATGCGCCGCCAAACGCATACTGCGCACGGCCTGCGCCCCCTGTGATAAAGATAGGGGACGCAGGGCACATGCAGCGTCATGCGCCGGTGGGCGGAGCTACCGGCGGGGGCGCGGCAGGGGGCAGGGCTTAGCGGCGGCCGTGCGCAGGCCGTCGCTGTGCTCCAAAATGCTAGTGTGAAACTAGCCTTAGACAGGACAATCATGCATCTGATGCGCAGAGAACGAATACTAATTGATTGTTCTCTGCTCATAATCTGTCATTGTTCTCAGCAGCATAATTGCTACCAAAAGCAATGATGTCAAGCTAGCTTATTAAAGAATTTTGCTTGTTCAATGGGTAAAGGGTTATCGGCAGTATGTTTACTCTAATTATTGCGAAATGAGCATTCTTAATAATTGTTCAGCATAAATGCAATCTTAGGCCGGGGTCAAACTTGTGAGAAACTTGCACGAGTCTCGCATCTTAATACCCGGCACTGCCGCCAGCACTCGGGACCAGAGTGTGCGGCTGCATAGAATACATGCAGCCGCGCACTCCAATTCCGAGTGCAGGCGGCAGTGTCGGGTAATGAGATGCGATACTCGTGTGAGTTTCTTGCAAGTCTGACCCCGGCCTTACACGACTTCTCTTCTTTATCCATGTTGGGCAACAACAAAAAGTGTTAGCATTAATTTGCAATGTACACACAAATAACAATAAATATTCTACAGTTTACATTGTCCTGTCTAATTTTTGGTGTAAAATCCTCAGATGACTTCCACAACTATACCCATTACACACACTTTTACTTAATAGTGCAGTCTGCCATGGTGTCTGTGATGATAATTAGACTTTTGAAAACTCTTTTTGTGAGTCTAAATTAACCCTAGTGGCAAGTGTGAAAATTGCTAAATATCTAACCTCTTTATTAATAATTATCGTGATATAAAAAAATAAACATTTAACACAAAAACCATATCTAAACAATAGGTCATTTTCTGACATACCATTCTTTTAAGTCTCCCAGGGTTTACTCACAAAATTCTACCATGTTGATATTTTTGTTCTAGAATTGCTGCAAAAATATAGCATTTTTGTCTGAATTTTTATATCATGGCAATAATACCTTTCATGAGAGAATATGCCCTCTGGCATTGCACAAAATATTTTTTTTTTTACCTTTTATTAAATGTGTTCATCTGAAAAATAAATTCCTGACAAAATTAAGTTCATTTTTGGCAATTCTAAAACTTAGCTTGAGGTATCAGACTCTTATCATATTCTAACAGTGAATATTCATGGTCTCTCATATTAACAGCCAATTGTTTTATTTGTGCATCCTGTCATATTCATTGCTGAATTGCTTACCAATAGTTTTCATTAAGGCTAAGTGCACACGTACCGGAACTCTCGTGGAAATTACCGCGAGAATTCCGGAATTCCATTCCGAGGGAAAATCGCATTTTAAATTCCCGTAATTTTCCCGCAGAAAAACTAGCATTTTGCAAGCGTATTTAGCTTGCAAAATGCTAGCGTTTTCCAAGCGATCTGTAGCATCGTTTGGAGAACTGATTGACAGGTTGGTCACACTCGTCAAACATAGTGTTTGACAAGTGTGACCAACTTTTTACTACTGAGGCTGCCTATGCAGCATCAGTAGTAAAGGATAAAATGTAAAAAAAAAATAAAAAATGGTGTTATTCTTACCTTCCGCCGTCCCGCGCAGCCGTTCCCAGTAATCCTTTGCGAAAATGCCCGCGATGACGTACATTCTCGCGGTAATTCGCGATGACGTTGCGCGAATGACAGCGAAACTTCGCGATCCCCCAAGAACGTACGTCATCGCGGGCATTTTCGCAAAGGATTACTGGGAACGAGAGCGTGAAGAGAAGCGGGAACACTGCGCGGTACGACGGAAGGTGAGAATAACAATATTTTTTATTTTTATATTCTATTTTTTACAGGGATATGGTACCCAATACCCGGAGGACAGTCTCCTCTCCTCCGGACCGTGGGTACCATCCACAAATGTTCTGCTTACTTTCCGCATGGTATGCACAGCCACATGCGGGAAGTAAGCGGAACAATGCATTCCTATGGGTGCGGGATCGCCGCAATTCCGCAAAATTAATGAGCATGCTGCGGTTTTTACCGCAAAGCGATTCCGCCGCGGTAAAAACCGCAGCATTAGCACAGCATTGCGGAATCCCATAGGAATGCATGGGATGCTTATTTTTCACGTTTTCGCGGCAAAATCGCGCGGTTAAAACCGCCGCGGAAACTCAAAAAAAACGCCACGTGTGAACTCAGCCTAAAGGTTAGCATGTGCTTTCAGACTGATGGATCAATATAAAATACATATGTAAATAAAGACTGTCTAGAATGCAATACAGTATATCTGTGTAAGGGCTCATACCCATTTGTGAGAAATACGGACAAGTGCAATCCGATAAAAGGTTTTCTTCTCAGCTGAAATCGAAAAAAACAATTGCAGCATGCTGCGTATTGCTGAGTATCTCGGAAGAAATTTGCCAATGCAAGTCGATGAGTGTGAGAAAAAAAATCGCATAGTATTCTCACCATGCGAGTGCTGTCCAATTTTTATGAACCGCTGAAAAGCCGGCAATTCATGTGCGGCTACAGTAAAATCACACTGACAAGTGAGAAAACAATAGACAGAATAGATATATACACATAGAATATTGCAAAATTTTCAGTTTGTCTGATTTTTTTTGAGTAAAATGTAAATTGCTATTTTATTCTATAAACTACTGACAACATGTCTTCAAATTTCCAAGCACTAAATTTTATATTTATTTTCAGAAAATGATAAATTTTCAAAATAACAAAAAAAAAAATGCTGTATTTGCTGACCTCAAATAATGCTAAGAAAACAAGTTCATAATCATTTAGAAACAACAATACTAATGCTTTAACCCAGGAAGAGTTCAGAAATCAATATTTTGTGGAATAACCATGATTTTTAAAAAACAGCTTTCATGCGTCTTGGCATGCTTGCCACCAGTCTTTCACATGGCTTCTGATGCAAAAATGTAAGCAGTTCTTCTTTGTTTGATGGCTTGTGACTATCCATCATCCTCTTCATTACATTCCAGAGGTTTTCAATGGGATTCAGGTCTGGAGAATGGGCTGCCCATGACAGGGTTTTGATGTGGTGATCTCTTAATTTTTGCCAGAGGCTGTATATATATATATATACAGTATATATATATATATATATATATATATATCACTGACTCGGGTCCTCTACCAGAGGCCTGGGAGTTTGAGGGTTCTGTGCAATATCTTAGTTGTTCTCAGTATTACACATTTCTGGACAGAGAGATCAGAGGTTGCTCCTGGGATCTGTTGTAGCCATTCTTCCAACTTAGGGGTCACTGCTCCAAGAACTCCTATCACCACTGGAATCACTGTTGCCTTCACCTTCCACATCTTCTCCAGTTCTCCTTTGAGACCCTGGTATTTCTCCAGCGTCTCATATTCCTTCTGTCTGATGTTGCTGTCACTTGGCACTGCCACATCTATTATCATTGCTGTCTGATCCTTGTCTACTATGACAATGTCTGGTTGGTTAAACAACACCTGCTTTTCCGTCTGGATCTTGAAATTCCACAGGATTTTTGCCTTTTCATTCTCCACCACTTTTTCTGGGGTCTTCCCACCTGGACTTAGGAGGACTTAGCCCATATGCTGTGCAGATATTCCTGTATACAATTCCCTCTACTTGGTTGTGGCTTTCAGTATACGCTGTTCCTACTTGCATTTTGCATCCTGACACTACGTGCTGGACGGTTACTGAGGTTTCTTTGCATAGTCTGCACCTTGAGTCTTGTCTTGTGTGGTATATTCCTGCTTCTATGGATCTGGCACTTAGTGCTTGCTCTTGTGCTGCTATGATTAGTGCCTCTGTGCTGTCTTGGAGTTCAGCTTTCTCCAGTCAGTTGTAGGATTTCTCCATGTCAGCCACCTCCACTATCTGTCAATGGTACATCCCATGCAGTGGCTTGTCTTTCCATGGCAATTCATGTTCCTGTTCTTCCTTCCAGATCTGTCGTTGTTTCTGCCTTAGGCTTTCTCTCAGCATCTCATCTTTTGGCGCCATTCTTCTGATGTATTCCTGGATACTTCTTGTTTCATCGGTAAAGGTGGTTTGGATGCTTATCAAGCCTCGACCACTCTACTTTCTGCTGGTATGCAATCTTTGGGTGCTAGACTTAGGGTGGATACCTCCATGCATTGTGAGGAGCTTTTGTGTCTTCGCATCTGCAGCTTCCATCTCTTCTTTTGGCCAGCACACTATGCCAGCAGGGTATCTGATAACTGGCAGGGCATATGTATTGATGGCATGGATTTTATTCTTTCCATTGAGCTGGCTCTTCAGAACATGTCTTACCCTTTGATGGTATTTGGATGTTGCTGCTTTTCTTGCCTCCTCCTCATGGTTACCGTATCCCTGTGGGATGCCGAGATACTTGCAGCATGTCTGTACATCTGCTACATGCCCTGCTGGTAATTCGACTCCATTGGTCTTGATTACTTTGCCTCTCTTTATTACCAACCGGCCATACTTCTCCTGTCCGAAGGACATCCCAATGTGTTATGATTGAGTCACCGAGGAGGAAAAAACAAAACACGAGCTCAGCCCAGAAAATCAGAGAGGTTGGAAACTAGCGGATTGCAGACCCCTAATCCTATCACACAACTAGCAGTAGCTGTGGACTGTTCCTACGGTGATCCTAGACACCTCGTCACAGCCGGAGATCTAAATAAGCCTAAAGAGAGAAAAGGGAAAAACTGACTGCCCCAGAGCAGACCCCAAAGCAATAGGCAGCCCCCAACATATAATGACGGTGAAGCAAGATGAAAACACTAACACAGATAGAAAGATAGGTTGAGCAAATGATGAGGCCCAAGCTAACTAAAAAGGACAGGACAGAAAAGCTGCTGTCTGCAATCCGAGAAAACCCTGCTAAAAATATTACCAACACAACTGATAAGCAAAAAGGACCTGAAGTCACTAGACTTCAAACCCTATATCAGCACTCAGAATATTCTGAAAGCAGAGCAAAAGAGAACACTGATAAAGGAATAAGAATCCAGCACACCCCCCGGCCAGGGATGGCTGAACTCAAAAAACAAGGTAAACAAAACCAAAACTAATAAGTTCAATAGCAGAGCAAAAACTTATCTTTGGGAAGCAGGAATCAGACTGGTCTCCAAGAATCCAGCAGGAAATCACCAGCCACTCAGAAGGGCGTCGGCTGCCTTATATCCAGTCTGAAGTTCCTGTTACCCAGTCACCATCCACCAGATCAGGTGTTTGGTTTCTTTCATCCAATTCAGCCTCACTACCTTCCTTCACCAGAAGAGGGAGATCCTCGGACACAAAAGGTGAATTAACAGATGAGCTCACAACACCGATGTCTTTACTGTAGATTCTTGTCAGGTAGATCAGTGAATTGATGTCTCGTTTGTTTTTCACATACAGCTTGATGTCATCCATGTAGATGATATACATCTATTCTATGTGAATTTATCTATTCTATCTATTCTATTCTAACCTGTCACTCTGTGAATATACTGTATGTGGCAGATCATTTGAAGGCTTTTAATCTATTATATATATATATATATATATATATATATATATGTGTGTTTTGAAGAATATTTATTATTAAAACGATGTGTAAAGGACAGAGACCTGCTGTATGTAAAATCTCATGTTAAAATCGCATTGCATAGGGATTGCATACGCATGTCATACAGATGCTCCATTTAAGAATCGCACAGACATTATATGACAATCGCATGACACTCGCATGGCACTCGACCATTTTTTCGGTCCGGAAATCCAACCGCTTTTTTTCTCGCATTTGGGTATGTACCCTAAAAAGCTAAAAAGTCAACTTCATCTAAAGATGCAAAATCTGATGTAGAACACTTTGAAAAATTGCAAAAAAAGATGTTGCTCAAGAGTTTTTGGCATTTTCATGCCAGTTTCATCCTTGTTCACCAAAATAGTAGAGCTGGATTAAGCCAGGTCGCAGCAATGCCCGCTTGTATAATTCATGATGGCATGTACCTTATGCCACAAATCTTATTCCACTCTCCAACTGCAGTACGTTTTGTGACATGCTGCCATTAATAAATCAGGTGCCACTGACTCTACCACATCACCACATCAAGACTGCTATGAATGTCACTTGAATTTATAAATGGAAGCATTATAGTCTTGCCACCAAGCCCCTTTAGGTATATGTTAAAGTCAATGACATACAGTCCTACAATGTAGTGGAATAACTTGAAGTTTGTGGGCTCCAATAAAAAAAGTTCCAACGGGGCATCAAATTATTGCAAGTCTTTAATAGTATTGGTCATTTCATATAGGCCAATGGGACTTTCTGGACTCTTCAGCTCCAGGACCCACGTGCGATTGGAACCTCTGCACCTATTGTAGATAGGGTTTAGAATTATGGCTGAGACACCAATGCTACAAGACGCGCAAAATTTGGGGACCCTTGACGTTGGATTGCGGGCTAATCTGCTTTGGCCAAAATAGTAACTAATACCCCATATCTTTTTATCTTTTTGCACTTTTTATCATTTTTGCAGGATGCAGCTAGACCTCTTCATGTTGGCTTTTTTTCTGTGTGATGCAGATATATAGTTCTGAGCAGCCTGCCTGCTAATACTATGGGCGTCATTAATAGGCTGTTCAGACACTTTGCACCACACTTATCTGTGTGACTGATGTCCTATGCAAGCCCTATTTGTGTGCATTTTTTCCACTAGGCAGCCAGACTCTTTTGGGTTACTGGCTGTTTTCATCAGTGGTTTACACCTGTGCTGCCCCAGCCTTTATCAATGGGGGTCTAATGCATCCTGCTGGTGCATTAGTCAGGGTTTTGGTAAGTCAACCTTTCAAATGTGTTTTTTTTTTAATTTTTGGGAATTTTTCCTTATGTGCGCTGCTGAGACACCAATGCTGCAATCATTTCAATTGCCTCAGTTGCTTTAATTGGAACCAAAACTACATAATAATGAAAGTTAACTAACCACGTTACAGTGCGCACTGAAAACATTATATTTTACCATATGCAGCATTTTTCTGCTGTTTTATTTTGCAAACTAATATTAAACATTAGCACACCTGTAACAAAAAGAAGGTTAATGCCTTCACCCAGCAAATTAGCTTTAGGTTTCCTATTTTTAAATCTTCCAAGGCTGTAATAGCTATGCATGCTAGTGTTGTAATTGTTTGCTATGTCGATAGACTGAGGGTTATGCAGGTTCTGTCAACAGAGTTGTGCTCCAAGTATTGATTTTATTTCATTAAGTAAATAGTAAAATCATTTAACCTCGGCCATTTCCTAATCATTCAATACACACCTGTAGTATCAAGGTAACAAATAACAAGTGTTACCATTGCTTAGAACAACTCCAGTCTAAAACCCATTATAGATGCTATGTCTGCCCATTATATGTATTTATAGACGTCCATATGTTGATTTTTTCATCAGAGCAATGTTTTGCAGGGAAAATAAGGACTTCAACGCTTCAAACAAAAAAAACACTGGAATGCTTGTCTTTTCCTCCCACTCCATACAAAAATGGGTTCAAACTTAATATAACATTATTTATATGTATTATATACTACATACAGAGAGAGGATCACCCCCTTTTTTGTGCAAAAATAATACACGAGGGCTATGCAGTCCAAGAGCTGCACAGGTTGCACTAATTGTATGTCTACTCCTGAACCACTGCTTGCTGTTGTGTCCATAATCTTTTCTCTTTACTGGGTGTCCCTATTATCAATGCCCTTTTGTTTCCTAGCATACAAGTTTCATTATCTAATGTATAGGTGCAGCTCACAAAATTAAAATATCATCAAAAAGTTAATTTATTTCAGTTCTTCAAGCTGCTGGAGGTCTAGTGTGAAGTTTCCACAGTGATGGTTTGGGGAGCCATGTCATCTGCTGATGTAGGTCCATTGTGTTTTATCAAGACCAAAGTCAGCACAACTGTCTACCAGGAAATTTTAGAGCACTGCATGCTTCCCTCTGCCGACAAGCTTATTGGTGTAACAACCCTGCTGGCATCACTGCATGGCCTCCAATCCCCCCCGCGCACCAACTTACTTTCTCCTTCAAACCATGCTGTGAAATCTGTCTGTTGCCAGCCCTGAGCTCCATGTGCTATGCCTCTTGTTTTCCTGCTTGCTCTCCATGTTTCCTGACTGTGTGTATAGGGAGGCGGCGCCTGAACTCTCTGGTTCTTATGCAGTCTGGGTGCACCTGGGTAATCTGTCCCTGACCAACCACCTGGAGCCCTTGACTATTTAGTTTCGCCACTCCCACTGAAACATTGCCTGAGCAATGTCTACACTCAGTTAGTATCTCGCTGCTGAGGAAGCCAGGCCCTGTTCTGTGTGTCTCCTTCTCTGGAGGATTACTCTAGTCTTACTTTGTACCCTGTCTGCCTGCCAGGAGGCTGAATATCCTGGCCCTTGAGTCTTGTTCCCTGTACCATGTCTGTACTCTGTCTGCCTGCCAGGAGGCAGAATATCCTGGTCCTAGTGTCTTTGTCCCTGTGCCTCTGTCTGAACTCAGTCTTACCTCTGTCTGTCAGTCTCCTTGTTTGTGGTTCCTTCCCTGCCGTGTCTTTCCTTGTGTCCTCTTTATTTGTGCATCTGCACTCTAGCCGCTCTGTCTCCACGGCTCCCTAGCCGCTCTGCCTGCTCCGCACTCCTGCGGCTCTGCCTGCTCCGCACTCCTGCGGCTCTGCCTGCTCCGCACTCCTGCGGCTCCGTCTACCTGCACCTCCTGTGTGAACAGGCCCAAACCTATTCCTTCATACTCCATTCCTTCCTGCCTATATCCATACCTGTACCTCCTGTGTGAACAGGTCCAGATCCTGTTCCAGCATACACCACTCCCTCCTGCCTACACCTCCTGTGTGAACAGGCCCAAACCTGTTCCTTCATATTCCATTCCTTCCTGCCTAGATCCATACCTGTACCTCCTGTGTGAACAGGTCCAGATCCTGTTCCAGCATACACCACTCCCTCCTGCCTACACCTGCTGTGTGAACAGGTCCCTACCTGCTCCTTCTCATACCACGCCAATCTGTCCGGTGTCTCCAAGCCGTGCCCGCCTGTCCGGTGTCTCCAAGCCGTGCCCGCCTGTCCGGTGTCTCCAAGCCGTGCCCACCTGCCCTGTGTCTCAGCCGTGCCTGTCGTGTCCATCTGCCTGCCTGTCTATAGCCTCTGTCAAGGTGTCCTGTTCCCGAGTGGGATCAGCAGCCACAGCCAGACACCACCCTGGAGTGGCACCCAGCAGCTACCTGCCGCACAAGCCTGACCTCACCATAAGAGGCTCCAGTGATGACCAAGGAAGCTGCCGTAGTTACGCCCCTTCCAGGGTAGTCTGGTTTGTGGCACAGTGGGGCCACAACCCCCCGGCTCGCGCCATTCAGCCAAGGCGCGAGCGTGACAGTTTGCTCAGGCCATGGTCCCCGCTGAGTCCCATGTCCTTTCGCCCTCGGAGCAAGATGAACTTTTTTGCCAGTATGGGCAACCAAATAAATTTACCCGGTCTGAAGCCCAATCCTTCACTGCTCCACCCACCATTGTGGTCTCCAATAGACTGTTTGCTCAACTAGAGGCTGGCATACCTAAAGTGGAACCTCCCTCGGACCCGCCAAGATATGATGGGGACCCCAAGCAGTGTCGTGCCTTTATGGAGCAGTGCCTACGCTATTTTCAATGGCATGCTCCCTACTTCGCCAGCGATCGGGTAAAGGTAGGATTACTAGTGTCCTACCTAACAGGAGATGCGTTGCAGTTGCTCAACCCCCTTTGGGAAGCAGGGGATCCCATCACCTCGAGCTTACCGGCCTTCCTGGTGGCCTTCTGCAAAGCCTTTGACAAGCCTAGTACAGTGTCTCCTGAAAAGTCTTCCCCTCCTAGCTTCCAGGAACGGATCGGATGAAAAAGACCTGTGGCCAATTCATCTTCTCCGTCTGTGACCGTCCATGACCCATCTGTTCCTCAGCCTGCCAAAGCAGCCCCCCATGCAAGATCCAAGAGGTCTAAGAAAAAGGGGCTAGCTAGGTTGTCGCCGGAGGCCAGTCCTGAGAAGGAACATCCTGATGGTCTCAGCCCTGTGAAGCCAAAGCTCCAGAACCTTGGGCCAGTAGGAGAGACTGCCCTTGGTGAGAGTACCTCCTCGCTACTAAAGTCTGTGACTGTTCCGGTGCCTTGTGGGAGTTTCGGCCGTGCAGATGTATGCAAGCTACAAGCCAGACGAAGTCTGTGCATGGTTCCTGCTCCACCGCTCCAGAATCCATGCAGGGGGTTTGGTGATGGCCGAGCCCTACTTGTGAACAGTCCAGCAATGAGGGGTCAACTACAGCTCCTAATCGGAGCATTATACACAGAGACATGTGTCTTCCACCTGCTGACCAACTTGCCCACCGGTCGTTTTGAGCCAGGCACTCTATTGCCCCTTCCGGTCCAAAGACCCAGCATGGTGCTATATTTGGATCTGCCTAGCCAACAGAGGTGTCTAGTTCCATTACTGCAAGGTCAGTCTTCTGTATCGTCTCCTTCTCCACCTGATCTGCCGGCTATCAAGCCATGGTGTACTGACGTCACTGGAGAAAAGAAAACAGTGGCGCCCTCTCCGTACACCTCAGGTGACCATACCAGTGACCAGTCCTCAGGAACATCCCTGACACTTGATAGTCTTCCCCAGGATAATGGGCTGAAGATTGATCCTGAGTGGATGCCCTCGGCTCCTCTATGGCCAGTGGGTGAAGGTCCCAGGATTAAGCACTACTCGTTCGCCAACTTGAAAGAAGTGGCCCAGTCTGTTCCGGGTAACAGGCGGAGGTGGCTCCCCGTATGTATGCCTCTAACTTCCATGTGGCAGGTGGAGGAAGAGGTGAGAACAGTGGCCTATGCATCTCTGTTTTTTACCCGTCTGGAGGAGGTCCAATTTTCTTGGGATATCGGGCTGAAGTTGGACTCGGTAAAGGTCTCTTCGGTTTCCAGCTGGCCGGCTGATGTAGGGGTCAAGTCTGAGGCTTCCAGGTCCCTGCTTTCTTCCACTCAGGAGGAAGAGATCCAAGTCCTTATACCCTCGATGTTGGAAGCTGACTCCATCGGGCACCAAGAAGCTTGGCACTCTGGGATTCCTGATGGCACACATATTCCACCCTACGTGAAGGATGTCGTTGCAACCTGGACTGTGTGTGGTCCCTTACTCCTTCTTCAGGTCATTCTGGCAGGCTTGAGGAAGAGGGGCCGTAAAGGGGGGGGTACTGTAACAACCCTGCTGGCATCACTGCATGGCCTCCCATCCCTCGCGCACCAACTTACTTTCTCCTTCAAACCATGCTGTGAAATCTGTCTGTTGCCAGCCCTGAGCTCCATGTGCTATGCCTCTTGTTTTCCTGCTTGCTCTCCATGTTTCCTGACTGTGTGTATAGGGGGGCGGCGCCTGAACTCTCTGGTTCTTATGCAGTCTGGGTGCACCTGGGTAATCTGTCCCTGACCAACCACCTGGAGCCCTTGACTATTTAGTTTCGCCACTCCCACTGAAACATTGCCTGAGCAATGTCTATACTCAGTTAGTATCTCGCTGCTGAGGAAGCCAGGCCCTGTTCTGTGTGTCTCCTTCTCTGGAGGATTACTCTAGTCTTGCTTTGTACCCTGTCTGCCTGCCAGGAGGCTGAATATCCTGGCCCTTGAGTCTTGTTCCCTGTACCATGTCTGTACTCTGTCTGCCTGCCAGGAGGCAGAATATCCTGGTCCTAGTATCTTTGTCCCTGTGCCTCTGTCTGAACTCAGTCTTACCTCTGTCTGTCAGTCTCCTTGTTTGTGGTTCCTTCCCTGCTGTGTCTTTCCTTGTGTCCTCTTTATCTGTGCATCTGCACTCTAGCCGCTCTGCCTGCTCCGCTCTCCTGCGGCTCTGCCTGCTCCGCTCTCCTGCGGCTCTGCCTGCTCCACTCTCCTGCGGCTCTGCCTGCTCCGCTCTCCTGCGGCTCTGCCTGCTCCGCACTCCTGCGGCTCTGCCTGCTCCGCACTCCTGTGGCTCTGTCTACCTGCACCTCCTGTGTGAACAGGCCCAAACCTGTTCCTTCATACTCCATTCCTTCCTGCCTATATCCATACCTGTACCTCCTGTGTGAACAGGTCCAGATCCTGTTCCAGCATACACCACTCCCTCCTGTCTACACCTCCTGTGTGAACAGGCCCAAACCTGTTCCTTCATATTCCATTCCTTCCTGCCTAGATCCATACCTGTACCTCCTGTGTGAACAGGTCCAGATCCTGTTCCAGCGTACAACACTCCCTCCTGCCTACACCTGCTGTGTGAACAGGTCCCTACCTGCTCCTTCTCATACCATGCCAATCTGTCCGGTGTCTCCAAGCCGTGCCCGCCTGTCCGGTGTCTCCAAGCCGTGCCCGCCTGTCCTGTGTCTCCAAGCCGTGCCCGCCTGCCCTGTGTCTCAGCCGTGCCTGTCGTGTCCACCTGCCTGCCTGTCTATAGCCTCTGTCAAGGTGTCCTGTTCCCGAGTGGGATCAGCAGCCACAGCCAGACACCACCCTGGAGTGGCACCCGGCAGCTACCTGCCGCACAAGCCTGACCTCACCATCAGAGGCTCCAGTGAAGAAAAAGGAAGCTGCCGTAGTTACGCCCCTTCCAGGGTTGTCTGGTTTGTGGCACAGTGGGGCCACAACCCCCGGCTCACGCCATTCAGCCAAGGCGCGAGCGTGACAATTGGAGATGGAAATGTCATTCTCCACAGGACTTGGCACCTGTCCACACTGTCAAAAGTACCAATACCTGGTTTACAAACAACAGTATCACTGTGCTTGATTGGCCAGCAAACTCACCTGACCATAACCCCATAGAGAATCTATGAGGAATTGTCAAGAAGAAGATGAGAGACACCAAAGCCAACCATGCAGATGAGCTGAAGGCTGCTACCAATGCAACATCGGCTTCCATAACACCTCAGCAGTGCCAGAGGCTGATCGCCTCCATGCCACTCCAAATTGATACAGTAATTGATGCCAAAGGAGCCCTGACCAAGTATTGAGTGCATTTACTGAACATACATTTCAGTAGGCCAACATTTAGGATTTTAAAATAATTTATTCAAGCTGGTGTAATAAAGTATTCTAATTTACTGAGATAATGACTTTTGGGTTTTCATTGGCTGTAAGCCATAATCATCAGCATTAACAGAAATAAACACTTTAAACACATCACTCTGTGTGTAATGACTCTATCAAATATATGAGTTTTACTTTTTGTATTGAAGAACAGAAAAAAATTAACATTTTGATGATGTTCTAATTTTGTAAGATGCACCTGTATATTAAAAATATATTTTACATCTTTAATAGAAATAAGTGAATATTTAATGTTCCTCGCAATTTTTCCCAAAAATTTGATTCTTGGGTTTTTGATTCTCTGTGACGCAATAGTATTCTAAAGCATAAAATGGTTCTTAAAGATGTTTATGTCACTCTAAGGTCTACTAGACTGTATCCAACCTTTTTCAGGCTCTTTAGCACAGATATAGCATTTTTAACCCCTTTCCAACATATGCCCCCAGATTTTGATGTGGGCTTGCACTCCGAGCCTTCATCTTTTCCTGCATGTGATGGCTGACTTAATCACCATCATATGCTGCGGGTGGAACAGAGCTCCACCCTTGGCTGTTAATTTGTTAAATCCCACTGTCAATCTCAGAAAGTGGCATTTAACATGTGTCATCAGGGTTGCACATCATTCCATGATATTCCGTGGCCAACAGATATCACAGGCCATGAGTCACGCAAAACCACCTGCTGTGATCTTTGGAGCAAAGGGATCTCAGCTGGCCCCTATTGTCCAGACAATGACACGATTGGGCGATGATCAACTGAAGAGGCCACACGCTGTTCACAATAATTATTTCTCCAAAATCTAATAGTGAGCATATGGCATATCCACCTCTGGATTACAATGAATGGAATATGTGTTTATACCGACGTACTCTCACTGCTAACTCCACATAACCCCACACTCCTCGCTGCCACCAACAATCCTTTTTTTAAAAAAAACCAAATAAATACAGGCCCATTGGGTGCTATTCTTTTTTTAAGGTTAACATCATCAGGGTCTTCCATACCCTCTCTCTCTCTGAGTACCGGTCATATATCCCAGGCTCACACACCCACCAACTTCATTGACCACTTTTCTACCTTGCTGCCACACTTCATGATCTCAGAATTGCCAACCCTTATACTCTAAGATTTCAACAGCCCCACCTCCACAACTGAATCCCAGCTTCTATCTCTAGCCACTTCCCTTGGCCTCTCATAACTTTCAAACCCTGAGACACATAAAGATGGTAACACCCCTGATCTGGCCTTTGCCTGGCTCATTTCAATGTCCTACCTAGATAACTCACCTTTTACCCTTTCTCCCCCATGAAATTAGGAGTATAAACACAACTGACACATTTTTAGGCACTCCCTAAAAACATCTGTTTAGGGCAGCCTATCAAGTTCCCTAATCAATGTCCTTTTTACTTATAGCCTATTCTCTACTTCTCTGAACATAATTCCCCATCAAACTCAACCATACCCAAATGCCTCATGCAGCCTTTATCTATCCCCATTTCCCAAGATAGTAGGATCATCTTTATAAATAAATACCTGTACTTTGTGACACCCCCACCTCATTGTAGATTGTAAGCTCTGAAGAGCAGAGTTGTCATTATTTTAGCTTTAATTGTTTGATTATGATAAACTTTGTCACAGTTGAATGTTTTATATGAACTGCTGACTTGTAAATCTCTGCTGAATATGTTTGCGCTATATAAATAAAGGTTGTTATTATTATTAATAGATTGAAGATTGTGAAGTTCAAGCTTTTAGCTTTGCCATGTGTAGGAGGAAACAATGTTTTATGTGAGCACAACTGCACAAACGAGAGCTAGCTGCTGTACTGACAGAGGGTGTAGTAGAGTGAACACGACAACCTGTTGGACTGTGAGAAAGGTGCAGGTGGAGAGTGGAGATGTTATGGTTGATTGAGAAAGATGGTGTGTGCTTGGTATCTAAGATCACTCAGAAATAGCAGGCATGTCCACTACCATATAAGCTGACGGACTCTCACTCACCTCAACTGTAGCGGGTAAACAAGTAGAAGTTCTGTTGCCAGAGACCTCTGTGACAACACTTGCCATGGTGTGGGAGGAGGAAGAATCAGAAGATGCATTTTATCGGGTGGATGAAGGTTGGCAAGGCCCACTAGTTTGCATATTAGCACAGCGAAATTCCCAAATTAACGCATGTTAATAGTGCATGTACCAGTTCATGCATGTGTAGTCAAATTATTGTATTTTTTTACTCTGTCATTTTTATCAGAGTTGGCAGATAAAGTGATTTTTGTCATTTTTGGGCTAGGCAACTGCAGGCCCATGAACGCTGCTGGCCACTGACAGAGCCGCAACGTAACCTTTTCGTCTTTCTCCACCATCTCCTCTGCTGAGCTACTCAGCTGCATGCCTCTTGGTGTACACCAAGTGGGATCTTCTACCTCATCATCAT
Organism: Dendrobates tinctorius; assembly: GCF_039654945.1. Classification (NCBI taxonomy): domain Eukaryota; kingdom Metazoa; phylum Chordata; class Amphibia; order Anura; family Dendrobatidae; genus Dendrobates; species Dendrobates tinctorius. The sequence continues at coordinate 64,429,209 of NW_027361684.1, read as the reverse complement.
CTTCTATATTCTCCCACTTCTCGCCCTGAGAGTCTCCCTCCTCTTCTTTCTGCTCTGACAGCAAAGTACAGTCCGCGGACACCTCAAATATCTCTCATCAGGATAACCTCCACCTCTCGGGGTTAACGTCTGTTGACAAGAATTTTAATTCTGCTCGGATCCTACTTCATCTGGCCCTGGATCAAACTGAAAAATTTTCCGCATCGGTGCAGATGATTTCTTCCTCTTGACTCTGTGAATTTTTGGAGTACAATTCTGATGGCCATGGCATAGAATATGTGAACAGATCTGCAGACACAGCCATCTGTAGTTCGCTACAGTCATTTGGGTGGTTGGAGAGTTGTGACATGGGCAAAAACAAGGGTAATTGGGGTGCCACCTCTGAGGATTGTACTGTGTGTAATGTTAAGGTGGAGGAAGAGTAGCAGAGGCCACTTGAGATAGTGCGGTTTTCCACACAGGGAAGCTAGACACAAATACACAGTAACACAATACTAAACGGTACGGTGAGAAGTGGTGACTATATGGCCACGGTATGGCCGGCTACAGGTCCTTGGGCTAAATAAGAACAAACAAAGTGTCACTTATCAATCTCTGACGTCCTGCAGAGTTGTTGTCTGGGAGATGTCTGGTCGGCGCCTCAGCCGCCATGTCCAGCCGAAGAAGAGTTGCCGAAGGCTTCGGGCGTTCCTATGCCCAGGTGCTGGGTGGGTGATACAGGCCCCGGGCTGGTCCCCTGCCACCGGGGTTGCCTCCTTGGCAGGTGAGGCAGAGGCGTCCGTGGGTCTCGATGTACAGGCCGCATTCGCGGTATGGAGCAGGGCAGTGGCGGACGCAGGGATCGCTGTACATGCGGCAGCTGCGGTTTGGAGCATGGCAGTGGCGGCCATGGGTCTTGCTGTACAGGCCACAGCCACGGTATGGAGCGGGGCAGTGGCGGCCGTGAGTCTCGCTGTACAGGCCGCAGCCGCGGTATGGAGCTGGGCAGTGGTGGCCATGGGTCTCGCTGTACAGGCTGCAGCCACAGTATGGAGCGGGTCAGTGGTGGCCGCAGGTCTCACTGTGCAGGCCGCAGCCGTGGTATGGAGCGAGACAGTGTCAGCCACGGGTCTCGCTGTACAGGCCGCAGCTGCATTATGGAGCATGGCAGTGGCGGCCGCGGGTCTTGCTGTACAGGCCGCAGCCACAGTATGGAGTGAGGCAGTGGCGGCCGCGGGTCTCGCTGTACAGGCCGCAGCCACGGTATGGAGCGTGGTAGTGGTAGCCACGGGTCTCGCTGTACAGGCCACTGGTCTCTCTCTGCCGTCCGCTTCCCTGGTCAGGTGAGCCACCATCTCTCCTGTGTTAACAGTGCTGACTCACTCTTGCTCCTGGATGCTACTTAGACTCCTCGCTCTCCTGTCTCTCCCCACCGAATGAGTCCTGCTGGTCTCCATCGCTCGATTTATAGTTGCCCCTCCCCCTTTCTTTGACCCGCCCCCACGTTTCTTGGTAGACTGTCAGTCTTGGCCTGAAATCATTCCCTCCGGGAACGTACTCCCTGGGAACCCAGGTGACAGCCCCCTAGTTTTGGCCCAGACACACGGCGGGCCCTTCCTCTGGGGCCCACTCCCATACATTGGTACTACGGAATCTGATTGCATGGGATAACACAAGACTGAGCCCGAAACTGATGTAAATAAGTATATTAAGAAGTGAAACAAAACAGAGCACTTCCTGCAGTAGTAACGAAAACACAGCACAATATAGAATGATGCAAGTGTAGCAAAACTAACAGAGGACTCCCTGCAATAGTAAGGAACACACAGTACAATATAGAATGATTCAAGTGAAGCAAAACTAACAGAGCACTTCCTGCAATAGTAACGAATACACAGTACAATATAGAATGATGCAAGTGAAGCAAAACTAACAGAGCACTTCCTGCAATAGTAACGAATACACAGTACAATATAGAATGATGCAAGTGAAGCAAAACTAACAGAGCACTTCCTGCAATAGTAACGAAAACACAGTACAATATAGCAATGTCCAGTGAAACTGAAGAGCGGGGCACGACCGCTAATACGTACCAGTCCAACTGTAATATGATGCAGGTGTCCACTAGGCACTAAATGTGAGAGTCCTGCAGTATATATGAGAGGAAGCACATGACGCTTAATGAGAAAGTCCAGCGATATTATAGATGAGCACACACACCGCACTAATGTGTAGAAGTCCAGCAATCATATAGGTGAAAATGCACATGGCACCTAGATGTAGCAATTCACAGGAGGAGCATTAACAGGGGAAGGTCACCACATCTACCTTTTGGGCTGAAAGTACCGCACTAGTCTAGCACAGCAGTCCACACAAACACAGACCAAGAGGAGATGGTGACTTCAGGATTCCTTACTGGCCACAGCAGTTCCAGAGGCGAACAGCTCCTCACTAGAAGTCCAGATAGCAGTTATCGGGGAGATGCACAGGGAACTGTAGACAGCAAAGCATGAAGAGATGGAGTGCTGAGTAATGAGCAGCAGCATCAGGGAGTCCACCAGTACACAGGCAGAAGCTCAAGAGTCAACAGCAACAAAATACTCAGACAAAGAGGAACACACGACCCGGACTTAGATCACAAAAGCAAGCAGGAAGTTCCATGACAGGGTGAAATACAAGACTCCATTTTGAATAAGGGAAAACAGGCACAAAGGAAAGTCCAGAATCTTTACACTATGTGTCATTGTCCCCCAAAAGAGATATAGAGTGATCTCAGTGGAAGAAACAAAATAGGAAACTTGTGGGTGTGATACCTTTTAATGGCTAACAAAATATAGTGAAGGATGTTACAAAGTAAGCTTTCGAGACTGCTTTTGTCTGTTCATCAGGCTGACCGCGCGAGTCAACCTAAGGTGATCCCAGCCAATAGCTGGGGACACCTTCTATTTAAGGTTCCTCCTCCAATATGGAGGTGCCTGAGCAATGTTGTTAATTTGACTTGCATGCTTTCTAGTTGTCAGGTTCCCCAGGTCCACCCGTCTACTTGTCTACCTTGTACCCATTTGCTCGTACCTGTCTGTGCTCTTTTGTCAGTCAGCTGGTCCAGATCTATGAGCAATTCCTATGAACAATGAGTAAAGGTGCATCTCACACACATGAAACACGTCAGGTTCATCATGTTTTAACCATGGCTTCATATGCCTGAATAATTTTTTGGGATTTCATCATATAGTGGTGTGCTACCACCCTGTTCTTTTTCATAGAAATAGTATAATAGGCCTCTGACACATCTTCCACCACAGGTCACCCACCAGATGGAGACCCAACTTGGAATTTTCAAAAAATTGTTTGTAACACCAGCAGCAGTAGCAACATCAGGCACAGAAGACACCACAAACATGGCACAGACTGCAATAATGTAAGATCAATACATGACACTAAAAATGACATCATTGCCTAGTCTGCCTTATCTGTGACTGGAATCAAAAAGTATTCGAAGATCCATAACTTGTCCATTTTAATGAAAGTTAGGTGGTCTACACTTGAAGGGGACAGCCGAATGTGCTTGTCCATCAGGAAACCACTAGTAGCGCTGAAGATACTTTCTGAGAGAACACTGGCTACCAGGCTTGACAAAACTTCCAAGGTGTGACAGGCGAGCTCAGGCCACTGTTCCATTTTTGAAGACCAAAATATAAAAGGGTCCCACCCTCCCCCGATGGCATTGACATTGAGCTCCAGATACTCCTGCACCATCCTCTCCAGTCATTCACAAAATAACAGACTTGTACTCTTTTCTGCTGATGCACAGGCTGGTCTAAAAATGTGTTAAATGACACACAGAAATTGCTTATGCCACTTACACTGCTGCTGCTGCTAATGTTTTGTCAATGATGCCTTGGCGTTCCCGAGGTTGGATGTCTACAACTGGGATGCACACTGTGTGCCTCACTGCTCTCTTGTGGAAAACCACTCTTAAGATTGCCTACAAGCATATTTTGATACTCCAGCATGCACGCATCCCTTTCCAGGGGAGGAAGCATCTGGCTAAATTTACTCTTGTACCATGCATCTAACAGAGTGGACCATTCTGCCGCCTCACCACCGCCTGAGCTGCCGACTCATCACCACCAGAGCTGCTGCAACCACCGTAGTGAAGGCCTGGCAGAGCATCAAAAAGGAGGAAACACAGCGTCTGGTGATGTCCATGAGTTCAAGACTTCAGGCAGTCATTGGCAACAAAGGGTTTTCAACCAAGTACTAGAAATGAACATTTTAGTTACAATTATTTAATCTGTCCAATTACTTTTGGTCCCTTTAAAAACAGGGTGGCACATGTTAAGGAGCTGAAATTCCTAAACCCTTCATCCAATTTTAATATGGATACCCTCAAATGAAAGCTGAAAGTCTGAACTTCAACTGCATCTGAATTGTTTTGTTTAAAATTCATTGTGGTAATGTCTAGAACCAAAATTAGAAAAATGTTGTCTCTGTCCAAATATATTTGGACCTAACTGTATATTGTACTAGGTGACAAATATGCAGCAGTCATGTCTACTTACGAAATAGCTGACCAGTTCTCTCACCCCGACTTTGGTGGGTAAACATTCGTAATTTCTATGGCTGGAGCCTGTGTGTGAACACTGGGAATGGTGACGGAGGAGGAAGAATCAGCAGATGGAATTGATGGGACTTCGAGTGGTTGGCGAGGCCCGCATTTTAGCATAGTGAGATTCCCACACTAATACATTTTGGCCGCGCATGTGTCGGTTCATGGAAGTAGTTGTCAAATTATTGCAATTTTTGCCTCTACTGAGATTTTTTTTTCAAATTTAACAGACAGCATGTGTTTGGTCATCATTTGCCCTTGCCACCCCTTCAAATTGCACAATCACAACCGTGCTGACCACAGGCAGAGTTGGGGCTGAGGATGCAATGCTTGTTGTGGTCATGCCACTTCTTGTCTGTGTGGGAAGCCACAACCTAACCTCCTCATCTCCCTCCTTCACCTTCTCTGCTGAGTTACTCAACTGCATATCTTTGGGTTCTCACCAAATGGGATCTACAACTTCATTGTCATCCTCTCTATTCTCCCACTCCTCAGCAAGAGAGTCACCCTTCTTCTCTTCCTGCCCTAACACCACAGTACAGTCCGTGTGTACCTCTGGTATCAGAGTCTCATCAGAATTACCTCCACCCTTAGTCGTTAACGTCTGGTTATAAGGGTCTGGATTTTGCTTGGACCCCACTTCGTCCAGCACCAGATCCAACCTGAAAAAATGTTGGATATCGGAGCAGATGCTTTCCTCATCTGGATTGTGTGATTCATCCAAGCAGACCTCTGATGCCCATAGAATACAATGTGTAAACAACTCTTCAGAATGGCCCATCCGAGATTCCCACACAGTCAGTTGGGCATTTGAACATTTTTGACGTGGGTTGAAACAAGGGTTATTGGTGTGCCACCTTTGAGGATTGTACTGTTGTGATGTTAAGATGGAAGAAGGAGGAGGATAGGCCACTTGATGCAGTGCTTGCCTTCCACTTGAGCACATACTCTTTATGAGCCTCATCTACAAGGCATACTGCTGTGCGGCTGCAAAAGAATGGAAGTTGTGTAGGCAAGGAAGTAACAGATGTCATTGTTCTTTAGATAGGACGAGACGGTGTTCTTTTAGTTGAGCTTTCATTCACATTAACACCTAACCCAATCAAACATCAAACACCAAGCCAATTGCCCCTTCTGCCACAACCTCACTTTTTCCCACTCATGTTGTAAGTAGCCTTCCCAACTTGTACCCTGCTGTTTACAACCTTAGGGCAACAGCTGTCAGTCACCTGTCACTAAATGAACAAACAATATTTATTTTCTTAGATAGTGTGCCTGAACAATACTGTTATGCCTAACGATTTTTAAGTTGAAATCTGGCCTTCTAATTTGACACTAAAACACCATTTTAGCACAAACGATTTTTAGTAGGTAATAGCGTCTAGTGGCTGCACCACTGTTTTAGGCGTAACAATTTTTAAATGGAAATCTGGTTTTCTGATTTTCCACTGAAACACAGTTTTAGTACAAATGATTTGTAGTACCTAATTGGGCCTTGTGGCTGCACCACTATGTTATCAAAATGAGGAAATGGTTGCACTCAATTGCATTAAGGGATGTCAATAATGTGAAATGCATGAAGTGTGAACAGCATAATGGCTTTTGAAATTTAGGAAAATCACATGAGATACTTAGCACAAAATTTGCCCAAAAAATGTGAGCCCATTCTCCAACGTCAAGGTAATCTCATGGATCGGATGGGTCCCTGACCTAACTGCCTAGTGTGAGCACTTACTTCTGGCTAATAACTTGGTAAAGCCTATATTTATAGGAAGGTCAGAACCAAATGTGATTGGATGTAATCAAAACCACAGCATGGCTCAGGGTGGAGTGCTCAGTAAGAAAGCTAGCATGCAAATAACAGAAAACTGTTAGCACAATCTAGTTCAATGCTGGAAGATCGATTTTACACAGGATAACTTCACCGTCAGCACCAGCCCTAGCACAGAAGCGACCTCCTTGCTCAAATGGCAGCAAAACAAGATGTCTTGTGACTTCAGCAACCAATCACAGAAGACTTTGTGCCATGACGTTGTGGATTGTTTCAGCACCCTGATTGGTTGCCGGAATCAGCACACATAAAGTTAAGGGAAGGAAAAAAAAAGAAAAGCATACTGCTGCTGTAACCTCTCCACATGCTCCTCTGACCTAGACACACACTCTCCCCTCATCAAACTCACCCCCCATCTCTCGTTTATCATTCAGCACTACTATCATTACCAAAGTAATAACAAAAGCATTAGTGGAAACACGACGATTTACCGAACTGTGATCAACTTTTGCCATTTTTGAGTAAAATTGCTCTTGAAAGCAAACACTAATCTAAATGTGTTATGTTCATGCTGAATTTGAGAATGGCGAACATTTTCTGAACATAATCGCTCATCTCTATGTCCCGGAACACAGCGAATTACTTCCGGGACATAGTTCACTGGCGCATGCACACTAATGCTTTTGGGCTTTGCTCGCAGTTGGGCAAAGCATACTGCGAGTCCGTGAGTCCAGACTGCACTGCGCACGAGCGTAATATGGAGGCCAAGTATGGAAAATTCCTCAAATACTGCGGATAGCGGCCAAGGAGGGGTGGAGGAAAGGACCCGAAACCCCGCCCATCAGACCAGACCCAAGTCATTTAAATACCGTGCCAAAATGAGGTGACAGATTCCCTTTAACTAAAAACTGAAAATAAAGATTAAACAACAACCACAAAAGGGATTTCATCAACCAAGATGTCATTTTAATCAGTCTATCAGCGCTGAACTGACACTCTGTAGGTTATTGTGCACAATCCTGCTGACAGGTTCCCTTTAATAAAGAAACTGGTACAATGTTGAAACGTGTAATGAATTATTGAATGATCAATTTACTACAGCAGCGCAGCCCACCATACATGTTTTATCAAACTGGAACCAATATTTCCAGGAGGATTTACCCACCAGACACAGGGCAGCAGCAGATGTTTTTCTTAATGACTACATATGCAGAAGTTGTGAATGCCACAACTCCATCATGTAACCGTAATAAGCACTTAACCTCTATCCATAGCGTGACGCTGTATAGTGAGTTATTCATAATCTGAAGAATGGAGCACTATGCTTCAGAAATATACTGTCCATAAAATTGTTAAGTATAAGGAATCTGGTGGCACAATTTTTTATCATTGTATTATTATTATTATTTGACCTACTGGATGGGAGCATTGCAAACCGCACTCTTCCTCCCTACATTGGTGGCTTTTCTTTTGATTGGTTGTGTTGGTGTGACATCACATGTGTATCATGCAGCAACTATGTACAGGTTGGGCCATTAATATGGATACACATAAATAAAATGGGAATGGTTGGTGATATCAACTTCCTGTTTGTGGCATATTAGTATATGGGAGGGGGAAAACTTTTCAAGATGGCTGGTGACCATGGTGGCCATTTTGAAGTCAGCCATTTTGGATCCAACTTTATTTTTTTTCAATGGCAAGAGGGTCATATGACACATCAAACTTATTGGGATTTTCACAAGAAAAACAATGGTGTGTTTGATTTTAATGTAACTTTATTCTTTCATGAGTTATTTACAACTTTCTCTTTGTTTACAGCCATTGACATGTCACAGAAGTTAACACGTGGCGTGAGGAGTGGATAGAAATTGTGTTGATGTCTGGTGAAGGCAATACCGGTTCATCGCAGCAGATTTCAATGCAAGACACCCTAAGCATGAATACTGTCACCATTCCCATTTTATTTAGGTGTATCCATATAAATGGCCCACCCAAATAAGTTTGCCTCATCACTGAACATAATGTTCTGCAAATTCAGCGAGCTGATCTGGGTCACCAACTAGTCCCATTTTATTTAGGTATATCCATATAAATGGCCCACCATGTATGTAAATATGAAAGTATAAATATTTATAAATACCGTATATACTTTATAAAAAAAAAGAAAAAAAAGAAATATGTTTCGTGTAAGGCAGCACGTTTCTACTGATGACCTGTGCACAGCAGATAATGACTTTGCACAAACAGAAGAGTTGTTTTCTACAACTTCCATGTTATGTTTGTTTAACTCAGTCACCCAGATCACATTTCCTAAATTTTAGTCTATGAGGCTAGAACAACAATTCAAAGGGCATATTGGTCTATGTTTTCTGGGACTTTGTGATTTGAAAGCAATATTGCTATTGTCATCACATAGCTACATATACTGTATACACTGCTCAAAAAAATAAAGGGAACACTTAAACAACAGAATATAACTCCAAGTAAATTAAACTTCTGTGAAATCAATCTGTCCACTTAGGAAGCAACACTGATTGACAATCAATTTCACATGCTGTTGTGCAAATGGAATAGACAACAGATGGAAATTATTGGCAATTATCAAGACACACTCAATAAAGGAGTGGTTCTGCAGGTGGAGACCACAGAACACATCTCAGTACCAATGCTTTCTTGCTGATGTTTTGGTCACTTTTGAATGTTGGTTGTGCTTTCACACTCGTGGTAGCATGAGATGGACTCTGCAACCCACACAAGTCGCTCAGGTAGTGCAGCTCATCAAGGATGGCACATCAATGCGAACTGTGGCAAGAAGGTTTGCTGTGTCTGTCAGCGTAGTGTTCAGAGGCTGGAGGCGCTACCAGGAGACAGGCCAGTACACCAGGAGACGTGGAGGGGGCCGTAGGAGGGCAACAACCCAGCAGCAGGACCGCTACCTTGGCCTTTGTGCAAGGAGGAAAAGGAGGAGCACTGCCAGAGCCCTGCAAAATGACCTCCTGTCATGCTCGCCATGTCTGTCATGTCTGCCATGTCTGTTTTGCCTCAAGAACCCCTGGAGCGATGTGCACGCACATATCATGTCTGCTATCCTGCGTTTTCTCTGGTGCAGTGTGCACACTTACCTTGTGACTGTTGGGCTGCTAGATGCCTGCGTTTCTGCTCTGCCTTCTGCAATCATCTTTGCATGTCTGAAACCCCTGATCATGTGACCCTTCCTAGGATGCAGCACTGTCCGGTTCTGCAGTCATCTTTGCATGTCTGAAACCTCTGATCATGTGACCCTTCCTAGGTTCCAGCACTGTCTGGTTCTGCAATCCTCTCTGCATGCCTGGAATCCTGATCATGTGACTACTCTCTGTTATCCTGAGGCCTGAACCGGAAGTTCTCCCCTGGTCTTGACCTGGAAGTGGAGGTGCCAATGCCCTATATCAGACCGCCCCTCCCTATGGTCAGGGCCTGAGTATTCTGTTGCTTCCCTGCATTGCTGCTGGGTCTGCTGGGTCGCTCCCTCTATTCTGTGCCCTTGCACTCTGCTCTGTCGTGCGTCTCTGCACGCGCTCCGTGCTCATACTCCGTCTCTTGTCTCATGCCTTGTCTAGTGTTTGTCCCTCGTGCCATGTTTTGTCTCTGCTCTGCTTTGCCTTGTAGTCCTTCCTTACTCTGATTCCGTTCTGTGCTCCAGTCTAGCTTCCGTTCCTTGTTCCGTACCTTGCCTTGCTCTGCCTTGTGTTCCTCTCCCTCGCTCTCCTATGGTGCTCTGTAGTGCTCCCTGGCACACGCACCATTCCTCCTCTCTTACTTTTTGTGCTCTTTTCCATGTCTAGTCCCAAGGCTCTGCCTTGGCCCGGCTCTGGGCTTCGGCCTACGCTCCGCTGCTAGACGCCTTTCTATTGTGCTCTCTTGCACGTTTCTAGGCTAGTCCCAAGGCTCTGCCTTGGCCCGGCTCTGGACTTCGGCCTACGCTCCGCTGCTAGCTCTGTTCTTGCTCTGTTCTGACTCGATGTTTCTGCTTATGCTTCCGCTCCGTGTTCTGTATCCTGCCTTGCCTTGTTTCCCGCTTTGCCTTCCTCTGTTGCTTCATGTGCCCTTTGCATGCGCCTGGCCTTCCTAGCCTCCTGTGTTGTGAGTTCATTTTTCCCTTCACCATTGAGGTCTGATGAACTCCCTCCTCTAGTGAAGGAAGGTAGTGAGACTGATTACCAAACACCTGGGCAGCTAGAGGATGACTGGGTGGCTGAACTTGAGGACTGGATATAAGGCTGCCGACGCCCTTCTTCCTGGCTGGTGATTTTCCTGCTGGATTCTTGGAGACCAGTCTGATTCCTGCGTCTCAAAGCTAAGTTTTTCTGCTCTGCTTTGTACTCTTCAGTTTTGTTTTTGTTTTGCCTTGTTTTTTGGGAGTTCTGCCATCCCCGGCCGGGGGTGAGCTGAATTCCATTTTTGTCTCTGATCTGTTGACCTATTGCTCTGTCTTCAGACTATACCTGAGTGCTGATATAGTCTTTTGAAGCCTAGCGACTTCAGGGCCTGTTTTTCCTATCAGTCGGTTGGCTCATTTTGATAGGGTTTTTGCGGATGGCAGACAGCAGCTTTCCTATCCTGTCCTATGTAGTTAGCTTGGGCCCAATCATTTGCTCAACCTATCTTTCTATCTGTGTTAGTGTTTTCATCTTGCTTCACCGTCATTATATGTTGGGGGCTGCCTATTGCTTTGGGGTCTGCTCTGGGGCAGTTTAGTTTTTCCCCTTTCTGTCTTTAGGCTATGTAGTTCTCCGGCTGTGATCGAGGGGTCTAGGGCACCGTAGGAACCCCCCACGGCTACTGCTAGTTGTTGTGGATAGGTTCAGGGGTCTGCAATCCGATAGCTGCCAACCTCTCTGGTTTTTCTGTACTTAGCTGGTATTTTGTTTTTTCCTCCTTTGGTGACTCATCATAACACTCCTGCTTGTGCCTCAGCCGTGCCCGCCCTAGCCGTGCCCACCTGCTTGTGCCTCAGCCATGCTCGTCGGTCAGTGACAGCTGTGTCACCTGCTATGCCTCAGCCGGGTTTGCTGGAGTCTTGCCCGTCTGTCAGTGCCGCAGCCTGATCAGCTAGCCAGTGCCCCAGCCGCGCTCTCTGTGCTCCCTTGCACCTCACGCTGTTTCTGCACTGTGCTCTCAGTGCTCTCTATAGCACGAGCAGGCCCTCGCCTGCCCATGGCATACCTCCCCGTGCTTCTGTAAAAGTACGCACAGGTTTTGCCATGTAACCTGTCGTGCCCTCTTGCACGTACAGGCCCTAACCTTGTCCTTGAACTCTGACCCTGGCGTGCCTCTCTGCACACGCAGGACTCTGCCTCGCCTGACCCTGGCGTGCCTCTCTGCATGCGCAGGACTCTGCCTCGCCTGACCCTGGTGTGCCTCTCTGCACGCGCAGGACTCTGCCTTGCCTGACCCTGGCGTGCCTTTCTGCACGCGCAGGACTCTGCCTCGCCTGACCCTGGCGTGCCTCTCTGCACGCGCAGGACTCTGCCTCGCCTGACCCTGGCGTGCCTCTCTGCACTCACAGGACTCTGTCCTTGTACTTGTCCCTGGCGTGTCCCTCTACACGCGCAGGTCTCCGTCCTTGATTGCATTGTATGCGTCCCTGGCGTGTCTCTCTACATGTGCAGGTCTCCATCCTGGTACCTGTCCCTGGCGTGTCACCTAGCACACACCCTGCCTTGTATCCTGGTTTGCCTGCCGGATTCCCGAAACCTGCCGACCGCTGCCAGAGGTCCGGAACCAGATGACTGCGGCCGAATGTCCGGAGCTGATGTCCGCAGCCTGATGCCTGGATCCAGTTGGTCGTTGCCATTAGTCCGGAGTCCGATGCCATCGCACCCTGTCTTGGACCCTGGCGTGCCTCTCTGCATGTGCAGGACTCTGTCTCGCCTGACTCTGGCATGCCTCTCTGCACGCACAGGCCTCCGTCCTTGAACCTGACCATGGTATGTCACCTAGCAAGCACCCTGCCTTGTCTCCTGGTTTGCCTGCCGACCGCTGCCAGAGGTCCGGAACTAGATGACTGCGGCCTGATGTCCGGAGCTGATGTCCGCAGCCTGATGACTGGATCCTGTTGGTCGTTGCCAGTAGTCCGGAGTCCGATGCCATCGCACCCTGCCTTGGACCCTGGCATGTCTCCTAAGCATGCACCCTGCCTTGGACCCTGGCGTGTCTCCTAAGCATGCACCCTGCCTTGGACTCTGGCGTGTGTCCTAGCACGCATCCCTACTAGGAACTCTGGTGTGATCCCTAACACGTACCCTGCCTTGGACTCTGGTATGTTTTCTAGCATGTGTTATGCCTGGAACATTTGGCGTGCCCTTGCACGCACCTTGCCGTGTTTCACTGTTTGTGCCCTGCACCTGATTCCCTGTTTATGCCTTGCACCTGAATAAAGTGTGAAACCACGTTTGCTGAAGAAACTCTGTGACTTCTCTTTATGTTTGTTATCCTGTCGTCCTGTTGCCAGATACTCAATAGTGTCTCCCTGAGCCGGCCGTCTGGTCAAGCCTTCGTCGTGGCTCACCCCCTTGGTCTTGCCTCTGACACTCCCTGTACAGGGGGTGGGTTCTCACTAGGTCAGCTCACCCTAGGTGGGTGGGCGCCATGGCCCAGAGCGTCCACTCATTCAAGAAAAATGACTCAGTGTAAGCTGATGCTCGTCACACCTCCAGCAGGCCACAAATGTGCATGTCTGCACAAATGGTTAGAAACCGTCTCTATGAGGATGGTCTGAGGACCCAATGTCCACAGATGGGGGTTGAGCTCACAGCCCAACACCATGCAGGCCGCTTGGCATTTGCCAAAGAACACCAGGATTGGCAAATTCACCATTGGCGTCATGTGCTCTTCACAGATGAAAGCAGGTTCCCACTGAGCACATGAGACAGAGTCTGGAGATGCTGTGGAGAGTGATCTGCTGCCTTCATCATCCTTCAGCATGACCGGATTGGCAGTGGGTCAGTAATGGTGTGGGGTGGCATTTCTTTGGAGGGCTGCACAGCCCTCCATGTGCTCGTCAGAGGTAGCCTGACTACCATTAGGTACTGAGATGAGATCCTCAGACCCCTTGTGAGACCATATGCTGGTGCAGTTGGCCTTGGGTTCCTCCTAATGCAGGACAAAGCCAGACCTCATGTGGCTGGAGTGTGTCGGCAGTTCCTGGAAGATGAAGGCATTGAAGCTATGGACTGGCCGGCCCGTTCCCCAGACCTTAATCCGATTGAGCACATCTGGGACATCATGTCTCGCTCCATCCACCAACATCACGTTGCACCACAGACTGTCCAGGAGTTGGCGGATGCTTTAGTCCAGGTCTGGGAGGAGATCCCTCAGGAGACCATCCGCCGCCTCATCAGGAGCATGACCAGGCGTTGTACAGTAGGGAGGTCATACAGGCACGTGGAGGCCACACACAATACTGAGCCTCATTTTGACTTGTTTTAATGACATTACATTCCACTTTAATTTTGTGTGTGACTCCAAATCCAGGCCTTCTTTGGTTAATAAATAAATAAATTGGTTACTAAATTTTATCTCCATTGATGATTTTTGTGTGATTTTGTTGTCAGCACATTCAACTTTGTACAGAACAAAGTATTCAATGAGAATATTTCTTTCATTCAGATCTGGGATGTGGTATTTGAGTGTTCCCTTTATCTTTTTGAGCAGTGTATATATATATATATATATATATATATATATATATTGCTCAAAAAAATAAAGGGAATGCTTAAGCATCATTCCAAATGTGTTGCCTTTATTTTTTTGATCAGTATATACCGTATTTTGCGGATTATAAGATGCACCCCAAATTTTGAGGAGAAAAATAGGAAAAAAAAATTTTTTTTCATAAAATGGTGGTGCTTCTTCTAATCCATGCGTCTTATTGCTTACTGGGCGTGGTGGTTGCGGTGGAACAGGGTCCCAGGGTCATGGCTGGAGGAGGCAAGAGTGGAGCATTGCTGCAGGCCACAGGCTGGGATGAGGGAATGTTCAGATGTGTGGCATGCCACTGCGGGTGTCCGGTATGGCTTTGGCTGTCTGGTGCTGCTGTGGGGGCTCTGATGACATTTTGTGAAAGGCCAGAGCCCCCGCAGTTCCAAGGTTTCCTATGCAGTGGATTCTGGGAAAATGGCTGCTGCCGGGGCAGTGCATGCGCAGATGGAGATCTCGGCACAAAAATCTCGGGAGATAAGATCTCAGTGTTGCACCGGACACCCACAGCACTGGACACTCGCAGCAGCACCGGACACCTGCAGCACCGGACACCCACCGCACTAAACACCTCCGCACATCTGAACACCACTTCATCATAGCCTGCGAACTGCAACAATGCTCCACTCTTGCCTCCTCCAGCAATGACCCTGGGGCCCTGCTCCACCACGGCCAATAAGGTATATCCGCATTATAAGATGCACCCCCATTTTCCCCAAAAATTTTTGGGGAAAAAGTGCTTCTTATAATCCATAAAATACAGTATATTGTATATATTATGTGTATTGTGATGTGCCAAAGCTTTATTCCAGTGTAGATAAGATGCTGCAAGGTAACAATACTTTAAAAATAGAATCTATGGTATAATAATATACAGAGGGGGAAAAGGTATTTACAGTAGTCAGCCACCAATTGTGCAAGTTCTCACACTTAAAAAGATGAGAGAGGCCTGTAATTGACATCATAGGTAGACCACAACTATGAGAGTCAAAATGAGAAAACAAATCCAGAAAATCACCTTGTCTGATGTGGCAAGATTTATTTTTCAAATTATGGTGGAAAATAAGTACCGTATATAATCGAGTATAAGCCGAGGCACCTACTTTTGCCACGAAAAACTTTGTAAACTTATTGACTTGAGTATAAGCCAGGTATGCATTGTCCCCTCATCCCTATTGTTGTGGTATGCATGGCACCCTCGTCCATGTTATTGTATGCTTGACTCCTTATCCCCTATCCTTGTATGTTTGATTCCTGTTAAAAAAAACAAAAAAAAAAAACATCCTGCCTGCCTGCACGCCCTCGGTGGCACTGCATCTCCTTCGTATAACACGGATTATTCATGGTAATGACAGTGAATATTTAGAGCATTCTTTACTGTACACATTATACATTCCTGCAGCTATTGGTACCTGTTATCAGCCATTCATAGGCAAGGACTAGCCCTCTAGCTTCGTTGCACTGTCTGTTGGAGCCCGATGTATTAAGGAGAGGGTGTAGTAAGTGACTAGCCCAACTGTATGTGCTCATTAAGATTCAAATCACCAGAGGCCCAGTGTGCACCTCAGTCTCCATGCTTTACACTACAGGCCTGACTGAGGAGCATATGCAAGAGTAAGTCCATGGAGAGGAGGAGACGTCCTGTGAGTGGGGTGTGAGGGGAAATGAAGAGGAGCTCCCACTATTCTGCAGAATAATCCGCAGCCCACCTACCACCTCAGGGGTTCCAGCTAACTGCACACAGGCCATTCATCCTCTGCCAGCAGGGAGACCCCAACATAAAGGGGACACAATTATAACATTGAGCTCAATAGTCAGGGGGCCCATGAGACCATCCCATGACCCCAGGAGAGATCGGTGCAATCGCTGAAGAGTTAACCAGCCCCCGGGAATCTGCAGAGCTTCATTATACATCGGTGCCAGTCTTCACTACAATACTGGCATTGTATTCATGAATCAGGTGGCTCAGGATGAACGCCAGGCAAATATCAGAGACGCCACAGCGGAAACGTCAAAGCTCATCCAGAGCTTCCTGGTGCCTGATCAGTAAGCAATGAGGTCCTTGTATAAACAATGATCCTTAGAGAAACAATTGTCCAGCTGAAATAGCACGCCCTATAACTGGTAAAACCATCCTTTTTACCTGCCTGCGCGCTATTGGTGGCACTGCATCTCGTTCTGGCTGCCAGAGCCTGCAGCTCTTCCTGCCGAGCGGTCACTTGACACCACTCATTAAGGTAATGAATATGTTCTCCACACCTATGGGAGAGGAGAGGCGTGCATATTCATTACCTTAATGAGCGGTGTCACGTGATTGTTCAACAAGAAGAGCTGCAGGCTGCGGCAGCCAGAGCGAGATGCAGTTCCACCGAGGGCGTGCAGGTAGGTGAGTATGGTGTGCTGGAAGCTGGCGGCCTCTGAGACCTGTTGCTTCCCTCCTCCGACAGCTTTCTGGGACCGTGACTGGTGTATAAGCTGAAAAAAATGTGCTGAAAAACTCGGCTTATACACAAGTATATACGGTATTTGGTCATTAACAAAAGTTCACCTCAATGTTTTGTTATATATCCTTTTTTGGCAATGACATAGGTCAAATGTTTTCTGTAAGTCTTCACAAGGTTGGCACACACTGCTCGTGTTATGTTGACCCATTCCTCCATACAGATCTACTCTAGAGCAGTGATGTTTTGGGCTTGTCACTGGGCAACATAGATTTTCAAATAGCTCCAAAAGTTTTCTATGGGGTTGAGATCTGGAGACTGGCTAGGCCACTCCAGGATCTTCATATGCTTCTTACGAAGCTACTCCTTCATTCTCCTGGTATTGTGCTTGGGATCATTATCATGCTGAAAGACCCATCCACATTTCATCTTCAATGCCCATACTGATGGAAGGAGGTTTGCACTCAAAATCTCACGATACATGGCCCCATTCATTCTTTCATGTAAATGGATCAGTTGTCCTGGTCCCTTTCCTGAGAAACAGGCCCAAAGCATGATGTTGCCACCCCCATGCTTCACAGTAGGTATGATGTTCTTTGGATGCAACTCAGCATTCTGTCTCCTCCAAAAACGACGAGTTTTGTTTCTACCAAACAATTCTACTTTGATTTCATCAGACCATATGACTTTCTCCCAATACTCATCAGGATAATCCAAATGTTCTCTAGCAAACTTCAGACAGGCCCGGACATGTACTGGCTTAAACAGGGGGACATGTCAGACATTGCAGGATCTGAGTGCCAGGCGGCGTAGTGTGTTACTGAATGTATCCTTTGTTACGGTAGTTCCAGCTCTATGCAGGTCATTCACTAGGTCCCCCCGGTGGGGTTCCAGGATTTTTGCTCCCCGTTCTTGTGATCATATTGACGCCACAGGGTGAGACCTTGTGTGGAGCCACAGATCGAGGGAGATTATTAGTGGTCTTGTATGTCTTCCATTTTTTATTATTGCTCCCACAGTTGATTTCACCACACCAAGCTGCTTGCCTATTGCAGATTCAGTCTTCCCAGCCTTCGACAGGTCTTTGGTCTTTACCATTGTAGAGTTTGGAGTGTGACTGTTTGAGGTTGTGGACAGGTGTCTTTTATACTGATTAAAAGTTCAAACAGATGCCATACTACAGGTAATGAGTGGACAGAGGAGCCTCTTAAAGAAGAAGTAACAGGTCTTTGAGAGGCAGAAATCTTGCATGTTTGTAGGTGACCAAATACTTATTTTCCACCATAATTTGAAAAATAAATCTTGCTAAATCAGACACGGTGATTTTCTGGATTTGTTTTTTCATTTTTACTTTCATGGCTGTGGTCTACCTATTATGTCAATTACAGGCCTCTCTCGTCGTTTTAAGTGGGTGATCTTGCACAATTGGTGGCTGATTAAACACTTTTTTCCCCCACTGTATGTAGGCTAACTGTATATTTTAGGTATTATAAAAATGCAATGTGAATGGACAAGAAAGAAATCCAAATCAAATGTCTTTTGAAATTTGAATTTGCCTGGTTCAATTAATTTTTCCTAAAATTTGATTTGCAGCAAACTGATTCACTGCAAATTGCAAAACTGAAAAGTCTCTATTTACCCCCAGAAAAGATTTGTGCAACAGTGTGAGGTCTGCTACGACTGTAATGAACCCCTTTCTAGCTTTATATTTTAAACAGAGCCTTAGGCTAGTTTCACACTAGCGTTCAGGAGGGCTGCGGATGGCAGACACTTCCTCCTTTCCTTCCACCGTAAAGCTCCGCCAAAGCTGTGCCTACCACCGCATGCATCCAGCGTTTCCATGCGTACCTATCTTTAAAATTAGGTACGCAGAGACATGCGTTGTATTTGGATGCGTCCACATGTGGCGATTTTACGCGTGTGGCGACCGCACGGAATCTGAAAATTTTGCGTTTCCGTGCGGTCGCCGCACACATCTTGTCTGCCGCATGTCTGTCTCCGCGGGTGAGCCGCAAGCATCTCTGGATGGCCACATGCATCCATAGTTCCAGTATTCACTTGATACTCCCATACTGTTTGCTTATGCACTGAATGCAAGTCCTACCCTACACCAAATTCACATGCACCCCAATAAGCCTTTAAACCAACGTAGTGGATGGCCACAGGAAAACCAAGTTCACATTATTCATTTGGTTCTCCCATACTGTTTGCTTATGCATTGAATGCAAGGACTGCCCTGCACCAAAGTTACATACACCCCAATAAACCTTTGAAGCCATGTACTGGATGGCTACATGCAACCATAGTTCCAGCATTCACTTGATACTCTCATACTGTTTGCTTATGCATTGAATGCAAGGCCTGCCCTGCACCAAATTCACACGCACATTCACACGTCCTTCAGGATCCGTGGAAGCACATTTTCATGAAATGATCATCGTCCTGTTCATTCCACATGAAACTCTCATGTTCTGTATATTTTCAACTGCCTCAATAATGTGGATTTTTAGCCCCTTAACCCCCAAGGGTGGTTTGCACTTTAATGACTGGGCCATTTTTTACAATACTGACCACTGTCCCTTTATGAAGTCATAACTCTGGAATGCTTCAATGGATCTAGGTGATTCTGAGAATGTTTTCTCTTGACATATTGTACTTCACTTTAGTGATAAAATTTATTCGCTGTAACTCGTGTTTATTTAAGAAAAAAACGGAAACATGGTTAAAATTTTGAAAATTCTGCAATTTTCAAACTTTGAATTTTTATGCCCTTAAAATAGAGAAATATGTGACACAATATAGTTACTGAATAACATTTCCCACATGTCTTCTTTACATCAGCACAATTTTGGAAACAAATTTTTTTTTTATTAGAAAGTTTTAAGGGTTAAAAGTTGACCAACGATTTCTCATTTTTACATCAAAATTTACAAAACCATTTTTTTAGGGACCACCTCACATTCAAAGTCACTTTGAGGAGTCTATATGGCAGAAAATTCCAAAAAGAGACACCATTCTAAAAACTGCACCCCTCAAGCTACTCAAAACTACATTCAAGAAAATTATTAACCCTTCCGGTGTTTCACAGGAGCAGAAGCAACTTGGAAGGAAAAAATGAACATTTAACTTTTTAGTCACAAAAATGATATTTGCAACATTTTTTTTCCCCAAGGGTAACTGGAGAAATTGGACAACAAAAGTTGCTCTACAATATGTTCTGAGTACGTTGATACCCCATATGTGGGGAGGAACCACTGTTTGGGCACATGGCAGGGCTCAGAAATGCAGGAGCGCTGTTTGACTTTTTCAACCTAAAATTGGCTGAAATTGAGATCGGACACCATGTTCCATTTGCAGTGCCAATGATGTGCTTAAGCAGTGGAAACCCCCCCACAAGTGACCCAATTTTGGAAACTAGACCCCCTACGGAACTCATCTAGATGTGTGGTGAGCACTTTGAACCCCCAAGGGCTTCACAGACATTTATAACGCGGGGGCGTAAAAATAAAAAATCATATTTTTTCCACAAACATGATCGTTTAGTCCCCAATTTGTTATTATCCCAAGGGTAACAGGAGAAATTGGACCCCAAAAGTTGTTGCTCCATTTGTCCTGAGTGTGCTGATACCCGATATGTGGGGGAGAAACACTCATTGGGCACATGGCAAGGTTCGGAAGGGAAAGAGCGCCATTTGACATTTTCAACCTAAAATTGGCTGAAATTGAAATCGGACGCCTGTTCCGTTTGGAGAGCCCATGATGTGCCTAAACAGTAGAAACCCCCCCACTAGTGACCCTATGTTGGAAACTAGACCCCCTAAGGAACTTATCTAGATGTGTGGTGAGCACTATGAACCCCCAAGGGCTTCACAGAAGTTTATAACGCCCGGGCGTAAGAAAAAAAATCATATTTTTTCCACAAACATGATTGCTTAGTCCCCAATTTGTTATTTTCCCAAGAGTAACAGAAGAAATTGGACCCAAAAGTTGATGTCCAATTTCTCTTGAGTATGCTGATACCCCATATGTGGGGGAGAAACACTGTTTGGGCACACGTTAGGGCTCGGAAGGGAAAGAGCGCCGTTTGACATTTTCAACCTAAAATTGGCTGAAATTGAAATCGGACACCATGTTCCTTTTGGAGAGCCAATGATGTGCCTAAACAGTGGAAACCCCCCCACAAGTGACCCCATGTTGGAAACTAGACCCCCTAAGGAACTTATCTAGATGTGTGGTGAGCAATATGATCCCCCAAGGGCTTCACAGAAGTTTATAACGCCCAGGCATAAGAAAAAAAATCATATTTTTTCCACAAACATGATTGCTTAGTCCCCAATTTGTTATTTTCCCAAGAGTAACAGAAGAAATTGGACCATAAAAGTTGTTGTCAAATTTGTCCTGAGTGTGCTCATACCCCATATGTGGGGAAAAAACACTTTGGGCACACGACAGGGCTCGGAAGGGAAAGAGCGCCGTTTGACATTTTCAACCTAAAATTGGCTGAAATTGAAATCAGACACCATGTTTCGTTTGGAGAGCCCATGATGTGCCTAAACAGTGGAAACCCAAGTGACCCCATATTGGGAACTAGGTCCCCTAAGGAACTTATCTAGATGTGTGGTGAGCACTATGAACCCGCAAGAGCTTCACAGAAGTTTATAACGCCCGGGCGTAAAAATAAAAAATCATATTTTTTCCACAAACATGATCGATTAGCCCCCAATTTGTTATTTTCCCAAGGGTAACAGGAGAAATTGGACAGCAAAAGTTGTTCTTAAATTTGTCCTGAGTGTGCTGATACCTCATATGTGGGGGAGAAACACTGTTTGGGCACACGGCAGGACTCGGAAGGGAAAAAGGGCCGTTTGACATTTTCAACCTAAAATTGGCTGAAATTGAAATCGGATGCCATGTTCCGTTTGGAGAGCCCATGATGTGCCTAAACAGTGGAAACCCCCCACAAGAGACCCCATGTTGGGAACTAGACCCCCTAAGGAACTTATCTAGATGTGTGGTGAGCGCTATGAACCCCCAAGGGCTTCACAGAAGTTTATAACGCCTGGGCATAAAAATAAAAAAATCATATTTTTTCCACAAGCATGATCGTTTAGTCCCCAATTTGTTATTTTCCCAAGGGTAACAGAAGAAATTGGACCATAAAAGTCGTTGTCCAAATTGTCCTGAGTGTGCTGATACCCCATATGTGGAGGGAGAAACACTGTTTGGGCACACGGCAAGGCTCGGAAGGGAAAGAGCGCCATTTGACATTTTCAACCTAAAATTGGCTGAAATTGAAATCGGACGCCATGTTCCGTTTGGAGAGCTAATGATGTACCTAAACAGTGGAAACCCCCACAAGTGACCCCATTTTGGAAACTAGACCCCCTAAGGAACTTATCTAGGTGTGTGGTGAGCACTTTGAACCCCCAAGGGCCTCACAGAAGATTATAACGCTTGGGCGTAAAACTAAAAAATCATATTTTTTCCACAAACATGATCGTTTAGTCCTCAATTTGTTATTTTCCCAAGGGTAACATGAGAAATTGGACCATAAAAGCTGTTGTCCAATTTGTCCTGAGTGTGCTCATACCCCATATGTGGGGTAGAAACACTGTTTGGGCACACGGTAAGACTCGGAAGGGAAAGAGCGCCGTTTGACATTTTCAACCTAAAATTGGCTGAAATTGAAATCGGATGCCATGTTCCGTTTGGAGAGCCAATGATGTACCTAAACAGTGGAAACCCCCCACAATTGACCCCATTTTGGAAACTAGACCCCCTAAGGAACTTATCTAGATGTGTGGTGAGCACTTTGAATCCCCAGGTGTTTTGCAAAAGCTTATAATGACCCGGCATGAAAAAAAAATAATTTTTTTTTCCACAAAAATGATTTCTTAGTCCCCAATTTTTAATTTTCTTAAGGGTAACAGGAGAAATTGGAGCCCAGAAGTTATTGTCCAATTTGTCCTGAGTATGCTGATACCCCGCATGTGGGAGAAAACTACTGTTTGGGGAAACATCAGGACTGGAAAGGGATGTAATGACTAGTGTTGAGCATTCCGATACCGCAAGTATCGGGTATCGGCCGATATTAGCGGTATCGGAATTCCGATACTTAATTCCGATACTTTTTTCATATCGGATTCCGGGATCGGAATCGGAATAGGAAGTTCCCATCATGCTATGAGCCTGCTTGCTTTGATTAAGCCAATGGGAATCCTCCGAAGTGTGGGCACATCCTGTTAGGCATGTAGGCATGTTAACTATTGGCATGGCTGTGATTGGCTGCCGAAATGATGTCATGATGCACTATAAAAGCCACCGCAGCCGCCATTTCTGGTCACTCTGCTGTGAATTCAGTTAGGGACAGGCTGCTGTAGAAGACTGTGAGGGACAGTTAGAAATAGCGATTCCACCAAACATCTAGTGCTTTACCCAGGCTACATAAACCACCACTGTAGCCTTCTTTGCCCTAGCAGCAGTGTTCACAGCTGTCTGCAAGGGCTGTGTGAGTGCAGCTCACGCTGTGGAGTGGGTCCTGCAGCCACGTCAGGCTGTAGGCCACCCAGTGTGATCACTGCTGCCTCATACATCTTTTATTTTTTGAGCTGCATTTTTTAAATAATTTCAATCTAGTGTGCTTCCATCCGTATCCATATACGTTGGTTGCAAACACTAGTAGTAGACAGCGGAGCCTTTCTGCAGCCTTTCAGTGCTAGTGTCCACTTTGCTGCACTGTTCACGGCTGTCTGAGAGGTCTCTGACTGTGTGTGAGTGCAGCTCACGCTGAGTAGTGTGTCCTGCAGCTACGTCTGGCTGTAGGACGCTCAGCATGCGTCACTGCCTCACACATATTTTTATTTGAGTGCAGCTCATTTTTTCTTCTATTAGTGTGCATCCATCCGTCTCCATCTACGGTGGTTGCAAACACTATATAGGAGTACACTGCGGAGCCTTTCTGCAGCCTGTCAGTGCCAGTGCCCACTTAGCTGCACTGTTGACGGCTGTCTGAGAGGTCTCTGACTGTGTGTGAGTGCAGCTCACGCTGAGTAGAGTGTCCTGCAGCTACGTCTGGTTGTAGGACGCTCAACGTGCGTCACTGCCTCACACATATTTGTCTCTGAGTGCAGCTCATTTTTTCTTCTCCTATTAGTGTGCATCCATCCGTATCCATCAACATTGGTTGGTTGCAAACACTATATAGGAGTAGATAGAGGAGCCTTTTTTTCTGGCTTGTGCCCTGCCGGCGCAGCCAGATTAGTATTACCCAATTTTTTTGGAGCCTCATCTTTTGCATTGTAGGTTACCTGCCTGCATTGTAATAGCTCCAAAAAGTTGGTGATACTATCAGTTTCAATTCTTTGTTCTCATACTTTGAGTTTGTTTCAAACAAAGAAACCACATAAAAAGTTCACCAAACACTACATTTTGAACTTGTGTAGGCCACATCAGCTCCTATTAAAGTCTAGTCCACACACACACACTTCATAAAATTAGTGTTTCTTGTACCTGTAACCAGCTGTTCAGGAATAAGCACACTAAGGCCCCCCTTTGTACTTTTTTGCCTATCTTAAGCAGTCTTGCAAGATGAAGAAGGCAGGGAGTAAGGCGCGGGGGCGTGGGCGTGGGCGTGGAGTTTCAGCAGGGAGAGGACGTGGGGATTCTGCAGGGAGAGGACGTGGGGATTCTACAGGTAGAGGACGTGGGGATTCTGGGCCTGCTGCGGGCACCAGTGGATCAGCATCCCCCAGTTTTAGCAGGCAACAGTCCTTTATGCGCAGCTTTGTAGGACCTCAACGTACCCCACTGCTGCGGGAGGAACAAATTGAAGCCGTTGTCGGATGGATGGCAGCTAACGCATCGACTTCAATTACTTCCGCATCCTCTCAGGGTCAGAGCACCGAAGAGCAACCATCTGTCTCTTCACCACCTGCCAAAGTGCCCAGGCAGTCAGAGAGACATGGACAGGAGCCATCACAGTCTCTACTTCTGTTCTCGGAATCTGTTGGCTTGGAAAGAGGGGGCCAGCCAAGCAGCATTCCTGAATGTGAAGAAGAGGGAGTATGCAGTGATGCGCAACTTCTTTGTCCCTCTGAATCTGAAGAGGCGAGTGGGCCAGTGCCTATGGTCAGCACACCTCAGTACGCATCAGATGATGACGAGACTCAGTTGCCACTTTCTGGTGCGTACGGTGCTGGCGAGACAACCCCGGAGAAGCAGCTGTTTGAAGAGGGGAGGGAAGATGATGAGGTCCTTGACCCATCATGGCGTGAGCAACAGGAAGGTGGTGGGAGCAGCTCGGAGGAAGAGATTCCCCTACCGGCCAAAACAGGAGGCAGAGGGAGGGGGAAGACTTGGTTGCCTGTACCCTCCACTTCGGCACCCGTTAGGAGCATTCCTCCTTCCAAAGGCAAACCGGGCGCTCACAAGAGTTGCAGTGCGTGGTCCTTTTTTGACACAGTTGCAGATGACATTTGCTTTGTCAAATGCAAGCTGTGTCATCAGAGAGTCAAAAGAGGGAGAAATGTCAGCAACCTCAATACCACAAATATGTGGAAACATGTGCGCACCAAGCACGAGTTGGAGTTGCAGAGACACCCTGAAGACGTAGGCCAACGTACAGCACCACCTACCACCTCTTCAGTTCGTGTTGGGCCCTCTTCCTCCAGCTCACACACTGCTGGTTCGGCTTCCTCACAGGATCGCCAAGGAAGAACCTCTGCCACTGTTGTCCGGAGACCCTGTCAGATTCCACCCATAACAGCACGTTCCCATCCATCACAGCCATCGGTAGCACAGGCATGGGATAAAAGGCGCCCTTACTCGGCAAACCATCCCCGAGCACAGTCTCTGAATGCTGGCATTGCCAAACTTCTGGCAGTTGAAATGCTGTCATTCAGGCTGGTGGACACTGACACCTTCCGGGACTTAATGGCATTGGCAGTCCCCCAATACAACGTGCCCAGCCGCTTTTATTTCAGCAGGCGAGCCGTCCCTGCCCTGCAGAAACATGTTGAGGGCAAAATAAAACATGCGCTACTAAACGCCGTTAGTAGCAAGGTCCACCTGACCACCGATGCGTGGACCAGTAACCATGGACAGGGACGATACCTTTCCCTCACTGCCCACTGGGTCAATGTTGTGGAGCCGGGTACGGATCTGGAGAGTGGCGCTGTACGTGTTCTTCCAACGCCACGGATTGCAGGACTCCAGTCTGTACACATAGACTCCTCCTCCTACTCAAGTTCCTCAGAAACAGCAGAGCAGGAGCCTGTTACGACCGATATGAGCACAGCCGTGGCCAAACGTCAACAGGCTGTACTCAAATTAATTTCTTTGGGGAATCGAAGCCACACAGCGCAGGAGCTCTGGAATGCTATCAAGCTGGAGAGCGATGTGTGGTTTGGGCCAGCGAATCTCCAGCCGGGCTTGGTAGTGTGTGACAATGGCCGAAATCTGGTGGCAGCTCTTGGCCTAGGCAACCTCACACACATCCCATGTCTGGCACATGTTCTTAACTTGGTCGTGCAGAGCTTTCTGAGGGACTATCCGGATCTTGCTGCACTGTTGCACAAGGTCCGCATAGAGTGCGCTCACTTGCGACGTTCCAGCACGGCAAGATCGCGCCGCGCTGCTCTGCAGCGACGATTTGGCCTTCCGGAACATCGCATCATATGTGACCTACCCACCCGGTGGAATTCAACGTTACATATGTTGGAGCGGTTGTGTGAGCAGCAGGCAGCAGTCATGGAGTACCAGCTGCATCAGGCGCAAACAAGTCGCACTGTGCGCCGTTCACACTTCAGCACCATTGAGTGGGCCTCTATGAAGGACATCTGCCTCGTTTTGCGTGCCTTCGATGAATCCACGCGGATGGCGAGTGCAGACGATGCACTAGTCAGCATGACTGTCCCCCTTATCTGCCTGCTTCAACAAACACTGCAAGCACTAAGGGATGAGGTTTCAGAAGAGGTGGAGGATGAGGAGTCCCAAATGCCATCTGCTTCTGGACAGTCTGCGCTACGTGTTTCCTCACAAAGGCCTAGGCAGGGGACACTTTGTGAGGAGGATGAGGAGGAGTCGATGGAGGAGGAAGACATCTCTCCAGAGGAGGGAGGTACACAAACCTCTACTCAGTATGTACAGCGAGGGTGGGGTGATGCAGAGCAGGTCGAGGTCACGCCTCAAACAGGGGACAGCGGTTCTTTGGCAGTTGGGAGTCTGCAGCACATGGTTGATTTCATGCTGCAGTGCCTGAGAAACGACCGCCGCATCGCCCACATTCTCGTCTCGGCTGATTATTGGGTGTACACCCTCCTAGATCCTCGCTACCGGGACAGCGTACAAAGGCTCATACCAACGTTGAACCGGGAGCGTAAAATGCGGGAGTACGAAGAGTCACTGGTGCAGTCCATAATGTTTTCCATTCCACCCGACAGCATTGTTGCTAGTGCTTTACAAAGCAGCTCTGTGCGTCGAGGCAGTGGAGAAAACTCTGCACAAAGAGGGAGCAGAGGCAGTGCCGCAGCACAAGGCAAGACCACTATGGCCCAAATGTGGCAAAGTTTTGTGTGTCCACCACAATTGTCTACACCATCAGCGACGCCTCGAGTCAGCAGGAGGCAACGCTTCCGTCAGATGGTGTCAGACTACATGTCTTGCCCTGTCGCTGTACTCCCAGATGGCTCTTCCCCCTTCAAGTTTTGGGTCTCTAAGCTGGATACATGGCCAGAGCTTAGCCAGTATGCATTGGAGGTGCTGGCTTGCCCTGCTGCCAGTGTATTATCGGAACGTGTCTTTAGTGCCGCAGGTGGTGTACTAACAGACCGTCGCACGCGACTATCTTCCGATAATGTTGACCGGCTGACTTTTCTGAAAATGAACAAGGCCTGGATCTCCAAAGACTTTGCCATTCCTCTTACAGACTAAATTAGTGGTTGGCAACTGTATCCAGGTCTGCTGGTGTGTTCATTTTTCTACCACCTGAACTATAATCCCTTTGCTTCAACACAGCCAGTTGTCGCTCAGATGTGTCGTCTGCACAGAGAAACACACTAGCTCCTGTGTTACTGGGGTTCAGTAATGCCAGCTGATCCCCTGCTGTGTGGACGGCAGAGTCACCAGCTCCATCAACATTCAAACCACTACTGATTTTTAACCGTGCCCAACTTAGGTCTCTGGCTCCACTGTCTCTACTATTTCCCCTGACCTCCAACCCCGCCATCTACATCTCTGAAGTGGCGTCAGCACAATCTACACTTGTTCCTGTGTTCCTGTGGCTCAGTCCCATCAGTTTATCCCCTGATGTGTGTCCGGCAAGGTCTCCTGCTCTGTCCACATTCCCATAACCAGTAGTGGGAATGAGGACAGAGCTGGCGAACTTGCCGGACAAACATCAGGGGATCAACTGATGGGACTGAGCACCAGTAACACAGGAACAAGTGTAGATTGTGCTGACGCCACTTCAGAGATGTAGCTGGCGGGGTTGGAGGCCAGGGTAAATAGTAGAGACAGTGGAGCCAGAGGCCTAAGTGGAGCATGGTTAGAATCAGTAGTAGTCCACAACCTCCATAAAAACCGATGCCCATTGGCCTCTGCATGCGGCATGCGTAATCCTGGGCTCCAACAGCGTCAGTTGGTGTTCAGAAGTGTCGTCTCCACAGAGCCAAACACATTCGTTCAAGTGTTAGTGGGGTTCAGCACTGCCAGCTGTTCCCCTGCTGTGGAGATGGCAAGTCTCCTGCTGCATTCACCTGCCAAAATCCAGTAGGCCCCAGCCTGCTCCTCGCCTAATCCTGGGCTCCAACAGCGTCAGTTGGTGTTCAGAAGTGTCGTCTCCACAGAGCCAAACACATTCGTTCAAGTGTTAGTGGGGTTCAGCACTGCCAGCTGTTCCCCTGCTGTGGAGATGGCAAGTCTCCTGCTGCATTCACCTGCCAAAATCCAGTAGGCCCCAGCCTGCTCCTCGCCTAATCCTGGGCTCCAACAGCGTCAGTTGGTGTTCAGAAGTGTCGTCTCCACAGAGCCAAACACATTCGTTCAAGTGTTAGTGGGGTTCAGCACTGCCAGCTGTTCCCCTGCTGTGGAGATGGCAAGTCTCCTGCTGCATTCACCTGCCAAAATCCAGTAGGCCCCAGCCTGCTCCTCGCCTAATCCTGGGCTCCAACAACGTCAGTTGGTGTTCAGAAGTGTCGTCTCCACAGAGCCAAACACATTCGTTCAAGTGTTAGTGGGGTTCAGCACTGCCAGCTGTTCCCCTGCTGTGGAGATGGCAAGTCTCCTGCTGCATTCACCTGCCAAAATCCAGTAGGCCCCAGCCTGCTCCTCGCCTAATCCTGGGCTCCAACAGCGTCAGTTGGTGTTCAGAAGTGTCGTCTCCACAGAGCCAAACACATTCGTTCAAGTGTTAGTGGGGTTCAGCACTGCCAGCTGTTCCCCTGCTGTGGAGATGGCAAGTCTCCTGCTGCATTCACCTGCCAAAATCCAGTAGGCCCCAGCCTGCTCCTCGCCTAATCCTGGGCTCCAACAACGTCAGTTGGTGTTCAGAAGTGTCGTCTCCACAGAGCCAAACACATTCGTTCAAGTGTTAGTGGGGTTCAGCACTGCCAGCTGTTCCCCTGCTGTGGAGATGGCAAATCTCCTGCTGCATTCACCTGCCAAAATCCAGTAGGCCCCAGCCTGCTCCTCGCCTAATCCTGGGCTCCAACAGCGTCAGTTGGTGTTCAGAAGTGTCGTCTCCACAGAGCCAAACACATTCGTTCAAGTGTTAGTGGGGTTCAGCACTGCCAGCTGTTCCCCTGCTGTGGAGATGGCAAGTCTCCTGCTGCATTCACCTGCCAAAATCCAGTAGGCCCCAGCCTGCTCCTCGCCTAATCCTGGGCTCCAACAGCGTCAGTTGGTGTTCAGAAGTGTCGTCTCCACAGAGCCAAACACATTCGTTCAAGTGTTAGTGGGGTTCAGCACTGCCAGCTGTTCCCCTGCTGTGGAGATGGCAGTCTCTCCTGCTGTCTCCGCATTACAAAGACAGTAGGCCTCTGCCTACACCCTCCTATTTCCTGGGCTTCAACACAGCCAGTTGTAGTTCGGAAGTGCCGTCCACACGGAAAGAGATACTTGCTCCCGTGTCTCAGTGGGGTTCAGTAACGTCAGCTGATCCCCTGCTGTGTGGATGGCAGTCTCTCCTGCTGTAAACTCATTCAAAATACAGTAGGCCTCTGCCTACACCCTCCTATTTCCTGGGCTTCAACACAGCCAGTTGTAGTTCGGAAGTGCCGTCCACACGGAAAGAGACACTTGCTCCCGTGTCTCAGTGGGGTTCAGTAACGTCAGCTGATCCCCTGCTGTGTGGATGGCAGTCTCTCCTGCTGTAAACTCATTCAAAATACAGTAGGCCTCTGCCTACACCCTCCTATTTCCTGGGCTTCAACACAGCCAGTTGTAGTTCGGAAGTGCCGTCCACACGGAAAGAGACACTTGCTCCCGTGTCTCAGTGGGGTTCAGTAACGTCAGCTGATCCCCTGCTGTGTGGATGGCAGTCTCTCCTGCTGTCACCTCATTCAAAATACAGTAGGCCTCTGCCTACACCCTCCTATTTCCTGGGCTTCAACACAGCCAGTTGTAGTTCGGAAGTGCCGTCCACACGGAAAGAGACACTTGCTCCCGTGTCTCAGTGGGGTTCAGTAACGTCAGCTGATCCCCTGCTGTGTGGATGGCAGTCTCTCCTGCTGTAAACTCATTCAAAATACAGTAGGCCTCTGCCTACACCCTCCTATTTCCTGGGCTTCAACACAGCCAGTTGTAGTTCGGAAGTGCCGTCCACACGGAAAGAGATACTTGCTCCCGTGTCTCAGTGGGGTTCAGTAACGTCAGCTGATCCCCTGCTGTGTGGATGGCAGTCTCTCCTGCTGTAAACTCATTCAAAATACAGTAGGCCTCTGCCTACACCCTCCTATTTCCTGGGCTTCAACACAGCCAGTTGTAGTTCGGAAGTGCCGTCCACACGGAAAGAGATACTTGCTCCCGTGTCTCAGTGGGGTTCAGTAACGTCAGCTGATCCCCTGCTGTGTGGATGGCAGTCTCTCCTGCTGTCACCTCATTCAAAATTCAGTAGGCCTCTGCCTACACCCTCCTATTTCCTGGGCTTCAACACAGCCAGTTGTAGTTCGGAAGTGCCGTCCACACGGAAAGAGATACTTGCTCCCGTGTCTCAGTGGGGTTCAGTAACGTCAGCTGATCCCCTGCTGTGTGGATGGCAGTCTCTCCTGCTGTCACCTCATTCAAAATTCAGTAGGCCTCTGCCTACACCCTCCTATTTCCTGGGCTTCAACACAGCCAGTTGTAGTTCGGAAGTGCCGTCCACACGGAAAGAGATACTTGCTCCCGTGTCTCAGTGGGGTTCAGTAATGTCAGCTGATCCCCTGCTGTGTGGATGGCAGTCTCTCCTGCTGTCACCTCATTCAAAATACAGTAGGCCTCTGCCTACACCCTCCTATTTCCTGGGCTTCAACACAGCCAGTTGTAGTTCGGAAGTGCCGTCCACACGGAAAGAGACACTTGCTCCCGTGTCTCAGTGGGGTTCAGTAACGTCAGCTGATCCCCTGCTGTGTGGATGGCAGTCTCTCCTGCTGTAAACTCATTCAAAATACAGTAGGCCTCTGCCTACACCCTCCTATTTCCTGGGCTTCAACACAGCCAGTTGTAGTTCGGAAGTGCCGTCCACACGGAAAGAGATACTTGCTCCCGTGTCTCAGTGGGGTTCAGTAACGTCAGCTGATCCCCTGCTGTGTGGATGGCAGTCTCTCCTGCTGTCACCTCATTCAAAATTCAGTAGGCCTCTGCCTACACCCTCCTATTTCCTGGGCTTCAACACAGCCAGTTGTAGTTCGGAAGTGCCGTCCACACGGAAAGAGATACTTGCTCCCGTGTCTCAGTGGGGTTCAGTAACGTCAGCTGATCCCCTGCTGTGTGGATGGCAGTCTCTCCTGCTGTCACCTCATTCAAAATTCAGTAGGCCTCTGCCTACACCCTCCTATTTCCTGGGCTTCAACACAGCCAGTTGTAGTTCGGAAGTGCCGTCCACACGGAAAGAGATACTTGCTCCCGTGTCTCAGTGGGGTTCAGTAATGTCAGCTGATCCCCTGCTGTGTGGATGGCAGTCTCTCCTGCTGTCACCTCATTCAAAATACAGTAGGCCTCTGCCTACACCCTCCTATTTCCTGGGCTTCAACACAGCCAGTTGTAGTTCGGAAGTGCCGTCCACACGGAAAGAGACACTTGCTCCCGTGTCTCAGTGGGGTTCAGTAACGTCAGCTGATCCCCTGCTGTGTGGATGGCAGTCTCTCCTGCTGTAAACTCATTCAAAATACAGTAGGCCTCTGCCTACACCCTCCTATTTCCTGGGCTTCAACACAGCCAGTTGTAGTTCGGAAGTGCCGTCCACACGGAAAGAGATACTTGCTCCCGTGTCTCAGTGGGGTTCAGTAACGTCAGCTGATCCCCTGCTGTGTGGATGGCAGTCTCTCCTGCTGTAAACTCATTCAAAATACAGTAGGCCTCTGCCTACACCCTCCTATTTCCTGGGCTTCAACACAGCCAGTTGTAGTTTGGAAGTTCCGTCCACACGGAAAGAGATACTTGCTCCCGTGTCTCAGTGGGGTTCAGTAACGTCAGCTGATCCCCTGCTGTGTGGATGGCAGTCTCTCCTGCTGTAAACTCATTCAAAATACAGTAGGCCTCTGCCTACACCCTCCTATTTCCTGGGCTTCAACACAGCCAGTTGTAGTTCGGAAGTGCCGTCCACACGGAAAGAGATACTTGCTCCCGTGTCTCAGTGGGGTTCAGTAACGTCAGCTGATCCCCTGCTGTGTGGATGGCAGTCTCTCCTGCTGTCACCTCATTCAAAATTCAGTAGGCCTCTGCCTACACCCTCCTATTTCCTGGGCTTCAACACAGCCAGTTGTAGTTCGGAAGTGCCGTCCACACGGAAAGAGATACTTGCTCCCGTGTCTCAGTGGGGTTCAGTAATGTCAGCTGATCCCCTGCTGGGTGGATGGCAGTCTCTCCTGCTGTCACCTCATTCAAAATACAGTAGGCCTCTGCCTACACCCTCCTATTTCCTGGGCTTCAACACAGCCAGTTGTAGTTCGGAAGTGCCGTCCACACGGAAAGAGACACTTGCTCCCGTGTCTCAGTGGGGTTCAGTAACGTCAGCTGATCCCCTGCTGTGTGGATGGCAGTCTCTCCTGCTGTCACCTCATTCAAAATACAGTAGGCCTCTGCCTACACCCTCCTATTTCCTGGGCTTCAACACAGCCAGTTGTAGTTCGGAAGTGCCGTCCACACGGAAAGAGATACTTGCTCCCGTGTCTCAGTGGGGTTCAGTAACGTCAGCTGATCCCCTGCTGTGTGGATGGCAGTCTCTCCTGCTGTAAACTCATTCAAAATACAGTAGGCCTCTGCCTACACCCTCCTATTTCCTGGGCTTCAACACAGCCAGTTGTAGTTCGGAAGTGCCGTCCACACGGAAAGAGACACTTGCTCCCGTGTCTCAGTGGGGTTCAGTAATGTCAGCTGATCCCCTGCTGTGTGGATGGCAAAGTCTCCTGCTGCCTACACAGTCGTACCACTACTGATTTTTAACCGTGCTCCAATTAGGCCTGTGGCTACACTGTCTCTCGTATTTCCCCTGTCCTCCAACCCCGCCAGTTACAGCTCCGAAGTGGCGTCTGCACAATCCACACTTGTTCCTGTGTTACAGGTGTTCAGTCCGGTCAGTTAATCCCCTGATGTGTGTCCGGCAATGTCGCCTGCTCTGTCCACATTCCCATTATCGGAATGTGGACAGAGCAGGCGACATTGCCGGACACACATCAGGGGATTAACTGACCGGACTGAACACCTGTAACACAGGAACAAGTGTGGATTGTGCAGACGCCACTTCGGAGCTGTAACTGGCGGGGTTGGAGGACAGGGGAAATACGAAAATCAGTGAAGCCACAGGCCTAAGTGGAGCTTAGTTCAAATTAGTAGTCTACAACCGATCTTAAAATTTCTTCAATGCAGCCTAAGCCTGCTCCGTGCTTGTCCCTGGGCTTCAACACAGCCAGTTGTTGCTCGGAAGTGCCGTCTTCACAGAGTAAAACACTAGCTCCTGTGTTTGTGGGGTTCAGTAACGTCAGCTGTTCCCCTGCTGTTTTGATGGCAATCTGTCCTGCTGCCTCCCAATTGACAGCACATCAGGCCTCAGCCTGCTAAGTGCTTGTCCTGGGCTCCAACATCGCCAGTTGCTGCTCATAACTGACTTTGGCACGGGTACTCCCTCCTGCCCAGCTTGGTTCCAGCCCTGCCTGCTGTTTCCGGGAAGTGTCAATGTCAGTTTGCCACCCCAAGTTGCCATGTCGTGTTGCGGTTGGGTTAGCCGAGGCTAGGGTGCCAGCAGTTTAGGTGCTTCCTATGTGGACTGCGGGTTCTGGTAAGAAAGGTTTGTTCCATAGTTCCAGTAGGACAAGCACCCCCTGTAGGACTGTGTGATTCGGTAACTGCGGCCAGCTTGCGGCATGCCAACTTTGCTTTTCAGGGGTAACTTCTGATACCCCTCCGGGTTCCAGCACCGTCAGCTGGTTCTCATCAGAGCCTTTGGCCTAGGTGCCTCCATCTCGGTATCCGAGTTCCGGCAACGTCTGCTGGTCCTTGGTAGTGCTTTGTAGCACAGGTACCTCCTGCTTAGTAACCGGGTTCCAGCACCGTCAGCTGGTCCTCGGTTGTGCCATTGGCTCTTATTCCTTCTGCTGCCCCTCCGGGTGCCAGCACTGTCAGCTGGTCCTCGCTATTTCCATTTGCTCTTGCAGCTTATGCTACCCCTCCGGGTTCCAGCACCGTCAGCTGGTTCTCGTCAGAGCCTTTGGCCTAGGTGCCTCCATCTCGGTATCCGAGTTCCGGCAACGTCTGCTGGTCCTTGGTAGTGCTTTGTAGCACAGGTACCTCCTGCTTAGTAACCGGGTTCCAGCACCGTCAGCTGGTCCTCGGTTGTGCCATTGGCTCTTATTCCTTCTGCTGCCCCTCCGGGTGCCAGCACTGTCAGCTGGTCCTCGCTATTTCCATTTGCTCTTGCAGCTTATGCTACCCCTCCGGGTTCCAGCACCGTCAGCTGGTTCTCGTCAGAGCCTTTGGCCTAGGTGCCTCCATCTCGGTATCCGAGTTCCGGCAACGTCTGCTGGTCCTTGGTAGTGCTTTGTAGCACAGGTACCTCCTGCTTAGTAACCGGGTTCCAGCACCGTCAGCTGGTCCTCGGTTGTGCCATTGGCTCTTATTCCTTCTGCTGCCCCTCCGGGTGCCAGCACTGTCAGCTGGTCCTCGCTATTTCCATTTGCTCTTGCAGCTTATGCTACCCCTCCGGGTTCCAGCACCGTCAGCTGGTTCTCGTCAGAGCCTTTGGCCTAGGTGCCTCCATCTCGGTATCCGAGTTCCGGCAACGTCTGCTGGTCCTTGGTAGTGCTTTGTAGCACAGGTACCTCCTGCTTAGTAACCGGGTTCCAGCACCGTCAGCTGGTCCTCGGTAGTGCCATTGGCTCTTGTTCCTTCTGCTGCCCCTCCGGGTGCCAGTACCGTCAGCTGGTTCAAGAGGACAAAGAACAGGAAGACAACCACCAAGATGCAGAACAACAAGAGAGAGAAGACAAAGAAGCATAAAAAAAACAAAGCAGAAGAACATTAAGCATAAGACTAATACTCTGAGCAAATGATATTATCTTATTTATAAGCAGAAGAAGACTAAGCAGTGTATGGGGGTGAGTCCGTTCCTCCTCGTGGTGCCCCTGGAAAAGGCCTGCTTCTGCAGGCCAAACTGAACGCGGACAAATCCTGTTGTAAATCTTTTGTGACAGGCAGAACGGAAGGTGTAAACTTCTAACTTTTCTAGATAACAACTACAGGAATGCCTGACACAAACAAGAATATGATGAAGAAGAATAGGAAGAAGATGAAGAAGCTGAATATGTAGAATAATAATTGTTGAATAAGAAGAATATGAAGAATGTAAGAAAAGGAAGAAGAAGAAGAAGAAGAAGAAGAATGTAAAAAAAGGAAGTAGAAGAAGAAGAAGAAGAATGTAAAAAAAGGAATAAGAAGAAGAATGTAAAAAAAGGAAGTAGAAGAAGAAGAAGAAGAATGTAAAAAAAGGAAGTAGAAGAAGAAGAAGAAGAATGTAAAAAAAGGAAGTAGAAGAAGAAGAAGAAGAATGTAAAAAAAGGAAGTAGAAGAAGAAGAAGAAGAATGTAAAAAAAGGAATAAGAAGAAGAATGTAAAAAAAGGAAGTAGAAGAAGAAGAAGAAGAATGTAAAAAAAGGAAGTAGAAGAAGAAGAAGAAGAATGTAAAAAAAGGAAGTAGAAGAAGAAGAAGAAGAAGAATGTAAAAAAAGGAAGTAGAAGAAGAAGACATACATGTCTGGCAAAATATAAATGAGGCTAACATAGTCAATATCTTTGTAACTCCTAACATCTTTAAAAAAAAAAGTTTAATTCCTGCTATTCCATTTGATTGGGCTAAACCTCTATGGCTTTAATGTCTCCTCCACCTCCCACAATACATTCTACATTATTCTTAGTTGTTTTTCTTCATGTAGAATTAACCTACAAGGAAAGAAAGGGTTTTTTTTAATTCCGATATTTTGGCCCCATTGACTTGCATTGGTTCCCGGTATCGGAATCGGCGATACCGATACTTTTTTTAAAGATCGGCCGATCCATTCCGATCCGATATTTTCAAGTATCGGCTGGTATCGCTCAACTCTAGTAATGACGTTTTGGAATGCATACTTTGATGGAATGGTCTGCGGGAGTCATGTTCCGTTTGCAGAGCCCCTGATGTACTAAACAGTGGAAACCCCCCACAAGTAACCCCATTTTGGAATCTAGACCCCCTAAGGAACTTATCTAGATGTGTGGTGAGCACTTTGAACCCCCAAGTGTTTCATTAAAGCTTATAATGCCCTGGCGTGAAAAAAAAATAATTTTTTTTCCACAAAAATGATTTCTTAGTCCCCAATTTTTAATTTTCCCATCGGTGACAGGGAAAAGGCACTGGAAAGGGAAGTAATGACGTTTTGGAATGCAGACTTTGATGGAATGGTCTGCAGGCGTCGTGTTCCATTTGCAGAGCCCCTGATGTACCTAAACAGTGGAAACCCCCCACAAGTGACCCCATTTTGGAAACTAGACCCCCTAAGGAACTTATCTAGATATGTGGTGAGCACTTTGAACACCCAAGTGTTTTGCTAAAGCTTATAATGCCCGGGCGTGAAAATATAAACTCCTATTTTGTTCCCACATAAATGATCTTTTAGTCCCCAATTTTTAATTTTCCCAAGGGTGACAGGAGAAATTGCACCCCAAAAGTCGTTGTCCAATTTGTCCAGAGAACGCTGATACCCCGCATGTGGGAAAAAACTGTTTAGGCACATGTTGGGGCTCGAAAGGGAAGTAGTGACGTTTTGGAATGCAGACTTTGATGGTCTGCTGGCGTCCTGTTCCGTTTGCAGAGCCCCTGTTGTGCCTTTACAGGAAAAAATCCCACATGTGACATAATTTGGGATACTAAACCCCCAAAGAACAAATCTAGATGTGCCCTCAACTAAACTTATGTAAATTAGTAGTGCATGGAGGTGTGGTACAATTTGAAGTAATCCTTCATACACAGGACAGGTTTTTCGGGGCAGGGGTCGCACTGATAAATGATTGTGAAGATGAGGATGAATGAACTCATGGAGATCAACATCCAACACTGCGGAGACACCATCACGTGTTTCTCAACGCAGTGATTCTAGAGCACTGCCCCCATCCCTTATGGGAAATATGCAAAACATGCAAAACAGAAGCTGCGGAGACACCATCACATGTTTCTCAACGCAAGCAATGACCAGCCAGGTCTTTCCCCGGGAAGGAACAACCACGGGAAGGGCAGTCTCCAATGAAGGAAACCACCTATGCCAAAACATGGTATCCATCCACAGACAGCTGTTTCGGGGTATTGCCCCTCATCAGTGTGGAGTAGGAAACTGGCTGGTAGGAGCAATGCCTAGTAAAAGACTGTGAAGATGAGGATGAATGAACTCATGGAGAATCCTCATACACAGGCCAGGTTTTTCGGGGCAGGGGTCGCACTGGTAAATGATTGTGAAGATGAGGATGAATGAACTCATGGAGATCAACATCCAACACTGCGGAGACACCATCACGTGTTTCTCAACGCAGTGATTCTAGAGCACTGCCCCATCCCTTATGGGAAATATGCAAAACATGCAAAACAGAAGATGCGGAGACACCATCACATGTTTCTCAACGCAAGCAATGACCAGCCAGGTCTTTCCCCGGGAAGGAACAACCACGGGAAGGGCAGTCTCCAATGAAGGAAACCACCTATGCCAAAACATGGTATCCATCCACAGACAGCTGTTTCGGGGTATTGCCCCTCATCAGTGTGGAGTAGGAAACTGGCTGGTAGGAGCAATGCCTAGTAAAAGACTGTGAAGATGAGGATGAATGAACTCATTGCTTGCGTTGAGAAACATGTGATGGTGTCTCCGCAGCTTCTGTTTTGCATGTTTTGCATATTTCCCATAAGGGATGGGGCAGTGCTCTAGAATCACTGCGTTGAGAAACACGTGATGGTGTCTCCGCAGTGTTGGATGTTGATCTCCATGAGTTCATTCATCCTCATCTTCACAGTCTTTTACTAGGCATTGCTCCTCAGGCCATCAGGGCCTTAACCACTATCTCCTGGAAATGAAAGTACGACGTATCGGTGTGGCATGCACATTGTGACAGCAGGAATGCATTGAGCATTGCCATTTGTACGATGTGCACGGCCAGCTTTTCGTACCACGCCCTGGCCTTTCTGAGAGCATTGAACGGTTGAAGGTATTGATCGGAGAGATCAACGCCCCCCATGTTTTTGTTGTACCCCACTACACAGGTCGGTTTCCTGACCTGTGTGGAGGTACCCGGTACAGTGCAGATTGTGCTGCCATCACCGTGTATGGTGGTCAAGAGATGGACATCCCTCTTGTCCTTGTACTTGACCACCTGCAGGTGGTCGCTACATTGGGCTCTGCTCTCACCTTTTCTGAGCATTTGCCCAAGTAGCATCTTTGGAAGGCCTCTCTGATTTTTGCAGACAGTACCGCAGGCTGCGGTACCTCGTGCAGAGAGGGATTTGTAGAGTGGGATGCTGGTATAAAAGTTATTAGTGTAGAGGTGATAACCTTTATCCAGCAATGGGTGAACCAAATCCCACACAATTTTCCCACTCACTCCCAAGTCAGGACAAAGTTTGATTCTGTACCTACATATTCATAACATAAGATAACAACATAACATAACATATTCCGCAGCGCTTTACAGTTTGCACATATCATCATCACTGTCCCCGATGGGGCTCACAATCTAAATTCCCTATTAGTATGTCTTTAGAATTTGGGAGGAAACCGGAGTGCCCAGAGGAAACCCATGCAAACATGGGGAGAACATACAAACTCCTTGCAGATGTTGTCCTTGGTTCAAACCCAGGACCCCAGCACTGCAAGGCTGCAGCGCTAACCACTGAGCCACCATGCCACCCCTTTGGGGCACGTACACTTCAGCAAACTTTTTGTAGTGTTCAATGAACGGCCAAACTTTGAACAGATGGTCAAAGTTGGGGTCATCTCGTGCGGGACATTATCGGTATAATGCAGAAACTTGTGGATGGCCTCAAAATGCGTCGGAACCATGACCATTCGGAACACTGGAGTGTTGTAGAAAGTATCAGCACTCCAATATTGCCAAATTTCTGGCTTCTTCAGTATCCCCATGTGGAGGACCAGGCCCCAAAACTGCATCATTTCAACTGCGTCCACAGGAGACCAGTTGGAATATTATGAATGCGGGTTTTGCACCAAAAATTGACGAGCATACAAGTTAGTTTGCTCCATCATGAGGTTAACAAAATCCTCAGAGAAAAAGACTTTGAAAAAGTCTATTTCTGTGAGGTGGGTGGTGTCAAACTTGATTCCTGATTCTGTCACAAAATCAGGAATCAGTGGCTCGTAATTTTCGGGGGGCGAGGTCCATACAGGGTCTACTGAATCAGCTTTGGGCATGGTGGGCACTGCCTCATCTTCTGTCCTGGAGCGTCTGCGTGGCGGTTCCACAGGACCCGAGGAGCAAGATGAGGAGGGGGAAGAGGAAGAGGAATCCGAAAAATAATGAAAAGTGTGATCCTCTTTCTCGCTATCAGTGTCGGAGGCAAGGTAAGAATATGCCTCCTCCATTGAATAGCGCTGTTGGGACGAACGCGATGGGCGGGACATTTTTTGTGAAAGTGGTGCTTGGGTGTACTTTATTTATAACTATGTGTATGTGTGGGGGGGCTAGTGATTGGTGCACACTAATCTGTAAAGAAAAAGCTAAAAGAAAAAAGGAAATGGGGAGAAAAATACCTGTGAAATAAAAGTCTAAAACAGCAGGCCCTAGCTCTGATAAGTGAACGGCGTCACTTATCAAAGTTCAGTGGCAGCTACTGGGTGTGCATACAGGTGTGGTGCAAGGGGGGTGAAAAACTATGTCACTTATCACAGTTTGGCGGCTGTGGGATGCGAATACGGAGTTGACACAAAGGGGGCTGCTAAATGTGGGGGATGGAGGGGGTAAAAATAGCAGAAGGGAGGATGAAGAGAGATCGGACCGGGATTAGCACTTACGCTTGTAGTTAGGTGGCAAAAGAGGGTGTGAAAAAAAAGGAAATCAGCAGGCACAAGCTCTGATAAGTGAACTATGTCACTTATCACAGTTTGGCGGCAGTGGGATGCGAATACGGAGTTGACGCAAAGGGGGCTGCTAAATGTGTGCACAGAGGCGGCGCAAAGGGGGATGGAGGGGGTAAAAAGAGGGGGAAGGGGGGATGAAGAGAGATTGGACAGGGATCAGGGATTAGCACTTATGCTTGTAGTTAGGTGGCACAAAGGGGGTGTGAAAAAAAAGGAAATCAGCAGGCACAAGCTCTGATAAGTGAACTATGTCACTTATCACAGTTTGGTGGCTGTGGGATGTGAATACGGAGCTGGCGCAAAGGGGGCTGAGGAAAAAAAAGCAAGCATGAGTGTTGATTGGTGAACTGCGTCACCAATCAACGCTCGATGGCTGCTAAATGTGTGCATGGAGGTGGCGCAAAGGGGGGGTGGAGGGGGGTAAAAAGAGGGATTAGAGGGAAGGGGGATTGGGGGATGAAGCTAGATGGGGGGAGAAGCTAGATTGGGCAGGGATCGGGGATCAGGCAATACTTACAGTTGTAGGGTTTTTCTTTCTTCTTTCTTTAGCAGGTATTGTGATGCTACAAGCTGCTGTGGCACCACAATACCCAGCACACCAGGAGATCCAGACATATGACCGCATTCTAGGGAATCCTCAGCTATTGTGAGGACCCCTGCAGAGCTGTCATACAGGTCACAGGCAGGTCAGGGACAGGTCACAGAGAGATCACATCGCTGATGTGACCTGTCATTGGTGGGATCAAATGATAACATCGATCCACCAATCCCTGCTCTGCCTGGTGACCATGGCAACCACCTAGGATCGGAGCTCACAGCTCTGATTCCAAGGCAGGTCATGGCCAGGTCATCAGCAGAGCACAGAGCGGTCACAGAGTGACAGCAGCTATGCCCTGTGGTTGGCACGATTGCCGATCTAATCGATCATTCCAACCAGTTCCTGCAGGCCCTGCTGGGCCTGTACCAGGTCCCGGCCTAGGATTAGCACCGAACCGGATGGGTACGGCAGGGCATAACGGCGCCATACCGCCGCTGTGCCTTGTGATTGGTGCGATCGAAGCAATGGGCGATCGCGCCAATCCGGGGGGGTTTGCCGGTGCCTGGCGTTGTCAGGCACCGGGCCTAGGATCGAGTACATCCATTTGGCTGAAACAATGAGAAGCGCTGTGATTGGCTGTTTCGATTTCAGCAGCCAATCACAAGCTCAGGAGGAAGGAAGGGCGGCAACAGACCCCGGGATGCTGAGGCCATCTACCATAAAGTAAGATGGCATTGGAATTTTAATGTGATCACAGCAACTTAAGTTGCGATGTCTCATTAAATGCCATGACATACTATCCCATCCTTGGGAATTAAGTCCCAGGTCACATGGACGGGATAGTACGTCATATGGCAGAAAGGGGTTAAAAGGACGGTGAGTGCAACCCTCTTCTATTTTTCTGTGCATGGACATTTGCTCTGCTTTTTCATTGGGTTGGCACCCGTGGTCCCTGGGCAAAGAAGCCAAATAGCGTTCTGCATACCAACAAAAGGTTTTGGACATTGGTGCTGCAGCAGTTCGGATCTCTTTTGCACTTGCTTTTAGGACTACATGGACTATGCATTGAACGCCAAGCCTGCCAAAAATTAGGAGGCACACCAATGCCCCTTGAAAGAGATGTGGAGGAAGGCCTCATAAAAAATGTTCCCATTATAAAGGAGCGGGTCTCATTTACTTGGAATGCCCATGCACTAAGTGTATGGGTTGACAAACATTTCCCCCATGGGGTATATTTTTAAAAAAAAATTTTTTACGTGCATCATAAACACTCTTTCAAAAACTAGAGTGGCTGTAGTATCACAGAACACGTTCACTCTCATGTTCTAGTGGTGGTGGTCTCGTGGATGATGAGGATGAGGAGAAGGAGGTGGATGACACCAAATAGCCAAAATCAGGAAGCGTATACCCATGTGTGGGTGTGAAGAAGTGCATGGGAATACACCTCCCAAAAAAGACACCATATTAGAGGTTATGTTTTGCAGTTTTCATTCGGTGGTGTAGAGAAGTCTGGCCCAATCCAGCCCTTGTTCATTTTTATAAGAGTCAGCCTGTCTGCATTTTCAGTTGACAGGCGAATGCGCTTATCAGTTATAATTCCACCAGCGGCACTAAAAACCCACTCAGACAAAATACTGGCGGCAGGGCAGGTCAGGACCTCCAAGGCATAGAGAGCCACTTCATGCTACATGTCCAGCTTGGATACCCAATAATTAAAAGGCACAGAGGAATCACAGAGGACGTTGGTACGGTCAGCAAGGTACTCCCTCAGCATCTTCCAAAACATTCCATTCCTTGTGATATTACCCCATGGCTCTGGGCCAGGGCGATAGGAGGCTCTGAGAAAACTCTCCCAGAACTTTGCCAGTGTTCACCTGCCTTTGCTGGATTGGAGTTGTGTCTCTCTCACCTGTACTCCTTGGTAGTTCAATGAACTGTGACATCTGCCTCCAGCATTTTCAAATGGGAATTTTTTTAATAATTCCGCAACAAGGGCCTTCTGGTACTGCACCATTTTAATAGACCTGTCTGCCTCTGGAAGAAGAGATTGAAGGTTCTCCTTGTAGTGTGAATTTAGAAGTGTCACCAACCAGTAATGAGTGTCACTGTAAATTTTCATAATACTAGGGTCACGGGAAAGGCAGCGCAGCATAATGTGAGCCATGTGTACCAGACTGGTAATAGGCAAGCCTTCCGTGTCCTTGTAAACAGGACGACTCACCATAGTGTCTTCCTCCCTGTCTTCAGGCCATCCATGCTGAACAGATGGTATGACAGTTGTGGTTGAAGTACCATCTATAGCGTGTCATTATCCACGATGGGGTTTGTCTTTGGCCCGTCCTGGTCAGACAGGGGTTAATTGTTTCTGCCTCTCTCTGGCAGAGGGCAGCTATTTAATGCTCACTTGACCTAGGTCCGGTGTCAGTTATACTCCTGCCCTCGGCTGAGTTAGTTGACCTCGTGTGAACGTGTGCCTTGTGCCTGATAACTTGCTTGCTTGTTTGGTTTTGATCCGGTTCTGTCCCTGTTACGAGTTCTGCCTGTTCCTCTTGTACTGTGCTACCTCTCTGTGTATGATCCTCTTCCTGTGACTTGACTATTCTCTGCTCGTCACTCTGGTAGCGCACAGCCCTCTCCGTGTATGAACCCTTGCTTGTCTGACCTGCGTTTTCCTCTCCTCTTCTACAGTTTCCCTGCAGTAGGTACATTTCATCATCTACAGCAGTAGGACGCTAAGCCCCGCCCCCTGCAGTCACATGATCATAGGTCCTAGGACTCCTTCCTATTTCCAGTGCCGCAAGTCCTGTCTGCTTGAACCATCACTACAGTATTGGACTCCGCGCTCTCGCATAGTGTGGGTAAGTCACCGTGCTCTGCGTGGCAGTTTGCCGACGCTGACAGGGTCCTGACATTAGAGTCCTGACATAGCGCTTGAAAGTAACTCCTGTTCTTCCTCCTCTTCCTTATTGTTGACCAATCCACATTGGGATCACATGAGGCTGGGCTTTGTGTAATCATCCTATATGGTTCCTTTCTCCATGTCCTCATGATCTGCCTGCAATACATTTTGTTTCATTGTGAGCAGAGAGCTTTTCAGAATGCAGAGAAGTGGGATGGTGATGCTAATTATGGCGTCATCGCCGCTCACCATCTTCGTGGGTTCCTCAAAGTTTTGGAGGATGGTACATATATCTGACATCCATGTCCACTCCTGGGGTCTTATGTGTGGAATCTGACCTGAATAAAGATGGCCTTGTTGATGCTTGTAGTCAACAACTGCCCTCTTCTGCTCACAAATCCTTTCCAACATATGCATTGCAGAGTTCCAATGTGTGGGGACATCACACACCAGTTGGTGAGCCGGAAGCTGCAAACGCTGCTGAAGCACAGCAAGGGCAACAGAAGCTGGAGCTGACTTTCCAAAATGGGCACACAGGCGGCGTACTTTCACAAGCAGATCCAGCAGCTCTGGGTAGCTTTTGAGAAACCGTTGAACAACGAGGTTAAGCACATGGGCCAGGCATGGTACTTGTGTGAGCTTGCTTCACCTCAGAGCAGCCACCAGGTTCCAGCCATTGTCACACATGACCAGGCCGGTATGTAGGTTCAGCAGTGTCAGCCACACATCTGCCTGCTCTTGCAGAGCTGTTGACATCTCTTCAGCATTGTGCGGTTTGTCACCTAAGCATATTAGCTTCAGTACAACGTGTTGACGCTTGGCTGAGGCAGTGCTGCAGCGCTTCCAGCTTGTGACTGATGTGACCATTTCAGATGGTGTCTGAAGAGTAGGAGGAGGATGAGGTGCAGAAGCTGTAGACTGTGGGGGCAAGCCGGATTGATGTAGGGCCCGCAATCCTCAGCTTCGGGAGGACGTGTTCCATTTCAAGGTCTGTCTGGGTCCCGACTTCCACTATGTTAACCCAGTGTGCCGTCAGCGAGGTGTAGCA
The DNA here is from genome assembly GCF_039654945.1 of Dendrobates tinctorius. Taxonomy (NCBI): domain Eukaryota; kingdom Metazoa; phylum Chordata; class Amphibia; order Anura; family Dendrobatidae; genus Dendrobates; species Dendrobates tinctorius. Next base: position 64,384,383 of record NW_027361684.1, on the reverse strand, counting down.
TCCCTGCCCACAGGCACTTGTCCATGTGTCCATGGTTAGGTGGACTTTCCCAGTAACAGCCTTGTTCAGGGCATGTGTAATGTTGAGGGACACGTGCTTGTGTAATGCTTGGATGGCACATTGAGAGAAATAGTAGCGGCTGGGGACTGAGTACCTTGGAACGGCCACTGCCATTAGGTTACAGAAAGCTTCCGTCTCCACAAGCCTAAAAGGCAAAATTTCGACCTCAATCAGATGAGAAATGTGTGAATTTAGTACTGTGGCCTGTGGGGCATTGGCTGCATATTCACGCTTGCGTTCTAATGACTGGGGTATGGAAAACTGAAGGCTGCACTGGGACAAGGACAAGGATGTGCTTGATGATGGTAGTAGTTGAGTGTGGGCAATGACAGGTGCAGGGCAGGAGGCATCTTTGCATGCACTGTGGACAGGGGATTGACTTGCATGCACAACAGTGGAAGAAGCAGTGTTTTCATCCACAGACACTGTTCCTGGAGCCTGGGGTTTGGCCCACAAAGTAGGGTGCTTTGCTGCATTGTGCATGCTCATGCTGGTGGTGGTCAGGCTGTTAGTTTTGCTACCCCTGCTGATGCGGGCATGACAGGTGGTGCAAATGGTCTGTTTGGGGTTATCGGCAGAATCTTTGAAAAACAACCAGAATCTGGAAGACCTAACAGTTGTACTACCAACTTCCATTCTGTTGGTGTTACGAGGAATGGTTGTCCGCCTTCTATCTGCGGCCACCACACTACTTCCTGACTGTTGGGGTTCTACACCTCCCTCCCCCTTACAGAACTATTTACAGATTGCTATATTACAGAATTGTAATGTGTCCGTACAACTCGGATGCCATTTTGATGGTCTGTATGGCATTGGATTTTTTTCCCGCAGTGAAACAAATTTGGAGGCAAATTGGAGCCTGCGGTGAATTTATTCTCTTGATGAATACAGCTAAAAACAAAACACAGATCTGCACTGCCTCATTGAGTAACATTAGTCCTAGTGCAATTCCTTCTTTTATGGTATTACACTTGTCCAAGTTATACTCTTATTTGAGCGAGTCCTAATAGTGATGCACCAAATGGCAGCATACACAGTGGCTAAGGCTCATATTGTACAGAGCCAAAGTGATTTTCTACATATTCCATGGGGTATTAGTTTTCTGTGATTAATCCCTAATTCTCATACTGATTTATTAAGTGAACGCTCCTTTTCATAAGCAAATTGTTAGGAGTCAGATTTCTGCCCTGGCCATGCAGAGATCTAGACCCTTACATCCTGCAGTCTCCTGCTATCCGTCCACTGCAGGAGAGATTGCAAAAGAGTTTGCCTTTCAGCAACTCTCTCCGGAGGCTCCTTCACCCCATACTCTGAGCATGCTCCTGGGACAACCTCCCATTGGAGCTCAGGAGTCAGGTGCTCAGGTCCTGCTCCTGATTCCATTGGTCCAGCTCAGGGTTATGGAGACTTCTGGAAGGTCCTGTACACTATAAAAAGTGCGCATGGCTGTTCCGCCAATGCGCTAGTATTTTCATACTGCTGCTGTGTGTATGGTATTGTATGCTTGGACTGGTGGATGACTTATTATGAAACCCCTTCCCTCTGATATTACGTTTGTGTGAGTGATTGGGCAGCCGCCAGTAGCAGCGCTAGCACCAGCGCGCTCCAGCCATACCTTTTGCAGCAGCTAAGCGTCCTGCATTGCGCCAGCATCTTTGCAGCGCCTTGCTTGCGGCTCTGTTCACGCCGCGCTGCAGTTGCAGCTTATCTCTGCGTCCGTGGTTGCGACGCCAGCACACTTGTGACTTCGGTAGGTATCGGACGTAGTGATGTTTGAACTACTCTGGTTTTTGCCTATCGCATGTGTGTCGCTGAGTCCCTGTGTTACTAACAGGCTCAGCATTACTTTTCTATTTTAGCAGCTCTGTGCACTTAACAGAGACTGCTTGATTGCTCCTGGGTGATATAGAACCCTGTGCACATTACCGCCTCAGTGCTCTGTGTCTTCTAGCTGCGGTTTTTCCATCTGCCGCATGGTGGACCCCGGGCTGCGAACACGTTTATTTATATTTTTTTAAGCGTGTTCCGCCGCCGTAACATAATACTAGCGCCAGGGTCTGGCTAGAGATGACAGAACAGCAGCAACCCCTCCAGTGTGTGCGACAGCTCGAGACTCGCTTGACCACCCTTGAGAGAGCTCTCGCAGCTTCGCAGGCCACGGATGCTGCTGTAAAGGCACTTACTGATGCAGTCGGGCGGATGTCCATGTCCACCCTTGCGCCGACAGTTACCCGCCTTCCGTTGCCCGATAAATATTCTGGGGATGGCGTCTACTGCAGGGGGTTTACCAGCCAGTGCTCGATCCACCTGGAGCTGCTGGCTGCGCAATTCCCTACAGAACGGGCCAAGGTGGACTTTATTATATCCCTACTGTCGGGCAAGGCGCTGGAATGGGCTACGCCTTTATGGGAGCGGGGTGATCCCGAGATTTGGACCGCTGCCCACTTGCTGACAGCCATCAGGCAAGTTTTTCTCGGTCCTCGGGTCACCCATGACACCTCTCTACAGTTGCTTGCCTTGTCTCAGGGGTCTCTCTCGGTTAGCCAGTACGCCGTCCGTTTTCGGACACTGGCGTCCGAGTTGGAGTGGTCCGACAAGGCACTGATCCCTGTTTTTTGGAGAGGATTAGCGGGGCATGTTAAGGATGCTCTCTCCACTAGAGAGATCCCTACCTCTCTGGAGGAGCTAATTTCTATCTCCTCCCGTATCGATCTCCATTTTTCGGAGCGCGGTATGGAGCGAGCTCACTCCAAGCGGAGAGGTACCCCGGCTCCCAACCTTTTTGTGCCTCTGGAGCTGCCCGAGCCAGAGGTTCTACCTCCCGAGCCCATGGAAATGTCTCGCACCATTTCAGAGACACCTCCGACTCACGGGTCCATTTGCGGTTGCCACCACCTACACGCTGCTTCCCAGGAAGACAGCCCCCCGCAATGGTCTGACTGTGAGTCGGTAGGTGAGACTTTTGTTCCCCCTCGCCAGCGGCCCAAAATTCTTGCGTGGGCACACGCACCCAATGCGGACGGCCACCGTGGCTATATGCAGACCACGAAGTCTCTGGCCGGATAGTATTGGTGGCCGCACAGGGCTCGGGACGTAAAAAAATTCATTCGGGCATGCACGTTATGTGCCCGGGATAGCTTTCCCGAACGGAGTGTGGCGATGGCCGTCGATACATGGCGGCGTCCTCCTAAAACTCCCACTCCCATTATCTCCCGGGTGTCCCTCCTGAGACCTGGCGACCTGGCCTCTGCTGATTCCATCCGTATATTCCGGTTTTCGGTTTCACCTACCAGCACTTCGGACTCACCTTCTGAAGAGTCTGAGGCCTGTGCCACTGTCAGGCACAGGCTGGCGGATCGGAAGGTTCAGGGAGGGGGGGGTCCTAGGAGGGGGGGTAATGTTAGGAGTCAGATTTCTGCCCTGGCTATGCAGAGATCTAGACCCTTACATCCTGCAGTCTCCTGCTATCCGTCCACTGAAGGAGAGATTGCAGAAGAGTTTGCTTTTCAGCAACTCTCTCCAGAGGCTAAGTCCTTCACCCCATACTCTGAGCATGCTCCTGGGACAACCTCCCATTGGAGCTCAGGAGTCAGGTGCTCAGGTCCTGCTCCTGATTCCATTGGTCCAGCTCAGGGTTATGGAGACTTCCGGAAGGTCCCGTACACTATAAAAAGTGTGCATGGCTGTTCCGCCATGCGCTAGTATTTTCATACTGCTGCTGTGTGTATGGTATTGTATGCTTGGACTGGTGGATGACTTATTATGAAACCCCTTCCCTCTGATATTACGTTTGTGTGAGTGATTGGGCAGCCGCCAGTAGCAGCGCTAGCACCAGCGCGCTCCAGCCATACCTTTTGCAGCAGCTAAGCGTCCTGCATTGCGCCAGCGTCCTTGCAGCGCCTTGCTTGCGGCTCTGTTCATGCCGCGCTGCAGTTGCAGCTTATTTCTGCGTCCGCGATTGCGACACCAGCACACTTGTGACTACGGTAGGTGTCGGACGTAGTGACGTTTGAACTACTCCGGTTTTTGCCTACCGCATGTGTGTCGCTGAGTCCCTGTGTTACTAACAGGCTCAGCGTTACTTTTCTATTTTAGCAGCTATGTGCACTTAACAGAGACTGCTTGATTGCACCTGGGTGATATAGAACCCCGTGCACATTACGGCCTCAGTGCTCTGTGTCTTCTAGCTGCGGTTTTTCCATCTGCCGCACGGTGGACCCCGGGCGGCGAACACGTTTATTTATATTTTTTTAAGCGTGTTCCGCCGCCGTAACACAAAGTTGGGTAAAAGTTAAAAAACTGTAAATTGTTTGTTAATCAATGCCCAACTGACAAAATTTATGCTAAAAAATAAAATAAGCAAATACCCTGTAGTAAATAAATAAATTGCAATAGTGCAAGAAATTAATATAGGGTACTTAGCTCACATAATTTTGATTAAAAAAAAAGGAATAGCCAACCCACCATGTCAAGGTGACCCAATTCGGGACAGACCTAACCTCTACTATTATAACCTTACCATTCGTCAAGTGACATAATGTGAATAAGGGCTGAGAAGGACTGAGACCCGGCTAAAGGTCACCCAGCCATGGGGAATGATATTAAGGCAATGTCCAGCTCAAAGAAAATGGAGGCTGCACCCTTAATTGCACTGAGGGCAAAAGATCTGAAACAAAAGCCTAAAGAGATTAATTGAAATATAAGTTGGTGTGCATGCAGCATGTAGACACATGTTCCCACTGGCCACTAAACAGACAAAACCGAAAATGAATAAAAAAAAAGCAAATACCCTGCAGTAAATAAATAAATAATTAACAATAGTGCATGAAAATAATATAGGGTACTTAGTTAATGTAATTTTTTTTGTTAATTCTTTATTTTGAATTTTAAACATACAGAGAAGGTAAACTCACAAAGCAACAGATCACGGAGAGCGTAGTCTTCTGAAGAAGCATAGTTCTACACGTGAGTTTGTGAAAACAACTGAGAGAATATAAACAGTTGACAACAATAAACAAAATAAAAGAAAAAGACATATCACAGGCGTATCCATAAATTTATAGACGGCATAGATTCATCAAGTAAACAATTATTTGTGATAAATAGGTTAATAAATGCAAGCTTATAATCCTAGTAGAGCTGTTGTGGCTAAACTCTAGAGTCAACTAAACTATAAAGGGGGTGTTTAAAACACCTGGTCACCCGAGGGGGGCATCCCTCAAGGAAGCTCGACCCCAATGGCGTCCAGGAGGAGACAAATAATCCTAATCCTTTCCTGCCAGTCCAGTTACTTAATGTAATTTTGATGATAAAAAAATAAAAGTTATCCCATCACATTAAATTGACCATATTTGGAATGGTCCTAACACCTCTAGTATTAACCCCTTCATGACCAAGCCTATTTTGACCTTATTGACCAGGCCATTTTTTGTAATTCTGACCAGTATCCCTTTATGAGGTAATAACTCAGGAATGCTTCAACGGATCCTAGCGATTCTGAGAATGTTTTTTCGTGACATATTGGGTGTCAGGCTAGTGGTAAATTTAGGTCGATAATTTTTGCGTTTATTTGTGAAAAAATCAGAAATTTGGCAAAAATTTACAACATTTTGCAATTTTCAAATTTTAAATTTGTATTCTGTTAAACCAGAGAGTTATATGACACAAAATAGTTACTAAATTACATTTCCCACATGTCTGCTTTACAGCAGCACAATTTTGGAAACAAAATATTTTTTTGTTAGGAAGTTATAAGGGTTAAAAGTTGACCAGCGATTTCTCATTTTTACAACAAAATTTACAAAACCATTTTTTTAGGGATCACCTCACATTTGAAGTCACTTTGAGGGGTCTATATGGCAGGGGTCTATATGACACATGTTCCCACTGGCCACTAAACAGACAAAACCAAAGATGAATAAAAAAAAGCAAATACCCTGCAGTAAATAAATAAATAAATAAATAACAATAGTGCATGAAAATAATATAGGGTACTTAGTTAATGTAATTTTTTTTAAATTCTTTATTTTGAATTTTAAACATACAGAGAAGGTAAACTCACAAAGCAACAGATCACGGAAAGTGTAGTCTTCAGAAGAAGCATAGTTATACACGTGAGTTTGTGAAAACAGCTGAGAGAATATAAACAGTTGACAACAGTAAACAAAATAAAAGAAAAAGATATATCACAGGCATATCCATAAATTTATAGACGGCATAGATTCATCAAGTAAACAATTATTTGTGATTAATAGGTTAATAGATGCAAGCTTATAATCCTAGAAGAGCTGTTGAGGCTAAACTCTAGAGTCAAGTAAACTATAAAGGGGGTGTTTAAAACACATGGTCACCCGAGGGGGCATCCCTCGAGGAAGCTCGACCGCAATGGCGTCCAGGAGAAGACAAATAATCCCAAAAGTGACTCCATTCTAAAAACTGCACCCCTCAAGCTACTCAAAACTACATTCAAGAAGATTATTAACCCTTCAGGTGTTTCACAGGAACTAAAGCAACGTGGAAAGAAAAAATGGACATTTTAATTTTTCCAACAAAAATTTTCTTTTAGCATCAATTTTTTTCATTTTCACATGGGTAACAGGATAAAATGGATCCTAAAATCTGTTGGTCAATTTCATTGATGAAATATTACTATCGCTCTGATTGGCTGTTTCACTTTTAACAGCCAATCAGAGCGATCGTAGCCACGTGGAGGCGAAGCCACGCCCCCCGTCGTGAAGTTCAAAGTCCCCTGTATCTGCTGGTCGGGTGACCTTTCAGTGACCTAGGTCACTCAACCCACAGGGGGGCTTTAAAGTCATGACGCCACATAGGCGTCATTGGTCATAGTGGCACCAGTTTTCATGACACCTATGTGGCGTCATTGGTCGTGAAGGGGTTAAAACATTACCATATGTCAAGTGACGTAATGTGGATAAGGGCTGAGAAGAACTGAGATCCTGCTAATGGACATTACATTCATATCTTTCCTCATGATCCGAGGAAAGATATGAATGTATTGTCCAGTTCAAAGAAAAGGGAGGCCACACCATTATTTGCACAGAGCGCAATAACCTGAAACAACACAAGTAATATTTTAATTAAACAAAAATTAAAAAATTAAAATTTTCTTCTAAGAGTGGATATGCCATTATTCTTTCTTTTGCTACAGTACACAACTAGTCATTGGCCCACAGAAATATTGCGTAGCGGTGCTCACAAATAAGTGGTGATTTCTAGGCTCTTTCATTGTTTGAATCCCGATTAATGGAATTTTGGCATAAATTATTAACAATTTGTACTAAAATAAATTACATATGATAGCTAGTTTATTATATAATAATATAGAAGTTATCAAAATATTGCTGCAAAATGTTTGCTCAGTTTTGAGTTTTATTCTTTCCAATGTAACTTATATCACTCTAAACTCTAATACATCTAGTAGCTTCTTCATTACCAGGATGTGTCATTGGTTTGAAAATACAAAAGTACAATCAATTGCACAAATTGACATGGATGTTTTCAATATCACTGTTAATTAGTGTTGAGTGATACCACCCGATATTGAAAAATATTGGATCGGATTGGATCGGCCGATCTAAAAAAAATATCGGGTATCGCCGATTCCGATCCCGGAAGTCCCATTCAAGTCAATGGAACAGAAATATCGGAATTGAAAAAACCCTTTCTTTCCTTGTAGGTTAATTCTACATGAAGAAAAACAACTAATAATAATGTAGAATGTATTGTGGGAGGTGGAGGAGACATTAAAGCCATAGAGGTTTAGCCCAATTAAATGAAATAGCAGGAATAATTTTTTTATTTTAAAGACGTTTGGAGTTACAAAGATATTGACTATATTAACCTCTTTTATATTTTGTCAGATATGTATGCTTCACTACTTCCATGCTCTTCACCTTCTTTTTTACTTCTCCCACACTTTCACCTTCATCATCCTCAGCAGCATCTTTTTCATCAACTTCTTCACCTTATTCATCTTCTTCTTCTTCTTCACCTTCTTCCTATTATTCTTTTTTTTACATTCTTCATATTCTTCTTATTCAACTATTATTCTTCTTCAATTCTACTTCTTCATCTTCTTCCTATTCTTCTTCTTCATCATATTCTTATTTGTGACAGGCATTCCTGTAGTTGTTATCTATAAAAGTTTGAAGATTACACCTTCCGATCTGCCTGTCACAAAAGATTTACAACAGGATTTGTCCGCGTCCAGTTTGGCCTGCAGCAGCAGGCATTTTCCAGGGGCACCACGAGGAGGAACGGACTCACCCCCATACACTGCTTAGTCTTCTTCTGCTTATAATTTAGATAATATCATTTGCTCTTATTTTTAGTCTTATGCTTAATGTTCTTCTGCTTTTGGTTTTTCTGCGTCTTGGTCTTCTGTCTCTTGTTGTTCTGCATCTTAGTGGTTGTCTTCATGTTCTTTGTCCTCTTGGTCATCTTCTTGAGGCTCATCTTTTAGGTCTTCTTTGGTGTGGTCTTCAGGGTCGTCGTCTTCAGGGTTATCGTCAGGGAGATCCAGAGTGAGAATAAAAAAACAATTCCACAAACTTGAACTTGGAAAAGTAGCTGAAGGTGCAAGAAGGCTGAGGAACTGCCGAGAACCAGCTGGCGGTACAGGAACCTGGATGGGTAGCAGAAGGAACAATAGCAAATGGAACTAGCGAGGACCAGCTGACGGTGCAGGAACCCAGAGTGGCAGCAGAAGGAACATGAGCCAATGGCACAACCGTGGACCAGTTGACGGTGCTGGAACACGGTTACCAAGAAGTAGGCACCTAGGCCAAAGACACTTCCGAGAACCAGCTGACGGTGCTGGTACCCGGATGGGTAGCACAAGGTACCCATGAAAAAGACAAAGCTGCAAGGCCGTGAGCCGGCCGCAGTTACCGAAACCCACAGTCCTACAGGGGGTGCTAGTCCTATTGGCACTACGTAACCAGCCTTTATTACCAGAACCCGCAGCCCACATAGGAAGCACCTAAACTGCAGGCACCATAGGCTCGGCTAACCCGACGGCAACACGACAGGACTATGTATTGGTGGCAAAGTGACGTTGACACTACCCGGAAACAGCAGTCGCGCTGGAACCAGGCTGGGCAGGAGGGAGTACCCGTGCCAAAGACACTTCTGAGCATCAACTGGCGATGTTGGAGCCCAGGATCAATCACGGAGCTGGCTGAGGCCTACTTGGAGCAAGTTTTATATCGGTTATACACTACTACTGATTGTAACCATGCTCCACTTAGGCCTCTGGCCCTACTATCTCTAGTATTTCCCCTGGCCTCCAACCCCGCCAGTTACTGCTCTGAAGTGGCGTCTGCACAATCCACACTTGTTCCTGGGTTACAGGGGCTCTGTCACGTCAGTGGATCCACTGATGTGTGTCCGGCAAGGTCTCTTGCTTTGTCCAAATTCCCACTACTTGTAATGGGAATGTAGACAGAGCTGGAGACATTGCCGGACACACATCAGGGGATCAACTGACGTGACTGAGCACCAGTAACACAGGAACAAGTGTGGATAGTGCAGACGCCACTTCAGAGCAGCAACTGGCAGGGTTGGAGGTCAGGGGAAATACTAGAGACAATGGAGCCAGAGGCCTAAGTGGAGCATGGTGAAAAATCAGTAGTAGTGTGACTGTGTAGGCAGCAGGAGACTTTGCCATCAACACAGCAGGGGAACAGCTGGCGTTACTGAACCTCACTGACACAGGAGCTAGTGTTTCTATCTGTGCGGACAGCACTTACAAGCAACAACTGGCTGTGTTGAAGCCCAGGATCAATCATGGAGCAGGCTGAGGCCTACTTGGAGCAAGTAGAAAATAAGATGTAGTGTGATTTGGGAGGCAGCTGGAGACTTTGCCATCCACACAGCAGGGGAGCAGCTGGCATTACTGAACCCCACTGACACAGGATCGAGTGTTTCTATCTGTGCGGACGGCACTTCCAAGCAACAACTGGCTGTGTTGAAGCCCAGGATCAATCATGGAGCAGGCTGAGGCCTAATTGAAGCAAGTAGTAAATAAGATGTAGTGTGATTTGGGAGGCAGCAGGAGACTTTGCCATCCACACAGCAGGGGAGCAGCTGGCATTACTGAACCCCACTGACACAGGAGCGAGTGTTTCTATCTGTGCGGATGGCAATTCCAAGCAACAACTGGCTGTGCTGAAGCCCAGGATCAATAATGGAGCAGGCTGAGGCCTACTTGAAGCAAGTTTTATATCGGTTGTACACTACTACTGATTGTAACCGTGCTCCACTTATGCCTCTGGCTCTACTGTCTCCAGTATTTCCCCTGGCCTCCAACCCCCCCAGTTGCTGCTCTGAAGTGGCGTCTGCACAATCCACACTTGTTCTTGGGTTACAGGGGCTCTGTCACGTCAGTGGATCCCCCCAGGTTCCAGCACCATCAGCTGGTCATCGCTAGTTTCATTTGCTCTTGCAGCTTCTGCTACCCATCCGGGTTCCAGCACCGTCAGCTGGTTCTCGGCAGAGCCTTTGGCCTAGGTGCCTCCTTCTTGGTATCCAAGTTCCAGCAACGTCTGCTGGTCCTTGGTAGTGCTTTGTAGCACAGGTACCTCCTGCTTAGTAACTGTGTTCCAGCACCATCAGCTGGTCCACGGTTGTGCCATTGGCTCTGTCCACATTCCCACTACAAGTAATGGGAATGTGGACAGAGTAGGAGACATTGCTGGACACACATCAGGGGATCCACTGACATGAAAGAGCCCCTGTAACCCAGGAACAAGTGTGGATTGTGCAGACGCCACTTCAGAGCAGCAACTGGCGGGGTTGGAGGCCAGGGGAAATACTAGAGACAGTGGAGCCAGAGGCATAAGTGGAGCATGGTTAAAAATCAGTAGTAGTGTAACTGTGTAGGCAGCAGGAGACTTTGCCATCCACACAGCAGGGGAACAGCTGATGTTACTGAACCCCACTAACACAGGAGCTAGTGTTTTTCTCTGTGAGGACGGCACTTCTGAACACCAACTGGCATTGTTGAAGCCCAGGATGAAGCATGGAGCAGGCCGAGGCCTGATGTTTTTGGCATGTGGAGGCAGCAGGAGACATTGCCGTCTACACAGCAGGGGAACAGCTGATGTTACTGAACCCCACTAACACAGGAGCTAGTGTGTTTTTCTCTGTGAAGACGGCACTTCTGAACACCAACTGGCGATGTTGGAGCCCAGGAACAATCAGGGTGTAGGCTGAGGCCTGATATTTTTTGAATGTGGAGGCAGCAGGAGACATTTCCGTCCACACAGCTGGGGAACAGCTGACGTTACTGAACCCCACTAACACAAGAGCTAGTGTGTTTTTCTCTGTGAAGACGGCACTTCTGAACACCAACAGGCGTTGTTGGAGCACAGGAGCAATCATGCAGCAGGTGGAGGCGAACTTGCAGCAGGTTTTATATAGGTTGTAGACTACTACTGATTGTAACCGTGCTCCACTATGGCCTCTGGCTCCACTGTCTCTAGTATTTCCCCAGGCCTCCAACCCCACCAGTTACAGCTCTGAAGTGGCGTCTGCACAATCCACGCTTGTTCCTGTGTAGCTGGGGCTCAGTCACATCAGTTGATCCCCTGATGTGTGTCCAGCAAGGTCTCCTGCTCTATCCTAATTCACACTACTAGTAATGGAATGTGGACAGAGCAGGAGACATTGCCGGACACATCAGGGGATCAACTGACGCGACTGAGCTCCAGTAACACAGGAACAAGTGTGGATTGTGCAGACGCCACTTCAGAGCTGTAACTGGCGGGGTTGGAGGCCAGGGGAAAAACTAGAGACAGTGGAGCCACAGGCCTAAGTGGAGCATGGTTAAAAATCAGTAGTAGTTTGAATGTGGATGGAGCAGGAGACTTTGCCGTCCACACAGCAGGGGAGCAGCTGGCGTTACTGAACCCCACTAACACAGGAGCTAGTGTTTTTATCTGTGCAGACGACACTTCTGAGCGACAACTGGCTGTGTTGAAGCCCAGGGATTATAATTTAGGTGGTAGAAACATGAACACAACAGGAGACCTGGATACTGTTGCCAACCAATTATTTATTCGGGAAGAGGACTGGCAAATTCGGGCGAGATTCAGGGCTTGTTCATTTTCAGAAAAGTAAGCCGGTCAACATTACCGGAAGATAGTCGCGTGCGACAGTCTGTTAGTACACCACCTGCGCCCCTAAAGACGCGTTCCGATAATACACTGGCAGCAGGGCAAGCCAGCACCTCCAATGCATACTGGCTAAGCTCTGGCCATGTATCCAGCTTAGAGACCCAAACTTGAAGGGGGAAGAGCCATCTGGGAGTACACTGAGAGGGCAAGACATGTAGTCTGTCACCATCTGATGGAAACGTTGCCTCCTGCTGACTGGAGCCATCTGTGATGGTGTAGACAATTGTGGCGGACACACAAAACTTTGCCACATTTGGGCCATAGTGGTCTTGCCTTGTGCTGAGGCGCTACCTCTGCTCCCTCTTTGTGCCGAGTTTCCTCCACTGCCTTGACGCACATAGCTGCTTTGTAAAGCACTAGCACCACTGCTGTCGGGTGGAATGGAAAACATGATGGACTGCACCAGTGTGTCTTGGTACTCCCGCAGTTTACGCTCCAGGTTCAACGGTGGTATGAGGCTTTGTAAGTTGTCCCGGTAGCGAGGATCTAGGAGGGTGTACACCCAATAATCAGTCGTGTTGAGAATGTGGGCGATGCGGTGGTTGTTTCTCAGGCACTGCAGCATGAAATCAACCATGTGCTGCAGACTCCCAACTGCCAAACAAATGCTGTCCCCTGCTTGATGCGTCATCTCTGCCTGCTCTGCATCACCCCACCCTCGCTGTACATACTGAGTAGAGGATTGTGTACCTCCCTCCTCTGGAGAGATGTCTTCCTCCTCCATCGACTCCTCCTCATCCTCCTCACAAAGTGTTCCCTTCCTAGGCCTTTGTGAGGAACAATGTAGCGCAGACTGTCCAGAAGCAGATGGCATTTGGGACTCCTCATCCTCCACCCCTTCCAAAACCTCCTCCCTTAGTGCTTGCAGTGTTTTTTGAAGCAGGCAGATAAGGGGGACAGTCATGCTGACTAGTGCATCATCTGCACTCGCCATCCACATGGAATCATCGAAGGCAAGAAAAACGAGGCAGATGTCCTTCATAGAGTCCCACTCAGTGGTGCTGAAGTGTGACCGGCGCACAGTGCGACTTGCTTGCGCCTGATGCAGTTGGTACTCCATGACTGCTGCCTTCTGCTCAGATAACCGCTCCAACATTTGTAACGTTGAATTCCACCTGGTGGGTAGGTCACATATGATGCGATGTTCCGGAAGGCGTAATCGGCACTGCAGAGCAGCAAGGCGCGATCTTGCCGTGCTGGAACGCCGCAAGTGAGCGCACTCTATGCGGACCTTGTGCAGCAGTGCATCAAGATCCGGATAGTCCCTCAGAAAGCTCTGCATGACCAAGTTCAGCACATGTGCCAGACATGGGATGTGAGTGAGGTTGCCTAGGCCAAGAGCTGCCACCAGATTTTAGCAATTGTCACACACTACCAAGCCCGGCTGGAGATTCCCTGGCAGAAACCACACGTCGCTCTCCTGCTTGATGGCATTCCAGAGCTCCTGCGCTGTGTGGCTTTGATTCCCCAAAGAAATTAATTTCAGCACGGCCTGTTGACGTTTGTCCACGGCTGTGCTCATATCGGTCGTAACAGGCTCCTGCTGCGCTGTTTCTGAGGAACTTGATTAGGATGAGGAGTCAATGTGTACAGACTGGATTCTTGCAATCCGTGGAGTTGGCAGAACACGTACAGCGCCACTCTCCAGATCTGTACCCGGCTCCACAACATTGACCCAATGGGCAGTGAGGGAAAGGTATCGTCCCTGTCCATGGTTAGGTCCACGCATCGGTGGTCAGGTGGACCTTGCTACTGATGGCATTTAGTAGCGCATGTTGTATTTTTCCCTCCACATGTTTTTGCAGGGCAGGGACGGCTCGCCTGCTGAAATAAAAGCGGCTCGGCACGGTGTATTGCGGGAATGCCAATGCCATCAAGTCCTTGAAGGTGTCAGTCTCCAACAGCCTGAATGAGAGCATTTCAAGTACCAGTAGTTTGGCAATGCCAGCATTCAGAGCCTGTGCTCGGGGATGGTTTGCTGAGTATGGCCACCTTTTATCCCATGCCTGTGCTACCGATGGCTGTAGAGTGGCCTGGGAGTGTGAGGAGGACTGGGAACGTGGTGCTGTGGGTGGAAGTTCACTGGGTCTCCGGACAACAGTGCCAGAGGTTCTTCCTTGGCGATCCTGTGAGGAAGCCAAACCAGCTGTGTGTGAGCTGGAGGAAGAGGCCCCAAAACGAGCTGAAGAGGTGGTAGGTGGTGCTGTACGTTGGCCTACGTCTTCAGTGTGTCTGTGTAACTCCACCTCGTGCTTGGTCCGCACATGTTTCCACATATTTGTGGTATAGAGGTTGCTGACATTTTTCCCTCTTTTGACTTTCTGATGACACAGCTTGCATTTGACAAAGCAAATGTCATCTGCAACTGTGTCAAAAAAGGACCACCCACTGCAAGTCTTGGGAGCACCCGTTTTGCCTTTTGAAAGAGGAATGCTCCTACCGGGTGCCAAAGTGGAGGCTACAGGCAACCAAGTCTGCCCCCTCCCTCTTCCTCCTGTTTTGGCCGTTCGGGGAATCTCTTCCTCAGAGCTGCTCCCACCACCTTCCTGTTTCTCACGCCATGATGGGTCAAGGACCTCATCATCTACACTCCCCTATTCAAACACCTGCTTCTCCTGGGTTGTCTCGCCAGCACCGTACGCACCAGAAAGTGGTAACTGATTCTCATCATCATCTGATGCGTATTGAGGTGTGCTGACCATAGGCACTGGCCCACCCGCCTCTTCAGATTCCGAGGGACAAAGAAGTTGCGCAACACTGCATACTCCCTCTTCGTCACATTCTTGAATGCTGCTTGGCTGGCCCCCTCTTTCCAAGCCAACAGATTCAGAGAACAGAAGTAGAGACTGTGATGGCTCCTGTCCAGGGCTCTCTGACTGCCTAGGCACTTTGGCAGGTGGTGAAGAGACAGACGGTTGCTCTTCAGTGCTCTGGCCCTGAGAGGACGTGGAAGTCATTGAAGTCGATGCGTTAGCTGCCATCCATCCGACAACGGCTTCAATTTGTTCCTCCCGCAGCAGTGGGGTACAGTGAGGTCCTACAAAGCTGCGCATAAAGGACTGTTGCCTGCTAAAACTGGGAGATGCTGACTCACTGGTGCCCGCAGCAGGTACAGAATCCCCACATCCTCTCCCTGCAGAATCCCCACGTCCTCTCCCTGCAGAATCGCCACGTCCTCTCCCTGCTGAAACTCCACGCCCACGCCCACGTGCCTTACTCCCTGCCTTCTTCATCTTGCTAGACTGATAAAGATAGGCAGAAAAGTACAAAGGGGGGCTTAGTGTGCTTATTCCTGAACAGCTGGTAACAGATATAAGAAACACTAATTTTATGAAGTGTGTGTGTGGACTACACTTTAATAGGAGCTAATGTGGCCTACACAACTGTCAAATGTAGTGTTTGGTGAACTTTATTTTGTTTGTTTTTTTAAAAAAAGCTAAAAGGATGTGACCAAAGATTTGAAAGTGATAGTATCACAAACTTTATGGAGCTATTACAATGCAGGCAGGTAACCTACAATGCAAAAGATGAGGCTTCAAAAAAATTGGGTAATACTAATCTGGCTGCAGCTGAAGGGCACAAGCCAGAAAAAAGGCTCCTCTATCTACTCCTATATAGTGTTTGCAACCAACCAATGTAGATGGATACGGATGGATGCACACTAATAGGAGAAAAAAAAAAGGAGCTGCAATAAAAGAAAAATGTGTGAGGCAGTGACGCACTCTGAGCAGCCTACAACCAGACGTAGCTGCAGGACACACTACTCAGCGTGAGCTGCACTCACACACAGTCAGAGACCTCTCAGACAGCCGTGAACAGTGCAGAGAAGTGGGCACTAGCACTGAAAGGCTGCAGAAAGGCTCCGATGTCTACTCCTATAGTGTTTGCAACCACCGTATATGGATACGGATGGATGCACACTAATAGGAGAATAAAAAATGAGCTGCTATAAAAGAAAAATATGTGTGAGGCAGTGACGCACGCTGAGCGGCCTACAACCAGACGTAGCTGCAGGACACACTACTCAGCGTGAGCAGCACTCACACACAGTCAGAGACCTCTCAGAGAGCCATGAACAGGGCAGAGAAGTGGGCACTAGCACTGAAAGGCTGCAGAAAGGCTCCGCTGTCTACTACTAGTGTTTGCAACCAACGTATATGGATACGGATGGAAGCATGCTAGATAGAATTTATGAAAAATAAGCAGCTAGAAAAGAAAAATATGTATGAGGCAGCAGTGATGCACGCTGGGCGGCCTACAACCAGACGTGGCTGAAGGACCCACTACACAGCGTGAGCTGTACTCACACAGCCCTTGCAGACAGCTGTGAACACTGCTGCTGGGCAAAAGAAAGCTACAGTGGTGGTTTATGTAGCCTGGGTAAAGCACAATATTTTTTTGAGAATCGCTATTTCTAACTGTCCCTCACAGTCTTCAACAGCAGCCTGTTCCTAACTGAATTCACAGCAGAGTGAACAGAAATGGTGGCGGCGGCTTTTATAGTGCATCATGACATCATTTCAGCAGCCAATCACAGCCATGCCAATAGTTAACATGCCTACATGCCTAACAGGATGTGCCCACATTTCTGAGGATTTCCATTGGCTGAATCAAATCGAGCGGGCTCATAGCATTATGGGAACTTCCGATTCCGGTATTCAATATGAAAAAAGTATCGGAACTAAGTATCGGAATTCCGATACAGCGAATATCGGCCGATACCCGATACTTGCGGTATCGGAATGCTCAACACTACTGTTAACTCAATTTACTTATAAAGTACTATTTCAAAAGTACTCACATACTTGTAGAACTATTGTTTCATAAGTCCAGAAAAGTCCTTAAAAAAGGAAGCAAACAAAGACACAAAAAACTGTAGTTGTAGAACAAAAAAATTCACAGTACACCTAGTGCTATTCTATCATTTTAGAGCACTCACTTTACTGTAGATCAATATTTTCCAAGGTTAACCTTGAATAATGTGCAAATGTGCTATGTTCAATGATAAAGCTCAGGCTTAAATGTAGGTAAATTACTAAGGGATTCTATCAAGCTTCATGGCCTTGAACTTACACTCCGTATTTCAGCAGAATATCATTTTGAGCTGCATTGTATTTATTTAGGTATAAATACATCTCTGAGTTTCAGAATAGTTAAACAAATGATTAAGAAAAAACGTGATCATGGTGATAAATAAAGACAAAGCAAATAGTCACATCGAAAGGTAAGGACATCTCATATACTTTTTTTTAATTGTGTAAATGTATGTACCTGCAGGGCCGACACAAACTGCTGAGGGCCCCTGTGCAAGGAATTTATTTGTGCTCTTTCCTCCATATGATGGCAAAGTATGGTCTTTTTAAAAAAAAAAAAATCAAACATGCAGCAGTTTAGTCCATTTTGCAAACCAGGCTAGTGTATGTGCAAAAAAGAGGCCACTGTGACACTCGTTTTCCAAGCACACAGAACCAGACGGGTATGCTGGAAATTACTGGCACTTTCTTCAGGTGTCTACTATTGCTGCCAAATGGTTAAAAGGGGTTGTCTGATACGTGAAATGCCCTTTATTAAAACAGTGACTTGCAAAACTATTCACCTCTTGGCATTTTTTTGTGTTTTGCTACGTCACAACTAGAGATGCGCGAACTTTTCAAGATTCGGTTAGGTTCAACGAATGTCCCAAAGTTCGACAAACATGTTTGCCAAACAGTTCTTCGAACATATCTAAAACCCATTGGATTCAATGGGAGGAAAAACCAAACGCATAGATAATATCTTCAGGGGATTCAAAAAGCTGCCAAAACACCTAAAATTAGGTGCAGACACCATGAAAAGTGACATCAATTGACCCTGAGAACAAATAGTATAATTGTGCATCATGAATGCATGGAACAAGGCCTGGGACAGGGTTTGGACCAGCATTTCTAGCTTAAACATTGATCAGAAACAGGTGGGTGAGGGACAGGTGTAGGACCAGTGCTCCATGAGCCCTGCCAAATTTAGGTAACATACATGAAAGAGACCAAACTTGGAGTCCAAACAGTTACAAAAATTAGGGGCAGACACAAGAAAAAGTAGCATCAATTGACGTAGAGCAGAAATTTAAAAATGGCGCAGCAGCATTCAGGCATGTGCCATTTATGAGCTAGGATCTGGGACAGCATTTACAGATTTAAATTTAAGTTCAAATTAAGAGATGGGTGTAGGCATGCTGTGCTGGAAGCACTGACAACTCATGCAGCAGCTCAAGCTACTTTTCTGCTCAGCCATACTCAGATGTCACAAACATCAGTTTCATAGACTACTATTGGTAGAAACATTTAAAGATAGTAACACAGGTAGTTGACTGATCAATTCACCCACAGTAGAAATTTTAGAATGGCACATCAGCAGTCAGCCATGAGCTATGTGTTACGCACAGTGTAGGACAGACTAAGTGCAACACAAAGGGATAAGGGAGGGGGAATCAAGCACTAAGGAAGGGGGAAGTGGAGACCCCTAGACTGATCTAACGTCGCCCTGTCTGTCCTACCATTACTACATAGGTTCCGCACCTATCGTCGAACAGGATACCTAGTCCCTGTGTGACTCTGGATGAACGCTAGTCAATCCCACTAACACTAAAGACATTAAGGATAAATGAAACTAGAGGTACACTTAGCTTGAGTAGAATCAGAGAGAAATGCTGACGTCCTCCAAACTCCAAGAGGATGCTAGCAGACTGCTATAGCTCCAAGCTTCAACAAAAAAGGCAAACAGAAAATATCACAGGAAGTTGGGAGTTATAAACACCTAGGTCCAGATGTGGCCTTTAGCACTTTGGGAGGTGGCCACTAGTCTGCAAAGCAAACAACTGCAACCTTCTACAAACGGATGCAGTGCAATGGTCAGCACCCTCTGACACATCCGTGACATTATGCATGAGGTATCAGGGCTTTGACCAGCATTTAAAGCTTTGAATTTAAGTTTAAATTAAGATGAGGTGAGTGAGGGACTGGTGCAAGCCTGCTGTGATGAGAGCCCTGATACCTCATGCAACAGCTCAAACTGCTTTTCTGCTCAGCCACACTCAGGTGCCTTAAACATCAGTTTCATAGACTACTATTGGTAGAAACATTTATAGATAGTAACACAGGTAGTTGACTGATCAATTCACCGACAGTAGAAATTTTAGAATGGCAAAGCAGCAGTCAGCCATGGACAATACATGAGGTATCAGAGCCTGGGTCAGCATTTAGAGCTTTGAATTTAAGTTTAAATTAGGATGAGGTGGGTGAATAACTAGTGTACGCCTGCTGTGCTGGGAGCCCTGATACCTCATGCAACTGCTCAATCTGCTTTTCTGCTCAGCCACACTCAGGTAGCACAAATATCAGCTTCATAGACTACTATTGTTTAAAAAATTGAAGGATAGTAACACAGGTAGTTCACAAGGGTAACAGGAGAAATTGCAACATAAAATTTGTTGTGCAATTTCTCCTGAGTGCGCCGATACCTATGCGGGGGAATACTACATTTCAGGCACAGTGCAAAGCTCAGAAGCATCATATTGGAATTCAGAGTTTGCTGGAATGGTTTGAGGGTGCCATGTCACATTGGCATAGAACCTGAGGTGCCAGAATAGAAACCACCCATATGTGAACTCATTTTACAAAGTACATCCACCAATGAATTAATCAATGGGTGCAGTTATCATATTGACATCACATTTGCCTCATAGAATTTTATACCATTGAGCAGTGAAAAAATACTGAATTACATTTTTACCACTAAATTGTTGTTTTAACCCCAAGTTTTTATTTTTTCTAAGGGCTAATAGGAAAATGTTATACAAGAAACTGAGATTAATTTTTTCCTGGGTACGCCAATACCCTATATGTAATTGGGAAATATTTTTCAGGCACAGTGCAAAGCTCAGAAGGAAAGGAGCACCGCACCATAGTGCAGATTTTACTGTTATGGTTTGCTGGTGCCACGACACACTGAGAGAGCCTCTGCATTGACAGAACAGCAGAAATCCCGATAAGTGACCCCATTTTTCAATCTACACCTCTCAGTGAATTAATCTCATGGTGCAGATTTACCATTAGACAGTGAAGAAAACATTATTACTAGAGATGAGCGACTTTGCATTTTTTCGGGTCGTGTCGGGTTTCATGAAACCCGACTTTCGCAAAAGTCGGGTAGAACGAAATCGGCCGATTATCGTGAAAAGTCGAAGGCCGACTGAAACACGAAAACCAATGTAAGTCAATGGGGAAGAAAAGTCGGCAGTGAGTGGAGGACAGGAAACACACCTACAGTGCCCATTTTAATGCCAAAAACATCAATTCTTATTCCTTAAGCTTGTCAACCTTAATTTACTTTATGATAATAGTTAGGCATTGAAAACTGGGGGTTATTTGGCTAAAGTTGTGGGGGGGTAGTGCTGGCTCCAGATTTTCATGGGTCCAGGGCCAAAGAGTGTCACTGGGCTCCTTTAACACATGACACAATGACGGCAGAGAAATAGCGGTACAGTACAATGAAAAATACTTCAATTCTTACATCACATGACTGATATCCATTTTAAATTCTCCAATAGCTCCAATAACAGACGGACAGAATATTCCTCCATACAGTATTATGGCCACCGCATAGTGCACCATACAGAGTAATGAGGCCCATATATTTCTCCATACAGAATCATTGGTCCCATATAATGTTCGATACAGTATATGATGAGCTCCACATAATGCTACAGTATATGTTGTTCACCATGGATGAAGCTCCAGTGTCTTATGGGCCCAAATAATGCTCCATATATAATGGGCCCCATTTCTAATGCTCCAGTGTATAATGGGCCCTGTCAATGCTGCTCCAGTGACTGATGTCCACCTTTGGAATGCTCCAGTGTATGGTGGGCCCCAGATATCATTCTCCAGAGTAGCGTGCTCCCCAAAAATTGCTCCCAACCTTTAAAACAATTATATAAGTCTCCTCGCTAGGGAATCCCTGTACTATGAACTCCTCATCATCCCCATCTTCCATCTCTCTGCACTTGGACTGTTTAGGCAGAGGGCGTACAGACGTGATGTCATCGCGCTCTTTAACCAGAATGTCACTGTCAGGAAAAGTGTTTGGTTTCCAAGGGCAGTATGGTTGCAAAGCTGAAACTTAAAGGAATCTCCAGAAGGGCACCACCAGGAGTGGGAGCCTGCAGCTTAATTGGACTCAACACGGGCAACCTCAACCATGCCATCCACAAAAAAGCTGCACAGATTGCAAGCTTAATTCCATTAACGAACGAGATTCAGGCATGCCCTCGCGGTCCGCGTCCAGCTTACTAGAGGGACACGCGAGGCTCTGGCACGTGAGATCGGCCAATAACAGGTCTGTCATGCCCTTACATGTCCGGGGCTGCACGCGTGCTACAATGCAAGGACCAGCGTGTATCGCTTACATGTGCGGATAACACGCTGAACCCTGTTAGTGATGGGGATCTGGGATTACAATTCTTCCCCACGAACAAGCATTTCCCAGTAAGTGCAGGTCAACCGTAATTCCGGAATTAGGCCTAAATGGCATTCCAGAAAGAATGTGAAAAAATTAAGTGTCCAAACCACAGGTGGTGTAGCTTGCTTAACAGCTGGGCTCCTCTGCTGAGTAGCACACAGTTCTTACATAAACAGGCGGCATAGCTTGGTTCACGGGTGGCCAACTCTGCTAAGTAGCATACACAGTTACTAGGCCCAAAGTATTAAGTGGTGTAAATGCAGTCAAAAATTGGTTCTTTCATAAACAGGCGGCATAGCTCGGTCCACGGGTGGGCTCCTCTTCAGAGTAGCAGACACAGTTACTAGGCCCAAAAGGATTTTCAGGACAATATGCGGTAAAAAATTATTAGAAACAGACACTGCTACTATGCCCTAAAGCTGTCTATTATCATTGAAAACCATTATTAATGTTAAAAAAGATACGCTTTTGTTTAATGAAACGTTCTCGAACAGCCGAATTTTAATCGAAGTGTTGTAGGTCGACGAACGGATCTAACACCGCCCAAAACAGCTAGAATTTGAACTTGGCCAACAGTTCCACTCAAGCACCACTCATCTGTAATCAGCAGGCAGACTCAGACGGTCTCAGGCGCAGTATGGATTCGACAGGATTGCAGAAAGTTGAGAAAGGGTACAGTATCACCGGATAACAGGTATTTATAGCATAGATTAAATATTTAAAATCTCCGTGTTTATTTCCAGAGTCCGACAAAGACACTCACAGCCTCAGTATGGATGAGACAACAATCTAAAAAGTAGAAAAAAGGAAATATTTTTGAAGCATACACCAGTATACACTGTTGGGGTATTTTTAAATCTTCATATATATTTCTGTCACAGTAAGACAGTCCTGCCTCTCCGCAAGAGGAAACGAGATGGATAAAAGTACAGACATAAAGTCGGGTGATTGGAGAAATTTAGGAATTACTAATCAGGGGAAAAACTCCCGGGAGAATTCTCAGAGGCAATGCTGACCCTCAATTATTTTGTGTGTGGAGACAGCGAAAACAGTTCTTTGTGAAGAAAGGGTTGCTGTATCGCAGTACCATTGATCCCATCACCGTTACTCATCTCCATCAAATTTTGATCACAGGGAGAGATGCAGACATGGTCCTCACTGCCTATCATTATCTGTCAGGTAACTTTGGAGTGCAAAAGACAGAAGCCACAGGCCGTAGGCGATTCTATTGGATTGGCATGAGAGGGCACATTTAAAAATGTGGGCAGGAATGTCACATGTCTGTGAGGAGGAAAACTGTGAAAGCTGATGATAAACCACCACTGCATCTTATGGTGAGTCAACGTCCATAAGAAATGGAAGCCATTGATCAACTGAAGTCAACAACATGGTCATGAAACCCCTGTCTCCAACGCCACTTCTGATGTGTGCACCACGAACACCTCTTCCATGTTGCCCCCTACGGCTCGTTGGAGAACCATCACCACTGCTGTGTGCTGGGAATACCTCAAACAAACGGTTTACCAGAGTTGCTTGTTTGTTAGCCAATATTAGCTCTAGGTTCTCCTGTGGCATGATGTTTTGGAATTTGCCTTTATAGCGTGGATCCAGGATGCTGGCCAACCAGTAGTCGTCATCGTTCATCATTTTGGCAATGCGGGGGTCCCTTTTTAGGATCTGCAAGGCATAATCTGACATGTGGGCCAATGTTCCAGGTGTCAATGATGCACTGCGAGTGCTGGGTGGAGGAGCACTTTCTGGCAAATTCACATTCCTCCCGTCACACACACACCCTGTACCAGACCTTGCCACGCCAACATTTTCTCTTGCCCCACGAGAAGCATCCTCCTCCCCTAAATAATCATCCCCATCATCCTCCTCCTCCTCTTCCTCTTTTTCCTCCACCTCGTCCAGGAGAGGTCCTGGAACAGACTATTGCTGACTGTCATCAAGGCTTCCCTCCTCCTCTTCCTTATCCTCCTCGGCTGCAGACGCCTGCTCCTTAATGTGCATCAAAGTTTGCATGAGCAGATGCATAAGTGGGATGCTCATGCTTATGATGGCGTCGTCTGTGCTTACCAGTCGTGTGCATTCCTCAAAACACTGAAGGACTTTACAGAGGTCTTTCAGCTTCGACCACTGCACACCCGACAGCTCCATGTCTGCCCTCAAAGTGCCTGGTCGTGTATCCTCCCACAAATGCATTACAGCCTGCCTCTGTTCGCACAGCCTCTCAACCGTGTGCAGGGTGGAGTTTCACCTTGTTCCAACGCCGATAATTAGGCGGTGCTTGGGAAGTTGGAGCAATCGCTGCAGCTTCTGCATACGACTATAGTGTACGGGCGACCGGCGGATGTGCGAGCACAGTCTTCGGACCTTCTGGAGCAGGCCTGTTATCTCTGGATAATTATTGAGGAAGCACTACACCACCAGGTTCAAGGTGTGAGCCAGGCAAGGTATGTGTCTGAGTTTTGAAAGGGCTATGGCTGCCACAAAATTCCAGCTGTTATCACTAACTACCTTGCCTGCCTCAAGATGTAGACTGCCCATCCATGACTCAGTTTGTCGCTGCAAGTAGTCAGCCAGTACCTCTGTGGTGTGTCTGTTGTCTCCCAAACACATCATCTTCAACACAGCCTTCTGACGCTTTCCACTAGCTGTTCGATAGTGGGACACCGAGTGTGCAACACTGGCAGCTGCAGATGGAGTGCTTGTGCGACTGCGCTCTGTTGATGAGCTTTCACTTCTGGTGGAGGAGGAGGAGGGTCGAACGCCTACACCCAACTGTTTCCTATACCTTGGGCTAGGCAGCACTGTCCCACCGCCGCTGTCCCCTGTGGACCCTGCATCCATCACATTAACCCAGTGCGCAGTGATGGACACGTAATGGCCCTGGCCATGCCCACTGGACCATGCATCTGTTGTGAGGTGCACCTTTCCACTCACTGATTGCTTGAGTGCATGGACAATGCGGTCTTTCACATGAAGGTGGAGGGCTGGGATGGCTTTGCGAGAAAAGAAGTGGCGACTGGGTAGCTCATAGCATGGTACTGCGTAGGCCATGAGTTCGCGGAAAGCTTCGCCCTCAACCAACCGGTAGGGCATCATCTCTAACGAGATTAGTTTGGCAATGTGGGTGTTCAAACCCAGTGTACGCGGATGAGAGGATGAGTACTTTCTTGTCCTACTCATAGTCTCTGGTAGGGTGAGCTGGACTTGAGAGCTGCATATGGTGGAACTAGCGGTGGACATGGTGGACTGAGAGAGGGTTGATGATGTTGATGGAGTTGGTGTTCTTTCTGATGGCCTAGATTCAGTCTTTCGTAGCAATAACATTGTGATTCCCTGACTGCTTTGGCCTTGCGACGACACCTCAACATTTGCTGCTGGTGGTGTGCTAACCGGTGGGCTTACAGTGGGGGAAACGATGTAGTGTTGCTGACTACCTTCATTGGGAGCAGTTGCACATGTGGTACGTGAGGTTTGGTAGTCAGTCCACGCTTGCAAGTGCATGGTGGTTAAATCTCTAAGCATGCAACTGGTATTCAAATTTCTCAGATTTTTCCCTTGGCTAAAGGTCTTTGCACACTTCTTACAGACAACCTTTGCCTGATCATTAGGATTTTGTTCAAAAAAGTGCCACACTGCACTCTTCCTACTATGGAAGACATTTTGAGGCCTTGCACGCTGTGCTAATTTGACCATCTGGCCTAGCTGTCCTGCAACTCTTTTTTGGTTTTTGTTACGCATTTTTGGACTGCTCCGGGCCTGCCAGATAACAGCTGTTGCGATGTCATGCTTGCTGCGGATGCTCCTCCTCCTCTTCTGAGCTATTGGCAGTGGCACCCTCTTCCCCCAATGGATGCCAATCTGGGACAATAACTGGGTCATCCATCACCTCCTCTTTAATGTCATGTGCACCTTCCCCTGTGTCACCATGTAAGGTGGTATAGTATGCGGGAAAGGGAACCTGAGTTTTATCAGGGTCAGATTCTGGCTCAGTACACTGCGAGGACAATGTAGTGCTCTGAGTGAATGTACCAGCAGATAAATCTAGCAGTGGCTGTGCATCAGTGCACTCCATGTCAGATTCTTCTTGGACTGGGTAATTCTCGATTTGACATGATAACCCAGGCATTGTATGTGAAAAGAGCTCCATGGAGTAATCTGTAGTGTGGCCTGCCGCATCCTTTACTTTTGGTAGGGGTGAAGGACACTAGGAAAGGTGTGGTTCATGACCATGAGCCTCCAATGACGACTCATTGCTTTTATTTTTTGAAAGTTCAGAAGAAGAGTCGAGAGAGTTGAAGGCTGTGTCAGCAATGTAAGCCAAAACTTGTTCCTGAAGCTCCGGCTTTAAAAGCGGTTTACCTACTCCCAGAAAAGGGAGCCTTCGAGGCCTTGTGGAGCCAGACGATGACGCAGGCTCAACACCTCCTCAATTAGGTGCTATTGTGCTTTTGCCACTACCAGCAGATCCACCACCACCAACACCATCATTACCAACTGGCAACCCCCGCCCACTTCCACGGCCTCTTCCAACACACTTCCTCATTTTTGGGAAAATGTACCCAAAATACCACCAGCAATATGGTACTGTAAAACAAGGTACAATGTGTATACACAAGGAAAAAATTTTGTCAGCTCACCAAACCGTAGCAAATGCGGAGTCTGGAGGAATGCAATCAATCCTGGGCGGTGCAGGGAACTTGGATTCCGGAAAATCTTGTAGGCACAATACTCAGGAGGTGTTCCAGCAACTTCGACCAAAGGATGGTTAAAATCAAAAGACTTTATTCCAAAAAAATGATTAAAAACAGAATAGAAGCATAAAAAACATATGGTTCACCATTTTGACAGACGCTTACGCGTTTCGGACTGGAGGGTCCTTACTCATAGCTATGAGTAAGGACCCTCCAGTCCGAAACGCGTAAGCGTCTGTCACAATGGTGAACCATATGTTTTTTATGCTTCTATTCTGTTTTTAATCATTTTTTTTGGAATAAAGTCTTTTGATTTTAACCATCCTTTGGTCGAAGTTGCTGGAACACCTCCTGAGTATTGTGCCTACAATGTGTATACAGTATTGGGGAGAATTTGAATCTCCCTACAGACTTAAGGACACTGAACTATTATCTCAGGCCCAGTGTAGATTACACCTCAATATAACAGGCTGAAATTGGATGGTGTATAAAATGACTATATAGGACTGGGGAGAATTTGAATCTCCATACAGACTTGAGGACACTGAACTATTATCTCAGGCCCAGTGTAGATTACACCTCAATATATCAGGCTGAAATTGGATGGTGTATAAAATGTCTATATAGGACTGGGGAGAATTTGAATCTCCCTAGAGATTTTAGCAAGCTGACAATGATGCTCTCAGTCCCAAGTAAGGCAGCAGGCAGCCTAATAAGCAGGACTGCTGCACACAAAAGTGTGGAAAAATGAACGCTTGGTTACTGGGCAAAAAAGAGGATGAAAAGTATTTCTGCTTTTAAAAAAGCAGTTTGCACAGCAGTGTGAAAACAGCAATGCAGCTATCAGGGAGCCTTATAAGGCAGCCTAATAACCAACAGAGCTGATGCACCAAAAGATAGCCTCCCCTTGCACTGCTCACTAACTGGTGTGTTGTACAGGCAAAATCGCTAGCAGCAGAAGCAGTTTTTTGTATCTTCTTCCCTGCCTAATGCTCTCCCTACAGAATCATTATCAGCAGCAGCTCTCCCTATTCTGAGATCAGCAGAAGTAAGATGGCGGTCGGCGTGCATGCCCTTTTATAGTCCCTGTGACACCACAGAAAGCAAGCCAATCACTTGCATGCCCTTCTCAAAGATGGTGGTGACCGCTGCCTATGTCATATCGCGTTGCCCACAGTGTGCGTCCTCCATCATTGGCTGAAAAAGGGTGCTGGAAGCATCTTTTGAATCGTGACTTTGGCGCTCTGGTCGCCGACCTCGTGGCTGACCTCACGCTATGGTCGGGTTTCGTTTCATGAAACTCGACTTTTGCGAAAGTCGGCGACTTTTGAAATTGACCGACCCATTTTTCTCAACTCTAATTATTATATTTCTACCACCAAAATTTTGTTTTAGCCCCTGATGTTACATTTTCACACAAGAATTGGGTAAAAATGGCATCATAATTTGTCCCATAATTTCTACTGACTGTTGCAATACCACATATGTGGCCGAACTATACTGCTTGGCCACATAGCGAGACTCGGGAGGGATGAAGCACTTTTTGCCTCCTGGAGCGCAGATTTTCCTAGAACAGTTTGCGACCTCCATATACAGAGCCCCAGAGTGATAGAAGAGCAGAATACAACCCTCTAGTGACCCCATATGGAAAATGATACCCCTTTTGGGATTTAATCTGTAGGTATAGTGACGATTTTGACTCCATGGGTTTTTTCCAGAAACAAGCAAAAATGAATGTTTCCGATTAAAAATTGTGAACCGCCATTGTAGTGACCAGTACCTTATAGTGACCAGTACGTTATGCCCAGCTCATGGTTCTGGAGACACTCATCCATAAATTAAGCTGTCTCACATTGCTATAAAAATGCCAAACATGAGGATGCTATATGTGGTTTAGGCACACTGTGGGGCTTAGAAGGGTAGCGGGCATTTGGATTTGGGAGTGCATAATTTGCTGAATTTCTTTTGGAGAGTGAGGAGCCATTTTGCTTTTCCAGAGCCTTTGCACTACCAATAACGTGGAAGCCCCTACATTTCCATTAACAGATGATGGATCTGAGTGGAGACTTGCTTTTTTTGTAGAATGAGTTTTCAGAATGTCTGGGATCACATTTATTCTGCGCTCTACGCCAAGTACTTACTTTGGGGTTTCCATCTAAGTCTCCGAATTATGTATTTCAAATGAAACCTCTGAGGGAACCATTCACTATAATGAGGCAGCAGAGTTACTCTGAACTTAGTCTGTTCTCTGCTCAGCGAAGTCCCTCTTTTCACAAGTGCACAAAACTGTGGCCAACTGCACTTGTTTGCAACAGACACAGCTGGATCACAGGTACTATGGCATCCACAGTTCCTCCATCTGCCTCATTATAGGGAATTTTTTATGGGGATTCCGTCTGAAACACGTATTTCAGAGATTTTCATTGAAACCTCAGCGTAAGTGCCCAGCGCAGAGCTCTTGATAAATGTGTGCCAAGCCTTAGTGCGATCTTTGGGAGGCAGAATGAACAAATCAGCAGCAGATGAAGAATTGGTTTTATTTATTTTTTACGCCACTCTTCGTGTGGTATGTGATATTGTGACTTTATTCTTTGGGTCGGTGTGATTACAGCGATACCAGTTTTATGTATTTTTTGTTTTGCTGCTGTCACATACCAAAAGACACTTTTTATTGCAGCAAAAACTAGTTTTTACATCACCATATTTTGAGAGCTATACATTTTTCATATTTTGTCTGACAGAATCATCTGAGGGCTTGGTTTTTGCAGGACGAGTTGACATTTTTACTGGTACCATTTTCAAACCTGTGGCATATTTTTGATTACTTTCTATTCCGATTTTTGGAAGGCAGAATGAACAAAACCAACAATTCAGGAAATGTTTTTTTGTTTTTTTTATGTCATTCTGCATATGGTAAAATTGATATGGCAGCTTTTTTCTCAAGGTCTGTACGATTACAGCAATACAACATTTATATAGTTTTTTATGTTTTGGTGCTTTTACACTATAAAAACTATTTTATAGAAAAAAATAATTATTTTTGTATTGCTTTATTCTGAGACCTATAACTTTATTATTTTTGGCTGATGTAGCTGTATGATGGCTTGTTTTTTGAGGGTCAAGGTGATGTTTTCAGAGGTACCATGTTATTTTATATTAGTCTTTTTGATCATGTTTTACATAGTAACATAGTAACATAGTAACATAGTTATTAAGGTTGAAGGGAGGCTTTAAGTCCATCTAGTTCAACCCATATCCTATCCTAACTTGCCCTAACATGTTGATCCAGAGGAAGGCAAAAAAAACCCATGTGGCAACAGTAAGCTTCACATTGGGGAAAAAAATTCCTTCCCGACTCCACATACGGCAATCAGACTAGCTCCCTGGATCAACGCAATATTAAGGAGACTAGTGTATATACCCTGTAATATTATACTTTTCAAGAAAGGCATCCAGTCCCTTCTTAAATTTTAGTAGTGAATCACTCATTACAACATCATATGGCAGAGAGTTCCATAGTCTCACTGCTCTTACAGTAAAGAATCCGCGTCTGTGAGTATGCTTAAACCTTCTTTCCTCCAGACGTAGAGGATGCCCCCTTGTCCCCGTCACAGGTCTAAGAGTAAAAAGATCATTAGAAAGGTCTTTGTATTGTCCCCACATATATTTATACATTGTAATAAGATCACCCCTAAGCCTTCGATTCTCCAAACTAAATAACCCCAAGTGTAATAACCTGTCTTGGTATTGCAGACTCCCTAGTTCCCTAATAACCTTGGTCGCTCTTCTCTGCACCCGCTCCAGTTCAGCTATGTCTTTCTTATACACCGGAGACCAGAACTGTACACAGTATTCTAAGTGTGGTCGCACTAGTGACTTACAGTATATAGAGGTAAAATTATGTTCTCCTCATGAGCATCTATGCCTCTTTTAATGCATCCCATTATTTTATTTGCCTTTGCAGCAGCTGCTTGACTCTGGCCACTAAATGTGAGTTTGTCGTCCACCCATACACCCAGGTCTTTTTCAGTGACTGTTTTGCCCAGTGTTTTACAATTAAGCACATAATTATACAACTTGTTCGTTCTACCCAAGTGCATGACCTTACATTTATCCCCATTAAAGCTCATTTGCCATTTATCAGCCCAAGCTTCTAGTTTACATAAATCCTCCTGTAATATAAAATTGTCCTCCTCTGTATTAATTACCCTGCAGAGTTTAGTGTCATCTGCAAATATTGAAATTCTACTCTCTATGCCCCCTACAAGGTCATTAATAAATATGTTAAAAAGAAGCGGGCCCAAAACTGACCCCTGTGGAACCCCACTGCTAACCGTGACCCAGTCCGAGTGTGCTCCATTAATAACCACCCTTTGTTTCCTATCCCTGAGCCAGCTCTTAACCCACCTACACATATTTTCCCCTATCCCCATTGTTCTCATTTTATGTATCAACCTTTTGTGTGGCACCGTATCAAAAGCTTTTGAAAAGTCCATGTACACCACGTCCACTGCATTCCCTTGGTCCAGTCCGGAACTTACCTCTTCATAAAAGCTTATCAGATTAGTCTGACAGGAATGGTCTCTTGTAAACCCATGTTGATATTGGGTCATAAGGTTATTCTTCTCCAGATACTCCAGTAT
The DNA here is from genome assembly GCF_039654945.1 of Dendrobates tinctorius. Taxonomy (NCBI): domain Eukaryota; kingdom Metazoa; phylum Chordata; class Amphibia; order Anura; family Dendrobatidae; genus Dendrobates; species Dendrobates tinctorius. Next base: position 64,353,285 of record NW_027361684.1, on the reverse strand, counting down.
AGTATCTCTTAGAAAACCCTCCAGGATTTTACCCACAGTTGAGGTTAAACTTACTGGCCTATAATTTCCAAGTTCAGTTTTTGTCCCCTTTTTGAATATTGGCACCACATTTGCTATACGCCAGTCCTGTGGTACAGACCCTGTTATTATGGAATCTTTAAAGATTAAAAATAGTGGTCTATCTATGACTTTGCTTAATTCCTGCAGTACTCGGGGGTGTATCCCATCTGGGCCCGGGGATTTGTCAATTTTAGTGATTTGTAGATGCCGCCGTACTTCCTGCTGGGTTAAGCAGGTGACATTTAATGGAGAATTTTTATCCCTGATCATGTTATCCGTCATGGGATTTTCTTGTGTAAATACTGTTGAAAAAAAGTCATTTAGCATATTGGCTTTTTCCTCATCCTCATCCACCATTTCACCCAGACTATTTTTAAGGGGACCAACACTATCATTTTTTAGCTTCTTACTATTTATGTAGTTAAAGAATATTTTGGGATTATTTTTACTTTCTCTGGCAATGAGTCTCTCTGTCTCAATCTTTGCTGTCTTGATTTGCTTTTTACAGAATTTATTTAATCTTCTGTATTTATTTAATGCCTCATCACTACCTGCTTGCTTTAATTCTCTAAATGCTTTATTTTTATCTCTTATTGCGCCCCTTACAGCTCTATTTAGCCATAGTGGTTTCCTCCTATTTCTCGCATGTTTATTCCCATACGGTATATATTGTGCACAGGTCCTATTCAGGATGCTAATAAACGTCTCCCATTTTCTTTGTGTATTTTTATGTCTCAGGATATCGTCCCAGTTAATTGCACCAAGATCATCTCTCATCCGTTGGAAATTTGCCTTCCTGAAGTTTAGTGTCCTTGTAACCCCTCTACTACACATCTTATTAAAGGATACATGAAAACTTATTAATTTGTGATCACTATTACCCAAGTGACCCACAACCCTTACATTTGATATGCGGTCTGGCCTGTTGGTTAATATTAGGTCTAGCAGTGCCCCCCCTCTTGTTGGGTCCTGAACCAGTTGTGAAAGGTAATTGTCTCTCATCGTTGTCAGAAACCTATTACCCTTGCTGGAACTGCAGGTTTCGGTTCCCCAATGTATTTCAGGGTAGTTGAAGTCCCCCATAATAATGACTTCTCCTTGAGTCGCTGCTTCATCTATTTGCTTTATGAGGATATTCTCTGTAGCTTCCATTATTTTTGGAGATTTATAGCAAACCCCTATCAGTAATTTATTATTTTTCCCCCCTCCCCTTATCTCTACCCACAGGGACTCTACATTTTCATTAGATTCATATATATTATCACGAAGGATGGGTTTTAAGGATGATTTTACATATAAACACACGCCTCCCCCTCGCTTATTTGTACGGTCATTTCTGAACAGACTATAGCCCTGTAAATTAACAGCCCAGTCATGGCTCTCATCCAGCCATGTCTCAGATATCCCCACCATGTCATAATTATGTTCCAACAACATTAACTCCAATTCCTCCATTTTGTGGCGAGACTTCTGGCATTAGTATACATGCACTTTATGTATCTCTCTGTACCTCTATTCTTTCTTAAATTATTAACTGTTCTAACCCCACCCCCCATGCCACCTCCACCCCCAATGTCATTATTTGTGCCCAGGTCTCTATCTGCACTGTCTCCCCCTCCTATAAAAGGAATACCCTCCCCCCATCCCTAGTTTAAACACTCCTCCAACCTTCTAGCCATTTTCTCCCCCAGCACAGCTGCACCCTCCCCATTGAGGTGCAGCCCGTCCCTAGCGTAGAACCTGTAGCCAACTGAGAAGTCGGCCCAGTTCTGCAGGAACCCAAACCCCTCCTTCCTACACCAATTCCTGAGCCACTTATTAACCTCCCTAATCTCCCGTTGCCTCTCTGGCGTGGCACGTGGTACAGGAAGTATTTCCGAAAATACAACCTTGGAGGTCCTTGCTTTAAGCTTACAGCCTAATTCCCTGAAATCATCTTTAAGGACCTTCCACCTACCTCTAACTTTGTCATTTGTGCCAATGTGCACCATGACCGCTGGATCCTCTCCAGCCCCTCCCAGTAATCTGTCAACCCGATCAGCGATGTGTCGGACTCGAGCGCCAGGTAGGCAGCACACCGTTCGACGATCCCTGTCTTTGTGACAGATTGCCCTATCTGTTCCCCTAATAATTGAGTCTCCCACTACCAGAACCTGTCTGGCCTGCCCTGCTCTCCTATTTCCCCCCTTACTGGAGCAGACACTCCTCCGGCTTTCAGAGGACATGCCTTGCTGCAGCAGTGCTACTCCTGCACTAACACTCCCCTCATCTGCCAACTTAGCAAACTTATTGGGGTGTGCCAGATCAGGACTAGCCTCCCTGGTGCTCTTCCCTCTACCCCGCCTTCTAACTGTCACCCAGCTAGCTGCTTCATTGTCCTGCAGCTCCAACCTAGCATCCCCCCCTCATCTATCCCATTGAGCGTCTGCCCAGTGAGCAGAAGACTCCTTTCCATATTGTCTATGGATCTCAGTGTAGCCAGCTGCACATTTAGATCCAGTATGTGGGCTTCCAAATGCACAACGTGCTCACATCTTGCACAGCAGTATGCACCCTCGACCGGCTGTTCAAGGATTTCATACATGCGGCAAGACGTGCACTGGATGGCATTGGCAATAGTGGAGCACACCCTAATGGGGATTGCACCAGACAATAAGATAAGCAAAAATAAATAAAAAAAAAAAAAAAAAAAAGTATTAATATAACAGCAATTCAGTAAGACCTCCCTTGGAAACTCCCTGAATCTAAAGTCACTGAATTTCAAGTCACACACTTACCACAGTTCGCACTTACGCTCAGGTCACACTCAGCTCGTTCACACTCGCTCAGGAAGAAGATTTAAAAGAGTTTTTTTCCCCCCTTTTACCAGCACACCACCTTGCTGCTCAATGCACTTCCAAAAGGAGTTGAGCCCCAACCAGCTGCCCCTTATAAACCCTTAATTACTGTATGAACTCCCACCCTTAATTAACCCCTTGTGAATATAGTTACACCTCAAGATTTAAATGCAATATGGTTTACCCTTAAAAACACAGATAGTAAAATAAGAGATTAACCCTGAAGAGAGAAAATATAGGTTAAACAAGCCCCCAAAGCCCCGCAAAAATTGAACAGGTAGAAATCACTCAGCAACTTACAATTCAGCAACTCACACAGGTATTTGTTATAGGTTTTCCAAATACCTCTTCACTGAATTTCAAGTCACACACTTACCACAGTTCGTACTTACGCTCAGGTCACACTCAGCTCGTTCACACTCGCTCAGGAAGAAGATTTAAAAGAGTTTTTTTTTTCCCCTTTTACCAGCACACCACCTTGCTGCTCAATGCACTTCCAAAAGGAGTTGAGCCCCAACCAGCTGCCCCTTATAAACCCTTAATTACTGTATGAACTCCCACCCTTAATTAACCCCTTGTGAATATAGTTACACCTCAAGATTTAAATGCAATATAGTTTACCCTTAAAAACACAGATAGTAAAATAAGAGATTAACCCTGAAGAGAGAAAATATAGGTTAAACAAGCCCCCAAAGCCCCGCAAAAATTGAACAGGTAGAAAGCACTCAGCAACTTACAATTCAGCAACTCACACAGGTATTTGTTATAGGTTTTCCAAATACCTCTTCACTGAATTTCAAGTCACACACTTACCACAGTTCGCACTTACGCTCAGGTCACACTCAGCTCGTTCACACTCGCTCAGGAAGAAGATTTAAAAGAGTTTTGTTTTTTTTTTCCCCCTTTTACCAGCACACCACCTTGCTGCTCAATGCACTTCCAAAAGGAGTTTGGCAGTATGATGATAAAGCATTGTTTTTTGCCATGTTTTTTTTATTTTTTTATGCTATTCACTAAAGGGGTTAACTAGTGGGACAGTTTTATGGGTTGGGTCATTCCAGTTGCAGCGATACTAAATATGTGTACTTTTATTCTTTATATATATATTTTTCATAAAAATGTTTATTCATGGATACAATATTTTATTTCTTTAGAATTTTTTATTTTTAAAGTTTTTTAAAACTATTTTTTTTACTTTTCTGTTAACTTTTTACTTTGTCCCACTATGGTACTTTGACTTTTTGCAGGCTGATCACTTCTATAGCATATGGATGCAGAAGTTTCCCTATGCTATGCAAGCTGTGAGGGCTGTACTGATAGTCAAACATTCTTCAGTATGCTCTTGAGCATGATCAAGCAACTTTGCTAGCTCTGTTGACCCAATGTCATCATGACAACATCAGGTCATCGTGGCAATGATCGAGACCCCACAATGACGTCACTTGGTTTCTGATTCAAGGACAGAGGAACTTTCTTCCCTCTGCCTGCTCCCAAAATGCTGCGATCTTGTTCAATCACAGCATTTAAGGGGCTAACGTGCTGGGAGTGGTACTGGACCACTCCTGGCACTGAGTTACAGGGGTCAGCTGACAGAATTATCTGACACCCGGTGGCGATCTCATGTTCACAGCATCTATGTGCGTGAAATTACATGGACATATCCATATGTCCCAGGTCAATAAGTACCAGGTCACAGGGAAGTATGGAAATGTCTAAGGTGGTAAAGGGGTTAATGCCCTCCTTGCCTATACTGAGAGTTTTGGTGGGCATCCCACTCTTGGCAGGTTTTTGTGGTACTCATCATTCTTGGCAGGTTTTTGTGGTACTCATGGTGGCAGCAGTCCCTCAGTACTTTGTCCCCAACCATCAAATTTTTCTTCTGGATTGACGTGCCTGCCTTGTAGCAGAATGTATTCAGGAACATCACCTGTGCCCTTTACCAACACACTTACTTGCTTTGTCCACTTAATTACCAAAATGTGAACAAGCGGTTGTGGCCAGGGATGCTACATTTTCACAACTGCACACTGGGTGAACATTGTAGAGGCTGGGGCCGAGTCCCACCTGGGCATGTCACATGTGCTCCTGATGCCGAGGATTGCTGGCCCTACTTCTATGAGGGTTTCCACCACCCCTGCAGCAGCTCATGCACCCCTTCCTGTCCATCTTAATCCATCTACACTGCTCATCACTGAGTCTGCATCTGCTGCTTCCATTCATTCCCCAGTAGTTTACAGTCAGAGCGGCTGTATTAGGAGCACTCCGGCTGTAAACTGATTAACCCCTGAGATGGATTATGCCATGAGACGTGACTGAGCACCGGACAGGTAATGTACAATATCATTCAAAAGATTGGGGTCACCCAGACAATTTTGTGTTTTCCATGAAAACTCATACATTTTATTTTATCAAATGTGTTGCCAAATGAATTTAACATCTAGTCCAGACATTGACAAGGTTCGAAAAGAAAGATTTTTATTTGAAATAATAACTTTATCCTTCAGACTTTGCTTTCGTCAAAGAATGCTCCTTTTGCAGCAATTTCAGCATTACAGACCTTTGGCATTCTAGCAGTTAATTTGCTGAGGTAATCTGGAGAAATTTCACCCCATGCTTCCAGAAACCTCTCCCAGAATTTGGTTTGCCTTGATGGGCACTTTTTGCATATCATACGGTCAAGCTGCTCCCACAACAGCTCAATGGGGTTGAAATCTGGTGACTGCGCTGGCCACTCCATTACAGATAGAATACCAGCTGCCTGCTTCTTCCCTAAATAGTTCTTTCATAATTTGGAGGTGTGCTTTGGGTCATTGTCCTGTTGTAGGATGAAATTGGCACCAATCAAGCGCTGTCCACAGAGTATGGCATGGCATTGCAAAATGGAGTGATAGCCTTCCTTATTCAAAAACCCTTTTACCTTGTACAAATCTCCCACTTTACCAGCACCAAAGCAACCCCAGACCATCACAATACCTCCACCATGCTTGACAGATCGCGTCAGGTGCTCTTCCAGCATCTTTTCCTTTGTTCTGCATCTCATAAATGTTCTTCTCTGTGATCCAAACCCCTCAAACTTGGATTCATCTGTCCATAACACTTTTTTCCAATTTCCCTCTGTACAATGTCCGTGTTCTTTTGCCCATATTAATCTTTTCTTTTTATTAGCCAGTCTCAGGTATGGCTTTTTCTTTGCCACTCTGCCCTGAAGGCCAGCATCCCGGATTCGCCTCTTCACTGTAGACATTGACACTGGTGTTTTGCATGTACTATTTAATGAAGCTGCCAGTTGAGGACCTGTGAGGCGTCGATTTCTCAAACTACAGACTCTAATGTACATGTCTTGTTGCTCAGTTGTGCAGCGGAGCCTCCCACTTCTCTTTCTACTCTGGTTAGAGCCTGTTTGTGCTCTCCTCTGAAGGGAGTAGTACACACTGTTGTAGGAAATCTTCAGTTTCTTGGCAATTTCTTGCATGGAATAGCCTTCATTTCTAAGAACAAGAATAGACTGTCGAGTTTCACATCAAAGTACTTTTTTTCTGGCCATTTTGAGTGTTTAATGGAATCAACAAATGTAATGCTCCAGATTCTCAACTACCTCAAAGGAAGGTCAGGTTTACAGCTTCTCTAATCAGCCAAACTGTTTTCAGCTGTGCTAACATACTTGCACAAGTGTTTTCAAGGGTATTCTAACCATCCATTAGCCTTCTTACACAGCTAGCAAACACAAAGTACCATAAGAACACTGGATTGATGGTTGTTGGAAATGGTGCTCTATACACCTATGAAGAGATTGCATTACAAATCAGACATTTGCAGCTAGAATAGTCATTTACCATATAAACAAAATATATAGTGTATTTCTGAATAATTAAATGTTAGCTTCATTGGAAAAAACTGTGCTTTTCTTTCAAAAGTATGGAAATTTCTAAGTGACTTTAAACTTTTGAATGGTAGTGTATATTGTTGGTTTATTATTTTATACTTTTTTACAGGAGAACAATTACGTTGCTTTGGATTTAGGAGTAAAATAATGCTTTAAACAATGTGTGTAGTGTATTCTTTAATTAAAAGACTTTGTTCTTATTGTGTGTGTGTGTGTGTGTGTGTTTTTTTTAACCCTTGAATAACTCTAGGATTAGTAATGGAGAGATGTCTTATTGACACCTCTCCATTACTAATCCAGGCTTAAGCTGGAGTCACACATAGCGACTCACCAGCGATCCCGACAAAGATATCAACGTGTCAGGATCGCTGGTGAGTCGCTATGTGATTGCTGGTGAGCTGTCACACAGACAGCTTCACCAGCGATCAGCACAGCGACGCCGAATGCGCGGCGTCGCTGTGTTCGTTAGTTACCAGCGCGCTGATGCAGGGAGCTGGTAACTAACGTACACATTGGGTATCTAAGGGACGTGCATCAGCTTATACTTATTTTCCACCATAATATGCAAATAATATGAAAAAAAAACAGACAATGTGATTTTCTGGATTTTTTTTTCTCAGTTTGTCTCCCATAGTTGAGGTCTACCTATGATGTAAATTACAGACGCCTCTCATCTTTTTAAGTGGTGGAACTTGCACTATTGCTGACTGACTAAATACTTTTTTGCCCCACTGTAGGTTTAGAACAGTAGAAAAAGGCGTATGAATATTAAATTTTGCTTGTTTCTTCACGTTTCTTACCCATATGCTAATCCATGTTCTGGGTTACATTCTTGTGATATATAAGACGCAACATAAAAGTTTTACATTTTTTTTGCTGGGTTACATTTTTCAGCCATATTACCTGTTCTTGGATACATTTCATTGGTATAAAACCCTCCAAAAAAGTTTTTCAAAATTTTATCATTGTTATATTGATCATCCATGGACTATTCCTTGGACTGGAGTACATTTCGTTGCTTCATAAGCCTCAAAAAAGTTCAGAATATTATTGTTATTGCAATGCTCACCCATAACTGTAAAAATCCCTGTTCAAAATGTATCAGTATTGTTTTGCCCGCACATAGGGTATTACATCTTCTTACTTATATTTCATTGCTATAAAAGCCTCTGAGCTCATCCGTCAGGTATTGATTGCATCTTCTTGGCTCCATTTCGTTGCTATGAAAGCAAAAAACTGGTTCAAAATTTATCTGTATTGTAATGCACAGCTATAGACTACTCAGTTTTCTGGAGAACTTTTACTTGCTATATGAGCCTCCTAAAACTTGTTCTAAATTTATCAGTACCATATTGCTCACACATGGGGTGTCACATCTTCTTGGGTATATTTAGCTGCTTTATAAGCCTCCAAAAACATTCCAAATTTATCAGTATCATATTGCTCACCTATAGGATATTGTATATTCTTGGGTACTTTTCATTGCTATAAAATCCTCAAAAACTTGTTAAAAATATACCAGTATTTTAAAGCTCACCTATAGACTATTCCTTGGTTTGGAGTACATTTCCTTGGCTTATAACCCTCAAAAAACTTGTTACAAATGTATTGGTAACATGTTGCTCATCCATAGGGTATTACATCTTCTTGGGTACATTTCTCTTGGGTACATTGCTCTTAAAGCCTCAAAAAAGTGGTTCAAAATATTTAGATATAATATTGCTCACCCAAAGGGTATTTAATCTTTTTTAGTTAATTTTGTTCCTATAAAAGCTTCAAAAAACTTTTTCAATAATGTATCTGTATTATATTGTTCAGCTATAGACTTATATTGTTCAGCTATAGACTATTCCATCATCTGGAATACATTTAGTTGCTATATAAGCCTACAAAAACTTATTGCAAATTTATCAACATCTTATTTCTCCAACATAGTGTATTACATATAGTTGTGTACATTTAGTTGGTGTATAACCCTCAAAAAACATATTTGAATATTTAGGATGTGTGCACACATTGCAGATTTGGTTTGTTTTTGTCGTTTTTCTTCTGCGCGGATTTGTGACAAACCACAAAGCAAAACCTGATGTCAGAAAAGTGCATGAGAAACCTGACGTGTCATGCACGCGTTGAGTTTTTATGATTTTCAGATTTGGTGCAGTTTATAATCTGAAGCATGTCAATTCTCTGTGCATTTTGCCCAGCATTTTTCATCATTCACTTCACCCTAATCAATGAAATATGCAGGTAAAAATGCATAAAAAATGAGGCAAAAATGCACAAAAAATTGACATTTTTGCAACTGTGTTTATCCTGCCAAGAGATGCAGAAATTTTACCCAATGTGTGCACATAACCTTATCGGTATTATACTGCTGACTCATAGACTATTCCTTGGTGTGGAGTACATTTCCTTGGTATATAACCCTCAAAAGTGCCTAGCCTTTAATAGTCTAGGAGTACCAATGACAATTTGAACACGATCTGTATGAGGCCCTCCTTGATGTTTAAAACAGAGTGCATCTGAATCCCTCTGAGTCTGTTATTGTTGGCAGTTTTTCCTTCTATCAGAAATTACACCGAAATGTCCTATTTTTTAATAAAATAATTATTTTTTTTAAATTAAATTATATTTTTTTAAAATCCTTTTTAAATTTTGCCTTATATACAAGTCCTTATACAGGAAAAAATGATTCTCGGTTTGGAATGTTTCATTGACACTCCTTAAAGTGGAGTAAAAGTGTGACATCATTTTCCTCAGCAGCGAACTGGGATTTTTCCAGAGATCTTCCCCATGCTGTTCTTCCATTCAGCACTTTTACCATCCATTTGAACATTTTCACTGCCCCCCAGACCTCTTTGTAGCTTTCCCATTGACTCCCATTATACTCGTTACTCGAAACGAGCATGCGAGTATTAGTAGTTGCTCAGTTCGACCAACGAACACCCAAGTATTTTAGTGCTCGCTCATCCCTACTAATTTAATGTCAACTTCCATTTGATAAATAAAGCAAGCTATAATTTTGCAGAAAAAGAATATGCATTTGAATCGGAAGAGTAACTTACAAATTTCTGAAATACATTCAAAGATATCACATTATTCATTTGAGCGGTTTGCCTTTAAATCTGTCTACCATATGATTTTAAAATTATTGCCCATAAATTGCATTGCTCATAATATGTTAGAGCTTTTGGCCTTGACTGATTCATTTATAATGAGCATGACAAAAAAGAAGATTGAAAACCTTGTCATCCTTTCTTAACACATTACATATTGTCATAGCATGATGTGTGATATAATACAAACTGCTTCAATCATCCCAATAATGTGACTTTGCCTTTGACAAGTCAAAGAAGCATGACTTCTACAATTAGATTTAAAATATGGAAATGGTTTTCTGATATCCGGTCCCAAATACATATTTACTACAGTTTACAATACAGTGAAAGAATTAATATAGATAAGCCTAAGAAAAGGATGGTTATTAACATGGGTCTAAAACAATTATTTACAAGAGGCAAAAATGACAAGAATTGATAAATCATGGTTTTAAAGTTTTGAAGAGACTTTCTTTGTCTTGTCGTATTTGGTGTCATTTTTGCCTTTGAACTGTTTTGAGACTTTTTAGAGCAAAAAGAGACCCTCTCTGAAACAATTGTACAAACTTTTCTGGCATAAAAAAATTCCCTGCGGAGAGGACTGAAGTATATTTGAACAAAAATTTACCAACTGTTTAACCTCTTAACCCCCCGGGCCATTTTCCAATTTTGTGTTTTCTTTTTTTGCTCCCCTTCTTCACAGAGCCATAACTTTTTTATTTTTCAGTCAAAATGGTCATATAAGGGCTTGTTTTTTTCTGGACAAATCGTACTTTTGAATGACACCATTGGTTTTAAAATATTATGTACTGGAAAACAGGAAAAAAAATCCAGGTGGGGTAAAATGGCAAAAAAGTGCAATTCCACATTTGTTTTTTTTACTGTGTTCACTAAATGCTAAAAAAGACCTGCCATTTTGACTCTCCTGGTCATTACGTGTTCATAGACACCAAACACATCTTGGTTCCATTTTATTTAAGTGGTGAAAAAAAAATCCAAACTTTGATAAACAAAAAAAAAAACAACTGACGTGCCGGGAAAGATGTGGGCTCAGCACCGGAGCCCACATCAAAGGGAGCGATTCCGACGTGGGCGTAGTATTACGCCCAACGTCAGAAAGGGGTTAAACAGTCGGATTTAATGAATAGATGTAAAAAATCTGGACACACCATGCTGACAACTTTAGAAAAGGCACAAATTTTTGGATGAATTGGTTGCAAATTTAAAAGTCACTTATTGATATTAACTCTAAAAACTGTTAAAAATGCATAAGTGAAGCATACCGTACTGCCAAATATATAATCAATATGGATTTATCATGATAATACTATTCAAACCCAAAGTATGGGAAAAGTGATATAGAGCACCCGAAAGGCTCTTTTCAGGCTAAGTTATATCTGTGCTTTATTTTTTTAACTCTCAAAATTTTTTCTCATCTTCAAAACCTATTATTCTAAATGTCAAGGAATAGTATATCATATTAATATGCTGTATATCCTCTAACCTCTGTGATTTCAGCACAAGGCGCTCTTATCATCACGAAGCTATGACATCCCATTCTTTGGTCACCTCATTTCTTTGGCCTGTGATTTGCTCCATTGGTCAGATAACTGTAATGGGACATCATCATTTCAAGTCGCCTCACTACAACAGCCAATTACATACCTCAGCAGACAGATCATGGAAAAACTATGATATTATGGCTTCCTGCCATGGTGTAGTTCACTGAGGCGGCGTACACTAGATCCTCCAGAGTGAAGGCGACGTAAGTTTGCCTAATTTTAATGTTATAATATTCACTGTAATTTAACCTTCCGTTAGTTGAACCAAAACACTTACGCAATTAATATTCACACCTCGCTGTGGCAAGTGTGGTCGACGCTGCGTCTCGCAATGCACTGAGGAGAGAGGGGCGCCCAAACTAGCAAGCTACCGAAATGGACGGTTGCCTACCCTCCACATTTGTTAACTCGACTAACTAAAGGTTAAAAGATGGGAAACACCTTTTAAGGCATTTTATGGTCGTGTAAGTTTCTTTATAGAGTATAGGCAGCCAATTTTCAAAATCTCTACTCATTTTTGGAAATTTTCCTCCTAATGGGAAAAGTTTCCTTCCAAGTTCCTAATGTAGCAATCAGAATAAATTCATAAATCTAATTAAAAAAATGTACATATGGAAAACCTAAATTCCTGACAAAAGCAAATATTAACATGAAGATACTGTCATTTCTGGGTGTTACGCATGCTTTGTGTCTTAAAGGGAAACCCAATAGGGTCTGTGACTTTGGAGTTAATATGAATGCAATGCAGCAATTAGTCTTATTTATGATAGGCCAGGTACAAAAACACTTACCACCCCTCAGTAGACACATACATTACATTACATATTTATGCCTATTCACAGTAAAACCTGTCAATTGGTGACTTAGGTTGAGAAAACATGCATATTTGGCTTATCATTCGTCTTTTTGCTGCAGCATTGGCTGAGCTACACAGCTTAACATGTAAGCTCACAACGAATACTTCACATTAATTGCCAGATGACTGACTGCAATAAATATTGTTAATCTCTCTACATTATGCTGTAGAGGGCAGCACAAAAGATCTGACAGGCGCCTTTTAAGTTTTGCCAATAATTTTGGAATTGAAAAATATCCAGCCGGAAATTCACTTAAAATGTGTTTGTGGATCGTCCTTCATCCATTGTCACTTATATTTCATCTTCTCCCTCGTCTGCTTTCGTTTTCTGCATAATTATGTGTGTCCTTGTTACTCATCTTAATGTAAGGAAAAGTTAATGTGTATCTATAACAAAAGAAAGCCTTCTTCATTATCTTTTTTTACCAAATCAGACTTGTTGTTTAAGGATTTAATTCTCATTAGTTATCTAGGACTATTACTTTTCATTTGCTTCTTTTATTGTTTTTCCTTTATTTCATTTTTCCTATTTTTACATTTAATGGAATATTATACCTAGAAATCAGTCATAAAAGTAAACAGAAGACAATCTAACTTTCAGAAGAAATAGTAAATCTAATACCAAATGCACAAATTCCTGGGATGCTGTATTATAAAAAACAAAGATGGAAAGCGCACATAGGGTGTATCGTCTAGAAGAACCACAATAGCAAGCAAGCCCAATCAGTTAGACTCACCTGCTGACGTTGTGTGAGTCACAACAAACTGGGAATCACTCATAAAGGTCCGGTCGTCGCTGGTATCACGCTGGTAGTAAATGAAACAAATCCAAAGTGGAAAAAAGAGCCGGGCTGAATAGACCGCGCTGACCAGAAAAAAACGCACCTTCGGCAGTCCATATAATAAAAACTTCTTTAATAAGCCTACGCGTTTCGTGGCAAAACCAGCCACTTCATCAGGGCATGCTGTATTATAATATTTGCTACTGTCTCCTTCCCCACCATTCTGTAGCATGTAAGCCCAAAAAGGCAGGGTCTTCTCCCCTCTATATCAGTCTGTGATTGTTAGTTCGTTTACTGTAAGTGATATCTGTAATTTGTAGGTAACCCCTTCTTATGTACAGCACCATGGAATCAATGGTGCTATATAAATAATAATAATAATATAGCTTCACAGTTTCACAGCACAGAGAACCGCACAGAGCAACGCTGCCGCAATGAGGTAATAGGAATACTTCACTTACACCTTCTCGGTGAGACGTCCCCTCACTTCGTCATCGGGACCACTCCCCCCCACCATATGCGGTGACCACAGATTGCTCAGTACCCGCCCTATAAGGCAACACCTGGCGTATAAGAAGACACCTGACTTTTGAGAAGATTTCATATTTTAACTGGAAAAGTTGGGGGTCATCTTATACGCCCAGTCGTCTTATAAACCGGAAAATACGATTATAAGTTGGGGAGAAGACATGTAATTATAATAAATAGGAAGAAGAGGACCCATACATATAATTTCCTGGGGGGGCATGTAGCCACAATAAATTGGGGGCATTTAATTTTGGGAATTGGAAGAAAAGATATATAACTACAATGGATTAGGGGGCATGTAATAAGGGAGGAGGATATACAAGTTTTTGGAGGAGGACATATAATTATAATGAATTTGAGAAGAAATCATGTAATTATAATAATGAGTTGGGGCAAGTAATTGTAATGAATTGGTGGGAGGGCATGCAATTCTAATTAACTGAAGAGAACATGATATTATGATGAATTGGGGAGAGGACAAGTAATTATAATGAGTTAGGGAGAGAAGATATGTATTTATAATGAATTGGGGGACAACATGTAATGATAATGAATTAGGGGGAAAGGATATGTATTTATAATGAATTGGGGAGAACATGTAATTATAATGAATTAGTGGGAGAAGACATGTATTTATAATGAACTAGCTGAAGAGCCCGGCGCTGCCCAGGCATAGTAACTAACTGTGGTTAGTTATAGCAAATTATAATTATCCTCCATCCCATAGTCCCATGCCCATATACCCATCATACATATCCACGATCCCATAGGCCTGTGCCCATATACCCATCATACATATCCTCCATCCCATAGTTGAGTGCCCATATACCCATCACACATCCTCCATCCCATAGTCCCATGCCCATATACCCATCACACATCCTCCATCCCATAGTCCCATGCCCATATACCCATCATACATATTTGCCATCCCATAGTCGAGTGCCCATATACCCATCACACATCTTTCATCTCATAGTCCCTTGCCAATATACCCATCATACATATCCTCCATCCCATAGTCCCGTGCCCATATACCCATCATACATATCCGCCATCCCATAGTCCTGTGCCCATATACCAGTCATACATATCCTCCACCCCATAGTCCACTGCCCATATACCCATCACACATCCTCCATCCCATAGTCAAGTGCCCATATACCCGTCATATATATCCTCCATCCCATAGTCAAGTGCCCATATACCCGTCATATATATCCTCCATCCCATAGTCCAGTGCCCATATACCCATCACACATCCTCCATCCCATAGCCAACCATTATGACATCATAATGAGCGGCGGGGCTTGCAACCTATGATGACATCAGTGTCGCCATGGCAACCATTGTGATATCATAATGAGGGGCGGGGCTTGATACACACACACTTTTTCCCCATTATGTAGATAGGGGCAAAATTGTTAGGTGAATTGGAACGCGTGGAGTTAAAATTTTGCCTCACAACATAGCTTAGGTCACTCTCGGGGTCCAGATGCGTGACTGTGCCAAATTTTGTTAGTAAGTGAAAAAACGTTGGCACAACTCAAGTATAGGTGGTGCACAAGTAGGGGCCCAATCCATAATCACTGATATATAAACTTGGCACACACACGTCTGTTGTGGACACGAGAAGTGGCATTTTAATAAGGTATAGTACATACAGTTAATGACGTTTCGGTCTTATGACCTTCATCAAAGTACTGAAAGTAAATAGATATCGATTGTTTACCAAAAAATAAAGTATATACAACAGAATACTGGGTACATGAACAGATATAGTAATGTATGCCGTAAAACATCATACAACAAGATAGCACGCGGGCAGTGAAAAACCATATAATGCTGAGGATTACAATGAAAAGAGCAGGTAATAAGAAAAATGCACATACCCCTGTATTGTACTGAACGCCTTGAGTGTGTGAGCAAAAGCCTGTGAGGACAGATCAGTGAGGCTGTGGTAAATATCATCACTAGTGCCAGAATATGTGAAAAGGTAATTTGCAAGCCTTACCACAAAAATATGCAATGGAATGCTTATAGCCACTCTCCTGAGGGTATAAAAAAGGACCACATTGTTACATGCAGTGCCCCTGGAATTGTGAAAAATGCCGCAAAGGAATGAAGCGGTGTCTTACCGATCCTTAGGTGCACAGTGCGTGTCTGAGCTGTGAACGTGGCGTCCGCCGTTTGTTCTATGTGCTGGCTGAAGCATGGTCCGTGGTTTCTTATATAGAGAGAGGCAGGGCGGCAGGTGAGGTCGGGCGTGCGTGTCACCGCCGCCATCTTGCGTTCCACCAGCCCTAGAGTGTTATGGGAACGGGGCGGTGCAATGAGCGTCATGTGTGTGAGTCGGATGACACCCTAGTGGGCATGTCTATACCTGCCTCTGTGCCGTCCTATTTAGTGATGGGAGAGGGGAGGAGATCCTCTAAGAGGCAGAGCCACAGTGTCATGCATAATATCGGCTAGTGCTCAAGTGAAGGCAGCGGCATTCAGGGTTGCGGATTCTGAAATAGAGAATATATGCATAAGTATCATATACATACATGAGGGCATATTGCCTAGAGAAGGAAAGAGGGGTATGTTAGTACATCATAAAAGATTGGATGTCATAATCTCTGTTTAACCCCTTGGGTGTCATAGTATTCAGTTCGTGGATCCAATACGCCTCTCTCTTTTTGAGGAGGTAATTGCCCTCTACGGGGAGGGTGGACCTGTTCGATTATTTGGAATTTTAATTGAGCAATGGTGTGTCCTGCACTAACAAAATGGAAAGGGATTGGCAGCAGCAAGTTTTTGCATCTTATAGTAGATTTATGTTTCGAAATGCGATCACGTATTGGTTGCGTAGTCTCCCCTACGTAAAGTAATCCGCATGGGCATTTGATTAAATATACTACAAAGGATGTATTGCAAGTAAAGTAATCCTTAATGGTATATTTCTTTCCCGTATAGGGGTGACTGAAAGAACTGCCCTTTTGGACATTATTGCATTGCACACACTGTAGACAGGGGAATGTCCCAAATTTGGGGGTTGAAAGAAAACGTTGAGATGTAGAGGGCCGAGAAGGGCCGATATCTGCTTTCACCAAGAGATCCCTGATATTCCGTGGTCGTCTAAATCAAGGGAGGAATGGTACTGTAAATTCTTCAATGTGTGGGTGCGCTGTCTGTAAAATCTGCCAGTGTCGGCGTATGGTAGTATGTAATCTATAAGCCAATGGGTGGTAGTTATGGACAAAAGGGATTCGCTTACTTACTTTAGGTATGGAGGGGACAGTTGCTCTAGGTACCTTCAATGTATGGGGGGGATAGCCCCTTTCCTTAAATTTCTTGCGCATCTGTTCCATACGTATATCCCTAGTTCCAATGTCTGAGACTATTCTTTCTACTCTCTTCATTTGGGATTTTGGAATAGAATCCTTCATCCTTGTGGGATGAAAGCTCTCATAGTGCAATAGGCTGTTACGGTCCGTAGGTTTTGTATAGATGTCAGTCCTCAAATGTCCCTCATCATCCTTGATAACCACTCCTGGGTGATCCAACTCAGGAAGTTGCACTAGCAATTCAAGAGACATTAACAAAATATTTGCATCGTAGAATTATTGACTCCAGAACATTTGACTACTTAACCAAAAAATCCCCTATAACACCAGTATTCTATATATTACCGAAAATACACAAAAACCTAGAGAATCCTCCCGGCAGACCCATTGTAGCCTCCACTGAGTCGATCTTCTCGCCCATCTCCAAGTATTTGGAGAAAATATTGACACCTATTATTAAATGTACGCCATCTTTCCTACTTGATACTGGGGCATTTCTAGTTGTCCTACATAACCTTGGGAGTATCCCCCCTGGCGCTATCCTAGTAACTTTTGATATCAAGGATTTATACACATCTATACCACATCAGGAGGGGATAAACTCGATACAGAAACTACTACAACAATCTAACTTTGATCCAGAACAGGCTAACCTCTGTTGCGACCTATTTTCTATTATCCTAACCAAAATTTTTTTTCTATTTGAGGATAAATACTATTTGCAAATAAAAGGGACCACTATGGGCTCAAATGCCGCATGCCCATACGCAAATTGTTATGTATCGGATTTTGAGGAGAGCCTCATTTATCACAATGACCTCTTCCGCACACACGTCTTACTGTGGAAGAGGTATATTGATGATGTTTTCTGCAACTGGGGGGCCCCTTAGACACTCTGGATAAGTTTTTCTCCTTCCTGAGATCCTCCTGGCCAGGTTTGGATTTTACAATGACACATGACACTAAACAAATCAATTTCCTTGACACCCTCGTTATCAAGGATGATGAGGGACATTTGAGGACTGACATCTATACAAAACCTACGGACCGTAACAGCCTATTGCACTATGAGAGCTTTCATCCCACAAGGATGAAGGATTCTATTCCAAAATCCCAAATGAAGAGAGTAGAAAGAATAGTCTCAGACATTGGAACTAGGGATATACGTATGGAAGAGATGCACAAGAAATTTAAGGAAAGGGGCTATCCCCCCCATACATTGAAGGTACCTAGAGCAACTGTCCCCTCCATACCTAAAGTAAGTAAGCGAATCCCTTTTGTCCATAACTACCACCCATTGGCTTATAGATTACACACTACCATACGCCGACACTGGCAGATTTTACAGACAGCGCACCCACACATTGAAGAATTTACAGTACCATTCCTCCCTTGCTTTAGACAACCACGGAATATCAGGGATCTCTTGGTGAAAGCAGATATCGGCCCTTCTCGGCCCTCTACATCTCAACGTTTTCTTTCAACCCCCAAATTTGGGACATTCCCCTGTCTACAGTGTGTGCAATGCAAAAATGTCCAAAAGGGCAGTTCTTTCAGTCACCCCTATACGGGAAAGAAATATACCATTAAGGATTACTTTACTTGCAATACATCCTTTGTAGTATATTTAATCAAATGCCCATGCGGATTACTTTACGTAGGGGAGACTACGCAACCAATACGTGATCGCATTTCGAAACATAAATCTACTATAAGATGCAAAAACTTGCTGCTGCCAATCCCTTTCCATTTTGTTAGTGCAGGACACACCATTGCTCAATTAAAATTCCAAATAATCGAACAGGTCCACCCTCCCCGTAGAGGGGGCAATCGTGTTTACCTCCTCAAAAAGAGAGAGGCGTATTGGATCCACGAACTGAATACTATGACACCCAAGGGGTTAAACAGAGATTATGACATCCAATCTTTTATGATGTACTAACATACCCCTCTTTCCTTCTCTAGGCAATATGCCCTCATGTATGTATATGATACTTATGCATATATTCTCTATTTCAGAATCCGCAACCCTGAATGCCGCTGCCTTCACTTGAGCACTAGCCGATATTATGCATGACACTGTGGCTCTGCCTCTTAGAGGATCTCCTCCCCTCTCCCATCACTAAATAGGACGGCACAGAGGCAGGTATAGACACGCCCACTAGGGTGTCATCCGACTCACACACATGACGCTCATTGCACCACCCCGTTCCCATAACACTCTAGGGCTGGTGGAACGCAAGATGGCGGCGGTGACACGCACGCCCGACCTCACCTGCCGCCCTGCCTCTCTCTATATAAGAAACCACGGACCATGCTTCAGCCAGCACATAGAACAAACGGCGGACGCCGCGTTCACAGCTCAGACACGCACTGTGCACCTAAGGATCGGTAAGACACCGCTTCATTCCTTTGCGGCATTTTTCACAATTCCAGGGGCACTGCATGTAACAATGTGGTCCTTTTTTATACCCTCAGGAGAGTGGCTATAAGCATTCCATTGCATATTTTTGTGGTAAGGCTTGCAAATTACCTTTTCTCATATTCTGGCACTAGTGATGATATTTACCACAGCCTCACTGATCTGTCCTCACAGGCTTTTGCTCACACACTCAAGGCGTTCAGTACAATACAGGGGTATGTGCATTTTTCTTATTACCTGCTCTTTTCATTGTAATCCTCAGCATTATATGGTTTTTCACTGCCCGCGTGCTATCTTATTGTATGATGTTTTACGGCATACATTACTATATCTGTTCATGTACCCAGTATTCTGTTGTATATACTTTATTTTTTGGTAAACAATCGATATCTATTTACTTTCAGTACTTTGATGAAGGTCATAAGACCGAAACGTCATTAACTGTATGTACTATACCTTATTAAAATACCACTTCTCGTGTCCACAACAGACGTGTGTGTGCCAAGTTTATATATCTGTGCCAAATTTTGTGACTGTAGCTGCGACGGTGCGGATGCCTATCCCAGACATACACACACACATACACACACTTGAGCTTTATATAATAGATTAGGTGAAGGACATCTAATTATAACAAACTTAGAGGATGATATGTAACTAGAGTGAATTGGGGAGAGAACATGTAATTGTAATCAACTAGGGAAGGAGGAAGAGTGCAGTGGTAGAGGTTGAGCAGTAGGGTCAATAGTAATGAATTGTAAAAAACAGTACAGTGGCTAAGATGTATATCTTTGTACCGTGCGGGGCAACACAGAACTAGACCCCAATCAGAGGACCATAAAACATCCAGACTCCTTATCTATGAACTGGTCCAATGTTTATATTTATGTTTCTCCCTCTCCCATATTGATAGTTCTGCTTCACGTCACTTGTCTTATCTATTGCATTTTTTCTAGGCTGTATTGTGCATAAATATGTGACTTCAGATTTTGTATTAGTCTAGCCTGATGAAGAGACCTGAGTAGTCTCGAAAGCTTGCAATGTATTACCATCTTTTCAGTTAGCCATTAAAAGGTATCAACTACTGAGGACTCTCAATCCTGAATATTTTTCTACAGTGGCTAATTAATTTCTGTTTTTGTTGGGCAGGGAAAATGGTCAATTATAGTTAATAGGGGGCACAGTCCTGGCTTATCTATATATATAAAATTGAATGTATGTGTGTATCACCAACCAATCACGAAGCATCTTTCATTTCACCAGAACTGTTTAAAAGAAGTCGAGCTGTGATTGGTTGCTATGAGCAACAGTTTTTCCACTCAATGACAACACCTCAGCAGACACTGAAAGGGTGGGAGAAATCTAGCATTCCCGGGAACATAAGCTCCCAGCCATTGTCTGCCCCCCAGAACGGAGCAGAGAGCACATGACAGAAATGAATCACACCCTCCCGTGCCCCTTATACCCATCACACATCCTCCATCCCATAGGCACATCTTCCCTCTTAAAGGGATCTCCAGTATGGAAATCTGTGCAAATCCCTCAGCGCTCTGATTCTTACCCCAGGCTTCTATTAAACGGATCATTGGTATGGAAGTTAGGGCAAATCCATCCAGTGCTTTGGTTTTGACCCCAGGCCTCTCTTAAAGGGATCATTGGTTTGGAACTTAGGGCAATTCCACTAAGCGCTCTGGTTCTGACCCCAGGCCTCTCTTAAAGGGATCCCTGGTAAGGAAGTTAGGACCATTTCGCTCTGCTCTCTGGTTCTGACCCCAGGCCTCTCTTAAAAGAATCCCCGGTATGGAAGTTAGCGCAATTCCACTAAGCACTCTGGTTCTGACCCCAGGCCCCTCTTAAAGGGATCCCCAGTACGGAAGTGAGGGCAAATCCATCCAGCGCTTAGGTTCTGACCCCAGGCCTCTCTTAAAGGGATCCCCGGTATGGAAGTTACGGCAATTCCACTCAACGTTCTGGTTCTGACCCCAGGCTCTCTTAAAGGGATCTCATGTATATGAAGTTAGGGTAAATCCCTCAGTGCTCTGATTCTGACCTCAGGATTCTATTAAAGGGATCATTGGTATGCAAGTCAGGGCAAATCCACTCAGCGCTCTGATTCTGATCCCAGGCTCTCTTAAAGGGATCCCCTGTATTGAAGTATGGACAATTACCCTCAGTGCTCTGGTTCTGACCCCAGTCTCTCTTAAAGGGATCATTGTTATGGAAGTTAGGGCAATTCCACTCAGTGCTCTGGTTCTGATCCCAGGCTCTCTTAAAGGGATGCCCAGTATGGAAGTTACGACTATTCTACTCAGTGTTCTGGTTCTGACCCTAGACTGATGGGATGATGTGGGATATTAGGGGTAATATTCCGGTGGCTCTGGCTGATGGGGTAATGTGGGATGTTAGAGATAGTAGTCCAGTGGCTCTGACAGGATGATGTGTGATATTAGGGTTAGTAGTCTGCTAGCTGTGACAGGAAGATGTGGGATATTAGTGGTAGTAGTCCAGTGGCTCTGGCTGATGGGATGATGTGAGATATTAGGGGTAGTAGTCAGGTAGCTCTGGCTGATGGGACAATGTGGATGATAGGGGTAGTAGTCCTGTGGCTCGGGCTGATGGGACGATGTCGGATATTAGGGATATGAATCCGGTAGCTCTGGCTGACAGGATGATGTGGGATATTATAGTAAATGTGGCTATGCGGAGTGGGCGGGGCTCTTCACTCAGCTTTATATATATAGATATAATCATTATAATTTGTAATAACTAACCGTAGTTAGTTACTATGCCCAGGCAATGCCGGGCTCTTCAGCTAGCCAATTTATATTTTGAATGGTGGGTTTAACAAGGACTAATTATACATTAATGGTGTGGTGCATATCTGTACGGTGTTCAGAGGAGGAATTTTTTATTCAGGAAACAAATGTATACATCAAGCATGCTTAACAAAAGCTTACTGTATTTAAACTTTTGCGACTTATTTTTAAAAGATAGAATACCATGTTTCATTTCATTTATAATTTACAAATACTTGCTAACTAGTGTTTCACATAAAATCCTAATAAAATATGTTTAAGTTTGTGGATGTGACGTGGAAAAATTTGCTGTGTATAAATACCTTTTATTATTTATTATTTTTTTAATCAATATCTCTTGGAATAGAAGAACAATTTCCAACATTTTGACAACACTAATTTCCATAGAACATTTTTGAACCCATGCAAGATCTTTTTCCATTCTTCAAGAAAGAAATCCTTTTGAGTCTGAATTCTGCATATAGAGTGATGCTAAATTCTTCTGAATTTCTCATAGGTGTGTCGAATGAGCTCTATTAAGGAGACATAATAGGCAACTAGATATGAGCGAAAACTAAAATGCTCGAGTGTTCGTTGTTCGAATCGAGCAATTCCTAATACTCAAATGCTTGATTCGAGTAACTAGCATAATGGGAGGTAATGGGAAAGCCAAGTATTTTTCTGGCAGACCCTACAAAGAGGTCTGGGGTGCAGTTAAAATGTTCAAATGGATGCGAAAAGTGCTGAATGGAAGAAGAACACCATGAAGAAGACCCCTAGAAGCATCTCTGACTGCCAGATTGCTGCTGAGAACATTGATGTCACACTTATAAAACACTTCAACTTTAACGAGAAACTGCATTTCACAAAAAAAACTAAAAAGCATTTTTCCCGTTTAATGACTTGTATATAAGGCACAATTTAAAAAAGGGTTTTAAGAAATATAATTTTAGCTAGTCAAAATTGATCTTTCTAATAAAAAAAGGAAATTTTAGTTGAATTTATGAAGGAAGCAGGAACTGTCAAAATTAGAGACTCAGAAACACTCAGACACACACTGTATTAGACATAAGGCTAGTTTCACACTAGCGTTTATTCGACACAGCGCACGGTGCCGCTAAGCCCCACCCCCTGCCGGCTCCCTGCCCGCCCCATCCAGTCATCGCCGCCTACTATCGCACATGGACGCTTGCGATCTGCGCACCCTATCTTTAGCATAGGGTGCGCAGATCGTGCGCTGGTCGTGCGCTAGTAGGATTTTGGCGTGCGCTGCACACTTTTGAAGGTGCTCCTGTGCGTGCCGAACGCAGCATGTTGCATTTCGGCGAGCACGGCGCACCTTCAAAAGTGCGCACGCCAAAGATAGGGTGCGCAGATCGCAAGCGTCCATGTGCGATACTAGGCAGCGATGACCGGATGGGGCGGGCAGGGAGCCGGCAGGAAGCAGAGCTTAGCGGCGCCGTGCGCTGCGTCGAATAAACGCTAGTGTGAAATTAGCCTAAAGCAGGATCTCATACACATTCTGTTCAAATTGTCATGTATTGTTACTCCTAGATACATAAAATCTGTGCACTTTTGAGGGTTATATACCAAGGAAATTGACTCGAGACCACAGAATGGTCTATGGGTGAGCAATATAATATAAGGGTATGTGCACACGTGAATTACAATTTCTGCACCATTTCTGCATGTCTTTGCAGGAAAAATGCATCTACAAAATGAGTGTGTTTGGTGTGTTTTTGCCTGAGTTTTTGATTGATTGATGTGAGCTCAATGGTGAAAAACGCAGGGCAAAAAAGCACAGAGAATTATAATGCAGTAGATTATTTTCTGCACCAAATCTGCCAGTCAAAAATACTCAACTTGTGCATGACACATCAGGTTCCTCATTCAGTTTGCTGGCATCATGTTTTGCTTCAGATTTTGTCCCAAATTTGCACAAAAAAGTGTAAAAAACACACCATATCTGCAACCCTTGCAGTTTTTTGAGGCTTATATTGCAGAGAAATGTACCTAAGAAGATGTAATATCCCAATGATCGCAATTTAATGACAATACATTTTTAAACAATTTTTTGAGGGTTATATACCAACGAAATTGACTCCAAACCACGAAATAGTATATAGGTGAGCAAAATTATACTGAAAATTTTTTTAACAAGTTTTTTGGGAGTTATAAACAACAAAATGTACCCAAGAAGACGTTATTCCTTATGGGTGAGCAATATGACACAATACATTTTTAGCAAGTCTTTTAAGTGTTAAATACCAACAAAAAATATTGCAGACCATGGAATAGTCTATGGATGAGCAATATAATGCTGATAAATTTTGAACAGGTTTTTTGAGGTTTATATAGCAACAAAATGCATCCAAGAAGATGAAGTACCCTATGGTTGAGCAATATGATGCAAATACATTTGAAACAAGCTTTTGAAGGCTTATACAGCAACTAAATGTACACAAGAAGATGTAATACCCTATGGGTGAGCAATATAATACCAATAAATTTTGAGCAAGTTTTTTGAGCGTTATATACCAAAAAATTTAATCCAGACCACAGAATACCCTATGGATGAGCAATGTAATAATAATAATATGTTGACCAATTTTTTTGTGGCTTATATTGCAATGAAATATACTCCAGACCACGGAGTAATGTATGGATGAGCAATATAATAATGATACATTTTTAAACAAGTTTTTGAGGCTTTTATTACAACGAAATGTACGCAAGAAAATTTAATACTCTGTGGGCATCTTTTGAGTCTTTTAAGGTTATAATAGCAACAAAATATACCCAAATAGATGTAATTCCCTATGAATGTGTAATATGACACCAATAAATTTTTAACACATTTTTTGTGGGTTTTGTAAGAATAAAATGTAAACCAGACCACAGAATACACTAAGGGTGAGCAATATATTACTGATAAAATTTGGAACAAGTTTTTTGAGGATTATATAGCAATGAACTGAAGCCAAGAAGATGTAACACCCTATTGATAAGCAATAAATACGAATTAGATTTTGAACATGTTTTTTGAGGGTTATATACCAAGGAAATGTACTTCAGACCATGGAATAGCCTATAGTGAGTAATATAAAACCGATAAAATTTTGAACATGTATTTTGAGGCTTATATAGCAATGAAATGCACCCAAGAAGATGTAATACTTTATGAATGAGCAATATAATATCGATACATTTTGAACACATTTTTTAATGGTTAAAATAAATCTTTATTTTTATATAGCGCTAACATATTCCACAGCGCTTTACAGTTTGCACACATTTTCATCACTGTCCCGGGTGGGGCTCACAATCTATATTCCCTATCAGTATGTCTTTGGAGTGTGGGAGGAAACCGGAGTGCCCGGAGGAAACCCACGCAAACACGGGGAGAACATACAAAATCCTTGCAGATGTTGTCCTTGGTGGGATTCGAACCCAGTACTCCAGCGCTGCAAGGCTGCAGCGCTAACCACTGAGCCACCGTGCTGCCCAAGGTCATATGCCAAGCAAATGTGCTTCAGATCACGGAATAGTCTATGGGTGAGCAATATAATAACGATGACATGTTAAACTAGTTTCAACAAAATAAATTTTCAAAAACACTTTTTTCTACTGTTATAAACCACCAAAATGTGACAAGTATTCTATGGATGAGTAATCTATTTCTGAATTATTTTCCTATGCTTTTTATAAGTTTTTCATACCTTCATAATGCAGCAACAATTGTTTTAAACTGCATGGATAAGTCAATGAATCTATAAAAAAAACTTTCAGAATCTGCATAATTAAAACTATTCACAGCAGCGTTTTGTAGCTTGTGCGGATGCTAAAAACCGAGAAATGGATTTCTGCCCGCCCGTACCACCCAAACACGTCATGTCTGGTCTTAATGAAAGAAGATGTCATATCCAAAAAAAATAATCCCCCCGTCATCACTCTGCTAGCTTCCAAGCAATAGTTATGACCAGTGGAAGGTTTAATAACTCTTCCAAAAGGGGCATGCATTCACTGACTCAGCCTCCACAGTGAGGTCAGCCACAGAAGAGCCTAAATCTAGGATGCTCGATTGCAAAGTTGTCTTTGACCTGGAGAATCAGCTGCAGGAAGCTGTGCATTTGTACCCTTTTGTTCTGGGAAGTTTCTACTCCCACCTCATTCACACAGCATACCAGTGACTTAGATGTGTAAGTTCTTATCTTAATCCTCTATTATTTTGCAACTGTCTGTATATACTGTATTTTGTCTCTTTAGTAACATCTAATGTCCATGGGAGGCAAAAACAAATTCCATTCGGCCATGACAGGTTGATTATGAGCATCTGAAGAGTTGGGAGAGACGGCTGCTCACCATCTCTCCATCCTTGGGTGTGGTTAACTTTGTAAAATGAGACCTGTTTGTCTTACACATGTCCTTGCATTTCGGTGTGCAGATCTCCTGGATTAAGTGCCTTTGCTAAAGGACCAAGAAGATAGACTCTAAGCCAGGTGAACTAACCAGCACTATTGTGTGGACTTGTTACTTTATTTTTCACTTTGTGATAGCCAAAGGCTAAATTTAAGTTTTCCTATGATGTGGTTTATAAGGACTGAAATAAACCAGCCAGACTTTAAATAGAAATGGTTCATCTGATACCTCAGTTCGTTCCAAAGTGAGGAGCATTGCTACATTTGGTGTTATAAGTGCGGACAGTGTGACTGCTACAGAATTATTGAATGTCATGGGTGAAAGTGGCTAGAAACCAGGGAGCAGCATCAGACAGCATGGAGGATCTGATTAAACATCTGGTGCAAGCCCAACAACTACAGCAGCAACAGCTGGCACAACAGGAGATATGTAAGCTGATTATGCAACAGCTCCAGCAGCACCAGCAACAGATCCAGGTGCACCAGAAACAGATCCATTAGCAGCACCTTCAACAGCAGCAGCAGATTGAATTGCTCACAGAGGCAGGTCATGCCACGGCGGCAGCTCCAACTCCAAGGTCAGCTGATGATTTTTCTATTTAGAAGGCGGTGAAGAGAACCTTGCAGAAAATTATCCCAGAGGTCCTTTTAACCATTTTTGAAAGGGTAGTCAATATGGAGAAATGGGCAGATGCCCTGGTGCAATTCTAATCGGGGGAGCCACAAAAAGACTACTATGATTTAGCCTTACAGGATACCAGAGAATATGTGAAATTGAAAACAGATATTTTTGCATTCTTGAGGTGACGATGTCTGTATTGGTATAATGGATCCACCATCATATCACTGTCGTAAGCCTCCTTGCTCCCAAATGTTTGATCTAAAAGTAGTAGCAGTTGGAGTCCTCTACCCCAGCGCATATGGTGGAGTGAGTTGAAAATGACCAGTTTGTGCATTCCCTTCTGAACCCAATCCAGACTTGGGTTGCCCAAGGCAATCTCCAGAACGTCGATGACTTGGTCAAAACCTATCAGGGGGTTGATGGTTCCTTGGGGAGGCAATCCACTCCATACTGGAGGTCCCATCAGGAGGTGGAGGCTAAAAAAAGGATGGAGCATCCAAAGTTCAAGAGAGGTGGTGGCATAGTTCATGCTGAGGGTCTCATTGAGGGATGTAAATTTGCTGGAGTTGCCACACCAAGATCATATAGCTGCTCATCATCCCCTGAGCACCAAGCAAATGGACTGTAGCATGGGGCGCCACTGTTCTTTCCACACATATACGGCTTGCAGGGTGGACTGTCCACCTGATGAGTTACCCAAGCTTGTCCTGTAAAAGTGAATGGTCTGAAAATGACTGGACTATTAGACTCAGGGAGTTTGGTGACCCTTGTGAGGCCACAATCTCTCTCTAATTGATCCCTGGGGAGAAAGTGGGATTCCACTGCATTTATAGGAATACTTAAGACTATCCAGTTTCCACTCTGATCATTGAGATGAACGGAGGTAAGGTCCCGAATCCCATGAGGTTGGCGTGGTCCAGGATTTATTGCATCCAATTATCATAGGCCGGGACAGTGTGTTGTTTTGGGACTTGTGGGGAAGGAGCGAAGACCTCAATTGCTTGTGTAAGAGACAGTTTGGCCCTAAAGAAGTCTCAACACCAACCCCAGAGCCAGATGGGTTTCCCTTCTGTGTAATGCTGGGAGATGAGGCGGTAGTATCCTCAGAGGCTAGCATTTCTGAGATAGGAGTGACTAGATAAAATTTTGGGTCAACCCAACATAGGGATCTAACTCTAAAAGAAGCATTCAATAATTTAACTGTTATAAACGGCATAACACAGGACCTGAGAGCTGACACCAAACTTCCTTATTTTATGATGATTGGGGACTTATTGTACCAGGTTACTAACGTCATGTATGAAATAGTAGAGCAATTGTTGGTATCAGAACCATAAAGGCAAAGGGAATTAAACAAATCCCATTGAAATTTCTTGGGTGGCGATCTGGGCGGCGACAAAACAGAAAGAATGGGTCAGGCAAAGGTTCTATTGGCCCAGATATCACTGGGAAATCCTAACTTATTGCAAGTCCTGTCCCACCTGCCAGTTAACCACTCCCACCTCTGACTTCTGTAATTCCCTTGTGTCACTACCCGTCAAGGCATAGCAAGAAAGGGACCCTGTTGAAACTCCCTGTTTACTGGTTAAGCAAGAAGGGGACATTGACGACGTCACAACAGCCAAGACGCTGTCAAAGGCCCAAAAACAGTAATGACAGGAATTGCTGCACCAAGACCGGGACCTGCTCTTGGATTTGTCAGGGTGTACAGATATCATAAAACATGTGAGTGTGAATTTCAAGCCCTAGTGAATTCCAGAGGCCCGTCGACAACTGATCTCCAAGTAAGTGAAGCGCATGCTGAATCTCAGAGTCATTGTAGAATCTAAGAGCTGGAAGATCTAAGAGCGGGTGGTCTAACACATTTGTCCTTGATCCAAAACCTGATGGAGAATGGAGATTCTGTAATTATTATCTGAAGCTGATCAAAGTCTCCAAGTTCAACGGATATCTGATGCCGTGTGTCGTTGAGCTGATCAAGAGACTTGGCCCGACAATGTACATAACCACCTTGGATCTAACAAAGAAATATTTGCTAATCCCTATGGCACAAGAAGCCATGGAGAAGATGGCTCTTTCTACACCCGACAATTACTTCCAATATGTCTGGATGCCGTTTGGACTGCAGGGAGCTCTGGCCACCTTCCAGAGGGCCATGGACCAAATTCTCGCACCCAATAAGAATCACGGCATGTCTGGACAATATTGTAATCTTCAGCTCAGAAGTCATCCAGGAAAGGTCCAGGCTGTGTTTAATGTTCTCAGGAAGGCGGGTTTCTCTATAAATAAAAAAAATGCATCATGTGAAAAGAGTATGACAAATACCTTGGATATATAGTAGGTAAAGCTGGAATCAAACCAAAGAGCAATGAAGTGGACGTAATCCAGAACTGGCCGAAACCACTTTCAAAACAGCAAGATAAGGTATTTCTGGGAATCATAGGGTACTACAGGAACTCATTCCAAGCTTTGCCACAGTGGTCACACCCCTAACCAACTGCCTTAAGAGGACAAAATCAGTCATGACCAAATGGACGCCGAAGATGGAGATGGCCTTTCAAGAACTGAAACTAGCTCAGTGTAAGTAGCCAGTCCTGGTTGTCCCCCACTTAAAGAAGGAATTTGGAAAATGTTGGCATGTGAAAAAAAATTCCATTGTGGAAAAGGAATGATTGGCCATAAAGTGGGTGGTGGACACATTAAGATACTATCTCTTAGGGTGAAAATGTAAATTATTGTTGCACCATGCCCCATTCAGTTGGATGAGGGATAAAAAGGGAAAAGTGCTTCTGTTTTCTGCTGATTTCTAGCCCTACAGAGTGTCTGCTTCCATGTGGAACATAGAGCCAGGAGTTACATGATAAAGCCAATACCCTCTCAAGAATTCCATGTGTAGTGGTAGAAGGTGCCAAGTCCACGGCTTTAGGCAGAGAGAGGAGGTTTGTAAGGTGCTGGTACGACATAATGGATGGGAGATAAATCTGGAGTAATGCTTCAGTTCATATGGGACTAAAAGAGGTTAATCAGCCATGACAGGTTGATTATAAGCATTAAGCAACTAAAGAGTTGGGAGAGTAAGCTGCTTACCATATCTTCAACTCTGGGTGTGAATTACTTTGTACAATGAGGCCTGCTTGTCTCACACATGTCTGTTTGCATGGAGGTGTGCAGAGCTCCTGGATTGAGTGTCTTTGCTAAAGGTCTAAGAAGCTGGACTCTAAGGCTGGGGTCACATTGTGTTCAGGCAGTCCGTTAGACGGACTGCGTTACACCATTGCCGGACGCATCGCCAACGCATGCCATATTTGACATGCGCTCGCGATGTGCCGTCATTCAGTGATGGAGCCTCGGACGCGGGCTGCAGCGTCTGAGGCTCCGTCACCGCTAGCGCAGATGAATCATCTGCGCTAGCGGTATAGCATAACGCGATCACGTTATGCTATAGCATTAACGCAGCCCGTCAGCGCTATGCGTTGAACGGGTTGCTTTAACGCAATGTGACCCCAGCTTAAGCCAGGTGAGCTAGCAAGCACTAATGTATGGACTTGTTACTTTATGCTTCACTTTGTGCTGAACAAAGACTGCATTTAAGTTTTCCTGTGATGTTATTTATGAGGACTGAAATAAACCAGCAGGACTTAGAAACGGTTCCTGTGATACCTCAGATTGCTCCCAAATGATTAGCTTTACTACAGTATTATGTCCAGAAGCTGTTCTGATATTGTAGTACTATTTTTAGGAAAGGATTTTCTTGACATTTTCCCTTTAAGACAGCTACTACACTTCATTGTCTGATTATGCAGATTAACTGTAATGCCATCAGCAAGTTGTCTTTTCAACTGTCTTATTGCTTCTGGGTCTCTATGTGCAAGATGCCCAGTCTATGCATGAATACAATTCTTGTGCTGTTCATGTTTAGCAGTGTATACACTTTCCTTGCATTTTGGCTTGTACAACTGATTTTTGATTTTTCCTTTTGCTAGTGTGTAGCCTTCTTTTGAGATGATACAGCTGTTATCTTTAAATAAAACTTAATTTCCTTGTCTCCTGAGTTTCTTCAGAGATAATAGATAGCTTTCAAGACTAGGGACATAGAGACATCCTTTACTACTGGGCCCTTTCTCCTTTGTGTTTGGGAGATTTGACAATTAAAGGGAATCTGTCACCACATTTGACATATCTAAACTATTACTATGGGCCTTCAAGCTATAAACTACTGAAAACAGTCCTCCCCGTGTGCCTCATATCAGCTGGATACCACTGTTAACAATATGATGCGACATGGTTACCTCTATTACTAGTGTGATATGTAATGGCTGCTCTCTGCTCTCCTGATAACTGACATCTTGCAGGTTCCTCTCAGCTTCAGTTTCCAGCTCACAGGCAGACAGGGCTGCAGTATTGTTGCAATACAGCAGAGCTAAGAGAGAAGCAAAAAAGTGCTTGCAAAAACAATTTAATTTCTGTTGTTCTGCATTGATTACTTGTCTCATACTGGGAACACATCCTTCATGTGAAATAAGCTCTGGGGACAAAGTTATCTCCAGGCAACATCCACCCGGAGCCTGGAGGAGGTCACTTATATAAAGTGATAAAAGATGATTTCTCAGCAACAACACAGCGGATATGAGACACAGGTATGACTGTTTTCAGCAGTCTGTACAACATGTATGGCCATATTAATAGCTTAGATAGGTAAAATGTGGTGACAGATTGCCTTTAATGTAACTAACTCCTTTTCCCTCTGAATTCATATGCTGGTCATTCACCAAGATCACTTTCTCAGACATACTTTGGTCAAGGAGAGAGAAAAAGCTTCTGTCATTAGTCATATTACCAGTTACCCAAGAGTCTACACACAGGGCTGCCACTGTGAATTTCGGGGCACCATACTGACAAAATTTTCGGGGCCCCCTTGAGACTCTGCCCAGGCTTCACCTTATCCCCGCCTCCACCCCTCGAACTATCCACAGTCAAAAGATTTTTTAAGCTGCCACCATGACAAGGTAGACTCTTTTGGCCAGGCCCTACTCTACTCTAACCTATTAAACATTTGTTAAAATATCCAATACAATTTAGGTAAATTTTTATTTATTTTTAAATTTTTAAAATGACCAATAATATCACATACAGGGGACAAATACCACCGCACCATGACCAGATACCATATTACTACCACATAGTGACCTATAATACCACATAAAAGGAACAAATACCGACATACCATGTCCAGACCACATATTAGCACTACAGTGACCGAATAATACCACATACAAGGAACAAATACCACCACCACACCATGACCAGACCACATGTTTCCACCACATAGTGACCAAATAATAGCACATACAAGGAACAAATATCACCACACCATGTCCAGACCACATATTACCACCATATTATGACCAATAATACCACATACAAGGAACAAATACCACCACACCATGACCAGACCACATAGTACCACCACATAATGACCAAATAATAGCACATACAAGAAACAAATACTGCCACACCATGGACAGACAACATACTACCACCACATAGTGACTGAATACTATAATACTGATCAGTAATAAAAAAACAATACTAATGTCACAATAATTGTCATTATACACAGGAGATCTGTAGTTAGTATGCAGTGTCTTTGTACAGGTAATACAGTGATCACCGGTGACATTATACACAGGAGCTCTGTATATAGTGTATAATGCAAAGGTAATACAGTGACCACTGGTGACATTGTACACAGAACCATTGTATTTAGTATACAGTGTATAATGTCAGTGTACAGGTAACACAGGTGACATCTGTAGGTGAAGTCCTTCATCTTCGCTTCATCTTCAATATCCAGCACAGCATGCCATAACTTCTTCCAGCCAGGGTTCATCTTTGCAGGAAATAACACAGTTATCTAGAGCTCTGCTTGCAGAACACATTACTTTTTTTTAAAAAAATTATAAACTACACCAGATGAAGAAAAAAGGTGACAGTGTTGCTCTGCTCAGTAACAGGACCACCTACCTATTTAAAACAGTGTCCTCAAAAAATAAAATAAACACATCACTGCAGTAATAATATTTCTTAATTAGCCCCTATGGTAATAATATCTTCCATCCTGGCCCCCGTGTGTCTCATTCCTGGCTCTAACCATATGTTCTCCTATCCTGCCCCCCATGTGATGTCCCATCCTGCCCCATATGAATATCCCCATCCTGCTCTATCTGTCCCATGATCCTGCCCCATCTGTTCCATGATTTTGCCTCATCTGTCCCATGATCCTGCTCAATCTGTCCCATGATCCTGCCCCATCTGTCCCATGATCCTGCCCCATCTGCCCCATGATCCTGCCCCCCATCTCCATCATATTCATCCTGCCCCTTGATCATATACAATCTGTCTCCATCCTGCCCTATGATCCTGCCTCATCTGTCCCATGATCCTGCCCCATCTATCTCCATCATATCCATCTTGCCCCATGATCCTACACCATCTGTCTCCATCCTGCCCCATGATCCTGACCCATCTGTCCCATGATAATGTCCCATCTGTCTCCATCATATCAATCCTTCACAATGATTCTACACCATCTGTCTCTATCCTGCTCCATCTGTCTCCATCCTGCCCCATCTGTCTCCATCCTGCCCCATAATCCTCACAATCTGTCTCCATCCTGCAGCATCTGTCACCATCCAGCCCCATCTGTCTCCATCCTGCCCCATGATCCTGCACCATCTGTCTCCATCCTGCCCCATCTGTCTCCATCCACCCCCATAATCCTGCACCATCTCTTACCAACCACTCTCATTTTATTTAGGTGTATCTATATAAATGCAAAAAATTATAATTTTTCTTGTTTGTATCTATATAAATGGCCCACCCTGTATTTTTATTTAAGAACCATGATAACACAGCTGGCATCTGCTTAGAATTTTAGCATCTTGTAGGTCAGCTTGCAAAGTGAAAGTAAAAATGTGCTCTATCTACACACACACAGTGAGCAGGAATTTCCTGTTTTTTAATATTGCTTTACTGGCAATACAACACTATTGCTGGAGACAGAAATGCATGCACTATTAAACAGTAGTAATATATCTATCTATCTATCTATCTATCCATCTATCTATATTAAGCATTATTCCAACACACTACTTCAGTCAAATTAAACAGAGACCAAAGCAGTGCCACAGACACAATGCTGTGCTTGGGAGGGTAAGGAAACTGTGTTTTGCTTTGTTTCTAATACAGAATGCATTAGCATGCAAACGTTTTCTCATAGCGGACAACCCTCTGTTGACTTATGTACTACAACGTATCGTAGGGTTGCTAACTTGATTTTATCTATTTTCCTGATTTTCTGGATAATTGGAGTTTATGTTATAACCTTGTCAATCCACCAAGTATTTAGTAGTAGTTTTTAGTAGACTATGATTGTACATCATTTTATATGTATTTTAAATTAATTTATAGCAGTTTATAACATGTTTTTATTGTCTTCTGTTATTCAGTGTTATAAATTGATTTCATAGTTTATAACACCAGCTCCTGTAAGAAAATAATATTGGACTGAAAGTTCAATCTTGGGTCAAGGGATGCATATTATTTGATTACAACACAAGAGTATTGCCTTGCCATTAAAAGTCAGGGCCAATGAATTACAAATGCTACATTTAAAATGAGTTCACGATAGACAATGCTCAATATTTCATTTCTGCAATAAACCTCAATGTCATTGCACTTACTTGTATGTGATATTAGTATAATGAGTTCTGTGACCGGTAATATTGCCAAGGTCATTATTGCAATGGTATCTATCAAAGCATGCTGTAATGATGAAGCTTTTATGCGACTGTTCTTTTAAAATGCAGCTTCAAATTTTATGGCCTTTCTTACATGACATTAATGCGCCATGTGCAAAAGTCATGAATACCTTAGCTTGTGATTAACATTAAATCAAGCACAATCTTTCTCTATTTTATGCATCAGAGAACAAAGCTCAATTGACTTTTAATATTTCAAAGCTGCAGTGACACCTTGAGAAGGTCTGCATGTGTTGTATTCATTTTAGCCTCAAACAATGAATTAATACAGAAGCTATTATAGCGAACATAAGGCTGGGATCATATAATTTACTGCTCAATTAAAGATCTTGATTCCCAGGGTAAGATATGAGAGAAAGAAAAGTTTAACAATAGCAAGGGAAATTTACTAAAAATGATACTTCAATTGAGCGGTGCTTCACTGTCTTTCCCCTATACACCCCCCTCCAGATTCATTAACGGGGCACACGCGCTATTCAATTTTGATGTAGGCTAAAATCAATGCTAGGTCATTACAGCAGCACCACTCAGTTCAGGGTAGAAACTTTTTTACATTCACTGTGGAAAATGGCACTGCATAATTTTCTTCAGTAGTAAAAGAATATGGTGAACATAATTGTGGGTACAGGGCATGGACAAGAGTCTAGAGACACTAAAAGGGGTGGATGAAGTGTTGAGGATGAGGGATCCAGCTTTTCATTAAATTATACAGTCATGGCTGAAAGTGTTGGTACCCTTGAAATTGTTCCAGAAAATTAAGTATTTCTCCCAGAAAATTATTGCAATTACACATGTTTTGTTATTCACGTTTATTTCCTTTGTGTGTATTGGAACAATGCCAAAATAAATGGAGAAAATTAGGAAAATTGGACATAATTTCACATAAAACCCCAAAAATGGGGAGGTCAAAATTTTTGGCACTCTCAAATTAATATTTGGCTGCACGCGCTTTGGAATAAATTACTACAACCAATTACTTCCAGTGCTTTGCTTCCATCCATTTCTGAGTGCTTCTTGAAGTACGCTCGGGGTCATTGTCCTGAAGGAAGACCCACGACCTGGGGCGCAAACCCATCTTTCTGACACTGGGTACCATATTGCGTCCCAAAATCTATTGGTTATCTTCAGATTTCATGATGCCTTGCATCATACCAACATTTTCAACCATGAATGTACCATACTTTTTTCAGTATATATTTATATATAGTATATAAACTCTGCTTCTACCATGACCACCCGATGACATCTTGCTTCACAATAAGAAAGTTGCGGCGGTGCGGACAGAGGCAGAGTGCAGACACGATAGACGATAGATGCTGCAGGGATGAGAGAAGTCTCAGACTCTTGGTGACACCTCGTTTGAGACTCTTCTCAAATGAAACATCAGTGGAAGTGGAGTAAAAAATAGCACATTTGGGGATTAGATAGGAAAAAGTGTAGGGAATTGTACAATAAGGCAAATGACAAAAGTGCTTGGAGTATAGATATTTGTAAAGGACATTTTAGCTATCAGACCACCTCTTTAATTCAACATGAAATTTCATACCTGTGATGGAAAAAATACCTGCTATTTATTACATGTGACATTGAAGCTTTTACTGCATAAACAGTGGTCCTTTTAAATAAGAAGAGTGCACTACATGACCTTCACTAAATCATTTGTAAAGAAAAGAAACATTTTCATGGCAACCTTGAAATCTTAATCTATTAACATTTCCCTTCTGAAATGAATCAGAACACAATCATAATATAACTTTCGCTGAAAACATTTTACACAAGTAGGCGTACAGATACAGAAATGTGACACACTATTACGCTAGATACTTCTGAATTGTTAGTCCATGTATATCATCAGCATATATGACAAAATAAAGCCTTTTTCTTAATATTCATCAGGCATACTATATGTTTAGCTGCAAGCAAATTATTATACTGAGGAATCAAATTCCAGCTGTTCGTTGAAGTACATTGAGAGGGGAGGGAATCATAGGAAGGAGGAGTTAATAAGAAACAGAATGAGAGAAGCACAAACACATGTGAGCCATGCTTCTGCATTGAAGAACGTGTTTGTCTCATCTCAGTGATGGTTTCACAGCTACACTGCTCAGTAAACTGCTGTATAATCTGTATAATGTTCTTTGTATGGAAGATATCATAGAAGTTAGTCTCCACCCACTGCTTCAGAGACAAATGAACATTAATGATTGAGGCTTCAGAAGACAGCATTGTAGAAAAATGCAGTATACAATTCAGAATTTCATTGTTTCATAGTTTTTTAAGGTTGAAAAAAAGATATAGGTTTAATAAGTTCAACGTACAATACTAGTGTGTTGAGCCACATAATTCAAAAACCCAAAGAGGCATGTCTTAATTGCCTCATACTGCAAATATAGTTCCTTACAAATTACCTATGGCAATCAGACTTATTCCCTGGATTAAGGTTCAATTGCAGAAATCCAAGTTCCAAATGAAGTCTGACTTACAAATGACTAATGCAATTGAGAAAATAACCTTACCAAAAGGAAGAGGGGGACAGATTAGTATAGATTAATATTCACCACAATGTTGAAGCTATTTTGTGTAATGCTGAGTCACTTCTTGTGGACAAGTCGAGAGTCAGGGTAGTCAAGGACTCCTAGGTCAAAAGCCAGGAGGGTACAACATAAACAGAGAAATGGTAAAAAGTCATAGTCAGGTAATGGTCTAAGGTCAGAATACTAAGAGGAAAGCGGATCAGAGCAAAGGGAGCAGGCAAAACAGATGGTCAGAATGAGGTCCAAGGTCAGGCAGCAAAAAGATCTACAAGCAGAACACAAGGCACAGAGAGACAAACTACACAAAGTTGAATATATGTCTGGCAGAGATCTGGGACTAACAGCTCAGCTAAGGAGCTGGGCAAGCACCTGGGTCAGGAAGGCAGCCAGGAATCCCCAGTCTCAGATTTGATGGCCAAGCTGTCAATCAAAACACCAGCAGCTCAGCATGCCCCTACACCAGAGAGGCCATCATTCAATGTACTAATAGCTTTAGCACTGCATCCCAGACACACTGAAGGGTGGAGTCGTGACATTTAGATATTTAAATTGGATATGAGAAACCCAACAAAAATTACCATATTAACATACGTTGGCTCCAGCGTTGAGCCCACGTGTTTTCCTGCACATGACAGCTCATCTGATCAGCTGTCATTTGCCCCTAACAGCCGAGGGTGGAATTGCAATCCACCCGTGGCTGTTAACATGTTAAAAGCCTCCATCAATCTCCGACAGCGGCATTTAGCATGGCCACTTCGGAAGTGTGTCACTAATCCCATCCATCAGCGCCCATGTTACTTGACCGAGGACAGGACATGAATGCAGGAGACCTCTGTGGTTGTGGTTGCCATTGATGGAATGCTATGATTATCGCAGCTTTCAGTCTGCCATGGAGACTATTGAAACATGTGAAAAGTAAAAAAAATGTTTTTTAAAAAATATAAAAAAATTAAAAAAAAATACATCACCCCTTTTGCCTTATTAAAATAAAGCAACAAAAAAAAATAAAAGATGCACACATTTGGTGTGAATGTGTTCAGAAACACCCCGTCTATCAATGTATAAAAATAATTAATCCGATCTGTAAATGGCATAACGAGAAAAAAATTAAAACTTTATGGGTGGCCGCAACATTGCAATAATAATTGCAATAATATGCGATAACAGGCATCAAAAAATCATATCTACCAAAATGCTATCAATAAAAACGGCAGCTCGGCACGCAAAAAATATGCCTGTACCCAGCCCAGGTTTGGAAAAATGGAGACGCTACAGGTCTTGGAAAAAGTTACATTGTGTTTTCTTTGCAAACATTCGATTTTTTTCACCACTTAAATAAAAGAACCTATAAAAGTTTGGTGTCTGAAAAATCATAATGACCTGGGGAATTGTAGTGAGAGTTCAGTTTGAGCATTTGGTGAACATGGTAAAAAAAGCCAATTGTGAAATTGCACTTTCTTTGCAATTTTTCTGCACTTTTTCCTGTTTTCTAGTACACAACATGGTAAAACCAATGGTGTCATTCAAAAGTACAACTTGCTCCACAAAAAACATGTCCTCAAATGGTCATATTGACAGAAAAATAAAAAGATATGGCTCAGGGAAGACAGGGAGCAAAAAACGCAAATCCAAAAAATGAAACCCCAAGGCCGTGAAGGGGTTAATACAAGGGTCATCACCTTTCAGAAAAGTTTTTCCTGTAAGAGCCAATAAAATTTGTCCTTTAATCACCCTTCCATGTTCAGAGCTGAGCTTCCGCTGCTGTTCCTGCTGTCTGTTGTCTTCAGTGCTGACACCTTTTTGACAGAGCTGCCTCCAGTAGTTGAGATCAGTAGCACAGTTTTTTTTACAACTAACAAAACTTATATAATTAGGGGACAAAACTTTTAAATAACAGCCTGATACTCAAGGTACCCCATAATGATATCCCTGATCATGTCATCTGACAGTAGAGAAGACATCTAATAGATTGGTCTTTCTATCATACTCTTAAATAATTTCACTTAATTATATTTGAGAAGCCAGAACTATCAGTCTCTTACTTTTTATGTAGTTGAGGACTATTTTCAAAGTATTTTTACTCTCATTGACATTGTGTTTCTCTGTCTCAGTCTTTCTCTGTCTTTATCTGATTTCTATACAATTTATTTTGCTCTCAACAATATTTAAATGCCTCATGGCCACCCCTGTTGTTGTATTACTCTAAATCAGCAGCATACGTACAGTACTATTGGTGCCACCTTTGCAGCTGCACAAGGGTCCAATAAGTAACGGGTGTCCCTGTCATTTTATGGGCAGCTTTTTATCACTGATTACTGTCTGGTCTAATAACTATTATGGCAAAAAATGTCAATTGTGAACACCATTAGTATTGACCAAATCCCAAACTTCATTTAATGAAATGCAGCCCCAAACATACAAGTACCCTCCACTGTGCTTCACTGTTTTCTGCAGATTCTCATTATTGTACCACTCGCCAGTCCTTTGTTGCGCAAACTACCTTCTGTTACAGGCAAACATTTTGGCTCATCAGTCCAGAGCACCTGTTGACATTTTTCTGCACCACAGTTTCAAAGTGTTCACACATAGTTGAGTCATTTGACATTGTTTCCATGTCATTGGTATGGTTTAATGCATGCAGTTCTTGTATGAATACCACTTCTGGACAGACTTTTCTAAGCAGTAGATGGGTGTCATATTAGATGAGTATAGCTGAGATTTGAGGGCACAGCTGGACATCTTCCGATTTTGAAGAGAAGTTAGCATGATGTGTCTTTCAAACCAGAGCACTGTATCCTTTGCTGACCACTTCGTGTACAGTTTTCTGTATGCTGAGAAATACAGGCTGAGACTTTTCCCTCTTGCAGTAACATGAAAGAGGCGTGGGATTGTATTTAAATTTATTTTCTATCAGGAAAATGACCCCAAGAAAACAGCCAATGATATTAAGAACTATTTTGAGTGTATAAAAAGACAAGGAATTCTGGAAGTGATAATGATAGATGAGCAAATATATCAGTGTTCGGTTCGAATTACGTTCAGCAAATTTGCAATATTTGCTGATCAATTTGTCGAATATTCGCTGAACATAACCAGGGAGGCAATGGGAGGCAAAAACAAACACATGCACAAAACCTTAGAACGGCTCCAAATGCTGCCAAAACACATCAAATGAGGGACAGACACTAGGAAGCAGGAAGGTGGCCTCAATTCACTCACAGTACAGATTTTAGCATAGCACTGCAGCAATCAGCCAGGCATGAGGTATCGGGGTCTAGGAAAGCATTTACAGATTTCAATTGAACGTCACATTAAGATGAGGTGTGTGAGATATCAGTGTAGGGCCCCTTTGCTGGGAGCCCTGAAACCACATGCAACTCCTCTACCTGCTTTCATGCTGAGCCACACTCAGGTGGCACAAATATCAGTTTTCTAAAGTACCATTGTCAGAAAAATTTAAGGATAGTAACACGGTTGAGTCCAAGGAAGTGGAAGTCTGACGATCGCGGAGGCCTGCTGCTACAGGCAACACGCATGTAGGAGACCCAACCAGGAGTCTACACATTTACAAAAATTAGTGACAGACACCAACAAAGTGTCAT
Source organism: Dendrobates tinctorius (assembly GCF_039654945.1). NCBI lineage: Eukaryota > Metazoa > Chordata > Amphibia > Anura > Dendrobatidae > Dendrobates > Dendrobates tinctorius. The sequence continues at coordinate 64,312,137 of NW_027361684.1, read as the reverse complement.
CAATTGCAATAAAGTAGAATTAGTATAGCGAGGACTGACACCTCTGTTATGATTGGGGTCACCAAGGAGGAGAGCAAGCCCAAGCTAAGCCACAGAAAACCAGAGAGGTTGGTAACTAAGTGGATTGCAGACCCCTGATCCTATCCACACAACTAGCAGTAGCCATGGAGCGTGCCTACGATGATCCTAGATGCCTCGGCACAGCCGGAGAGCGAACTAAGCCTAAAGCAAGAAAGGGGAAATCTAAACAGGCCCATAGCAGACCCCAAAGGAATAGATAGCCCAGCACAGCCTTGAAAAATAGGAAAAGGGAAAGGGATTTGTGCTCACCAAAAATAGTCCTGTTAGCCGGTCATGCCTATGGATCAAATGGCTGACCACCATGTGTAGCAAACATAAGAAGAGAAGGAAGATCCGGCACTGAAGACTTGATAAAATCCATGGAAAAACTTTATTCACATATTTTCATAATAAAAACAGAAAGGGGAAGAAGACCCCACGCCTTACGCATTTCGAACCTCACAACAGGTTCTTCTTTGAAGAAGAACCTGTTGTGAGGCTCAAAACGCGTAAGACGTGGGGGTCTTCTTCCCCTTTCTGTTTTATTATGAAAATATGTGAATAAAGTTTTTCCGTGGATTTTATCAAGTCTTCAGTGCCGGATCTTCCTTCTCTTCTTAGATTCAGCAGAGCCCCAGCAGGAGCTGGCTGACCCACACAAAACTGAAATAGACAAAACCAGAACAAATGTGAACAGAATAGCAAAAGAACACTTAGCTGAGTATGCAGGGACTGAGCTGGAAACTAAGACCTCAGGAGACAGGAAAAAATCACCAGCAGGGATAGAGGGAGTTGGCTGCCTTAATTCCAGTCTGAAACCCAAGATCTCCATTCGTCATCCTCATTATCAGGTGGCAAGCCTCTGTTAATCAGATCAGCTCCATTACCTCCAGTAAACACCAGAGGGAGCCCAGAAAGAGAACTCGCAACCCCTCTGTCAATATGACCAGCTCCACTACCTTCAGTAGTAACCAGAGGTAGGCCAGAAAGCAAATTCACAACACACCTCTTCCAATACAGCAAACCCGGCATATGGAAACTGTAACAGGTAAGGTTGTGGAATCACTGTTCCGAATCCCATTGAATGACTGAAAGGGGCGTAACTAGGTGGCCTACTAAATCCCTACTCGGACAAGTGGCAGCAGGAGAAAACTGTGACCCAAGGTGGTACAAAGAGGTGGCACCAGGTGATACTCTATAGCTGACCTGCAGAATGTGGTAGCTGACCCCCTACTGCTAAGGCCCAAAGGAGGGATGAAAAATGCAGGCAGACTCTGTAGGGACTCCGTAACCATGGGTTCAGATTGAACTGGCTGAGGAACAGAAAAGCACTGGCAGGTGCGGGCTGGGCCGGGTGTTAGACAGATGGGTGCTGGCAGGTGCGATCTGGACTGGCTGATGGACAAAAGAGCGCAGACAGGTACGAGCAGATGGGTATAGACAGGTATGAGCAGACGGGTACAGGGTAGACAAGCAGAAAGACAGACCTGGGGAACCTGACAACTAGCAAGCATGCAAAGCAAACTAACAATATAGCTCAGGCACCTCCATATTGGAGGAGAAGCCTTAAATAGAAGGTGTCACCCAGCTATAGGTCGGGAATACTTTAGGTTGATGCGGCGGTCCTTTTAAGAGGGAGGGAGTGCATCCTCTAAGCATAGCTCCTTGTCCTACAACTGAACCTTAGTGGACATCGACACATAGGGGGTGAGATGAGGAGGTGTTGTGTGAGTGGGAGACACTGAAAGTCCTGTCTGTTAGGTACGAGGAGACCCAACAATGGGCCAAGTCTGAAATGTCAACAGATCAGAAAGTCTGTAGTAAGAGGGAATGGTCTACTGTGTCAAAGACAGATGCCAGGTCCAGGAGAAGGAGGTGGACAATCTTGCGTCACTTTCATTAGGCGGTTAGTAGGTCGTTGGTGACTTTAGTCAGGGCAGTTTCAGTAGAATGGTGTGATCTGAAGTCAGATTGTATGCGCTCAAAGAGGGAGCAAGAGGAGAGGTGGGAGGACAGTTCAAAATGGACATGTTGTTCCAGTAGTTTGGTGGCATATGGGAGAAATGATCTGGGGCAATAGGTAGACACAGAGGATGGGTCAAGGGTGGGATTTTTGAGGATGGGTGTGATCGAGGTATGCTTCAGACAGGATGGAAGACACCAGTTGTTAGTGACAGGTTGAAGAGGTGGGTTAAGCTTGTGATAAAGACTGGGTTAAAGTTTGGAATGAGGTGGGACATTATTGTGTCAAATTCACAGATGGAGAGGCAAAGTATTCAGATGAGAGGAGAGGGAGGGGGAACTGGTGGATGCAGGAAAGAATTGAAAGTACTGAGTAGCTGTTTAGGGCTGTGAAACAGGTATAATATGAGGGATGATAATTTGGTTTGTTTTGCTGCAGTCAGAATTTGAGCAGCATTTTAAAATTTCTGTTACTGGACGGGCAACTCCACTTCCTTTCTTTGGCAGCTGTACAATGGTACGCTTTGTAGATGAGGGCCAGAAAGAACATGTGCTCCAGTAGATGGCAAGTACTGCATCAAGTGGCCTCTGCTCTTTTTCCTCCACCTTAACATAATACACAGTAGAGTCCTCAGTGGTGGCACCTCATTTTTTCCACCCATGTCACAACTCTCCAAGTGCCCAACTGACTGTGGGGAACCACAGATGGGCCATTTTGCACAGCTGTTCACACATTATATTCAATGGGTATCAGAGGTATGCTGTAAAGATTCACAGAGTCAAGAGGAGGAAATCATCTGCACCAATGGCCAAATTAAATTTTTTTTCTGACTTATTTATGGCAGGACAAAAGTTTTGTCCGAGCATAAACCAAACCCTCTTCAACAAATGTTAACCCCGTTGGGTGAAGGTTATCCATTTTTGATGAGACACAGATATTTGAGGCACCCGCAGACTATAATGTGCAGTCAAGGCAAAAAGAGGATGAGGGCAACGCTCAGGGCGAGGAGTTGGAGAAGGAAGACAATGAGGTAGTCGATCACACTTGGTGTAACCCAGAGGCATGTAACTGAGTAGCTCAGCAGAGGAGGATGAGGAGGAAGATGAGGAGGTTACTTAGACAGAGTTATGCAACCACAACAACCAATGCATGCTGAGGCCCAACTCTGGCAGTGGACAGCAGCGTTTGCGGTTCTGCAGTTGCCTAGCTCGAGTCTTTTTTCAGATTGGCAAAAATCTAAAAAATCATGTTATCTGCCAACTTTTTTAAAAACAACCTGGTAGAGTAAAAAAAGAAATCATTTCAGTATAGCATGCATGACCTGCCACATGCGTGATCAACATACGTTAATCTGAGAATGCTAAAATGCAGACAAGCGGGTCTCACCGATCACCGCCCACCCCATCAACCGCATCTTCTGATTCTTCCTCCTCCCTCACAGTGGCAAGTGTTGTCACACGGGTCTCTGACCGAAGAAACTCCACTTGATAACCCCTACTGTTGGGGTGATTGACAGCCTGTAAGCTGAAACAGAATTGGACATACCTGCTGTTTTTGACTGATCTTACATACCAAGCACACCCCATCTTTCTCAATCCACCATAACATCCCTGCCTGCACCTCTCTCACTGTCCAGCAGATTGTCGTGTTCACCCTACTCCACACTGTCAGCACAGCAGCAAACCCTCATTTGTGCAGTAGTGCTTACATAAAAGATTCTCCACTCCTACACATGGCACAGTTAACAGTTTGAATTTCACCATCTTCAATCTGCTAATAATAAACTTTATTTATATTTCACAAACACATTGCGCATAGCTTTATGAGTCAGCAGTTCATATAAAACAGTCAAAAGTTACCAAGTTTAAGTTAATCAATAAAGCAAAAATAATGAAGACACTGCACTCTACAATGAGGAGGGGGTGACACCAATTACAGGTGCTTATTTACAATGACGGTAAAACCATCTTGAGGAAATGGGGGGTAGATAAACACTGCATGAGCCTTTTGGGTACAGTTGAGTTTGATGGTGAATTAATAAGAATGATTTATTGATACAAATAGAACCACAAACAGTTTAAAAACATTTAAACGTCAAAGAGGCAGAACCACAGACACATATAACCCAAATATGATGTTACAAAGTCTCTGGTAAATTGCTGGAGGTGAGATATGAGTCACTACGCTTAATGGCGTCAGTGATATAAAACCCAGAGTTTTATTCTCCAGCACACTAAGTGCCATGAGAGGTTAACCTAATCTATATAATGGGCTGGCTTTTTTTGTGGACATCTATAGCGGGTGGGAGGATGTCCACCTAATCTCCGCCCCAGGGAGTGGTTTGGGGCTTAAATAGCTGGGCTCAAGAGGCAGTCTGGTTTCTCCAGTGGTTTGTGTCCTGACTCCTGAGGAGAAAAACCTGAACTTGGAAGAAGGACCCAGCACTTTTTTTTGGGCAAAATGTTTCTCAGAAGTTTCTCATGGTGTGATACGTAAAAGAGGGGATTTGTTGGGGAGTGTTTTGCTCAATTTAAAGACTTTTCCCTTTGTCTGTCTTTCTTACTTTCGGCTACAGGGTTAGTAATGGGGGTGTCTGATATATACATCTCCATTACTAACCCTAGGGCTGATGGCAGCTGACATTACAAAGCTGACATCAACCTCATAATATTACCCCACTTTCCAATGCACCAGGGTAAGTGGGATGAGCCAAGCAAAGAGGCAGGACTGGCACATATAATGTATGTGCCTTTTCTGGGGCGGCTGCATGCTATTTTTAGGCTGGGGAGAGACAAATATCCATGAGCCTTACCAGTCTGAAAGTACAAGCCCCCAATTGTCTGCTTTAGCTTGGCTGATTATAAAAAATGAGGGGGATCCCATGCCATTTTTGCTAATCATTTATTTAAATAATTAAAAAAAGGGTACAGGGTGCCTCTATTTTTGATAACCATCCAGGTTGAGCCAGACAGTTGAAGGCTGCAGCCCACAGCTTCCTGTTTTACCTACCCCATTTGTTTTCATTTTTTAATCAATAGAGGGGACCCCACATCTTTTTTAATATTTTTTCACATGGTTCGCTGGCCAATCACAGCCATGCCAATACTTGATATAGCTGTGATATGGCCATAAGTGCCCACACAGGAAAAGCTTGCTCATTGACTGTGCTGCAGCCTTTCAACAATTTTTGCTTGGGCTGCTGAACCCAAACACTAACGTAGACTTCTGGGAGGTAACACGGAGCCAAGCAGAGCCAAAAGGCCTGGCACCACTCAGCGTGACAAGGTGGTGCAGTCGTCCACGGCAACTGGTCTCGGAGGTAGGACTATTTTGATGCCCAGCTGCCATCCAGAGGATTTCCATGTGCTGTTTGTTTTTGTGAGTGTTTTGGACATTAAAAGACTTTTGCTTTGAACTTTCCTCTGGTCCCTGCCTATCTTTCACATGCACCAACCCCGTTGTACTACTATATATATATATATATATATATATATATACAGTGGGTACGGAAAGTATTCAGACCCCTTTATATTAGTGTTGAGCGATACCACCCGATACTGAAAAATATCGTATCAGAATGGATCGGCCTATCTAAAAAAAAGTATCGGGTATCGCCGATTCCGATCCCGGAAGTCCCATTCAAGTCAATGGAACAGAAATATCGGAATTAAAAAAACCCTTTCTTTCCCTGTTGGTTAATTCTACATGGAGAAAAACAACTAATAATAGTGTAGAATGTATTGTGGGAGGTGTAGGAGACATTAAAGCCATAGATGTTTAGCCCAATCAAATGGAATCGCAGGATTTTTTTTTTTAAAGACGTTCGTAGTTACAAAGATATTGACTATGTTAAAGTCTTTATTTTTTTGTCAGATATGTATGTTTCCCTACTTCCATGCTCTTCACCTTCTTTTTAACTTCTCCCACACTTTCTCCTTCATCATCTTCAGCAGCAACAGTAAATTCTTCTTCTTCTTCTTCTTTTATTCTACTTCTTTTATTCTTCTTTTCTTCTTCTTCTTCTTTTATTCTGCTTTTATTCTTCTTCATATTCTACTTCTTCATCTTCTTCCTATTCTTCTTCATCATATTCTTATTTATGTCAGGCATTCCTGTAGTTGTTATCTATAAAAGTTTGAAGATTACACCTTCCGTTCAGCCTGTCACAAAAGATTAACAACAGGATTTGTCCGCGTTCAGTTTGGCCTGCAGCAGTAGGCCTTTTCCAGGGGCACCACAAGGAGGAACAGACTCACCCCCATACACTTCTTAGTCTTCTTCTGCTTATAAATTAGATAATATCATTTGCTCTGATTGTTAGTCTTATGCTTCATGTTCTTCTGCTTTTGGTTTTTATGCTTCTTGGTCTTCTGTCTCTTGTTGTTCTGCATCTTGGTGGTTGTCTTCCTGTTCTTTGTCCTCTTGGTCATCTTCTTCAGAGTCATCTTTTAGGTATTTTTCTGTGTGGTCTTCAGGGTCGTCATCTTCAGGGTCATTGTCAGGGAGATCCAGAGTGAGAATCAAAAACCATTTCCACAAGCTTGAACTTGGAAAAGTAGCAGAAGGTACAAGAAGACTGAGGAACTGCCAAGAACCAGCTGACAGTACTGGAACCCGGATGGGCAGCAGAATGAACAAGAGCCAATGGCACAACCGTGGACCAGCTGACGTTGCTGGAACACAGTTACTAAGCAGGAGGTACCTGTGCTCCAAAGCACTACCAAGGACCAGCAGATGTTGCTGGAACTCGGATACCAAGAAGGAGGCACCTAGGCCAAAGGCACTGCCGAGAACCAGCTGATGGTGCTGGAACCCGTATGTGTAGCAGAAGCTGCAAAAGCAAATGATACTAGCGAGGACCAGCTAACGGTGCTGGAACCCGGTGGGGCAGCAGAAGGAACAAGAGCCAATGGGAGAACCGTGGACCAGCTGACGGTGCTGTAACACGGTTTCTAAGCAGTAGGTACCTGTGCTACAAAGCACTACCAAGGACCAGCAGACATTGCTGGAACTCGGATACCAAGAAGGAGGCACCTAGGCCAAAGGCTCTGCCGAGAACCAGCTGACGGTGCTGGAACCCGGATGGGTAGCAGAAGGTACCCAGGAAAAAAACAAAGTTGCAAGGCCGTGAGCCGGCTGCAGTTACCGAAACCCACAGTCCTACAGGGGGTGCTTGTCCTATTGGCACTACGGAACCAGCCTTTATTACCAGAACCCGCAGCCCACATAGGAAGCACCGAAACTGCAGGCACCATAGACTTGGCTAACCCGACCGCAACACAACAGGACAACGTATCGGTGGCAAAGTGACGTTGACACTACCTGGAAACAGCAGGCGTGCTAGAACCAGGCTGGGCAGGAGGGAGTGCCCATGCCAAAAACACTTCCGAGAACCAGCTGATGGTGCTGGAAACCGGATGGGTAGCATTAGCTACAAGAGTCAAAGGAACTACCGAGAACCAGCTGACGGTGCTGGAACCCGGATGGGTAGCATTAGCTACAAGAGTCAAAGGAACTACCGAGAACCAGCTGACGGTGCTGGAACCCGGATGGGTAGCAGAAGGTACCCATGAAAAACAAAGTTGCAAGGCCGTGAGCCGGCTGCAGTTACCGAAACCCACAGTCCTACAGGGAGTGCTTGTCCTATTGGCACTATGGAACCAGCCTTTGTTACCAGAACCCGCAGCCCATATAGGAAGCACTGAAACTGCAGGCACCATAGACTCGGCTAACCCGACCGAAACACGACAGGACAACGTATCAGTGTCAAAGTGACGTTGACACTACCCGGAAACAGCAGGCGTGCTGTAACCAGGCTGGGCAGGAGGGAGTACCCATGCCAAAGACACTGCTGAGAACCAGCTGACGGTGCTGGAACCCAGAGGGGCAGCAAAAGGAACAAGAGCCAATGGCACAACCGTGGACCAGCTGACGGTGCTGGAACACGATTTCTAAGCAGGAGGTACCTGTGCTACAAAGCACTACCAATGACCAGCAGACGTTGATGGAACTCGGATACCATGAAGGAGGCACCTAGGCCAAAGGCTCTGCCGAGAACCAGCTGATGATGTTGGAACCCGGATGGGTAGCAGAAGGTACCCATGAAAAACAAAGTTGCAAGGCCGCGAGCCGGCTGCAGTTACCGAAACCCACAGTCCTACAGGGAGTGCTTGTCCTATTGGCACTATGGAACCAGCCTTTGTTACCAGAACCCGCAGCCCACATAGGAAGCACTAAAACTGCAGGCACCATAGACTCGGCTAACCCGACTGCAACACGACAGGACAATGTATCAGTGGCAAAGTGACGTCGACACTACCTGGAAACAGCAGGCATGCTGTAACCAGGATGGGCAGGAGGGAGTACCCATGCCAAAGACACTGACTAGAACCAGCTGACGGTGCTGGAACCCGGAGGGGCAGCAAAAGGAACAAGAGCCAATGGCACAACCGTGGACCAGCTGACGGTGCTGGAACACGGTTTCTAAGCAGGAGGTACCTGTGCTAAAAAGCACTACCAAGGACCAGCAGACGTTGCTGGAACTCGGATACCATGAAGGAGGCACCTAGGCCAAAGGCTCTCCCGAGAAACAGCTGACGTTGCTGGAACCCGGCTGGGCAGGAGGGAGTACCCGTGGCAAACACACTTCTGAGCAGCAACATGCGATGTTGAAGCCCAGGGGTCAATCAGGCAGCAGGCTGAGGCCAACTTGGAGCGAGTTTTATATTGGTTGTACACAACTACTGATTGTAACCGTGATCCACTTTGGCCTCTGGCTCTACTGTCTCTAGTATTTCCCCTGGCCTCCAACCACAGCAGTTGCTGCTCTGCAGAGTTGTCTGCACAATCCACACTTGTTCCTGAGTTACAGGGGCTCAGTCACATCAGTTGATCCCCTGATGTGTACCCGGCAATGTGTCCTGCTCTGTCCACATTCCCACAACTATTAATGGGAATGGGAACAGAGCAGGAGACATTGCCGGACACACCACAGGGGATCAACTGACGTGACTGAGCCCCAGTAACACAGGAACAAGTGTGGATTGTGCAGACGGCACATCAGAGCAGCGACTGGCGGGGTTGGAGGCCAGGGGAAATACTAGAGACAATACAGCCAGAGGCCTAAGTGGACCACGGTTAAAAGTCAGTAGTAGTGTGATGTTGGAGGCAGCAGGAGACTTTGCCATCCGCACAGCAGGGGAACAACTGGCGTTACTGAACCCCACAGACACAGGAGCGAGTGTTTCTATCTGTGCGGATGGCACTTCCAAGCTACAACTGGCTGTGTTGAAGCCCAGGATCAATGCTCCGAGCAGGCTGAGGCCTACTTGGAGCAAGTGGAAAATAACATGTAGTGTGATGTTGGAGGCAGCAGGAGACTTTGCCATCTGCACAGCAGGGGAACAGCTGGCATTACTGAACCCCACTAACACAGGAGCTAGTGTGTGTTTCTCTGTTAAGACGGCACTTCTGAACACCAACTGGCATTGTTGGAGCCCAGGATGAGGCATGGAGTTGGCTGAGGCCAACTTGCAGCACGTTTTATAGAGGTTGTAGACTACTACTGATTGTAACCGTGCTCCACTTAGGCCTCTGGCTCCACTGTCTCTAGTATTTCCCCTGGCCTCCAACCCTGCCAGTGACAGCTCTGAAGTGGCTTCAGCACAATCCACACTTGTTCCTGTGTTACTTGGCCTCAGTCCCGTCAGTTGATGCCCCGATGTGTGTCCGGCAAGGTCTCCTGCTCTGTCCTCATTCACACTACTAGTAATGGGAATGTGGACAGAGCAGGAGACCTTGCCGGACACACATCAGGGGATCAACTGACGTGACTGAGGCCAATTAACACTGGAACAAGTGTGGATTATGCAGACGCCACTTAAGAGCTGTCACTGGCGGGGTTGGAGGCCAGGGGAAATACTAGAGACAGTGGAGCCAGAGGCCTAAGTGGAGCAGGGTTAAAAATCAGTAGTAGTTTGAATGTGGATGGAGCAGGAGACTTTGCCGTCCACACAGCAGGGGAGCAGCTGGCGTTACTGAACCCCACTAACACAGGAGCTAGTGTTTTTCTCTGTGCAGATGACACATCTGAGCAACAACTGGCTGTATTGAAGCCCAGGGATTATAGTTCAGGTGGTAGAAACATGAACACAACAGGGGACCCGGATACAGTTGCCAACCAATTATTTAGTCGGGAAGAGGACTGGCAAATTCTGGGGAGATCCAGGCCTTGTTCATTTTCAGAAAAGTAAGGCGGTCGACGTTATCGGAAGAAAGTCGCGTGCGACGGTCTGTTAGTACACCGCGGCACTAAAGACGCGTTCCGATAATACACTGGCAGCAGGGCAAGCCAGCACCTCCAATGCATACTGGCGAAGCTCTGGCCATGTATCCAGCTTAGAGACCCAAAACTTGAAGGGGGAAGAGCCATCTGGGAGTACACTCACAGGGCAAGACATGTAGTCTGTCACCATCTGACGGAAACGTTGCCTCCTGCTGACTGGAGCCATCAGTGATGGTGTAGACAATTGTGGCGGACACACAAAACTTTGCCACATTTGGGCCATAGTGGTCTTGCCTTGTGCTGAGGCGCTGCCTCTGCTCCCTCCTTGTGCCGAGTTTCCTCCACTGGGTCGACGCACAGAGGTGCTTTGTAAAGCACTAGCACCACTGCTGACGGGTGGAATGAAAAACATGATGGACTGCACCAGTGTGTCTTGGTACTCCCGCAGTTTACGCTCCCGGTTCAACATTGGTATGAGGGTTTGCAAGTTGTCCCAGTAGCGAGGATCTAGGAGGGTGTACACCCAATAATCAGCCATGTAGAGAATGTGGGCGATGCGGCGGTCATTTCTCAGGCACTGCAGCATGAAGTCAACCATGTGCTGCAAACTCCCAACTGCCAAAGAACCGCTGTCCCCTGCTTGAGGCGTGATCTCTGCCTGCTCTGCATCACCCCACCCTCGCTGTACATACTGACTAGAGCTTTGTGTACCTCCCTCCTGTGGAGAGATGTCTTCCTCCTCCATCGACTCCTCCTCATCCTCCTCACAAAGTGTCCCCTGCCTAGGCCTTTGTGAGGAAGCACGTAGCGCAGACTGTCCAGAAGCAGATGGCATTTGGGACTCCTCATCCTCCACCTCTTCCAAAACCTCATCCCTTAGTGCTTGCAGTGTTTTTTGAAGCATGCAGATAAGGGGGACAGTCATGCTGATTAGTGCATCATCTGCACTCACCATCCGCATGGAATCATCGGAGGCACGCAAAACGACGCAGATGTCCTTCATAGGGGCCCACTCAGTGGTGCTGAAGTGTGACCGGCGCACGTTGCGACTTGTTTGCGCCTGATGCAGCTGGTACTCCATGACTGCTGCCTGCTGCTCACACAACCGCTCCAACATATGTAATGTTGAATTCCACCTGGTGGGTAGGTCACATATGATGCGATGTTCCGGAAGGCGTAATCGGTGCTGCAGAGCAGCAAGGTGCGATCTTGCCATGCTGGAACGCCGCAAGTGAGCGCACTCTTTGCGGACCTTGTGCAGCAGTGCATCAAGATCCGGATAGTCCCTCAGAAAGCTCTGCACGACCAAGTTGAGCACATGTGCCAGACATGGGATGTGATGGAGGTTGCCAAGGCCAAGAGCTTCCACCAGATTTCGGCCATTGTCACACACTACCAAGCCCGGCTGGAGATTCACTGGCAGAAACCACACGTCGCTCTCCTGCTTGATGGCATTCCAGAGCTCCTGCGCTGTGTGGCTTCGATTCCCCAATGAAATTAATTTCAGCACGGCCTGTTGATGTTTGGCCACGGCTGTGCTCATATCGGTCGTAACAGGGTCCTGCTGCGCTGTTTCAGAGGAACTGGAGTAGGAGGAGGAGTCAATGTGTACAAACTGGATTCTTGCAATCCGTGGAGTTGGCAGAACACGTAGAGCGCCACTCTCCAGATCTGTACCCGGCTCCACAACATTGACCCAATGGGGAGTGAGGGAAAGGAATCGTCCCTGTCCATGGTTACTGGTCCACGCATCGGTGGTCAGGTGGACCTTGCTACTGACGGCGTTTAGTAGTGCATGTTTTATGTTTGCCTCCACATGTTTCTGCAGGGCAGGGATGGCTCACCTGCTGAAATAAAAGCGGCTGGGCACAGTGTATTGTGGGACTGTCAATGCCATGAAGTCCCGGAAGGTGTCAGTCTCCACCAGCCTGAATGACAGCATTTCAAGGGCCAGTAGTTTGGCAATGCCAGCATTCAGAGCCTGTGCCTGGGGATGGTTTGCCAAGTATGGCCGCCTTTTCTCCCATGCCTGTGCTACCGATGGCTGCCGAGTGGCCTGGGAGTATGAGGATGACTTGGAACGTGGTGCTGTGGGTGGAATGTCACAGGGTCTCCGGACAACAGTGCCAGAGGTTCTTCCTTGGCGATCCTGTGAGGAAGCCGAACCAGCTGTGTGTGAGCTGGAGGAAGAGGCCCCAACACGAGCTGAAGAGGTGGTAGGGGGTGCTGTACGTTGGCCTACTTCTTCAGTGTGTCTGTATAACTCCAGCTCGTGCTTGGTCCGCACATGTTTCCACATATTAGTGGTATTGAGGTTGCTGTCATTTTTCCCTCTTTTGACTCTCTGATGACACAGCTTGCATTTGACAAAGCAAATGTCATCTGCAACTGAGTCAAAAAAAGACCACGCACTGCAAGTCTTGGGAGCACCCTTTTTGCCTTTTGAAAGTGGAATGCCCCTAACGGGTGCCGAAGTGGAGGCTACAGGCAACCAAGTCTGCCCCCTCCCTCTCCCTCCGGTTTTGGCCATTCGGGGAATCTCTTCCTCAGAGCTGCTCCCACCACCTTCCTGTTCCTCACGCCATGATGGGTCAAGGACCTCATCATCTACACTCCCCTCTTCAAACACCTGCTTCTCATGGGTTGTCTCACCAGCACCGTACGCACCAGAAAGTGGTAACTGAGTCTCGTCATCATCTGATGCGTACTGAGGTGTGCTGACCATAGGCACTGGTCCACCTGCCTCTTCAGATTCAGAGGGACAAAGAAGTTGCGCATCACTGCATACTCCCTCTTCTTCACATTCTGGAATGCTGCTTGGCTGGCCCCCTCTTTCCAAACCAACAGATTCCGAGAACAGAAGTAGAGACTGTGATGGCTCCTGTCCAGGGGTCTCTGACTGCCTGGGCACTTTGGCAGGTGGTGAAGAGACAGATGGTGCTCTTCGGTGCTCTGGCCCTGAGAGGATGTGGACGTAGTTGAAGTCGATGTGTTTGCTGCCATCCATCCAACAATGGCTTCAATTTGTTCCTCCCGCAGCAGTGGGGTACGGTGAGGTCCTACAAAACTGTGCATAAAGGACTGTTGCCTGCTAAAACTGGGGGATGCTGACTCACTGGTGCCAACAGCAGGCACAGAATCCCCACGTCCTCTCCCTGCAGAATCCCCACGTCCTCTCCCTGCAGAATCCCCACGTCCTCTCCCTGCTGAAACTCCATGCCCACGGCCACATGCCTTACTCCCTGCCTTCTTCATCTTGCTAGACCGAGAAAGATAGGCAGAAAAGTACAAAGGGGGCCTTAGTGTGCTTATTCCTGAACAGCTGGTTACAGGTATAAGAAACACTAATTTTATGAAGTGTGTGTGTCGACTACATTTTAATGGGAGCTAATGTGGCCTACACAACTTTCAAATGTAGTGTTTGGTGAACTTTGTTGTTTCTTTTTGGGGGGGGAAACTAAAAGGATGTGACCAAAGATTTGAAAATCAGAGTATCACCAACTTTCTGGAGCTATTACAATGCAGGCAGGTAACCTACAATGCAAAAGATGAGGCTCCAAAAAAATTGGGTAATACTAATCTGGCTGCAGCTGAAGGGCACAAGCCAGAAAAAAGGCTCCTCTATCTACTCCTATATAGTGTTTGCAATCAACCAATGTAGATGGATATGGATGGATGCACACTAATAGGAGAAGAAAAAATGAGCTGCAATTAAAGAAATATATGTGTGAGACGGTGACGCACGCTGAGCAGCCTACAACCAGACGTAGCTGCAGGACACACTACTCAGCGTGAGCTGCACTCACACACAGTCAGAGACCTCTCAGACAGCCGTGAACAGTGCAGCTAAGTGGGCACTAGCACTGACAGGCTGCAGAAAGGCTCCGCTGTGTACTCCTAGAGTGTTTGCAACCACCGTATATGGATACGGATGGATGCACACTAATAGGAGAAAAAAATGAGCTGCAATAAAAGAAAAATGTGTGAGGCAGTGACACGCTGAGCGGCCTACAACCAGACGTAGCTGCAGGACACACTACTCAGCATGAGCTGCACTCACACACAGTCAGAGACCTCTCAGACAGCCGTGAACAGTGCAGCTAAGTGGGCACTAGCACTGAAAGGCTGCAGAAAGGCTCCGCTGTCTACTACTAGTGTTTGCAACCAACATATATGGATACGGATGGAAGCACACTAATAGGAGAAGAAAAAATGAGCTGCAATTAAAGAAATATATGTGTGAGGCGGTGACGCACGCTGAGCAGCCTACAACCAGACGTAGCTGCAGGACACACTACTCAGCGTGAGCTGCACTCACACACAGTCAGAGACCTCTCAGACAGCCGTGAACAGTGCAGCTAAGTGGGCACTAGCACTGACAGGCTGCAGAAAGGCTCCGCTGTGTACTCCTAGAGTGTTTGCAACCACCGTATATGGATACGGATGGATGCACACTAATAGGAGAAAAAAATGAGCTGCAATAAAAGAAAAATGTGTGAGGCAGTGACACGCTGAGCGGCCTACAACCAGACGTAGCTGCAGGACACACTACTCAGCATGAGCTGCACTCACACACAGTCAGAGACCTCTCAGACAGCCGTGAACAGTGCAGCTAAGTGGGCACTAGCACTGAAAGGCTGCAGAAAGGCTCCGCTGTCTACTACTAGTGTTTGCAACCAACATATATGGATACGGATGGAAGCACACTAGATAGAATTTTTTTAAAATAAGCAGCTCAAAAAGAAAAATATGTATGAGGCAGCAGTGACGCACGCTGGGCGGCCTACAACCAGACGTGGCTGCAGGACCCACTCCACAGTGTGAGCTGCACTCACACAGCCCTTACAGACAGCTGTCAACACTGCTGCTAGGGAAAAGCAAGCTACAGTGGTGGTTTATGTAGCCTGGGTAAAGCACAATATTGTTTTGAGAATCGCTATTTCTAACTGTCCCTCACAGTCTTCAACAGCAGCCTGTCCCTAACTGAATTCACAGCAGAGTGACCAGAAATGGCGGCGGCAGTGGCTTTTATAGTACATCATGACATCATTTCAGCAGCCAATCACAGCTATGCCAATAGTTAACATGCCTACATGCCTAACAGGATGTGCCCACACTTCTGAGGAATCCCATTGGCTGAATCAAAGCGAGCGGGCTGATAGCATTATGGGAACTTCCGATTCTGGTATCCGATATGAAAAACGTATCAGAAGTCAGTATCGGAATTCCGATACAGCTAATATCAGCCGATACCCGATACTTGCGGTATCGGAAAGCTCAACACTACTTTATATTTTTCACTCTTTGTTTCATTGCAGCCATTTGGTAAATTCAAAAAAGTTCATTTTTCTCATTAATATACACTCTGCTCCCCTCTTGACTGAAAAAAACAGAAATGTAGAAATTTTTGCAAATTTATTATAAAAGGAAAACTGAAATATCACATGTTCATAAGTATTCAGACGCTCATATTTAAGCCACATGCTGTGCATTTCCTTGTGATCCTCCTTGAGATGGTTCTACTCCTTCATTGAAGTATAGGACTTGATTTGTAAAGGCACTCATCTGTCTATATAAGGCGCCTCACAGCTCACAGTGCATGTCAGACCAAATGAGAATCATGAGGTCAAAGGAACTGGCCAAGGAGCTCAGAGACAGAATTGTGGCAAGGCACAGATCTGGACAAGGTTAAAAAAAATTTCTGCAGCACTCAAGGTTCCTAAGAGCACAGTGGTCAGTATAATCCTTAAATGGAAGAAGTTTGGGACCACCAGAAGTCTTCCTAGACCTGGCCGTCCAGCCAAACTGAGCAATCGTGGGAGAAAAGCCTTGGTGAGAGAGGTAAAGAAGAACCCCAAGATCACTGTGGCTGAGCTCCACAGATGCAGTAGGGAGATGGGAGAATGTTCCACAAAGTAAGCTATCACTGCAACCCTCCAGCAGTTGGGCCTTTAAGGCAGAGTGGCCTGATGGAAACTTCTCAGTGCCAGACATATGATAGCCTGCATATAGTTTGTTAAAAAACACACAAAGGGCTCCCAGACTATGAGAAATATGATTTCAACATTTTGGGGTTTTTTTCAGTCAAGATGGGATGCAGAGTGGACATTAAAGAGAAAAAAAATAACTTTTTTGAATTTACCAAATGGCTGCAATGAAACAAAGAGTGAAAAATTTAAATGGGTCTGAATACTTTCCATACCCACTGCATAAATAGATTTATTTTTTACTCAATAATAAAGACCTCCATTTAAAAACTGCATACAGTCATAGCTGAAAGTGTTGGTACCCTTAAAATTATTCCTGAAAATGGAATATTTCTCATAGAAAATTGTTGCAATTACACATTGTTATACACATGTTTTTTTCTTTTGTGTGATTGGAGTAACAATAAAAATGAGAACAAAAGGCAAAATGGTCATAATTTCACACAAAGCTCCAAAAATAGTCTGGACAAAAATGTTACCACCCTCAATGTAATATTTGGTTGCATAGTATGAATACATAACTGCAATCAATCATTTCCTATAACCATCAGCAAGCTTATTACACCTCTCAACTGGATTTTTGGCCCACGCTTCTTTTGTAAAGCGTTCCATGTCTCTCATATTCGAAGTGTGCCTTCTCCCAACAGTAATTTTTTCAACTCTCCACAGGTATTCAATAGGATTTGGATCCGGAAGCATTACTGGTTGCTTCAGAACTCTCCCGCCTGTTTTCATCCATTTCTGAATGCTTCTTGAAGTATGTTTGGGAACATTGTTCTGCTGGAATAATCGTGACCTAGGATGCAAACAGTCAAGGCACTCAGTGCCAGAGGCAGCATAAAAACAAAACAAAACATGTTTGAACCTCAAACATATTTGACTCTAGGATTTTGGCTTACTAACGTACATTTTGGCAACCTGCAGTCTAGCTTTTTTATGTCTCTATGTCAGCAATGTCTCTATGTCAGCAATAGGGTCCTCTAAAGTAATGTCTCCTGCCATAGCGTTTTATTTGATTCAAATGTCAAGGGTGACATTGATGCACCCTGAGACTGCAGAAGAGCTTGAATTTCTACTAATTCAACTATTTTGCGTTGCAACCTTTCATGAATTTTTCACTGCTGTTCACGTCCAGTGAGATTGGCTACAGTGCCACGGGTTGTAAACATCTTGATTATGTTGTGCACCATGGAAAAAGTAACATCAAGATCTCTGCAGATGGAGGTGTAACCTTGAGATTGTTGATATTGTTCAACAATTATGGTTGCCAAGTCCTCAGACAGTTCTCTTCTCTTTCTGTTTGCCATGCTTAGTGTGGCACACAGACACACAATGCAAAGTTTGAGTCAACTTCTCTCCTTTTTATCTGGTGTCAGGTGTGATTTTCATATTGCCCACACTTGCTACTTGCCACAGGTGAGCTTGAACGAGCATCACATGTCTGAAACAAAGTTGTTTACCCACAATTTTGGAAAGATGCCAACAATTTTATCTGGCCCATTTTTGGCTCCTCTTCTTCCCAGAGCCATAACTTTTTTTTATTTTTCCATCAATATGGCCATGTGAGGGCTTGTTTTTTGTGGGATGAGTTGTACTTTTAAACAATACCATTGGTTTTACCATGTCATGTTCTCGAAAGCAGGAAAAAATTCCAAGTGCGGTGAAATTGCAAAAAAAAGTTAAATTCTACAACTGTTTTGGGGTTTTTTTTTACCATGTTCACCAAAATGCTAAAACTGACCAGCCATTATGATTCTCCAGGTCATTGCATGTTTGTAGATACCAAATATTTAAATAGTGAAAAAATTCCAAAGTTTGTTAAAAAAATTTTTTTTAAAAATTGCGTCATTTTCTGAGACCATTTTATGTGATCTGGGTATCTGGGGCTGGGTGAGGACTTATTTTTTGAGCTGATGAGCTGATGTTTTTAATGATACTATTTTGGTGTGGATACGACCTTTTGATTGATCCTTATGGCATTTTAATGCAATGCTGTGGAAAGCAAAAAAAATTAATTCTGGTGTTTTGACATTTTTTTCGCTACACCGTTTACCAATCGGATTAATTCTTTTTATAGCTTGATAGAATGGGGCGATTCTGAACGTGGCAATACCAAATATGTGTATATTTTATTTTTCTTACTTGTTTTATTTTGAATGGGGCAAATGAGGGGGTGATTTGAACTTTTATATTTTTTTATTTTTTAAATATTTTTAAAAACTATATATTTTACTTTTTGCATGCCTCAGTAGTCTACATGGGAGACCAGAAGCTGCAGTACTTCGATCACCTGTGCTACACACAGGCGATGATCAGATCGCCTGTATGTAGCAGAAATGCTCACTTTTTATGAGCACTGAAAACCGGGAAGCGCTCACAGCAATCTTAGCAGAGACAAGCATAGAGGTCTGCTGGACATCTCTGGTTGTCATGTCGACCTATCGGTGACCCGTTATCATGTGATAGGGTCACCGATGGGCGGGATTAGTGACGTGCTTCTGGTGCGATCACATTAAATGCCGTTGTCAGCGATTGACAGCGGCACTTGATTGGTTAACAGCCGTGGATGGATCGCAATTCCATCCATGGCTGTTAGGGGCACAAAACAACTGACATGTGCAAGGAAATATGTCAGCTTCTGCCGGAGCCAACATCAAAGGGAGGGACATAACATGCGCCGTACTAGTATGGCGAATGACGTGAAGGGGATAACATTTTGTTAAATATTAACCTGACTCCTGATCCTTTCAAATTAATTTCAACGTCTCGGAACCAAAAAAGTGATTCACTCTACTGTATAACCCAAACTGCGCCAACCTGTGGTAAGAAGATACTGTGGCCTGAAGATTTCATCAGGAGCTGATGCACCCAAGAAGGCAATCAAGTGGGTTAATCACATAACATCTAGGAAATGAATACAGTGGTCATTTTATACACCAGACAATGATGATTTGGGGTCAAGAAAGGAGGTTGGTAGGGTTTGGGGCAACTTCTATGGGCACCACATGGGAAACAATGACCTGACTTAAAATTGTATGTGCCATTACATGTCAGTGTATGACATTTCAGAGATTTCAGTAAAAAGCAAATTTCTGTGAAGTCCTAGTTTGTTTTCATCCTACATGTGTGAGTTGCTTTCTATTCGTTATAAAAGTAAGATGTTATATGTAAATTTGCTTTGTTTAACCCTAATGTTCATGTTGGAAATTAGATTATTCCTCCTTAGAAAATATATCTGATTATAATCGGATTACATTTAGCAGAATGTGCTATAAGAAGAGAGGAAGTATTTGTAATTAGAATTTATCATATTTTTTTTTGAAAGACTAGCATTGCATGAGTACAACTATCCTGCAGAATATTTCCATTTATCGCTGTCATTTCTGAGCTGTATGAAAGCACAGTGAGGAAATGTACACAGCAGAACTGAAGATCAGTCCTTCAGATTAACTCTAATGCTCCCTCTAGTGGCCAATATTGTGAAATGCAATGAAGGAGGTGTGAGTTTTTTCCCCTTCTATCTCTCTCTTTTTCAGCCAATAATGAGAGTCTGCCCCTTTTGAACTGCAGATATTGTCTGACTGGAAACAAAGGTATAAATATAACCTGAGGGGAAGGCACAGGAGGAACTGCATACTATCTGTCTGGTTTCATTTAAAGGCAGAACAGCACAAGCAAGAGCAACTGATGAAGCAAGGGAGCTGTCAGATTGCACCTCTCTGCATTTCTCCATGGCTTGTTTAGATAAGTGTCACTGTTCTGTAGACAACAGGAGGCACAGCAGTATCTTATATAATATCCTGAAGAATGAAGAGCACAAAGAATTGCACAAAGGCAGGAAGGAAGAGCACACAGGAGGCTATGGACAAGGCTGCTCCTGTGGAGTTCAGAAGAAAGTCAGTCTTAAATGCCCCCAGGTCACCTGCAAGGCAGCCTCAGCAGTGCTAGTGAAGACACTAAGGTTTGTCAAGAGCCTACCTTGCTTCCAGGAGCTACCCCTGGCTGACCAGCTACTGTTGGTGAGAAGCTGCTGGGCTCCTCTGCTGGTGCTGGGACTTGCACAGGACAAGGTAGATTTTGAAACTGTTGAAACATCTGAGCCCAGTATGCTACAAAGGATTTTGACTAACAGACAAGGAGCAGAGAGGAAACAGCACCAGGAACAGCAAGACTCATTAGTACTTGGAAACAGTCTCCAGCAGCAGCATAAAGTGATGCAGCTGCCAACCGCCACTGAGATCAGGTGGATCAAGGAGTTCTTAGAGAAGTGCTGGAGCCTGGGGATTAGCAACAAAGAGTACGCCTATCTAAAAGGGATTGTACTATTTAATCCAGGTAAATATGGTTTGTAACATTAGAGTATAAACTGGTATTGCAAGGATATTCAATAGTTGACCTGTCGTATGAATATTTTGTCATTCCGCTGTTTCTTTTGGACATATAATGTGTAAATATCAATATTTCCATAAAGTAGTAGGTTTACCTGCAGCACTGCATGAAACGTCAGAGAGCACTTAGTGATGTCACCAGGTGTTACATTATGACATCACTAAACTCAGGTGTGCTGTATCTTAGTCTGTGTCCTAGTTATGATTTGGTCAGTGGTGTGGATAACACTTTAGTGACATTCATTTGTGAGGTTCAGCATTTGAATTGTGCTTGTGCATTTTTTATTGCATTTATGAAGTTGAGGAAATGCAGCATCTGGAAGTGAGAGCTGGGAGCGAAGAGAAGAATATCGATTCAATTCACACAAGTTGGAAGATCATTTTATAACGTGCAGTTTTTTGTCAGGTTTCCATGCTAAGACCCCCAAAAAGAACAAAAACACTCCCCAAAAATGCAATAAGTGCTGTGATCTGTTTTTATTTTTCTATATTAAAAAAAAATCCCAGTGATCACTTATAGCGAGCCATTAGAGAAGACAGATAGATCAGTGCTAGCTTTGGCAATGCCAGTCTATTCTTTTGACATACCATGATATCACAGTGATCTCAGTAGTTTTACACTGGACTGTAAGAACAGTCATTTTGTTAATTATTTTATCAATTAATCTCTGTGATAGCCGTGATGCAAAATAAAAGTTATACAAAAATTTACATATTCAGCTGTGATACATGTGAATTAGTGTGATTAGTATGGCTTGGTTGATTAGCCAGGGTTTGTCATACAGTCATGGTGGTGGTTTTCCTTAGGATTACATGTATAATCAATACTAATCAGTAAGCATAGACTAATGAACACATTTTACATAAAATACATAAAATAGATATATAAAAATATATAAAGTATAACTTGTTAAAAATGGACTTTATTTTTTAGATAACTTATAACTAGTTATGTTTTAGTAACATTGCTCTTTTTAGGACCAATAATTATATTAATGAATAGCGATGAGCGAGTATAGTCGTTACTCGAGATTTCCCGAGCATGCTCGGTTGATCTTCGAGTATTTTGGCGTGCTCGGAGATTTAGTTTCTGTCGCCATAGCTTCATGATTTGTGGCTGCTGGACAGCCTGAAGACATGTGGGGACTTCCTAACAAACAGGCAACCCCCACATGTATTCAGGCTGTCAATTAGCCGCAAATCATGAAGCTATGGCGACAGAAACTGAATCTCCGAGTACATCCAAATGCTTGGAGATCAACCGAGCATGCTCGGGAAATCTCGAGTAACAACTATACTCGCTCATCACTATTAATGAACATTCTCAGATTATGTAAAAAAAAGTAATACAATGACTTTTATTGTTGAAAAATAGTCATGGTAGTAATAGTGAGTATATTACAGTGCCAGTATTGTTAATGTATAGGGTGGTCTACATCATAGACTTGTGACTCAGTGAATGAAACCCCCCATCTTGTACTGTCTTCATGCTATGATTTAAAGTATTCAGTGTAAGATATTGAGGATACTTTAATTTTTTGAATCTGAGTCTGACAAATGCTGGTCTTACTGACATATAAGATAAGAAGTTCTCAAGATATTGACTTAATTGAATTTTATAAAGAAAAATCAAAAATGCAAGCATGGTTTTCAAAGTTTCCCAGCGCTGCCCTTGATGAGTCAACTGGGTGCATTTGTACAGATCATGGAAAAAGAAAAACTAAAAAAAATATAAATTTATTTAAGAAGTTACATAACATTTCCCACATGGATCGGCGATATTCTAGCAGTACCCTAGTGTGCGTATAGCTGACGTATTTTTGTTTTCCCAACCGTTAGGTCAGATTAATGTGTTGTGAACCTGCGCCAACATGCTGCTCTTCTTGTCATAAAGTACAGTTAAAAATACTTTAATCATTAATGACCGCTCATTTATACAGAAAAACAGCCATTCACAATGAAGCTTCTTTTAGCTGTTAACAACTTAATATCCAGGGCAAATTACATGTTGGCGCAGTTTTGATTGAAGCACAAACACTTGTGTAACAATAATATAGACCAACATGTGAATCCAGCCTCAACATTCTGATTTTTGGTTTTACATAATTCTAATCAGTCTGGGTTATTACTTGAATAATATTTATAACATTATTCCTTATTTCTATAATCCCTTACTGTTATTAATTGTTTAGGAGTATGATATCATTGACTGTTTTCTTTATTTTGTGCACACAGATTTGCCGGGACTACACTGTGCTCGGTATATCCAAGGATTACAACAGGAAGCCCACCAAGCCTTAAATGAGCACGTGAAGATGATCCAGAGATGGGATCACTCCAGATTCACCAAGTTAATTATTGTTTTGTCCTTGCTGAGATCCGTCAATGCTAACGCCATTGCTGAACTGTTCTTCAGACCCATCATTGGCTCGGTGAATATGGACGACATGTTATTGGAAATGTTGGGTGCAAAAATATAATTGTATCCCACCGACGGACTTCTATATGATAGGAAATGTACATAATCCAAGCTTGACAGAGGGCCAGTTGCACAAAGGCCTCACCTGATCCTTTAACATGGGCATATGAATCATATATGTGCCCATGAGTAGGCTTTCTGTAGTTTTCAAGGTACAGTAGTGTGCTTGATCTTCTTGGTTTCTATCTTTTTGGATGCACAGATACAGCAAAACATATATAGCACTTAATGTTCGTAAAATGCCATATTCATATACTAAAGTTCAATGCAGTTGTTTTATAAGATGACAAAACATTATTGCCTTCAGAATTATCACTAGCGTCACACTTCCGTTGGATTTGCAATATCTGGTGTAATACATGGTATGTTTGCTTAGGCTATAACTGTACAAATATGTGGATGTATTAGACTTTGGAGCCAAAGGTTATATAGGTAAGATCAGCTTTCATTTCCAGCATATGTTGTGTACTAATGCAAATGAATGGTAGTCTATAGAATGAAATTCATAATGTATCATCTGTGGTATGTTTGATAAGAAAACTCGTAAGGGCTACGTATATGTCAATTCCTTTGAATTTAGATTATTTGATTTTTTTTTTAAATTGAACGCTGTTATATTAGTCGATAAGCCATTCGCACTTCTTATAAAGAAGCAAGCCTATTTTGAAGAGGACCTATCAGCTTATCCCCAAATTTCCATAAGGAATAAAAAAGGAAAGTCAAAACTGGTATTTTATGGAGAATCCATCAAATTTCCCAATGAACAGATGAACTGACAGATCCTCCATAGCTCATGTAGTAAGAAACACCTATGTGCATTTACAAAGGACCACTCAGCCTTCAGCATTTATTGAAATACTGTCTTAAGTGCATTTTATTTCCCATCGTACATAGTACCAGCATCTATCTGATTCCTCCTTCTGTGCCAACTTCAGAAAAGCCTCTCTTCGAGACGTTATTGCTTTTTCTTTCCTTTTATTTTCAAAGCAAAAAAAACCTATGAAACCAGATTCTGTCATTGTGGTTTAAAGTATTGTAAACTATGTAACTTATTGTTTTTACAAAGACAATATTTTTTTAATGCAATAAAAATATTCTTAAAAATGTCGTGGATAGCTTTTTTATGTTTGCCACATCATTGTTTCATTTAAAGGATTTGTCTGGTTTAGAAAACCATTTTTTCATTTACCGTATTAGACGATTCTAATAATGCGGTGTAGAGCAAGAAACAGTGGCAAAAATGTCTATAACTTTGGAGGCCTTAGTATATCCTTGTGTGCATAGAGATACCATTGATTTCCAGAAGAAGTGTGTAATGCCTAATTTCTCTTGTAGCAGCGTAGTGGGTACACCTGATCTTTTGGGGTCTCATTGCACAAGACCACTAGAGTATATACTATATAACACTGTTTCCACATTTGAAAAATTTGTTGCAACTTTTTTTAAATCATTCTTATAGGAAAGGGCAAACACAGCAATCATAGAGAATAACGTCTCCACTTTCCTTCTTTGTTGTGACATCATTAAACCAGATGACCAAAGATGTCATCATGTTATCTTAGCTTCCTGGATGATCTGGCTCTTGTCCCATTGTTCAAATCTCACGAGATCAAATAATGTCTTGAATTAAAAGAGTAGAAAGGACACACAAAGAAGAGAGCTAAAGCTGAACTATTATTTTTTTTTTTACAAGCTAGGAAACTCTTTTATAACTTTTAAAGAGAACCTGTCACTAGAAAAAAATGCTGTTAACTTGATAGGGGGTTAATATGCAGGGTAATAGCGTTACTAACCTGCCCGGCCCCCCGCACTTAGCCAAACACTGCAGGGAGAAAATTATTTTTAGTCCCCCCGGCAGCGTTCGAGTTTCAGTCATGGGAGTGGCACCGGTGTTGGTTCATTCACCACTCCAAGTATACAGATCAGTGGCTGTAACCACGTCTATGGCCTGACAGCCATGCAAGCACAAATCAAGATATAGAAATACAGCACTTTATGACATATGCCTTGTGCAGTCCTTCATTATTGAGAACCATTTCTTCAACTCTTGCTTCAACAACCTAAAACGACTTAGTTAAAAAGACCCTGGCAGGTACGAAACGTTTAACTTTGTCACTCAGCTCATAGCCATATTCTGTCTTTATCTGCTCCCACGAATGAATAACTTTTTTTGCACCACTGAAATAAAGCGCGTGTGGTGAATTTCTCTTGCCTCGGTCTAAGGGGTACCCCATTGCACCAGCACCTTGTAAATCCACGGTGTGCATGCCAATCTTCTGAATCTCTCTGGCCCTGACTGACAGCCAGAGTGGTGACTTAACGTGCACCAGCACTGCCCCCGTGACTGAACCCAAACGCTGTCAGGGGGAATAAAGTTAATTTTTTCTTTGCAGCGTTCGGATAAGTAAAGGCATCGGGCAGGATAGTAACTCTCTGTTAACCTGCAGGTTAACCCCATACCTGCAGGTTAATAGAATTTTTTCTAGTGACAGGTTCCCTCTAATTGTTATTTTGTCCCTATGGATCCAGAAGTGGCTAAAATGTATAGAATTATCTAATATATCAATTCCTCATAGCTTTCACAAAACTGTCTTGAAACTGTTTAGGTGTGTACTGAAGATGGGCGAATATGTGAAGATTTAGTTTGCTTTATTTCAACTGAGACAATAGATTTGCATCAAATTTATTCAATGTCAATCAAATTGTTGGTTAAAACCATTTATTATGCTCTAAAGTCTCTCTAGACCTCAGAGCATAATAATTGTACAGAATAAAAATAAATGCTTTCACCTGCTTACTTGCTTCCACCTTCCTCCTCCAATCTGTTCTTCCAACTTCAGTCATTTTCACTCTGCTATGACTCCATTGCTGACTAGGCTCCTGAAATGTCATGGCGTGTCACTCTGCAATGTCATGATGTCTCATGAGGCTTAACACCAGAGGTGAAAAGGAGTGAAGACAGAAGAGAAGACTGGAGAAGATGAAGCGAGACAGTGGAGCTTTGGGAAAATCACAGTAAATATATTGCAACACACTGTTTAACAGCCCATTTACTGATAGTTTGAAGACATGAAGTTAAGATACTACATCCTCTAGTAAGTTAGGTTGTGTGTAATGTAGTAGTTTACAATGAACTCCTGGCTTTAAAACATATGAAATTCATACGATGAACACACATGGTAGGGGCAATCACAATATAGTATTTAAATAAAGAATATAAACCATATGTACAGTATGTATATACCTTACTAATATGGACCTATTATCATCTATATACAGTGGGGCAAAAAAGAATTTAGTCAGTCAGCAATAGTGCAAGTTCCACCACTTAAAAAGATGAGAGGCGTCTGTAATTTACATCATAGGTAGACCTCAACTATGGGAGACAAACTGAGAAAAAAAAATCCAGAAAATCACATTGTCTGTTTTTTTTTCATTTTATTTGCATATTATGGTGGAAAATAAGTATTTGGTCAGAAACAAAATTTCATCTCAATACTTTGTGATATATCCTTTGTTGGCAATGACAGAGGTCAAACGTTTTCTGTAAGTCTTCACAAGGTTGCCACACACTGTTGTTGGTATGTTGGCCCATTCCTCCATGCAGATCTCCTCTAAAGCAGTGATGTTTTTGGCTTTTCGCTTGGCAACACGGACTTTCAACTCCCTCCAAAGGTTTTCTATAGGGTTGAGATCTGGAGATTGGCTAGGCCACTCCAGGACCTTAGGACCTTGAAATGTTTCTTACGAAGCCACTCCTTCGTTGCCCTGGCGGTGTGCTTTGGATCATTGTCATGTTGAAAGACCCAGCCATGTTTCATCTTCAATGCCCTTGCTGATGGAAGGAGGTTTGCACTCAAAATCTCACGATACATGGCCCCATTCATTCTTTCATGTACCCGGATCAGTTGTCCTTGCCCCTTTGCAGAGAAACAGCCCCAAAGCATGATGTTACCACCACCATGCTTTACAGTAGGTATGGTGTTTGATGGATGCAACTCAGTATTCTTTTTCCTCCAAACACGACAAGTTGTGTTTCTACCAAACAGTTCCAGTTTGGTTTCATCAGACCATAGGACATTCTCCCAAAACTCCTCTGGATCATCCAAATACTCTCTAGCAAACTTCAGACGGGCCCGGACATGTACAGGCTTAAGCAGTGGGACACGTCTGGCACTGCAGGACCTGAGTCCATGGTGGTGTAGTGTGTTACTTATGGTAGGCCTTGTTACATTGGTCCCAGCTCTCTGCAGTTCATTCACTAGGTCCCCCCGCGTGGTTCTGGGATTTTTGCTCACCGTTCTTGTGATCATTCTGACCCCACGGGGTGGGATTTTGCGTGGAGCACCAGATCGAGGGAGATTATCAGTGGTCTTGTATGTCTTCCATTTTCTAATTATTGCTCCCACAGTTGATTTCTTCACTCCAAGCTGGTTGGCTATTGCAGATTCAGTCTTCCCAGCCTGGTGCAGGGCTACAATTTTGTTTCTGGTGTCCTTTGACAGCTCTTTGGTCTTCACCATAGTGGAGTTTGGAGTCAGACTGTTTGAGGGTGTGCACAGGTGTCTTTTTATACTGATAACAAGTTTAAACAGGTGCCATTACTACAGGTAATGAGTGGAAGAAAGAGGAGACTCTTAAAGAAGAAGTTACAGGTCTGTGAGAGCCAGAAATCTTGATTGCTTGTTTCTGACCAAATACTTATTTTCCACCATAATATGCAAATAAAATGAAAAAAAAACAGACAATGTGATTTTCTGGATTTTTTTTTCTCAATTTGTCTCCCATAGTTGAGGTCTACCTATGATGTAAATTACAGACGCCTCTCATCTTTTTAAGTGGTGGAACTTGCACTATTGCTGACTGACTAAATACTTTTTTGCCCCACTGTATATAATTGTCTTATCATGTCTGTCTGTAACCGAAATCCTGCCTCGCTGATTGGACGCGGTATTTAGGCAGTGAACAATCAGCGACAGTCGCTTAGTAGTCGCGGCAACACGGCCGCATCGCTTATTGTACAGGCACATTACAGCCGTTAAAGGCATCACTGCTGCATCGCTCATTACACAGGCACAGTCCTGTACATATACAATACATTAGGTAAGAGCAGAAGAATGACTGCAGCTCTTGGTGTAACAGGAGAACATTAGGTAACAGCAGAACAGTGACTGCAGCTCTGGGTGTAACTGGAGCACAATACATTAGGTAACAGCAGAACAATGACTGCAGCTCTGGGTGTAACTTGCGTACAATACATTAGGTAAGAGCAGAAAAGTGACTGCAGCTCTGGGTGTAACTGGAGTACAATACAATAGGTAAGATCTGAATAGTGACTGCAGCTCTGGGTGTAACTGGACTACAATACATTAGGTAAAAGCAGAACAGTGACTGCAGATCTGGGTGTAACTGGAGTACACTACATTAGGTAACAGCAGAACAGTGACTGCAGCTCTGGCTGTAACTGGAGTTCAATACATTAGGTAACAGCAGAACAGTGACAGCAGCTCCGGGTGTAACAGGAGTATAATACACTAGATGGTGGCCCAATTCTATCGCATCGGGTATTTTAGAGTCTCTGTTAAAATAAAAAATAGTTATATACTCATCTTCCGACGGCCCCCGGACTCTTTCCCTCCTCTCACCACGCGCCCGGCATCTTCCGGTTCTAGTAATGCTTAGCGAGAAGGGCTGAAGATGACGTCACTCTTGCGAAAGCGCGACGTCATCAGCTGTG
The DNA here is from genome assembly GCF_039654945.1 of Dendrobates tinctorius. NCBI lineage: Eukaryota > Metazoa > Chordata > Amphibia > Anura > Dendrobatidae > Dendrobates > Dendrobates tinctorius. Next base: position 64,283,239 of record NW_027361684.1, on the reverse strand, counting down.
TTTCGCGCAAAGCATTACTGGAACTGGAACATGATGGGATCGTGGAGAGGAGAGAAAGAGTCCGGGGGCCATCGGAAGGTGAGTATATCACTATTTTTTATTTTAACAGAGACTCTAGAATTCCCGATGCGATAGAATCGGGCCACGATCTAGTGATACATAAAAAAGCAAAGGGGAAAGGATGATAGACTAGTCAAAAATAAGTGAACAAATTATATTTTATTATTAAAAAAATTAGCAACTTGTGAGGGGGAGAGGAATATATATTATGCATCTCAATTACGTACTACAACAACAGAGCACATTCACGTGGGCAGATGACTTAGTGGAATGTATCGGCATCGGCGTCATGCAGTGGAAGGCAACAGGGATCACTGCCAATCACGCTGAAGGTCAGCAGGGATGGCGGAAGAAGGGCGCCCACGCGTATGCAGACAAGAGAGAACCAAAGCCGGTGCGTGATTACATTGTAAATGCCACAACAATGCGCACCAACACAAGTGTCAACATTGAGTTTTGATTTATCTATGACTGTTGCTTGAGTTTGTAAGTTTGATAATTCACTTTTCTTCTCCTGATTTGGCTTTCCCCCACTCTCCTGTAGATGGAGGGCGAATACAGGAGGTAAGGCAAGGTTCGTGGTCTTGGCATCTTCACCTTCAGAAGTAACCCGGGGAATAGGGCGAGCTAGGGAATGTAGCTAGCGTTAGGAGCAGGAAAGGAGCCCCTGGTCTCGAGTTACCCGACTGTTAAGTCATGACAGCTATAATGTCACCCATACACTGTACACATAGACACAAGGGAATCGTGCTCTGGTTTCTATATAGTACACATACAGTCGCAATAGCATTCTAAAGGACAGTAAATAGTGATACTGAAGAGTGTAGCTGTGAATTCAGCACTGAACTGAAATGAATAATTTGTTAAGGCCCCATCACACTAAGCGAGATCGCTAGCAATATCGCTTAAGCGTCACCGATTTTGTGACGCAGCATCAATATTGCTAACGATATCGCTATGTGTGATACTTACCTCCGACCGGCTCCCCTGCTGGCTATCGCTGATCACGCGAGAACGTCCTGGGCCGTTTCTCATCGGCCGCTTCCTGCTGGGCTTCCTGCTGGCGCCAACGAGCAATGCGTGGACGCGGGCGGGAGGACGTCTTCAACGCTGCGTCTGACAGGTAAGTAACGACCGCTGACCGCTGCTGAACGCTGGTGAGATCTGCCTGTTTGGCAGCTCACTAGCGACCATTTAGCGATACACCAGCGATCCTGACTGGGTCGTATCATTGTCGGTGCATCGCTGGTGCATCGCTAAATGTGACGGTACCCGTAGAAACTGCAGCACAATCTGTATTTGTGTCAGTGACTCTCCCTGCTCCTCTTCCTTCTCCTCCCCTGCTCCATAAATTTTAATTGAAACTGTAACGTGATGTTTGAGTGAGCTGACCATCTATGTTGCCTTGAACAAAGTGTAATTTACCAGTTTTTCAAAGTAAATGATGAGCTCAGGAGAATGGGGGCGAACAGGTTTATGATACTTACCTCCGACCGGCTCCCCCGCTGGCTATCGCTGATCGTGCGATAACGTCCTGGGCCGTTTCTCGTCTGCCGCTTCCTGCTAGGCTTCCTGCTGGTGCCAACGAGCAATGCGTGGACGCGGGCGGGAGGACATCTTCATCACCGCGTCTGACAGGTAAGTAATGACCGCTGACCGCTCCTGCCTCGCTGGTGAGATCTGCCTGTTTGGTAGCTCACTAGCGACCATTTAGCGATGCACCAGCGATAAATGTGACGGTACCCTTAGAAACTGCAGCACAATCTGTATTTGTGTCAGTGACTCTCCCTGCTCCTCTTCCTTCTCCTCCCCTGCTCCATATATTTTAATTGAAACGTGATGTTTGAGTGAGCTGACCATCTATGTTGCCTTGAACATAGTGTAATTTACCAGTTTTTCAAAGTGAATGATGAGCTCAGGAGAATGGGGGAGAACAGGTTCATGAGGTGGAGAAAGAAGCATTTTTATATTACAATGTTTCTTATATTTATATTATTGATTTATACAAAGTTTGATAAGATAACAGTGACCTCTTAAAATCTTATGATTTGAGATTTATTATTCTATGCTGATTTATTACATAATGCACAAAGTATTTAGAATTGCTGTCTATCTTACAGCAATGGGATTTTAGTAGATCTGAGCCTGGAAGTAAATGCAGACTATAGAAACAAGCAGGGATTTACAGAGATGATTGGCAGCTGAGAGAACTGGTGAGACAAACTCCTAGACACAAGGTAACTGAACACAAACTTTGCTTTGTCAGAGTTGGCCATAAAATGCAGAAAATATTAATGCCACTGCCGGGCAACTTGTAAAACTCGATGTTGCCGACAGCAAAGCGGCTATAGGGAAGCGATCAGGGCCCGAATCTGGAGCTGAAGCAACTGCTATATGCCTAAAGATTGATGCTATAGCAACACTACCAGGTGAGTGAGCACTCACTATTAAATTCATTTTTTAATCAGATAAAACCCTAATTTGCACTTTTTTCACTTCCTAGTCCCTGGTGTCATGAAATATGACGTATTTTGTTTCTTGTTCTAGTCACACATACAGAGCTCTGCTGCATCTCCTTGGTTTGGGAATGACAAGCAGGTACAACTCACAGACGTTCCCCTTCATGAATCTGCAGCCCCCCTCCTCTTCTCCCCTCCCTGTGGCTGATACAGCTTTGTGTAATGTGAAGGTGTAATGTGAGACCAGCAGCTAGGCACGTTTTTTGCCCTAACCAGATAAATGTGGTCTGTCTGAAGCACATGGCAATCCAATGTCTCTTTGTTCATTTTAGATCAAATTAAATAGCGCAGATTAGGCAGAGAAGCAGGACAAATATATTTTTGGAATCTGCATCTCAAAAGCTATCTATAGTGGCATTTTCTGACTCATGAACGCATCAGGAGCTAAGAAAAGAGTTCCTGCTTTCCCCTAGCCAACAGATAGTTTGTGTTTGGTAGCAATAGAAATCTAATTTCATAATAAGAAAGATGATAGCACTGCTGCCACTCTACGAGCCTTGCAGCCAAAATTCTGGTACTTATAAGTTTTCTAGTAACTTCCAAAAGGGAAGTGCATTCCCTAGCTCCACCCACACAGTGAGGTCATGGGACAGAGGGTATAAGGCCATGAAGCCCAATTAGGACGGGGTCTTCTTGCTCAGGAAATTAGCTATGAGAGGCTGTGCATTTTGACCTGATAATTGACATGTTTCCCCTCCCCCCACCTCCATATGGCGTGCCATTGAGTGATAACTGTAAGTTTCATATTTTAGTCAAATTTATTTTGTAATTGCCTGTATATATGGTATCTGTCTCTCTTTGTACATTTTTTGTACTTTTGTAAACACTGCCTATTCTTTTTGAAGTAAAACGTATAACATTTACTAGTTCCATTTTCCTTGCTCTATAAACTTATTGCCGTGTTAAATGCATGCTACCTAGTGGGTTAGCTCCTGACTAGAGATGAGCGACTTTGCCTTATTTCGGGTCGAATCGAGTTTCATGAAACCGACTTTTGCAAAAGTCGGGTCGAACGCAATCGGCCGATTATCGTGAAAAGTCGAAGGCCGACTGAAACACGAAACCCAATGCAAGTCAATGGGGAAGAAAAGTTGGCAGTGAGTGGAGGACAGGAAACACACCTACAGTGCAAAGTTTAATGTCAAAAGCATCAATTCTTATTGCTTAAGCTTGTCAACCTTAATTTACTTTATAATAATAGTTAGGCATTGAAAACTGGGGGTTATTTGGCTAAAGTTGTGCGGGGGTAGGACTGGCTCCAGATTTTCGTGGGCCCAGGGCCAAAGAGTGTCACTGGGCTCCTTTAACACATGCCACAATTCATGATCCTCTGATACGGCAGAGAAATAGCGGTATAGTACAATGAAAAACATGACTGATATCCATTTTAAATTCTCCAATATCTCCAAAAACGGACAGAATATTACTCCATACAGTATTATGGCCACTGCATAGTGTGCCATACAGAGTAATGAGGCCCATATATTTATCCATGCAGAGTCATTGGTCCCATATAATGTTCGATACAGTATATGATGAGCTCCACTTAATGCTACAGTATATGTTGGTCCCCATGGATGAAGCTCCACTGTCTTATGGGCCCAAATAATGCTCCATATATAATGCGCCCCATTACTAATGCTCCAGTGTATAATGGGCCCTGTAAATGCTGCTCCAGTGTCTGATGTCCCCCATTTGGAAAGCTCCAGCATATGATGGGCCTAATGGATGATGTCCTAGTGTACAATTGGTCCAAATAATGCTCCATATATAATCTGCCCCATTTACAATGCTCCAGTATATGATTGGCCCCATGGATGATGCTCCAGTGTCTTATGGGCCCAAATAATGCTCCATATATAATGGGCCCCATTTTGAATGTCCCAGTGTATAATGGGCCCTGTAAATGCTGCTCCAGTGTCTGATGTCCACCTTTGGAAAGCTCCAGTGTCTGGTGGGCCCCATATATCATTCTCCAGAGTATAGTGCTCTCCAAAAATTGCTCCCAACTTTAAAACAATTAAATAAGTCTCCTCACTAGGGAATCCCTGTACTCTGGACTCCTCGTCGTCCCCATCTTCCATCTCTCTGCACTTGGACTGTTTAGGCAGAGGGCGTACAGACGTGATGTCATTGCGCTCTCTGACCAGAATGTCACTGTCAGGAAACGCGGAAGACGTCACGGCGGTGGAGCAGGGAGTGGTAAGTATTTCAACTTTGCAAGTGCTGTGATCCTGAGCAAGCAGGGGGCCCACTCATTGGCGACGGCACTGGCACAGGGCCCCTCATAGTACCGACAGATACACTTTTGCGTACTATGAGGGGCCCTGTGCCCGTGCCGTTGCCAATGAGTATGCCCACCATCTGCTCAAGGAACCTGCACTTTCATCTGCACCTTCCTCTTTGTCACAGTGTAAGGTGGTATAGTATGCGGGAAGGGACACCTGAGTTTCATCAGAGTCAGATTCTGGCTCAGTACACTGCGAGGACAATGTAGTGCTCTGAGTGAATGCACCAGCAAAAAAAATCTAGCAGTGGCTGTGCATCAGTGCACTCCATGTCAGATTCATCTTGGACTGGGGAATTCACGATTTGACTTGATAACCCAGGCATGGTATGTGAAAAGAGCTCCATGGAGTAATCTGTAGTGTGGCCTGCCGCATCCTTCACTTTTGGTAGGGGTGAAGGACACAAGGAAAGGTGTTGTTCCTGACCAGGAGCCTCCACTGGCAACTCAGTGCTTTCATTTTTTGAAACTTCAGAAGAGGAGGCGATAGAGCTGGAGGCTGTGTCAGCAATGTAAGCCAAAAATTGTTCCTGAAGCTCCGGCTTTAAAAGCAGTTTACCTACTCCCAGAAAAGGGAGCTTTCGAGGCCTTGTGGAGCCAGACGATGATGCAGGCTCAACACCTCTGGCCTTAGGTGCTATTGTGCTTTTGCCACTACCAGCAGATGCACCACCACCACCATCAGTACCAGCTGGCAACCCCCGCCCACTTCCACGGCCTCTTCCACCATACTTCCTCATTTTTGGGAAAATGTACCCAAAATACCACCAGCTATATGGTACTGTAAAACAAGGTACAAGGTGTATATAGTATTGGGGAGAATTTGAATCTCCCTAGAGATTTTTGGAGCCTGAACTATTATCTCAGGCCCACTATAGATTACACCTCAATTTAACAGGCTGAAATTGACTGGTGTATGACAAGGTACATGGTGTATATAGTATTGGGGAGAATTTGAATCTCCCTAGAGATTTTAGGAGGCTGACAATGATGCTTTCAGTCCAAGTATGGCAGCAGGCAGCCTAATAAGCAGGCTGCTGCACACAAAAGTGTGGAAAAATGAACGCTTGGTAACTGTGCAGAAAAGAGGAAGAAAAGTATTTTTGCTTTTAAAAAAAGCAGTTTGCACAGCAGTGTGCAAACAGCAATGCAGCTATCAGGGAGCCTTATAAGGCAGCCTAATAACCAGCAGAGCTGATGCACAAAAATATATCCTCCCCTGTCACTGCACACAAACTGTTGTGTTGTACAGTGAAAATCGCTACCAGCAGAAGCAGTTTTTTTGTTCTTCTTCCCTGCCTAATGCTCTCCCTTATTCAGAATCAGCAGCAGCAACCTCTCCCTATGCTAAGATCGGCAGAAGTAAGATGGCGGTCGGCGTGCACGCCCTTTTATAGCCCCTGTGATGCCACACAAAGCAAGCCAATCACTTGCATGCCCTTCATAAAGATGGTGGTGACCGCTGCCCATGTCATCGCGTTGCCCACAGTGTGCGTCCTCCATCATTGGCTGAAAAAGGGCGCTGGAAGCATCATTTGAAACGCGACTTTGGTGCTCTGGTCGCCGACCTCACGCTATGGTCGGGTTTCGTTTCATGAAACCCGACTTTAGCGAAAGTCGGCGACTTATGAATTTGACCGACCCGTTTCGCTCAACTCTACTCCTGACCCGATATTGATATTAATATAGAACTAGGAACTGGTGGTATCGAATGTTCTGGGGATTTGGGGAGACTCTGCTAGTGGCGGAACAGAGGTTTTACAGTTGTTGCCAAAAGTATTGACACCCCTGCAATTCTGTCAGATAATACTCAGTTTCTTCCTGAAAATGATTGCAAACACAAATTCTTTGGTATTATTATCTTCATTTAATTTGTCTTAAATGAAAAAACACAAAACAGAATGAAGCAAAAAGCAAAACACTGATCATTTCACACAAAACTCCAAAAATGGGCCAGACAAAAGTATTGGCACCCTCAGCCTAATACTTGGTTGCACAACCTTTAGCCAAAATAACTGCGACCAACCGCTTCCGGTAACCATCAATGAGTTTCTTACAATGCTCTGCTGGAATTATAGACCATTCTTCTTTGGCAAACTGCTCCAGGTCCCTGATATTTGATGGGTGCCTTCTCCAAACTGTCATTTTTAGATCACACCACAGGTGTTCTATGGGATTCAGGTCTGGACTCATTGCTGGCCACCTTAGAAGTTTCCAGCGCTTTCTCTCAAACCATTTTCTAGTGCTTTTTGAAGTGTGTTTTGGGTCATTGTCCTGCTGGAAGACCCATGACCTCTGAGGGAGACCCAGCTTTCTCACACTGGGCCCTACATTATGCTGCAAAATTTGTTGGCAGTCTTCAGACTTCATAATGCCATGCACACGGTCAAGCAGTCCAGTGCCAGAGGCAGCAAAGCAACCCAAAAAAAATCAGGGAACCTCCACCATGTTTGACTGTAGGGACCGTGTTCTTTTCATTGAATGCCTCTTTTTTTCTCCTGTAAACTCTATGTTGATGCCTTTGCCCAAAAAGCTCTACTTTTGTCTCATCTGACCAGAGAACATTCTTCCAAAACGTTTTAGGCTTTTTCAGGTAAGTTTTGGCAAACTCCAGCCTGGCTTTTTAATGTCTCGGGGTAAGAAGTGGGGTCTTCCTGGGTCTCCTACCATACAGTCCCTTTTCATTCAGACGCTGACAGATAGTACGGGTTGACACTGTTGTACCCTCGGACTGCAGGGCAGCTTGAACTTGTTTGGATGTTAGTTGAGGTTCTTTATCCAACATCCGCACAATCTTGCGTTGAAATCTCTTGTCAATTTTTCTTTTCTGTCCACATCTAGGGAGGTTAGCCACAGTGCTATGAGCATTAAACTTCTTGATGACACTGCGCATGGTAGACACAGGAACATTCAGGTCTTTGGAGATGGACTTGTAGCCTTGAGATAGCTCATGCCTCCTCACAATTTGGTTTCTCAAGTCCTCAGACAGTTCTTTGGTCTTCTTTCTTTTCTCCATGCTCAATGTAGTACACACAAGGACACAGGACAGAGGTTGAGTCAACTTTAATCCATGTCAAAAGGCTGCAAGTGTGATTTAGTTATTGCCAACACCTGTTAGGTGCCACAGGTAAGTTACAAGTGCTGTTAATTACACAAATTAGAGAAGCATCACATGATTTTTCGAACAGTGACAATACTTTTGTCCACCCTCTTTTTTATGTTTGTTGTGGAATTATATCCAATTTGGCGTTAGGACAATTCTTTTTGTCTTTTTTCATTTAATACAAATTAAATGAAGATAATAATACCAAAGAATTTGTGTTTGCAATCATTTTCAGGAAGAAACTGAGTATTATCTGACAGAATTGCAGGGGTGTCAATACATTTGGCCACAACTGTATGTGTGTATTACCTGCCTGAGACTGGGGACATACATACAACCCTCCCTGCAGAGTGCAGAATAGCCAGTACACGACCAGGCAGCCCTTCTGGCAACTACTTATCCTTGGTGTAGTTCCCTGACTTACCTGAGGGTAAGGGGGCCCCTGAGAGCTGCAAGTTCCAAACTGGAACTGGAAAGTGGGATATAATAAATCCTTGACGAACTGGGGGCAGCCAGACACCCAGGAAGGGGAGAACAGGAGGAGGGCTGCAGCTTCATGAAGGGGAATGTCTGTGAGCTGTACCTGCTTGTCATTCACAAACCAAGGAGATGCAGCAGAGCACTGTATGTGTGACTAGAACAATAAACAAAATATGTCATATTTCGTGACACCTCCTTAGGAGGGTAACCCAACAACAGGCTTGCAATTTGGAAAATAAAACAGCAATGGCTTTTCAAAAGTCAGGGGACATTTTACTATTTAAGGGGCACTGAGGGGCATTATTATGTGTGGCAGTAAGAGGACCAGTGTTGACATGCCACACCACATGTACAAACGAAAAGTTATGCCAGTATAAACCAGATGGAAAAGACAGGAAATGTCAATGATTACATGAGAAAGAATGTCACCTTCAAGTCTTTATCTATATTTGCAGTGTAATCGTTATGTTCTTCAAAACTGGTATCTACCACTATATGATCACTGAATGGCAGAAAGATCCGCCTTGGTTTCTGTATATCATTTATGATGGAATAAAAGTGATTGTTCTCTGCTGCACATTATCCCATGTCAACAGGAGATGTGCTGCAGATAATATGATGTTTGGGGACAGAGCAACGTATTACTGATCCCTATCCCTATCATTCTATTTGAGCATGTGTAAACATCATGCCAAAAGACTCGAATAAAACTAACTTGGACTTGTTTAACAGTATGCATTCCTATTGCACCTTGTGTAATAGTACAAATATGGTAGCATTTTAACCCCTTCACAACCTATGACGCCTACGTAGGCGTCATGAAAAGCAGTGCCCAAACGACCTATGATGCCTACGTAGGCGTCATGCTATAAATAGCCCCCCTGCGGGTCGGGTGACCGGGGTCACTGAAAGGTCACCCGACCCGCACACAAAGGACCCTTCAGAGTTAACACCTGGGGGTGTGGCTTAGCCCCCACGTGCCTACGATCGCTCTGATTGGCTGTTAAAAGTGAAACTGCCAATCAGAGCGATTGTAATATTTCACCAATGAAAATTGGTGAAATATTACAATCCAGCCATGGCCGATGCTGAAATAGCATCGGCCATGGCTGGACACCGAGACCCGACCCCCCCACACCGACTGACGGCACCGATCGGCTGCCGCCACCGTCTGACGGCACCGATCGGCAGCCGCCGTAATGATCTGCCCCTCCGCCTTCCCTCCGCCCCCCCAGCCCTCCGATCGCCCCTCCGATCACCCACTCTCACCCTCCTTTGTGCCTCCGACCTCCCGCTATCCGTCCTGGTGTCCTGCCGTCCAGCGTCATGGGCGCCGCCATCTTGCAAGATGGCGGGCGCATGCGCAGTGCGCCGAATCGAATCTGCAACGCTGCAGATTCATTCATTTATTTTGATCACTATGATAAACTTTCATAGTGATCAAAATAAATAAAAAGTAAATCACCGCCCCCCCTTATCACCCCCATAGGTAGGGACAAATAATAAAATATAAATATTTTTTTTTTCCATTAGGGTTAGGTCCAGGGCTAGGGTTAGGGCTAGGGTTAGGGTTGGACTAAGGGTTAGGGTTGGACTAGGGGTTAGGGTTGGACTAGGGGTTAGGGTTGGACTAGGGATTAGGGTTGGACTAAGGGTTAGGGATGGACTAAGGGTTAGGGTTGGACTAAGGGTTAGGGTTGGACTAAGGGTTAGGGTTGAACTTAGGGTTAGGGTTGAATTTAGGGTTAGGCTTGGAATTGGGATTAGGGTTGGGTTGGGGTTGGGATTACGGTTAGGCTTGTGGTTAGGGTTAGAGTTGGGATTTCATTAGGGGTGTGTTGGGATTAGGGTTGTGGTTAGGGTTATGATTAGGGTTGGGATTAGGGTTAGGGGTGTGTTGGGGTTAGGGTTGGAGATAGAATTGAGGGGTTTCCACTGTTTAGGCACATCAGGGGCTCTCCAAACCCGACATGGAGCCACCATTTATTCCAGCCAATTTTGCGTTCAAAAAGTCAAACGGTGCTCCCTCCATTTCGATCCCCGACGTGTGCCCAAACAGTGGTGTACCCCCACTTATGGGGTATCAGGGTACTCAGGAAAAATTGCACAACAACTTTGGGGGTCTAATTTCTCCTGTTACCCTTGGGAAAATAAAAAAATGGGGGCTAAAATAATTATTTTTGTGGGAAAAAAAAGATTTTTTATTTTCACGGTTCTGCGTTATAAACTTCTGTGAAGCACTTGGGGGTTCAACGTGCTCACCACACATCTAGATAAGTTCCTTGGGGGGTCTAGTTTCCAAAATGGGGTCACTTGTGGGGGGTTTCCACTGTTTAGGTACATCAGGGGCTCTGCAAACGTAACATGACGCCCACAGACCATTCCATCAAGTCTCGGAATAAATTCTTGGACTTTTGTGCGCTACCAGATAAAATCACTAATCCAGTGTTTGGGAGAAAGATTAATCCATTTATTTCCCAACGCGTTTCGAAATGTATACCATTTCTTCTTCAGGGGATGACATATATGATCAGACAGAACTGTCACAGATTATATAGAACAGAAGTTCAAAAAAAGATTCAAAAAACGGCGCCAAAAGGTCACATGTCATCTCGTACAAATGTCAGAGTTCAAAGTGTCATAGTTAAATTAATGTATTAATTAATTTAAAATCATTAAAAACATATTACTTTTATTATTCCATAGATAAAAGAAAGAAGAAAGGAATGGGAAGATAAAAAAGAACAAAGAGGGGGAGACCCATGCAAAACGAACTCCTGACATCAGAAGATAAAATAAAATAGGCACAGTGGGTGTCTCAGACCACTATACCAGGATCGGTTATACCTAACACGAAAAGAAGAAGAAAAAGGCTCCAAAAAAAAAAAAAAATTGTCTTTTTGTATATATAAACGAATTTTAATTAAAATGATTTTTTTTGACAATAAAATTCTCTCTTTTTATTAAAAATGTATGTAAAAAATGTATATGAGAAATGTAAAAATATATAATATAATAAAAATCAGTACGATTAATTCCAAATCACCTAAGAGGGGGGCAATAATTTTATTCATAAGTCCTCGGAGTGCTCGTTACGAAATGAACAGTTACTAAACATAGAGAGCTCTCGCAGCGTTCAAAAAACAAGATCGCCTCCTGTGCTGTCTCAGAACAAAAATCAATCAGTATGATCGATCACACAAGGGGGAGACCTCAACTTCATCTGTGAATCCTCACGGTGTTTTATAGGGAAAAGAACAGAGACACCGACTATGGAGAAATCATGCAGCGGTAAATGAAGAAACCAGGATCGCTCACCGCTATGTCCCAGTGCAAAGGGAAGAATTAGAAGGAAGACGAAAAGGAGACTGTATGCCGCCAATACAGAAAAAGTGGCATTATTTTCTTACAACATTATAGTATACAATTATATAAAAGAGATATGTGCATTAAATGGGACATATGACAAATATAAAACATTACAGAAATAAAAAGTCGCATATAAAAAAACATTACAGAAATAAAAAGTCGCATATAAAAAAAGGGTTAATCATACAAGATATTACAAAAATCATTAGGATTAATATATGGTTGCATAATTAAAAATTAATAAAAGAGAAATTCATTAAATTTATCAAATTTTAGAGAAAGACCTCTGTAATTTCGTTTAATCCATAAGGCTTGAGTGTATTTAACCTGTAGATCCAAAACACTTCTTTTCTATTCAATTGCCCTATTCTGTCAGGATTATCAGCAGGAATATGTTCAATTGGACTGATTTTTAGTCCACTCGGATCCTTATTATGTTTAATAGTAAAATGTCTTGACAGACCATGTTGTAAGAAACCCCTCTTGATATTGTATCTATGTGAATTAACCCTTAGATGTAGGGGTTGGGTTGATCTTCCAACGTATTGTTTTTTACATCCACATTCAATTAGATATATCACAAATTCCGTAGTGCAATTCAAATAGTTTTTTATAGGAAAGATTTCATTAGTGATAGATGATTTTATAGTTTTTTCCTTATGTGTAATAATCTTACAACAGAGACAATTTTTCTTGCCACACTTATAAATCCCTTTTAAAGAGGCATGAATAGGAAATGCAGATATAGTTTTTTGTCGACTAGGGGCCACCAATCCCTTAATGGTTGGTGCCCTTCTAAAGGTTATTCCTGGATTACTAGGTAAAAATTTTTGTAGAATAGGATCGCTTAAAAGTATATACCAGTTATCACATAAAATTTTGCGTATTCTCGTATGTTCAGCACAATATTGAGTGATAAAATTAGTCATAAATTTTTTATTATCTGGTTTAACTATTTTATCTCCATTAATAAGAGTGTCTTGTGATATATTGACACACCTATTATAGGCGCTATTAATTAGATTATTGGGGTATTTTTTATCCACGAACCTATTTTTTAGAATATCAGCTTGGTCCTTAAAGTCTTCAAAGTTAGAACAATTTTTTCTGATTCTCCTAAACTAATTCTCTGGAATATTTCTTAGCCATTTACCATAATGTCCACTATTAAAAGGAATATAACTATTAATGTCCACATTTTTAAAAAAGGTTTTTGTTAAAATAGCATTGTCCCTAATAAAAATGGTTATATCTAAAAAATTGATACTATTCTGATCATAAACTGCGGAAAATGATAAACCCCAGTTATTATTATTAATATCATGAATAAAATTATTAACATTATTGTCAGAATTGTCCCAAATAAAAAAAAGGTCAACAATGAATCTCTTGTACATGATTAGATTATTACACCACTTGGTATTAAAAATATAAAATTCTTCGAACACCCCCATAAAAATATTTGCATACGTTGGTGCGACCTTTGAGCCCATCGCAGTCCCGAGCTTCTGATGGTATAAATATCCATCAAATGTAAAATAATTATTCCTCAGAATGAAATCCATACCTTTTAATAAAAACTTTTTTTGTTCTTTGGACAACCTACTATCTTTAATTAAAATTTTATTAAAACAGGCTAAACCCAAATTGTGTGGTATATTTGAATATAATGAAGACACATCCATAGTGAGTAATAAATAGCCAGATTTCCATTGAATTTGCTGTAAATATTGAATAAGATGAGTGGAATCTCTAATGTAGCTATTTAGGAGCGGAACATTGGTAACCATAATTCTATCAATGTAATGGGATAGGTTACTCGTTAGTGAGCCTATACCTGAAATATTCGGTCTTCCTGGGGGGTTTAATAAATCCTTATGAATTTTTGGTAAATGATAGAAAAAAGGAATTCGTGGGTTTTGAACAGTAAGAAATTTTAGTTCCTTTTTATTAAATAAATAAAAAATAGTGGGCTAAAAATCACTTTTTGAGGAAAAAAAAATATTTTTTTATTTTCACAGCTCTGCGTTATAAACTTCTGTGAAGCACTTGGGGGTTCAACGTGCTCACCACACATCTAGATAAGTTCCTTGGGGGGTCTAGTTTCCAAAATGGGGTCACTTGTGGGGGGTTTCCACTGTTTAGGTACATCAGGGGCTCTGCAAACGTAACATGACGCCCACAGACCATTCCATCAAGTCGGCATTTCAAAGCGTCACTACTTCCCTTCCGAGCCCCAACGTGTGCCCAAACAGTGGTCCCCCCCCCATATATGGAGTACCAGCGTACTAAGGACAAACTGGACAACAACTTTTGGGGTCCAATTTATCCTGTTACCCTTGTGAAAATAAAAAATAGTGGACTAAAAATAATTTTTTGAGGAAAAAAAAATATTTTTTTATTTTCACGGCTCTGCGTTATAAACTTCTGTGAAGCACTTGGGGGTTCAAAGTGCTCACCACACATCTATATTAGTTTCTTGGGTGATCTAGTTTCCAAAATGGGGTCATTTGTGGGGGGGTTTCCACTGTTTAGGTACATCTGCAAACATAACATGACGCCCACAGACCATTCCATCAAGTCGGCATTTCAAAACGTCACTACTTCCCTTCTGAGCCCCAACGTGTGCCCAAACAGTGGTCCCCCCCACATATGTGGTACCAGCGTACTCAGGACAAGCTGGACAACAACTTTTGGGGTCCAATTTATCCTGTTACCTTTGTGAAAATAAAAAATAGCAGGCAAAAAATTTATTTTTTGAGGGAAAAAAAATATTTTTATTTTAATGGCTCTGCGTTATAAACTTCTGTGTAGCACCTGGGGGTTCAAAGTGCTCACTATGCATCTAGATAAGTTCCTTAGGGGGTCTAGTTTCCAAAATGGGGTCATTTGTGGGGGAGCTCCAAAGTTTACGCACACAGGGGCTCTGCAAACACAACATGGTGTCCGCTAACGATTGGAGCTAATTTTCCATTCAAGAAGTCAAATGACGCTCCTTCCCTTCTGAGCCATGCCGTGCGCTCAAACAGTGGTTTTCCCCCACATATGGGGTACCAGTGTACTCAGGACAAACTGGACAACAAATTTTAGGATCCATTTTATCCTGTTGCCCATGTGAAAATGAAAAAACTGAGGCCAAATAAAATTTTTGTGAAAAAAAAAGTACTTTTTTTTTTTTACAGATCAATTTGTGAAGCACCTGGGGGTTCAAAGTGCTCACTATGCATCTAGATAAGTTCCTTGGAGGGTCTTGTTTCCAAAATGGACTCACTTGTGGGGGAGCTCCAATGTTTAGGCACACAGGTACTCTTAAAACAAGACATGGCAACCGCTAAACATTCAAGCATATTTTACATTCAAAAAGTAAAATGGCGCTCCTTGCCTTCTGAGCCCTGCCGTGCGCCCAAACAGTGGTTTATGACCACATATGAGGTATCAGTGTACTCAGGAGAAATTGCCCAACAAATTTTAGGATACATTTTATCCTGTTACCCATGTGAAAATGAAAAAACTGATGCTAAAATAAAATTTTGGTTGGAAAAATTAAAATGTCCATTTTTTCATTCCATGTTGCTTTAGTTCCTGTGAAGCACCTGAAGGGTTAATAATCTTCTTGAATGTAGTTTTGAGTAGCTTGAGGGGTGCAGTTTTTAGAATGGTGACACTTTTGGGTATTTTCTGCCATTTAGACCCCTCAAAGTGACTTCAAATGTGAGGTGGTCCCTAAAAAAAATGGTTTTGTAAATTTTGTTGTAAAAATGAGAAATTGCTGGTCAACTTTTAACCCTTATAACTTCCTAACGAAAAAAAATGTTTCCAAAATTATGCTGATGTAAAGTAGACATGTGGGAAATGTTATTTATTAACTATTTTGTGTCACATAACTCTCTGGTTTAACAGAATAAAAATTCAAAATTTGAAAATTGCAAAATTTTCAAAATTTTCGCCAAATTTCCATTTTTTTCACAAATAAACGCAAAAATTATCGACCTAAATTTACCACTATCATGAATCCCAATATGTCACGAAAAAACAATCTTGGAATCACTAGGATGCGTTGAAGCGTTCCTGAGTTATTACCTCATAAAGGGACATTGGTCAGAATTGCAAAAAATGGCCAGGTCATTAAGGTCAAAATAGGCTGGGTCATGAAGGGGTTAATTTTCGTATAGAACCGTCACCAAACACAAATGTGGTGAAGTTTGGCAAACACTGATTGGTATTTCTAAAGTGCAGAATTAAAGGAGACAGGA
Source organism: Dendrobates tinctorius (assembly GCF_039654945.1). Classification (NCBI taxonomy): domain Eukaryota; kingdom Metazoa; phylum Chordata; class Amphibia; order Anura; family Dendrobatidae; genus Dendrobates; species Dendrobates tinctorius. The sequence goes on along the minus strand of NW_027361684.1, from coordinate 64,267,168 downwards.
GAAGGCATGCAATAAATGTTAATGAGATTAGCAGGATTTCTGTGTGTAAGGATAGGTTCACATGAGCATATCAAAATACTAGTCAGTTTCATCCAGTAGTGTAGGACGCATTTATTTTCACTTGTCATTCATGTGCAGTCCGTACGCAATCCGCTTTTTACTGCAGCAGCAATTACCATATATACTCGTGTATAAGCCGTCCCTCCTAATTTTGCCACAAAAAACTGGGAAAACTTATTGACTCATGTATAAGCCTAGGGTGGAAAATGCAGCAGCTACTGGTAAATTTCAAAAATAAAAATAGATACCAATAAAAGTAAAATAAATTGAGACATTAGCAGGTTAAATGTTTTTGAATATCCATATTGAATCAGGAGCCCCAAATAATGCTCCATACAGTTCAGAATGGCCCCATAAGATGCTCCATACAAAATACGCCCCATATAATGCTGCACAAAGGTTGATAATGGTCCCATAAGATGCTCCATAGAATAATATGCCCCATATGCAGCCCCATAAAATGCTCCATAGATTATGCCCCCATAAGAGGCTCCATAGATTATGCCCCATAAGAGGCTCCAGACATTATGCCCCCATAAGATGCTCCATACATTATGCCCCCATAAGAGGCTCCATATATTATGCCCCCATAAGATGCTCCCATACATTACACCCCCATAAGATGCTCCATACATTGTGCCCCCACAAGCTGCTCCATAAGATGCTCCATAGAACAGCCCACATATGCTTATGCGGCTGCTGCTGCAAATAAAAAAAATGACATACTCACCTCTCGTAGCTGAGGGCCAGGTGTCGGTGTCACCGCTGGCTCAGGGCCCTGGCACCTGAGATATTCACCTGTCCGCAGTCCATCGCTGCACGCCGCTGTCTTCCGGGTCCCTCTGTCAGTGATTGTACAGGCAGAGGGCGCTGCATGCACTGACTATATCAACGTGCCCTCTGACCTGAACATCACAGACAGAGGACGAGGAGGACAGAGCGGCCGCAGCGGTGGACCGGGGACAGGTGAATATCGCTATACTTATCCCCTCCTAGTGCGGTCTCTGCAGCCCCTCCTGGCGCAGTCTCCGGCAGCTCTTCCTTCCTTCAGCGGTCACGTGGTACCGCTCATTAAAGTCATGAATATGCGCATATTCATGACTTTAATGAATGGTACCACGTGACCGATTAAGAAGGGTGCCTGAGACCATGGGAGAAGCGGAGGGCTGCAGAGACCACGCCAGGGGGGGTAATTATGATCTGACACCCCCGCTCCCCCTCCCCCATGACCCCCGGTATATGACTCTGCATAAGCCGAGAGTTGGACTTTCAGCCCCAAAAAATGGGCTGAAAATCTTGGCTTATACGCGAGTATATTCGGTAATCAATTTCAATATTATTCACAGAATTTCAATGTATCCATAAAAATTGGATGTTATACCGAGTCTGCATATGGCATCTGATGTTTTTTTGCATACCCATAGACTTGAATGGGTGTCTCATCTGGTTTCCGGAAGAAACAAGTGCATGCTGCAATTTTTTTCAAACACAGATTTCGTCAGTGAAAAAAGTCATTCATCTGCACTACTCTACTGAATAACATTAGTCCAAATGTCATCAGTTTTTTTGACTAATAGCACTCAAACCCAGTGTGAAGGAGCTCTAACTGCAACATGATAGATATACTAATTTGCTACTCCTCTCACATCTATCATTCCTTCCCCCTATCAATTGATTCCCTGGATTATTCAGTTTACTACTCTCAACTCCTTCACAGCTGCAATTGTACAACACACAGACTGTACAATTTGTCCAGTGTTCATTGGATTTATCTTCCTAACTCTATTACTGAGCTGTGATCATTGACATCTGCTCACTACCCAGAATTATTCTTAAAAAGCTGCTGCATTCCTTGCCTCGGTTTTTATACAGGCTCTGAAAGTCAATCTTGATTGGCTGTGCTATACCATGTCATGTGATAGCTGCAAGACATTATGTAGAAACTCCCGTGGCTAGGACTAACGTCATGTGAGCTTCCCCTAGCTGATATAGTCTTATGCTTTATGGAAAACGGCAGTGGCATTTTTTGGGGGTAATTTGCCCCCCAAAATTTGAATCTAATCAATTTGCACATATTAATAGTACAAGTAAATCTGCTACTTTCCTCTTTTCTTCCTCTCCCCTTCCCTCCTGAAATTGTCATTCACTTTGAAAAGTCGGCTCAAGTCCATCTTGCCCAGACCAGAAGGATTTCCAGCTCTCTGTTGTGTCATGTGACACAGCCCATTATACCTTATGGAGAAGTGGACAGGACAGAAGAGTGAGGAGCACAGTGAGAAAACATGCAAAGGGAGACACAAAAATAAGGTACTGAGCTTTCTAACAATTGTTAACTCAGCTTATTACTCATGTGTACACACAAAATTGCTTACTCTGAATAGTTACTTGAAAGTACGGGTACCCATAAATTGGGGAATAGAACAGTCAAGATGTTTGTACTATGCTGTCACTGATTTAACTCACTATGTGCAACCTGCAGCAGAGGAACCTCAACTGGCTTCACCTACCAGAGTCCATCCGCATCTTTATGTGACACAGTCATTCTGTCAGTGTGTTATCCATCCATCCATCCATCTATCCCATATCTATCTATCTATCCCATATCTATCTATCTATCTACCTATCTACAGTAGGTACGGAAAGTATTCAAACCCCTTTAAATTTTTTACTCTGCACCCCATGACAAAAAATACAGAATTGTAGAAACTGAAATATCACAAGGTCTTAATTATTTAAACCCTTTGCTCAGTATTGAGTAGAAGCACCCTTTTGAGCTAATACAGCGATGAGTCTTCTTGGGAATGATGCAACAAGTTTTTCACACCTGGATTTGGCTGTCCTCTGCCATTCTTCCTTGCAGATCCTCTTCTGTTCTGTCAGGTTGGATGTTGAACGTTGGTGGACAGCCATTTTCAGGACTCTTCAGAGATGCCCAATTGGGTTTAGGTCAGGGATTTGGCTGGGCAAGTTGAGAATTGTCACAGAGTTGTTCTGAAGCTGCTCCTTTGTTATTTTAGCTGTGTGTGCTTAGGGTCATTCTCTTGTTGGAAGGTGAACCTTCGGCCAAGTTTGAGGTCCAGAGCACTCTGGAAGAGGTTTTCATCCAGGATATCTCTGTACATGGCCACATTCATGTTTCCTTCATTTGCAACCAGTTGTCCTATCCTTGCAGCTGAAAAAACCCCCATAGAATGATGTTGCCACCACCATGTTTCACTGTTGGGATTGTATTGGGCAGGTGATGAGCAGTGCCTGGTTTTCTCCACTCATACCGCTTAGAATTATCACCAAAAAGTTTAATCTTCATCTCATCAGACAAGAGAATCTTATTTCTCATAGTCTGGGAGTCCTTCATGTGTTTTTTTAGCAAACTCTATGCAAGCTTTCATATGTCTGGCACTGAGGAGAGGCTTCCTTTGGGCCACTCTGCCATAAAAGCCCAGTTGGTAGAGGGATGAATTGATAGTTGACTTTGTGGAACTTTCTCCCATCTCCCTACTGCATCTGTGGAGCTCAGCCACAGTGATCTTGGAATTCTTCTTTACCTCTCTCACCAAGGCTCTTCTCCCATGATTGCTCAGTTTGGCTGGACGGCGAGGTATAGGAAAACATCTGTGGTCCCAAACTTCTTCCATTTAAGGATTACGGAGGCCTCTGTCCTTTTAGGAACCTTGAGTACTGCAGAAATTCTTTTGTAACCTTGGCCAGATCTGTGACTTGCTACAATTCTGCCTCTGAGCTCCTTGGCCAGTTCCTTTGACCTCATGATTCTCATTTGGTCTGACATGCACTGTGAGCTGTGAGATCTTATAGAGACAGGTGTGCGCCTTACAAATCAAGTCCTATCAGTTTAATTAAACACAGCTGGACTCCAATGAAGGAGTAGAACCATCTCAGGGAGGATCACAAGGAAATGGACAGCCTGCGACTTAAATATGACTTAAATATGAGTGTCTGAGCAAAGGGTCTAAATACATTTGACCATGTGATATTTCAGTTTTTCTTTTTTAATAAATTTACAAAAAATTCTACATTTCTGTTTTTTTTTCAGTCAAGATGGGGTGCAGAGTGTCATTATGAATTTTTTTGAATTTACCAAATGGCTGCAATGAAGCAAAGAGTGAAAATTTAAAGGGGTCTGAATACTTTCCGTACCCACTGTATATATCCCATATCTATCTATCTATCTATCTATCTATCTATCTATCTATCTATCTATCTATCTATCTATCTATCTATCTATCTATCTATCTATCTATCAATCTATCTATATATCTACTGTATATCTATCACTATCTGTCTATCTATCAGTAAAAATGTTGCAACTCAGTATGTATTTGAAGTTTTGTATTCTGCAATACAGCTTTTTCATCCTCTGTATCTGTGAATATACTATATGTGCATAGATAAAGAGCTCATAGCATGTTTTGGTAAATAATGAAATCATTGGTTGCGAGCTCAATAATCTAATGAATCATGATCAGAATTACGTTTAATCCTCTTAGCTGAGGGCTAAGCTCAGCTTAGATTTCCGTACCTAGTGCAAACATCCATTGCAATTTTTACATGTGCACATACTGCCATCTGCTGGACATATTTAGCATATTACACATTTTAGAAAGTCGATTACTTGCTGTCTGGTTAGAAATAACTGAATGCAGGAGAGATCCTAACACCTACTGTATTTATATAGTCTCTATTAAAATTAGGCACAGAAATTCAGGGGCAACAGAGGATGGTAAAAAGTAAAGAAGGGCATGATTTGCTTACATGAAGGAGATATTTATGTACAAATAATGACTCCATTTTGAATTTTTTGTGCATACAATATAAAAAGAGAAGCTATTATGCGGCAACCAATATTGCAAAATGAATAAAATAAACATGGTTGTGATTGTTCACGTGATTGACCATAGATAACAGTAAACTATATAATTTACATTAATAACATACCCTCAAGAGTCTGTGTAGAAACAAAGAAAAAGAGCGCAAAATAGTGCACACAAAGCATGAGTATTGAATAAAAAAAGGCTTTATTGAGACCAAAATTGCCAAAAGAGACGTTAAAAACAATTAATACCATTAAAGACATGACTTGCAAGAAAAAATGGTGAGCAGGCAACAATAGAACAAAGGCTTAAAATTCCTCATTTACAATACATAGCCAGTGCTTATGTGTAACAATGTATCACCCCATAGAGTGATGATGAAAGATTATAGATAGTGACATCAATGGACCAATAGGAGGAATAAAATAATAATCAAAAAACTAAACAAAATGGAATGAAAAAATAAATCAATAATCCAAAATTGTCAAACACATTAGCAAAATACTCATATTCCTAATAGTGGTCCCATAGTAAGTCAGATAGTATCAACAATCATATTCATCCATTGAAGTGCAGCATTGCCCGCTCTGCCCAACGCGTGTCGCTGCCTATAGCAGCTTCATCAGGAAAAATCATCATCGTGAGGGTCAGGCCGCTATATATACCTCACAAGTGCCCTTGTATAACACACAAAAAATGCCGACGCAGGTGTGCGGCATTGACTGTGTGTCTTAAGGTACTGTCACACTTAGCGATGTACCAGCGATCCCGACCAGCGATATGACGCGGTCAGGATCGCTGGTACATCGCTAAGTGGTCGCTAGTGAGCTGCCGCACAGGCAGATCTCACCAGCGACATGGCTGGGGACGGGGGTCGCTACTTACCTGTCAGACGCGGCGATCCTGCGTCCTCCCGCCCGGCTCCACGCGTCGCTCGTCCTCACAGCAGGAAGCGCCGCAGGAAGCTGACGACGAGAAACAGTCCTGAACGTTCTCGCGCGATCAGCGATAACCAGCAGGGGAGCCGGTCGGAGGTAAGTATCAGACACAGAGATATCGCTAGCAATATCGCTATAACGTCACTAGTTATAGCGATATTGCTAGCGATATCTCTTAGTGTGACAGGCCCTTTAGTCAAATAAAGTCAGGGGAAGCATGGATGAATCGCACATGCACAGTTGGACTGTGTGTTCCATGTCACAGGAAATAGCGCGCTATGCGATCCACCGCCAGAAATACCCGACACAAGATCTGCAATGATCACGCTTGCGCAGACAATAGATATGCATTCCATATAGCAAGACATGACACGCATGTGTTCCACATAGCAGAAATGTTCTAATAGAATAACTCCAAGAAAGCGCAGCCCCTAAAGGCAGCATCAAGATGTGACCTATGTGCCCAAAAATTATTAACTAATTAAATTACTTATATCAAAGGCACATAAGTAAATTATACAAACATTACATATGCATGTCAAAACACCAAAAATAAGGTGTTTGCATTACATTAACCAAACAAATGTGGTAAATCATTGCTATAATTAACCATATGCGTATGCATTAATAGTGTATGTATGCATTGCCCATTATGAATCAAAAACCCACACTATGTATATAAACAATAAGAGATAAAGATTCATAAATATCTATATGAGTATTGCATTATTATAAAAACCAATGAAAAAGATCAATGCTATAATACATTGAAGGTGTTTATAAATAATGCCATGCATTTTAGGCTCCCACATTGCAAATCTGTAAGAATCAATAATCTCATTTTCCCTGTATAATCAAATCGCACAAATAGATGGTAGGATCGGATGGGCCAATTAGCACCCCACCACCTATAAATTTTCCAAGAAGAACCCAGGGCAGGAAGAGGTCCAACAACAAACCACAATGGACTGACACCCCTTATGTCATTAAAAACCCAGTAAAGGACAAATCCTCATTGATACCAACTGGTCTCAAAGAATTGAGCTCATAATTCCATCTGAATTCAAGTCTCAATAATTCACCCTGCCAATCATACTCCCAAATGTTAGGTTTAATCCTCTGAAAGCCCACCACTCTGAGCCAACGTGTAAGCCCCGAATGAAGATCCCAAAAATGAGAAGCTATTGAGTATATTGTCTTTCCCTTGGCTATATCAGACCTTGCAAGATTAATGTTGGACATATGTTGTTGTATACGTTTACGCAACTCCTGGGACGTCTGTCCAATGTACACTTTTGGACAGGGACTAATTAAAGCATATATCACATTCTGTGTCTTGCAGTTTATATAGTTCCTTAATATGTGTACACTAGAATCTGATGGATTAATAAAAGAAATATTCCATTCCACAAAGCCGCAAATATTACATTCGCCTCAAGGGTATGACCCCTGTAATCGAAAGCCATTATGGGTCCTCACAGTCAGTCAAACTAAGTGGCTCCTTATTAATGATTCATGAAGGTTTGGAGCCCTCCTGGCAGTAATGACCAGCTGTTCCGGTAGTAAATCCGAAATACACGCATCAGTTTTAAGAATTTTCCAATGTGTTTGAACAAGATTTTTTACATTGTCCCATTGATTATGAAATGTGGTAACGTACCTTATCTCATTGTCCTCCATTCGTGGGCTCGGATTTAAAAGTTCATCACGTGTGATCTACATGGTTCTGCGATATGTCTGAGTTATCACTGACCTGGGATGACCCCTCCTACGTAAGTGAGCTGAAAGGTTCCTAGATTGGGTTTGAAAATTATGTGTCTCAGAACAATTGCGACGAAATCTGGCAAATTGTCCAAAAGGTATACTCCTTTTCAAATGCTGCGGGTGGAAACTGTGGAAATCAGGTAAAGCAATGGTTGCTGTTTTTTCTGAAATAAATCAGTGCACAATTGGTTGCCCTGGAGAAAGAGCCTGAGGTCCAAAAATACTACAGTAGAAAAAGAAATATGTTGAGTTAAATTAATATTAAAAGAATTATTATTAAGTGAAGTAATGAAATCCTTCCATTCTGATTTAGTGCCTGTCCAAATAAACAAAACATCATCTATGAAAAGAAACCAAGAAAATGCATGTGACTAAAAAGCCAGCAATGGGTAAATGTGCTCCGCCTCTCACCACCCCAAAAAGAGGTTGGCAAAGGAGGGGGCGCACCGTGCACCCATCGCCATGCCAGAAATCTGATAATAAAAAAATCAAATAAAAAATTAAATAATTGTGTGTCAAAACAAATTTTAACAAACCAAGCAGAAATGAATTATGTCATGGATAGCACTTTTCCTGGGGTTCCAAAAAAAATTCTACAGCCCTCAATCCATCCTGATGTGTGATGTTGGTATGCAACGATTCTACATCTATTGTAAACAATAGAGCTGTATCAGGTATTCGTAAACCCTTAATTTTATTAATTAAATCCAGGGAATCCCTTAGATATGAAGGTAACGCAAATGCCAAAGGTTGCAAAAACAAATCAAGATAAACACACGCTCTCTCCCCAAGGCTTCCATTCCCAGCAACAATCGATCTGCCAGGAGAGCACTCAATGTCCTTGTGCACTTTAGGTAAAAATAAAAAGTTGGTATAATCGTTTTTTTTGACAAAAATATAATCCTTTTCTTGTTTGCTTATAATGCCTTCATTCAAGGCTACAGCAAGTAACTTTTCAAGTTTTAGGTTGAAAATCTCAGTGGGGTCAGAGAGTAACTTTAAATAGTTATTTTGACTACTGAGTTGTCTGTTTGCCTCCTTTACATACAGTATTTCTTAACAGACCAAAGAACTATGTTATCCCTTTGTCTGCCATTTTTATCAAAAATGTAGTTTTATGTTGCAAATCACAGAGTGCCTTCCTCTCAGATATAGTCAAATTTTGTTTTCCCTGTAAACCCTGGGGAAGATGTTCAATCTCACTTTTCATAACCTCAAAAAAAGTTTTGACAGAGGGTACCAAAGATAATGGAGGAGAAGTTATAGACTGAGTCCTATGGGGAAATCGTCTCCTACCTGTGTTGGTTTCATTTTCATTTAATAGATCAAGTAAGTCCAAGAAAACACATCTATCAAGTGATGAAGAAGAATCTAGAAGTAAATCTGGTTTAAAATGCAAGACTCGAAGTATAATCTTCCTACAAAATAAAAACAAGTCCATATTTAATGTGAATTTGTCCACCATGTGCGTGGGTGTAAAGGTAAGCCCTCATTGTAATACCAACCTCTCTGAGTCAGTCAATATGTGCTTGGACAAATTGATGACTTGAAGTTGTTGAGTCTACTGATCTACTGTTTGTATTTCTTCCTTTGTGCCAATGGGAAATTGCGCTGTCCGGTGTTTTGTCTTTGTTCTGCCACACCGGACCTTCCATCGTGTCGCTTGTGTCTGAGGCTAAAAAATCACTCAAACTATGCTCTTGATGAGATGCTACCACCGCCTGAGCCCTCAGGAAAATACCTCTCCTATTGCCAGACTGTTTCCACTTATATGCCATATTCTTCTCATAGTCCTGTTTGTCTCATACATATTTTTTCTTTCTCCCTTCAATAATTTCTTTCTCAAACTCGGTATTAATGTCCTTTAATTTAAGTTGGAAAGGTTGAACTTGGGTGCTCAAATCAAAATTCAATAATTGTGCCTCAAGGCCCTTAACTTTAGTTTTCAAAGATACCAATACATTTTTGTCATGCTGAATTAATGAATTAATAATAATTTTTGAGCACTGAGCCAAGCCAGTCTCCCAAGCAGATTTCAATGCCATTGTAACCTCCCATGTTGGAAATATTTGAACACGTAGACCATGTGGAAAAATGGAAAGTTTTAAGTACTCCACCAGGCAGCGAATATTCCACCAAACATGGGTTATGGATTTGTGCTTTTGAGAGTCTGTATAGAGACCACTCACAAATATTAAAAAGGAAGGGACACAGACCAGGCTATTAAGGGTTACCAGCTAGGTATTGGTTGTATTGCTGTTTAGAGTACATAAAAGGGATAACTATAGTCCTGCAATCACCGTGTTTAGGTAAACAACCATGTGTTAATGTAATTAGTATGTTCCCAAGCAGATAATGAGATAAAGGTTACAATTGTATCCCGGATGATATCAGTGTTATTACCCCTTTTATGTACACCTTTATTACATTCGATTTTTCTGTACATTTTGCAATATTGGTTTCTCGCTCACAAAGGTGGCTACTTGAGCAGTCATTTGTTTTTTTTGTTTTTTTTGTAGGGTCAACTTCCTAGCGTGGTGGATGTATATTATTTTTTAGTGCATTATTTGGATGGCTATGTGAGGGCCATCATACTGTTTTCAGAGCTATGTAGGGCTCAATATACTTTTTGGATGACTATGTGGGGGTCTATTATACTGTTTGAAGTACTATGTGGGGTGCATTATTCTATGTGGAGGGTTTTCAGGATTGTGTGGGATACATTATACTATTTGGAGAGCTATGTGGGGGACCTTATTTTACATGCAGGTATATCTGGGGGCCATTATACATTTTGAGGAATATGTGGTAGTTATTATACAATGTGCATGTCTATCTGTAGGCCATTGTTCAGTTTGCATGACTCTGTGGGGGACCTTATTCTATTTGCAGGGCTATTTGAGGGTCCAAATACAGATTGCAGTGCCATGTGAGGTCCATTATGCAATTTCCAAGTCTTTGTGTGGGTCGTTATTCAGTTTACATGGCTATGTGGGAACCATTATACAATTTGGAGGGCTATGTGGGGACCTTTATTCTTTATGAGGGCTATGAAGGGGCCATTATACAGTTTGCAGGCTAGGTTGAGATCATTACATAGTTTGCAGGTCTATGTGGGGGCCTTTATACTATACTAGCTGAAGAGCCCGGCGCTGCCCGGGCATAGTAACTAACTACGGTTAGTTATAACAAATAATGATTTTATTGCACATAAAAACATTTCACATCATATATTCAACACTACAGATTTGCAACACAAATTAACTAAATGATTACCCAAATATTGATAGTATTTTATTTTCAATTCATTCACAAGCTTTTTGGTAAACAACATTTTTGGTTTTTCCTTCCGATGCAAAGATGAACAGATTTTTGGCAGTTCCAACTCTTGAACAGGCCACGTAAAGTTGTCCATGAGAGAAGCATGGAGATTGCAAATCGACCCCTACTACTACCTGGGCACAAATAATGACATTGGGGGTGGAGGTGGCATGGGGGGTGGGGTTAGAACAGTTAATAATTTAAGAAAGAATAGAGGTACAGAGAGATACATAAAGTGCATGTATACTAATGCCAGAAGTCTCGCCAACAAAATGGAGGAATTGGAGTTAATGTTGTTGGAACATAATTATGACATGGTGGGGATATCTGAGACATGGCTGGATGAGAGCCATGACTGGGTTGTTAATTTACAGGGCTATAGTCTGTTCAGAAATGACCGAACAAATAAGCGAGGGGGAGGCGTGTGTTTATATGTAAAATCATCCTTAAAACCCATCCTTCGTGATAATATATATGAATCTAATGATAATGTAGAGTCCCTGTGGGTAGAGATAAGGGGAGGGGGGAAAAATAATAAATTACTGATAGGGGTTTGTTATAAATCTCCAAAAATAATGGAAGCTACAGAGAATATCCTCATAAAGCAAATAGATGAAGCAGCGACTCAAGGAGAAGTCATTATTATGGGGGACTTCAACTACCCTGAAATACATTGGGGAACCGAAACCTGCAGTTCCAGCAAGGGTAATAGGTTTCTGACAACGATGAGAGACAATTACCTTTCACAGCTGGTTCAGGACCCAACAAGAGGGGGGGCACTGCTAGACCTAATATTAACCAACAGGCCAGACCGCATATCAAATGTAAGGGTTGAGGGTCACTTGGGTAATAGTGATCACAAATTAATAAGTTTTCATGTATCCTTTAATAAGATGTGTAGTAGAGGGGTTACAAGGACACTAAACTTCAGGAAGGCAAATTTCCAACGGATGAGAGATGATCTTGGTGCAATTAACTGGGACGATATCCTGAGACATAAAAATACACAAAGAAAATGGGAGACGTTTATTAGCATCCTGAATAGGACCTGTGCACAATATATACCGTATGGGAATAAACATGCGAGAAATAGGAGGAAACCACTATGGCTAAATAGAGCTGTAAGGGGCGCAATAAGAGATAAAAATAAAGCATTTAGAGAATTAAAGCAAGTAGGTAGTGATGAGGCATTAAATAAATACAGAAGATTAAATAAATTCTGTAAAAAGCAAATCAAGACAGCAAAGATTGAGACAGAGAGACTCATTGCCAGAGAAAGTAAAAATAATCCCAAAATATTCTTTAACTACATAAATAGTAAGAAGCTAAAAAATGATAGTGTTGGTCCCCTTAAAAATAGTCTGGGTGAAATGGTGGATGAGGATGAGGAAAAAGCCAATATGCTAAATAACTTTTTTTCAACAGTATTTACACAAGAAAATCCCATGACGGATAACATGACCTGGGATAAAAATTCTCCATTAAATGTCACCTGCTTAACCCAGCAGGAAGTACGGCGGCGTCTACAAATCACTAAAATTGACAAATCCCCGGGCCCGGATGGGATACACCCCCGAGTACTGCAGGAATTAAGCACAGTCATAGATAGACCACTATTTTTAATCTATAAAGATTCCATAATAACAGGGTCTGTACCACAGGACTGGCGTATAGCAAATGTGGTGCCAATATTCAAAAACGGGACAAAAACTGAACTTGGAAATTATAGGCCAGTAAGTTTAACCTCAACTGTGGGTAAAATCCTGGAGGGTTTTCTAAGAGATACTATACTGGAGTATCTGGAGAAGAATAACCTTATGACCCAATATCAACATGGGTTTACAAGAGACCGTTCCTGTCAGACTAATCTGATAAGCTTTTATGAAGAGGTAAGTTCCGGACTGGACCAAGGGAATGCAGTGGACGTGGTGTACATGGACTTTTCAAAAGCTTTTGATACGGTGCCACACAAAAGGTTGATACATAAAATGAGAACAATGGGGATAGGGGAAAATATGTGTAGGTGGGTTAAGAGCTGGCTCAGGGATAGGAAACAAAGGGTGGTTATTAATGGAGCACACTCGGACTGGGTCACGGTTAGCAGTGGGGTACCACAGGGGTCAGTTTTGGGCCCGCTTCTTTTTAACATATTTATTAATGACCTTGTAGGGGGCATAGAGAGTAGAATTTCAATATTTGCAGATGACACTAAACTCTGCAGGGTAATTAATACAGAGGAGGACAATTTTATATTACAGGAGGATTTATGTAAACTAGAAGCTTGGGCTGATAAATGGCAAATGAGCTTTAATGGGGATAAATGTAAGGTCATGCACTTGGGTAGAACGAACAAGTTGTATAATTATGTGCTTAATTGTAAAACACTGGGCAAAACAGTCACTGAAAAAGACCTGGGTGTATGGGTGGACGACAAACTCACATTTAGTGGCCAGAGTCAAGCAGCTGCTGCAAAGGCAAATAAAATAATGGGATGCATTAAAAGAGGCATAGATGCTCATGAGGAGAACATAATTTTACCTCTATATAAGTCACTAGTGCGACCACACTTAGAATACTGTGTACAGTTCTGGTCTCCGGTGTATAAGAAAGACATAGCTGAACTGGAGCGGGTGCAGAGAAGAGCGACCAAGGTTATTAGGGAACTAGGGGGTCTGCAATACCAAGACAGGTTATTACACTTGGGGTTATTTAGTTGGGAGAATCGAAGGCTTAGTGGTGATCTTATTACAATGTATAAATATATGTGGGGACAATACAAAGACCTTTCTAATGATCTTTTTAACCTTAGACCTGTGACGGGGACAAGGGGGCATCCTCTACGTCTGGAGGAAAGAAGGTTTAAGCATACTCACAGACGCGGATTCTTTACTGTAAGAGCAGTGAGACTATGGAACTCTCTGCCATATGATGTTGTAATGAGTGATTCACTACTAAAATTTAAGAAGGTACTGGATGCCTTTCTTGAAAAGTATAATATTACAGGGTATATACACTAGTCTCCTTAATATTGCGTTGATCCAGGGAGCTAGTCTGATTGCCGTATGTGGAGTCGGGAAGGAATTTTTTTCCCCAATGTGAAGCTTACTGTTGCCACATGGGTTTTTTTTGCCTTCCTCTGGATCAACATGTTAGGGCAAGTTAGGATAGGATATGGGTTGAACTAGATGGACTTAAAGTCTCCCTTCAACCTTAATAACTATGTTACTATGTTACTTTCAAGGACTGTCCCTGAGCCTTGTTAATAGACATTGCAAATGCCAATCAAACTGGAGACTGGAGGCATTTAAAATCAAAAGGTAAATCAGATGGAATGAGTGGAATTCTTGGAATGAAAATGTCCTCTCCTTTGGCACCTCCTGTCAAAATAGTTGCTTCAATTACATGTGTAAACAGGCTCTTAATCAATAGTCTTGCCCATTACACAGTTTTGGTGGATCTAAATTTCTCAACAGCAGAATAGGTGCTCCAGGTTTTAGAAAGAGTTTATGCGGAGGAAGTCCTTGTGGTTTCAAGGAGTTGAGGAACTCTATTGGATAGAATAATGCTTGATCGGGGTCTGTTACTGTATCCACTGACTTGTAGGTCGTGCACATACCTGGAAGGAGACTTAAAATTTGAAGATTGATCTTGTTTACACTATCATTTTTCGGAGCTAGAATAACCCTTTCACACAGCCAGCCAGCCTTTCTGAAGTTGGATTGAATGTTTGGAAAAACCTTTTCTTTTAGCTCCTCAATTGATGTAACGATTTAGCAAAAATTGCTTGGAAACATGATCTGTCCAGTGGTTGAGTTTATTGGTGCCTTGCCATCTCCAATTGTCAACAGCTGGCTTGAGAACAGTTCAGTAGAAACATCGGCTGTCATGTGGACCCTCATGTTTGTGTTCAGCGACATTTTCTTCACTTGTCTCCAAAGGAATGATGCTTTTAGGCAGGCATTGAGTTCATCTGCAGGGGTTGATCTTGGTATAACGGGTAGTGTTTGTCGGAAGTCACCTGCCAAAACATCAACACCTCCCATGATAGAATTGTTTCCAAGCAAGTCTTGCAGCAGTCTGTCCACTGCTTCCAGAGCCCTCTTGTGTGACATCGTGCATTCAACCCAAATTATGGCACTGCACTTTTGAAGCAGTTTGGCCTGTCCTGATCCTTTGGCAATGTTGCAAACTGGGCTGTCACTATGAGACAGGTTAAGTGGTAGTTTGAATGTCGAATGTGCCGTACTTCCACCAGTTAAAAGTGTAGCTGCAATACCAGAAGATGCCACTGCAAGTGCAATCTTTTGTTGTTGCCGAAATTTTGCTAGGAGCAAGTTGATTAAAAATCTCTTTCCTGTTCCACCTGGAGCATCTAGGAAGACAATCGCACTTTTGTTAGTTGCAGTGAAACTTAAAACTTGGTTGAAGGCATTTCTTTGGTCCGATACCAACAGTGGCTCATTGTGAGAGACAAAAGCTGTGAGATCATCAATGTTGTAGTTTGTTTCTCTGAATATCTCCCTGCACATTTGGTTAGCTTCCTGATTTCTTCTTGGAGTAGGTAAGCCAAGTAGGTGTAATGCTTTTCCAGACTTTTCCATGCAGTGGTCCTCAAGGAGAATTAAAGTTTTGTTGAAAATGTATTCAGTGAAGTTGATAAGTTGCTGAGGATTTTCCTTTTTAACCTGCATGAGGATGTCCTCACTGAGATCAGTTTTGAACTTTGTCCAAATGTCAAGGGGATTTGAAATGTTACAGGTAGCTGGAAGAATAGCAAAAAGGTGTCTTAGTCGCTTTGGGGTTTGTGCGGCTGCTGCTTCACTGAGAGTCATGTCCCAGTGTACGTCATTTTCCTGAAGTCCTCGTCTTTGGCAAGCTTCCCTGAACGTTTCACATACATGGCCTCCGACAGTCTTCAAGTCAGAAAATGATGTTTGACCCTTGACAACATGAAGTAACATGCGCAGGTAGAAGTACTCTGCATTTGACGGATGAATAGTGTAGATGCGACCAAGAGCATCATTTGCTTTGACCCCTGGATGGCCTTCAACATCAAGCCCCTGTTTCCTCCCTTCCAGTGTTTTTCTGGATGTGTTCCAAGTGTAGTACTTTGGTAGATCACAGGAGAGTATTGTTTTTGCAAATCTATCTTGTTGACAAAGTTCAAAAAATGTCAAAAGGGTGGTCTTAGGTGGTGTTTGAAGCTGCTGGATCAGGTTTGCCGGGTCAAAGTAAATCCTCTGTCCCTGTTCCAAATGAACACTGAGATGCATAACTGGTGGGTAGTGCTCATGAATGGAGAAACCTAGTATTTTCCAAACAGCTTCATTGCTGCTGATGTACCTGCCCATCTGGGATGCCTCTACTTCATCAATAGGTCAATTTTTCTGGAGTTCAAACACTGTTTGATCACTTCCTTTGTAGACTTATTTGCATATGTACTTGATTGATTTCACAGAGTGGCAAGATTCGACGTTGATGTGGGCCTGGAAAATTTTTGAGAGCAGATGATTGTAAGCCACCACCCACTTGTCAATTTCTATCTCTTGGGGTGATGATCCAACCCGCATCTTGAGCTTTGCTATGAAACCACCATCCCCTCAATTTCTTCTTCGGCAGATTGGATATCCATCTTGTCCAGTTTGTGTTTCTTGGATCAGGTTTCGTGGGTAATTCTTTGAACACCTGCCATCAACCATGCAAGGAGAATTTCTGTTGAGATCCCCACAGGGACCATGGATCATGTTCTTTGTGATGATATCAAACAGCAACGGGTCATTCTCAGGGTCTGGCAGTTCTGCACTGATGATATTGTCAATTTCATTAGGCTGTATTTTTTGTTTCAGCCAGATCAAGATATGGGCATGAGGAAGGCCTCTTTTTTGCCTTTCAACTGAATACATCCAGCACTGTGTCTCACCAAAAACATGTGCTTTTGTAATCAAATGAACCATTTTTGCAAGTTTTCTTTTGAAAACTCGTGCAATGATGTCATGGCGATGGACAGTTTTCCAGCCTAGTAACAGGTGCTCTCTGATTTCCTCCCAATTAGGATTGCAAGTAAAGGTAATGAAAAGATCTGGATGGCCAAACTTTCTTACATATGTCATTGCATCCTGCGTGTATTCATGCATGTGTCGTGGGCCTCCAGTGAAAGTTGATGGAAGGATTACCATTTTACCCAAGTCATTTGGATCAGCATCATTTGCCACAGCATCTCTAAGGTGAATGTATTCCTCGGCTCTGAGCTTCTTTTGATTTAGTCGGATATACAGAAGACGTTCACTCTCAATTTTTGCATACATGTCATTTGAGGATGTGATTTTCCTCACCAACTCTTGTCATGATCCTATAGGCATAAAAGTCCATGGCTGACACGTTTTTCCCTGAAGGGTTGCCTGTTGCAGGATTTGTCTGAGGTATTTCAAAGTGATAGTCATCCTGTCCCTGCCAAAAGATAATTGGATATTGCAGTGCATCATAGGACCTGTGAGTTTCTGCCACCCGTTGCAAGCCATTGTTCCTTTTCTGAAGCACAATGTCACGGCTGTGAAACTCATTACCCACAATCAAAATAGCTACCTCATCAAATGTGGGGGCATTGAAACGCCGCTGATGCTCACCTTGTGGTGTTTTGTCAGCTCTGATGACAACTTTGTAATCGTCGCTTGGCATGCATTCAAGTGCAGTCTTGAAAAGTTGAACATATGGATTGTTTACGTGAAGGAACTGCTGCAAGTTAGTGACAATATCAAGGCAAGTGTTTGGAATTAAAAAGCATCTCTGCTGAGCCTCTGCTTCTACATTTCCCATAAAGTAGAGTTGAAGAAATTGAGGTTCTTTTCCTTGTAATGGAAGAAGTGAGCCAAATGAGTGATAAATCTGTCCTTAAACGTTGAATGTGGGCATAAATCCAGTTGAAAAAACTTCTCTTTTTGCACCAAATGATGTCATGTGGAAGCAGGAGATGTACTTCCTGATGTCCAAGAAATGGTTTGATATTGCAGTGGTGCCTGTCATCAGAGACTTCAGGGGATCTAGTAGTGAGAGGAGAGGAAGCAGTTTTACCTTGCCATTTGCACAGCATAAACGTTTCAGTGGCCCTTGAGGAAGCAGCTCTTGGTCTCTTGTCTGCAAGTCTTGCTTCTCCTTTCTGGGGGACAGATGATGGCTGGAGCTTATGTTCCTGGGGATGCTAGATTTCTCCCACCATGTCAGTGTCTGCTGAGGTGTTGTCAAGTGGGAAAACTTGCACATAGCAACCAATCACAGCTCAGCTACTTTTAACCAGCTCTGGTGAAATGAGAGATGCTTAGTGATTGGTTGCAAGGAAAACTGTTGGTCATAGCAACCAATCACAGCTTAGCTTCTTTTGAACAGCTCTGTTGAAATGAAAGATGCTTCGTGATTGGTTGGTGATACACACACACACATTGATTTTTATATATGTAGAGATGAGGACTAGGTGAGAGCCATTATACAGTTTGCAAGGCTTAGTGGGGACCAATTGTTAGCAGCGGATTAATCAGCGTAACATCCAGAGTCAGCAACACAGAATGTAGATTTATTCATATCCAGGTTGAACAGCTTACAGCATGAAATGTGATCAGTCTGGTATCTGCTGTTGCTTGCAGCATGGGAGCATTACAACAGCAAGAAGGGAAGAGAAGGAGGGGGCATGCTGTCTGCTTTTTTTGTCACTGAACTTTGTTAACAATCTCACAATATGCACAATATATAAAACAGTACAGTAGTAGTTGCTGCAATACATACAGATCAATATGCATTATGCCAACACCCCCACTCAACTACTTATCCTCTTTTAAAACCTTCTTCCAACAAGACCTTATTCATCTTAGTATTCCATGCTGTTGCTGATTGCTTAAGACCATAAAGGGATTTTTGTAGTTTGCAAACAAGATTCTCTTCACCCCTTTTACATAACCTTCAGGTTGAGTCATGTATAAGTCCTCCTCAATGTCACCATTTAAAAAGGCAGTTTTTATATCCAAATGTCTGACATTCATCTTTTGTACAGCAGCTACAGCTAACAAAGCTCTGAACGTGGTCTGTTTAGCGACTGGAGCAAACGTAGCATCGTAATCTTCGCCATACTTTTGAGAATATCCTTTTGCCACCAACCTTGCTTTAAATCTGTGGACTTTACCTTCAGAGTCATATTTGGTTTTGAAGACCCACTTGCACTTGATTGCCTTTTTGCCCTGTGGCAGCTTGGTGAGTTTCCAAGTTTGAAGTTGATGAAGCGATTTGATTTCCTTATTAGCAGCATTGATCCACTTTGTTCTTTCATGGACAGGTAGTTCTTGCATTTCATCCCGTGACTGCAGCTCTGATTCAGGTAGTGTCTTGACTATGTAGGATAGACATTTAGCTGGTACGCCTCTGTTTGATCTTGAAGATCTCCTGATTTCAGATTCACCTGATTTTTCTGTTGTTCCTTCAGTGGTTGAAGAATCCAGCCAGACCTCTACATCCTCCTTGTTATTGTCTTGTAATTGTGACTGCAGCTGGACTACTGGCGTGATGTCACAAAACTTGGGGGACACAAAGTTCTCATCAATCACTACACCTCTACTTATTGTGACCTTGTTTGTATCTGGGTGTAGAATCCTATAACCTTTCTGGGTTTCACTGTAGCCTACCAGGATCCCTTCCTTAGCGTGAGATTCCCACTTAGTTCGCCTTTCTTTGGGAACATGTACAAGCGCTTTACTTCCGAATATTCTTATATGATGTAGTTTTGGCTTTCTGCTGTTCCATTGCTCAAACGGAGTTTTCTCTGTAGCTTTACATAGATCAATTGTAATGTCCTCAGCTAGTTGCTTTTGAACTAACTTCCTTATTGCTGCTGGGTCTCTGTGTGCTAGGCGCCTATGCCATACATGAATGCAGTTATTGTGCCTTTCTTCCTGAGCAGTATGCACACACTTTTTGCATTTAAGCTGGTAAAGTTCATTTGTGATTTTTCCTTCTGCTAGTGTGTGGCCCTCTTTTGAGATGATGCAGCTATCATTCTTAAATGTAACTTCATTTCCTTGTTTTGTGAGTTTCTTCACAGATAGTAAATTACTCTCAAGACTAGGCACATAGAGCACATCTTTTACTGGGATCTTCTTGCTTTGTGTTGGTGAGATTTGACAATCAATATAATCATCTCCTTTACCTTGTGAAGTCATGTACTAACCATTAGCCATAATCACTTTCTCTGACTTACTTTGGTTAAGCTTAGAAAAGAAGTCCCTGTTATTAGTCATCTGACTAGTTGCTCCAGAGTCTATACACCATGCATGCTTTGATGTATTTACACTGACAGTAAATGCAGTTTCAGTATTCACAGAATCATTTTCTGCAGACACAGCACTTTTAACCCTTTGAAGACTGCTTTGCTTTTTCAGCTGATTCATTCTAGCTTTCCAGACTCTGCAGTCGGCTTTCAAATGTCCTGATTTCTTGCAAACAAAACATTCACGTGTTTCTTTTAGGTGCTTTCTGTTATCATTTAGATTTTGTGTCTGTAAAGCAGATTCTGCATCACATGTCCTGCTGTTTACACCTTCCACTTATATTCATCTATGAGCTTCCCTCTGACATACTCCAATGTAAGCTCATCATCTGGGCGCGCATCTAGTGCAGTTACAAGCATGTCATAGTTTTCTGGAAGACCACTAAGCAGTAATGCGGCTACAAGAAAGTCCTTCAAATCTTCCCCATTGCTTCTCAGGCATTCTACAATCTCTAGAATGCTTGTTAGGTAGTCCTGCATAACCTGGCCATTCTGTAGTTTAGACTGGTACAATTTTCTCATGAGATAAAGTTTATTGCTTAAATTTATCCTCTCATGCACCTTTTGCAGCTGCTCCCACTTTTCTCTTGCAGTTTCACTTTTACACACATGCACAATCTGATCACCATCTATACTGAGTGATATGGTACTTTGTGCTTTCTGATACATCTCTATCCACTCCTGTGATACTGGGTCAGGTTTAGGCTCCTGTGTGTATTTCCACGTACCTTCTCTTATCAGCAGCATTTTCACTTTGAATTTCCAGGATTGATAATTCTGGTTAGTGAGACTTGGTACTGTAAACTTCATGGAGTTTCTGCTGCTGGTGGCCATCTTTGCTGTCTTCCTTTCTTTTCTTTTCTCTGTGCTCTGGGGATCTGGTACTCTAGGACTCTGGGCCCATAACTAGAGTTGAGCGAAACGGGTCGAAAAATTTCAAAAGTCGCCGACTTTTGGCAAAGTCGGGTTTCATGAAACGAAACCCGACCCTAGGATGAGGTCGGCCACGAGGTCGGCGACTTACGCGCCAAAGTCGCGTTTCAAAAGTTTGTTTTGCGCTCTTTTTCAGCCAATCAGGATCCACGGACACTGTGGGCAACGTGATGACATAGGCACGGGTCACCACCATC
This sequence comes from Dendrobates tinctorius, assembly GCF_039654945.1. Lineage (NCBI taxonomy): Eukaryota > Metazoa > Chordata > Amphibia > Anura > Dendrobatidae > Dendrobates > Dendrobates tinctorius. Next base: position 64,245,822 of record NW_027361684.1, on the reverse strand, counting down.
TTTCAGAAGGGCATGCAAGTGATTGGCTTGCTTTGGTCACAGCTGTGCCATCGAGCCTGTGACATAGCGCTCAGATATTCAGTGGGCCTCACACAATCCAAAAGTGTCCAGTGTCCACAAGTGTCTGCAGAAATTCAAAATCTCACCTATCCTCTAGTCACTTTGGTCACAGCTGTGCCATCGAGCCTGTGACATAGCGCTCAGATATTCAGTGGGCCACACACAATCCAAAAGTGTCCAGTGTCCACAAGTGTCTGCAGAAATTCAAAATCTCACTTATCCTCTAGTCACTTTGGTCACAGCTGTGCCATCGAGCCTGTGACATAGTGCTCAGATATTCAGTGGGCCTCACACAATCCAAAAGTGTCCAGTGTCCACTAGTGTGAGCAGAAATTCAAAATCTCACTTTTCCTCTAGTCACTTTGGTCACAGCTGTGCCATCGAGCCTGTGACATAGCGCTCAGATATTCAGTGGGCCTCACACAATCCAAAAGTGTCCAGTGTCCACAAGTGTCTGCAGAAATTCAAAATCTCACTTATCCTCTAGTCACTTTGGTCACAGCTGTGCCATCGAGCCTGTGACATAGCGCTCAGATATTCAGTGGGCCTCACACAATCCAAAAGTGTCCAGTGTCCACAAGGGTCTGCAGAAATTCAAAATCTCACTTATCCTCTAGTCACTTTGGTCACAGCTGTGCCATCGAGCCTGTGACATAGCGCTCAGATATTCAGTGGACCTCACACAATCCAAAAGTGTCCAGTGTCCACAAGTGTCTGCAGAAATTCAAAATCTCACTTATCCTCTAGTCACTTTGGTCACAGCTGTGCCATCAAGCCTGTGACATAGCGCTCAGATATTCAGTGGGCCTCACACAATCCTAAAGTGTCCAGTGTCCACTAGTGTGAGCAGAAATTCAAAATCTCCCCTGTCCTATAGACACCTTGTACCTTGTTTTACATTACTATATAGTTTGTTGGATTTTGTCTACATTTCTACCAAAAATGAGGAAGGCTGGTGGAAGAGGCCGGTGGAATTGGGCGGGGGTTGGCAGCTGGTAATGATGGTGTTGGTGGTGGATCTGATGGTAGTGGCAAGAGCAAAATAGGACCGAATGCAGGAGGTGTTGAGCCTGCGTCATCGTCTGGATCCATAAGGCTTCGAAGGCTTAGTTTTCTAGGAGTTGGCAAACCGCTTTTAAAGCCAGAGCATCAGGAAAAAGTTTTGTCTTACATTGCTGACTCAGCCTCCAGCTCTATTGCCTCCTCTTCTTCAGTAGTAAAAAGTAAAAGCACTGAGTCGTCATTGGAGGCTCATGTTCATGAACCACACCTTTCCTTGTGTCCTTCACCCCAACCAAGATTGAAGGATGACGCAGGCCATACTACTGATTACTCCATGGAGCTGTTTTCACATACCATGCCTGGATTATCAAGTCAAATGGTGAATTACCCAGGCCAAGATGAATCTGACATGGAGTGCACTGATGCACAGCCGCTGATGGATGATTCTGCTGGTACATTCACTCAGAGCACTGCATTGTCCTCGCAGTGTACAGAGCCAGATTCTGACCCTGATGAGACTCAGGTGCCCCTTCCCGCACACTATACCACCATACACGGTGACACAGAGGAAGGTGCACATGACATTGAAGAGGAGGTGATGGATGACCCAGTTGTTGACCCAGATTGGCATCCATTGGGGGAAGAGGGTGCTGCTTCCAATAGCTTAGATGAGGAGCATCCACAGCAGACATCGACATCGCAACAGCTGTTATCTGGCAGGCCCGGAGCACTCCAAAGACAGGTTCCAAAAATCAAAAGAGTTGCTGGACAGTTTGTCCAGAGGGTCAAAATATCACAGCGTGCTAGGCCACAAAATGTCTGCCAAAGTAGGAAGAGTGCAGTGTGGCACTTTTTTGAACAAAATCCTCATGATCAGGCCAAGGTTATCTGTAAGAAGTGCGCAAAGACCTTTAGCCGAGGGAAAAATCTGAAAAATTTGAATACCAGTTGCATGCTTAGACATTTAAACACCATGCACTTGCAAGCGTGGACACAACACCAAACCTCAAGTGCCACATGTGCAACTGATCACAACGAAGGTAGTCAGCAATGCTACATTGTTTCCCCCACTGTAAGCCCACCGGTTAGCACAGCAGCAAATGTTGAGGTGTCGTTGCAAGGCCACAGCAGTCAGGGAATCCCACTGTTATATCAATGAAAGACTGATTCTAGGCCATCAGAAAGAACACCAACTCCATCACCATCATCAACCCTCTCTCAGTCCGCCCTGTCCACTGCTACTTCCAACATATGCAGCTCTCAAGTCCAGCTCACCCTCCCAGACACTATGAGTAGGTCAAGAAAGTACTCAGTCTCTCATCCGCGTACACTTGGTTTGAACGCCCACATTGCCAAACTAATCTCGTTTGAGATGATGCCCTTTCGGTTGGTGGAAAGCGCAGCTTTCCGTGAACTCATGGCCTATGCAGTACCACGCTATGACCTACCCAGTCGCCACTTCTTCTCTCGCAAAGCCATCCCAGCCCTCCACCATCATGTGAAAGACCGCATTGTCCATGCACTCAAGCAGTCAGTGAGCGGAAAGGTGCACCTCACAACTGATGCATGGTCCAGTCGGCATGGCCAGGGCCGTTACGTGTCCATCACTGCACACTGGGTTAATGTGGTGGATGCAGGGTCCACAGGGGACAGCGGTGGTGGGACAGTGCTGCCTAGCCCACGGTATAGGAAACAGTTGGCTGTAGGCGTTCGACCCTCCTCCTCCTCCTCCTCCTCCAGAAGCGAAAGCTCGTCCACAGAGCGCAGTCGTACGAGCACTCCATCTGCAGCTGCCACTGTTGCACATGAGGTGTCCCCCTATCGAGCAGCTAGTGGAAAGCGTCAGCAGGCTGTGTTGCAGATGATGTGTTTGGGCGACAGACACACCGCCGAGGTGCTGGCCGAGTACTTGAAGCGACAAACTGAGTCATGGCTGGGCAGTGTACATCTTGAGGCAGGCAAGGTAGTTAGTGATAATGGCCGTAATTTTGGGGCAGCCATAGCCCTTTCAAAACTCAGACACATAACTTGCTTGGCTCACACCTTGAACCTGGTGGTGCAGTGCTTCCTCAAAAATTATCCGGAGTTAACAGCCCTGCTCCAGAAGGTGTGAAGACTGTGCACGCACATCCGCCGGTCGCCTGTACACTCCGTTCGTATGCAGAAGCTGCAGCGATTGCTTCACCTTCCCAACCACCGCCTCATTATCGACATTGCAACAAGGTGGAACTCCACCCTGCACATGGTGGAGCGGCTGTGTGAGCAGAGGCAGGCCATAATGCATTTGTGGGAGGATACACAGCCAGGCACTTTGAGAGCAGACATGGAGTTGACAGGTGTGCAGTGGTCGAAGCTGAAAGACCTCTGTAAAGTCCTTCAGTGTTTTGAGGAATGCACACGGCTGGTAAGCGCAGACCATGCCATCCTAAGCATGAGCATCCCACTTATGCATCTGCTCATGCAAACTTTGACGCACCTTAAGGAGCAGGCTTCTGCAGCCAATGTTGATGAGGAGGAAGAGGAGGAGGGAATCCTTGATGACATTCAGCCATTGTCTACTCAGGGACCTCTCCTGGACGAGGTGGAGGAAGAAGAGGAGGAGGATGATGGGGATGATTACTTAGGGGAGGAGGATGCATCTCGTGGGGCAAGTGAAAATGTTGGCGTGGCAAGGTCTGCTACAGGGTTTGTGCGTGACTGGAGGGATGTGGATTTGCCAGAAAGTGCTCCTCCAACCAGCACTCGCAGTGCATCATTGACACCGGGAACATTGGCCCACATGTCAGATTATGCCTTGCAGATCCTAAAAAGGGACCCCCGCATTGCCAAAATGATGAACGATGACGACTACTGGTTGGCCAGCATCCTGGATCCACGCTATAAAGGCAAATTACAAAACATCATGCCACAGGAGAACCTTGACCTAATATTGGCTAATAAACAAGCAACTCTGGTAAATCGGTTGCTTGAGGCATTCCCAGCACACAGCAGCGGTGATGGTTCTCACACGAGCCGTACGGGCCGGGGTCAGCTTGGCAGAGGTGTTCGTGGTGCACACAGCAGAAGTGGCGTTGGAGACAGGGGTTTCATGACAATGTTGTGGACTGATTTTTCAAGTACCGCTCACACAACTGGTAATACTGCATCGATGGAAAGTGACAGGAGACAGCAGTTGTCAACTATGGTTACAAACTACTTTTCCTCCCATATCGATGTTCTCCCACACAGGTCATTCCCCTTTGACTATTGGGCCGCTAAACTGGACACCTGGCCTGAATTGGCACAATATGTTGCCCAGCTGCAAGTGTGCTATCGGAAAGAGTCTTCAGTGCAGCTGGATCAATCCTGACAGAAAAAAGGACCCGTCTGTCAACCCAAAATGTGGATGATCTAACCTTCATTAAAATGAACCACGCATGGGTTTCCAAGGATTTTGTCCCACCTTCCCCTGATGACACATAGGGTGACAGAAAAATGGCTTGCTTTGGTCCACCTCTTCCTGGGACTTGACCTATTTCACCTTTTGCATCAGCTGAATGTCCAACATCAACATATGCCACTTTCTAAAACTCCCTAACTGTGCTGCCTCCCCCCCCATGGCCGGGTTCACCACCTAGCGCACGACACCGTGCGAGTGCCGTTGCCCTGGACAGGTGGGTAGGCCGACTCTTGGGCGCGGGCACTGGGACAGGGTCCCTCATAGTGCAATCAAGTGTCTCTGACGGTGGTGGTGCACACCCGCCGTCAGACACACCGCCGTACTATGAGGGGCCCAGTGCCAGTACCGACGCCCACGAGTGGGCCCCCCTTGCTTGGGCAGGGCCCCAGCATTTGCAATCTTTACCTCTCCCTGCTCCTCCGCTGTGTAGTCTGGGCCGTCAAATCCATACTGTGCCTGACACCGTCTGAGCCTGCCTCCTGATGTATAGACATATATTTTGAATGTGTACGCTATCCATACATGTTATCTGGGGATACGGTACCCTTTCTAACCTTTGTGCAATCACGTGCAATCCATACTGGGCCTAACACCGTCTGAGCCTGCCTCCTGATGTATAGACATATATTTTGAATGTGTACGCTATCCATACATGTTATGTGGGGATACGGTACCCTTTCTAACCTTTGTGCAATCACGTGCAATCCATACTGGGCCTAACACCGTCTGAGCCTGCCTCCTGATGTATAGACATATATTTTGAATGTGTACGCTATCCATACATGTTATCTGGGGATACGGTACCCTTTCTAACCTTTGTGCAATCACGTGCAATCCATACTGGGCCTAACACCGTCTGAGCCTGCCTCCTGATGTATAGACATATATTTTGAATGTGTACGCTATCCATACATGTTATCTGGGGATACGGTACCCTTTCTAACCTTTGTGCAATCACGTGCAATCCATACTGGGCCTAACACCGTCTGAGCCTGCCTCCTGATGTATAGACATATATTTTGAATGTGTACGCTATCCATACATGTTATCTGGGGATACGGTACCCTTTCTAACCTTTGTGCAATCACGTGCAATCCATACTGGGCCTATCACCGTCTGAGCCTGCCTCCTGATGTATAGACATATATTTTGAATGTGTACGCTATCCATACATGTTATCTTGGGATACGGTACCCTTTCTAACCTTTGTGCAATCACGTGCAATCCATACTGGGCCTAACACCGTCTGAGCCTGCCTCCTGATGTATAGACATATATTTTGAATGTGTACGCTATCCATACATGTTATCTGGGGATACGGTACCCTTTCTCACCTTTGTGCAATCACGTGTAATCCATACTGGGCGTGAGAACGGCTGGCGAGCTGTTAAGCAAGCTATAGCACCTGTGGTTTGCATACGTAAGTTTTTCATTTTTTCAGGAATGATGGTTAGGCCTAATTCCGGAACTGCGGTTGACCTGCACTTACTGGGAAATCATTGTTCGCGGGTAATAATTGTAATCAGTGATCCCCATCACTAACGTTGTTCAGCGGGTTATCTGCACCTGTAAGCGACAAACGCTGGCCTTTTCAGTGTAGCGCACATGCAGCCACGGACATGTAAGGGCATGACACACCAGTTATTGGCCAATCTCATGTGCCAGAGCCTCACGTGTCCCTCTAGTAAGCCGGACTCGGACCGCGGGGCATGACGGAGTCTCGTTTGTTAACGGAATTAAGCTTGCAATGTGTGCATGTTCTGTAGCTGGCATGGTTGAGGTTTCCCAGGTGGAGTCAAATTTAACCATAGGCTCCACTCCTGGTGGTGACCGTCTGGACATTCCTTTAAGGTTCAGCTTTGCAACCATACTGCCCACGTAAAACAAACGCTTTGCCTTCATGAACACTGTTTGGAGGGTCATGACTCGTGGGAATAACGCCGCCCAATCAGTTAACCTGCTAGAGAGATCGTTCGTTGCTCCCAAGCATGACATCACACTCCCTAGGAAGAAGGTAATGACACTGTGGCAACCGTACTCCTGGGGGCGACACAAGTGCACTGATGCCCAGCCACTGCTCGATGAATCTGCTGGTACATTGACCCAGACCACTACATTCCCCTCACACGCTACACGGCCTGAACCTAACCCTGATGAAACTCAGGTTACCCTTCCCATATACAGTTCCATCTTACACGGTGACAAAGAGGAAGCTGCAGATGAAAGTGCAGGTTCGGCCCACCCGCCATCAGACACACCACCGTACTATCAGGGGCCCTGTGCCAGTGCCGTCGCCAACGAGTGGGCCCCCCCTGCTTGCTCAGGATCACAGCACTTGCAAAGTTGAAATACTGTGCAGTGAGATGGAAGATGGGGATGACGAGGAGTCCAGACAAGTACAGGGATTCCCTAGCGAGGAGACTTATTTGATTGTTTTCAATGTTGGGACAGCAATTTTTGGGGAGCACTATACTCTGGAGAATGATAGATGGGGCCCACCATACACTGGAACATTCCAAAGGTGGACATCAGACACTGGAGCAGCATTTACAGGGCCCATTATACACTAGAGCATTAGAAATGGGGCCCATTATGTTTGGAGCATTATTTGGGCCCATAAGACAGTGGAGCTTCATCCATGGGGACCAACATATACTGTAGCATTATGTGGAGCTCATCATATACTGTTTCAAACATTATATGGGACCAATGATTCTGTATGGAGAAATAGATGGGCCTCGTCATGAGATGTAAAAAGTGAAGTATTTTTCATTGTACTATACCGCTATTTCTCTGCTGTATCGGAGCATGATGAGTTGTGGTATGTGTTAAAGGGGCGCTCTTTCGCCCAGGGCACATGAAAACCTGGAGCCAGCCCCCCCCCCCACAACTGTAGCCAAATAACCCCCATTTTTCAGTGCGTAACTTGTATTATGAAGTTAATTAAGGTTGACAAGCTTAACCCCTTACCTACAATTGACGTAATATTCCGTCCATGTGACCATGGACCTAATTACCATGGACGGAATATTACGTCATCGCGATCAGCGGCGCCCACGTGGTGAGCGCCGCTGATCGCGGCCGAGTGTCAGCTAATTATCATAGCTGACACCCGGCACAATGTGTCAGGGGCGGTCACGGACCGCCCCCGACACGTTAACCCCTTGCACACCGCGATCAAACGCGATCGCGGTGTACCGGGGGTTAAAGGGAAGCATCGGCAGGGAGGGGGCTCCCTCCGTGCTTCCCTGAGCCCCCCACGGCAGCGCAATGTGCAGCGCTGCTGCGGGGGACTCCCTTCCTCCAGGCCCCCGAATCCAAGATGGCGACGGGGGCCTTCGGGGGCCTGAGGAAGCTGGCTTCCTCAGTGCCTGCAAAGCGCAGGCATGAGGAAGTCTGCAGCAGTGCCTGTGACAGATCGCTGATCTGTCACAGTGATCTGTGATGTGACAGATCAGCGATCTGTCACAGGACAGTGATGTCCCACCTGGGACAAGGTAATAAAGTAAAAAAAAAAAAAAAAAAAGTGTTAAAAATAATTTAAAAAAAATCGCTAAATAAATTAGTTAAAAAAAAAAAAATATTCCCCAATAAATCCATTTTTTGAAAATAAAAAAAAAACAAAACAATAAAAGTACACATATTTGGTATCGCCGCGTCCGTAATGACCTGCCCTATAAAACTGTCCCATTAGTTAACCCCTTTAGCGAACCCCTTAAAAAATAAAAATAAAAAACGAAGCAAAAAATAATGATTTATTATCATACCACCGAACAAAAAGTGTAATAACGCGCGATCAAAAAGACGCATATAAATATCCATGGTACCGCTGAAAACGTCATCTTGTCCCGCAAAAAACGAGCCACCATACAGCGTCATCCGCAAAAAAATAAAAAAGTTATAGCTCGCAGAATAAAGCGATACAAAAATAATTATTTTTTATATAAAATTGTTTTCATTGCAAAAAACCGACAAAACATAAAAAAACGACCTAAATGAGGTATCGCTGTAACCGTACTGACCCGAAGAATAAAACCGCTTTATCAATTTTACCGCACGCGGAACGATGTAAACGCACCCCCCAAAAGAAATTCATGAAAAGCTGGTTTTTGTTCATTCTGCATCCCAAAAATCGGAATAAAAAGCGATCAAAAAATGTCACGTGCCCGAAAATGGTACCAATAAAAACGTCAACTCGTCCCGCAAAAAATAAGACCTCACATGACTCGGTGGGTCAAAATATGGAAAAATTATAGCTCACAATATGTGGTGATGCAAAAACTATTTTTACAATAAAAAGCGTCTTTTAGCGTGCGACAGCCGCCAAACATAAAAACCGCCATAAATAGTAAATCAAACCCCCCGTTATCACCCCCTTAGTTAGAGAAAAATAATAAAACTAAAAGAAAATGTATTTATTTCCATTTTCCCGCTAGGGTTAGGGTTAGGGTAGGGTTAGGGCTAGGGTTAGGGCTAGGGCTAGGGTTAAGGCTAGGGTTAGGGTTAGGGCTAGGGTTAGGGTTAGGGCTAGGGTTAGGGCTAGGGTTAGGGTTAGGGATAGGGTTAGGGCTAGGGCTCAGATTAGGGTTAGGGGTGTGTTGAGGTTAGGGTTGGAGTTATAATTGGGGGTTTCCACTGTTTGGGCACATCAGGTGCTCTCCAAAGGCAACATGGCGTCTGATCTCAATTCCAGCCAATTCTGCGTTGAAAAAGTCAAATGGTGCTCCTTCCCTTCCAAGCTCTGCCATGTGCCCAAACAGTGTTTTACCCCCACATGTAGGGTATCAGCCTACTCAGGACAAATTACAAAACAACTTTTGGGGTCCAATTTCTCCTGTTACCCTTAGGAAAATAAAAAACTGGGGGCAAAAATATAATTTTGCGGAAAAAAATGTTTTTTTTATTTTCACGCCCAGGCGTTATAAACTTCTGTGAAGCACTTGGGGGTTCAAAGTGCTCTCCACACATCTAGATAAGCTCCGTGGGGGGTCTAGTTTCCAAAATGGGGTCACTTGTGGGGAGTTTCAATAGTTTAGGTACATCAGGGGCTCTCCAAACGCACATGACACCCGCATACCAATCCATCAAAGTCTGCATTCCAAAACGTCACTACTTCCCTTCCGAGCCCCGACGTGTGCCCATACAGTAGTTTTCTCCCACATATGAGATATCAGCGTACTCAGGACAAATTGGACAACAACTTTTGGGGTCCAATTTCTCCTGTTACCCTTGGGAAAATAAAAAAAATGGGGACTAAAAGATGATGTTTGTGGAAAAAATACGATTTTTTTATTTTCACGCCCGGTCGTTATAAACTTCTGTGAAGCACTGGGGGGGTTCAAAGTGCTCACCACACATCTAGATAAGTTCATTAGGGGGTCTAGTTTCCAAAATGGGGTCACTTGTGGGGGGTTTCCACTGTTTAGGTACATCAGGGGCTCTCCAAACGCAACATGACACCCGCAGACCATTCCATCAAAGTCTGCATTCCAAAACGTCACTACTTCCCTTCCGAGCCCCGACGTGTGCCCATACAGTAGTTTTCTCCCACATATGAGGTATCAGCGTACTCAGGACAAATTGGACAACAACTTTTGGGGTCCAATTTCTCCTGTTACCCTTGGGAAAATAAAAAAATGGGGACTAAAAGATCATGTTTGTGGAAAAAATACGATTTTTTTATTTTCACGCCCGGACGTTATAAACTTCAGTGAAGCACTGGGGGGTTCAAAGTGCTCACCACACATCTAGATAAGTTCCTTGGGGGGTCTAGTTTCCAAAATGGTGTCATTTGTGGGGGGTTTCTACTGTTTTGGTACATCAGGGGCTTTCCTAATGCGACATGGTGTCCGATCTCAATTCCAGCCAAAAACGTCAAATGGCGCTGCTTCCCTTCCGAGCTCTGCCATACGCCCAAATAGTGGTTTACACCCACATGTGGGGTATCAGCGTACTCAGGATAAATTGCACAATATCTTTTAGGGTCCTGTTACTTTTGGAAAAATAAGAATTGAGGGTGAAAAGATCATTTTTGTGGAAAAAATATGATTTTTTAATTGTACTGCTGTACGTTATAAACTTCTGTGAAGCCCTTGGGGGTTCAAAGTTCTCACCACACATCTAGATAAGTTCCTTGGGGGGTCTAGATTCCAAAATGGTGTCATTTGTGGGGGGTTTCCACTGTTTTGGTACATCAGGGGTTTTCCAATCGCGACATGGTGTCCGATCTCAATTCTAGCCAAAAACGTCAAATGGCGCTGCTTCCCTTCCGAGCTCTGCTATGCGCCCAAATAGTCATTTACACCCACATATGGGGTATCAGCGTACTCAGGACAAATTGCACAAAAACTTTTAGGGTCCTGTTACCCTTGGAAAAATAAAAATTGTGGGTGAAAAGATCATTTTTGTGGAAAAAATATGATTTTTTAATTGTACCGCTGTACGTTATAAACTTCTGTGAAGCCCTTGTGGGTTCAAAGTTCTCACCACATATCTAGATAAGTTCCTTGGGGGGTCTAGTTTCCAAAATGGGGTCACTTGGGGGGGTTTCCACTGTTTAGGTACATCAGGGGCTCGCCAAACGTGACATGGCGTCCGATCTGAATTCCAGCCAATTTTGCATTGAAAAAGTCAAACGGCGCTCCTTCCATTCTGAGCTCTGCCATGCGCCGAAACAGTGGTTCCCCCCCACATATCAGGTATCAGCGTAGTCAGGACAAATTGCACAATAACTTTTGCAGTCCAATTTCTCCTGTTACCCTTGGTAAAATAAAGAAAATTGAACCTGAAGTATTTTTTTTGTGAAAAAAAGTTAAATGTTCATTTTTTTTTAATATTCAAAAAATTCCTGTGACGCACCTAAAGGGTTAATAAACTTCTTGAATGTGGTTTTAAGCACCTTGAGGGGTGCAGTTTTTAGAATGGTGTCACTTTTGGGTATTTTCTATCATATAGACCCCTCAAAGTGGCTTCAAATGTGAAGTGGTCCCTAAAAATAAAATGGTGTTGCAAAAATGAGAAATCGCTGGTCAAATTTTAACCCTTATAACTTCCTAGCAAAAAAAAATTTTGGTTGCAAAATTGTGCTGATGTAAAGTAAACATGTGGGAAATGTTATGTATTAAGTTTTTTGTGTGCCGTATCGCTGTGATTTAAGGGCATAAAAATTCAAAGTTGGAAAATTGCGAAATTTTCAAAATTTTCGCCAAATTTCCGTTTTTTTCACAAATAAACGCAAGTTATTTGAATGCAATTTTACCACGAACATGAAGTACAATATGTCACGAGAAAACAATGTCAGAATCACCAGGATCCATGAAAGCGTTCCAGAGTTATGACCTCATAAAGGTACAGTGGTCAGAATTGTAAAAATTGGCCCGGTAGTTAACGTGCAAACCACCCTTGGTAGTGAAGGGGTTAAGTAAGAAGAATTGATGCTTTTGGCATTCAAATGGGCACTGTTGGTGTGTTTCCAGTCCTCCTCTCACTGCCGACTTTTATTCCCCATTGACTTACATTGGGTTTCGTGTTTCGGGACGACCCCGACTTTTCCCTATAATCGGACAATCTTGCTCGACCCGACTTTTGGAAAAGTCGGGTTTCACGAAATGAAACGCGACCCTAAAAAACCAAAAGTCGCTCAACTCTACCCATAACCTGTTAGCAGTGGATTAATCAGCGTAACATCCAGAGTCAGCAACACAGATTGTAGATTTATTCATATCCTTTATACTACATGGAAGGCTATGTGAGGCCCATTAAACTATATTTTAGGTTTGTGGGGGCTATGTGGGGGCCAATATACAGTTTGCATGGCTATGTGGGAACTATTATACAGTTTGTATTTGCTATGTGGGAAGAATTATACAGTTTGGAGGGCTATGTGGGGGCCTTTATAATTTATGAGGGCTATGAAGGGTTCATTGTACAGTTTGAAAGCTAGGTTGAGATAATTATGTAGTTTGCAAGTCTATGTGAGGGCTTTTATTCTATATGAGGACTATGTGGGGGACAATTTGGAGGGCTATGTGGGGGGCTTTTATACTTTATTATGAGGGCTATTAATGGGCCATTACACAGTTTGCAGGCTAAGTTGAAATCATTATATAGTTTGCAGGTCTATGTGGGGACCTTTTTACTATATGAAGACTATGTGAGGGCGATTATACAGTTTGCAAGGCTATGTGGGGGCCATTATACAGTATGTGGGGCAATGTGGGAGCCTTTATACTATGTGGATGGTTATGTCAGGCCGATTATACTATATTGAGGGCTATGTGAGACCATCATACAGTTTTTAGGACTATGTGGAGGCCATTATCCTGTTTGCAGGGCTATTTGTGAACCATTATACAGTTTGCGAACATTTCAGCCATTTCAGATGATTCCCGGATATGAGGAAATGGCACACGCTATGGTGGTATGCTTGACAAAGACTTGTATCTGGTCAAAATGTTGCAATGTATTTGGAAAAAATAAAAGATTTGTTAACTTCATCCAAGCTTGGATACTGTCTATCTACTTAGTTTACAGTAATTTTTTCCAAGTAAGTTTCTTGGAGCTGTGGATGTTGCGTCTGCCTGTGATGACCCGGTCTCCTGAGTGTCCGAGATGAGTGCTGTGGGCAATTTTCTACATTTTTAATGCTTCTAGCCTGTGCTTGATTGGCGGCTTTGATGCCATGCAGTTCAAAAGCATTTCAGAGTATTAGGCTTGCAATCAAACCAGGGAAAGTTAGTGTCACATCCTTGAACTACACACAAAAAATGAAAGAACATTTGTCAAACTGTGTAAAATAAAAGTGAAAGTACAAAAATAATGGAAAAAATATCCTGCATGTAAAGATGATGTTTTTCACAAAAAAAAGTGAAGGAAAAAAGTAAACCTATTTTGTATAGCCATGTCCGGAACGAACCAATGTATAAAAACTTTAATATCGTTTAACCCCATTTGACAAATACTGTAAAAAGCCACTGTAAAGCCAAATGGCCCTCTCTTCTGATCCCCGCAGCATGCCCAAATCACATCAACATGTATAGCATTGCAGCAGAGAAGAGAATGCACTAAAAGTGGTTATCTGGGTCTTATCATTGACTATCTATCTGCTTGATAGTTCTTCAATATGAGATCGGTTGGGGTAGCCGACACCAGCACAACCACCTATCAGCTGAAAACTGCCCCGGCAGCAGTGGGATCTGAGCGATGTACTGGCGGAACACAACTGCTCTGCATATTGTTTAGCGGATGAGTACTGAGCATTATCTGCCATTGAACTGACTGTACTGCAGTATTCATGCAGCGGCCACCAAGCAATGTATGGGCTTGCTGTATTTAGCACATACATCACTTAGGCTAGGTGCACACTGTGTCAGTGCAACTAGCCTACTGTATATGTCTGGTAACTTTTCCAGACATATACTGTAACATCACCATGGCCGAATATTCTCCAGATATACACTAAAAAAGTGACCTTTCAGCCTCCATCTGGCAGGCATGCACTTATATAACTGTGTAGGAAAGCGCAGCAGATTGCATTTTCCTATATAGAGCGACATTGCAAAAAAGATATACAGTGGGGAAAAAAATAATTTAGTCAGCCACCAATTGTGCAAGTTCTCCCACTTAAAAAGATGAGAGAGGCCTGTAATTGACATCATAGGTAGGCCACAACTATGAGAGTCAAAATGAGAAAACAAATCCAGACAATAACCTTGTCTGATTTGGCAAGATTTATATTGCAAATTATGGTGGAAAATAAGTATTTGGTCACCTAAAAACATGCAAGATTTCTGGCTCTCACAGACCTGTAACTTCTTCTTTAAGAGGCTCCTCCGTCCTTCACCCATTACCTGTAGTAATAGCACCTGTTTGAACTTGTTATCAATATAAAAGACACCTGTCCACAACCTCAAACAAGGAACAAGGGATCCACCTCGCCTAAGGATATTTTCCCTACACTTTTTCAGGTGTCTTTGTTTTAGTATAACTTGTGTTGTCTCAATATTATTTATTTTTTTTACTTTTATATTTAAAAAAAAAGATTTCTTTTATTTTCTATTTGGCTTGATTTATTTTAATTATTGGTGCTTTTTATTTCTATATACCTGCATGGTGGTCCCTAAAAATTATTTTCTCTGGTGGGTCCAATATACTCTAATCTGTTTAGTATGTATTATAATTAGAGATGAGCAAACCTTTCTAGGTTCGGTTTGGTTCGATATGCTTCACGTTTAGACGTTCGCTGAACATAATCGGCAAACGGCTCAAAGAACGCTCCATTAATCTCAATGGGAGGTCAAAATAAACATATTTACAACACCTTAAGGGGTGACAAAAAGCTTCACAAACCGATAAATTTAGGAGCAGATATAGGGAGATGGACCAGGATGGTGGTACCTCTCATATCAGGGCCAGAACTATTGGGGCTCTCAGGGGAAGGACTTTCTGACAGGGACAGACCTTTGCACTTGACTACAGGGGGGCGGGTGCCTGATAAAAGGGACGGTGCGTGCCAAAACAGTCTCTTTGGCGGTAAGACAGGGAGTGCAGCAGGAAAAGGTTGACTCACTCTCCATAGCGCAAAACCAGGAGACCAGGCTTCTTTGCCAACTGACAACACACACGCAGCCAGGCTGCGAGCAGAGCATGACGGTGTTTTTTCTCACCTCCGACACTGAGGAGACGTCCCATACTGTACTGCTGTTGGACGACGGTACACGCTATAGGCATGACCGGGGTAAACACGAAGAAACTGCCATGATATTCCCGGTCCCCACCGCTGATCTCCATCTTTCTGCAGTGGCACCACAGACGCCTCCTCCACGGACAATTCGCCCTGGTACCGCAAGACTTTGCCTAGGAGAGCCAGGATACTTCACGACTTTCAGAAGACAGTGCTTCGCATTCCTCCAGGACCAGTCCAAAGACTTCATGCATCTCCAACGACGCCACCACGGGATCTCCAAGCCTCCCTCCTCTGGAAACATCAGACTGATAAGTTTACCCATTATTTGAACACTTGTTCTCTTCCTGAACTTTAACACCCATCCCCCTTTGGTTTCGCCCTGCGTGGGGCATTCCCTGTATTAAATACTGTTTAACTCTTGATCTGCCTCCTGCTCGTCACTGCATCCCGCAAACCTGCTGCTATACCTTACACAGACACCATGAAAAGTGGCATCAATTAACACAGAGTAGAAATTTGGTAAAGGCACACACAGCAGTCAGTCATGTTCCATGCATGAGGTATCAGGGTCTGGGACAGCATTTACAGTTTTGAATTGAAGTTTCAATTAAGGTGTGCTGGCTAAGAGAGCGGTGTAAACCTTCTTTGCTGGCAGCCCAGATACCTCATGCAACAGCTCAATTTTATTAGTTTCTTAGTCACACCCAGGTGGCACAAATATCAATTTCATAAACTACTATTAGTCGAAAAATGTAAGGATAGTATCACAGGCTGATATCTTGACCCACAGTAGAACATTTTATAATGGCACAGCATCAGTCAGCAGTAGGCCATGCATGTGGTATCAGGGTCAGTGCCATCATTTAGAGTTTTGAATCTAAGATTACATTAAGACATGATGGCTAAAGGAGCGGTGTAAGTCTTCTTATTGGGGGTCCCCTGATGCCTCAAGTAACACAGGTAGTTGACTGAAAGTGAGTCCAGGCTTCCTGTTTGGGAGCCCTACATATACAGGCAACCCACCAGATGAAGACCCAACTTGTAGTCTCAATATTTAAAAAAAATAACTGTTACACACCACTAAAGTGGCATCAATTTCCACAGAGTAGAAACAGTATAATAGGTCTCTGACACACCTTCAACCACACTCAACCCACCAGATGGAGAGCCAGCTTGGAGTCTCCACATTTCAAAAAATAATTGTCATACACCACTAAAGTGGAATCAATTTTCACATAGTAGAAACAGTATAATAAGCCTGTGACACACCTTCCACCACAGGTAACCCATCAGATGGAGACCCAACTTGGAGTCTCCACATTTAACCCCTTCACGACATGCACAGTACGTGTACTGCACATGTCGTGTCTCTCTCTTTGATGTGGGCTCTAGCACTGAGACCACACCTTTTCCAGCATATGTCAACTGTTTTGAACAGCTGATATGTGCCCCTAACAGCCGCGGGTGGAATCGTGATCCACCCGCAGCTGTTATTCTGTTAAATGCCAATGTGTCAGGACTCTGAACATTTTTACCTTTTTGCATTACTGCCCTTTTCCAAGATGGTGTCCTTGGTCTCATGTGCATTGTGTCCTCCTGCTATAAAACTCCACCCCAGCCTTCAGTCTGTGCTTGAGTATTCTGCCTTGCATCCAGCTCCTGACCTCTGATTGCTCCCTGGCTATATACCGTCTCCTGTGAACCTGTGTGGTGATCCTGCTGCTCTGCTCTGAGTTCCTGCTGCATACTCCAGTTTCCAGAACTCTTCTTCCTCTGCTGCTCATGTTTCACTTCCATCTGCATTTGCTGGACATGTAAGCTGTTCCTGCTCTGCAAGAGCCTGAGACTATTTTCCTGGTCAAGCTAAGATAAGATTTGAACTGCCTTTTAAGCTTACCTATCTGTGTCTGGACTAAGACAAGGATTTATTCATGCCAAGTATCCTCAAGAAATAACTGTGCTTCATAGACCTTTTGCTTGATTGCATTTTCCTCTGAAGTTCCTATAGACTGCTAAGGCCTCTTTCACACATCAGGTTTTCGGCGTCAGGCGCGATCCGGCGCTTTTGACTAAAACCGGATCCGGCGAAATGCAATGCCGGATCCGGTTTCCCCCCCCATTGACTTGCATTAGAGCCGGATCGAGCCGGATGGCCATGCGTTTCATCCGATTTTCGCCGGATCCGGCAATGTGACGCGATCCGGCGTCTGGAAAAAACGGCTACTGTAACGTTTTTTGTCTCCGGCGAAAAAGCCGGACACGCCGGATCCGGCGTGTCCGGCTTTTTCATACAATGAAAGCCTATGAGCGCCGCAATGCGCCTGATCCGGCGACAGCCAGATCCGGCGGCCGGATCCGGTTTCTTTGGTCTGAGCATGCTCAGTAGCTCTGCCCACAGGACATATATAAAAACAAGACAATGGGACCCTCAGCCACACCCAACATGCCACCCAAGCCAAGAACCAGGAGCAGGAGAAGGCAGCAGACATCTGCAGCAGCAGCACCATCAGCACCACCCCAAATGGAGCAGCATGCTGAACAACGGGAGGGGAGTCCAGCAGCAGATGAGAGACGGTAATTATCAAATCCCCCATTCCTCCAAACTAGGGCTATGGAATATCAAGATATTCATTGGCCCTTTGTTTCTCTTTATTCAACAGCCGCCCAATAGATGCAGCAGCAGCAGCAGCAGCAATGGCAGCAGCAGAAACACCACCCACAGCCATGGAGTCTGGCCATGAGGAAGACAGCACATCTTCTGGGAGCCCTCCCTCGCATCGTCAGCGTTTGACGGTAAGTTTTTATTTCCAAAATCCATCATCTCTGTAATATATGTGTATTCATTGCCTTTTATTTCAAAACAGGAATCACAAGATGAAGAGGAGCTCCCTGAAGAAGAAGGAAGGGGTGGACAGACACTTGGAGTGGGCTCACAATTGGTAAGTTTTTTGCATCAAACGCAGAAACACAACATCACACTACACACAACACATAGAAAACAATGTTCTGCAGACCACACACAGCAAACAAATGCCTACATCCAAAGACATAACATTTTTTGTTTTCTTCTCTAGTCTTCCCAATCTGGTGCTCGGCCAAGAGGTCCTCGCAGTGCCTCCCAGGGTCGTCGGCGACAGCAACGCGGCGGTCACCAGCGTGTAAGTATAAATATTTTTGCTTTGTTTTTTTGCACTTTTTATTTCATTTCTTTTGTGGAGGCTAATTATGTTATTTTTGTCTTTTTCTTTAACAGCCTTCACAGCGTGCTCCCGACTCTGACGGTGAGGATGGAGGGATTGATGTGGACCGCCTCATCGATCTCGTCAGAGAAAGGGAGCCGCTCTGGAATATGGCTGACCGCCGCCACGCTGACCTGATCGTTACCCGACGACTCTGGGAGGAAATCTGTTCGCTCCTTGTGGACCGCTGGGAGGACCTCGAAGCTCGGGCCCAGATTAAAGAGCGTAAGTATATACAGTACCGGTTGCTTGATTTAAACCAGTGTTTCCCGAACTCCAGTCCTCGTGGTCCCCACGGATCATGTGTTCAGGATTTCTATTTACTTTGGAAATCCTGAAAACATGACCCCTGGGGACCATGAGGACTGGAGTTTGGGAAACACTGATGTTGTATACTAACCACTTTGTCCTTTCTCGTTTCAGGGGAGAGAATTGTGAAGCGGTGGCGGTCTGTGAGGGATCGTTTCAAGAAGGAGTTCAATAAAGAGATGCGGGCCCCGAGTGGATCTGGAGGACGCAGGAGCAAGTACAAGTACGCACGAGCCCTGTCGTTCCTCCGGGAGACAATGCTCACCAGAAGGTAAATATTACACACCACATGTGACAAAAAAATGTTTAGATGTAACTTTTTTTTTTCAGCCAGGGCCATACCATGTCACTATTTTAATGGGTTTTTTTTCTCTTTATTCCACAGCACGGTGAGCAGCACTCGGGAGCCTGCACGATTGGACCCTTCTGAGGCGATCCCTGAGGAGACCGGCACCGAGGGACACTTCGTCCGCCCCGATACATCTGCACCTTCCCAGCCTTCCCACACATTCGACCCATCTGTCCCATCCACCAGCACAGGAGCATCGTGGCCGCCTACATTACATGAAGATGCTGGTGAGGAGATCGCTTTCCCTTTACCCCACCCTTCTGCCACTGCCACCTCTAGTACACCTGCGGGTACTGGGCGGCAGCGGCAGAGGGGTCAGGAAAAGAGTTATGCGCAAGAGTTCTTGCATCTGAATGCATCTTTCCAGAACTGTCTAAAAGTCTTGTCAGAGCAAATCTCCGCAGGCTTTCAGCAGATCAACTCCAGCATTCTGGAGGTGAAGACACTTCTGCAAACCATGCATTCAGAAGCAAGATCTTCGCCAAACCACACCTTTTTCAGGTCTGTTGTGGAGCGCATGGCAACACTATCTCCTACCCAGCAGATGCATGTAATGCATTCGTGCCACGGTGCTCTACAGCAGGTTACCTCCCAACCTCCACCTCCCACCACTGTAGTTCCTCCACCTCCACCCCCTCCAGCCACTTTCCATCCTCCCCCTCCTATTACATCTGCACCCCCTCCAGCCACTTTCCATCCTCCCCCTCCTATTACATCTGCACCCCCTCCAGCCACTTTCCATCCTCCCCCTCCTATTACATACCAGCAACCTCCCCAGTACCAGCAACCTCCCCAGTACCAGCAACCTCCCCAGTACCAGACATCTCCCCACTTCCAGCAACCTGCCCCGTACCAAACTCCTTCCCCGTACCAAACTCCTTCCCCATACAACTTTCCATCAACATCATCTGCTCCTACAGTCCCTGCCCAACCCTCCACTCCACTGCCCACCACCTCTTCTGCCTCCCACATGTCCACCCATTCTGTAGCTTTTTCCACACCATCACCTCTAACTGTTCCTTCCCCACCACAATCCCAGTCCTCTCTCCACACTCCCAGTGTCGAAGTGTCCCGCAGCCCCTCCAGCAGTATTTCCACCCCACACTACACAGATTTATAATGTGTGTTTTTTAATAAAAATGGTCATTTGGTTTAAAACATTTATTAAAAAAGTTTTTTTCACTTTAAAAACATTTTACAAAAAAAAAATATTTTAAATAAAAGTTAAATTATCGTTTTACAATGGTTGTCTGTCATTTCTTTCTGCGGCGAACTATGTTTAAAAAAAGGTTAAATACAGGGTATTTCAAAGGTAAAAAAGTATTCAAAACCAGGTATATAACTGTGGGTAAATTTTAGCTTTTTGCCACAGTTGTGTTCCTGGTTGTGTTTGAAGCAAAGTATTTCACCTAAAAAGTTGTGTTTATTGTTGGTGATTTCCTAACAATGTACACAACTTTTGTTAAAAGGTGAAATACTTTGCATAAAACACAACCAGGTACACACCTGTGGCCTAAAGCTAAAAATAGAGACCATGACAAGATAGCCAACTTTGGTTGGCAAAGGTATATACTGTTGGTACAGAAGGTACACAAGTTTGGTTAGGGCACAAATCTTTCACACTCTGTCATCCTGCCAGTGTACTCTGCCTTGAGGTGACATAAAGTATAGTGCAAAATTGTCCCTCATTACTGAAACCGTCACAGAACTTCTAGTGGTAATGTCATGGTAATCTTGCAAGGTGGTTTCTTCAGAGGTGTCCTCAATGGAAATGGGTTCCTTGCAGATAACAAAATTGTGGAGTACCACGCACGCTTTGATCACCTCGTCCACAGTTTCTGTCTTGAGGTTGATCGCAGTCAATAGGACTTGCCATTTGGCTGTCAGAATACCAAAGGTACATTCAACCATTCTTCTTGCTCTTGAGAGGCGGTAATTAAAAATGCGTTTTGGTCTTGTCAATCCTCTGCTAGAGTACGAATTCAAAAGGTGTTCTGACAGCTGGAAGGCTTCATCCCCTACACAGACAAATGGCATAGGTGGACCAGATGTTTGCGGCAGCGGTCTAGGTGGTGGGAACTGGAAGGTGTTTCCATACAGTTTACGCCCCATGGCAGACAGTTTGAAAACTTGAGAGTCATTGGAGCGGCCATAGGCCCCAATATCAACCGCAATAAATTTGTATTCCACGTCAGCGATGGCCATGAGGACAATTGAAAAATATTTCTTGTAATTGAAATATTCCGATCCCGATCCAGCTGGCTTTACAATGCGGATATGTTTCCCGTCCACAGCGCCCAAGCAGTTGGGAAACTGACATATCTGTTGAAACTTGTCAGCAATTTCAATCCACCTCTCTGTTGTGGGCTCTGGTAAAAACTCTTCAGCTAAGGAGTCCCACAGTGCACGGCATGTGTACTTCACAATTCCAGATATGGTGGAAATCCCGAGTCTGTACTGGAAATGCAGTGACGAAAGGGATTCTCCAGTTGCAAGAAATCTGTGGGGAATTAAAAAACAATAAATTAGTTTTAAATCACAGCATTACATACCAAAACTGAGCTATAACACTTGGAGATATAAACTACCACCAACAAGATTGCAGTGAAAGTGTGCTCTGATGCAATCACATCCAATAAATGTGGCTTACCTTAAAGTCACCATCAGACGCTCTGCGGGTGAAACAGAGAAGCGGCAATAGGTGTCCGCTTTTCTTATGAGGTGTGCAATGCACTCCACCAAGTAATCAAAATTCTCCATTTTCATCCTAACATATCCAAAAAATGTATCCTGGTTTCGTCGAAGGTCCATGCAGAGTGTAGAATAGACCCCACGCGTCATTCTCTTGGCTGTGATGGGGTGGATCCACAAACGTCGTCTACGATGCCTGATGCGCTGCTGTCTCGCTCTCTCCTTCTCCAGAACAATCACCCTCAAATGATTCGCCTCCGCTATAAAATCCGCCAAATTCTTCAAAATATTTCCAATGACAACATCCATCTTCGCCAGTAACTTGCTCTTCTCTCCAACCTGCACTTTCTCCTCGACAACCTGTCAAAGAAGGGATGTAGGAACACTCTATATATAGTTTTCCAGTAGCCAATCCCGTTCGGAAGGCCACAAGGGTCAATTTTAAAAACCGGATCCGGCGTAATCCGTCGAAAAATGGATAGAAAAATGGATGAACCGGATGAGACGGATCCGGTTTTGTCTGTCAAGAAAAAGACGGATCCGGCAGAAAACCGGATCCGTCACATCCGGTTTTACTAAACATTTGCCGGATCCGGCGTTCCGGCACGACGCCGGATCGCGCCTGACGCCGAAAACCTGATGTGTGAAAGTAGCCTAAGCTGCTTCTTATATTTTCTCCAAGTGTTGTGGACTTGAGTTTCTTTCTGCATCTGTTGTATCACCGTGTGTTAATATAGACTTTACCACTTATAAAGCTGTGTCCTGTAGTCATCTTGTTCCATGCACAGAGTCTCCTGAGTTATCCCCTATAATTATTACAGGATACTCAAGCCCTATAAAAAGGAGACTGCTGGAACAATGACTGCAGAAAGCAGACTAGAGCAGGTGTTTTCCATAAATAGAGCACTGCAGAAAGAAGTGGAAGGTCTACAAAAGAAGTTTGGAAGCTTTGAACAACAAGTGTTTGGACAGACTTTGCAGGACTTAAGCAACCGCATGGCAGCCCAGGAAAACAAACTTGCTGGCATAGAGTCCCAGTATGGATGGGCTTTTCAGGACATAAGCACGCAAATAGCTGCACAAGTAACTTTACCCGCTGGGCAACCGCCACCAGCTAGCCCACCCAAGTTGCCCCCATTCAGATTTAATGGTGATCGCGACAAATTTCGTGGCTTTGTGAATCAATGTATGCTATATTTTGATGTGCATGCCGACCGTTTTCCTACTGATCGATCCAAGGTATTGTGTGTAATAATGCTACTGACCTCACGAGCGCTCGCCTGGGCGAATCCAATGATTGAGTCTCGTGACCCACGGTTAAATAACTTGGATGATTTCTTGGCCGCTATGGCATTAATGTTTGATGACCCTAATCGCCGTGCAACCGCCGAATCTGCTTTGTTGTCTTTACACCAGGCTAAACGTTCTGTTATTGAGTATGCCACTGAATTCAGGAGATTAGCAGTAGATACCAATTGGGACAGTTATGCACAATTGCCTATTTTTAAGAGGGGTCTGTCTAGTGTTGTAAAGGATGAACTAGCTCGCTCTGAGTCACCACAAGAGCTAGAGACATTCATACAGCATTGCGTGCGCATAGACATTCGCCTTACTGAGCGTAGGCAGGAAAGATTTGCTGCATATAACCGTATTTCTAACTTTTCCCTTCCTTCCAAAGAGCCTGCAGGTAAAACCTCTCGGGAGGGGGAGGAGGTGCCCATGCAAATTGATTCCGTTCAGAGGCGCAAGAGTAATGAGCGCCGGGAGCATCGCCTTCGTGAGAGTCTATGTTTCTACTGCGGTCAGTCTGACCACTTTTTAATCAACTGTCCCAAGTGTCCCAAGCGGCCTAATAAGGTGCTAGCAGCAGTAGGAGAATATGACTACTGTGATGATGAATCTGACATCTCTGAATGTAGCCTGCCTCTAAACACTGTATTTCATTCACTTTCTATGACTTCACCCCCCAAGGAGCTGAAGGAGAAGAACTCTCACTGTTCTCTCCCTATTAAGATCCTGTGTTCAGGAGAGTGGATTTCCAGTGCAGCTATGATTGACTCTGGTGCAGGTGGCAATTTCATGGATATCGCATTTGCCAAGGAACATGGTATTAAATTTCAGCAAAGAGCCTCTCCACTTACCATGGAAACAGTGGATGGGTCACCTTTAATCTCTGGGCCTGTGGATCAGGAGACCGTACCCCTTGAAATTTTGTTGGAGCCTAGTCATCAGGAGCAACTTTCTTTCTTGCTAATTTCTTCTCCTCATTTTCCTGTGATTTTAGGCATTCCCTGGTTGCGTTCTCAGAACCCAAGTATCAACTGGGAAACCAAGGAGATCATCTTTACAACAAGGAGCAACGCAGCATTAACAGAAGCTGTCCCTGAGTCCATGGCCATAGAACCACATGTACAGGTATTTACTTTACCTTCAGCATATAAAGAGTTCTCTGACATCTGTGACAAGAAGAATGCAGATCAGCTTCCTCCACACAGGCATTATGACTGTCCCATTGAGCTGCTTCCAGGGGCAGCTATTCCTTTTGGTAACGTATACCCTTTGGCGGCACCTGAGCTTCAAGCCTTAAAGGAGTATATTGATGACAATCTGGCCAAAGGCTTCGTACGTCCTTCTTCCTCACCAGCAGGGGCACCTATATTTTTTGTAAAGAAGAAGGATGGGACCCTGAGACCCTGTGTTGACTATCGGGAACTTAATAAGGTAACCATACGAAATCGTTACCCTTTGCCTCTGATTCCCGAATTACTGGAAAGAGTCCGCCATGCTAAAGTGTTCTCTAAACTAGATCTTCGTGGGGCTTATAATTTGGTGCGTATTCGTCCAGGGGATGAGTGGAAGACAGCATTCAGATGCCGGTATGGACACTTTGAATATCTTGTGATGCCCTTCGGCCTTTGTAACGCCCCTGCAACGTTTCAACACCTTGCTAACGACATTTTCAGAGATTTGTTGGACCAGTTTGTGGTGATCTATTTGGACGATATACTAATCTTTTCTGACTCTCTACAGGAACATGAAATACATGTCAAGACTGTTTTAAGACGTCTGAAAGAGAACCATCTGTATATTAAGCCGGAGAAATGCGAGTTCCATCGTTCTGAGATACAGTTCTTAGGGTATATCATCTCTCCCCAGGGGCTGAACATGGAATCCGGTAAGATTCAGGCTATCCTTGACTGGCCGGTACCCAAGAACGTTAAGGAGGTCCAACGTTTTATTGGTTTTGCAAATTTCTACAGACGCTTTATTCGAAATTTTTCTGATATTGTCCGTCCCATTACTTCCTTGACAAAGAAGGAAAAGCCCTTTAAGTGGTCATCACAGGCTCAAGAAGCTTTTGATCGGCTTAAGATCTGTTTCACCTCAGCACCACTGTTGATACACCCAGATCCAACACTTTCTTTCATTGTGGAGGTGGACGCTTCCGATAATGCTTTGGGGGCGATTCTCTCCCAAAGAACTGGAGAGAAGGGTCTGCTACATCCTTGTGCTTTCTTTTCCCGTAGACTAACCTCAGCAGAGAAGAATTATGACGTGGGAGACAAGGAATTGCTGGCCATTATTGCGGCTTTCAAAGCATGGAGACATCATCTGCAAGGAGCTGCACAACAGATCATAGTGCTAACTGACCATCGCAATTTAGAGTTCCTTAGATCCGCTAGATGTCTTTCTCCTCGTCAGGCTCGTTGGAACTTATTTTTAAACCAATTTAACTTTGTTATCTCGTACCGTCCAGGTTCTCGTAATGGGAAGGCTGATGCTTTATCCCGAATCCATGCTGCGGATTCCGTACCTGGAGCCCCGCCCAAGACCATTCTATCGGATGCCAATTTCATCGGAGTTATCCACGACCAGGACTTGTGGAAGGAGTGCAGGGAGGCTTATGACGGTGATGTATTTCTGGCCACCCACCAGTGGATATTAATCTTGTCTTTAAGGGTGGTATGTGGTTCAGAGATCGACGTATCTACGTCCCTGAGGTCGTCCGTCTGCAGATCCTCAAGTTGGTATATGACTCCAAGTTGGCTGGTCACAGGGGGTACAGAAGACACAAGAGTTCCTGAGCCGATTCTTCTGGTGGCCAATTTGCCTGAAGGATACCAAGGACTATGTGCTCTCTTGCGAGGTATGTGCTCGTTACAAGACTCCTCATGTGGCACCTACGGGTCTTCTACAACCATTACCTGTTCCGTCTCGCCCTTGGGGGTCTATATCAATGGACTTTATCGTGGAACTGCCCACATCGGGGGGCATGAATACAATCATGGTGGTAGTTGATTGCCTGACCAAAGCTGCCCATTTTGTTCCCTGCACCGGCCTCCCCTCAGCTAAAGATACAGTGAACTTGGTTATACAGAATGTCTTTCGGTTACATGGGGTCCCGGATGAGATCATCTCTGACCGGGGAGTACAGTTCACTTCAAGATTCTGGAAGGGGTTTTGCTCTGCACTCAATATTAAGGTCTGTCTCTCTTCCGCTTACCATCCCCAGACTAATGGTCAGACTGAACGGACCAACCAGACGCTGGAACAATATCTAAGATGCTATGTCAGCCATCTCCAGGATGACTGGTTGGAGTTGCTGCCATTAGCCGAATTTTCATATAACAATTCTCAGAGCGCCTCCACTAAATTTACACCTTTCTTTGCCAATCTGGGTTATCATCCGTGTATCTTACCTAGGTCGCCAATTAATTCTCCGGTTCCGGCAGTGGAGGAAAGACTGACTGCGTTGAGGCAAAATCTGGAAGTTCTGAAGGAATCCCTGACCACAGCTCAAGAACGTTATAAGAAATCAGGTGACAGATTCCGTAAACCTGCACCCATGTTCAAGGTAGGAGATTCCGTGTGGTTAGCAACTAAGAATCTGAAGTTAAACGTTCCTTCACAGAAACTTGGACAGAAATTCATTGGCCCTTTCAAGATCAACGGTATTGTGAGCTCTGTGGCCTGCCGGCTGAAGCTGCCTAGGACTATGAAGGTACACCCAGTTTTTCATGTATCTTTACTAAAGCCTGTATCTCCTAATACCTTCCAGGGACGTGTTGTGCCACCTCCGCAGCCTGTGGTGATTGATGAGCAAGAACAATTTGTGGTGGAGGAAATTATTGATTCCAGGATTCGCAGGAATCGGCTCCAATATCTGATAAGATGGCAGGGATATTCCCCTGAGGAAGACTCTTGGGAACCTGTGGAAAACATCAATGCCCAACAGAAGATTTCTCGTTTTCATCGGAGATTCCCTGAGAAACCAGGTCCAGGATCGTCCTGAGGCCGCTTCTAAGGAGGGAGTAATGTCAGGACTCTGAACATTTTTACCTTTTTGCATTACTGCCCTTTTCCAAGATGGTGTCCTTGGTCTCATGTGCATTTTGTCCTCCTGCTATAAAACTCCACCCCAGCCTTCAGTCTGTGCTTGAGTATTCTGCCTTGCATCCAGCTCCCGACCTCTGATTGCTCCCTGGCTATATACCATCTCCTGTGAACCTGTGTGGTGATCCTGCTGCTCTGCTCTGAGTTCCTGCTGCATACTCCAGTTTCCAGAACTCTTCTTCCTCTGCTGCTCATGTTTCACTTCCATCTGCATTTGCTGGACATGTAAGCTGTTCCTGCTCTGCAAGAGCCTGAGACTATTTTCCTGGTCAAGCTAAGATAAGATTTGAACTGCCTTTTAAGCTTACCTATCTGTGTCTGGACTAAGACAAGGATTTATTCATGCCAAGTATCCTCAAGAAATAACTGTGCTTCATAGACCTTTTGCTTGATTGCATTTTCCTCTGAAGTTCCTATAGACTGCTAAGCTGCTTCTTATATTTTCTCCAAGTGTTGTGGACTTGAGTTTCTTTCTGCATCTGTTGTATCACCGTGTGTTAATATAGACTTTACCACTTATAAAGCTGTGTCCTGTAGTCATCTTGTTCCATGCACAGAGTCTCCTGAGTTATCCCCTATAATTATTACACAATGTCAATCTCTGGCAGCAACATCTAATGTGATCACACAGGAAGCGCATCACTAATCCTATCCTATCAGCACCTGTGTCACAACTGTGGATCGCAGATGGGTTGGCATGACAACCGAGGGTCTGCTGCAGACCCCTGTGGTTGTCATTTCCTGGATTGAATGAGTGTCACCCAGTGTCTAGTCTCCCATGATTGCAGCTTCTACTCTCCCATGGAGACTATTGAAGTAAGTGAAAAGTAAAAAAAATGTTTTAAAAATATTAAAAAAATTAAAAAAAAGGTTCAAATCACCCCCCTTTTGCCCCATTCAAAATAAAACAATTAAAAATAAATAAAAAATACTCATATCAGCTATCACCGCATTCAGAATTGCCTGATCTATCAAGATGAAAAAAATTAACCTGATCAGTAAACGGCGTAGTAAAAAAAAAATAAAAACGTAATAATTACTTTTTTTGGTTGCCCCAACATTGCATTAAAATGCAATATCAGACAATCAAAAGATTGTATCTACACCAAAATTATATCCATAAAAATGTCAGCTCGGCAAGCAAAAAATAAGCCCTCACCCAGCACCAGATCACGAAAAATGGAGATGCTACGGGTCTCGGAAAATGAAGCAATTTTTAAAAAAATTTTTTTAACAAACTTTGGATTTTTTTCACCGCTTAAATAAAAAATAACCTGTTTGACATCTACGAACTCATAATGACCTCATAAATTAAAAAAGTTATGGCTCTGGGTGAGGCAGAGGAGCAAATAACAGAAGCACAAAGACGAAAATGGGTTGCGGCGTGAAGGGGTTTAAAAATTAATTGTCACACACAACTAAAGTGGTATCAATTTCCACAGAGTAGAAACAGTATAATAGGCCTTTGACACGCCCTTTTCGACAAGCAACCCACCAGATGGAGACCCAACTTGGAGTCTCCACATTTCAAGAAATTGTTTGTAACAGCAGAGGTAGCAAAAGCAGGCACAGAAGACACCACAAAGGTGTCACAATAACACTAGAACAATGCATGACAGAAAAACGCCACCATCGCCTAGTCTGCACAGTGTGCGACTGCAAAACTCATTGGAGATCCATGACTTGTTTATTTTGATGAAAGTTAGGCAGTCTACACTTTCAGGGGACAGTTGAATGTGCCTATCCATCAGTATATGACAACAATGAAGACATGTTCTGAGAGAATGCTGGCTGCAGGGCATGACAAAACCTCCAAGGCATGACAGGCGAGCTCATGCCACTCTTATAAAATGCAAAAAGGTCCAAACCCCCTGATGGCATTGACATTGAGATCCAGATAGTCCTACACCATCCTCTCTAGTCGGTCCCAATGTGTCAGACTTGTACTCTGTTCTGCTCGTGCATGGGCTGGTGTAAAAAATGTGTGAAACAACGCACAGAATTGTTTATGTCACTTACACTGCTGCTGCTTACAATGTTTTTGTGATGACACCTTGACATTCTCTGGGTTGGATATGTAGAATAGGGATGCACACTATATGCCTCACTGGTGTCTTGAAGAAAACGACTCTTAAGATTCTCTACAAGAGTGATTTGATACTTCAGCATGCGTGTATCCCTTTCCACGGGGGGAAGTATCTGGCTAAATATACTATTGTACCATGGATCTAACCTAGTGCCAACGTAGTAGTCAGCACTATTTCTAACTTTAAGAATACGGGCATCATGTTGATGAGAGTGCAGCAAGAAGGCGCTCATGTGTCAGGTGCTTCCATGAGGTCCAAGTCGATGGTGTGTTGGTGGTGGGATAACATTCAAGGCTGCTTCCTACATCCCCTCACACCAACCACGGACAACAGAGAGGGGATTGTTATCCTTCATCTCATGACTATTGGGCGTCCATAACCTCATCCTTCTCCAGTTTGTCTGGTATCATGATCCCCACTTGATCCCTGTGTGACACCCCCCATGGCACCCGCCTGTGCGACAACAGTCCAGAAATTTGAAATATTGTTATTAGAGATTAGCGAATATTTCAATATTCTGTTCCCGCTCACAATCCCCGAATTTGCAATACTCGCTGATTTAATCGTTGATTTAATCACCGAATATAGCTGAACATACACAACACGAAAAGTCGGTGTTTTCCCACTCTGTGTGACAGCTTCTTGATGAGATACTACTTCTTGATGAGATCAGCCTGCATCTACTGTCACTGATGACAGTGACATCAGGTTCCTCTGATGGGAGAAGTAGTCTCTCATCAGCTGCCGCCTTTAGTCAAAGTTAAAAACCTTACCGATGTCAGATTGCTGTGGGGTCACACAGTCAGATGTCAGTGTAACCCGTGATAAAAAGCAGGCACCAATTGATGAGAGACTACTCCTCCCATCAGGCTTTGGCTGCTGTCTTTGATAACAGTGATAGCAGGAGCCGCTGATGGGAGAAATAATCTTTCGTCAGCCAGCGCCTCTGCTCAAAGTTAAAAAAACAAAAACATGTAAATAAATTAAATAAATATTAAAATAAAATAAAAAACACATTATACTCACCTAACACCAAATCTCCAATGCCCTCATCTCCTACAAGAAATGTAAAATAAAAAACAACCTATATTCACCTTAACTACCAATTCCCAATGCCCATGTCTCCTTGAAAAAATTAAAAATAATAAACCGCCATATTCTCACCTGTCTACCATAGTCCACATAATCCCGAGTGTCACATGGTGATCTCACGTGTAGAACGGTCACATCGGGGATACAGTGACAGGAGGTAATCACTCCCACAGTGTAAAGTGCTGAGCTGCTGTGAGAGAGGTCACACAAGTTCATGATGAACACCGGTGATCTTGCTCAAGCGGAGTTCACCAGAGCTCATCAGCTCAGTGCTATACACTGCAGGAGCGATTACCTACTGTGTCAGTGTATATCCAGATGTCTTAGAGAGCAGTCACATCAGTGACAGCTCAGAACATCATAAAGATCATTGTGGGACATTATGGATTATTATCTTCTCGGCAGACAGATGAGAAATATTGTGGTTTATAATTTCATTTTTGTTGCAGGAGACGTTTGCTTCAGTGGATTAGGCTTTTGGTTAGTATGTCTTAATTTAGATTCAATAAAGGAATCTGTGTCATTATTTCAAATAAAGAACTTTATTTTGTGTGTGTGTTTTTTTTAATATCACTATGGAGTTAGTAATGGGACATCTGATGTTTTTAGTCTGGGGGGGCAAATTTCCATGGCCCCTTCCTAGGCTATTAACCCCTTTCTGTCATGTGACGTACTATGCCACCCATGTGCCCTGGGACTTAATTACCAGGGACGGGATAGTACGTCACAGCGATCAGCGGCGCCCACGTGGTGAGCACCGCTGATCGCGGCCGGGTGTCAGCTGATTATCACAGCTGACACCCGGCACAATGTGTCAGGGGTGGTCACGGACTGCCCCTGACACATTAACCCCTTGCACACGGCGATCAAACATGATCACGGTGTACCGGGGTTAAAGGGAAGCATCGGCAGGGAGCGGGCTCCCTCCGTGCTTCCCTGAGCCTCCCACAGCAGCGCAATGTGCAGCGCTGCTGTGTGGGGCTCCATCCCTGCAGGTCCCCAAATCCAAGATGGCGACGGGGACCTTCGGGGGCCTGCAGGGAGCTGGCTTCCTCTTGCCTGCAAAGCGCAGGCAAGGAGGAAGCCTTGTGCAGTGCCTGTGACAGATCGCTGATCTGTCACTGTGATCTGTGATGTGACAGATCAGCGATCTGTCACAGGACAGTGATGTCCCACCTGGGACAATGTAATAAAGTTAAAAATAGTGTAAAAATAATTTAAAAAAAATTGCTAAATAAATTAAAAAAAGTAAATATTCCCTAATAAATTCATTTTTTTTAAATAAAAAAAACAAACAATAAAAGTACACATATTTGGTATCGATGCGTCCGTAACGACCCGCCCTATAAAGCTTTCCCATTAGTTAACCCCTTTAGCGAACCCCTTAAAAAATAAAAATAAAAAACGAAGCAAAAAATAATGATCTATTATCATACTGCCGAACAAAAAGTGCAATAACGTGCGATCAAAAATATATCAATAAATATACATGGTACCGTGGAAAAGGTCATCTTGCCCCACAAAAAACAAGCTGCCACACAGCATTATCAGTGAAAAAATAAAAAAGTTACAGCTCGCAGAATAAAGCGATGCAAAAATAATTATTTTTTATATAAAATTGTTTTCATTGCATAAAAGCGCCAAAACATAAAAAAAAACTAAATGAGGTATTGCTGTTACCGTACTGACCTGAAGAATAAAAGGACTTTATCAATTTTACCACATGCGGAACGGTGTAAATGCACTCCCCAAAAGAAATTCATGAAGTGCTGGTTTTTGTTCATTCTGCGTCCCAAAAATCGGAATAAAAAGCGATC
Source organism: Dendrobates tinctorius (assembly GCF_039654945.1). Taxonomy (NCBI): domain Eukaryota; kingdom Metazoa; phylum Chordata; class Amphibia; order Anura; family Dendrobatidae; genus Dendrobates; species Dendrobates tinctorius. The sequence continues at coordinate 64,213,659 of NW_027361684.1, read as the reverse complement.
AAAAGATGTCACGTGCCCGAACATGATACCAATAAAAGTGTTAACTCGTCTTGCAAAAAATAAGACCAAACATAACTCAGTGGGTCAAAATATGGAAAAATTATAGTTCTCAATATGTGGTGATGCAAAAACTATTTTTACAATGAAAAGCGTCTTTTAGCGTGTGACAGCTGCCAGACATAAAAACCGCCATAAATAGTAAATCAAAAAACCCCCGTTATCACCCCCTTAGTTACGGAAAAATAATAAAATAAAAAAAATGTATTCATTTCCATTTTCCCATAAGGCTTAGGGTTAGGGCTATGGTTAGGGCTAGGGTTAGGGTTAGGGCTGAGATTAGGGTTAGGGGTGTGTTGGGGTTAGAGTTGGAGTTAGAATTGGGGGGTTTCCACTGTTTGGGCACATCAGGTGCTCTCCAAATGCAACATGGGGTCTGATCTCAATTCCAGCCAATTTTGCGTTGAAAAAGTCAAATGGTGCTCCTTCCCTTCCAAGCTCTGCCATGCGCCCAAACAGTGTTTTACCCCCACATATAGGGTATCTGCGTACTCAGGACAAATTGCAAAACAACTTCTGGGGTCCAATTTCTCCTGTTACCCTTAGGAAAATAAAAAAAATTGGGGGCAAAAATATCATTTTTGTGGAAAAAAATGTTTTTTTTATTTTCACGCCCGGGCATTATAAGCTTCTGTGAAGCACTTCAAAGTGCTCACCACACATCTAGATAAGTTCTGTGGCGGGTCTAGTTTCCAAAATGTGGTCACTTTTGGAGAGTTTCAATAGTTTAGGTACATCAGGGGCTCTCCAAACGCACATGACACCCGCAGACCATTCCATCAAAGTCTGCATTCCAAAACATCACTACTTCCCTTCCGAGCCCCGACGTGTGCCCATACAGTAATTTTCTCCCACATATGGAGTATCAGCGTACTCAGGACAAATTGGACAACAACTTTTGGGGTCCAATTTCTCCTGGTACCCTTGGGAAAATAAAAAAAATTGGGGACTAAATGATCAAGTTTGTGGAAAAAATAAGATTTTTTTATTTTCATGCCCGGGCATTATAAACTTCTGTGAAGCCCTTGGGGGTTCAAAGTGCTCACCACACATCTAGATAGGTTCCTCAGGGGATCAAGTTTCCAAAATGGTGTCACTTATGGGGGGTTTCCACTGTTTAGGTACATTTGGGGCTCTCCAAAGGCAACATGACACCAGCAGAGCATTCCATCAAAGTCTGCATTCCAAAATGTCACTACTTCCCTTTCGAGCCCCGACGTGTGCCCATACAGTAGTTTTCTCCCACATATGAGGTATCAGCGTACTCAGGACAAATTGGACAACAACTTTTGGGGTCCAATTTCTCCTGGTACCCTTGGGAAAATAAAAAAAAATTGGGGACTAAATGATCATGTTTGTGGAAAAAATAAGATTTTTTTATTTTCATGCCCGGGCATTATAAACTTTTGTGAAGCCCTTGGGGGTTCAAAGTGCTCACCACACATCAAGATAAGTTCCTTAGGGGATCAAGTTTCCAAAATGGTGTCACTTATGGGAGGTTTCCACTGTTTAGGTACATTTGGGGCTCTCCAAAGACAACATGACACCCGCTGAGCATTCCATCAAAGTCTGCATTCCAAAATGTCACTACTTCCCTTCCGAGCCCCGACATGTGCCCATACAGTAGTTTTCTCCCACATATGGGGTGTCAGCATATTCAGGACAAATTGGACAACAACTTTTGGGGTCCAATTTCTCCTGGTACCCTTGGGAAAATAAAAAAATGGTGACTAAAAGATCTTGTTTGTGGAAAAAATCCGATTTTTATATTTTCACACCCGGGCATTATAAGCTTTAGCAAAACACTTGGGGGTTCAAAGTGCTCACCACATATCTAGATAAGTTCCTTGGGGGGTCTAGTTTCCAAAATGGTGTAATTTGTGGGGGGTTTTCACTGTTTTGGTACATCTGGGACTTTCCAAACGCGACATGGTGTCCGATCTCAATTCCAGCCAAAAACGTCAAATGGCGCTGCTTCCCTTCCGAGCTCTGCCATGCACTCAAATAGTGGTTTACCCCCACATGTGGGGTATCACAGTACTCTGGAAAAATTTCACAATAACTTTTAGGGTCCTGTTACCCATGGAAAAATAAGAATTGAGGGTGAAAAGATCATTTTTGTGGAAAAAATATGATTTTTTAATTGTACGGCTGAACGTTATAAACTTCTGTGAAGCCCTTGGGGGTTCAAAGTTCTCACCATACATCTAGATAAGTTCCTTGTTGGGTTTAGTTTCCAAAATGGTGTCATTTGTGGGGGGTTTCCACTGTTTTGGTACATCAGGGGTTTTCCAATCGTGACATGGTGTCCGATCTCAATTCCAGCCAAAAAAGTCAAATGGCGCTGCTTCCCTTCTGAGCTCTGCCATGCACCCAAATAGTCGTTTACACCCACATATGGGGTATCAGCATACTCAGGACAAATTGCACAATAACTATTAGGGTCCTGTTACCCTTGGAAAAATAAAAATTGGGGTGAAAATATCAATTTTGTGGAAAAAATATGATTTTTAAATTGTACTGTTGTACGTTATAAACTTCTGTGAAGCCCTTGCTGGTTCAAAGTTCTCACCACATATCTAGATGATAAGTTCCTTAGGGGGTCTAGTTTCCTAAATGGGGTCACTTGTGGGGGTTTCCACTGTTTAGGTACATCAGGGGCTCTCCAAACGTGACATGGCGTCCAATCTGAATTCTAGCCAATTTTGCATTGAAAAAGTGAAACGGCGCTCCTTCCCTTCTGCGCTCTGCCATGCGCTGAAACAGTGGTTCCCCCTACATATCAGGTATCAGCGCAATCAGGACAAACTGCACAATAACTTTTGCAGTCCAACTTCTCCTGTTACCCTTGGTAAAATAAAAAAAATTGAACGTGAATTATTTTTTTTGTGAAAAAAAGTTAAATGTTCATTTTTTTTTTTAAATATTCAAAAAATTCCTGTGAAGCTCCTGAAAAGGTAATAAACTTCTTGAATGTGGTTTTGAGCACCCTTAGGGGTGCAGCTTTTAGAACGGTGTCACTTTTGGGTATTTTCTATCATATAGACCCCTCAAAGTGGCTTCAAATGTGATGTGGTCCGTAAAAAAAAAATGGTGTTGCAAAAATGAGAAATTGCTGGTCAACTTTTAACCCTTATAACTTCCTAAGAAAAAAAAATTTGGGTTCAAAAATTGTGGTGATTTAAAGGAAACATGTGGGAAATGTTACTTATTAAGTTTTTTGTGTGCCGTATCTCTGTGATTTAAGGGCATAAAAATTCAAAGTTGGAAATTTTAAAAATTTTCTCCAAATTTCAGTTTTTTTCACAAATAAACGCAAGTTATATGAATGAAATTTTACCACTAGCATGAAGTACAATATGTCACGAGACAACAGTGTCAGAATCACCAGGATCCATGGAAGCATTCCAGAGTTATTACCTCATAAAGGGACAGTGGTCAGAATTGTAAAAATTGGCCCGGTCATGAACGTGCAAACCACCCTTGGGGGTTAAGGGGTTAATATCAGACTGCAGCTGTCTGCCTAGTCTTTGCTAGTTAGATTTTATAGAGGGACCCTATGTCGTTTCTTTTCTGGGGTCCCCATGTAAACTAGCCAGGATAATCAAAGGATTATCAAACACATGTTTTCCCTCTGCTGTTTCGAAGATTATGTGGGATTCCAGCTAATCTATACAGCTGACATAGAATCACAGAATCATAGAATCATAGAATCATAGAGTTGGAAGGGACCTCCTGGGCCATCTGGTCCAACCCCCTACTTAAAGCAGGATTCGCTAAATCATCCCAGTCAGATGTCTGTCCAGCCTCTGTTTGAAGACTTCCATTGAAGGAGAACTCACCACTTCTTGTGGCAGCCTGTTCCACTCATTGATCACTCTAACTGTCAAAAAGTTTTTTCTAATATCTAATCTGTGTCTCCTGCCATTCAGTTTCATCCCATTGCTTCTAGTCTTTCCTTGTGCAAATGAGAACAAAGTTGATCCTTCTACAATGTGACAGCCCTTTAGATATTTGTAGACAGCTATTAAGTCTCCTCTCAGTCTTCTCTTTTGCAAACTAAACATTCCCAAATCCTGCAACCTTTCCTCATAAGACAGGGTTTGCAGACCGGTCACCATTCTGGTCGCTCTTTTCGGAACTTGCTCCAGTTTGTTGATGTCTTTTTTAAAATGTGGTGCCCAAAACTGGACACAATATTCCAGATGAGGTATGACCAAAGAGGAGTAGAGGGAAATAATGACTTCACGTGATCTAGACTGTATGCTTCTGTTAATACATCCTAGGATTGCATTTGCCTTTTTTGCTGCTGCATCACACTGTTGACTGATATTCAGTCTGTGATCTATTAGTATACCCAAGTCTTTTTCACATGTGCTGTCACTTAGCCCTATTCCTCCCAATCTGTATATGCTTTTTTCATTTTTATTGCCCAGATGTAGTACTTTGCATTTCTCCCTTTTAAAAACCATTCTGTTAGTTGCTGCCCACTTCTCCAGTTTATTTATATCTTTTTGAATCCTCTCTCTCTTCTCTAGTATTAGCTATCCCTCCTAGCTTTGTGTCATCAGCAAATTTAATCAGTTTAGCCTCATTTCCTTCATCTAAATCGTTGATAAAGATGTTGAACAATACAGGGCCCAGGACAGAGCCCTGTGGTACCCCACTTGAGACATTCTTCCAACTGGATGTGCAGCCATTTATGTCCCCTCAACAGCTGCGATGGAATCGCAGACACTGACAGCAGCATTTAACTCGCGCTTACCTGAAGCGCATCCTTTATCACGTCCATCGGTGACCCCGCTGCATGATCGCGGGTCACCAATGGGTCGGTGTGACAACCAGAGGTCTCCAGCAGGCCTCTATGGTTGTCATAGCCAGATTTCTATGAGCAAAAAAATGAAAACACAGTAGTTTGACAATAAATATCTTTACCTAACCACTAACCATGAGTGAAGAAAAAGTTTTGGTGTTATCTTTCATATTCTATGAAAAAAAGGCCAAGAAAGCATAAATTCTGCCGGGGTATGTAAACGTTTGAGCACAACTGTATCTATCTATCATCTACTTTAAAATACTTTAGTGGCAAAGCAATTATTTTCCTGCACTTTTACTGAATTTTCGCGACTTTTTCCGATTTTAAGAAAAATGCTTGTGTTGCCGATGACAAATCTGATTGTGCCATATTCGTGCTGAATTTATGTTTGGCGATCATTTTCCAAACATATTTGCTCATCTCTAACTGTTATCCCATCCGCATCCTCCTCTGCTTCCATAACTTCATTTGGGTCCACCACCTCCTCACACAGACTATTCAAAGTGTGCTCCAGAAAATAGATGACCAGAAAAGTGATGCTGATGATGGCATCATCAGCGCTAACCAATTTAGTATCCATTTCAATACTGTGCAAAAAGGTGCAGAGGTCCTTCATCTGCACCCACTCTGCAAGCGTGATTTACACCAGGTCTGTACTGCATTGGGCCAGGCTATGCAAAAGGACATATTGTAGAGTTTAATTCCACTGTATAGGAATTTGCAAATCCAATGGTTAAATGTAAGGCCGAAAGACCTCTGTAGCGATGCAAGTCAATTCCTGCGGGGTGCGATCATCGGAAGTGAGCACACAGCAACCATGCTTTCTGTTACAGCACATCAAGGCCAGGATAGTAGTGGAAAAATTGGTGTACCACCAGTTAGAGGAAATGAGCCATTCAAGGCACGTGTGTGAGGTTGACCCAGTGTAGGACCACCACCAGGTTTGCACCGTTATTGCACACGGCCTTCACTGGCTCCAGGTTCATTGGAGACAGCCATTATTCTAACTCGGTTTGGATGGCGGTCCACAACTCTTGAACTGTGTGACTGCGATCCCCAAGGCATATTAATTTGAACACTGACTAATTGCGGTGAGCCATGGCTGTGCAGTATGGAGGTGGGGGGATTCTATCTGCACTGTTGGAATGCATGTCGGATTAAAGGAGTAGTTGAGGGCACAGGTGGAGGCTCTAATTATAATAATAATAATTAGAGTTGAGCGAAACGGGTCGAAAAATTTCAAAAGTCGCCGACTTTTGGCAAAGTCGGGTTTCATGAAACGAAACCCGACCCTAGGATGAGGTCGGCCACGAGGTCGGCGACTTACGCGCCAAAGTCGCGTTTCAAAAGTTTGTTTTGCGCTCTTTTTCAGCCAATCAGGATCCACGGACACTGTGGGCAACGTGATGACATAGGCACGGGTCACCACCATCTTTCAGAAGGGCATGCAAGTGATTGGCTTGCTTTGGTGAGCGTCACAGGGGGTATAAAAGGGTGTGCACGCCGACCGCCATCTTACTTCTTCCGATCTTAGTATAGGGAGAGGTTGCTGCTGATTCTGTAGGGAGAGCGTTAGGCAGGGAAGAAGACAAAAAAACGGCTTCTGCTGCTCGCGATTTGGCCTGCACAACACACCAGTCACTGTGTGTGCAGTGCAAGGGGAGGCTATATAGTGGTGTATCAGTGGTGTTGGTTGTTGGGCTGCCTTCTAAGGCTTCCTGACATTCCTGCATTGCTGTTTACCCACTGCTCCGCAAACTGCTTTTTTAAAAGCAATCCCAACTTTTTTTTTTGTCCTGCTGAGAAGACAAAAAAACTGCTTCTGCTGCTAGCAATTTGGCCTGCACAACACACCAGTCACTGTGTGTGCAGTGCAAGGGGAGGCTATATAATGGTGTATCAGTGGTGTTGGTTGTTGGGCTGCCTTCTAAGGCTTCCTGACATTCCTGCATTGCTGTTTACCCACTGCTCCGCAAACTGCTTTTTTAAAAGCAATCCAATCTCCCTTATCCTCTAGTCACTTTTGTCACAGCTGTGCCATCGAACCTGTCACATAGCGCTCAGATATTCATTGGGCCTCACACAATCCAAACGTGCCCAGTGTCCAAAAGTGTGTGCAGAGATTCAAAATCTCCCTTATCCTCTAGTCACTTTGGTCACAGCTGTGCCATCGAGCCTGTCACATAGCGCTCAGATATCAGTGGGCCTCACACAATCCAAAAGTGTCCAGTGTCCAAAAGTGTGTGCATAGATTCAAAATCTCCCTTATCCTCTAGTCACTTTGGTCACAGCTGTGCCATCGAGCCTGTCACATAGCGCTCAGATATCAGTGGGCCTCACACAATCCAAAAGTGTCCATCCAGTGTCCAAAAGTGTGTGCAGAGATTCAAAATCTCCCTTATCCTCTAGTCACTTTTGTCACAGCTGTGCCATCGAGCCTGTCACATAGCGCTCAGATATTCATTGGGCCTCACACAATCCAAAAGTGTCCAGTGTCCAAAAGTGTGTGCAGAGATTCAAAATCTCCCTTATCCTCTAGTCACTTTGGTCACAGCTGTGCCATCGAGCCTGTCACATAGCGCTCAGATATCAGTGGGCCTCACACAATCCAAAAGTGTCCATCCAGTGTCCAAAAGTGTGTGCAGAGATTCAAAATCTCCCTTATCCTCTAGTCACTTTGGTCACAGCTGTGCCATCGAGCCTGTCACATAGCGCTCAGATATCAGTGGGCCTCACACAATCCAAAAGTGTCCAGTGTCCACAAGTGTCTGCAGAAATTCAAAATCTCCCCTGTCCTATAGACACCTTGTACCTTGTTTTACATTACTATATAGTTTGTTGGATTTTGTCTACATTTCTACCAAAAATGAGGAAGGCTGGTGGAAGAGGCCGTGGAATTGGGCGGGGGTTGGCAGCTGGTAATGATGGTGTTGGTGGTGGATCTGATGGTAGTGGCAAGAGCAAAATAGGACCGAATGCAGGAGGTGCTGACCCTGCGTCATCGTCTGGCTACATAAGGCCTCGAACGCTTAGTTTTCTAGGATTTGGCAAACCGCATTTAAAGCCAGAGCATCAGGAAAAAGTTTTGTCTTACATTGCTGACTCAGCCTCCAGTTCTATCGCCTCCTCTTCTTCAGTTGTAAAAAGTAAAAGCACTGAGTCGTCATTGGAGGCTCATGTTCATGAACCACACCTTTCCTTGTGTCCTTCACCCCAACCAAGATTGAAGGATGACGCAGGCCATACTACTGATTACTCCATGGAGCTGTTTTCACATACCATTCCTGGATTATCAAGTCAAATGGTGAATTACCCAGGCCAAGATGAATCTGACATGGAGTGCACTGATGCACAGCCGCTGATGGATGATTCTGCTGGTACATTCACTCAGAGCACTACATTGTCCTCGCAGTGTACAGAGCCAGATTCTGACCCTGATGAGACTCAGGTGCCCCTTCCCGCACACTATATCACCATACACGGTGACACAGAGGAAGGTGCACATGACATAGAAGAGGAGGTGATGGATGACCCAGTTGTTGACCCAGATTGGCATCCATTGGGGGAAGAGGGTGCTGCTTCCAATAGCTCAGATGAGGAGCATCCACAGCAGACATCGACATCGCAACAGCTGTTATCTAACAGGCCTGGAGCACTCCAAAGACAGGTTCCAAACATCAAAAGAGTTGCTGGACAGCTTGTCCAGAGGGTCAAAAGATCACAGCGTGCTAGGCCGCAAAATGTCTGCCAAAGTAGGAAGAGTGCAGTGTGGCACTTCTTTGAACAAAATCCTCATGATCAGGCCAAGGTTATCTGTAAGAAGTGCGCAAAGACCTTTAGCCGAGGGAAAAATCTGAAAAATTTGAATACCAGTTGCATGCTTAGACATTTAACCAGCATGCACTTGCAAGCGTGGACACAACACCAAACCTCAAGTGCCACATGTGCAACTGATCACAACGAAGGTAGTCAGCAACGCTACATTGTTTCCCCCACTGTAAGCCCACCGGTTCGCACAGCAGCAAATGTTGAGGTGTCGTTGCAAGACCACAGCAGTCAGGGAATCGCACTGTTATATCAACGAAAGACTGATTTTAGGCCATCAGAAAGAACACCAACTCCATCACCATCATCAACCCTCTCTCAGTCCGCCCTGTCCACCGCTACTTCCACCATATGCAGCTCTCAAGTCCAGCTCACCCTCCCAGACACTATGAGTAGGTCAAGAAAGTACTCAGTCTCTCATCCGCGTACACTGGGTTTGAACGCCCACATTGCCAAACTAATCTCGTTTGAGATGATGCCCTTTCGGTTGGTGGAAAGCACAGCTTTCCGCGAACTCATGGCCTATGCAGTACCACGCTATGACCTACCCAGTCGCCACTTCTTCTCTCGCAAAGCCATCCCAGCCCTCCACCATCATGTGAAAGAGCGCATTGTCCATGCACTCAAGCAGTCAGTGAGCGGAAAGGTGCACCTCACAACTGATGCATGGTCCAGTCGGCATGGCCAGGGCCGTTACGTGTCCATCACTGCGCACTGGGTTAATGTGGTGGATGCAGGGTCCACAGGGGACAGCGGTGGTGGGACAGTGCTGCCTAGCCCACGGTATAGGAAACAGTTGGCTGTAGGCGTTCGACCCTCCTCCTCCTCCTCCAGAAGCGAAAGCTCGTCCACAGAGCGCAGTCGTACGAGCACTCCATCTGCAGCTGCCACTGTTGCACACGATGTGTCCCGTTATCGAGCAGCTAGTGGAAAGTGTCAGCAGGCTGTGTTGCAGATGATGTGTTTGGGCGACAGACACACCGCCGAGGTGCTGGCCGAGTACTTGAAGCGACAAACTGAGTCATGGCTGGGCAGTGTACATCTTGAGGCAGGCAAGGTATTTAGTGATAACGGCCGTAATTTTGTGGCAGCCATAGCCCTTTCAAAACTCAGCCACATACCTTGCTTGGCTCACACCTTGAACCTGGTGGTGCAGTGCTTCCTCAAAAATTATCCGGAGTTAACAGCCCTGCTCCAGAAGGTGCGAAGACTGTGCGCGCACATCCGCCGGTCGCCTGTACACTCCGTTCGTATGCAGAAGCTGCAGCGATTGCTCCACCTTCCCAACCACTGCCTCATTATCGACATTGCAACAAGGTGGAACTCCACCCTGCACATGGTGGAGCGGCTGTGCGAGCAGAGGCAGGCCATAATGCATTTGTGGGAGGATACACGGCCAGGCACTTTGAGAGCAGACATGGAGTTGACAGGTGTGCAGTGGTCGAAGCTGAAAGACCTTTGTAAAGTCCTTCAGTGTTTTGAGGAATGCACACGGCTGGTAAGCGCAGACGACGCCATCCTAAGCATGAGCATCCCACTTATGCGTCTGCTCATGCAAACTTTGACGCACCTTAAGGAGCAGGCGTATGCAGCCAATGTTGATGAGGAGGAAGAGGAGGAGGGAATCCTTGATGACATTCAGCCATTGTCTGCTCAGGGACCTCTCCTGGACGAGGTGGAGGAAGAAGAGGAGGAGGACGATGATGATGGGGATGATTACTTAGGGGAGGAGGATGCATCTCGTGGGGCAAGTGAAAATGTTGACGTGGCAAGGTCTGGTACAGGGTTTGTGCGTGACTGGAGGGATGTGGATTTGCCAGAAAGTGCTCCTCCACCCAGCACTCGCAGTGCATCATTGACACCGGGAACATTAGCCCACATGTCAGATTATGCCTTGCGGATCCTAAAAAGGGACCCCCGCATTGCCAAAATGATGAACGATGATGACTACTGGTTGGCCAGCATCCTGGATCCACGCTATAAAGGCAAATTACAAAACATCATGCCACAGGAGAACCTTGACCAAATATTGGCTAATAAACAAGCAACTCTGGTAAATCGGTTGCTTGAGGCATTCCCAGCACACAGCAGCGGTGGTGGTTCTCACACGAGCCGTACGGGCCGGGGGCAGCTTGGCAGAGGTGTTCGTGGTGCACACAGCAGAAGTGGCGTTGGAGACAGGGGTTTCATGACAATGTTGTGGACTGATTTTTCAAATACCGCTCACACAACTGGTAATACTGCATCGATGGAAAGTGACAGGAGACAGCAGTTGTCAACTATGGTTACAAACTACTTTTCCTCCCATATCGATGTTCTCCCACACAGGTCATTCCCCTTTGACTATTGGGCCGCTAAACTGGACACCTGGCCTGAATTGGCCCAATATGCCTTACAGGAGCTCGCTTGCCCAGCTGCAAGTGTGCTATCGGAAAGAGTCTTCAGTGCAGCTGGATCAATCCTGACAGAAAAAAGGACCCGTCTGTCAACCCAAAATGTGGATGATCTAACCTTCATTAAAATGAACCACGCATGGGTTTCCAAGGATTTTGTCCCACCTTCCCCTGATGACACATAGGGTGACAGAAAAATGGCTTGCTTTGGTCCACCTCTTCCTGGTACTTCACCTATTTCACCTTTTGCATCAGCTGAATGTCCAACATCAACATATGCCACTTTCTAAAACTCCCTAACTGTGCTGCCTCCCCCCCCATGGCCGGGGTCACCACCTAGCGCACGACACCGTGCGAGTGCCGTTGCCCTGGACAGGTGGGTAGGCCAACTCTTGGGCGCGGGCACTGGCACAGGGTCCCTTATAGTGCAATCAAGTGTCTCTGACGGTGGTGGTGCACACCCGCCGTCAGACACACCGCTGTACTATGAGGGGCCCAGTGCCAGTACCGACGCCCACGAGTGGGCCCCCCTTGCTTGGGCAGGGCCCCAGCATTTGCAATCTTTACCTCTCCCTGCTCCTCCGCTGTGTAATCTGGGACGTCAAATCCATACTTTGCCTGACACCGTCTGAGCCTGCCTCCTGATGTATAGACATATATTTTGAATGTGTACGCTATCCATACATGTTATCCGGGGATACGGTACCCTTTCTAACCTTTGTGCAATCACGTGCAATCCATACTGGGCCTAACACCGTCTGAGCCTGCCTCCTGAGACATATATTTTGAATGTGTACGCTATCCATACATGTTATCCGGGGATACGGTACCCTTTCTAACCTTTGTGCAATCACGTGCAATCCATACTGGGCCTAACACCGTCTGAGCCTGCCTCCTGAGACATATATTTTGAATGTGTACGCTATCCATACATGTTATCCGGGGATACGGTACCCTTTCTAACCTTTGTGCAATCACGTGCAATCCATACTGGGCCTAACACCGTCTGAGCCTGCCTCCTGAGACATATATTTTGAATGTGTACGCTATCCATACATGTTATCCGGGGATACGGTACCCTTTCTAACCTTTGTGCAATCACGTGCAATCCATACTGGGCCTAACACCGTCTGAGCCTGCCTCCTGAGACATATATTTTGAATGTGTACGCTATCCATACATGTTATCCGGGGATACGGTACCCTTTCTAACCTTTGTGCAACCACGTGCAATCCATACTGGGCCTAACACCGTCTGAGCCTGCCTCCTGAGACATATATTTTGAATGTGTACGCTATCCATACATGTTATCCGGGGATACGGTACCCTTTCTAACCTTTGTGCAATCACGTGCAATCCATACTGGGCCTAACACCGTCTGAGCCTGCCTCCTGAGACATATATTTTGAATGTGTACGCTATCCATACATGTTATCCGGGGATACGGTACCCTTTCTAACCTTTGTGCAATCATGTGCAATCCATACTGGGCCTAACAGCGTCTGAGCCTGCCTCCTGAGACATATATTTTGAATGTGTACGCTATCCATACATGTTATCCGGGGATACGGTACCCTTTCTAACCTTTGTGCAATCACGTGCAATCCATACTGGGCCTAACACCGTCTGAGCCTGCCTCCTGAGACATATATTTTGAATGTGTACGCTATCCATACATGTTATCCGGGGAAACGGTACGCTTTCTAACCTTTGCGCAATCACGTGCAATCCATACTGGGCCTAACACCGTCTGAGCCTGCCTCCTGAGACATATATTTTGAATGTGTACGCTATCCATACATGTTATCCGGGGATACGGTACCCTTTCTAACCTTTGTGCAATCACGTGCAATCCATACTGGGCCTAACACCGTCTGAGCCTGCCTCCTGAGACATATATTTTGAATGTGTACGCTATCCATACATGTTATCCGGGGATACGGTACCCTTTCTAACCTTTGTGCAATCACGTGCAATCCATACTGGGCCTAACACCGTCTGAGCCTGCCTCCTGAGACATATATTTTGAATGTGTACGCTATCCATACATGTTATCCGGGGATACGGTACCCTTTCTAACCTTTGTGCAATCACGTGCAATCCATACTGGGCCTAACACCGTCTGAGCCTGCCTCCTGAGACATATATTTTGAATGTGTACGCTATCCATACATGTTATCCGGGGAAACGGTACCCTTTCTAACCTTTGTGCAATCACGTGCAATCCATACTGGGCCTAACACCGTCTGAGCCTGCCTCCTGAGACATATATTTTGAATGTGTACGCTATCCATACATGTTATCCGGGGATACGGTACCCTTTCTAACCTTTGTGCAATCACATGCAATCCATACTGGGCCTAACACCGTCTGAGCCTGCCTCCTGAGACATATATTTTGAATGCGTACGCTATCCATACATGTTATCCGGGGATACGGTACCCTTTCTAACCTTTGTGCAATCACGTGCAATCCATACTGGGCCTAACAGCGTCTGAGCCTGCCTCCTGAGACATATATTTTGAATGTGTACGCTATCCATACATGTTATCCAGGGATACGGTACCCTTTCTAACCTTTGTGCAATCACGTGCAATCCATACTGGGCCTAACACCGTCTGAGCCTGCCTCCTGAGACATATATTTTGAATGTGTACGCTATCCATACATGTTATCCGGGGAAACGGTACCCTTTCTAACCTTTGTGCAATCACGTGCAATCCATACTGGGCCTAACACCGTCTGAGCCTGCCTCCTGAGACATATATTTTGAATGTTTACGCTATCCATACATGTTATCCGGGGATACGGTACCCTTTCTAACCTTTGTGCAATCACGTGCAATCCATACTGGGCCTAACACCGTCTGAGCCTGCCTCCTGAGACATATATTTTGAATGTGTACGCTATCCATACATGTTATCTGGGGATACGGTACCCTTTCTAACCTTTGTGCAATCACGTGCAATCCATACTGGGCCTAACACCGTCTGAGAATGATAGATGGGGCCCACCATACACTGGAACATTCCAAAGGTGGACATCAGACACTGGAGCAGCATTTACAGGGCCCATTATACACTAGAGCATTAGAAATGGGGCCCATTATGTTTGGAGCATTATTTGGGCCCATAAGACAGTAGAGCTTCATCCATGGGGACCAACATACACTGTAGCATTATGTGGAGCTCATCATATACTGTTTTAAACATTATATGGGACCAATGATTCTGTATGGAGAAATAGATGGGCCTCGTTATGAGATGTAAAAAGTGAGGTATTTTTCATTGTGCTATACCGTAATTTCTCTGCCATATCCGAGCTTGATGAGTTGTGGTATGTGTTAAAGGGGCGCTCTTTCGCCCAGGGCACATGAAAACCTGGAGCCAGCCCCCCCCCCCCACAGTCTGTAGCCAAATAACCCCCATTTTTCAGTGCGTAACTTGTATTATGAAGTTAATTAAGGTTGACAAGCTTAAGTAAGAAGAATTGATGCTTTTGGCATTCAAATGGGCACTGTTGGTGTGTTTCCTGTCCTCCTCTCACTGCCGACTTTTATTCCCCATTGACTTACATTGGGTTTCGTGTTTCGGGACGACCCCGACTTTTCCCTATAATCGGACGATCTTGCTCGACCCGACTTTTGGAAAAGTCGGGTTTCACGAAACGAAACGCGACCCTAAAAAAACAAAAGTCGCTCAACTCTAATAATAATAAATTTTAGGCTCTAGTAGAGATGTAAAGGCCAGAAGCAGAGGACGAAGTGTTAGATACAGAGGTTTGTCCCACAAACTTTGAGGATTCAAAGACTTGTGGAACAGCTCCTTGACCGACTGCCCCACAACCACCAAAGTCCAAATACACAGTAATCGCCAGCAATCTCAGGCAGGAAGGTAAGTATAAAAATGATTCCTTTATTTCTTTTGTTAAAATAACATATTACAGGCAGTGGCTACCCCAGTACTGTTTATTTGGACTTGTATCTGCCTGTCCTTGCCAATGTTTGCTCGTCCAAGTGTCAGTGGTGAAATGCAGGCAGCATAGATTTTTTCATGGAATGGGTGATGATGTTGGCAACATGCTGGTGTAGCGCATGCAAAACTTTCTTAGAGAAGTATTGGCTTCTGGGCAACTGGTACTATAGGACTGTGATGGCCATCAACTTTCTGAAACTGCCTGTATCCACCAGGTGAAAAGGCAGCATTTCCATGCACAGCAGATTGCAGATGGTGGAGTTCAAGCTCTCAGCTTTGCCATTTGTATAAGAAAAGATTATTTTACATGACCACAACTGCAGGACAGAGTGCTGGCTTCTGTACTGAGATAGGGTGGAGTACGCAGATCAGGACAACTGCTAGACTGGGAGTGAGTTGCAGGTGGGTATGTTATGGTGGATTGAGAAAGATGTGTTGTGCTAGGTGACACACAAGCAGCAGTCATGTCTACTTCTGTAACAGCTGACAGGCCCATACTCACCCAGAATGTAGGGGTAAACAAGTGTAGTTTTTGCAGCCATAAAACCTGTGTGAGAAGACTTGGCATGGTGACAGAGGAAGAAGCAGCAGATGTTATTGATGGGATGGACGGTGGTTGGCAAGGCCCGCTAGTCTGCACTTTAGTGCAGTGAGATTTCTACACTAAGCCATGTTGATCACGCATGTGCTGGTTCATGCATGTAGTTACCAAATTATTGCAATTTTTGCTTCTACTGAGGTTTAGTTGCAAATTTGACAGATAACGTGTGTTGGGTCATCCTTTGAGGTCTCAAAAAAAGGCCAAGGCCAGTTAACCTTTGCCGTCTCTGCAAACTGCACAGTCATGACCGCTGCTGGCCACAGACTGAGTTGGGCCTGAGGAAGCATTGCTTGTTGTGTTTGTATCACTTTGTGTCTGCAACATAACCTCCTCATCTTCCTCCTCCTTCACCTTCTCTGTTTAGCTACTCAGCTGTGTACCTATGGGTTCACACCAAGTGGGATCTACAACCTCATTGTCATCTTCTCTGTTCTCACACTCCTCACCCTGGGAGTCACCCTCCTACTCTTCCTTCCCTGTTGCCACAGTACAGTCCACATGCACCTCTGGAATGTGAATCTCAACAGGATCTCCTCCACCCTTGGTGGCTAATATCTGGTGACGAGGATCTGGATTCTGCTTGGACCCTATTTTGTCCAGTCCCGGATCCAACATGAAGAAAATTTGGGCATCGGTGCAGATGCTTTCCTCCTCTTGATTCTGTGATTCTTCGGAGCAGACCTCTGATGCCCATGGAGTAGAATGTATGAACAGTTCTGCAGAATGGCCCATCTGTGGTTCCCCACAGTCAGATGGTCGTTTTTGTAAATTTTTGACTGTGGTGGAGGAAACAAGGATGATTGGGGTGCCAAGTCTGGGGATTGTAGTGTTTGTGATGTTAAATTGGAGGAAGAGGAGGAAAGCACTTGCCATCTACTGTAACACATGCTCTTTCTGAGCCTCATCCACAAGGTGTACCACTGTGGGGCTGCCAAACAAAGGGAATTGAGTACCCCTTCCAGTAACAGATGTTATCAGTGGTCTTTTGATAGGACTAGATGGTGTTTGCTCAGTTGAGCTTTCATTAACATTAACACCTAATTTACACATCGAACATCAAGCCTATTCCCCCTTCCACCACAACCTTGCTTTTTCCCACTCATGTTGTATGTACCCTTCCCCTCTTGTAACCTGCTGTTTCACAACCTTAGGCACACAGCTGTCAGTCACCTGTCACTAAAAGAACAATCACTATTTATTTTCTTAGTGTGCCTGAACATCACTGTTATACCTAACGATTTTTAAGTTGAAATCTGGCCTTCTGATTTCACACTGAAACAGTTTTATCACAAACAATTTGGCTTAGCTAATTGTGCCTCGAGGCTGTATCCCAATATTAGGCCTAATGATTTTCAAGTGGAAATCTGGCTTTTGATAAGCCACTGAAGCAGAGTTTTATGACAAATGATTTGGAGTAGCTAACTGAACCTTCTGACTCCACCATAACATTAGACCTAATCATTCTTAAGTGGAAATCTGGCCTTCTGATTTGCCACTGAAACACAATTTTAACAACAACGATTTTCAATAGCTAATTAGGCCTTGTCGCTGCACCCCAATATTATGCCTAACGATTTTTAATTGGAAATCTAGACTTCTAATTGTCTCTGAAACAGTTTTATTACAAACGATATGGAGTAGCTAATTGGGCCTCGTTGCTGCTCCCCAAAATTAGGCCTAACTATTTTTAAGTGGAAATCTGGCCTTCTGATATGCCACTGAAACACAGTTTTAACACAAATGATTTGGAGTAACAAATGGGGCCTCCAGAGACTATCACACAGTTTTTGCATAATCTAGTTCGATACTGGAAGAGTGATTTCGCACAGGACAGGATCTTATTTATTTAACTGACAAGTTCAGTTTCAGCAGCAGCATTAGCGCAGGAGCGACCTGTCTGCACTGTGACACTGAGACAATGGTGCCAGCAAAACAATATGTCCACTTTTATATTGCCATGGACATTTGACTTCTACAGCCAATCATAGAAGAGCTTGTGTCATGATGTTGTGGATTGTTTTTGCACCCTGATTGGCAACCGGAACCAACACACATTAAGTTAAGGGAAAAAAAAGTGCGCACCTCTCCATACCCTCTCCCCTCATCAAACACATCTGCCCGTCCCTCCTCTGCTTACCATACAGCCCCACTATTGTAACCAAAGTAATAACAAAAGCATTAGTGGAAAAGCGTTCATTTACCAAACTGTGACTGAATTTTGGCGACTTTGAGTAAAAATCCTTGTGAAAGCAAACACAAATCCAAATGTGCTACGTTCGTGACGAATTTGAGATTGCCAAACGTTTTCCAAACAAGTTCGCTCATCTCTAGCTATAAATGTAGGTAAAAAGTTATACACTTTCCCTACTGAGGAGTATACAATTACATGGCATTTTAAGAGAAGGAGAAGGGATTGGTAATGTGGTGTTTGATTTATGTGATTTTTATGCAATCTAATGTAATGTAGCCTAGACAAATTTTTCGTTCGCTAACACTTATCGGCACTTGTCATCACAATGTCTTATCTGTCTGTCAATAGAAATATTTCTGGATTGTTTATCCTCATTCTATTTGATAGATAATTAACTCTCATCTTGACTTTGCATATTTGAGCATATTTTATAACAGTTATCTCAGTCACTATTTTCACCTCAATATTTTATGAACATGTTAACATTTTTTATTTTCCCTTTTAATGCAATGAATGTTTCACATTGTCAAACCAGAGAAGAAATACTATTTTTGCAATGTGCATCCTAAAAATTTATATTTTAAATTTATATATTTTATGCCAAGCGAAAAGCCAAAAACATCACTGCTCTAGAGGAGATCTGCATGGAGGAATGGGCCAACATACCAACAACAGTGTGTGGCAACCTTGTGAAGACTTACAGAAAACGTTTGACCTCTGTCATTGCCAACAAAGGATATATCACAAAGTATTGAGATGAAATTTTGTTTCTGCCCAAATACTTATTTTCCACCATAATATGCAAATAAAATGAAAAAAAAAACAGACAATGTGATTTTCTGGATTTTTTTTTCTCAGTTTGTCTCCCATAGTTGAGGTCTACCTATGATGTAAATTACAGACGCCTCTCATCTTTTTAAGTGGTGGAGCTTGCACTATTGCTGACTGACTAAATACTTTTTTCCCCACTGTATACTTGCTGAAAGATAAGCACCAAAACTCTGTAAATTCTTGTCACTATGGTGACACGTGAAGTATTCTGCACCTCTTCATATTGTACTCACGCACAATTCCTTCTGCCTGTTTCGCCCCAGACATGAAATCATCGGTCACTAGGTTTGGCTGCCTTTGGTAAAGCATCCGGCTGGTTTGTACCGATCTCCAACTTCCTTCATTTCCTCAATCCAACAGACTCCTGCCCTAAAAGCATCTGCCTAGGCGATAAGTCGCCACATCTTTCCTTTCCTGTACTGGCCCACTGCTATGACAGGCAGTGGCCGTGGGTAACGTGGGCTGCAGCAATTTAATGTTGTGTGGCTGCCAAGCTGTCCGGTCCTATAGCCCAGGTGGAAACTTGGGTGCCCTGACCCCATCTGACCTAACTTCCTTGAAACTTCTCTCTTACTACCCGGCTGCCCCTCTTACAATTAACCCTCTATACACATCCTATAAACTATATCTACAAGACCCACTAGTATGCCCCCCATCTAGTGGCCCACAACAGAACTACACTTACCCTACGTACTATATTCTAAAGTGCCCTCCTCTGTTGTCCCCAAAAGGATGCACTTTCTTATCGTAAACTATACGTGAATTTCAATATACATCACTTTACATTATATACAGTATAACATTAAGGAACACAGTCTCAAAAGCAGGGTAACACATATACAAATGTGGCAGTACCAAGGAGGTGAGTGGTAATACATTTTCCCACGTAGCAGTCCTGCAAGCATTCAACATAGACATGATCAACATTAACAAGATGTCAACATTAACAGATCAAAGACAGTTAGAGAAAGGGAAGCAAGGAGGAACTAGAACTAGATGGACATAAGGTCTTCCTTCAGCCTTCAAAACTATGAGGTAATTCTTTTTCACCCCCTAACATGTGCATGGCATGCTATGTCTGGATTAACTCCTCTACTCCCCCAAGGTGGTTTGCACGTTAATGACGAGGCAAATTTTTACAATTCTGAACACTGTCACTTTATGAGGCATTAACTCTGGAATTTCCTGACATATCATAATTGGGTCTCTCTCCACACTCCCCTTTCCTTCACACTTTCTGCTTATCAGGGCAGTTCATTATGGTCGTTTACATTCTAGGAGCATGTAAGGTATTATCCATCATAGGGACTTCCCTTGGCTTTTGAGTACGAGCACTTGTAAAATTATCTTGTTAGATTTGCTCCTTTGGTCTAGCCTCTTGCAATGACTCTTTACCCTTTTTGTTTAACCCCTTCCTGACATCAGACGTACTATCCCGTCCATGGGACCCGGGCCCCTATGACCATGGACGGGATAGTACGTCTACCGCGATCAGCGGCGCCCACGCGGTGAGCACCTCTGATCGCGGCCGGGTGTCAGCTGATTATCACAGCTGACACCCGGCACAATGTGTCAGGGGCGGTCACGGACAGCCCCGACACATTAACCCCTTGCACACCGCGATCAAACATGATCGCGGTGTACCGGGGGTTAAAGGGAAGCATCGGCAGGGAGGGGGCTCCCTCCGTGCTTCCCTGAGCCCCCCACGACAGCGCAATGTGCAGCGCTGCTGCGGGGGGCTCCTTTCCTGCAGGCCCCCGAATCCAAGATGGCGACAGGGGCCTTCGGGAGCCTGCAGGAAGCTGGCTTCCTCAGTGCCTGCAAAGCGCAGGCATGAGGAAGCCTTCTGCACTGCCTGTGACAGATCGCTGATCTGTCACAGTGATCTGTGATGTGACAGATCAGCGATCTGTTACAAGACAATGAAGTCCCACCTGGGATTATTTAATAAAGTAAAAAAAAAGAAAAAGTGTTAAAATAATTTTAAAAAAATCGCCAAATAAATTAGAAAAAAAAAAAATTCCCCCAAATAAATCCATTTATTGGAAATAAAAAAAAAAACAATAAAAGTACACATATTAGGTATCGCCGCATCCGTAACGACCCACCCTATAAAACTGTCCCATTAGTTAACCCCTTTAGCGAACCCCTTAAAAAATAAAAATAAAAAACGAAGCAAAAAATAATGATTTATTATCAAACCGCCAAACAAAAAGTGTAATAACGCGCGACCAAAAAGACGCATATAAATATCCATGGTACCGCTGAAAACGTCATCTTGTCCCGCAAAAAACAAGCCGCAACACAGCATCATCAGCAAAAAAATAAAAAAGTTATAGCTCGCAGAATAAAGCAAAAATAATTATTTTTTATATAAAATAGTTTTCATTGCATAAAACCGACAAAACATAAAAAAACGACCTAAATGAGGTATCGCTGTAACCGTACTGACCCAAAGAATAAAACCGCTTTATCAATTTTACCGCACGCGGAACGGTGTAAACGCACCCCCCCAAAAGAAATTCATGAAACGCTGGTTTTTGTTCATTCTGCGTCCCAAAAATCGGAATAAAAAGCGATCAAAAAATGTCACGTGCCCAAAAATGGTACCAATAAAAACGACAACTCGTCCCGCAAAAAATAAGACCTCACATGACTCGGTGGGTCAAAATACAGAAAAATTATAGCTCTCAATATGTGGT
Organism: Dendrobates tinctorius; assembly: GCF_039654945.1. NCBI lineage: Eukaryota > Metazoa > Chordata > Amphibia > Anura > Dendrobatidae > Dendrobates > Dendrobates tinctorius. Next base: position 64,192,269 of record NW_027361684.1, on the reverse strand, counting down.
GATGCAAAAACTATTTTTACAATAAAAAGCGTCTTTTAGTGTGCGACAGCTGCCAAATATAAAAACCGCCATAAATAGTAAATCAAACCCCCCGTTATCACCCCCTTAGTTAGGGAAAAATAATAAAATAAAAAAAATGTATTTATTTCCATTTTTCCATTAGGGTTAGGGCTAGGGTTAGGGTTAGGGTAGGGTTAGGGCTAGGGTTAGGGTTAGGGTTAGGGCTAGGGTTAGGGTTAGGGCTGAGATTAGGGTTAGGGGTGTGTTGGGGTTCGGGTTGGAGTTAGAATTGGGGGTTTCCACTGTTTGGGCACATCAGGGGCTCTCCAAATGCAACATGGCGTCTGATCTCAATTCCAGCCAATTCTGAGTTGAAAAAGTCAAATGGTGCTCCTTCCCTTCCAAGCTCTGCCATGCGCCCAAACAGTGTTTTACCCCCACATGAAGGGTATCAGCCTACTCAGGACAAATTGAAAAACAATTTTTGGGGTCCAATTTCTCCTGTTACCCTTAGGAAAATAAAAAATTGGGGGCAAAAATATCATTTTTGTGGAAAAAAATGATTTTTTTATTTTCTCGTCCGAGCGTTATAAACTTCTGTGAAGCACTTGGGGGTTCAAAGTGCTCACGACACATCTAGATAAGTTCCGTGGGGGGTCTAGTGTCCAAAATGGGGTCACTTGTGGGGAGTTTCAATAGTTTAGGTACATCAGGGGCTCTCCAAACGCACATGACACCTGCAGACCATTCCATCAAAGTCTGCATTCCAAAACGTCACTGCTTCCCTTCCGAGCCCCGACGTGTGTCCATACAGTAGTTTTCTCCCACATATCGGGTGTCAGCGTACTCATGACAAATTGGACAACAACTTTTGGGGTCCAATTTCTCCTGGTACCCTTGGGAAAATGAAAAAAATTGGGGACTAATTGATCATGTTTGTGGAAAAAATACGATTTTTTTATTGTCATGCCCGGGCATTATAAACTTCTGTGAAGCCCTTGGGGGTTCAAAGTGCTCACCACACATCTAGATAATTTCCTTAAGGGGTCTCGTTTCCAAAATGGGGTCATTTGTGGGGGGGTTTCCAATGTTTAGGTACATTAGGGGCTCTCCAAAGGCAACATGACACGCGCAGCACATTCCCTTGAAGTCTGCATTCCAAAACATGACTACTTCCCTTCCAAGCCCTGACGTGTGTCCATACAGTAGTTTTCTCCCACATATGGGGTGTCAGCATACTCAGGACAAATTGGACAACAACTTTTGGGGTTCAATTTCTCCTGTTACCCTTGGGATAATAAAAAAATTGGGGACTAATTGATCATGTTTGTGGAAAAAATAGGATTATTTTATTTTCATGCCCTGGCATTATAAACTTCTGTGAAGCCCTTGGGGGTTCAAAGTGCTCACCTCACATCTAGATAAGTTCCTTAGGGGGTCTAGTTTTCAAACTGGGGTCATTTGTGGGGGGTTTCCACTGTTTAGGTACATTAGGGGCTCTCCAAAGGCAACATGACACCCGCAGACCATTCCATCAAAGTCTGCATTCCAAAACGTCACTACTTCCCTTCCGAGCCCCGACGTGTGCCCATACAGTAGTTTTCTCCCACATATCGGGTATCAGCATACTCAAGACAAATTGGACAACAACTTTTGGGGTCCAATTTCTCCTGGTACCCTTGGGAAAATAAAAAATGGTGACTAAAATATCATGTTTGTGCAAAAAATACGAATTTTTTATTTTCACGCCCGGGCGTTATAAACTTCTGTGAAGCACTGGGGGGTTCAAAGTGCTCACCACACATCTAGGTAAGTTCCTTGGGGGGTCTAGTTTACAAAATGGTGTCATTTGTGGGGGTTTTCACTGTTTAGGTACATCAGGGGTTTTCCAATCGCGACATGGTGTCCGATCTCAATTCCAGCCAAAAACGTCAAATGGCGCTGCTTCCCTTCCGAGCTCTGCCATGCGCCCAAATAGTGGTTTACCCCCACATGTGGGGTATCAGTGTACTTAGGACAAATTGCACAATAACTTTTAGGGTCCTGTTACCCTTGGAAAAATAAGAATTGAGGGTGAAAAGATCATTTTTGTGGAAAAAATATGATTTTTTAATTGTACGGCTTTATGTTATAAACTTCTGTGAAGCCCTTGGGGGTTCAAAGTTCTCACCACACATCTAGATAAGTTCCTTAGGGGGTCTAGTTTCCAAAATGGTGTCATTTGTGGGGGTTTCCACTGTTTTGGTACCCAATCACGACATGGTGTCCGATCTCAATTCCAGCCAAAAACGTCAAATTGCACTGCTTCCCTTCCGAGCTCTGCCATGCGCCCAAATAGTAGTTTACCCCCACATGTGGGGTATCAGCGTACTCAGGACAAATTGCACAATATCTTTTAGGGTCCTGTTACCCTTGGGAAAATAAAAATTGGGGTGAAAAGATCATTTTTATGGAAAAAATATGATTTTTTATTGTACCGCTGTACATTATAAACTTCTGTAAAGCCCTTGTGGGTTCAAAGTTCTCACCACATATCTAGATAAGTTCCTTGGGGAGTCTAGTTTCCAAAATGGGGTCACTTGTAGGGGGTTTCCACTGTTTAGGTACATCAGGGACTCTCCAAACGTGACATGGCGTCCGATCTGAATTCCAGCCAATTTTGCATTGAAAAAGTCAAACGGCGCTCCTTCCATTCTGAGCTCTGCCATGCGCCGAAACAGTCGTTCCCCCCCACACATCAGGTATCAGCGTACTCAGGACAAATTGCACAATAACTTTTGCAGTCCAATTTCTCCTGTTACCCTTGGTAAAATAAAAAAAATTGAACCTGAAGTATTTTTTTGTGAAAAAAAGTTAGATGTTCATTTTTTTTTAAATATTAAAAAAAAATTCCTGTGATGCACCTAAAGGGTTAATAAACTTCTTTCATGTGGTTTTGAGCACCTTAAGGGGTGCAGTTTTTAGAATGGTGTCACTTGGGTATTTTCTATCATATAGACCCCTCAAAGTGGCTTCAAATGTGATGTGGTCCTAAAAATAAAATGGTGTTGTAAAAATGAGAAATCGCTGGTCAACTTTTAACCCTTATAACTTCCTAACAGAAAAAAATTTTGGTTCCAATATTGTGCTGATGTAAAGTAAACATGTGGGAAATGTTAGTTATCAAGTTTTTTGTGTGCTGTATCTCTGTGATTTAAGGGCATAAAAATTCAAAGTTAGAAAATTGCGAAATTTTCAAAATTTTCGCCAAATTTCCATTTTTCTCACAAATAAACACAAGTTATTTGAATGAAATTTTACCACTAACATGAAGTACAATATGTCACGAGAAAACAGTGTGAGAATCACCGGGATCCATGGAAGCGTTCCAGAGTTATGACCTCATAAAAGTACAGTGGTCAGAATGGTAAAAATTGGCCCGGTCATGAACGTGCAAACCACCCTTGGGGGTGAAGGGGTTAATATGCATATTTTTTGCAAGTGACCTCTATACCATGCGTAATTATTATTATTTTTTCATATGGAGAATACTGTAATCTATGGTTCACAGGCATTGTTTATTGCTCCTCATAACATGTACGGCCACGTAGGTATCTAATATTGTACCAGGGGTGTTGGATCATTGTTTTACTCTGTCTTTATGTTTTTAAATGTTTTTAATGGAATTTTTGTATGTCCATAGGTTGTTAATAAAGTTTAGTATTTTTTATTTTTTGATTGTGTGTGCACGTCAATTGTATGCATTGGACTTACCTCTTCCCTTCTATATGCAATTATTTTCCTTACAAGGTGTAGCACCCTGATGAGCACTCAGCTCACTCTTCTTATTTTTGTTGCATCATAGGTGCACTCTAACTTTTCAAACTGACATATCATAATTCATGACAGTCGTACAATTTGTTTGATATAACTAGCGATTATTGTGAGAAAACTGGAAATTTAACGAAAATTAGAAAAATTTTACAATTTTCAAACTTTGAATTCTTATGGCCCTAATCAGAGAGATATGCCCCACAAAATAGTTAATAAATAGCATTTCTCATATGTCTACTTTACATTTTCACAATTTTTAAAACCACTTATTTTTATCAGGAAGTTATGAGGGTTACAAGATGACCAGCGATTTCTCATTTTTACAACAAAATTTACAAAACAATTTTTTTTAAGGACCACCTCACATTTGAAGTAACTTTGAGGGGTCTATATGATGGAAAATACCCAAAAGTGACACAATTTTAAAAACTGCACCTTTTGAGGTGCTCAAAACCCCACTCAAGAAGTATATTAACCCTTCAGGTGCTTCACAGGAATTTTTGGAATGTGAAAAAAAATGAACCTTTTAACTTTTTTTTCACAAAATAAGTTATTTTAGACCCTTTTTTTTATTTTCACATGGGTAACAGGAAAAAATAGACCACAAAATTTGTTGCTCAATTTCTCCTGAGCATTCCAAAATCTCATGCGTGGGGAAAAACCACTGTTTGGGTGTACAGCAGAGCTTGGAAGGGAAGGAGCGTTATATGACTTTTTGAATGCAAAATTTGCTGGAACAATTAGCGGATGTTGTGTCGCATTTTGAGAGCCCCTGATGTGCCAAAACAGTAAAAATCCTCCACAAGTGACACAATCTTGGAAACTAGACCCCTCATAAAACTTATCTAGATGTATAGTTAGCACATTGAACCTCTAGGTACTTCACAGTAGTTTATAACGTTGAGCTGTGAAATAATAAAAATCTAATTTTCCCTGCAAAAAAATTTTTAGCCCCCAATTTTGCATTTTCATAAGGTTAACAGGAAAAATGCACAATAAAATTTCTTGCGCAATTTCTTCTGAGTATGCCAATATCTCATATGTGGGAGAAAACTACTTTTTGAAATCTCGGCAGGACTCGGAAGGGAAGAAGTGTCATTTGACTATTTTAATGTAAAATTTGCTGGAATCATTAATGGATGCCATGTCCCATTTGGAGAGCCCCTGATGTGTCTGAACAATGGAACAATGAAAACTTTACACAAGTGACCCCATTTTTGAAACGATAGCTCTCAAGGAATGTATTTAGATGTGTGGTGAGCACCTTGAACCCCCAGGTGCTTCACAGAAGTTTATAACTTTGAGCCTTCAAAATAAAAAAATAACATTTTCTCCATAAAAATGTTTTTTTAACCCCATTTTTTTACAAGGGTAACAGGAGAATTATACCATACAATTTGTGAAATTTCTACTGAGTACGCTGATACCCCATATGTGGGGAAATACTACTTCTGAGGCACCATGCAAAGCTCAGAATGGAAGAAGCACCATATTGGAGTTCAGATTTTGCTGGAATGGTTTGTGGGTGCCATGTCACATTGGCAGAGCCCGTCTGATGCTAGAACAACAGAAACCCTCCACATTTGTGTGTCATTTTACATACTACACTCCCCAATTAATTCATTTAGTGGTGAGGTGATCATATTGACACTACATTTGCCTTACAAAATTTTATACCATTGAGGGTTGAAGAAAGAATAAATTACTTTTTTACCATTAAAATGTTGTTTTAGCCCCAAGTTTTACATTTTTCTAAGGGCTAATAGGAAAATGTTTTACAACAAAGTCAGGTCTATTTTTTCCTAAGTGTGCCAATACCCTACTTGTAATCAATAAATATTTTTCAGGCATAGTGCAAAGCTCAGAAGGGAAGGAGCGCCATACTATAGGGCAAATTTTACTGTTACAGTTTGCGTATGCAATGACTCAGTGGGAGAGCTCATGAGTTGCCAGAACAGCAGAAACCTCCATAAGTGACCCCATTTAACAGACTACACCTCTCAACAAATTCATCTAGGGGTGCAGTGATCATATTGACACCACAGGTATGTCACAAATTTTTGTATAATTGGGCAGTGAGGAAAAAATAATTACATTTTTATTACCAAAATGTAGTTTGAGCACCAGATTTTACATTTTCACACAAGAAGTGGGTAAGAATGGCATCATAATTTTTCCCACAATTTCTACTGAACGTGGCAATACCTAATATGTGGCTGTACAGTACTGCTTAGGCATACAGAGAGACTCGGGAAGGAAGGAGTGCTATTTGCCTCCTGGAGTGCAGATTTTCCTAGAATAGTTTGTGAACTCCGTATACAGGGCCCTTAAGTGCTAGAAGAGCAGAATCTCTCCTTCAAGTGACCCTATTTTGTTCCCGCTCGGGAATTTATCTACAGGATTAGTGTTGATTTTGACTCCATTAGTGTTTTCTAGAAACACGCAGCAATAAATGCTGCAGAGTGAAAATTGCACACTGCCATTGTAGTGACCAGTACGCTGTAGTGAACAGTACATTTTAATGACCAGTACCTTATAGTGACCAGTATGTTATTCCCAGCCCATGCTTCTGGAGACATGCACCCGTAAATTAGGCAGACTCTCATCACTTCAGAAATGCCAAGCGTGGACCCTGTATGTGCTTTAGGTACACTGTGGGACTAAGAAGGGAGGGGGACATTTGGATTTTGGATTGCAGAATTTGCTGAATTTCTTTTGGGGGTTGAGGAGCCATTTTGCTTTTCCAGAGCCTTTGTGCTACCACTTATGTAGAAGCCCCTATATTTCCATTAACAGATGATAGACCTGAGTGGGGACTTGCTTTTTTGTGAATTGAGTTGAAGCTTTTGTTAGGAACATTTTACATAATGTTTGGGATCACATTTATCCGGCACTCTATACTAAGCAATTACATTGGAGTTTCCATCTAGATCTCGGTGTCATATGATTCAGATGAAATCTCTGAGGAATCCATTCACTATAAAGAGGCAGCAGAGTTACTCTGGACTTCATCTGGCCTCTGTTCAGTGGTGTCCTTCTTTTCAGAAGTACGCAAAACTGTGGTCGATCACGCTTTTATGCAATCCTAAATAGACGGACACTGTCGGATCACAGGTCATATGGCGTCCAGTGTTCCTCCATCTGCCTCATAGGGAATCACCCATTGGTGGTTCCAGCTGAATCACGTATCTCAGAGATTTACACGGAATCCCCGAGCTAAGTGCTCAGCGTAGAGCGCAGGATAACTGTGCCCAAACTTTACTGCAATCTTTGGGAGGCAGAATCAACACACAGCAAGTGAAGAATTGATTTTATTTACTTTTTACGACATTCCTCATTATTGCAAAAGCTAGCTTTTGCGTCGCCAAATTTTGAGAGTTATAATTTTGTCATATTTCAGCTGAGTCATGTGAGGGCTTTTTTTTGTGGAAAAGTTGACGTTTTAATTCCTAATATTGTCGGGCACATGACATTTTTTGATCGCTTTCTATTCTGATTTTTAGGAGTCAGAATGAACAAAAACCAGTAATTCAGGACCACTTTTTTTTCTGCTATTCCATGTGTGGTAAAATTGATATGGCAGATTTATTCATTGGGTCAGTACAGTTACAGTGATACCACATTTATATAGTATTTGAATGTTTTTGAGCTTTTACACAATAAAATCTATTTTATAGAAAAATGTATTATTTGCGCAGCGCTTTATTCTGAAATATATAACTTTTTTACTTTTCCACTGACGGAGCTGTTTGGTGGCTATTTTTTATGCGGGACAAGATGACATAAGGATCCTCATAAAAGGGGAGGTACTGTTAGAATGTATTTTGTTTTGACCATCCGCCATCTTGTTGTGGTTTTCTGGCTGCTGGTCTTTTTCTCCTGGTGCAGGGTTTGTCTAAGGTCAGGTGATTGTATAACTCTTTATTACCCAGCACCTGCATCCCAGTCCTTGCTGGACAACAGTGTTAATCCGCTAGAGTTCTAGCTAGGAGCTTTGATTGCATTCTGTGTTTGATGTTGTGCAGTTCTGGGATCTCTAGTTTGGCCTGCTTTGTTTTATTAGTTTTCCTTTAATTTCTGCAGCTTCCTCTATTTTCCTACTAGGAGGTTACCTGTTTTTTGTTCCCAGTCCCTAGTTTGTTTCAGGGATACCCTTCCCCCTACCTGTCTTTGTTTGAGTTTAGCCTAGGAAACGTCGGGTGGTCTATTCACAAGGAATAGGTTACCCACTCCATCGTAGGGCTTCAGCCTAGTCCTAGTGCAGGGTCAGCTTCTCCCCCTTCTGTCCTAGTCCTGAGTTGCAGATCCATAACAGTAATTAGAGATGCCATTTCTATTTACATTCGTAGTTTGATCACGTTTTATTCCACTTTTTGTTCTGCAGTATGATGATAAAACATATTTTTTGCCTCATCATTTCTGTTTTTTTATGGTGTTCACTGAAGGGGTTCACTAGGGGACAGTTTTACAGATCAGGTCATTATGGACTTGGCAATACCAAATTTGTGTACTTTTTTAAAAATAAATGTATTTGTTGGATTAAAAAATTTTTTGTGTGTTCTTTATTTTGTGATTTTTTAAACATATTTTTTCAAATGTTATTAACTTTTTTCTTTTTTTAACTTTTGTACATTGTCCCAGGATGGAACATCAACTTTAATCTGACAGATCGCTTATCTAATACTCTGCAATGCTTCTGTATTGCAGAGCATTAGATCAGCGTCTGACATGCAGGGAAAAGGCTTGTCAGCTAGTGCTCTGAGCATGACCTAACAGACCACCACCACTGTGTGACTCCACTGCCATCTTTCGGCTTGGGGTCATCATGGAGACCACGAGCTTAAAGTGATCACATTGCGTTGTGCTGATGAGAGCACAGAGGGAGCTCCCTCTGCGATGCTACGTGTTGTCGTTGTCACTACTGACAGCGGCATCACAGGGGTTAAATGCCCACGATTGGCACTAGCACTGATTGATGGAGTTACTGCAGAGTGTCAGCTCTCATATGGAGCTGACACCCACATGTGATAGTGTTGCCATTAAGCGTGAGCCTCACTATTATGGTGCGGTATATATACAGTACTTCTCTTAGCAGGAGCGCAGCTCCCGCAAAGAAGTATATATATGGCCTATGTTTGGAAGGGGTTAAAGCACCAGTGTTCTTTCTTTATTTCACACCTGCAGCTGCATCATTAATGTCTATTCTCTGCCTCTAGTGAAATACTTACCAGCTGCTGTCTTCGCTCTTCCTGCTGACCTTCCGATCTCATTGTGACATCTTTTGACTACGGCTCCTGACTCTCTGGAAGTCAGAACTAATGGTCACAAGTGCTCAGTATAAGGCTATGACAGCCTCATACTAGTTCTCATAGACTTATGTTGAGAAGTGACTCATGCAGAAAACACTGGTGCAATCTGTCAGGTCACAACTAGCAGAAAGTGACTTGAGGGGCATGTAGTACAGAAGAATATAGTAGCTGTAAATATTTTACTATGGACAGTGAACATGCATTAGGCTATTTTCACATTTGCGTATGGAGGAGCTGTGTTGGGATGCAGACTTCCTCCGTGAAGCTCTGCCCACTGCTGCACCTCTTCCAGTCAGTTCCACCTCTGTCGGTATGCGGCCTGCGTACCTCAGCTCCATCTCTGTCGGCATGCGGCCTGCGTACCCTATCTTTAGCATTAGGTACGCAGGCCATGCCAATGCATGCGGATGCCTCCGCATGCATCATTTTGACGGTGCAGCGACATGCGTCGAATGCAACGTGTTGCAATTTGGTGCGGTCGCCGCACCGTCAAAACAACCCATACGGAGGCATTGGCATACATCGGCACGGCCTGCGTACCTAATGCTAAAGATAGGGTAAGCAGGCTGCATGCCGACGGAGGTGGAGCTGACCGGAGAAGGTGCGGCCATGAGCAGAGCTTCAAGGAGGAAGTCCTCATCCCGACGCAGCTCCTCCATACGCTAGTGTGAAACTAGCCTTAGTGATGTAGATGTTTGGTATCTGCATACCTATACTGACATGGAGAATCTTACTGCCTGGTCACTTTTACCATATCATGAACACGATAAATAAAAAACTAAAATTTATTTTCCTGCTTTCCAGTGCACCATGTGGGAAAATGAATGGTGTCTTTCAAAAGTACAACTTATACAACAAAAAACAAGCCCCTACAACTATACTGATGAGAAAATAAAAAAGTTATGGTGTTGAAAGAAAGAGAGGAAAAAATAAAATCTGGGAATATTGGAATGTTTTGCTTGCAAAGAAGACGGCTAAGAGGAGACTTAATAGCTGTCTACAAATATTTGAAGGGATGTCACATTGTGGAGAGATCATCCTTATTCTCATTTTCACATGGAAACACAAGAAGCAATGGAATGAAACTGATGGGGAGAAGATACAGATAAGATATAAGAAAAAAATGTTTGACAGTGAAGATGATCAATGAATGGAACATGCTGCCACGAGAGGTGGTGAGTTCTCCTTCAATGGAAGTCTTGAAACAGAGGCTGAACAGATATCTGTGTGAAATAGTTTAGCAAATACTGCACTGCATGGAGCAGGGGGTTGGATACGATGACCTGTGAGGTCCCTTAAAACTCTAGCATGATTCTATGAAGATGAAACTGGTTCCAAAAACATATCCACCATATGATGAGTGCAGCTGAGCCCGCGTTCATCCCTGATGTATCTTTCCTTCCATTTTCTTTATGGATCAGCCCCACTTATTGAGGTGGACTGAGCCCTATTCAGTGCTGTATTAGGCCCATATTATTTGCTATCGCCATGAATCACACTGGTCCGACCTTCAGACACTCGCTTCTCACCAAACTTGATCTGTCCTGCAGCAGCGACTCATTCTCTGACTGTACCCCCCAGCAATGGTTAAATGGGGGGTGCATTTGGCTCTATTCTGTCCAAGTCATCCTGCCTGTGGGTGATGCTCCTTTTTGTAAATAAGGTAACACTACTGAAGATCCTCATACCTTTAGCAGCTGACAGCTCATTGTGCTACATGCCTCCAGATTTGCCCTCTACCTCTTGTGTCATGGATGTCACTGCCTCAAAAGGTCTAATGACCAGACTGAACGTTCCCTGCTATCCACCCCCAAACGCTGTCCACAGCTGAAGGAATTATGACACACACGGGTCTCGGGGATAACAGTTGCTTTTACTTCAGCAGGAATGGGAATCTTGTCAGAAATAGAATGATGTCTGTACAGGTTAGAGGGAACTCAGGCTTTTACACCTGCAGGAGATCTTGAAGTAAAAACCTCCTCCACGTGTGTTCTGCTCTCCCTTAAGGCATCCCTCAGACTCTAGAACATTCTAGACTTGCCTGGAAAAACAGCTCCTCCTATTGACCATGTGACTAGGAGCTGGCCAATAGGAGACCGAATTCACATCTCAGATCCTTACAAAACAATAATTCAGTCATTGTACACTTTCACCATTAGATGACGAAGGAACACAGCAAACAAGAAATGCATTGCATCTAAAATAGAGGTGACTACTGTAGACATGGAGAATTGCAGCTCATAAATAATGTAGAGAGCCAGTTAGAGAGTGAGAAGTAGTGTACAGAAGCTACTCACAATTCAGTATTACTTAAAGGGACAGACACACTCTGGACTGGGTCACTACATACTTCCCCTCTGAAGATAAGCCGTCCTCGGCGACTGTGCGAGTGGTGGACTACTAAAGAAGGAAATATACAGGTAATGTAAAGCAACACCAAGGGAAGCATGCTCAGATATATGGGAGAGCAATATGCAATAAACATCTGAAAAACCTGAAGGTGGAAGTGCCAGTGTGAAATAGTTTCTTTCCGCAATATACTATCGTCTGTATGAAAGGCTCTGGTAAGGTAATTTATTGGCAACCACCAGTCCATAAAAAGTCCACGGCTGCATAGGAAAATAATGCAAACAATAAGCAAAGTGCATGGTATTAACTAGGTGCAGAGGCGTAAACATTACTAAACTGACTAGCTAACTAAATATTCATATGAAACAGGATATTATGTTTTTTTTTAGTCCGTGTAGCGGGCTAGAAGTGTTCCCTTTGTGCTTCGCTCTGAACGCCTCAACCTTTCATCTTCCTCTTGAGCAGGAATGAAACAGTCTGCTGGTTCAGTTGGTATTTGCAAAGGAGCAAAAACTGGAGCAGGAGCATAGCTGGGACAAGGTGAGTCATTACCCACTGCCCGCAAGGCTAGAGCTTTAAAGTCTAAGAAAGTCATGCTGGTGTTTTGTGCTGCTAGCATGCGGAGTTGACTTTGTACAAGTCTGGAATCCATACCTTCTATGAATCTGTCAGTGATTATGTTTTCTGTAACAGCAGAATCTAGTTTGTCTATTTGCTGTAAAGCCCTGTATGCAGACTGAAGGGCTAATGCGTAGTCCCGGTAGGGTCTCACCTGGTTCCTGACGTCGTTTGTTAAATTTTAGACTAACCTCGGTAGGCGACTGGTGCTCAAATTCTTTTCTCAGGCAGGTGAGGATCTGTTCTACGCTGGTCTTTTCAGTAGATGGCCAGGAATGGACTTCTTCAGCCGCTGGACCTTCAAGCTGGCCCAGGAGAAGTTGTACCCGCTGATGGGGAGAAAGTGAGAAAAGTTCAAGAGTGTACATTAGTTTTTCTTTGAACCCAGCAAGTGTATGGGGATCTCCTCTGTAGATTGGGAGACTAGAGGTTCCTATGAAGAATGGCATGCCAGTGGCCATGACAGGGGCTGGAATGGAGTTGCCGGCATTAGCATGTGAACCTGGAACACTAGCTGATGACGATGATGGTGTAGAGTTAGTGGACCCTGCCTGGTCATTGTGAAGAGGGTCAGACATTTTGGTGTTAATACCGGTACTGTCTCTTTAAGAAGAAGGACGACACTGAAACTTGAAGAAATGCACAATTATACTGCAACACAGTTTGTGAAATGGTAGGCTTCCCCTCTTGAATATAGCACTGCTGGAAATGAGAATTTGCACTTATCTGTATAACTTGAGAGGCAGGAGAGGAGAGAAGCTGTTCCAGAAGTCGGTCACAGTGTGTGAAAAACAGGCAGGTACCATCCAGCTGTGAGAAACACAAGGATCACAGTTCTTGACTTCACGCACAAATACAAGCAGCAGCAGCAGCAAGACAATATTTAGTAGTATTCACTAGCAAGATAGAGGTTAATGAGCAGTGCTGGGACTTGTAGTGCAGTAACAGTAAACAGGCACAGAGGAATAGATCCTGTTCGTGACGCCATTTTTCAACCTTGTAATGACCAGGCCGAATGTTCCCTGCTATCCACCCCCACATGGTGTCCGCAGCCGAAGGAATTATGACACTCACCGGTCTCGGGGATAGCAGTTGCTTTTTCTTCAGCAGGAACGGGAATTATAACTTGAAACAAATAAGGAACAGTCTCTCATGGGTAGTTCATGGCAATTACAGGTCAGACTTAGATGCTGAGATGTGATTGGGGTCTGGAGCTTTAAGAGCACTGGACAATGTCTTTTGGTATTTTACAGAGGGAGGTAGATACAGCAATTAGAGATTACAGACCTGTACTTGGGGTTATATCCAAAGTGTGTCACGGCACGTGCACAAGTACTTATAGGTGAATGTAGAAACTGTGATGTATCCTGTCATAAAGACTTTAGATTTGGTGAATCCTGTCAGCAATACTTTAGATGTGGTGAATCTTGTCAGAAATAGAATGATTTCTGTACAGGTTAGAGGAAACTCAGGCTTTTATGCCTGCAGGAGATCTTGAGGTAAAAACCTCCTCCACATGTGTTCTGCTCTCCCTAAAGGCATCCCTCAGACTCTAGAACATTCTAGACTTGCCTGGAAAAACAGCATCTCCTATTGACCATGTGACTAGGAGCTGGCCAATAGGAGACCGAATTCACATCTCAGATCCTTACAAAACAATAATTCAGTCATTTTACACTTTCACCATTAGATGGCGACAGAACACAGAAAACAAGAAATGCATTGCATCTAAAATGGAGGTGACTAGAAATGGAGAATTGCAGCTCACAAATAATGTAGAGAGTGAGTTAGAGAGTGAGCAGTAGTGTACAGAAGCTACTCACAATTCAGTATTACTTAAAGGGACAGACACACTCTGGACTGGGTCACTACAAAGGCACCTCAGTATTCCTGGGTGATGATGCAGCCAGTTCGCTGATCAGTGCGCTGACTTGTTAAATCATCAATTAGCAATAGACATCTTCCAGTCTGCTTTACAGGGCTGGGGCTCAGGTGCGACTGAGGCCTTGCATGTCAGTAACTGGCTGAATGGCCATTGGCACCTCTGCCCCTCTTATTAACCCCATTAACACTCCACCTATATTAACATAGTGCAGCCCTTCTTTTCCAGCACATTTTTAACCCAATGGGCCCAGCAAACACCCTCACAGTCCTAGGCCCTCTCCTTATTCAGTTCAGTGCCCTCTAACATGACTGAAATTATACAGCGAGTGTCTAGTGTCTGATACACACTGTGTCAGGCAGCATGTATTAGCGGCCAGTTTCCCTTTAAGAAGCCATGAAACCAATAATAATTCCTCACAAAATTATAGAAAGATCCCTTCATAAAAAGAACATGAAGGTCATGGTTTACTAGCATGATTAGTGATATGCACAGTAGTCACTTCCTACCTGGACCACATGCCATTTGGCAATGTTAATTAATATGGATCAGTATGTTGTGAAATCTTATGATACAATTACCCTGTTATTATACTAGATAATAATTTAGGTTCTTGTATCATCTGCAGTGTGGATATAATTTATTAAATATGCTTTTTCTTCTTATAAGTTGGATTTAGCTCATGTAGACATTCTACTTCAATATGTACTACGTATTACTAATATAATGACTATTGCAACATGACTGCTATCTTGGGAAGTTCAGCTGTGTTATTGTTTTTTGTATCCATGCCACACCATGTGTAAGTGATTTTATTGCCTCTATAGTCCTTCTATCTTGTATTATTTATCATAATATAATCTGAATAAAATCTATATTTTGTTATGCTTTCTGATCTCATCACTGTAGGTTTGTCCCTTTAAGAAACCAATTTTGTTGATTCAGGATCATAGATTTTACCAATCTCCTTTTTTTTCTTCAATATTGGGTACAATAATTCTCACATATGTCCCGGTAGTGGAGGGGTAGTGGAGACAGATATTCTTCACGCATTGGTCATGCGCCTCCATATTGAATCTATCACTATTTGAATCTAAGTTGGGCTGGTCCCTAATATTAGATCCATTTACCTGTGTCTTTGAAGATCTGTTAGCCCCAATTAACGATATTCCTCTTAGAATGGATCTTTGTTTTCATTGTTATTGGTCAGCATAATCATTGCCTATTATTCTTACCCTGGCGAAATTTGACCAGAGTAGGAGAAAAGTTTACATTATTGATGCGGGATCTTTCATTTGATTCTGCCATATATAGACATAAAAAGGAGGGGTTTCCTAAGATGAGGACAAAGATGGTGTTTTTGACGTCTTTTAGATAAACAAAGCAGATAGATAGACATGTCTTTTAGAAACTTATAGGCTGTACCATTACAGTAAGTTTAGTACGTTCTACCCCCTAAACCATTCAGACTCCTGATCAAATCCATAGATTTTTGGTGGGTTGAAACGTCCTGGAGTCTGCTTGATCACGCCTAACGGATGGAGTTTTTTGACCACTGCTCAATCTGTTCTTGGGAGGGACAGTTATCTTTCACCTCCCTCTTTCTCCCTGCAACCTACAAGATACCAGCACAATCCAGACTAGCCCATAATTCTCATTACTGTAAAGATGCCACTTGTCATTTTTATGAACGATAAATAACATGTGCTGAGTTTTTCCTAAATTGATCAGATCACACCATATAGGAGGTGGGGTGGACATGTAGTCTTGTAAAATAATAGCATCAAATGTTTTCAAAGGCCTTCAAATAATGAACTAAGTATTACTAAGTATTATTTCATGGACTATTTCAGTCATAGGACACTTTACACCCCACACCCTGCCAGGTCAGAACGCAAATGAAAAATCCAAAAAGCTTTCTACGGTAATAGAACCAAAGAAGCTGGAACAGGAGACATGAAACAGGGAAATAATCCAGGAAACCAAGATTGTCTATCAGTCATGATAGCCATCACTTGATTGGTCTACTGGCTGACTCCAAACCATCTACATCACTTAGTAACTTTGTAGGTACCTGACACAGATGATCATTGCTGAAAAAGAGTAAGCTAAGGTTATGATACCAGGATACTAATACCACTTTTCTCTTTCTTTTGGAATACAAGAAATCTATCTTTTAGCATCTCTTTATTAATATGTTTTTATAAATACTTAATTATGTGCAGAGTCAGGGAGATAAAGCTATTGCCTTGCCCAAGTCATTGGAACTTTAAACAATGGCTACAAACCACACACGCTATAACATTTAGTGCTGATTAAGTTAAAAAAAAGTTTGAAATATTGTACTGCTTTTATTATTTTAATTTTTGATACATTTTGTTTTTTTACTACAGTATTAAACAAAAAAATAATAATGTGAAATACAATTCAACCATAAAATATGAAGTTTGCTTTAGCGAGACGTTTTTGCTGAGTGTAAATTTATCATGTGACAGCAGCGGCTGCATTACCTCTGGGGCTAATGATTCTATTTAAAGTGATCTGTTTAATAAGGTGTTACTAATTCTGTCGCTTCTCATGCTTTTGGTGTTGTAAGAACCTGAGTGAATAATTAATGCTAACTATGGACTTCTATTTATGCATGTATCATGTAACCCGGAAAACCTGAGACAGCAGAATACTGTATTTCAAAACAGCAGCAAAACTTTAAAAAAAGTGGATCTGCAATTCTCATACATAAAATAAAGCACATTGTTTCAAGGGTGTGCGTTTATAATACTTAGTTTAAATTTTATAATTTATAACATTTATTTTTTCCAGTGCAATTATTGTTCTGCAAGAAAACAATTATGCAACTTGAGACTATAAATCTATGGAAAAATAGTAACTTGTTCAAAAGGTCCTTGGAATGTCATCCTAAAATAAGAAAAAAAAAATGAGATTCTGCACATTGAGATTCTGATTTGGCTTTTATCCTAAGTCATATTACAAGACTCATTGAAGGGTTGATTGTGACTTGTAGGATCGCTACTACCAACAGTTGGCGCTATAGAGTTCAAGTCCTCTTTTTTTCTGAAGAGGCAATTTGCATATGAAAAAAAAGATTAGTGTTGAGCGATACCTTCCTATATTGGGAAATATCGGATCGGATTGGATCGGACCGATACCCAAAAAGTATTGGATATCGCCGATTCCGATACCGGAAACCAATGCAAGTCAATGGGACAGAAATATCGGAATAAAAATAAACCTTTCTTTCCTTGTAGGTTAATTCTACATGAAGAAAAACAACTAAGAATAATTCAGAATGTATTGGGTGAGGTGGCGGAGATATTAAAGGCATAGAGATTTTGCCCAATCAAATGTAATAGCAGGAATTAACTTTTTTTTTTAAGCCGTTCGGAGTTACAAAGATATTGACTATGTTAACCTTTTTTATATTTTGTCAGATATGTATGTTTCACTACTCCCATGCTCTTCACCTTCTTTTTTACTTCTCCCACACTTTCTCCTTCATGATCCTCAGCAGGAGCAGCATCTTTTTCATCAACTTCTTCTTCACCTTATTCATATTATTCTTCTTCACCTTCTTCCTATTATTCTTTTTTTTTTACATTCTTCATATTCTTCTTATTCAACTATTATTCTTCTTCATATTCTACTTCTTCATCTTCTTCCTATTCTAATTCTTCATCATATTCTTATTTGTGACAGGTATTCCTGTAGTTGTTATCTATAAAAGTTTGAAGATTACACCTTACGATCTGCCTGTCACAAAAGATTTACAACAGGATTTGTCCGCGTTCAGTTTGGCCTGCAGCAGCAGGCATTTTCCAGGGGCACCACGAGGAGGAACGGACTCACCCCATACACTGCTTAGTCTTCTTCTGTTTATAATTTAGATAATATCTTTTGCTCTGATTTTTAGTCTTATGCTTAATTTTCTTCTGCTTTTTGTTCTTCTGCTTCTTGGTCTTCTGTCTCTTGTTGTTCTGTATCTTGGTGGTTGTCTTCATGTTCTTTGCCCTCTTGGTCAACTTCTTCAGGGTCATCTTTTTGGTCCTCTTTGAGGTGGTCTTCAGGGTTGTCGTCTTCAGGGTCGTCGTCTTTGGGGTTGTCGTCTTCTTCGGGGTGGTCTTCAGGGTCGTCGTCTTCAGGGTCATCGTCTTCGGGGTCATCGTCTTCTTCGGGATGGTCTTCAGGGTCGTCATCTTCAGGGTCGTCGTCAGGGAGATCCAGAGGGATTACCAAAAACCATTTCTAAAAGCTTGAACTTGGAAATGTAGCAGAAGGTACAAGAAGGCTGAGGAACTGCCGAGAACCAGCTGACGGTACTGGAACCTGGATGGGTAGCAGAAGGAACAAGAGCCAATGGCACTACCGAGGACCAGGTGATGGTACTGGAACCCGCTTACTAAGCAGGAGGTACCTGTGCTAGAAAGCACTACCAAGAACCAGTAGACGTTGCTGGAACTCAGATACCGAAAAGGAGGCACCTAAGCCAAAGGCACTGCCGAGAACCAGCTGACGGTACTGGAACCCAGATGAGTTGCAGAAGGTACCCATGAAAAACAAAGTTGCAAGGCCGCGAGCCGGCCGCAGTTACCGAAACCCACAGTCCTACAGGGGGTGCTTGTCCTATTGGCACTACAGAACCAGCCTTTATTGCCAGATCCCGCAGCCCACATAGGAAGCACCTAAAGTGCAGGCACCATAAAGTCGGCTAACCCGACCGCAACACAACAGGATAATGTATTGGTGGCAAAGTGACGTTGACACTACCCGGAAACACCTGGCGTGCTGGAACCAGGCTGGACAGGAGGGAGTACCCGTGCAAAAGACACTTCCGAGAACCAGCTGATGGTGCTGGAACCCGGATGGGTAGCAGAAGCTACAAGAGCCAATGGAACTACCGAGGACCGGCTGACGGTGCTTCAACCCGGAGGGGCAGCAGAAGGAACAAGAGCCAATGGCACTACCGAGGACCAGCTGATGGTACTGGAATCTGCTTACTAAGCAGGAGGTACCTGTGCTAGAAAGCACTACCAAGGACCAGCAGACGTTGCTGGAACTCGGATACCGAGAAGGAGGCACTTAAGCCAAAGGCACTGCCGAGAACCAGCTGACAGTACTGGAACCTGGATGGGTAGCAGAAGGTACCCATGAAAAACAAAGTTACAAGGCCACGAGCCGGCCGCAGTTACCGAAACCCAACAGTCCTACAGGGGGTGCTTGTCCTATTGGCACTACGGAACCAGCCTTTATTGCCAGATCCCGCAGCCCACATAGGAAGCACCTAAAGTGCAGGCACCATAGAGTCGGCTAACCCGACCGCAACACGACAGGACAAAGTTTTAGAGGCAAAGTGACGTTGACACTACCCAGAAACAGCTGGCGTGCTGGAACCAGGCTGGGCAGGAGGGAGTACCCATGCCAAACACACTGCCAGGAACCAGCTGGCGGTGTTGGAACACAGGGTAAATACTACAAACAGAGTGGAGACAGAGGCCTAATTGGAGAAAGTTTAAAATCTGTAGTTGTGTGAGTGAGGACAGAGCAGGAGAAATTGCCGGACACACAGCTGGGGATCAGCTGACATTAATGAACCCCAATAACACTGGAGCATATGTTGACTGTGCAGACGGCACTTCTAAGCAGCAACTGGCGGTGTTGGAGCCCAGGGTCAATAGTACAAACAGAGTGGAGGCAGAGGCCTATTTGGAGCGAGTTTAATATCTGTAGTTGTGTGAGTGTGGACAGAGCAGGAGAAATTGCCGGAAACAGCTGAGGATCAGCTGACATTACTGAACCCCAATAACACTGGAGCATATGTTGACTGTGCAGACGGCACTTCTCAGCAGCAACTGGCGTTGCTGGAGACCAGGGTTAATACTACAAACATAGTTGAGCAGAGGTCTAATTGGATCAAGATTAATATCTGTTGTACACTACTACTGATTTTAAACTTGCTCCAATTAGGCCTCTTGCTCCACCCTGTTTCTAGGATTTACCCTGGGCTCCAACACCACCAGTTGCTGCTCAGAAGTGCCGTCTGCACAGTAAACACTTGCTCTTGTGTTATTGGGGTTCAGTAGTAGGAATGTGGACAGAGCAGGAGAAATTGCCAGACCCACAGCAGGGGATCAGCTGACGTTACTGAACCCCAGTAACACAGGAGCAAATGTTGATTGTGCAGACGGCACTTCTGAGCAGCAACTGGCGATGTTGGACCCCAGGGTAAATACTAGAGACAGAGTGGAGCCAGAGGCCTAATTGAAGCAAGTTTAAAATCAGTAGTAGTGTGAAAGTGGACAGAGCAGGAGACATTGCCGGACACACAGCAGGGGAGCAGCTGACGTTAGCAGCTGACGTTACTGAACCCCACTAACACAAGAGCTAGTGTTTTTCTCTGTGCACACGGCACTTCTGAGCAGCAACTGGCGGTGTTGGAGCCCAGGGTCAATCAGGGTGTAGGCTGAGGCCTAATTGGAGCAAGTTTAATATCTGATGTTGTGTGAATGTAGACGGAGCAGGAGATATTGCCGGACACACAGCAGGGGAGCAGCTGACATTGCTGAACCCCACTAACACAGGAGCTAGTGTTTTTCTCTGTGCAGACGGCACTTCTGAGCAGCAACTGGCGGTGTTGGAGCCCAGGGTCAATCAGGGTGTAGGCTGAGGCCTAATTGGAGCAAGTTTAATATCTGATGTTGTGTGAATGTGGACGAAGCAGGAGATATTGCCGGACACACAGAAGGGGAGCAGCTGACGTTACTGAACCCCACTAACACAGGATCTAGTGCTTTTCTCTGTGCAGACGGCACTTCTGAGCAGCAACTGGCGGTGTTGGAGCCCAGGGTCAATCAGGGTGTAGGCTGAGGCCTAATTGGAGCAAGTTTAATATCTGATGTTGTGTGAATTTGGACGAAGCAGGAGATATTGCCGGACACACAGAAGGGGAGCAGCTGACTTTACTGAACCCCACTAACACTGGATCTAGTGTTTTTCTCTGTGCAGACGGCACTTCTGAGCAGCAATTGGCGTTGTTGGAGCCCAGGGTGAATGAGGGTGTAGGCTGAGGCCTAATTGGAGCAAGTTTAATATCTGATGTTGTGTGAATGTGGACGGAGCAGGAGATATTGCCGGACACACAGCAGGGGAGCAGCTGACATTACTGAACCCCACTAACACAGGAGCTAGTGTTATTCTCTGTGCAGACGGCATTTCTGAGCAGCAACTGGCGGTGTTGGAGCCCAGGGTCAATCAGGGTGTAGGCTGAGGCCTAATTGGAGCAAGTTTAATATCTGATGTAGTGTAAATGTGGAGGGAGCAGGAGACATTGCCGGACGCACAGCAGGGGAGCAGCTGACGTTACTGAACCTCACTAACACAGGAGCTAGTGTTTTTCTGTGCACATGGCACTTCTGAGCAGCAGCTGGCGATGTTGGAGCCCAGGGATTACAGTTCAGGTGGTAGAAACATTAACACAACAGGAGACCTGGATACTGTTGCCAACCAATTATTTAATCTGGAAGAGGACTGGCAAATTCCGGTGAGATCCAGGCCTTGTTCGTTTTCATAAAAGAAAGCCAGTCAACGTTATTGGAGGATAGTCGCATGCGACGGTCTGTTAGTACACCACCGGCAGCACTAAAGACGCGTTCTGATAATACACTAGCAGCAGGGCAAGTCAGCACTTCCAATGCATACTGGCTAAGCTCTGGCCATGTATCCAGCTTAGAGACCCAAAACTTGAAGGGGGAAGAGCCATCTGGGAGTACACTGAGAGGGCAAGACATATAGTCTGTCACCATCTGACGGAAACGTTGCCTCCTGCTGACTGGAGCCGTCTGTGATGGTGTAGACATTTGTGGCAGGGACACAAAACTTTGCTACATTTGGGCCATACTGGTCTTGCCTTGTACTGAGGCGCTGCTTCTGCTCCCTCTTTGTGCAGAGCTTCCTCCACTGCCTCAACGCACAGAGCTGCTTTGTAAAGCACTAGCAGCACTGCTTTCGGGTGGAATGGAGAACATGATGGAATGCACCAGTGTTTCTTGGTACTCCCGCATTTTATGCTCCCGGTTCAA
Source organism: Dendrobates tinctorius (assembly GCF_039654945.1). Lineage (NCBI taxonomy): Eukaryota > Metazoa > Chordata > Amphibia > Anura > Dendrobatidae > Dendrobates > Dendrobates tinctorius. Next base: position 64,170,208 of record NW_027361684.1, on the reverse strand, counting down.
CGGTGTTATGAGGCTTTGTAAGTTGTCCCAGTATCGAGGATCTAGGAGGGTGTATAACCAATAATCAGCCATGTGGGCGATGCGGTGGTCGCTTCTCAGGCACTGCAGCATGAAATCCACCCTGTGCTGCAGACTCCCAACTGGCCAAGAAACGCTGTCCCCTGCTTGCGGCGTCATTTCTGCCTGCGCTGCATCACCCCACCCACTCTACATACTAACTACTAGAGCATTGTGTACCTCCCTCCTCTGGAGAGATGTCTTCCTCCTCCATTGACTCCTCCTCATCCTCCTCACAAAGTGTCCCCTGCCTAGGCCTTTGTGAGGAACCACGTAGCGCAGAATGTCCAGAAGCAGATGGCATTTGGGACTCCTCATCCTCCACCTCTTCCAAAACCTCCTCCCTTAGTGCTTGCAGTGTTTTTCAAGCAGGCAGAAAAGGAGGACAGTCATGCTGACTAGTGCATCATCTGCACTCGCCATCTGCGTGAAATCATCGAAGGCATGCAAAACGTGGCAGATGTCTTTCATAGAGGCCCACTCAGTGGTGGTGAAGTGTGAATGGCACGCAGTGCGACTTGTTTGCGCCTGATGCAGCTGGTACTCCATTACTGCTGCCTGCTGCTCACACAACCGCTGCAACATATGTAACGTTGAATTCCACCTGGTGGGTAGGTCACATATGATGCGATGTTCCGGAAGGCGGAATCGGCGTTGCAGAGCTGCAATGCGCGATCTTGCCATGCTGGAACGCCGCAAGTGAGCGCACTCTATGCGGACCTTGTGCAGCAGTGCATCAAGATCCGGATAGTCCCTCAAAAAACTCTGCACGACCAAGTTGAGCACATGTGCCAGACATGGGATGTGAGTGAGGTTGCCTAGGCCGAGAGCTGCCACCAGATTTCGGCCATTGTCACACACTACCAAGCCTCGCTGGAGATTCGCTGGCACAAACGACACGTCGCTCTCCTGCTTGATGGCATTCCAGAGCTCCTGCGCTGTGTGGCTTCGATTCCTCAAAGAAATTAATTTCAGTATGGCCTGTTGACGTTTGGCCACGGCTGTGCTCATATCGGTTGTAACAGGTAAGCGTTCACGGGTCCATGTAGAGGCAGACGGTGATGGCTCCTGCAGCGGTGATTCAGAGGAACTGGAGTATGAGGAGGAGTCAATGTGTACAGACTGGATTCCTGCAATCCTTGGAGTTGGCAGAACACGTACAGCGCCACTCTCAAGATCTGTACCTGGCTTCACGACATTTACCCAATGGGCAGTGAGGGAAAGGTATCGTCCCTGTCCATGGTTACTGGTCCACGCATCGGTGGTCAGGTGGATCTTGCCATTGACGGCGTTTAGTAGCGCATGCTTAATTTTTCCCTCCACATGCTTTTGCAGGGCAGGGATGGCTTGCCTGCTGAAATAAAAGTGGCTGGGCACCTAGTATTGTGGGACTGCAAATGCCATGAAGTTACGGAAGGTGTCAGTCTCCATCAGCCTGAATGAGAGCATTTCAAGGGACAGTAGTTTTGCAATGCCAGCATTCAGAGCTTGTGCTCGGGGATGGTTTGCCGAGTATGGCCGCCTTTTCTCCCATGCCTGTGCTACCGATGGCTGTAGAGTGCCCTGGGAGTGTGAGGATGACAGGGAATGTGGTGCTGTGGGTGGAATGACACTGTTTCTCTGTACAACAGTGCCAGAGGTTCTTCCATGGCGATCCTGTGAAGAAGCCGAACCAGCTGTGTGTGAGCTGGAGGAAGAGGCTACAACACGAGCTGAAGAGGTGTGTTGTGAGTTTATTCTCAGGTTCACCAGTTGTGAGTTCCCCTTCTGGACTCCCTCTGGTGGTGACGGGAGGTGGTGCAGCTGGATTGATCGGTGGAGATCTGCCACCTGAGAATGAGAATGACGATTGGATCTCAGGATTCTCAGATTGGATTTAAGACAGCCGACGCCCTATTCAATTGCTGGTGATTCCTTCTAGCTTGTCAGCTCTTGGTTTTCAGCTCTGTTCCAGTCATCTAAAGCTAAGTTTTTCTGCTAATGTACACACTTGATTTTGTTGGTCGATTCAGTTTTTTGTGTGGTCTGCCAGCCCCGGCTGGGGACTGAGCTGAATTTCCACTCTTATTTATCAGTATTTTGCCAATTGGCTTTTTGTCCCTTACTAGTTTGGTCTCTTTTTTTGCTCTGTCTCAGAATATTTCAGAGTGCTGATATAGTGGGAGAAGTCTAGTGACTTCAGGGTTAATTTTGCTATCAGAAGTGTTGGACATTATTTTGTAGGGTTTTTTGCAGGTTGCAGACAGTGTCTTCCCTTTCCTTTCCTGTCTAGTTAGTTTGGGCCCCATCATTTGCTCAGCCTATTTTCCTGCCTGTGTTTGTGCCTTCATCTTGTTTCACCATCAATACATGTGTGGGGGATATCTATTCCTTTGGGGTCTGTTCTGGGGCAGTTAGTTTTCCCTTTTCTTGCTTTAAGCTTATGTAGTCCTCCGGCCGTGACGAGGCGTCTAGGTATATCGTAGGCACGCTCCACGGCTACTGCTAGTTGTGTGGTAAGATCAGGGATCCGCAATCTGTATAGTTACCAACTACTCTGGTTTTCTGTGGCTTAGCTTGTTTTGCTTTTTTCTCCTCGGTGAACCATTCATAACAGAGGTGGTAGGTGGTGCTGTAGGTTGGCCTACGTCTTCAGTGTGTCTTTGTAACTCCACCTGCTTGGTCCGCACATGTTTCCACATATTTGTGGTATTGAGGTTGCTGACACTTTTCCCTCTTTTGACTTTCTGATTACACAGCTTGCATTTGACAAAGCAACTGTCATCTGCAACTGTGTCAAAAAAGGACCACGCATTGCAATTCCTGGGAACGCCCGTTTTGGGTTTTGGAAGAGGAATGCTCCTAATGGGTGCCGAAGTGGAGGCTACAGGCAAGTCTGCCCCTTCCCTCTCCCTACTGTTTTGGCCATTCGGGTGGTGCTCTCACCACCTTCCTGTTCCTCACGCCATGATGGGTCAAGGACCTCATCATCTACACTACCCTCTTCAAACACCTGCTTCTCCTGGGTAGTCTCGCCAGCAGAGTACGCACCAGAAAGTGGCACCTGAGTCTCATCATCAGATGCATACTGAGGTGTGCTGACCATAGGCACTGGCCCACCCGCCTCTTCAAATTCAGAGAGACAAAGCTGCTGCGCATCACTGCATACTTCCTCTTCTTCACATTCTAGAATGCTGCTTAGCTGGCCCCCTGTTTCCCAGCCAAGAGATTCAGAGAAGAGAAGTAGAGATGGCTCCTGTCCAGGGCTCTCTGACTGCCTGGGCAATTTGGCAGGTGGTGAATTGACAGATGGTTGTTCTTCAGTGCTCTAGACCTGTGAGGATGTGGAAGTAATTGAAGTCGATGTATTAGCTGCCATCCATCCGACAATGGCTTCAATTTGTTCCTCCCGCAGCAGTGGGGTACGGCGAGCTCCTACAAAGCTGCGCATAAAGGACTGTTCCCTGGGAAAACTGGGGGATGCTGAGTCACTGGTGCCTGCAGCAGGCACAGAATCCCCACATCCTCTCCCTGCTGAAACCCCACATACTCTCCCTGCTGAAACTCCTCGCCCACGACCACATGCCTTACTACCTGCCTTCTTCATCTTGGTAGACTGATAAAGATAGGCAGAAAAGTACTAAGGGCTTAGTGTGCTTATTCCTGAACAGCTGCTAACAGGTATAAGAAACACTATTTTTATAAAGTGTGGACTAGACTTTAATATGAGCTAATGGGGCCTACACAACGGTAAAGCGGAGTGTTTGGTGAACTTTATTAACTTTTTTTTTTCACAAAAAGACACTGGATGTGCCCAAAGATGCAAAACCGATAGTATCACAAACTTTTTGTAGCTATTACAATGCAGGAAGGTAACCTACAATGCAATAGATGAGGCTACAAAAAAATAGGCTAATACTAATCTGGCTAGGGCTGCAGGTCACAAGCCAGCAGAAAGGCTCCTCTAGCTACTCCTATATAGTGTTTGCAACCAATGTAGCTGGATACGGATGGAAGCACACTAATAGGAGAAATTCAGGAAAAATAAGCAGCACTACAGCAAAAAAGGACAATGTATGAGGCAGTGACGCACGCTGAGCGGACTACAACCAGAGGTGGCTGCAGAACGCACTACAGCGTGAGCTGCACTCACACACAGAGACCTCACAGACAGCTGTGAACAGTGCAGAGAACTGTGCATTAGCACAGAAAGGCTGCTGTCATGAGAAGCCTAGGTAACTTTAGGCTGAAACCCCGGGGCCCCTGCGGTGTCTCTCAGACTAGGGGAGACCCTGTCTGTCCCTCAACCCAGGGTTTACACTGAAGGTGTGCCTGCCTGGGCCTCCACCCTGTCCTTGTCTCCTGTCCAGCCCTAAGCTGAACCCACCACCCTCCACCCAGTGAGGAGACCAAACACCAGACCCCACAAATAAGTATGGACAGGGATAAAGGAAACGCACCACACCGCGTACACACAGGAGAATACAATAATGTGCAAGGGCAACCAAAAAATACAACAATGGCAACAATGGAATATACTACACCAGAAACCGTATGCTCCTTAGAGCACCACTCCAGACAGGTATCGCTAGCACAAGGCAAGAGCTATAGTCGGCGACGCCCATAGTCACGCAGGACAATTTAAAGACAGAGGGCGTGGCTAAGCCCTCAGCCAGAATGACAACCTGGTTAACCCAATCCAAGCCGGATCAGAAGACCAACCAGTGCCGCTGAGAACCAAGTGGTAGGATGGGGTATTACCGCTGTCTGCCGGACACCCTGGTGCGAACAGTGTCCGACATGACAGTACCCCACCTTCTACGAGGGACCCCAGGAACCTCACAATGTTCAGGACCCGGGTTGTCCGGATGGCGGCGATGAAACCCTGTAATCAGTCGGTCCGCATGTATGTCCGAAGCCGGCATCCAAGTCCTCTCCTCAGGACCATAGCCAAGCCAGTGGACCAGGTACTGTAGAGTGCGATGCACTACCCAAAAGTCAACCACCTTGGACACCTCAAACTCCAACGTGCCATCCACCAAGACGGGAGGTGGTGGCATGGGAGAAACATCAACAGCACCCACGACTTTCTTAAGTAACGCCTTGTGAAACACATTATGTATCTTGTATACGGCAGGTAACTCCAAACGAAATGCCACAGGGTTGATAATTGCGGAGATCCTAAACAGACCAATGAACCTGGGACCCAACTTAAGCGATGGTATTTTGAGTTTGATGTTCCTTGAAGACAACCACACCCAATCACCCACACACAGGTCCGGACCTGGCACACGTCTACCGTCAGCCACACGTTTGTACCTAGAACCTACATTCAGCAAGCGCTGCTTTACTCTCCTCCAAACGGATGACAATTGTGCTCCCAACTGGTCCTCCTCAGGGACGCCCGCAGAGCACCCTTGGCGCAAGGTACAGAATTGGGGATGTTGACCATAAACACAAAAGAAAGGAGATTCCCCAGACGATTCCTGACAATGATTGTTTATCGCGAATTCAGCCAGAGGAAGAAATGCCGACCACTCTTCCTGATTGTCAGACACAAAACAGCGTAAGTATTGTTCCAGGTTTTGGTTCATACGCTCAGTCTGCCCATTCGACTGCGGATGGAAAGCCGGTGAATGAGACAATTTAATCCCTAGGCGTGAACAAAAAGCTCTCCAAAATTTTGCCACAAATTGTGTACCTCTATCAGATACAATGTCAGACGGGACACCATGAAGTCTGACCACCTCACGAATAAATACCTGAGCAAGGGTCTTCGCATTGGGCAAAGATGGCAAAGCAACGAAATGCGACATTTTAGAGAACCGATCAACTATTACCAGAATGACCATGTTCCCAGCCGAGGAGGGCAAATCCGTAATGAAATCCATGGAAATCTCAGTCCATGGCTTACTGGGCACACAGAGAGGATGCAACGTGCCAGCAGGACGGGAGCGTGGTGTCTTGGCCCGTGCGCACATGGTACAGGCTGACACATATGAGGCCACGTCCTGCCGGATTTTGGGCCACCAAAAACGACGTGATACAAGTTCCAGAGTGCCCTTAACCCCTGGGTGGCCCGCCAGGACAGTATCGTGATGTTCCACTAACACCTTTAAGCGTAGGTGTAGTGGCACAAATGATTTATTAGGAGGCAGATCCGGCCGTACCTCCTCCTGAGCCTCCGCAATCTCTGCCTCAACTTCTGTCATGAGAGCCGAGACCACAACTCCTTTTTGGAGGATAGGCACCGGATCCTCACGTGGCTCTCCACCCGGAAAACATCTGGACAAGGTGTCCGCCTTAGTATTCTTAGAACCTGGTCGGTATGTCACAAAAAAATTGAACCGGGTGAAGAATAACGCCCAGCTAGCCTGTCTGGGGGACAGGAGTTTAGCAGACTCTAAATAAAGCAGATTTATATGGTCTGTTATAACAGTAATCTGATGGACAGCCCCCTCCAAGAAGTGTCGCCATTCCTCAAATGCCAACTTGATGGCCAACAATTCCCTGTTACCAATATCGTAATTACGCTCGCCAGGCGACAGCTTCTTGGAGAAGTAGGCACACAGATGCAATTTGCCCAAGGATGGACCCTGAGACAGTACCGCCCCCACTTCAACCTCAGATGCATCCACCTCCACGGTAAATGGTAGGGAGACATCAGGCTGAACCAGAATGGGTGCTGAAGCAAAACTGTTTTTTAGGAATTCAAATGCGCCACAGCAGCCTCAGACCAGTCAGAAAAATTGGTACCTTTTTTAGTCATGTCGGTGAGCGGTTTAGCAATCATAGAAAGATTCTTAATAAATTTCCTATAATAGTTGGAAAAGCCCAGGAATCGCTGAAGCGCCTTGAGATTATCAGGCCGATTCCACTGCAGAACCGCTTGCACCTTAGCGGTGTCCATTTTAAACCCTGAGGCGGAAATTACATAACCCAAAAAGGTAATTCTTGGACGACAAATACACATTTCTCAAGCTTGGCATAGAGCTTGCTCTCCCTGAGCAACTGCAATACCTGCCTAACATGCTCTATGTGTGCATCACGGTCGCGTGAGTAAATAAGAATGTCATCAAGGTATATAATAACAAATTTCCCCAAGAGATGAGAAAAGACATCATTTATGAAATGTTGAAATACTGCTGACACGCTCGTCAACCCAAATGGCATCACCAAATTCTCAAAATGACCCTCAGGGGTATTAAATGCCGTCTTCCATTCATCCCCTTGACGGACTCTTATGAGATTGTACGCCCCCCTGAGGTCAAGCTTGGAAAACCATTTGGCACCAGACACCTGGTTGAACAAATCGGGTATCAGTGACATCGGGTATGGGTCACGAACCGTAATCTGGTTGAGTTCCCTGAAATCCAGACAATCCGCCATCTTTCTTCTTGACAAAGAAGATCCCCGCCGCCAATGGAGATGATGAAGGCCTGATGTGCCCTTTGCTTAGACTTTCTGCAATGTATTCTTTGAGAGCTTGCCTCTCAGGACCTGAGATATTAAACATCCTGGCTTTCGGTAACTTGGCCTCTGGTTTTAACCTAATAGCACAGTCATAGAATCGGTGCGGTGGCAGCTCTGAACAACCTCTTTCAGAAAATACATCAGCAAAGTCCAGCAGTGGCTCCGGGATGCTGGGAGTCACAGTGGAGATACATGTGGCCAGACAACTCTCCTGGCAATATCTGCTCCACTGGATTATGTCCTGGGTTTTCCAATCAATCACCGGATTGTGTATGGACAACCATGGAAACCCCAGAACTACCTGAGCAGGTAAATTACTGAGCACCTTACATGTTACCCGCTCAGAGTGTTGGACCCCAATGTGGAGTTTTACATCAGCCACAAACTCTTTAATCTCCCCTTGTGAGAGAGGGGAGGCATTGATGGTAACCACCCAGAGAGGATTAGGCAGCGTCTCCACCTTAAATCCCACTGTACGCGCAAACTTTTCATCAATGAGATCAGCGGCTGAACCACTATCTACAAATACAGTAATCGACAGCTCTTGGCCCCCGATTAATACCTTGGCAGGGAGCATACACTGGGAGACCACCACGGAGGATATGCAAAGGCTCAGACTAGACTCCTCCAAACCCTCTGAGCCTAGCAGTTTTCCGCCGGCACGTCTTTCTTAGGTACCAGGGGGCAAGCATTAATAAAATGTCCTTTTTTGCCACAAAAAAAACAGACCCCTTGCTTTCTGGGCAAGGGACATTTATGGTTGTTATTATGTGTATGCGATATACCAGCGATCTTCATAGGTTCCACAGATTCACCAGAGGCAACCTCACCAGAGACTGCCCCCCCACAGGCAATGTCTTCTGCGACCTCTGACGAAAGCGGCGATCAATGCGTACTACAAGCACCATAGCAGCCTCCAGAGAGGCGGGAGTCTCATACATTAGCAGAGCTTGTTTAACCCTTCCAGAAACCTCATGCAAAAATTGACTCCTTAGTGCAGGGTCATTCCATTGAGTGTCCACAGCCCAGCGACGAAATTCCGTACAATAATCCTCCGCCAGTCGCTCACCCTGGAGTAGAGAGCGTATTTTAGACTCTGCTAATGCCAGTCTGTCAGGATCGTCATAGATTAAACCAAGAGCAGAAAAAAAAAGTCTACGGACTCAAATACAGGTGAATCAGAAGGTAGTGAAAAAGCCCATGCTTGTGGATCACCACTCAGCAAGGAAATTACCAAGCCCACACGCTGAGCCTCATTTCCTGAGGAGAGTGGACGCATACGAAAATACAATTTGCAGGATTCACGAAATACAACGAACTTACAGCGATCACCAGAAAATCGTTCAGGAAGAGGTAACTTGGGTTCAACTGCCCTGACTGCTGCCTCAGTTTGCACAGCAGGAACTGTGATAAGTATAGCGTGGCACTACCGCAGGGTGCACAAGTAGGTTACCCAGACCCAAATGAATAGCAAATAGTAACTTGGCACTCAACTTGAATGATCCTTTTTGAAAGAAAATTTTATTATGTGCAGTCTCAGAAACGTTTCGGCCCACAACAGGCCTTCGTCGGTCTGCCAACTGATGTCACAGTATGGTGACTAAATGCAGGTCCAAAATTTCGTATATACTGATTCCTGCTATCAAGGTTGGTGCAGGTGTGCACTGTGCACTCACTTGATACTGTTTGCGTATGGACTGGTAAACTTGCCAGGCTCTATATATATTGATTTTGGTGCGGTAGCTAACTCCTTGGATTCAAATTAGGATGATGCACATTGTGAGATGCTTGGCCATATAAGACAGGCTGTCATGAAAGTGGTGGATAGCGCGTTTTGATATACACACCCCAAACCAACCTTCACAAGATTTAGGGGATACCACTACATTGATTACACCGCTTATCTTGTGCTCCCTCTCAGCTACAGTCCTGGATGGACCTATCGTTCAAGAGCACTTAGTTTTTCATATCAAACGCCTGTCTTATATGGCCAAGCATCTCACAATGTGCATTATCCTAATTTGAATCCAAGGAGTTAGATACCGCACCAAAATCAATATATATTGAGTCTGGCTAGTTTACCAGTCCATACGCAAACAGTATCAAGTGAGTGCACAGTGCACACCTGCACCAACCTTGATAGAAGGAATCAATATATATGAAATTTTGGACCTGCATTTAGTCACCATACTGTGACATCAGTCGGCAGACCGACGAAGGCCTGTTGTGGGCCGAAACGTTTCTGAGACTGCACATAATAAAATTTTCTTTCAAAAAGGATCATTCAAGTTGAGTGCCAAGTTACTATTTGCTATGCACAGCAGGAACTGACAGGCCTTGTTGCTGGACCGCCCCCCTCAGTTCAGTGACCTGTGTGGACAGAGCCTCCAGCTGCTTGGTTATGGAGACTATAGGATCCATGGTAAATAATCCTTTTTTTTTTGGGCCAACTATAATGTCATGGGAAGCCTAGGTAACTTTAGGCTGAATCCCCTGGGCCCCTACGGTGTCCCTCAGACTAGGGGAGACCCTGTCTGTCCCTCAACCCAGGGTTTACACTGAAGGTATGCCTGCCTGGGCCTCCACCCTGTCCTTGTCTCCTGTCCAGCCCTATGCTGAACCCACCACCCTCCACCCAGTGAGGAGACCAAACACCAGACCCCACAAATAAGTATGGACAGGGATAAAGGAAACGCACCACACCGCGTACACACAGGAGAATACAATAATGTGCAAGGGCAACCAAAAAATACAACACAGGGAGGCAAAATGGCAACAACGGAATATACTACACCAGAAACCGTATGCTGCTTAGACCACCACTCCAGGTATCGCTAGCACAAGGCAAGAGCAATAGTCGGCGACGCCCATAGTCACGCAGGACAATTTAAAGACAGAAGGCGTGGCTAAGCCCTCTGCCAGAATGACAACCTGGTTAACCCAATCCAAGCCGGATCAGAAGACCAACAAGCGCTGCTGAGAACTAAGTGGTAGGATGGGGTATTACCGCTGTCTGCCAGACACCCTGGTGCGAACAGTGTCCGACATGACAGCTGCAGAAAGGCTCCACTATCTACTCCTATATAGTATTTGCAACCAATGTAGATGGATACGGGTGGAAGTGCACGTATAGGAGAAGTCAGGAAAAATGAGCAGCAATAAAACAAAAAAAGGACTATGTATGAGGCAGTGACGCACGCTGAGTGGACTACAACCAGAGGTGGCTGCAGAACACACTACAGCGTGAGCTGCACTCACACACATACCTTGCAGACAGCTGTGAACAGCGCTGCAAGGCAAAAGAAAGCTACAGTGGTTGATAAAGTAGCCTGGGTAAAGCACTATATAGAAAATCGCTATCTCTAACTGTCCCTCAGTGTCTGAACAGCAGCGTCCTGTCCCTAACTGAATTCACAGCAGAGTGAACCCAAAATGGCGGCGGCGGCTTTTATAGTGCATCATGACATCATTTCAGCAGCCAATCACAGCCATGCCATTAGTTAACATGCCTGCATGCCTAACACTTCTTAGGATTCCTCATTGGCTGAATCAAATCAAACTGGCTCATAGCATTATGGGAACTTCCGATTCCGGTATTCGATATGCAAAAAGTATCGGAACTCAGTATCGGAATTCCGATACCGCGAATATCGGCCGATACCCGATATTTGCAGTATCGGAATGCTCAACACTAATGAAGATTAAACAAAATTGAGTAGATAATTCGTACAGATAAAGCAAGTCTTTAAATGTGAAATTCTGAGCTACTACTCATAAATCACCATAGATGCTGAGAACAGAGGTTTATTTAAGATTTTATAATGTATTTATGGCATGTAACGTATAAGCCTCAAAAAACTTGTAAAAATATTTATTGGTATTATATTGCTCATCCATAGATTTTTACATATTCTTGGGTAGCCTGAAAAAACATGTTTAAAATTTTAGACTGTGTGCACACTTTGCAGATTTGGTTCATTTTTGTCGTGTTTTTTCGGCATGGATTTGTGTCAAAACCTGCAGCAAAACCTGATGCCAGCCAAGTGAATGAAAAACCTAAAGTTTCATGCACACTTTAAGTATTTGTGGCTTGCAGATTTGATACAGAAAATAATCTGCAACATATCAATTCTCTGTGCGTTTTTGCCATGCATTTTTCACCATTGAGTTCACTCAAATCAATCAAAAACGCGGCAAAATCAAACCAAAAACGCGAATTATGGCAGCTGCGGTTTTCCTTCTAACATATGTAGAAATGGTGCAGAAATTTTACTCAATGTGTGAACATACCCTCATTGTTATAATATTGCTCACGCATAGACTATTCCATGGTCTGGAGTACATTTTGCTGCTATATACACCGCAAAAGCTCAATCTAGAAATTATTGGTATCATATTGCTTACCCATAGAGTTTTACATATTTTTGGGTAGATTTCATTGCTCTATATGCCTGAATAAACTTGTTAAAATTTTTAGGCTTTGTTCACAAGTTGCAGATTTTTGTCGCACTTTTTTCAGCGCAAATTTGTGTCAAAATCTGATGCAAAGTTAATGAGAAACCTAAAGTGTCATGCACGTGTAAGGCTAGTTTCACACTGGTGTATGGACAGCTGTGGATAGCGACGGACTTCCTCCGTGAAGCTCGCCCACGGCCGCACCTCCTCCGGTTAACTACGCATCTGTTGGCATGCGGCCCACATACGCTATCTTTAGCATTGGGTATGCAGTCCATGTCGATGAATGCGGATGCCTGCGCATGTGATTTTTTGATGGACCTGCACCAAACGCAGCATGTTGCATTTTGGTGCGGTCGCCACACCGTGAAAAAGTTGCATGCGCAGGCATCCGCATGCGCAGGGTATGCAGGCCACATGCTGACAGAGGCAGAGCTGACTGGAGGAGGTGTGGCCGGGGGCGGAGCTTCACGGAGGAAGCCGCCAGCCGTCCACAGCTCCTTCATACTCTAGTGTGAAACTAGCCTTAAGTATTTTTGACTTGCAGATATGGTGCAGAAAATAATCTGCAGCTTGTCACTTCTCTGTGCAGTAATAGGGGTTGTGGTTGGTTTCTGCTGATTTATGGCCACTTACATCAAGCCCAGGGGTTAGTAATGAAGAGACATCTATAATATGCCCTCATTACTAACCCCATAGTCATATTGTAAAAAATACATACAAGAATAAAGTCCTTTAATTGAAAGAAAGACACAGACTCCTTTATTTGAAATAAACACATTCCACCCTCTTTTTCCCATTTATTACTGTAAATATTAAAATAATAGCACCATATTAATCCTTAGTCTGATGACAATCCATTTGTCCTGCGAAGAACTCCACATCTGTTACATCTGGATTACATGGCTGAGCTGTGGCATGATGTGACCACTCAGCCATGAAAACAAGACACACTGAGAGGAGCTTGGGATACAGCTTTAGTGACGAGTCATAACATCATAGAGGTTACCGCCTGTCACTGCCAGCTGTTCCTCACACATTAGTCGGCTAATGAACTGTGGTAACCTTCATTACGCCACCACTGGTACCGTCTGAATTTTCTTTCTTTCTCTGTATTTTTTTACAATATGACAATGGGGTTAGTAATGGGGACGTCTTTTAGACGCCTCTCCATTATTAATCCTTGGGCTTGATATCAACTTCCATAAAACCGCTGACATCAACCCCAACCCTATTACCGCACTTGTCACTGCACCAGGGCAAGTGGGAAAAGTGAATCTAAGCTCCCAATTTAGTGCATCTTATGCATTTCTGGGGCAGATGAAGACTGATGTTCTTAGCCTGGGAGGGGGCAATATCTCTAGACCATTCCCAGAGTATTAATATGAGGCTACAGCTGTCTGTTTAGCCTTTGCTGGTTAGAATTTACAGGCTGTGAGCTGTTATTAATAGCATGGGAGCCTTTTGAAATATTGTCCCCTTTCCCAGAATGTTAAAATCAGCTTCCAGACGTGAGCTCTCCCTATGCTGGTTATGGAACTTACCCCATTTTTTTTCTAAGATATTTATTTTACCCACGATGTACACAGCAGATGATGAATACAACTCCAATTATTCTTGCCTGGTCATGCTGATCTCAGAAAGACCAGGCAACAATGATCCGAGCTGCCTTCAGGACACGGTGCCTGGAAACAGCGCAAATTGTTCTGCTTTTCTCAGGCGCCGGTACGTGTGACACTCATGCAGCACATGGATGGCACACGAATGCCACATATATGCCACACTTATGTAACACACATAGACACGGATAGCTCCGGTACTGGTTTTTCCAGTTCCTTGAATATCAGGCAGTGTGACAGAGACTTTACACAAAGTTTCTACTACTTTTTAGAAAGTGGCAATGAAAGCAAAAACTGGCATAGCTGCAATAAATATGTCCCAGAAAAAAACAGTATTTCCCACAAGTGGTGTACTAAGGAGCAGCTTGCCATGACACAGGTAGAGAGCAAAGGAAAATATTCAGTACTGGCCTATACTGTACAGGAGCACTACTGACCAGACAATCAGTCCATGGCCTTCGACAATATAGGTTCTTTCCTGTTTAAGTACTAAAGTTGATTGTCTGGATCTTCCATTCAACTGCATGTGCAACAAATCAGAATTGTCTGTGGCATTTTACATTAATGTGGTTTCAACTTACAATGACCCAGAAAAAGGACCACTGTAGAAACGAGAGCTGCAAGAGTGACTCCCACTTTACCCTAGCCCCACATACTTTATGGATTCAAACTGGCTATTCATTTGAAGGCATGCAATGTTATAATTCAAGACACTTTTGTAGTGACTCCAAACAGCATTTCCCAATCTGATTGGGAATCTGAATCATGTACATTTTACATAGACATTTTATTGACTTCAGTGTATACTGTTTACTACTTCCTTTGTGCTATGGTGGCACTACAAGGGAATAAATCACTTTCCCTAGGTTCCCCCACAGATTCTATTTAATTAATAGGGGTCCTTCAATTTATGTATTAGTTCCCCACAGATTGTATATAATTAATGGGGGGACCTTCAAATCATGGATTATTAAGAAGCACTTTTTGCTAAATGGATTTCCATCACTCTAGACAGATTTTGAAAGCCTGATTTTGTTTTATTTTCTGTTCCATGGCAAAATACTATGTACTATTTTAGTGTAAATATTTCAACCAGGAAAAGAGGTAGTATGATATCACTCAGATGCTGTTTGAAATTTTGATGACTCTTTTGGAGTTAGTTAATCCAGTGTTTGAAGCCTACAGCGCAACTGGATGTCATTGAAGCAGAAGGGGGAAATGCAGAAGTAAACAATGCATCAGACTAAGAAAATATTGATCAGAAAAGTGTAATTGGTTTAAATGAAACACAAAAGGATTTGCAAACAGATCCAAAATTTTAGAATTTTTAAAATGTTAGCTGTGAGAAGACGGATAAAGAGCAACAGTTTGCAAACTGTAAGGAAGAAGGTTTCCTTGAAATGAATAAAACATTATTATTATTAATATTATTTATTTATATAGCACCATTAATTCCATGGTGCTGTACATGAGAAGGGGGTTACATACAAAGTTATAGATATCAGTAACAGTAAACAAATTTACAATGACAGACTGGTACAGAGGGGAGAGGACCTGTCCTTGCGGACTTACATTCTACGGGATAATGGGGAAGAGACAGATGATTGGGGGTGCATCAGCTCTGGTGGTGATGAGGCGGCAGCTCTGGCGGTGGTGAGGCGGCGTAATGGTTAGTGCAGGCTGTAAGCTTTCCTGAAGAGATGAGTTTTCAGGTTCCGTCTGAAGGATCCGAGGGTGGTGGATAATCGGACGTGTTGAGGCAAGGAATTCCAGAGGATGGGGGATATTCGGGAGAAATCCTGGAGGCGGTTGTGTGAGGAACAAAAAAGTGTAGAGGAGAGTAGGAGGTCTTGGGAGGATTGAAGATTATGTGAGGTAAGATATTGGGAGATTAGTTCAGAGATATAGGGAGGGGACAGATTGTGGATGGCTTTGTAGGTCAGTGTTAGTAGTTTGAACTGGATTCATTGGGGAATTAGGAGCCGGTGGAGGATTTGCAGAGGGGAGAGACAGGGGTGTAGCGAGGAGAGAGGTGGATTAGTCAGGCAGCAGAGTTGAGGACAGACTGGAGTGGTGCAATAGAGTTAGCAGGGAGGCCACAAAGGAGAGTGTTGCAGTAGTCAAGGCGGGAGATGATGTGGGCATGTACAAGAGTTTTATTAGATGGAGGACTGAGGAAGGGATGGATTATGGAAATATTTTTGAGTTGGAGGTGGCAGGAGGTGGCAAAAGTTTGGACGTGTGGTTTGAAGGACAGGGCAGAGTCAAGAGTTACTCTGAGGCAGCGGATTTCAGGTGCGAGAGAGAGCGTGATGCCGTTTACCTTAATAGATATATCGGGTAGGGAAGATACGTGAGATGGAGGAAAGATAATTAATGAGTTCAGTTTTGTCTACATTGAGTTTTAGGAAGCGAGAGGTGAAGAAGGCAAGAACATGAAAGAACTGGAACAATTAAACCTGGCAATTGTTTATATTTTGAATTGAAACCAATTTTTTATTCTTTGTAAAAAGATTGTTTCATGTTGATAAAAACATCTAAAGTTTTAGCAGGTCATGCCAAGTTCTAAGATGTCTTACTTTCAATAAAATCTTCAATACTTACCGTATTTTACAGATTAATCCACCTGTCTCCTCACTATTCCCCAGCCTCCCCCCCTATGCCAGGCCCTTCACTGGCTTCCTATTGTCCAGAGGCTCCAATTCAAAACCCTAACCATGACATACAAAGCCATCCACAACCTGTCTCCTCCATACATCTGTGACATGGTCTCCAGGTACCTACCGGCACCCAACCTTCGATCATCTCGAGATCTCCTTCTCTACTCTCCCCTTATCTCTTCTTCCCACAACCGCATACAAGACTTCTCCCGTGCTTCCCCCATACTCTGGAACTCTCTGCCGCAACACATCAGACTCTTACCATCAATGGAAACCTTCAAGAAGAACCTGAAGACCCACCTGTTCCAACAAGCCTACAGCCTGCAATGATCCTCGGTCTACTGAACCACCGCCCAACCTGCTCTACCCACTCCTATTGTATCCTCACCCATCCCTGTAGACTGTGAGCCCTCGCAGGCAGGGTCCCCTCTCCTTATGTACTTGTGAGTCTCTTGTCTTACACATGTTTATTATACTTGTCTATATTTCCCCTTATCACATGTAAAGCGCCATGGAATAAATGGCGCTATATAAATGCATAATAATAATAATAATAATAATAATAATTGCACCAATGATAACACTGCGCAAAAAATTTCAGGGAAATTCTTGTCCCCTGTGAAAATTTTATTGTATCTTATAGATTTTGATATGCTTAACATGAATATGTGCTCCAAAAGTTCGTATCACATAAGATTTTTAGCCCCTTCATGACCTGAGCTTTTTTCGAGTTTTCGTTTTTCGCTCCCCTTCTTTCCAGAGCCTTAACTTTTTTATTTTTTCGTCAATATGGCAGTGTGAGGGCTTATTTTTTGCAGGACAAGTTGTACTTTTGAAAAGACACCATTGGTTTTACCATGTCAAGTACTCGAAAACGGGGAAAACATTTCAAGTGCGGTGAAATTGCAAAAAAAAGTGCAATCCCACACTGGTTTATTGTTTGGCTTTTTTTTTTACCAGGTTCACTAATGCTAAAACTTACCTGCCATTATGATTCTTCAGGTCATTACAAGTTCATAGACACCAAAACATGTCTAGGTTCTCTTTTAATTAAGTGGTGAAAAAATAATTCCAAAGTTTACTAAAATAAAAAAAAAAATTAGCAATTTTCCAAGACCCGTAGCACCTCCATTTTTTGTGATCTCGGGATGGGTATGGGCTTATTTTTTGCGTTTTGAGCTGACATTTTTAATGATACCACTTTTGTGCAGATACGTTCTTTTGATTGCCCGTTATTGCATTTTAATGCAATGTCACGGCGACCAAAAAAATTTAATTCTGGCATTTTGATTTTTTTATCGCTATGCCGTTTAGCGATCAGGTTAATTCTTTTTTTTTATTGATAGATTGAGCGATACCAAATATGTGTAGGCTTGATTTTTTAAATTTTATTTTGATTGGGGTGAAAGGGAGGTGATTTGAACTTATGTTTTTTTTATTTTTTTATATTTTTCCACTTTTTTTTTACTTTTGGCATGCTTCAATAGCCTCCATAGAAGGCTAGAAGCTGTCATAGCGCAATCGCCACTGCTACATAGAGGTGATGCTCAGATCACCTCTATGCAGCAGAATTACAGGCTTGCTATGAGTACTGACCACAGGGTGGCGCTCATAAGAATCTGTCATCAACAACCATAGAGGTCTCGAGGAGACCTCTGGTTGTGATGGCAATGCAGCAATGACCCCCGATCACGTGACAGGGGTTGTCGCTGCACGTATTTCCGGACTGGCATCCGGAAGTGCATTTCAATGTCTGTTGTCAGAGATTGACAGCGGTATTTAACTGCTTAATATGCGCAGGCAGATCGCAATTCTGCTGGCACCTATTGTGGGCATGTGTCAGCTGTTGAAAACAGCTGACATATTGTGGCTTTGAGGTGGGCTCACCGCTGGAGCCCATCTCAAAGTGGGGGATACTGCCAGCTGATGTACTATTCTGTCAGCTGGAAGTAAGGGGTTAAGAAACAACAGTTTATAGTCTACATTATTACGTCTGAGACACTACATACATGTGCATCGATGTCAGTAGCAAAAGCAATTGTTCAAAAGTGTTTTGAAGATGACTTTCGTTTATAATCCGTGTCAGATGCTTTTTGAATAAGATTCCAGCAATAGTCAGCCAGCATTGACATACTCCACTTTCCCTGGTACCTTTTCTCCATCAGCGCAATGTCTTAGTGAAATCTTTCACCGTGTTCATCGCTAACGGCACCAAGATTGGCTGGAAAGAATGTAGAAAATGCATTTTTAGTGGCATATTGCATTTCTTCAAATAATATGCTGTGAGCATGTTGTCCACGAGTTGTTCAAAGTTCGGTGCCCTGCTGTTGCCAAGGAAGTTGAAGGTCACATCTTTAAAGGCTCTCTATGCCACTTGTTCAGCACCTTGCAAAAGACCATCAAATCTACTATCATTCATTATATCTCTGATCTGTGGGCCAATAAAAATACCTTCTTTAATCTTTGCATAACTTATTCTTGGAAATTTATGTCGCAAGTAAGAAAAGGCTTCTGATTCTTTGTTCATTGCTTTGACAAAATTCTTCATAAGCCCAAGTTTAATATGCAAAGGAGGGAGAAATATCTTTGTTGGATCAACAAGAGGATTATGTTTAGCATTCTTCTGTCCAGCAACCAGTGTTGTGAATTCATTTTTCCTTTCACCATTGAAGTCTGATGAACTCCCTCCTCTGGTGAAGGAAGGTAGTGAGGCTGATTACCAAACACCTGGGCAGCTAGATGATGACTGGGTGGCTGGAATTGAGGACTGGATATAAGGCTGCCGACGCCCTTCTTCCTGGCTGGTGATTTTTCTGCTGGATTCTTGGAGACCAGTCTGATTCCTGCATCTCAAAGCTAAGTTTCTCTGCTCTGCTTTGTAATCTTCAGTTTTGTTTTTGTTTTGCCTTGTTTTTTGGGAGTTCTGCCATCCCCAGCCGGGGGTGAGCTGAATTCCATTTTTGTCTCTGATCTGTTGATCTTTTGCTCTGTCTTCAGAATATACCTGAGTGCTGATATAGTCTTTTGAAGCCTAGCGACTTCAGGGCCTGTTTTTCCGATCAGTCGGTTGGCTCATTTTGATAGGGTTTTTTCGGATGACAGACAGCAGCTTTCCTATCCTGTCCTATGTAGTTAGCTTGGGCCCCATCATATGCTCAACCTATCTTTCTATCTGTGTTAGTGTTTTCATCTTGCTTCACCGTCATTATATGTTGGGGGCTGCCTATTGCTTTGGGGTCTGCTCTGGGGCAGTTTAGTTTTTCCCCTTTCTGTCTTTAGGCTTTGTAGTTCTCCGGCTGTGATCGAGGAGTCTAGGGCACCGTAGGAACCCCCCACGGCTACTGCTAGTTGTTGTGGATAGGTTCAGGGGTCTGCAATCCGATAGCTGCCAACCTCTCTGGTTTTTCTGGACTTAGCTGGTATTTTGTTTTTTCCTCCTTCGGTGACTCATCATAACAAACCAGGATTTCATGGAGTGGCCAGTCATTTCTGAAATAGTGCATTTCTCATGCACAACAGTCCCACTCACAAATAAAACAACAATACTTGGTAAATCCAAGCTGCAGTCCAAGAAGAAGTGCAACAACATTTAGATCACCACATATGTTCCAGTTATAATTTCTATAATTAATGTGGTTCAACAGTAACTCCATATTCTCATAAGTTTCTTTCATTTGTATGTCATGTCCAATAGGTATAGAAGGATGGATATTTCCGTTGTATAGTAAAACAGCCTTCAAACTTAAAACTGATGAGTCAATGAACAGTCGCCATTCCTTCAGGTCATGTTCGCATCCAAGAGCACCAAACAACCCAAAGATGTCATTGCAAAAGGTTAAACTGTCAACATGGTTGAAAAATTTATTAAGGTCTTCCTGACGACTGTGAAAAACAGAAACTCTTGTTCCTGATAATAAGAGATTCTGTTCTTGTAGTCTTGTTCTCAATAATTCTGCCTGCCTCTTTGACAATTTCAAATCTCTGACCATGTCACTCAGATCAGCTTGACTGAACAGATGTGGATTAGATGTAGAAGGCTCAAAGTCTGTGTCTGCAGGAATTTCATTTTCCACTGACATTGCTAGTTCATCGTCGTCGTCCTCCATTGTCCATACTTTGGGCAGCTTTGGAACACGAAAACTTTCACCATGTTGCACTGGTTTTACAGCTGAAGTAAGGCAGAAGTAGCAATCTGTTACATGATCTCTCTGCTCTCTTCATATCATTGGGACAGCGCACGGCATTGAAGGTCGTGATCCATTCAGCCATGCTCTAAGTATGTCAGTATTGTCTTTTGATTCCACCCTTGCCCAGGAGATGTGGTATGCTCCGTACAGTCAGCCAAATGATTCACTGCACCTAATTCACATAATAAGTGCTTTCATATGTGTAGATCAGAGATCTATGCTATTTCAGTGGAAAATTCAGAATATAGTGTTTCAGAAAAAGTTCATATGAGTTTTTAGAATTATAACAGAATATTATAATGTTTTTCGTGTCATTTCTCAAAAACCTTACGTGATAGGAAAAAAATCTGAAGTCATTTCTGAAATCAGCCTGAAAAAATCTATCAGGAACACTCAAAATTTTCAGAGGGACAAAAAAACCTTGGTAACACAGTGTAATGGAGTAAAGCGGAAAAAGACACTGAATCCTTCTGTCCTGGGTGGCAATACATGGCCCCGCAAAGGTCAGTCCAACTTTAATCTTTAAAAAGAGTCCACTTTCTTCTATGTAGTTGAAGTACACATATCTTGACTAGAGTTGAGCGATACCATCCGATACTTCAAAGTATCGTATCGGATGGTATCGGCCGATCTTTAAAAAAAGTATCGGTATCGCCGATTCTGATACCGGAAGTCCCATTCAAGTCTATGGGACTTCCGGTATCGGAATAAGAAAAACCCTTTCCTGCCCTTGTACAGCCTCTCTGGGGTCTGTACGGGCCTTTCGGGGGGCTGTGCCGGCCTGCCAGGGGGTCTGTGCAGGCTCCGGTGGTCTGTGCCGGCCTGCCGGGGGGCTGTGCCGGCCTGCCGGTGGTCTGTGCAGGCTCCGGTGGGCTGTGCCGGCCTGCCGGGGGGCTGTGCCGGCCTGCTGGGGGGCTGTGCAGGCTCCGGGGGGCTGTGCCGGCCTGCCGGGGGGCTGTGCCGGCCTGCCGGTGGTCTGTGCAGGCTCCGGGGGGCTGTGCCGGCCTGCCGGGGGGCTGTGCCGGCCTGCCGGTGGTCTGTGCAGGCTTCGGGGGTCTGTGCAGGCATCGTCCGATGGGACTACAAGTCCCATCGGGCGATGCCTGCTACCATGACAGTGATTGACATATTAGCCAATGATGGGACAGTAATAGTCCTATCATCCGGCTAATGTGTTGAATGTAAAAAAAAAAAAAAATTACATGCTACATACATACAACATGCATACTACATACATGCTACATTCATACTACATACTACATACATGCTACATACATGCTACATTCATACTACATAAATACTACATGCAACATACATACTACATATATACTACATACATACTACATATATACTACATGCATGCTACATACATACTGCATGCTACATACATACTACATACATACTACATGCTACATACATACCACATATATACTACATACATACTACATACATACTACATGCATGCTACATGCATGCTACATGCTACATACATAACACATATATACTACATGCATGCTACATACATAGTACATGCTACATGCATGCTACATACATACTACATGCTACATACTACATATATACTACATGCATGCTACATACATACTACATGCTACATACTACATATATACTACATGCATGCTACATACATACTACATGCTACATACATACTACATATATACTACATGCATGCTACATACATACTACAGGCTACATACATACTACATATATACTACATGCATGCTACATACATACTACATGCTACATACATACTACGTATATACTACATGCATGCTACATACATACTACATGCTACATACATACCACATACATACTACATACATGCTACATGCTACATATATACTACATATATACTACATGCATGCTACATACATACTACATGCTACATACATACTACATATATACTACATACATACTACATACATACTACATGCTACATACATACTACATATATACTACATGCATGCTACATACATACTACATGCTACATACATACCACATACCTACTACATACATGCTACATGCTACATATATACTACATATATACTACATGCATGCTACATACATACTACATGCTACATACATACTACATATATACTACATACATACTACATACATACTACATGCATGCTACATACATACTACATACATACTACATGCTACATACATACCACATACATACTACATACATACTACATGCTACATACATTCATACATATATACTACATGCATGCTACATACATACTACATATATACTACATGCATGCTACATACATACTGCATGCTACATGCATGCTACATACATACTACATACATACTACATGCTACATACATACCACATATATACTACATACATACAATACATACATAGACATACAGTACATATAACATAGAGTAACATACTTACCAATACTTGTCACATTGTTCCCCGAAGCCATTGTCTTTTCCGGAATAAATATTAACATAACAAACCACAAAAATACTCACCCACGATCCGAAGCAGTCCACGAGTGTGTCCCACGACGATCTTGGGTAGAGAACTGCAGCACCAGCTGATGCTGCCGTTCTCTACGGGCTGCAGGAATCCAATGACGGAAGGTAGGTATCCTTCCGCACTGTATTCCTCTGCCACTTAAAAAAAAAAAAAAGTCCCTAGTCTCACTTTATGCCATTGCTGTGTGGGAAATTCCCACACAGCAATGGCATAAAGTGAGACTAGGGACTTTTTTTTTTTTAAGTGGCGGAGGAATACAGTGCGGAAGGATACCTACCTTCCGTCATTGGATTCCTGCAGCCCGTAGAGAACGGCAGCATCATCTGATGCTGCAGTTCTCTACCCAAGATCGTCGTGGGACACACTCGTGGACTGCTTCGGATCGTGGGTGAGTATTTTTGTGGTTTGTTATGTTAATATTTATTCCGGAAAAGACAATGGCTTCGGGGAACAATGTGACAAGTATTGGTAAGTATGTTACTCTATGTTATATGTACTGTATGTCTATGTATGTATTGTATGTATGTAGTATATATGTGGTATGTATGTAGCATGTAGTATGTATGTAGTATGTATGTAGCATGCATGTAGCATGCAGTATGTATGTAGCATGCATGTAGTATATATGTAGTATGTATGTAGCATGCATGTAGTATATATGTAGTATGTATGTAGCATGTATGTAGTATGTATGTGGTATGTATGTAGCATGTAGTATGTATGTAGCATGTAGTATGTATGTAGCATGCATGTAGTATGTATGTAGTATGTATGTAGTATGTATGTGGTATGTATGTAGCATGTAGTATGTATGTAGCATGCATGTAGTATGTATGTAGTATGTATGTAGTATATATGTAGTATGTATGTAGCATGTTAGCATGTATGTGGTATGTATGTAGCATGTAGTATGTATGTAGCATGTAGTATGTATGTAGCATGCATGTAGTATATATGTAGTATGTAGTATGTATGTAGTATGTATGTGGTATGTATGTAGCATGTAGTATGTATGTAGCATGCATGTAGTATGTATGTAGCATGCATGTAGTATGTATGTAGTATGCATGTAGTATGCATGTAGTATGCATGTAGTATGTATGTAGTATGTATGTAGTATATATGTAGTATGTATGTAGCATGTATGTGGTATGTATGTAGCATGTAGTATGTATGTAGCATGCATGTAGTATATATGTAGTATGTAGTATGTATGTAGTATGTATGTGGTATGTATGTAGCATGTAGTATGTATGTAGCATGCATGTAGTATGCATGTAGTATGTATGTAGCATGCATGTATGTATGTAGCATGCATGTAGCATGCATGTAGTATATATGTAGTATGTATGTAGCATGCAGCATGTATGTAGCATGTATGTAGTATGTATGTAGTATATATGTAGTATGTATGTAGCATGTAGTATGTATGTAGCATGTAGTATGTATGTAGTATTTTTTTTTTTTAACATTTAACACATTAGCCGGATGATGGGACTACTACTGTCCCATCATTGGCTAATGTGTCAATCACTGTCATGGTAGCAGGCATCGCCAGATGGGACTTGTAACGATGCTTGCACAGACCCCCGGACATCAGCACAGCCCCCCGGCAGGCCGGCACAGCCCCCCGGCAGGCTGGTACAGACCCCCACAGGGTGCACAGCCCCCCGGCAGGCCGGCACAGCCCCCCGGCAGGCCGGTACAGACCCCCACAGGGTGCACAGACCACCGGCAGGCCGGCACAGCCCCCCGGCAGGCCGGTACAGACCCCGGGCAGTCCACACAGCCCCCCGGCAGGCCGGCACAGCCCCCCGGCAGGCTGGCAGAGACCCCCGGAAGGCCCGAAATGACGGCGCATCATGATGCGCACACACCGCGCATCATGATGACGTCAGGCTGTCAATCAACTGAACTTCCGATTCCGATGCCGAATTCCGATATTGAAGAAATATCGGAAGTCGGTATCGGAATTCCGATACAGCAAGTATCGGCCGATACCCGATACTTGCGGTATCGGAATGCTCAACACTAATCTTGACCATACTATGTGACTCTGATACTCTCATTTCTACTGGCAATACCGTGTTTCAAGGGATCCTGTATTGTGAAAAACTTCTATTAACCTGAAGATACGTGGTTAATCTGCAGGTTTATAGTATGCTGACACTTTGCAGCTACTGCACTGAAAGCCTGGCTGTGCATCAGTGCTGAGCTGGCTCTTAGTCAGCGCCAGGGGCATGGTTACACTGTGTACTGAGTGGTAATTGAAGTCTCACCTCTATGACTGAAAGTTGGAAGCTGCCAGGAGACAGAAAGTTAATTTCTTCCCCACATCCAGGCTTTCAGTAGGGCAACCACACAGTGTCAAAATGCAATTAACCTGCAAATTAGTCTCGCATCTGCAAATTAATTGCATTTTTTCTCCTGTCAGGTTCTCTTTAACTATGTCATTTTTGCTTTGGTTCCTATAAACTATTGGATAAGTAATAGTGCTTATCACACTTCTATGAAATCATCCTGTTCAACTATGAAGCAACACTGATTGTGAATCAATTTCACCTGCTGTTGTGCAAATGTAACAGATCACAGGTAGAAATGATAGGCAATTACCAAGACACACCCTATAATGGAGTAGTTTGCAGGTGTGACTACAGACCATTTCTCTGTTCTCATCCTTTTTGGCGCTTATTTTGGTCACTTTTGCACTTTGTTATTGTTCTCACCCCTAGAGGTACAGTAGCTTGAGGCAGAAGTTGCTCAGGTAGTACAGCTCATCCAGGATGGTACATCAATACAAACTGTGACAAGAAGGTTAGCTTTGACGGTCAGCACAGTTTCCAGAATATATAGAAGATACCAGAAGACAGGCCAGTACACCAGGAGACATGGAGGGAGCTGTAGGAGGGCAACAACCCAGAAGCAGGACTGCTAACTCCTCCTTTGTGCAAGGAGGAACAAGAGGAGCAGTGCCAGAGCCCTGCAAGATGACCTCGAGCAGGCCACTAAAATCCATTTATTTGCTCAAACTGTTAGAAACATACTTCATGAGGGTGGTATGAGGACCTGAAGTCCACAAGCAGGAGTTATGCTTACAGCTCAACACCTTACAGGGCGATTTGAATTTTCCAGAAAACACCAAGATTGGAAGATTCGACATTGGCACCCTTTCACTTAATGGATGAGAGCAGGTTCATACTGAACACCTGTGACAGATGTGACAGAGTCTGGAAATGCTTTGGAGAATGTACTGCTCCCTGCAATTATCTCCAGCATGACCGGTTTAACAGTGGTCCAGAAATAATATGGAGAGGCATTTATTTGGAAGGCAGTACAACCCTCCATGTGCTAGCCAGATGTACCTTGACTGCCATTAAGTACTGGGATGAGATCCTCGGACCCATTGTGAGGCCATATACAGATACACTGGTCCCTAAGTTCATTCTAAAGTGTGTCAGCAGTTCCTGCATGATGAGGGCATTGATGTTATGGACTGGCCTTCCTGTCTCTCGGACATCATGTCTAATTCCATCCACCAATTCACTGCATCACAGACTGTCCAGGAGTTTACTGCTGCTGTAATCTAGGTCTGGGATTGCTCAGAAGAACACTTGCCGCCTCATCAGGATCATGCCCAGTCTTTGTAAGGAAATCATACAGCAACTTGGAGGCCACACACTCTATCTAATATATAAAGCTCAAGTATGTGTATGTATGTATGTATGTATGTATATGTGTGTGTATGTCCGGGATTGGCATCCGCACCGTCGTGGTTAAAGCCACAAAATTTGGCACAGTCACACGTCTGGACCCCGAGAGTGTCCTAGGCTATGTTGTGAGGCAAATTTTAACCCCGCGCGTTCCAATTTACCAAACAATTTTGCCCCTATCTACATAATGGGGAAAAAGTGTGTGTCTATCAAGCCCCGCCCCTCATTATGATGTCATAATGGTTGCCATGGCGACGCTGATGTCATCATAGGTTGCAAGCCCCGCCGCTCATTATGATGTCATAATGGTTGACTATGGGATGGAGGTTGTGTGATGGGTATATGGGCACTGGACTATGGGATGGAGGATATGTATGATGGGTATATGAGCACAGGACTATGGGAAGGAGGATGTCTGATGGGTACATGGGCACTGGACTGTGGGATGGAGGATATATATGATGGGTATATGGGCACGGGACTATGGGATGGTGGATATGTATGATGGGTATATGGGCACGGGACTATGGGATGGAGGATATGTATGATGGGTATATGGGCATGGGACTATGAGATGAAGGATGTGTGATGGGTATATGGGCACTCAACTATGGGATGGCGAATATGTATGATGGGTATATGGGCATGGGACTATGGAATGGAGGATGTGTGATGGGTATATGGGCACTCAACTATGGGATGGAGGATATGTATGATTGGTATATGGGCACGGGCCTATGGGATCATGGATATGTATGATGGGTATATGGGCACGGGACTATGGGATGGAGGATAATTATAATTTGCTATAACTAACCACAGTTAGTTACTATGCCCGGGTAGCGCCGGGCTCTTCAGCTAGTTAAGAATAATTTCCTTGTCTTTAGTCATTGCTACTTAAGTTGTATTAGCCTGTAATTTGATTTTCCACTTTTATTTTGAGCTTCATTCCAAATCCAGACCTCCATGGGATATTAATTTTAATTTGCATTGATCATTTTTATGTTTTACTGTTCTCAACACATTCCACTATGTAATGAAGAAAGATTTGCAACTTATACAAAGTCACTGGCAAAGCACTGGAAGGGAGACATATTTCACTGAGGCTGTAAGCTTCAATGATCTAAAACCTAGACATTTGCTCCAGTGCACTAAGTGCTGAGAAGGGTTAACCAGCCATTTTCAAGGGCTAGACTTTTTAGTGAACAGCTGAAGAGCAGGTGAGAGGCTGTTCACAATATGTCCTCCCCAGGGTGGTGTTTAAAACGTAAATAGCCTTTGCAGTCATTCTGTGTTAGGTGTGTCATGAGCCAGCAGCTTCAGAGAAGTGTTTTGTGTTAAACTGTACTGATCCCCATTGTTACAGCTGCAGAGACTGTTTACATTTTGTTTTGTTTTCCTGCTTAGCCCAAAGAGCTCTGTTTATTTTCATTTTACACTGGTGTATGCCCATGTATATAATAAACCAGTGAAATATTTATAAACAGTATACCTGTGTCTACCTGCGAGTGCAGCTGAGTGATCTGATCTACCACAAAACCATATATCTTGTATACATACAGTCATGGCCAAAAGTGTTCGCACCCTTGAAAATGTTCCTGAAAATGTACACATGTTAATTTCCTTTGTGTGTATTGGAACACAAAAAAAGATGTAAAAAAGCAAATTGGACATCATTTCACATGAACCCCCCAAAATTGTTGACACCCTCAACTCTAAATTTGGTTGCACGCTATTTGGAATAAATAACTGCACTCAATCACTTCCTATAAGCATCAACACGTTTCTTACAACTCTGAACTGGAATTTTGGACCACTCCTCTTTTGCAAACTGCTCTAGGTCTCTCATATTTGAATGGTGCCAATTTTAAGATCTCTCCATTGGTGTTCAATGGAACTTAGATCTGGACTCATTGCTGGTCACTTCAGAAGTCGCCAGCGCTTTGCTTCTACCCATTTATGGATGCTTCTTAATGTATGTTTGGGGTCATTGTCCTGCTAGTGGACCCATGACCTAAAACGCAGACACAGCTTTCTAACCCTTGGCATTCTAAACAATAGAATGATGTGATTTACCAATAAGCTCTATCTTGTTCTCATCTGTTCGCAACAGTTTCCCAAAAGGATTTTGGCTTGCATATATTTATACTGTGTCAGCAGTGATATCCTCCTTCAACTCCTGGCATAGTATTTACTTTCATTCAAATGTTGATGGATAGTTCATGCTGACAGTGATGCACCCTGAGCCTTCAGAATAGCTTGAATTACATTGGACTTGATTGGGGCTGTTTATCCACCATCCGGACGATCCTGCACTGCAACCATTCATCAATTTTTTTCTGCCACTTACGTCGAGTGAGATTAGCAATAGTGCATTAGGTTGTAAATTTCTTGGTTATGCTGCACATCATGGACTAGGGAACATGAATATCTCTGGAGATGGAATTGTAACTTTGAGATTGATTATATTTTTCGATAATGTTGGTTCTCAAGTCTTCAAACAGTTCTCTCTTCCTCTTTCTGTTCTACATGCTTCAAACAAACACACAATGCAAATATTGAGTCAACTTCTCCCCTCTCTTTTATCTGGTTTCAGGTGTGAATTTCATATTGCCCACACCTGTTACTTGCCACAGGTGAGTTTGAACGAGCATCACACGCTTGAAACAAAGTTGTTACCCACAATTTTGGAATGGCGCAAACAATTTTGACCAGCCCACTTTGGGGGTTTTGTGTGAAATGATGCCCAAATTGCCTTTTTTTTCTCAGTTTTTACTTTTTTATTTTTCCAATACACACAAAGTAAATAAACATGTGTATAACAAAACATATGTAATTGCAATCATTTTCTGGTAGAAATAATTCATTTTCTAGTGCAATTTCAAGGGTACCAACACTTTTGGCCATGACTGTACGGGATTATTGTATGTAAGGTTGCAACATTGCTATACGAATTTTTGACTACTTTAATCTAGAACTCTTTGAATCTAGTCTTGAGACGGAGATTGCTCTCCCTGTCCATAAGAAATCTTTCGGAGTAATGATATTACTATTTGAAATTTATACTGTACAAAAGCAGTAAACAGTGCAAATAGCAGAGGAACTGGAGCATAAAATTAATATGCATTGAATGGCAGACAGAAGATGATCAGTTGATATGCTCTTCCATAAAGTTTACATGCATAATTTAAATAAATCTGTTCAGCAATTCAGAGATGCACGCTTTATAGAGCCCCTTTTATTGTGAAATCATGAAATTTATGTGTACAAGTAATAACGTATTTTTTTGTCACAGCTGAATAACTCTTAATTCAAAGTGCTGCACCTTTGGAAGTGAAATTTATAACTCTGAAACTTTGGTCATTAAAAAGCTATTCTAATTGTACTGCTGTTATGGCAAATTGCACAGCATTTCTAATGTAAAAAATATTAATTACTTATCATGGTAGGAAAGATTCATAGTATTTCTATCATAATGAGTCTTGTAGTGATTACAGAGTGCTAGATTTAATGCATAATATGCTGGAGACAGGCTCATAATAGTACACATAATTAATAATCAAGAGAGGTTTACATGCTTGTCTTTAAGTACTTTATTCAGAATGAAAACAAGTTGGGCACTATCATTGGAATGAAATGATCTTGAAAATTGATTATTGTGATTAGTGGGTAAAGGTTGCTCAGATAGCCAAAATGCTAGTATTTAAAATACAGAAAGTACATCATCCTAGAGCTCCAAAACCTTCTCTTATATTTATGGAATATAATCCATCAGGTCATCATGACTAGATTAAGATCAATGGTGGCCCCTTGACAAAATACATTGGAGCCTTAGCCTTATTTATTTATTTTGCATGAAGACAGAAAAACAACCTAATACTTTCTTTATACAATTATTCATAATTTCTTTATGCAATACAGTGCATAGATAACCACCTTCTAATGCAAAATAACACATATGTAGCAAAAAACAGTAAGCACATATATGACCAAATCAAAGTTAAGCTGAAATTTGATGTGGTTATAAATCAATATGACTATAGATGGACGAACCCGAACGGTAAAGTTCGGGGTCCGAACCAGACACCAAGTGTCCGTGGACTCCAAACAAGGACTTATCCTGGAATTCCATGTTACTATTCAGGTTCTGCAGCCTGAACAATACTTAATTAAAATCTGCAGCTCAGCCAATCAACAATCTTTTCCTGTGTGGGTATTTCTGGCCCCATCAAAGCCATGTTAAGTATTGGCATGTGTGACGTGGACCCGTCCTGTGTGACATGACCCGCAGGCCGGTAACTAAAAGAAAATGACACGGGGGAAAGGGGAAACAGTTACAATGGTGGGCCCTGCAATAGGGAATGGGGACGTGGAGACCTCCTGCACTCCCCTGAGTCAGTGTCCCTCACATTCCTAACGTTCCCTATACTGGCTCCTCACCTGTCACCGAGCCAGAACCTGTCACCCTAACACACCCTACACCTATCCCTTGCAAGGGAATGCAGCTTTCTTCCAGAATAGCTACTGCTTCACCAAGCTTTGTCAGAGCTGCAAGGAACTCTCTCTAGTTCCTTCCACAGCAGGGCTCTGACTGAGCTGCCAGGAACTCTCTCTAGATCCTTCCTCCACCAAGGATGGTTGAAATGAACACTATCACCAACAGTGATTGCAACCACCTGACACTATTTCATTGTTAACAGCCAGCAACCACACCAGCTTCATTATCATGTGCAATAACACTAACCACCACCGGGGGCAAACTAGAACAAAGACACCACTGTATAATGACCCTAATGGCCACCGGGGGCAAAGCTATCTCTAAGCAACAAGCTCAAAGGAAAAAAAAAGGTTACTAGTGCTTTTATCTGTCATGATCCAGCATGGATCATGACAGTACCCTCCCCTTAATGAGGGGCCTCTGGACCCTCAAGACCGCACCTCATCAGGAACCACCTACAGAGGGGACGTCCAGATCCAGAGTTCACCCCTGCAACTACCTGCATGTCAGGTTGATGACAAACGAGCACCGCTGGTATTGGCAATGTATGTTCTGGAGGCACCACACATCTCCAAAGTGCCAACCTGGGGAAAGAGTTGTGTATGTGTATGTTTGAGGGTAACTCGAGCTGGTAAGATACGGCAACACACTGCCACTGGATGCTTTTTGGTGGCCACCCATACGTGCTCGTTCACACACAGGTCCGGACCTGAACGTTTATTGCCACACATTCATTTGTCACAATTCAGTGAACTCTTTCTGGGATTGACAACAGAGGCGTCCCCCTGTGTCACCACACTCACAACCCCGCAATTCACGACAGGGTACACCACCCTCCAACCTCTTCCACCACGAGGTCTGCGCCTCCCAGGGTTGGCTAATGGTGAGGGTTGAGACTTGCCCCTACTCTCCTGCAGCACATCTGCTGCTCTCACTGGAGAGAAAGGGGTCAGTTGAAGAGAGACAACAGAGACAGTAGTCCATAGGCAGCAGCCCTCACACGACTGCCCCAGCTGACCACTTCCCTCGCCCGCCAATCTATTACCGGGTTGTGTTTTTTCAGCCAAGGGAGGCCTAAAACGATAGGTACTGGCATTCCCTCCAAGTCGTAGCATGACAAGGACTCCTCATGATGTCCTATACGTAGATGGTTATTTTCTACGAGTTGGGTCAAGCTCCCCTGGCTCAGTGGAACAGAGTTTATGGCCTGGACGCTTATAGGTTGGGCTAGCGTCCTACACCTCAGGCCATGAGTCTGGACAAAGCGAGCATCCACCAGACTGACTTCTGCTCCACTGTTAACAAGCACCGATATGCCCTCAGGTACCTCGCCAACCATCACCTCTGCTGACATAGTACCTTCTGAGGGCGAGGAGGAAATATACACTCCCAGGTCATCTTCCTCTACATGACCAGGGGGGCATGGCTTCTCTGATAGTACAGAAATTTCAGTGTCAGTGCCAAGGACTAAATCATTAGTCAGCTCACTACAGGGACGTACCCCTTCACCTTGGGGAACACCAGGCAGCACCATGGGGACATCGACTCCACCCACCTGCCTGGGTACGTCCACCTGTATAAGCAAGTCCTGCTCCCCAGCAGGGACTCCACGGCACATCCTCTCCAAAGCCATATATGGACCCTCTAGTTGAGGCAGAGGACAGGTCTCAGACCCATAATTCCGCTGCAGGTGCTGCTGAAACACATCATGCAGCTCCTCAGTAATCTCAGTGAGGGTCAGAAGCAACTGCTCACTGGTCTGAACTTGGCCCATGGCTCACCAGAGAGAAAAAAATGTTGTGGTTGGTGATAATGTGACGTGGACCCGTCCTGTGTGACACGACCCGCAGGCCGGTAACTAAAACAACAAGACATGGCACGTGTAACTGTCCTGTGTGACACCACCCACAGGCCGGTAACTAAAACAACAAGACACGGGGGAAAGGGAAACATTTACAATGGTGGGCCCTGTGATAGGGAATGGGGACATGGAGACCTCCTGCACTCCCGAGTCAGTGTCCCTCACACTCCTAACGTCCCCTATACAGGCTCCTCACCTGTCACTGAGCCGGAACCTGTCACCCTAGCAGACCCTACACCTCCCTTGCGAGGGAGCTGGGTGGTGCAGGCACTGGCCCCACCACAGTACTAATACACACCAAGGAAAAAGACAAACAGGGGTAACACCACTTAGCTTTGCTCTGTTGCTCTTGCTCCCAGCAACAGAGTCCACCACCAGAATGCAGCTTTCCTCCAGAATAGCTGTTGCTTCACCAAGCTTTGTCAGAGCTGCAAGGAACTCTCTCTAGCTCCTTCCATGCCAGGGCTCTGACTGAGCTGCCAGGAACACTCTCTAGATCCTTCCTCTAACAAGGATGGTTGAAATGAACACTATCATCAACAGTGATTGCAACCACCTGGCACTCTTTTATAGGTAAGATCCAGCAATCACACCTGCTTCATTATCATGTGCAATAACACTAACCACCACCGGGGCAAACGAGAACAAAGACAGCACTGTGTAATGACCCTAATGGCCATCGGGGGCAAAACTATCTCTAAGCAACCAGCTCAAAGAAAAAAAAAAGGTTACTGGTGCTTTTATCTGTCATGATCCAGCATGGATCATGACAGCATGGCTGTGATTTGCCGGCAAACCATGTAAAAGATAAAAAAAAAAAAAAAAAAAAAAAGATGTGTGGTCCCCTCTATTCTTGATAACCAGCACAGGTAAAGCTGACAGCTGCGGTCTGTCTGGTTCATCTTGGCTGAACATCAAAAATAGATTGGCCCCTACATCATTTTTTAAAATTATTTAAATAAATGATATAAAAAAGGTGTGGGATCCACCACATTTTTAGAAACCAGTCAAGCTAAAACAGACAGCTTGGTGCTAGTATTCTCAGTCTGGGAAAGGGCCATGGATATTGGCCCTCCCAAGCCTAAAAATAGCAGCCTGCAGCCGTCCCATAAAGGGCACATTCATTAGATTATGGCACTTTTCCCAGCTCTTCTCACTTGCCCAGGTGTGTTAGCAAGTGGGGTAATAGTTTTGGGTTTGATGTCTGCTAATATCAAGCCCAGGGGTGAGTAATGGAGATGCGTCTATAAGACACCCTCATTGTAAACTGCATATTGAAAGGATTGTCTCTACAATGAATGAATCAAAAGTTGACAATTAATGGAACAGAAGTTGAGTATGTGCACCTATGCATTATTCACGATGGGGCTTGGCAAAAATAAACTTTTCACGCAACATAAATCAATAAATCTGTGTCTGGTGCCAACTAAAAACTAAATTCACATTCAAATTGTAACAGAAAAGGTATCAGAAGGGATCATAATGTTATCATTTGGGGTGATATATAAAGAGAGTCTGAAACCAGTGCCAGTTCTATAATGCAACACTCAAAACTTGTGATATACAGATTGTTATAAAGCTGCAGCTAAAAATACCTCTCAGTACAATATACAGAATGTAGCGCATGAATGCACTTGAGCAGCCTATTTTCATGTAAGAGTTATTCCCAAAATAGCTAGCTATTACGAATCCATAGGATAGAGTATGTCTTACTATTTGATGGGGATTAGTAATAAGCGAGTATATTCGTTACTATTCGCACGGAAAGTATGGTATTCGTGTCACTCGTTACATTACGAGTATTTGTGTACTCGCCTCAAGATATTTGAATGTCCCGCCCTGCAGTTTTGGTGCCTCCTTTTCAGCCACTAAACATGCTGGGCTTCTTAACCAATCACAGTAATGCCACAGACATCTTGGTTGTGACATTACTGTGATTGGCTGGCCGCCCAGTGTCATAAGGTCTATTAAAGCCCTGCCATCACTATTTTGCGCACATTGCATTCGGAACCTGCATTCTACAAGAATAGGGAGAGAACATTCAGCTACTAGGGAGAGTCTTTAGGCCTCTTGATAACACAAAAGCCCTTTTCAGGACTACCTGCAGTGTATACTAGGTCAGTGTAGAGTAGGGAGAGAGAGATACTCAAGCAGGGACAGATAAAAGGAGTCGGTCACTAGCTTCATAATACCACCAAATAATAGGTCTTTTCAGAGCTGAAGACACACAACAAAGTCAGAGTACAGAGAGGGAGGGATTGTGTGTTAGGTAGGGAGAGGTTAAAGTGTTCTTCCAGTGTCCATCTTAAAACAGCTCTTGTTAGAGGCAAAGCAATATTTTTCCAGCACACTGAGAACTAGCATTTTATGCTGCCTTTTTTTTTTAAAGCACCGGTCTTATATCATTCCTTTCCGCCTTTGTTGTTTTCCACACAGTGAAGAATAAATGACTTGCTGCTTTATAAGCGTTTGCTTTTTTTGGTTAAGGATTGATCATATGAATAAGATTGTATGAAAACATAAAAAAGATATTTGAATCTGTTGAAAATGGACATCAAGTTAACTTGCTAATATACTGTACTTTAACTATAAAATTGTGAATTATTTCACCAATTTCAGGCTGAAAGGCCTATTGCCTGATCCATGCATCTTTTAAAGTACCATATATATTCGTGTATAAGCTGAAAATGCCCCCTCGGCTTAAACACGAGTCATTGTGCAGAAACCAGCTGGGGAGGGGGAGCAGCGGTAGGAGCCTGTGGCTGGGACATCATACTCACTCTCTTGTGCAATAACTGAACGTCCCCTGCGTCCTCTGTTTTCCCAGGGCAGGCAGCTACTTCCTGTGTTGAGCAGTGACATGGTACCGCTCATTAAGGTCATGAATATGGACGCAACTCCATTCACATAGGCGTGGCGTCCATATTCATGACCTTAATGAGCGGTACCATGTGACCGCTCAACACAGGAAGAAGCTTCCAGCCCTGGGACAATGGAGGATGCAAGGGACGTTCTGCGATTGCACAGGAGGGTGAGTATGACAGAGGACGAAGGGGGGAGCACGGAGGAGGATGGGGGAGCATGGAGCAGGATGGGGGAGCACAGAGGAGCACGGAGCAGGATGGGGGAGCACAGAGGAGGATGGAGGAAGTACGGAGGAAGACAGGGGAGCACAGAGCAGGATGGGGGAAAACGGAGGAGCACAGAGGAGCATGGAGCAGGACGGGGGAGCACAGAGAAGGACGGGGGAGCACTGAGGAGGACTGGGGGAACACTGAAGAGGATGGGGGGAGCACTGAGGAGCATGGAGGAGGATGGGGGAATACTGAGGAGGAAGGGGGAGCACAGGGGAGGACAGGAAGCTGAGCCATACATAGAAGGATGGGACGGGGAGCCGAGACATGCATACTGGGAGGGGGGAGAGTCACACAGAGCGGGACAGGGATGAGGGAACAATGCATACCCGGCTTATACTCGAGTCAATAAGCTTACCCAGTTATTCATAGCAAAATTAGGGGCCTCGGCTTATACTCGGGTCGGCTTATGCTCAAGTATATATGGTACATCTTTTTAAGTACAGGGTGGGCCATTTATATAGACACACCTGGGTGGGGCATTTATATGCATACACCTAAATAAAATGGGAATGGTTGGTGATATCAACTTCCTGTTTGTGGCACATTAGTATATGGGAGGGGGAAAACTTTTCAAGATGGGTGGTGACCATGGTGGCCATTTTGAAGTCAGCCATTTTGGATCCAACTTTATAAATTGCCCTCCCAGGGTATCCATATAAATGGCCCACTCTGTACAATATTTTGAATTAGACTTGAATTCTATGATACATTTGACCATTCATCACCATCATTACTGCTGTATAATCATCATCATCACCATCTGTATCATCTAACCGAATTACTTCCTCTTCCCACAGGTATGCTTTCAATGTACTCAACTTTCCCTGGCATCAGACTGCGTGAAGTGCATGCAATCTCCCTCTGGTATGCTTTCAATGTACTCAACTTTCCCTGGCATCTGACTGCGTAAAGTGCATACAATCTCCCTCTGGTATGCTTTCAATGTACTCAAATATCCCTGGCATTGACTGTGTGCAGTGCATACAATCTCCCTCTGGTATGCTTTCAATGTACTCAACTTTCCCTGGCATCTGACTGTGTGCAGTGCATACAATCTGCCTCTGGTATGCTTTTAATGTACTCAACTTTCCCTGGCATCTGACTGTGTGCAGCGCATACAATCTCCCTCTGGTATGCTTTCAATGTACTCAACTTTCCCTGGCATCTGACTGTGTGCAGTGCATACAATCTGCCTCTGGTATGCTTTTAATGTACTCAACTTTCCCTGGCATCTGACTGTGTGAAGTGCATACAATCTCCCTCTGGTATGCTTTCAATGTACTCAACTTTCCCTTGCACCTGACTGTATGAAGCGCGTACAATCTCCCTCTAGTATGCTGTCCTTACCTATCATTTTTTTTGCCATGATCTGTTTCATTCCTCTTGATATGGTACTCTAGCATATCTTTGAGTGGTCACTCCTACCCCTCTCTCTCTTTTGTGACTTTTGTCTAACTCTGTGTGTGGCATCCCTGAGGGTCCAGTCGCCACAGAGGTACTGCACCTCATCCAGAGGTAAGGTATCCCACCATCAAGTAAGGAGGGAGCACCACCCAGGACTCCTTACACTCGCACCCAACACACACTAATTTAGTCAGGGCATCTGGGTGTACCCTTCGGGAGGATGGCCTCATCCCAGACTGGCTAGGAAAGGGTGTTGGGGAGTTAGTGGGGAAGGTAGGTAGAAGGGGAGGAGCTTAGGAAGTGGAGTGATTGAGAGTATCCTGTTCGTGATGCCAGTTGGTGCGTCCTGCAGGGCCATAGGTTACTCGGTACTGGGCTGGTCAGGCTCTTTTAAAGGGGAAGTGTGTCACGGTTGTTATAGTGACCCGGTCCGTGGCCCTGGGTGTCCAGTGAAGATGGAAGTTCAATGAGGGGAGGAGAGATGGTAGGATAATTATAGGTTGCCCATTTTTAGAATCCATCTTACAGTACATCTTTACATGACCACCCGGGGCCACGGACCGGGTCACTGCCACTGTGACATTTCCCATTGAAGTTAATGGGCGCGGTACCGAGTATCCCATGGCCCCTGGGGCACGTCAATTTTGGTGACATGAACAGGATGATGAAGCCCGGTATTGCCGGGTCCTGTGTGCTGAAGATTTATTACATTTGAAGTTGCTGAAAATGTGTAAAAGAACTGAAAAGATGTACTGTAAGATGGATTCTAAAAATGGCCGCCAGAGCGAAGAAGAGATGATTATGTAACGGCATCATGGCCAACGCCCAGGGGAGTGCGGGCCCTAGCCAGGTATGGAGGAAAAGGGAAGAGACACCACCCCCTGGGGGAGGAGAGAAGCTCAGCGGCGGGAAAGTCCATCAGGAAGAAGCCACCTCCCCAGGCAACCATTATGGAGCATGCTAGGAGGCCTGAGGAGCACAGGGAAGAGCGTGATCCTTCGCCCAGCTCAGCGGTACCAGGTTCTGGCTCACTGGAAGGCATGGATATGACCCAGTTGGAGGAGGAGATTGGCTGGCTGCATGAAGGTTTAAGGGCACATCAGGCCATGCTGGAGCTGAAACGGCAATACACCCAGGAGGCGTCTGTCACTGGAGTACCCCCATCACCGGTACCCAATACCCTCCCGCAGTCAACACCAGTCTCGGTACCTGAAACCGCAGTATCACCGGAGCCTGCCGCCATGGCCCAGGAGGCGGCCACCAAAGTGACAGAACCGACGGACCCCAGGCCAGTCACCGTATTCCTTCCAGGCAAAAGAAGAACCACAGCTGCAACTTATGCTGCAACCTCTACACCAGGAGCAGATGTACCACAGGCTGCTGTAGTCTCCACCGCAGTATCCCAGGCTGTGGCTGCAGCCAGAGATTCCCTGGTGGCACAGGGTCCAGCCACCATACTGACTGGACTTACTACCGCAGCCTCCATGTCAGCAGCTGTAATCACCCCAGTAGTAACCAAACCACAAGCTACAGTTCTGTCATCACAGAAGCAGCCACCAACCCATCTCCACCAGGGGGGAACTCGTCAAGAGGAGTACCTCAAGTATGTAATGCCCCCAGGAAGTGGATACCCTGAAATTCTTCCTTGGAAGCAAAAGTTCTATAAAGCTTCCATCACCCCAGGAGGTGAACACCAATACAGCTTAAAATTTTAATGGACATTTACCCAGGAGGGTATTGGCACCATTGTGCCTTGTTTGTTTTGCCCAGTTAGGCACAAGTTTTACAGTTTTTGTATATTAATTTCAAGAACTTCTGAGGTCATGAACAGTGAATGATCCTAAAACTTTCCTTTGTAAATAGTTCCGCATCTCTTCAGGTGCTTCTCCTTGGCTTTACGTATGCCTTTTTAGAGTGATAAAATTTTACCATTGCACCAACAGCAGACCTGAACAAAAACCCGTTGGGTGTGGCCGAAGATTGGGTCTAAAAGAAAGGACAGCATGAATTATGTCCTGCAGCCCACCCAGGACCACCATTGGAGGTTTGGAGCGGGTCCTCCATCAGCAAAAGGGACACTTCAAGATACCCCGGTTGGGAAAGAGTGCTCATTGCTTACCAAGAATAGTTGAATGTCTAATGAAATGTTGACAGTATTCTAATATTGATAAGGTTGAAAGCACTTTTCGTAGAATATATTACTAGAGTAGTAATGTTTAGTAAATAACAGTCTTGTTTCACAGATAAGATGTTCAAAGCAGGTGGCGAACCAGAGATGGCGGTTGTCACCCGGAAGCAGTTAGGTGTATAGGATATGATGTAGGAATAGTACAGACAAAGGTAATATAACTAAAGTTAGTTTGTAACGTTTAAGAAAAAGTGCCTCCCATAAAGGGAAGTTGTGATATTGAATTTACCTGTTGACATGCATGTTCAAAAATTTTGTATGTTTCTCATAATATCTGTTTTATTCTCTTCCAGCCCGCGGACGTGCTGTGTTTAATGGGGGGGAATGTGGCAGCCCTGAGGGTCTAGTCACCACAGAGGTACTGCACCTCATCCAGAGGTGTGGTATCCCACCCTCAGGTAAGGAGGGAGCACCACCCAGGACTCCTTACACTCGCACCCAACACACACTAATTTAGTCAGGGCATCTGGGTGTACCCTTCGGGAGGATGGCCTCATCCCAGACTGGCTAGGAAAGGGTGTTGGGGAGTTAGTGGGGAAGGTAGGTAGAAGGGGAGGAGCTTAGAAAGTGGAGTGATTGAGAGTATCCTGTTCGTGATGCCAGTTGGTGCACCCTGCAGGGCCTTAGATTACTTGGTACTGGGCTGGTCAGGCTCTTTTAAAGGGGAAGTGTGTCACGGTGGTTATAGTGACGCGGTCCGTGGCTCTGGGTGGTATCACAATTCCCCTTTCCCTATAATTACCCTACCATCTTTCCCCCTTATTGAACTTTCATCTTCACTGGACACCCAGGGCCACGGACCAGGTCACTATCACCACCGTGACACAGTTCCACTTTAAAAGAGCCTGACCGGCCCAGTACCGAGAAACCTAAGGCCCTCCAGGGCACACCATGTCCATTTGGTCTAACCATTCCCATCCACCTTCCCCTCACACCTGAATGCCCTTAGCTGAAGATATATTCAGACGCATACATCTGATCCAGATGTTAGTCTGATCCATGCATCTTTCAAAGTACATCTTTTTAAATACAATATTTTGAATTAGACTTGAATTCTACTGGAATTGACTGTAAGGTGATGGGATAGAAAACCACTACAATGTTTCTGTTTCTTTTCACTTTCACTCCATACTACTTTATTTCTTACTATCTCCTGTAATCCCTCCACCTAGCAAGGATCTAGTCATTTGTTCCTCCATCCTACCCAGTCATCTCACCTCCTCCTCAAAACTGTTCCTCCACATACAATCCTTTTTCTCCAGACACACACTGCCGCATCATGTCCTATCCTGCTCCCACCTTCTAATGCTCTGTCTGCTACTCCTCATTGCTGGCGACGTATCCCCAAATCCTGGCCCTCCTCAACACATCCCCACACTCATTTCTAACACCTTGCCGTGATCCTCTACAAGTTTTTGCAACCATGATAACCTCATACTCATTCATACAGCCCCCACTCCCCCAGCCCCCTTACCTAGAGCACTATGGAACGCATGCTCTGTCCGCAACAAACTGGCTTATATCCATGACCGCTTTATCACTAACAAACTCTCCTTACTTGGCATCACTCATAGCTGGCTCACCCCCTCTGACTCAGCACTGTTTTATGGCGGACTCTATCTCTCTCACACCCCTCGCCCCAGCAACAAACGTTGTGGAGGAGTTGGCTTGCTCCTGTCCGATACCTGCTCCTTTACCACAATTCCACTA
This sequence comes from Dendrobates tinctorius, assembly GCF_039654945.1. NCBI lineage: Eukaryota > Metazoa > Chordata > Amphibia > Anura > Dendrobatidae > Dendrobates > Dendrobates tinctorius. Next base: position 64,128,758 of record NW_027361684.1, on the reverse strand, counting down.
CCACCCTCCACTACTCTTTCCCCATTTGAGGTGCACTCTGTCTGCATCTACTCCCCCTACAACCCTCTAATGTCCACAGAACTAGCCATCTCCACCTTCCTCGACCACTTCATCACCTGGATACTTCATTTCCTCTCTACTGACATCCCCACTATCATCATGGGTGACTTCAACATCTCCATCGACACTTCCACCTCAGCTGCCTGTAAACTTTTATCACTGACTGCCTCTTTTGGCCTCACTCAATGGTCCTCCGTGGGCACTCTCAAAGATGGCCACATGCTGGACCTTATCTTCACCTGCCTTTGTTCCCTTACTAATCTCACTAACTCACCCCTCCCCCTGTCTGACCACAACCTACTGACATTCTCTTCCCTCTCCTCTCCTAGTGGGCAACCCCCACTCCACAAACTCACTCACCCTTGCAGAAATCTTAAACATCTCAATTTACACTCACTCTCTGCATCCCTTCTCGTCTTACAGACATAGCTTCCTTACATGACACAGATGCTGCTGCCACTTTATATAACACCACAATAACAGCAACACTCGATTCGGCCGCCCCCCTCATGCACACTCAATAGGCAACCCTGGCTGACCAGCCTGACCAAAGAACTGAGATGGGATTCCGGGATTGCTGAGCGGAGATGGAAGAGATCCCATTCTGCTGAGCACTTTTTGCATACAAGCAGTCCCTCGCCATCTTAATGTACTTGCTTACTGCCGCAAAACAAACTTACTTCTCATCTCTCATATTCCTGTCTCACAACCCTAAACAGCTTTTCAACACTTTCAATTCTCTACTCCGTCCCCTAGCACCTCCTCCCTCTCCTCTCATTTCTGCTAAAGACTAGTGTTGAGCGATACCTTCCGATATCGGAAATATCGGATTGGATCGGACCGATACCCCAAAAATATCAGATATCGCCGATTCCAATACCGGAAACCAATGCAAGTCAATGGGACACAAATATCGGAATGAAAATAAACCCTTACTTTCCCTATTAGGTTAATTCTACATGAAGGAAAACAACTAAGAATAATGTAGAATGTATTGGGGGATGTGGAGGAGACATTAAAGGCAGAGAGGTTTAGCCCAATCAAACGGAATAGCAGGAATAATTTTTTTTTAAGACGTTCGGAATTACAAAGATATTGACTATATTAAGCTTTTTTATATTTTGTCAGAGTAGCGCATGTTTAATTTTTCCCTCCACATGCTTTTGCCTACTGAAATAAAAGCGGCTGGGCACGTTGTATTGTGGGACTGCCAAAGCCATGAAGTTACGGAAGGTGTCAGTCTCCACCAGCCTGAATGAGAGCATTTCAAGGGACAGTAGTTTTGCAATGCCAGCATTCAGAGCCTGTGCTCGGGGGTGGTTTGCCAAGTATGGGCACCTTTTCTCCCATGCCTGTGCTACCGATGGCTGCAGACTGGCCTGGGATTGTGAGGATGACAGGGAACGTGGTGCTGTGGGTGGAATGTCACTGGGTCTCTGGACAACAGTGCCAGAGGTTCTTCCATGGCGATCCTGTGAGGAAGCTGAACCAGCTGTGTTTGAGCTGGATCAAGAGGCTACAACACGAGCTGAAGAGGTGGTAGGTGGCGCTATAGGTTGGCCTAGGTCTTCTGTGTGTCTTTGTAACTCCACCACACGCTTGGTTCGCACATGTTTCCACATATTTGTGGTATTGAGGTTGCTGACTCTTTTCCCTCTTTTCACTTTCTGATTGCACAGCTTGCATTTGACAAAGCAAATGTCATCTGCAACTGTGTCAAAAAAGGACCAGGCACTGCAAGTCTTGGGCGCGCCCGTTTTGGGTTTTGGAAGAGGCATGTTCCTAATGGGTGTCGAAGTGGAGGCTACATGCAACCGAGTCTGCCCCCTCCCTCTCCCTCCTTTTTTGGCCATTCGGGGAATCTCTTCCTCAGAGCTGCTCCCACCACCTTCCTGTACCTCACGCCATGATGGGTCAAGGACCTCATCATCTACACTACCCTCTTCAAACGACTGCTTCTCCTGGGTAGTCTCGACAGCACAGTACGCACCAGAAAGTGGCACCTGAGTCTCATCATCAGATGTGTACTGAGGTGTGCTGACCATAGGCACTGGCCCACCCGCCTCTTCAGATTCAGTGAGACAAAGCTGTTGCGCATCACTGCATACCACCTCTTCTTCAAATTCTCGAATGCTGCTTGGCTGGCCCCCTCTTTCCAAGCCAATAGATTCAGAGAACAGAAGTAGAGATGGCTCCTGTCCAGGGCTCTCTGACTGCCTGGGCAATTTGGCAGGTGGTGAAGAGACAGATGGGTGCTCTTCAGTGCTCTGGACCTGAGAGGATGTGGAAGTAATTGAAGTCGAACATTAGCTGCCATCCATCTGACAACGGCTTCAATTTGTTCGTCCCGCAGCAGTAGGGTACGGTGAGCTCCTACAAAGCTACGCATAAATGACTGTTCCCTGGTAAAACTGGGGGATGCTGAGTCACTGGTGCCCACAGCAGGCATAGAATCCCCACGTCCTCTCCCTGCAGAAACTACACGCCAATGACCACGTGCCTTACTCCTTGCCTTCTTCATCTTGGTAGACTGATAAAGATAGGCAGAAAAGTAATAAGGGCTTAGTGTGCTTATTCCTGAACAGCTGCTAACAGGTATAAGAAACACTAATTTTATAAAGTGTGGACTAGACTTTAATATGAGCTAATGTGGCCTACACAACTGTAAAGTGGAGTGTTTGGTGAACTTTATTAACTTTTTTTTTTCACAAGAAGACACTGGATGTGCCCAAAGATGTAAACCCGATAGTATCACAAACTTTTTGTAGCTATTACAATGCAGGAAGGTAACCTACAATGCAATAGATGAGGCTCCAAAAAATAGGCTAATACTAATCTGGCTGGGGCTGCAGGGCACAAGCCAGCAGAAAGGCTCCTCTATCTACTCCTATATAGTGTTTGCAAATATTCTAGCTGGATACGGATGGAACCACACTAATAGGAGAAATCTGGAAAAATGAGCAGCACTAATGCAAAAGAGGACAATGTATGAGGCAGTGACACACGCTGAGCAGACTACAACTGGAGGTGGTGCAGAACACACTACAGCGTGAGCTGCACTCACACACAGAGGCCTCGCAGACAGCCGTGAACAGCGCTGCAAGGCTGCAGAAAACCTCCTCTATCTACTCCTATATAGTGTTTTCAAGCAATCTAGCTGGATGCAGATGGAGCCACACTAATAGGAGAAATGAGGAAAAATGAGCTCACTAATGCAAAAAAGGACAATGTATGAGGCAGTGACGCACGCTGAATAGACTACAACCGGAGGTGGCTGCAGAACACACTACAGCGTGAGCTGCACTCACACACAGAGACATCGCACACAGCCGTGAACAGCGCTGCAAGGCAAAAGAAAGCTTCTCACACAGCGGTTGCTAAAGTAGCCTGGGTAAAGCACAATAAAGCAAATCGCTAGCTCAAACTGTCCCTCAGAGTCAGAATAGCAGCATCCTGTCCCTAAGTAAATTCACTGCAGAGTGAACCCAAAATGACGGCGGCGGCTTTTACAGTGCATCATGACATCTTTTCAGCAGCCAATCACAGCCATGCCATTAGTTAACATGCCTAACAGGATGTGCCCACACTTCTTAGGATTCCTCATTGCATTATGGGAACTTCCGATGCCGGTATTCGATATTCTAAAAGTATCGGAACTCAGTATCGGAACTCCAATACCGCGAATATCGGACGATACCCGATATTGCAGTATCGGAATGCTCAACACTACTAAAGATTTTTCCTCTTTCTTTAAGTAGAAGATCAATAACATCAGAGAAAGCTTTGGCCTGCAGCCCCCAATGCCCTTCCTCTTAACTGCTCAGTCCTGTTCTTCCAAAACCAGTTTCTCCACCATAACAGAAGATCAGCTTTCCACCTTTCTGTCAAGATTACATCTCAACATTGCATGCTTGATCCACTCCCATCCCACCTCATCCATAACCTTTCCACAGTCTTCATTCCAACCCTAACACATCTTTTCAACCTTTCACTTAAAAATTGTGTATTTCCCCTCGTCCTTCAAACATGCCTCAATCACACCCATCCTCAAAAAGCCCTCCTTGACCCATCCTCTGTATCTAGCTATCACCCAATATCACTGCTCCCTTATGCCTCAAAACTACTGGAACATGTCCTTCTTGAACTATCTTCCCACCTCTCCTCCTGCTCCCTCTGTGACTGGTTACAATCTGGCTTCCGACCGCATCACTCAACTGAAACCACCCTAACTAAAGTCACCAATGACCTACTAACTGCAAAGAACAAGGGACACTACTCTGTCCTTCTCCTGGACCTGTCTTCTGCCTTTGACACTGTAGACCATTCTCACTTGTTACAGATTCTCTCATCTCTTGGCCCTGTCCTGGATCTTTTCATATCTAATAGACCAGACATTGAATGTCTCCCTCTCCCACACCACCTCCGCACCTTGCCCCCTGTCTGTCGGTGTTCCCCAAGGCTCAGTTCTAGGACCCCTGCTCTTCTCCATCTACACCTTCAGCCTGTGACAGCTCATAAAATCACACGGTTTGCAGTATCATCTCTACGCTGATGACATGCAGATCTACCTATCTGGACCCGACATCACCTCCTTACTGACCAAAATCCCACAATGTCTGTCTGCTATTTCATCTCTCTTTTCTGCTCGCTTTCTAAAACTGAACATGGACAAAACAGAATTCATCATCTTTCCCCCATCTCACTCTACCCTTCCACCAGACCTATCCATCAACGTCAATGGCTGCTCACTTTCCCCAGTCCCGCATGCTCGGTGCCTCGGGTGATCCTCAACTCTACCCTCTCTTTCAAGTCACATCCAAACCCTTGCCTCCTCCTGCTGACTCCAACTCAAAAATATTTCCCAGATCCGTACATTCCTTGAGCAAGAAAATGCAAAACCATTCGTGCACGCCCTCATCATCTCTCGCCTCGATTATTGCAACCTCCTACTCTCTGGCCTCCTCTCTAGCACTCTTGCACTACTCCAATCTATCCTAATCTTTGCTGCCCAACTAATCCACCTGTCTCCCTGTTATTCCCCAGCCTCTCCTCTCTGCCAAGCCCTTGACTGGCTTCCTATTGTCCAGGAGCTCCAGTTCAAAACCTTAATTCTGACATACGAAGCCATCCACAACTTGTCTCCTCCATAGATCTGTGACATGGTCTCCCGGTATGTACCTACACGCAACCTTCAATCCTCTCAAGATCTCCTTCTTTACTCCCCTCTTATCTCTTCTTCCCACAACCACATACAAGACTTCTCCCGTGCATCCCCCATACTCTGGAACTCTCTACCCCAACAAGTCAGTTTTTCGCCTACCATGGAAACCTTCAAACGGAACCTGAAGCCTCACCTCTTCCGGAAAGCCTACAACCTGCAGTGATCCTCAGTCTACTGAACCACCACATGACCAGCTCTACCCTCTCCTAGTGTAACCTCACATATCCCCTATAGACTGTGAGCCCTTGCAGGGTCCTTTCTCCTTTTGTACTTGTGTGTGCCTTGTATCGCTCATGTTTGTCGTGCTTTTCTTTGTATGCCTCTTTTTCACATGTACACCATGGAATGAATGGCATTATAAGAATGAATGATAATAATAATAATAATAATAATAATAATAATAATAGTAATAATTGGAGGCCGTTAGCTTAAAAATGCTAAATCAAACAGATTTGGTGCTTGCCACTCCATCTGACAGTACCCTGAGGAAACCTTGGCTTACACCCTAAAACCCATACACATGAGCGTGGACTTACAACAGGGTCCCCTGGGTTTCCTCCATTGGGATGCTTCTAGCTTCAGTATTAGGAGTGGCAAGACAAAGAACAGAAGCTTAATCAAAAGCCAAATTCCAAGAGATAGCTGGGGTTAGATGCCTGGTAATTAGAGTGTAGTCAATTAGACCTTTGTTAGAATAGAGTGTATTAAAACAGAAAGAGGAATTTAAGGTACAAGCTTCATCTATATCTGGAACCTACTAGACAATACTTCCAGGCACAGTATCTGACAATTTTAGCAGTTAGCTGGAAGTTTATATAGGGTGTGGTAGTGCCCCATAGGCCATACAGAGGACATGATTATACAAGTGCTTCTCACTAAATTAGAATATAGTCAAAAAGTTAATTTATTTCAGTTCTTCAATATAAAAAGTGAATCTCATGTATTATATAGATTCATTACAGACAGAGTGATCTATTTCAAGTGTTTATGTCTGTATATGTTGATGATTATGGCTTACAGCCAATGAAAACCCAAAAGTTATTATCTCAGTAAATTAGAATAATGTACAAAAAACATCTGCAAAGGCTTCCTAAGTGTTTAAAAATGTCCCTTAGTCTGTTTCAGTAGGCTCCACAATCATGGGGAAGACTGTTGACTTGACAGATGTCCAGAAGGCAGTCATTGACACACTCAACAAGGAGGATAAGCCACAAAAGTTCATTGCTAAAGAAGCTGGCTATTCACAGAGTGCTGTATCCAAGCATATTAATGGAAAGTTGAGTGGAAGGAAAAAGTGTGGTAGAAAAAAGTACATAAGCAACCGGGAAAACCACAGTCTTGAAAGAATTGTTAAGAAAAGGCCATTCAAAAATTTGGGGGGAGATTCACAAGGAGTGGACTGCTGCTGGAGTCATTGCTTCAAGAATCACTACACACAGACTTATCCAGGACATGGGCTACAAGTGTCACATTCCTTTTGTATATCAAAGTCTTCATAAATGTCATACACTGCTGGCTTGAAATATAATTTTTTTTCTGCATTGCATATATTGCAACTTTTAAAATGTATAAAAAAATTACCATCCCCCTTATTCTTCTGCTGATCCACTGTACTCACTCTGGTGGTCAAAGCCCATCACACAGTGAAGATGCCATGTCCATGATTTGCGTTAATGTTAAAGCCAATCTTTGGCTTTAGTGGACATTTTCAGTATATGCATATATCACAGCTGAGTCCATGTATTGGCTGTGTCAGTCATGTGAATTTCAAATGAAATGTCTTCATTGCAGGACCACTTTTTAAAATTCTAGAAAACCCTTTAAAAGAGATTTTCAAGACAAAAAAACGATATGTAAATTGCTTTAGCTTGTACAATTTTAAAACTTTTTAAGGGTTAAAATGAACCTGTCACTTGAAAATACACTATTACCCTGCAGATACAAGAGTTAATCTGCAGGCTATTACAGTTGCCTGTCTGGTCGTGCCCGGCTGGCCACGACTAATCAGCGACTAGGGATTTCCGTTACAGACTGACAGTATTAGACGATTATATAGTAGATGGGGGAAATATGCAACGAAAGCATGTCAAAAACATGGCAAAAAAAGTGTATTTTATGCAGCGCTCTTTCTGTCAACACATTAGGATATGCAGCAGAATTTTCTGCTTCAAATTCTGAACATGTGCACATAGCATTAGTCCCAGTCCTGTGTCCCCCCATTCATTATAAGTCCATAATAGGATCATAATGAATTTTGAGGTGGGAGGTGATGTTATCAGATACTTATCCTCCACCAACTCCCAATTCATTACAAGTCCCTGATATCATCTCCTTCTACCTTTAAATTCAATACAATGTGTCATATGCATCTTACCCCCTCCTCTCCAACTCCTCAATAAAGTCCCTGGTAGTGTCATAATGAAGTGTGGATGGGGAGGATGCTACCAGGAACTTAGCGCCCTCCTCCACCACCCAATTCATTTTACATAGTTATCTAATGCCCTCCTCCCCTTCCAATGTTTATAAGTCCACCTTAATCCCATCGCAAGTCCAACCCCCTTATTGTCCTCTCTCCCATATCCCTCATTGTCCTCTCCCCCACCCACCTATCTCCCTGAATGTATTAAGGAAAATAAATCAACACTCACCACTCTGTCTTTTCCCCCGAGGTATTGCTTTTCTCTTCTTCACCGGCAACTTTCTAAATGATACAGGCACGCGGCATGCTGATGTCATCAAGACACGTGCGCCATTTCTAGTGTAGGCAGTAGAGCACCAGAATCTCTCCTTTCCTGGCACGCTGCATATGATGTGGGCAATCTGGTCATGGACCCCTGGAACCTCAGGCTCTGAGCTACAGGCCAAATTAAATTGCCCTCATTTTTACCACCCTGCAAGGGGTCATCTCCACTTCCGGGTCCCAATGCAACTGTACTGCTATATGTCCATCCCTTACATATACCTTAGAGCCTTCGAATGCTCAGTGTGGCTTTGTACTTGATTGTTCGCTCTCTGTATTTCTAAACAAAACTACAGGAATAATATAGTGATCAGGTCTCATAATTTGCTTTGATAATTTTGTGAACCTTCATTTTTTTTAACTATGCACACCTGCAGTTTCTTTACTGCATTTAATGATCCTGAAGTTTTTATTTTCTTTGTAACACTGGAATAATTCGAAGCAAGATGAAGATTATTATCTTCTCCACACCTGGCATCCCTACTGATTAGGGGCACACATCAGTACACATCTGTGTATTGGCTCAATTACATCATCCATCATGGACATAGGCTAGTGAATGTCTACTAAGAATTATAAAAGCAAAGTCATTAGTACTTACAAATCCCCAATTTGTCCTCCATTGTAAGTAACATTTACGGTAATTTTTCCAGGTTTTTTCCTATTATATGGGTTATTATCTGCAACAACAAAAAATTGGGACAGACAGAATTACATCCAGCGGTGTGTCTAGGTTTTCTGCACCCAGGGAAATAATTCAGTTTGGCATGATTTGCACATTAAGGCCGGGGTCACATTACCATAGAATACGGACGAGTGCTATGTGAAAAAATATCGGACCAGTGTTAATCTATGGGGCAGATCACATCACCATATTTTTTCTCAGGCATATGCAACATGCGTGAGAAATCACAGCACGCTGCGATTGTATGCGTATATCGTCTGAGACTCTCCAATGCAAGTCTATGGGTGCGAGAAAAACTCAGACACCATGTAGCTTGCAACAAATAGGCACACATTTTCCTCATTCCAGCCCATTGAGCCAGTAAATTCAATGGGGAAAATCAGTGAGAAATGTACAGCCATACGCATGTCATACAGTGTCATATGGGTACATAAGAAAAATTGCATCATCGCATTGCAAACGCATTACACATGGATGACCATACAGAGAACACTTATGCGACTCTCGGCAGGGAGACTCAGACCAATTTTCCATACGATTAGTGTGACCCCGGCCTTAGTTACATGCTGACGACCTGCTGTTACTAATTCTCTCAATGTTCAGTGAAGAACTGAGAAAAGCAAGAAGAGAAGCTAGTCATCACATGACCATAAGATTGAAAATCGCATATGAGTGAAGTGGTCATGTGGTGACTGGTAGAGCCAACAAGCAGAGCTGAATACTGACAGTGAGCTTATTGTCAGGGTCAGACTTGCGAGAAACTTGTACGAGTCTTGCACATCAATACCCGGCACTGCCACCGGCACTCTGGACTGGAGCGTTCAGCTGCATGTATTTCTATGCAGCTGAATGCTCTGGTCCCGAGTGCCGGCGGCAGTGCCGGGTATTGATGTTCGAGACTCATGCGAGTTTCTCGCAAGTCTGACCCCGGCCTATTACACGCTGTTAGCATTGGCATGCTACACGAGTTCAATTTATAATTAAAGGCTGCATTCAGGTTTGAGATGACAGTCTGCAGTCACTCTATGCGACTGCAGGCTTCTGAATTCTCACAGCACATTCACTGCAAACTTTTAGGATGCTCCCTTGCATAAGTATATGATTTGTATACTTCTGGCCACATTCTGACAAGACTTGTCCAGCCTGAGTGAGGCCACACATGTCTGTCCGGCACATGACTGTATGTATGTAAATTGCCAGCATGAGAGAATCCAGACAGCATGCAGTGCGGACTGTGAGTATTCAGAAGACGGCATTCTAAGAGTATGACTGCAGACTCATCACAAACCTGGACAACCTACTGTATTTAATGCTCCTAACAAAAATAAAAATATGAGGATTAGTCAGTATCACAGAAAAACTTTACATACAGGTACCTGATAGATGATATTTAGAGATGGGCGAACAGTAATGTTTAGTGTCTGTACTGAACAAATATTTCTCTGATGCTGTCATCTGTGTGACAGTGTGAGAAACATTAGCATCTCAGATAGATGGTAAGTTAGTTGCTGCCAGTCAGAAAGCTGCAGTTACTATGCTGTCAGATGAGTATTGTGGTTATTTGTTGTTTTCTGTCTTTTACAGGTGACATGGTTTTCAGTGGATTAAGTGTAAAGGTTTGTGTATCTTTGCTTTTTTTTATTTCAAATAAATGTGTCAGTGTCTTTATTTCAAATAAAGAACTTTTTTTTGCTGTGTTTTATTTTACAATCTAACTGTGAGGTTAGTAATGGATGTGTCTTATAGATGCCTCTCCTTTAATTACCCATGGACTTGATGTCAGTGGCCATAAAACAGATTACATGAACCCCACAAATAATACCCCACTTGCCTCCGCATCAGGGCAAGTGGGAATAGCCGAGCAAAGTGCCTGAATTGGCAAATCTAATAGAAGACCTTTTCTGTGGTGGCTGCTGGCTGCTATTTTTTACACTGGAGGGGACAATATTTATGGGCCCTTACGAGTCTGAGAATGCCTGCCCCCAGTTGTCTGCATTAGCTTGGCTGGTTGTCAAAAATGGGGGGAATTGTTATGATTGGGTCACCGAGGGGAAAGCAAGAGCAAGCTAAGCCACAGAAAATGAGAGAGGTTGGTAACTAAGTGGATTGCAGACCCCTGATCCTATCCACACAACAAGCAGTAGCCATGGAGCGTACCTACGATGATTCTAGATGCCTCGACACAGCCAGAGAACTAAATAAGCCTAACGCAAGAAAGGGGAAATCTAAACTGCCCCAGAGCAGACCCCAAAGGAATAGATAGCCCCCAAACATATATTCTCGGAGAGACAAGATGAAAACACAAACGCAGGTAGGAAAATAGGCTGAGCAAACAATGGGGCCCAAACTAACTAGACAAGACATGACAGGAAAGACACTGTCTGCAATCAGGCAAAAATCCCTGCAAAAAATGCCCAACACATCTGATAGGAAAAACACTGAAGTCACTAGACTTCACCCAGTATATCAGCACTCTGGTATATTCTGAAAGCAGAGGAAAGAGAGGCCAATCTAATAAGGGACAAAAACAACCTAGCACAAACAGTAACATAAGGATGGAAATTCAGCACAACCCCAGCCGGGGCTGGCTGACCACACAAAAATGAAATAGACAAAACCAAATCAAATGTAAACAATAGCAAAGGAACACTTAGCTTGAGCATGCAGGGACTGAGCTGGAAACTAAGACCTCAGGAGGCAGGAAAAAAATCACCAGCAGGGATAGAGGGAGTCGGCTGTCTTAAATCCAATCAGAAACTCCAGATGTCCATTTGTCCTCCTCATTATCAGGTGGCAGACTTCTGTCAATTAGATCAGCTCCATTACCTCCTGTAACCACCAGAGGGAGCCCGGAAAGAGAACTTGCGACCCCTCTGTCAATATAACCAGCTCCACTACCTTCACTAGTAACAAGAGGTAGGCCAGAAAGTGAATTCACAACAGTACCCCCCCTTGAGGAGGGGTCACCAAACCCTCATCTACACCACCAGGCCGATCAGGATGGGCATGGTGAAAAGCACAAACCAATCTATCGGCATGAATGTCAGAAGCAGAGACCCAAGAATTATCCTCCTGGCCATAACCCTTCCATTTGACCAAGTACTGTCTCCGTCTAGCCAAACAAAAATCCAATATTTTCTCTACCTCATATTCCACATTGCCGTTAACCAAAACAGGGTCAGGAGGTGCCACCATAGGAACTACTGGCTCCACAAACCTCTTCAACAGAGATTTATGAAACACGTTTTGGATCTTAAATGCAACTGGAAGCGCCAATCGAAAAGAAACAGGGTTAAGAATCTCCAAAATCCTATAAGGTCCAATGAATCTTGGCTTGAACTTTGGAGACGCAACCTTCATAGGAATATTCTTTGACGACAATCAAACCATATCACCCACTTTAAACCGGGGACCAATGGTCCTATGCCGGTTGGAAAACTGTTGGGCTTTTTCCTGAGAGAGGGACAACTTATCTGCCACTTGGTCCCAAATCTGCTGCATTCTCTCTACCACAGTGTCCACACTTGGGCAGGTCGAAGATTCCACCTGCCATGAAGAAAATCGAGGATGAAACCCAAAGTTACAGAAAAAGGGCGACATCAAAGTGGCATAACTAGCTCTATTGTTTAGCGTGAATTCAGCCAAGGGCAAAAATGAGACCCAGTCATCCTGATCAGCAGATATAAAACATCTCAAATAGGACTCCAAAGTCTGGTTTGTTCTCTCAGTCTGCCCATTGGTCTGAGGATGAAACGCAGAGGAGAAAGATAACTGAATTCCCAGATTGGAACAAAAAGTTCTCCAAAATCTGGAAAGAAACTGGACTCCTCTGTCCGACACAATGTTCTCAGGAATCCCATGCAACCAAACCACCTGTTGTAAAAACAAGGACACCAACTCTGAAGAAGATGGCAACTTTGGGAGTGGTACAAGATGGATGATCTTACAAAATCTATCACAAATTAGCCAGAAAACAGTCATTCTCTGAGAGACAGGAATAGCAGAAAGAAAATCCATTGAGATATGGGTCCATGGCCTCTTGGGCACCTGCAGGGGCATCAACAACCCACTAGAACGAGAACAGGGTTTAGACCGAGAACAAATCCCACAGGACTGCACAAAATTCCTGACATCACTCGATAAGGCAGGCCACCAAAAAGACAGACTCACCAAATTTCTGGCACCAAAAATACCTGGATGACCAGCCAACGTGGAGCAATGAATTTCAGACATTACTCTCTTCCGCCACTAGTCAGGAACATACAATTTTCCCATATAGCAACGCTCAGGATTGTCCTCCTGAAATTCCTCCAGGGCACATCTCAAATCGGGTGAGATGGCGGAAAGAACTACCCCCTCACCTAGAATGGCAGTAAGCTCGGTCATAATAAGAGAATCCGCAAAGAAACTCCTAGAAAGGGCATCCGCCTTAACATTCTTAGTGCCCGGAAGAAATGAGACCACAAAATTAAAACACGTGAAAAACAAGGCCCACCTAGCCTGTCTAGGATTCAAGCGTTTGGCTGATTCAAGATAAATCAAATTCTTGTGGTCGGTGAGGACCACAACTCGATGTCTAGCTCCCTCCAATCAATATCTCCACTCTTCAAACAAATGCCCATTTCAGGGCAAACATTTCAAGATTCCCCACGTCATAGTTATGTTCAGATGGGGATAATTTTCGAGAAAAGAAGGCACAGGGATTCATTTTAGAAGTCACCGGATCTTTTTGGGACAAAACAGCTCCTGCACCAATCTCAGAAGCATCTACCTCCACCTGAAATGGAAGTGAGACATCAGGTTGCCGTAGAACTGGAGCAGAAGCGAATCTCCGCTAAAGCTCCTGAAATGCCGAGACTGCCTCTGGAGACCAAATCACCACATCAGCGCCCTTTTTGGTCAGATCAGTCAGTGGTTTGACAATACCAGAAAAATTACCTATAAATTTACGATAGAAATTAACAAAACCCAAAAACTTCTGGAGAGCCTTCAAGGAAGTGGGCTGAACCCAATCATAAATGGCCTGTAACTTGACGGGTCCATTTCAAAAGCCGACGGTGACAAAATAAATCCCAAAAATGAAATCCTCTGTACACCAAAGAGGCATTTCGATCCCTTAACATACAAGGAATTTTCCCTCAAAATCCGGAACACAGTCCGGACATGTTCCACATGAGAATCCCAATCACTGGAAAAGATCAAAATATCATCCAGATAAATGATCAAAAACGTATCCACAAAGTCCCGGAAAATATCGTTCATAAAGGATTGGAAGACAGAAGGGGCATTAGTGAGCCCAAAAGGCATCACCAGGTACTCAAAATGTCCCTCCGGAGTATTAAACGCCGTTTTCCATTCATCCCCATGCTTGATGCGAATAAGATTATACGCCCCCCTGAGGTCAAGCTTGGTAAACCAGCAGGCACTACCAGCAGGCACTTTTAACTCTGGAAAATAAATCAGAAATCAGGGGTAACGGGTACTGATGTTTAACAGTGATTTTGTTAAGGGAACGATAGTCAATACAAAGCCTTAATGAACCATCTTTCTTGGTCACAAAAAAAACCCCAGCATCTAAGGGTGAAGAGGATAGTTTAATATGACCCTTCTCCAACAATTCCTTGATATAAGATCGCATAGCATCATGTTCGGGTACCGATAAGTTGAAAAGCCGACCCTTGAGAAATTTACACCTGGGCATTAACTCAATTGCACAGTCATAACTCCTATGAGGAGGCAAAGACGCAGACTTACTCTCACTAAATACATCAGAAAATTCAGCCAAATAATCAGGAATATCATGAGACTGGGGAGAGGTGGAGAATACAGGAGTGTCATTAAGAACACAATGACAACCCCAACTCACCACAGACACAGATTTCCTATCCAAAACAGGATTATGAGTTTGCAACCAGAGAAAATCAACAACAAAAGTATCATGCAAATTGTGCAGCACCAAAAATTTACAATTTTCTTGGTAGTCTGGGGCGACCCGCATTATCACCTGGGTCCAAATCTGGGGTTTATTCTCCACCAAAGGAGTAGCATCAATACCCCTCAAAGGGATAGGAGTCCGCAGGGGTATCATGGGAAACCACAACGTTTAGCAAAGTCCAAATCCATCAGATTCAAGGCTGCTCCTGAATCCACAAAAGCCTTAGCGGAAAAAGTAGATAAGGAGCAGATCAGAGTAATTGCCAAAAGGAACTTAGGTTGTACACTGCCCACAGCAAATGTGTGTGCAAAACGTTTCTCTCGTTTAGGGCAGACAGAAATAGTATGAGAAGCGTCTCCACAGAAAAAAACACAGCTTATTATGCCTTCTAAACTCCTGACATTGCACCCTAGACAAAACCCTATCACATTGCATGGGTTCAGACGCTTGTTCAAAAGGCGGCAACGCCTCTCGTGTAGTTTTACGTTCACGTAAACGCCGATCAACTTGAATGGCTAATGACATAGAATCATCAAGACCAGAGGGAACAGGAAATCCCACCATAACATCTTTTACGGTTTCTGATAAACCCTTCCAAAAGAGAGCTGCTAAGGCACCGTCATTCCATGTAGTAAGGACCGCCCACTTTCGGAATTTTTTGACAGTATAACTCTGCAGAATCCTGACCCTGGTTCAATGCTAATAGGGTTTTCTCAGCTTGATCAATAGCATTAGGTTCATCATACAACAACCCCAAGGCTTGAAAAAATGTGTCAACAATAGTCAGAATAGGATTTCCAGGTGTCAGAGAAAAAGCCCAATCCTGGGAATCGCCACGCAGCAAGGAGATGACAATTTTAACCTGCTGCACAGTGCCCCCTGATGAATTAGGCTTCAAGGCAACAAATAGTTTACAATTATTCTTAAAATTCAAAAATTTAGACCAATCCCCAGAAAACACATCAGAAGTAGGGATTTTTGGCTCACCAGCAGATGATTGAGCGAGATAGGTGGAAATTCCCCGCACTTCAGCAGCAAGCTGCTCAGCACGATCAGACAATTTCTTAATCTCCATTAAAGAAAAAAAAAATCCTCCTACGGCCCAAGAAAAAGAGGAAAAAATATATTAAAAAAAAAAATTCTGACACTTTTTTTCCCTTTTTTTTCTTTTTTACAATTCTCTCCTGCTATTGAGTACCCTAGAATCTGCAGTTTAAGCTTGTGATTCTGTTATGATTGGGACACTGAGGAGGAAAGCAAGACCCAGCTAAGCCACAGAAAATGAGAGAGGTTGGTAACTAAGTGGATTGCAGACCCCTGATCCTATCCACACAAACAAGCAGTAGCCATGGAGCATACCTACGATGATTCTAGATGCCTCGACTCAACCGGAGAACTAAATAAGCCTAGAGCAGACCCCAAAGGAATAGATAGCCCCCAAACATATATTCTCGGTGAGACAAGATGAAAACACAAACGCAGGTAGAAAAATAGGCTGAGCAAATGATGGGGCCCAAACTAACTAGACAGGACAGGAAAGGAAAGACACTGTCTGCAATCACGCAAAAATCCCTGCAAAAAATGCCCAACACTTCTGATAGGAAAAACACTGAAGTCACTAGACTTCGCCCAGTATATCAGCACTCTGGTATATTCTGAAAGCAGAGGAAAGAGAGGCCAATCTAATAAGGGACAAAAACAAACTGGCACAAACAGTAACATAAGGATGGAAATTCAGCACAACCCCAGCCGGGGCTGGCTGACCACACAAAAATGAAATAGACAAAACCAAATCAAATGTAAACAATAGCAAATGAACACTTAGCTTGAGCATGCAGGGACTGATCTGGAAACTAAGACCTCAGGAGGCAGGAAAAAATCACCAGATAGACGGAGTCGGCTGTCTTAAATCCAATCAGAAACTCCAGATGTCCAATGGTCCTCCTCATTATCAGGTGGCAGACCTCTGTCAATTAGATCAGCTCCATTACCTCCTGTAACCACCAGAGGGAGCCCGGAAAGAGAACTCGTGACCCCTCTGTCAATATAGCCAGCTCCACTGCCTTCACTAGTAACCAGAGGTTGGCCAGAAAGTGAATTCACAACAGGGAATGCCACATCAATTTTTAAATTATTTATTTAAATAATTTTAAAAAATTGGGTGGGACCCCTCTATAGCTCTTGATAACCTGTCATGATACAGCTGTCAGCTGAGGGCTGCAACTCACACCAGTCGTTTTGCTTGCACTGGTTATGAAAAATAAGAGACCCCATGTAATTTTTTTATTATTATTTAAAGCACTGACACTGGTTGATGAATACCCCTATCAGCTGTGCCTGTTCTTGCTGTTATCAGCGACAGTAGGCATACGCTGCTGAAAGTAATACTCTCTCATCAGCCGACACCTTTAACCGACAGTAACCTTTTTATAGCCAGTCACGACTGCTGGCTCACATTCTATGACAGCATGGGAAATGCAGCTCTCTGACCAGCAATCATGATCTTACCGCTGACAAGAACCCTTACTTGCTGCGCTGTCAGATGGCAGCATGTCAAACAATGGATGTTCAGGACCCCAGTTCATCTGAATGGGGTCTGGATGTGGGTTTGAGTTCAGGTTCTGTTCTGGTAGATGAACCAAACATTTTTAAAATGTTCAGTCGAACTCGCTGGACCTGAACATCACTAATGGCATTGTCTCTGGAATAATTCTCTTTCTTTACTTCTTCATCTTGTCCAGATGCCATGATGAATTTTGTCATCCACAGCTCGTCTCTACATACTTCCATTTTCACCTGGCTTATGCAGCACATCACAACATGATTCCGTTAAAGATAACAGTCTCATTGTATTGCTCCTGAATATAAATGTTTTCCCTACGCTGAGGTTCTGATTAAATAACTATGCCTCACTATATTCCCTGCACAAAAGGCGCCACACAGTGTCCCTCTTATGATACATGCTCTCTACATTGCCCTCTCCTTTCCATACTTGGCCCCCTTTTCACACTGTCCTCTCACACTGTATCTCCCCCTATAGAACCCTGTCTCCATACTATGCCCCCTAACCACACTCCCCCTCCTTAGCTTACTATCCCTTCCTGACTGTGCCTTTACACTGTCCCCCATGCCACTCCCCACACTGCTCAGTCTTTATTCTGTGCCCATTAACAATTTTTTCCTTCCATACTGTCTCCTAGCACTATTCCCCTCAATAGTCTACTGAAACATTTCCCCTGTCATTTTCCATACTGCCTCCTCACACATCCCCCAGACTCGCCATACTCCCATCATCTTCACTCTCCATATTATGTCCGCATGTATTTTCCCTGCTCTGCTCTCCTCATACTGTATCCACACACACCCCTTCTGCTCTCCATACTGTGTCTGCACCCATTCCACCATACTGTTTCCTCATACAAGCAACCCATCTCACCCATTTCTCCTCTTATTGTGTCTTCAAATATCTCACGCTCCCCATATTGTGTCTGCGCCTGTGCTTTCCTTGCTCTCCAAGCTTATGTCCTCCAGTCATCCCCCCTGTTACACTATATCCCAACACAGAAAATGCCCCCCACACACAGTAAATCTCTCCCACCACAGTAACTAACTCTCCCTCACACACAGTAAATTTTCCCCACATACAGTAGATCTCCCACGCACTGTAAATCTTCCCAACCACACATAGTAAATCTCCCTCACCTCAATGAATTTCCCCCAGCCCCATTACACTAAATCTTCCCTACACGATAAATACACCAATTCATAGTAAATCTCCCCATCTGTTACACCAAATATCACACAGTAAATAGCCTCACAAGCAGTAAAATCTCCCTTAGCCGTTACACTAAATCTTCCCCCATACACAGTAAATATCCACCAGTCCCATTACACCAAATCTCCCCCACATAGTAAATACCCCCACAAAGTAAAAGCGCCCACACACAGTAAACACCCCCACACTGTAAATGCCCCACACAGTAAATACCCCCCACACAGTAAATAACCCCACACAATAAATACCCCCACACACAGTAAATCCCCCCACACACAGTAAATACCAACACACACAGTAAACACCCCCACACATAATAAATCTCCCTCAGCTCCGTTATCTTCGGTGTCTTCAGCTAGTGTGGAACACTTACCACCATGTTCTTTGCGCTTCTGCATGCCGGCGAGTGACATCAGCAGCTTTATGACATGACCTGATCATGCTGCTGATGTCACTCTGATCTGATGGTCAGTGCATTATTGTACTCGCATCTGATAATGCGAGTGCAATTGATCACTGGGAGCCAGCGCACTGCACGCTCCATTAGATGGCTGTCAAGCATGCTCAGGGAATGGCTCAATCCCTGTCTGGGGGCGGCAAAATGTCAGAGACACTTCGTATCACTGCATTAGGTGGCTCGACTGCACTCCCCTGTCAGCTGTGCCCAGGGCACATGTCCCGGCTACCCCCCAAGATACGCCTCTGATTACATCACTGGTCAAATTTCTATTTAGAAGATCGCAAGACCTGAGAAACAAACCCTATGTCTGCTACAACTGTAGTCATGGTGGTCTTCTCAGTGATTTTGATGGCAAAAATTGTATTAACATTTTGATAATTGATTTTTCAGGTAAATTTTGGTGAAAAATGAAAGAATTACTAATAGCATTCTTCTAATTTTAAAAAGTTATGATGGCCAAAATATTTTAGCTCTAAAACGGACTCTTTATAAAGTATTGTCAGAGAATAAAATACTAAAATACTAGATAGTATTCCACCAATTCTGTAACTTTTCACATGAACACCTTGACTTCTGTTTCAGAAGCCTAAAAAGATGAAAGAGTCATCAGATTTCCATGTCATTTCGAGATTTTCCCAAAATATTATACCGTTCTGCCCATTTAAAAATAAATAAAAAATGTATGGTTTGTAATTTGTTAGCTGACCAACGACAACTGCTAGATTTTTCCATCAGAAATATCTCCTTGAAATCATTGCTATAGTTGAGATATTGAAGCTAGCTTTATACACTTATAATTGCAACCATTCTAAATAATGTATGCCGCCAACATATTCCACAGAGCTTTACAGCCAGGGGAATTACTAAACACAGACTGGCAATGGGAACGTAGCAGAGCCAACAATTCAAAAGAGATTAAAGGATAGAAATGACAGGAACTAAAAATTTTATTTGGACGCTGAAACTGAGACTTGTACATAAGCAACATACAAATCAGTCACAAGATACAAGGTAGGATGCGTGCAACCATGAGAACATTCTTATGTACACTCAAAAACTGAAGACAGGCAAACAGCTTTTAACCCCTTAATAACATATGATGTACAGGATATGTTAACCTGTTAAATGCCTCTGTCAATCTGTGCCAGCAGCATTGACAGGTCACCGGCAGAGGGGTAAGCAGTTCTTTTCACGCATCAACGATCCTGTGACGTCATAGTGGGATGCCATTGGGTTGACATGATTGTCAGGGGTCTTAGAAAAGACCCCCTGTGCCTGTCATGATGATACTCCTGTGAAAGCTAGCTTGTAGTTGGCGTTCATAGGAGACATTGATATTGGCTATGTACAGCAATACTGTAGCAATGCTGTATATAGCACAAGCGATTGGATGACTGCAGTTCAAGTACTTTAAGGGGAATAACAAATGCAGTGAAAAGTAAAAAAAAAAAAAATATATTAAAAAATATGAAAAAAATAAAGAAAAGAATAAAAGTCCGACCTATCAAAATGTAAAATAAATAATCTTGAGTGTTAAACACGCCAATGAGAAAAATATCAAAACACCAGATTTGTTAATTTTCATCAATCACAACAACACAAAAGGATTTATAGGTGGCAATCAATACATTGTATCTACTCCAAAGTAATATCTTAGTTTCGGGATGCAAAAAACAAGTGTTTACACAGCCCCATATCTCGAAAATTAAAACCTTTACGGCCCTCAGAAAATGGCATCATAATCACAAGTACATTTTACTTTCTGAACTTTTTTCACCTATAAATTAAAACAAAGCTAAGTATGTTTTGTATTTCCATAATTGGACTTACCAGGAGAATATTATTGCCCAATTATTTGTACTGTTTCATGAAAGCTATAAATAAAACTTCAAGAAAATCTATTGCAGAATTGCACTTTTTTGCTATTTTGCCACACTTGTAATTTTTTCTAAGCTTTTCAGTACATCACATGAAAAAATCTCTCAAAAAAAACCCCAAGTAGAGTTGAGCGACTTTAGTCGGATCAGGTTTCATGAAACAAAATTTATTTCAGATGAAACTGGTCCGACTAGGGCAAAAAAAGTCGGAGTTTCGTCCGAAACCCGACCCCCAATGCAAGTCAATGGGGAATAAAAGTCGGCATTGAGTCGGCATTGCTTTGGGGACGAAACTCCGACTTTTTTTTGCCCTAGTCGGACCAGTTTCATCTGAAACAAATTTTGTTTCATGAAACCCGATCCGACTAAAGTTGCTCAACTCTACCCCCAAGTCCTCAAAAAGCTATGTTAGCAGAAAAATAACAAGTCTCTTGTAATGAGGGGAGGAAAAAGAGTGCACAAAAATGAAAAATTGGCCGGACCATAAGGGATTAAGGTTAATCGTATTCCCAGCTTATGTACAATTGTATAAGTCGACGCAATGTTCTATGAAATAAACAGGATGGTTAGCAGAAAGATATTTTGTAGCAAATAGTAATGAGCGAGTATACTCGTTGCTCGGGTTTTCTCGGGCATGCTTGGGTGTCCTCCGAGTATTTTGGCTTGCTCGGAGATTTAGTTTTCATCGCCTCAGCTGCATGATTTATGGCTGCTGGACAGGCTGAATACATGTGGGAATTCCCTGAAAGCAGGCATTCCTCACATGCATTCAGCCTGTCCAGGAGCCACAAATCATGCAGATGCATCAAGAGAAACTAAATCTCCGAGCACGCCAAAATACTCGGAGGCCACCTGAGCATGCACAATTGGTGGCTGTCTAAATACTTTTTTTCCCACTGTATATATATATATATACAGTATATATGTATGCATGCTTGTAAATGCTTTTTGTAGCCAGCCAATAGTCTTTCAATTCTTGTTTGAACGATTTTCATTCATTCAACCTTGCAAAAATTCTTACAGTTCTGTGAGATTCCTGGGTCATCTTGCATGCACTGCTTTTTTGACATCTAGGCACAAATTTTCAATGATGATCAGATTAGGGGACTGTGAGGGCCATTGTAAAACCTTCAGCTTGTGCCTTTTGAGGTAGTCTATTAGAATCATAGAATCGTAGAGTTGGAAGGGACCTCCTGGGCCATCTGGTCCAACCCCCCGCTCAAAGGAGGATACGCTAAATCATCCCAGACAGATATCTGTCCAGCCTCTGTTTGAAGACTTCTATTGAAGGAGAACTCACCACCTCCTGTGGCAGCCTGTTCCACTCATTGATCACTCTAACTGTCAAAAAGTTTTTTCTAATATCTAATCTGTGTCTCCTTCCATTCAGTTTCTTCCCATTGCTTCTAGTCTTTCCTTGTGCAAATGAGAATAAAGATGATCCTTCTACAATTGCACAATTCTATTGTGGATTTTGATGTGATCTTAGGATCATTATTCATTTGTAGCATCCATCCTTGTTTCAACTTCATCTTTTTACAGATGGTGCTATGTTTGCATCAAGAATTTGCTGAAATTTTGTTGAATTCATTCTTCCCTCTACCCGTGAAATGTTCCCCGTACCATTGGCTGCTGCATATTCCCTAAACATGATTGTTACACTCCCTTGCTTAAAGTTTGTGGAGATGTTCTTTTCCTGAAATTCTGTGCCCTTTTATTCTCTACACTGTGAGGCATTGAGAGAGATCATATGGAAGGGTTGATATGTCTCCCTCAGGATGCGGACAGAGTCCTATTAAACCTGCTGGAATGCCTTGTGTTCACAGCAGGATTAAAGAAAGAGTGGATTGGGTCCAAGTAGTGACTCAGTCTGCTTTTTAGGAAAACAGGTTAAGGGCTTTTATCTTTAGAGGGATTTGCAGGTTTGGTAGTGCGGCGAATCCCTCTCTCCACACAGAGTCTTGGATTTGGCTCTATGGCTACGATTCCATTTAAATCTGTCAGTTTTGGCTTGGCGGTGTCAGTTTGGAGTTTTCAAGCTGCAAAGCAGGTGGCTTTGTGCAACCCATGTCTGTGTGGTGCTAACACAGAGCTAGGGAAATCAAGGCGGCTGATGCACCCAAGGGACACAATGGTGTTATTGTCCACATCAATGGGTTCGGAACATGGACTGTATATACGGAAACCCGGCTGCGGTCCGGAGGATATTTCTCCTGTATGTGAGTTTGTAAGAAGAAAAAAGCAAAAGATGATGAGAAATAGTCAATCATGAGAAACTAACATAAGTAGCACATCTTAAAGCTACATTTTATTCAACCATTTAAAAGTATATCACACACAAAAATTGTCAAAAATAGCAACCAGCCAATAACTAAGGTATAGTTAGACCTCTGTTAAATCATCATCTTTATTTACATTACATCTCCTGTTTACTTAAGGCACTATAGCACTGTATCTGCTGCTGCAAGGCACCAGGGATTTGTTTATGTGGATTGGTCTATTCTGTTACATCTCTATCATCCAGTTGGTTGGGCCAATTCCACCTCTCCCCCTCCCTCCCCAACTCTTCTATTTTTCCCAACATGTGACTGGGCAAGGAATACTGGTAGGGTGGATGTTGAGGGATAATGAAGGAGAGTCAACAGTGAGCGGGGGTGCCACTTTGTGTAATTATTTAGAAAGCCAACCAATGCGGCAAGCTAGGGACATTAACTTAAGGCAAGTGGAGGGTGCAAAAGCTTAGGCTTACCCCTTCCCCTCCCCCCACCTATCCAATATACACCTAGGTTGTATTATTTTTCTGGGTATCTACCAGTTTTAGTTTCTTGTAGCTAGAGTGGTTTTTTTGGGGTGCCCAAGAGGGCAACGTTCATTGTGTGGTTGAGTCTATTGTAAGGCCACCATCATTTGGGCATACCTCCTTTGGCCCACCAATTTACACACCCTGTACACCTTCTCTTCTTTTTTCTATCATCACCGTGGTGCACAGATTATAATATTTTATGATTGGTCTGTTGTTTCATGGTATCTAGCTAGGGACATCTAGACTAAATTCGGGGCGAGACAATATTGAGCGGGGGCGCCATATTGCGTTCAAGCTAGGGTGCCAACCTCCACAGTTAGGAAGGGTGTACCGGGGTGTAATAGGGTATGTTAGGTTCTAGTGTTTATATCCACCTATTTCTATTGGCTGGCTGGTTGCTCTTGTTGACAATTTTTTGTCTGTGATATAACTTTAAATGGTTGAATAAAATGTAGTTTTAAAATATGGTATTTATGTTATTTTATCTTTATATGAGTTTGCAATAAAGAAACTGTTTACGTTGAACTTTCTGTGGTTCCTGCCTATCTGTCACACTGCATCAGACCGCTGCACTACAACACATACCTTTGATCATTGTGGCCAAAGAGTTCTTTTTAACCTCATCGGTCCATCAGGCTTGTTTTCAAAATGTATCAGGCTGGTTTTAATGTTTTTTTGCATACTTCTGATGCTGAATTTTCTTTTGAGGATGCAGAAGAAGTTTTCTTCTGATGACTCTCCCATGAAGGCTATATTTGTGCAGGTATCTCTGTACAGTAGAACAATGTTCCACAACTCCAAAGTCTTCAACTTGTTTAACTGTTCACAATAACAGTAATTTTGATCAGGGGTGCCCAAAAACACTGGATAATTGTAGAAAACTCTCTGGATATTCTGGGTGAACTTTTACATATGAAATACTATAAAATAAATACCTTTAATTATGATAAGATCTTGATATATTCAAGGAGCTATAGATGTTGAAGATATTATTCTAATGGTCAGTGGTGAATTGTTCCATAGTATTGATGCAGCATGAGAGAAGTCCTAATGATGAATTGAAGAGCAGGAAAATGACAAGGGAGGATGGTAAGAAGAACCAAAGAACAAATGGAGAACATGTGTGAGAGTGGGAAAGAAAGAAAGTGTAACATAGGGATGATATTTCAACAATAGTAACATAGTTTTGAGTTTTATTCTAGAAAAGCAGGAAATGATCAGCAGAAATCAGAGGCATTAATATAACCATTAGACAACATGCTTAGAATGTTCTGAGCTGCTTTAGCTCAGTATACTTTTATCATCCATGAGATTTATACCACCAGTACCCTAACATGACGTCAATTATAATATCCTTTTCTGTAATGTTTAATATTACATTCAAGGTTCAAGCTTGATCACAATCGAAGGTCTTTGAAGCAGTAATGGACAGAATTAATAATTGCGGCAATCAAGTGCTATGTTTGTTGAATGATAAAGTGATGCAGCTTGTTTTATTGAACTTTAATGCATGGCTTTAAAGAAACAGTAGATGGCACCATTGTCTCATAGTAAGAATGCATCAGTTTTAATGAGTAGTTGGGTAAATGTGGTATATTCGGTTTGTTATTGCTGTTGATGACAACTGAGCTCAGGACAGGAAAATGAAGTCTCCAAAATGATAGCACAAAATAATAACACCCACAGAAGTGGCAGAGCTGAATTTGTAATTTTTTTGCTTTTTAGTTCACATAAATCATTAGGTTTCCTTCCTGCCATGTGATGTATTTACACAAATATTAACACACAAACATACTCACAATTTACAGCGCAAGATCAGATTTACCTTGATCACATAACAATGCATATATATATATATAATTTATTTAATAGTATATATATGTAATATATATATATTATTCTTTCAGTCTGGCACTTGATGCATATTTTATTCCTTTGTTTTATATATTGTGACTGGGTCACTGGCTATGTATTTGAGAGGGATGTTGGTTTTTTGTGAATAGCTGTAAGAGATGGGTGGAGAGGTTACTCATCATATCTTCACCCCGAGAGTGTGGTTCAGCAGGTAAATGTCCAGACACAGAGTTGATTAGAGAGTTTGGTGTGTTTGGAGGCGAAGAAGTCTCCAGACTGGAGCTTACGTGTGAGCTAAAACTTTGATGTTTTCCATAAGGCTGAAACCACACTGGAAAGATTTTCTACATGATATTTATTTTCACTTATTCCAGAAAGGATCGTTTTGTGCTACCATCTTGTTTTTGCTGGCTTATTAAGGAATAAACCAGCCATGAACTTTAACCCCAAGTATTCCTATGTCTACCTCAGTAGCAGACAAGTGAGTGGTATTACCACAGTTGGTGGTTTGAATGCATGAAGCATTCCAGGAACAGGATTAGCTGCTACAGAGAACGTTACATGTCCTGGGTAAAAGCCACCAGCGAGCAAGAGACAATGGGCAGCATGGAGGACTTAATCAAACATCTGGTCTAGAGGCAGAAGCAGCAGTAGGCGAACAATCTAATACTGCAGCAGATACAGCAGCAGCAAATGAAGTAGTACCAGCAGGAGCAATGGCAACATATGCAGCTTCTGGTGAGGGCCATCTATCACAGGCCAACAGCCCCATCCGCAAGGCTGATGACTAACACATCCATAAGTCAGTAAGATGGGCCATGCAAAAGATAACCCTGGGGAATGATGTGGAAGCCTTTCTTAAGGTTTGAGAACATGGCTGATTGGGAGAGCAGTGGGCTGAGGTGCTGGCACCATATTTGACATGTGAAACATAAAAGGCATATTATAACTTAGCACTGCAAGATGCCAAGGATTACGCCAAGCAATTCCACAATAGTTTTTTGTTTTGCTTTTTTACTATGTCCACTAAATGCTAAAACTGACCCACCATTATGATTCTCCAGGTTATTATGAGTACACAGACAGCCAAATGTGTCTTAGTTCTTTTTTATTTAAGTGGTGAAAAAAAAATCCAAAGTTTTTAAAAAATAAAAATTGCGCCATTTCCCATTACCCGTAGTGTCTCCATTTTTTGCGATCTCGGGTTGGGTTAGGGTTTATTTTTTGTGTACCTACTGTAGCTTACATTTTTAATGATACAATTTTGGTAGAGATATGATCTTCTAATAGCCTGTTATTGCATTTTAATGCAAAGTGGCAGCAACCAAAAAAACTTAATTCTGACATTTTGACTTTTTATCTTGTTACGCCGTTTAGCAATCGAGTTAGTTCTTCTTTTA
This sequence comes from Dendrobates tinctorius, assembly GCF_039654945.1. NCBI lineage: Eukaryota > Metazoa > Chordata > Amphibia > Anura > Dendrobatidae > Dendrobates > Dendrobates tinctorius. Next base: position 64,101,948 of record NW_027361684.1, on the reverse strand, counting down.
TATTGATAGATCGGGCAATTCTGAATGTGGCGACACCAAATATGTGCATGTTTGATTTTTTATTGTTTTATTTTGAATATGGCAAAAGGGGGTGATTTGAACTAGATTTTTTTATTTTTTTAAAACATTTTTTTTAACTTTTGGAATGCTTCAATAGTTTCCATTGGAGACTAGAAGCTACCATAATCCAATCGTCTCTGCCACATACAGGCGATGATCAGATTGTCTGTATGATGCAGAATTACTGACTTGTTATGAGCGTTGACCACCTGGCTCACAGTAATCCAGCAGTGACAACCATCGAGGTCTGCAAGAGACCTCTGGTTGTCATGCCAACCCAACGGTGAACCGTGATCATGTGACAGACATCACCAATGGACGGATTTCTGGCATGATTGCCGGAAACGCATGTAAAATTCTGCTGTCAGAGTTTGACAACAGCATTTGACGGGTTACTAGCCGCGGATGGATCGCGATTCCACCTGCGGCTGTTTAGGGTGCATGTCAGCTGTTCAAAACAGCTGACATGCCAGGAAAGATGTGGGCTTTTTGTGTCCTTGCGAGGGAGGATAACGGGTATGAGCCGGTGAGAGAGGAGACCAAACTCCCTGAGTTGAGAGTATCCAGAGAGAACTTTAAGCTGAAATTAGGGACTTTACCATAAAGGGGACATTTGCCAGTGTTTCCATCAGTAATGGGCTGATCAAGAGCCGGAGCAGACACTAGGTTACACACTTTACAATCAATAGGAAGCTATTATATCAGGGGGACTAAACTGAGAAGAGGGGAAATAGTGGAGCAGCTGTTGGTTCCAGGGCCCTATACATAGAGAGTTTTAGACATGGCATATTAACATATTCTGGGGGGACATCTCAGTGTGGAACAAACACATTAAAGGTTAATGCCGAGGTTCTATTGGCTGGGATGCTACAAGGAGATCCTAAATTATTGTAGGTCCTGCTTCACCTGCCAGATAACTGCTCTCTCTTCTCACTTCTGAAGTCCTCTAGTCCCATTACCTGTTATCGAAATCCCATTTAAGAGAATTGCCATGGACCTATTAGGTCCCCTACTTAAGTCTGCATGGGAGCATCAATATATCCTGGTGGTCATGGACTATGAGACCCGTTACCCAGAAGCAGTACCACTAAGGAACTCTTCTACCAAAAGTTTAGAATTTGTTCATATTTTTTCTATGATGAGCGTACCAAAGGAGATCTTGACAGACCAAGGAATATCCTCATGAGTAAGGTGATGAAGGAGCTGCGTTACTTCCTCCAGATTGCCTAACTGCGAACCTATGTCTATTATCCACAGACAGCCTAATAGAGTGCTTCAATAAGACCATAAAGGCCATGCTCAATAAGGTCATTGAGTAGGACAGTCAAGACTGGGACTATCTGCTTCCATTTGGTCTCTTCTACTGTATGTCAGAGAAGTTCCTCAAGCCTCTACCGGCTTCTTTCCTTTTAAGCTCCAGTATGGTTGACATCTGTGAAGGCTCCTAGATGTCGCTAAGGAAACCTGGGAATTTAAGGCCATGCCCCATCGGAACATCATAAAGCACGTTACCCAGATGCAGGAGAGAATGGTGAAAGTAATGCCTATCATGAAGATGCATCTCCTCCATGCACAAGAAGCACAGGCAAGGGTTTATATCTGATCAGCGAGACTGAGGCAGTTCCACCCTGGGCAATGCATACTGGTGCTTATCACCACAATTGAGAGCAAATTCCTGGCCAAGTGGCAAGGCCCATATGAGGGGGTGGAAAAAGTGGACAATGTGAATTACAAGGTACACCAACCAGGATGAAGGAAGCTTCACCAAGTATACCACAAGACTTTGCTCAAGCCATGGCGAGACCAGGAATCATTGGAAGCTCCTTACCTGGGGGCCTGTCTCAAAGGCAATGTGGAAGATGACATGATTATAGAGACTCATTCGCTGGCTCAGAAGCAACAGTGTCAATAACTGCTGCAGCAGAATCATGACATGTTCTCGGAGTTGCTGGGGCATACGCAGGTGGTGGAGCATGATGTTTTGACAAAACCTCATATAAAGGTGAACCTTAAGCCATATAGAATTCTCGAAGCATGCCGTGAGGTAATCTCAAACGAGGTGAAGAGAATGCTAGACCTCTGTGTGATAGAGGAGTCAAAAATCTGATGGTCAAGTCCCATTGTGATCGTATCGAAGCTGGACAGTTAGTGGTGGTTTTGTAATGACTACCACAGGTGAATGAAGTGTCATAATTTGCCGTGTATCTGATGTCCTGCATCGATGAACTCATTGAGAGACTTGGATCTGCAAGGTACATTACCACCCTCGACCCAGTGAAGTGATATTGTCGGATCCTCATGCCCCAAAGTGCCAAGGAGAAATTGGCCTTCTCGACACCTGAGACCAAAATGCATTTTGAGAAAATGGAAAACGGTCTTCGGAGCGCAGGAAAGACACTCAGACAAGAGATGGGGTTAAACCACAACGCATTTCGATGGAGGATCCGTCTTCATCAGGTGGAAGTGGTGAACTTCCACCTGATGAAGATGGATCCTCCGTCAAAGCACGTTGTGGTTTAACCCCAGCTCTTGTCTGAGTCTCTTTCCTGCCCTCCTAAGACCGTTTTCTATTTTCTCATTGCTCCTATCCTCCATTGGAGGTTTTCGGCTGGAGCTGCAGTGGAGACCTGACATCCTTGTCTGCTCCTAGGTTGCTTCCTAAGCGCTCTTTGATGACCGCTTATCACTGACTCTTATACAAAATGCATTTTGGACTGCAGGGTTTCCAAGCCACCTTCCAGAGGGCCATGGATCAGATCCTAGCTCCACATAAGAAGTGTGCCATGACCTCTCTCGATGACTTTGTGATTGTTAGCTCAGACTGGGGTAGCCTACTAAAAGTACAGGCGATTCTGGATGCTCTGAGGAAGGTTTTCCATAAATCCCCAAAAAAGGTGCCATGGGGACTGAAGAAGCCAAGTGCTTAGGTTACCTTGTAGGGTTAGGCGAAATCAAGCCACAAATAAACATGTTCGTGGCAATTCAGAAGTGGCTACAACTGCTTTCCAAGCATCTCCTGTCTTGCACGTTCATCATTGCTTCCTTACCGTCCTTCTACTCATCCTTCTTCAATTGTTCCTCCCATGGCAACCACCTGTGAGATGTCAGACCTGAACTTACAGATATTGCTAACCCTTCCACCTCCTCCTCTGCTTCCTCCTCTTCCCCTGGGACTACCACCTCCTCCAGCAGACTAATCAATCAAAGTGTGCTCCAACATGTAGATGACATTAATAGTGATGGTGATGATGGCATTGTCAGAGCTAATCAACTTAGCAGCAATTTCGAAAATGTGCAGAAGCATGTAGAGGTCGTTCATTTGTGTCCACTCTGCAAGTGTGAATTGCACCACGTTAGTACTGCATTATGCCAGGTTTGCAAAATATCATACTCCACAAGGTCTTGATGCTGCTTCCACAGTTGAGGCAACATGTTGAATTCCACGGTGTAGTCACATCACATATCAATCGGTTAACCGGTAGGTCGAAAGATTTCTATACTAACTTAAGTGGAATGGTGGATGTGAGCACACAACAACAGGGGTTTCTGTATCACTGCCTCCAGGCTGGGACAGTGGCAAACGAATTGCTGTTTTATCTGGTTAAGGATGCGTGCCATGCAACGCACATGTGTGAGGTTGCCCCGGCGTAGGGCTGCCACCATGTTGAATTCCACAGTGTAGTCACATCACATATCAACCAGTTAACCGGTAAGCCAAAAGATTTCTATACCAACTTAAGTGGTATGGTGGATGTGAGCACACAGCAACAGTGGTTTCTGCATCAGTGCCTCCAGGCTGGGACAGTGGCAAATTAATTGCTGAATCATCTGGTTAAGGATGCGTGCCATGCAACGCACATGTGTGAGGTTGCCCCGGTGTAGGGCTGACACCAGGTTTGCACTGTTATCACACAAGGCCTTTCCTGGCTCCAGGTTGAGTGAAGACAGCCATTGCTGTGTATTGATCTCTATGACTGTGATCTCAAAGGCATATTCATTTAAACACTGCCTGATTGCAGTGAGCCCTGGCTGCGAAGTACAGAGGTGGGGAGGGATTATCTCTGCAGTGTGTCTCATTAAGGCAGGGGTTGACAATGCAGGTGGAGTCCCTAGAGGAGGTGGAGGAGGCAGAAGCACTGGACAAAGTGTAAGATACAAAGGTTTGTCCCGCAAGCCCTGGGGATTCCAAGACTTGGTGTCTAATGACACCTTGGTGTCTAGTGATTTAGTTCTCCATTCCCTGGTGTGTACTAGTTTAGTTTTCGAATCCAAGCTGTTTAGCAGTTTAGTTCTCCAACTCCTGTTGTCGATTAGTTTAGTTCTCCATATTATGGTGTGTAGTGATTTAGTTCTCCATTCCCAAGTGCCCTGCAATCATTGGGGATTCCAAGACTTGTGGACCAGCCCCTTCCTCAACTGCCCCCACAGCCACCAGAGTCACCCACTGCCCAGTCAGCAAGATGTAACGCACATGTCCATGCTTACTCATCCAGGTGTCAGTGTTGAAGTGCACTCTGGCAGACATAGAATTTTTCAGGGAATGTGTGATTTTGTTTGTGACATGCTGGTGTAGCGCAGGCACATCTTCCTTAAAGAAATAATGGTAACTAAGCAATTAGTACTGAGGGACTGCGACGGCCATCAACTTTTGGAAACTGTCTGTATCTACAAAGTGGAAAGGCTGCATTTCCATGGCCAACATATTGGATTGGCCATCCAATTTTCACAGACGCCACAGGCCACGAGTCACCCAGAACCTCCCGCTGTGAGATTTGGAGGTTCACACCATCATGGTCTTCCATCCACTCTGCCTCCTAGCAGCGGTCACACACTTCCTTGACCACTTTTCTGCCTTGCAGCCACACTTCATATCCTCAGAACTGCCAACTCTTATCCTGGGAGACTTCAACAGCCCCACCTCCCCAACTGTATCACAGCTTCTATCTCTAGCCACTTCTCATGGCCTCTCACAATTTTCAACCTCTGAGACACACAAAAACAGTAACATACTTGGTCTGGTCTTTGTCTGGATAAGTTCAATCTCCTACCTAGATAACTCACCTCTTACCCTTTCTCTGCCATGAACTTAGAAGTATTATCACAGTTTACACATTTTAGGCGCTCCCTAAAAACACATTTGTTTAGGGTGGCCTATCACGTTCCCTAATCAAAGTCCATTTTATATATAGCCCATTCTCTACTTCTCTGAACATAATTTGCTATCAAACTCAACTGTACCCAAAAGCCTCATGCAGCCCGCATTTGCTCAAGCTGATTTTAAATAAGCACCTGTACTTTGTGTCACCCCCTCCTACATGACAAAGTATCTCACACAATCCTTATTGAAAAAATGACTAAGTGTGGAATGGACAAGGCAACTGTTAGGTGGATTCATAATTGGCTTAGTGATTGGACCCAAAGAGTGGTCGTAAATGGCTGCACATCCAGTTGGAAGAATGTCTCAAGTGGAGTACCACAGTGCTCTGTCCTGGGCCCTGTATTGTTCAACATCTTTATCAACGATTTAGATGAAGGAATTGAGGGTAAACTGATTAAATTCGCTGATGACACAAAGCTAGGAGGGATAGCTAATACTAGAGAAGAGAGAGAGAGGATTCAAAAAGATATAAATAAACTGGAGCAGTGGGCAACACCTAGCAGAATCGTTTTTAACAGGGAAAAGTGCAAAATACTACATCTGGGCAATAAAAATGAAAAAAGCATATACAGAATGGGAGGAATAGGGCTAAGCAACAGCACATGTGAAAAAGACTTGGGTATACTAATAGATCACAGACTGAATGTGAGTCAACAGTGTGATGCAGCAGCAAAAAAGGCAAATGCAATTCTAGGATGTATTAACAGAAGCATACAGTCTAGATCACGTGAAGTCATTATTACCCTCTACTCCTCTTTGGTCAGACCTCATCTGGAATACTGTGTCCAGTTTTGGGCGCCACATTTTAAAAAAGACATCAACAAACTGGAGCAAGTTCAGAAAAGAGCTACCGGAATGGTCACCAGTCTGCAAACACTGCCTTATGAGGAAAGGTTTCAGGATTTGGAAATGTTTAGCTTGCAAAAGAGAAGACTGAGAGGAGACTTAATAGCTGTCTACAAATATCTCATGGGCTGTCACATTGTAGAAGGATCATCTTTATTCTCATTTGCACAAGGAAAGACTAGAAGCAATGGGATGAAACTGAATGGGAGATTGATTTAGTCGATTGAAGATGGTGAAGTCCAGGCTCTTAACTTTGCCATTTGTAGGAAAAAACAATATTTTATGTGAGCACAACTGCGCCAACAATAATTGGCTACTGTGCTGACAGAGGGTGCAGTATGATGAAGAAGACAAGCTGCTGGACTGTGAGAGAGAAGCAGGTGGAGATGTCATGGTGGATTGAGAAACATGGGGTGTGCTTGGTATCTAAGATCAGTCAAAAACAGCAGGCATGTCCTCTTCCATATAAGCTGATGGGCTATCACTCACCCCGACTGTAGCAGGTAAACAACTGGAGGTTCTGCAGCCGGACACCTGTGTGACACTTGCCATGGAGAGGGAGGAGGAAGAATCAGAAGATGCAGTTGATGGGGTGGACAGTGATTGGTGAGGCCCGCTAGACTGCATTTTAGCTCAGTGAGATTCCCAGATTAAAGCATGCTGATCGGGCATGTGCCAGTTCAAGCATATAGTAGTTAAATTATTGCATTTTTTAAACTCTACTCTGTCATTTATAACAAAGTTGGCAGATAACGTCATCTGTGTCTTTTTTGGTGGATTGAAAAAAAGACCCAAGCCAGACAACTGTAGACACGTGAATGCTGCATGCCACTAACAGAGTTGGGGCTGAAGATGCATTGCTTGTCTGTGTCTGAGGGAAGCTGTAATGGATTCTCCTCGTATATCCTTGTCCTCCTCATCTGCTGAGGTACTCAGCTGCATGCCTCTGGGTTTACACCAAGTGGGATCTACTACCTCATCATCATCCTCTCTGTTCTCCCACTCCTTGCCCTGAGAGTCACCCTCCTCCTTTTCGTGTCCAGACAGCACAGTCCATGTGTGCCTCAAGAATCTGAATCTCATCACCTCCACCCCACGGGCTTAACGTTTGTTGACTAGGGTTTTGATTTTGCTTGGACCCTACTTCGTCCGGCCCTGGTCCAACTGAAAAAAAAATTTGTGCATCAGTGCAGATGATTTCCTCCTCTTGACTCTGAATCTTTGGAGTACATTTCCGATGGCCATGGCATAGAATGTGTGAACAGACCTGCAGATTCAGCCATCTGTGATTCTCTACAGGCAGCTGGGCTGTTGGAGAGTTGGGATGTGGGGGAAAACATGGTCAATTGCGGTGCCACCTCTGCAGACTGTACTGTGTGTGATGTTAAATTGGAGGAAGATGAGCAGAGGTCACTTAAAGCAGCGCTTGCCACCTACTGGAGCACATGATTTTCTGGCCCTCATTTACAAAGCATACAACTGTGTGGCTGCCAAAAAAGTCAGTGGAGTAGCCCCTCCAGTAATAGAAGTTGTAAAAATGATGTGCAATTGCTCACTGCAGCAAAGACAAACCTACTTCTCCTCTCTCATATCATAACTGTCTCTCAAATCTGAACAGTTATTCAGTACTTTAAATTGTCTCCTATGTCCACCAGCTCCCCCTCCCTCTCCGCTCATCTCAGGTGAAGACTTTGCCTCACCACCTGTGATCTTGACCCAATAACGTACCACCTCATTCCAAACCTTACCACAGTCTTCATCCCAAGCCTATCCCATCTCTTCCACCTGTCACTAAGAACTGGTGTCTTCCCCTCCTGATTCATACATACCTCAAACATACCTATCACGCCCATCCTCAAAAATCCGTCCCTTGACCCATCCTCTATGTTTCACTATCGCCTCATCTCACTTCTCCCCTATGCCTCCAAACTACTGGAACAACATGACACATCCATTTTAAACTGTCCTCCCATGTCTCGTCTTGCTCCCTTTTTGACAGCTTACAATATCGTTTCTGACCACACCATTCCACTGAAACTGCCCTGACTAAAGTCATCAATGATATACTAACCACCAAATGAAAGCAACGTTAGTTTCTCTTCCTTCTTCTCCTGGACCTGCTATCTGCCTTTGACACAGTGGACCATTCCCTCTTACTACAGACTTTCTCTTTTCATTACAGACTTGGCCCTTTGTTGGATCTTCTCGTACCTAATAGACATGATATTTAGTGTCTCACACTCACACACACACCTCTTTCTCATCTTGCCAACTATGTGTCAGTGTCCCCCAAGGTTCAGTGGTAGGCCCGGGCACTATGCTTATTTTTCCCGAGCTCCCTCCCTGTAAAAGGGACCACACACGCCACCCTAAGGTGCTCCCAGCCAATACCTGGGCAACACCTTCTAGTTAAGGCTCCACCTCCAATATGGAGGTACCTGAGCAATATTGTTAGCTTGCTGTGCATGCTTACTAGTTGTCAGGTTCCCCAGGTCCGCCCTTCTGCTTGTCTACACTGTACCATCTGCTTGTAAATGTCAGTTGTCTTCTGTCTTTCAGCTGGTCCAGATTGCACCTGCCAACGTCCACCTGTCTAACACCCAGTACAGCCCACACCTGCTAGTGGTTTTCTGTACCTCTGCAGGCCCCATCTGCACTGTGGTTCCAGTGTCCCTAAAGTGTCTGCCTGCATTTATCATGTCTCCTTCAGACCGTACCAGCCTACCCACTCTAGTGGTAGGCCCTGAAGTAGCACCCGATGCCAGCTCCTTGTCTCTCCTTGGGTCGTAGTTTAATCCTGCTGTCGCTTGTTCAAGGTTGGATTTGCTAATCCACCTAATTATGCCCCTCCAGGCTTTCTGAGGGCTGCAGCACAGTGGTTCCACAACCTTGCCCTTTACAGTCTCAATCTGCTGGGTTGATAGGTCAGTCCCCGTTATACTTTTTCTACTGTGGTGAGTTGATGCCTCTTTGGTGATATCTGCCACTAATTGCTTGAAATGTGAACACTTTTGGTTGGGTCTACATCTGCTGGGTTGGCTGTAGTGGAAGAGGTGTCGGTCCCCATTATACTCTTTCTATTCTATTGCAATTGATGCCACTTTGGTGGTGTCTGCCACTAATTTTCGTAAATGTGTAGACTCCTGGTTGGTTCTCCTTCATGTGTGTTGCCTGTAGCAGTAGGCCTCCGAGAATGGAAGGTCTCCAATTCCTTTGAGTCAACTACCCATGTTACTATACTTACATTTTTCTGACAATTCTAGTCTATGAAACTGATATTTGTGCCACCTGAGTGTCGCTGAGCATGAAAGCAGGTTGAGCTGTTGCATGTGGTATGAGGGCTCCCAGCACAGAAGGCCTACATCAATCCCTCACCCACCTAGTCTTAATTTGATGTTCAATTCAAAGTGGTAAATGCTGGCCCATACCCTGATAATTCATGCATGGCTGATTGCTGCCGTGCCATTCTAAAATTTGTACTGTGTGAATTGAGGCCACTTTCCTAGTGTCTGCCCCTAATTTGATGTGTTTTGGCAACTTTTGGGCTCATTTTAAGGGGTTGTGTATTTGTTTGTTTTTGAATATTCGACAAAAAATTGGCAAATATTGCAAATTCGGCGATCGTAATCTGAACCGAACTTTGAAATATTCGCTCATCTCTATCTATGATGCCACAAGAACCCTATGTGACCACTACAGTCAATCATTGGGCTTAGGGCCCATGCCAATACAGACCACATAACATCAGTGATTCCCTGCAGCATTCACGTAGTGTAGTTGTTATGTCATTGCTACGACCTTATTAACGAGGGGCAATGGAGGAGAAGCAGCATGGCAATTACAGTCAGTGAACCAAGCTAATTGTGTAATTTTTAAACTGGGAAGCCTGTGAAAAGCAAAATAGATATTAAACCTGGAAGGGTATGTGTACACGTTGCAGATTATTGTGCGGACTTTTCCACGCGGAATCTGCAGAATTCGCAGGTCGAAATGCCTGCATTTTACTTGTGGATTTACTGCGGATTTCCTGGGGATTTAGTGCAGATTTTGCTTACATTTTTACACCTGCGGATTCCTAGAATGGAATAGGTGTAAAAATGCTGCGGAATCCGCACAAAGAACTGACATGCTGCGGAAAATAAACCACTGCGTTTCCGCGTGGAGTTTTCCTCAGCATGTACACAGCGGTTTTTGTTTTCCATAGGATAGCATGGTACTGTACATCCCTTGGAAAACTGCTGCGTATCCGCAGGGCCAAATCCACTGCGGATCCGCAGACGAATCCGCAACATTTGCACATACCCTAAAACCACTTTACCTCCTTGGAATTTTTCATTTTTACATTTTCAATTTTTCCTTCCCTTCTTCCCAGAGCTATAACTTTTTTATTTTACCATATATTGTACTGGAAAACGGAAAAAAATTCCAAGTGCTGTGAAATTGAAAAAAGTGCAATTTCACAATTACTTTCTTTTTTCACCATTTTCACTAAATGCTAAAAATAACCTGCCATTATGATTCTCCAGGTCATTATGAGTTTGTAGATACAAAAGATGTACAGGTTGTTTTTTATTTAAGTGATGAAAAAAATGCAAAAAAAAAAAGAAAATTGCATCATTCTCTGGGATCCGTAGAGTCTACATTTTTGGGGAGCTGGGGCCGGGTAAGGGCTTACTTTTTGCACCCCAAGCTGATATTTTTAATTGATACCATTTTGGGATAGACACAATGTTTTGGTCGCCAATTATTGCATTTTATTGCAACGTTGCGGAGACCAAAAAAATATACTTCTGGTGTTTTCACTTTTTTCCTCGTTAAGCCATTTACCGATCGAATTAATTATTTTTATGTTTTGATAAATCTCGCATTTCTGAACTCGGCGATAGCAAACACTATATATACTCATGTATAAGTCGAGTTTTTCAGCACTTTTTTAATGCTGAAAAATCTCCCCTCAACTTATACTCAAGTGAGGGTCCCACAAGATGGAGGTGTAGTGGCAGCAGCAGAGCAATGGGCAACAGGAAGCAGGAGCCGGTTGTTGCGGCTAAAGCCTGTGCCCACTGCCAAACAGAAATGAATATTGACTGCAGCGGGCACTGAATATTGATTTCTCTTTAATAGCGGGCAAAGTAGTAGCAAGCCGTCGGTTTCCTGCAGCAGCCCGGCGATCACATGTGCCTGCTACTTAAGAGAATGAAAACCCTGTTGCTGCAGGAAACTAGCAGCTGCTGCTACTGTGCCCGCTACTAAAGAACAATGAATACTCACTGCTCTCCACACACATAGTCCCAGCATGGAGAGCAGTGAGTATTTCAGCAGCTGTCCTCTGCTTGTAAGCAGCGCATGATGTAACCTCCATTGTGTTGCTTACAAGCATAAATCAGCTGCTGGCATATAAACAAGATGCTGCAAGGGAGCACAGGAAGGTAAGTATAATGGTTTATTTATTTTAATGTTCTTCTGATGGGGTTCATCCATACCAGGATAGGGATGAAGAGCCATGCCTTCCAGGATAGGGATGAGGAGCCATGCCTACCAGGATAAGGATGAGATGGCCATGTATACCAGGATAGGGATGAGGAGGCCATGCACACCAGGAGAGGGATGAGGAGGCCATGCACACCAGGATAGGCATGCGGAGCCATATCTACCAGGCTAGGGATGAGGAGAGCATACATACCAGGATAGGGATGGGGAGCCATGCATGCACGGATGGGTAGTATGAGAAGACCATGCATACCAGGATAGCGATGAGGAGACCATGCATACCAGAATGGGGATGAGGAGGCCATGCACATCAAGATGGTGATGAGGGGATAATGTATACCAGGCTTATACTCGAATCATTAAGTTTTCCCAGGTTTTTATGGTAAAATTAGGTGCCTTGGCTGATATTCGGGTCAGCTTAATCTAGAGTATATACGGTATGTGTATTATTTTTTTCAATTGTTTCTTTTTAAATGGGGCAAAAGGGGGTGATTTTATTTGTTTTTAAATTTTTAAATTTTTTTTACTTTTTACATGGTTCAATAGTCTAATTAGGAGATGTGAAGTTGCGATTTTCCAATCGCTTGTGCTTCAGCTCTCCTATGTATAGCAATAAGGCTCATTTGCTATGAGCTCCGGCTACTGGGCGGTGCTCCTAGCAGCTTTGCAATGACATTCACAGGAGTCTCCTGCAGACCACGGGTTTTCACGCCAACCCATCGGCGCCCCCACGATCATGTGACAGGGTAACTGATAGGCAGGATGATATCAGCTGTCATGTACTGAAAAAGGAGCCGGAAGGTGAACTGTGATGTACCTATAACTCATAGGTCATAAAGGAGTTAAGGGGTCCTGGTGATGAAAGGACAAAGAAATTCCTTCCTTTAGATCACTTAGTTGTCTTGGCCACTATCAACAGCACTATCTATGTGACTCTAGTTGGAGTGGACCCACTGTGTCATGGACTGGGCTTACCTTGGTTGGGTATAACTGTATGACTACCAGGTATTCAATAGAGCCTCTGATGGTAAGAACATGCTTTGCCGCTGTAGTCACCAGCTACCACTCCAAAACAGTCTCTGTGTCTGCAGCAGCTGACGGGAGGATCAGAAGCTTGAGTATAAGGTGCAGACGAATGAGACAGAGGTGTAGTCAGGCAGTCTGAGGTCAGGGCGGGCAGCACAGAATCAGTAAATGTAGCCGAGTTCAGGAGTGGAGAAGGCAGACAGGATGTGTAAACAAGGCTAATCAATAGAGGGATACAGATTATGGAGGAATGCAGAAACGGGTGCTTTTAGAATAAGAACCAATGTTTGGGAGAGGAGTGGTAAGAGGAGCTGCATAATAAAGGATCTGCTAGCAGGGGATAGGCCAGGGAACCTAATCTCTGCTGGACCCAGCAGGGTTAAATTCCTGCAGAGACCGGTCATGCCTCCTTAAGGCCGAGGTCACAATGCGAGAAACTCGCTAGAGTCTCTCGCTTCAATACCCGGCACTGCCGCCAGCACTCAGTACCAGAGTGTGCAGCTGCCTTTCTCTCTATGCAGCCACACACTCCGGTCCTGAATGTCGTCGGCAGTGCCGGGTCTTGAAGCAAGAAACTTGCGCGAGTTTCTCGCATTGCACTCGCAAGTGTGACCCCAGCCTAAGGTTAAATTAATGCCACAAGCAGATACAGCATTGCTGCAAGAAGCAGGCACAGACTGGTGGAAAGAGAAACCGCATGATGAGTAGATGGGCGCCGAGAAGCCATGCAAGTTACCGCCGTGACAATCTATTCATGTTAACTAGCCCAAGTCTGAGTTATATTTTCATGGACTTTAATACCCCATACTGGGATTTCAACTTTAGTCACACCTGATTTTCAATATTACTTTATTGTGATTGAGCTGTCACACATCTTATGTCCAGTCCTGTCAACAGTCATGTCCACTTGCATCATTAAGACTCAATAAGAGCTCACCCATTCACTTCTTTGTGATTAAACTGTCAAGCAGTTTATGTCAAGCCCAACTAGTTTCCATCAAGACTCAGCTATGACACACCGTGTCACTCTGACAGAACCGTGTTACCAACCTCTTCCCATCAAGACTTCCTGTCTTAAATACACACTTCCCATTATATAAGGGATCTCTGGGAATACAACACTGTCACAATGCATTCCTCTATCTCCACTACATGTTGTACCACTGGGTAAGCATTTAAATTCTATATTTAGATCTTGTTGATGGACTTTGATTGTTTACACACAAAGCGCTGAAACTGTTTACTCTGTCTAAGGACATTTAACTTCTTCCCAGCCCACTCTTTCTCTTCACTTTCTCAGTAGTCTAACGGGGTCTTATATGCATTAGAGGACTGTAACTTATTCAATGATTTCCATTGTTAGAATATGCAACATTTCCATTTTATGACATATATATATACAGTGGGGCAAAAAAGTATTTAGTCAGTCAGCAATAGTGCAAGTTCCACCACTTAAAAAGATGAGAGGCGTCTGTAATTTACATCATAGGTAGACCTCAACTATGGGAGACAAACTGAGAAAAAAAAATCCAGAAAATCACATTGTCTGTTTTTTTTTTCATTTTATTTGCATATTATGGTGGAAAATAAGTATTTGGTCAGAAACAAAATTTCATCTCAATACTTTGTGATATATCCTTTGTTGGCAATGGCAGAGGTCAAACGTTTTCTGTAAGTCTTCACAAGGTTGCCACACACTGTTGTTGGTATGTTGGCCCATTCCTCCATGCAGATCTCCTCTAGAGCAGTGATGTTTTTGGCTTTTCGCTTGGCAACACGGACTTTCAACTCCCTCCAAAGGTTTTCTATAGGGTTGAGATCTGGAGACTGGCTAGGCCACTCCAGGACCTTGAAATGCTTCTTACGAAGCCACTCCTTCGTTGCCCTGGCGGTGTGCTTTGGATCATTGTCATGTTGAAAGACCCAGCCACGTTTCATTTTCAATGCCCTTGCTGATGGAAGGAGGTTTGCACTCAAAATCTCACAATACATGGCCCCATTCATTCTTTCATGTACCCGGATCAGTCGTCCTGGCCCCTTTGCAGAGAAACAGCCCCAAAGCATGATGTTTCCACCACCATGCTTTACAGTAGGTATGGTGTTTGATGGATGCAACTCAGTAATCTTTTTCCTCCAAACACGACAAGTTGTGTTTCTACCAAACAGTTCCAGTTTGGTTTCATCAGACCATAGGACATTCTCCCAAAACTCCTCTGGATCATCCAAATGCTCTCTAGCGAACTTCAGACGGGTCCGGACATGTACAGGCTTAAGCAGTGGGACACGTCTGGCACTGCAGGATCTGAGTCCATGGTGGCGTAGTGTGTTACTTATGGTAGGCCTTGTTACATTGGTCCCAGCTCTCTGCAGTTCATTCACTAGGTCCCCCCGCGTGGTTCTGGGATTTTTGCTCACCGTTCTTGTGATCATTCTGACCCCACGGGGTGGGATTTTGCGTGGAGCACCAGATCGAGGGAGATTATCAGTGGTCTTGTATGTCTTCCATTTTCTAATTATTGCTCCCACAGTTGATTTCTTCACTCCAAGCTGGTTGGCTATTGCAGATTCAGTCTTCCCAGCCTGGTGCAGGGCTACAATTTTGTTTCTGGTGTCCTTTGACAGCTCTTTGGTCTTCACCATAGAGGAGTTTGGAGTCAGACTGTTTGAGGGTGTGCACAGGTGTCTTTTTATACTGATAACAAGTTTAAACAGGTGCCATTACTACAGGTAACGAGTGGAGGAAAGAGGAGACTCTTAAAGAAGAAGTTACAGGTCTGTGAGAGCCAGAATTCTTGATTGCTTGTTTCTGACCAAATACTTATTTTCCACCATAATATGCAAATAAAATGAAAAAAAAAACAGACAATGTGATTTTCTGGATTTTTTTTTCTCAGTTTGTCTCCCATAGTTGAGGTCTACCTATGATGTAAATTACAGACGCCTCTCATCTTTTTAAGTGGTGGAACTTGCACTATTGCTGACTGACTAAATACTTTTTTGCCCCACTGTATATATGCTAGCTGAAGAGCCCAGCGCTGCCCGGGCATAGTAACTAACTGTGGTTAGTTATAGCAAATTATAATTATCCTCCATCCCATAGTCTCGTGCCCATATACCCATCATACATATCCACCATCCCATAGGCCCGTGCCCATATACCCATCATACATATCCTCCATTCCATAGGCCCGTGCCTATATACCCATCACACATCCTCCATCCCATAGGCCCGTGCCCATATACCCATCATACATATCCTCCATCCCATAGGCCTGTGCCTATATACCCATCACACATCCTCCATCCCATAGTTGAGTGCCCATATACCCATCACACATCCTCCATCCCATAGTCCCATGCCCATATACCCATCACACATCCTCCATCCCATAGTCCCATGCCCATATACCCATCATACATATTCGCCATTCCATAGTCAAGTGCCCATATACCCATCATACATATCCTCCATCCCATAGTCGAGTGCCCATATACCCATCACACATCCTCCATCCCATAGTCCCATGCCCATATACCCATCACACATCCTCCATCCCATAGTCCCATGCCCATATACCCATCATACATGTTCGCCATCCCATAGTCATGTGCCCATATACCCATCATACATATCCTCCATCCCATAGTCCCATGCCCATATACCCATCACACATCCTCCATCCCATAGTCCCATGCCCATATACCCATCACACATCCTCCATCCCATAGTCCCATGCCCATATACCCATCAAACATATCCTCCATCCAAAAGTCAAGTGCCCATATACAGATCACATATCCTCCATCCCATAGTCCAGTGCCCATATACCCATCACACATCCTCCATCCCATAGTCAATCATTATGACATCATAATGAGCGGCGGCAGGGCTTGCAACCTATGATGACATCAGCGTTGCCATGGCAACCATTGTGACATCATAATGAGGGGCGGGGCTTGACACACACACACTTTTTCCCCAGTATGTAGATGGGGGCAAATTTGTTTGGTGAATTGGAACGCGCGGGGTTAAAATTTCGCCTCACAACATAGCTTAGGACGCTCTCGGGGTCCAGATGTGCGACTGTGCCAAGTTTTGTGGCTGTAGCTGCGACGATGCGGATGCCTATCCCGGACATACACACACACATGCATACATACACTTTGAGCTTTATATATATATATATATATATATATACATATATATGGGTATGTAGATATATCATTAGCACATTCCTAGTTCTACATAGAAAAGCATTTGCAGATGTTTTAGTTCAACTAATTCAAGATCTTGATTTAACTCATCGTGTTTTTCCTCTTTTCTGTAATTTCTTCTATTTGTGCCTGATAATGTTGTATCATATTTTTGTCCCTATCATTTGTTGGTGTTTTTGCTTTGACATTTCTATCTGTTCATATAATTTATTTTCTGGTATTTGTTTCTGTCTGGACGTAAATTATTGTTCAGCTGTATCATGAATTTTAGTGAACCTCCTTCTGCCAGTCAATACATTGTACTTGTTTTTATCATCTTTTTTTTACACCTCCTCATTTATACTAAAGTCTTATACTTATAGGGAATCTATTATTTATTTTCTAGGTCCCTTCTCCTATGGGAATTAGTCATTTCCACACTCTCTTTGGATTCCAAGACAGTTCAGTGATTCCATGTCATCATATACTGGTATATTACCTGTAACAGCTATTATCAGATAGTGAAGTTGTCTGTAACTTAATCTTTCTTACATTTATGTCATAATTAATATAATCTCTGTTCTGATAACACTTTCAGGTACAAGTGGATAGCATTTTTTTCATCCAAGAAAGACATTTTACACATATCCTATTCAAAGGTATTAGCATCTTATAGAACCCGTGTCACTGTATTCTGCAATGACTCCCTAGACAACCAAAAACATATAAAAATTAAGTATTGTACATACACTTATCTGCTTCTTCTTGGTGATTATTATTTGCTTTAGCTGAATTTAAACTATTTTTAGTATGTTACATGACTTTCATCAGATATCATCCTTCTGAATACTCTAAAGGTACTGTCACACTAAGCGATATCGCTAGCAATATCGCTATAACTTGTGACGTTATAGCGATATTGCTAGCGATATTGCTGTGTGTGATACTTACCTCCGACTGGCTCCCCCGCTGGTTATCGCTGATCGCGTGAGAACGTCCTGGATCATTTCTCGTCGTCAACTTCCTGCGGCGCTTCCTGTGGAGAGACGAGCGATGAGCGTGGAGCCGGGCGGGAGGACACAGGATCGCCTAGTGTGACAGGTAAGTAGCGACCCCCGTCCCCAGCGATGTCGCTACTGAGATCTGCCTGTGTGGCAGCTCACTAGCGACCACTTAGCGATGTACCAGCGATCCTGACCGCGTCATATCACTGGTCAGGATCGCTGGTACATCGCTAAGTGTGACAGTACCTTTAGGAGTTTGTATGCTGCCCCCACCTTTAGCATGGGGGTCTGCTGCATCCTGCTAAGTGCATTGGTAATTTGACCTGGTGTTGATAAGGCTGTATCTTTTTTTCTGTGATTTTTTTTTAAATTGTGTTCTATGTTAACCATTTTTAATTTTAGTGTTAGGACTCACAAGTGCGGGGACCCTTAACATGGGTTGTGAGCTTACCAATTTTGGCCAAAATATCGACCAATGCCCAGTGTAAATAAAATATTTTATACATTATTAATTTTTTTAATGCACTCTTTAACATTTTTTCAAGACTGCAACCAGGCCCTTTCATGTTAGTTGGGTGTATTTGGGCGTCTTGCCTTGTGGGATGCACTTATATATAGTCCTGGGCATCCTGCCTGATCTGATAGCATGGATGTCATTAAAAGTCTCTAAGCCAGACACTGTGCATCACAGGTATCTGTGTGCCTGCCTTTCTAGGCCAGCTCCATCTGGGTGCATGTTTAATACTACACAGCCATCCCCTACATGAATTGGTAGGTTTGTGAGTGGCTGTCTGCATCGTTTTTTGCACTTTTGCTGCCTCCTCCTTTATCATGGGGGTCTGCTGCATTCTGTAGTGCATTGGTAATCTGACCTGGTGTTGGTAAGGCTGTATCTTTTTTCTATGAAGTTTTTTGATACTTTGTTTTGTCTTAGCCGAGTTTGAATGATATGACTAATGTTGAGCATTCCGATACCGCAAGTATCGGGTATCACCTCTTAAACAACAGCAAACTAGCAGTCATTAATTAAGACTGGCATTGCACATGCCAATCTTAGTGAAGGCTTTGCTGTAATATCATACTCTCAATTCATTAAAGGGAATCTTTCACCCCATTTTTGCCCCATATGTTGGGGCTACAGCCATCAGGGGCTTATCTTCAGCATTCTGTAATGCTGTAGATAAGCCCCCGATGAAACCTGAAAGATAAGAAAACACAATGGATTATACTCACTGGGGGTGGAGTCGGGGAGGTGGGTGTCGGGCGCCTCCCATCTTCATAAGGTGATGTCCTCCTCCTTGCTTCTCCCTCGGCTCTGGCGCAGGCGTACTTTATCTGCCCTGTTGAGGGTAGAGTAAAGTACTGCAGTGCGCAGGTGCCAGAAAAGGTCAGAGCGGTCCGGCGCCTGTGCACTGAAGTACTCTGCTCTGCCCTCAACAGGGCCGATAAAGTGCATGTGCACAGGAGCCGAGGGAGAAGCAAGGAGGAGGACATTATCGTATGAAGATGGGAGGCGCCGGACGAGACAGCAACACCCATCAGACCGGACCAAACGCCGCGGTGAGTATAATATAACTCTTGTTTTCTTATCTTTCAGGTTTCATCGGGGGCTTATCTACAGCATTACAGAATGCTGTAGATAAGCCCCTGATGGCTGTGGCCACAGGTGATATGCTTAAAAAGGGGTGACAGATCCCCTTTAAGAGGTGCATGCCACTTAATGAATATGGTGCGTCTTCCCTATGGCATGTGCCCCACCAAAAATGCATCTCCAGTCAGGAACTAATATTTATGGCGTAAGAAGCAACATCACATTTAATGAATTTGATGTGAGCTCCGTCTCGCCCCGGCTTCTCCCCAGCTCTGCCCATTTGGTGAAGCAGCTTTAAATTGATGTGAAAATGCAGAATTCGCAAAAAATTTCTGGTGTAAAAACTTTGATGAATTGGGCCATAAGGCTTCATTTACACTAGACTTTTATCATCAATAGCATGCTTAACAATGCTTATTTCCTAATATTTGGCCATGGTAAACAAGCTGCCGATCACCCTCTCCAGAATGCTTGCTCATTGGATGAAATAATTTTTTAGCTTGCTTATAAATCAGGGATGTACCGCTGAGAACAATGATATTCAATGCGCACTGAAGAATTATATAATAGATCGTTCTGTGAACATGGAAATGTGGTTGGCCAATCTGAACAAGAAAATGCAAACCATAAGATACAGCCTTCCCAAAACCTGGTCTGATGACAAATTCACATCAAGCAGGATGCAGCAGGCCTCCAATAATAAAGACAAGGGGCAGCACAGGGGCAAGCTACTGATGAAAACAATCTGGCCAATCTGAACACAAAAAGACCACCAATTGGCTTAAAGTGAACCTGTCATGTGAAAAAAATGCTTTTAATCTGCCGATGTGGGATTAAACTTCAGGTTAATAGTGTTCTGAACCTACTTGGTGTCAGCACTTAGAGCCTTGCTACAGAGAGGAAATTGGGCAAAATGTAGTGTCGGTAGTGGGCCGAGCTGGGGGATGATAGGGGGTGGTCCCACTTCTTACCGCGCAGAGATGATAACAGAGACACGATGGAGGCAGATTCTGGGTGCAACAGGTCCAAGTTTATTCACGCTGGCCATCCGACTGACGGCACACCTCGCGGCCCTCCGTTTCCAGAGCCGCTTCTCACACCGTACACTAGGGACGTGTCTGCACACACCGTCCCCTCCTTTACTGTCGACGCTCCTGACAGGTCCGTCACTGTGGCCGCCTTAGGCCCGTAAACCAACAGCGCTTCTACTGCTCAGTCGTCGTGTTACATACGGTGTCCTTCACCCAGAGCCTCGTCTCTGCTGCGGTCCTTTCCTGTCAGGACCACCCCCCTGACGTTTCCTCTCCTCAGTCCCCTTGGTCGGATTCTCCTCAGGGCACACAGACTGGCGTAGTCCTCCTGTCACCTGAGCTCCCCCTGGGGACTGGAACCTTCTGGAACCCTCCCTCAATATTTATAGCTCTCCCGGTTCCTTGAAACTGTCACTCTAACTGTCACTCCGCCCCCCATGACCAACGGTTTCTAAAGCCCTAAGCTGATGTCACGTCCTTTGCTCACACTCCACCCTGCCATCTAATGGTCATCCCAAGGTACTGCACGTCACCTACACTTTCCTAGCTGTTTCCCACAATATTACTGACACCTACCTAGACTGTGCAAACCTATCTTTCTCCATTCTGACACGTCCGTCCGTACGTCAGGTCACCTTCCCTACACTCCTCCTTCCTTTGTCCATTGTCGTCCTTGACAATCGTCAACCCTGCCTTCGTCGTTCTGAAGCTACACCTACATCCTGTTGTTGGACCAGCTGTTGAGCCACACCCACTATCTGCGGGGGCCGAACCATACTGGGAGCACTATGCTCTGAGCAGCCTACCGCTACTCACCAGCGCGCACGCCACGTGACAACGTCTTTCAGACTGGGCAAGGTACACCCGTATTCTCTCTACGGCGTGTATCTTTCCCCTACTCTCCCCTTCTGTTACCTTTCACTATTCGGTACACCATGATCGAGGTCTCTTACCTTCCAGATCATTACCAGCGCCCGCCTTCCTCCTTCAGGGGTGTCCGTGGTGTTGAGGACCTGACCTAGGACGGCTGTCTTTTCTCACATCTTCCAACTTATTTTCCCTTCTTTCAATTACATGTCATGGTCAGCGTCCCGGTCTCCCAGACCTCCTCAACTCTTAGATCCCTACCGGATCTCACACTTTCCTTTGGTCCCGCAGACCTTCCCTTACCCGGACCTGTTGCATTTTACTTGTGCATATTGTACACCAAAACAACTTTACAATATCACAAGTACCCATTTTTATAATTTTTTTTTTCATTTTCTCTTGCTTTTAAAACCAAAATATAACATGACATTGCATGTCTTCTTTCCTCCCCCCCCCTTCCTTGGACCTGGACACTCCTCCGCTTTCCATATCCCCGTTCTGTCAGGTAAACATATTTTCGTATATAAAGAACATAGAAAGAAGAAAGAAAGAGAGAGAGAAAATAGTTGCATCAGTTAAACAACAACAAAACTTTTTTCTAAATGCAACTGTCCTTATAATCTGCACAACGGTGCATCGACCTCCTGACAGTCTATACCACTCTCAATGTACAGAGGTGAGGGCTCCACGGGGATACTGAGGGTGTCCATTCAAGTCCTCTTCTTTTCCATGACGGCCTCTCCTTGAGTGTGGAGCAGGTTCCACACTTCCTGCTCCCGGGCCTTTTTCTTCCTCATCACCTCCGCTT
This sequence comes from Dendrobates tinctorius, assembly GCF_039654945.1. Taxonomy (NCBI): domain Eukaryota; kingdom Metazoa; phylum Chordata; class Amphibia; order Anura; family Dendrobatidae; genus Dendrobates; species Dendrobates tinctorius. The sequence continues at coordinate 64,079,873 of NW_027361684.1, read as the reverse complement.
CCCACACGGAGGGAACAGCACGGGCCCTGGAGTCCGGTGGGCGGGACTCCGCTGAAAAAGACCGCAAGACAGAAATGGCCGAAGATTTCTGCGGCCCAGCAGCCGCTGGGGTCAGGTGGCAAATGGGGACAACCGGGTCCTCGGGGGCTGGAATCACAGGGCCCGCTAAGTCGGCCGCAGCCGACTCCAGCAGCAGCATAACCGCGGCCTCAGGACAGGCCGCATCCACTACTTCCAACGGAGCCGGAGTAACGGCCGATTTCAACGATGCAGCTGCTATTAGCAGGGAAAGCACAGACTCCGGGCGGGGTAGTTCGGGGACATGAGCGGGGTCCTCACTCAGCTCCGCATACACCACGGGGCCCGTGGTAACTAGGCCTTCCGGTGCGCAGGGGGCCGCGTGCTGCAGCAGAATGGTAGGGGCCGCTTGCGGAGGCACTGGTAGGGCCGGGGGTACTCTCACCTTCCCCGGCGCTGCGGCCTCCGTCCCATCATCACGCGGTTTCCCCTGCAGCCTTCTTTCCTTGCTCCACTGTCCTGCGGGCCTTCCCTCCGGACTCGGGGGCTCCGCTGAGAAGTCCTCTGCTGGTATTGGTGGCAGCCGTTTTCGCTGACTCCCCTCAGACTCCGCTCCCCGGCTCAGCATCCCGCTGCCTGGCCGTAAATCTGAAGATGACTTCTGGTGCAGCTCCATCTCTCGCCGCCATTGCCACTCTAGGCGGCCGATGCCCCGACACCCGCAGCATCTCATACCATCCGTTGGGCAGCACTCGAATGGCGTCAGACAGCCGCAGCCAAGTTTTTCTTCTGTGCCACTCCTCCTGCTGGGTGGGGCGTTAGCAGACCTTTCCACCAATCTGCCAGGGTCCAATATATGGAAACGTCGGTCTCCGGGCATATATTGCTTCCTTTTGGGGTACGTTGGAGGGGGTCCCAGTCCATTCTGAACAACTGCAAACACCCGGACCTCTCCTCTGCGCTGAAGTAATACCGCCATCTTGGGCAGAATCAGCTACTGCCTTGGATCCTCTGCAAGCAACACAGATCCGACACAGCGTCCCAATTTGTAATCCACAGGTCAGTAATTGGTAGTCCACAGGTGTTTATAATCCGAAATAGAGCAGTCCAAGTTTTCCTCAGTCCTTCAGTTGCAGGCCTGCCGCAGAAGATAGCGTATTAGCGGCGGCGATCCTGCCGACTACGCCAAATGTAGTGTCGGTAGTGGGCCGAGCTGGGGGATGATAGGGGGTGGTCCCACTTCTTACCGCGCAGAGATGATAACAGAGACACGATGGAGGCAGATTCTGGGTGCAACAGGTCCAAGTTTATTCACGCTGGCCGTCCGACTGACGGCACACCTCGCGGCCCTCCGTTTCCAGAGCCGCTTCTCACACCGTACACTAGGGACGTGTCTGCACACACCGTCCCCTCCTTTACTGTCGACGCTCCTGACAGGTCCGTCACTGTGGCCGCCTTAGGCCCGTAAACCAACAGCGCTTCTACTGCTCAGTCGTCGTGTTACATACGGTGTCCTTCACCCAGAGCCTCGTCTCTGCTGCGGTCCTTTCCTGTCAGGACCACCCCCCTGACGTTTCCTCTCCTCAGTCCCCTTGGTCGGATTCTCCTCAGGGCACACAGACTGGCGTAGTCCTCCTGTCACCTGAGCTCCCCCTGGGGACTGGAACCTTCTGGAACCCTCCCTCAATATTTATAGCTCTCCCGGTTCCTTGAAACTGTCACTCTAACTGTCACTCCGCCCCCCATGACCAACGGTTTCTAAAGCCCTAAGCTGATGTCACGTCCTTTGCTCACACTCCACCCTGCCATCTAATGGTCATCCCAAGGTACTGCACGTCACCTACACTTTCCTAGCTGTTTCCCACAATATTACTGACACCTACCTAGACTGTGCAAACCTATCTTTCTCCATTCTGACACATCCGTCCGTACGTCAGGTCACCTTCCCTACACTCCTCCTTCCTTTGTCCATTGTCGTCCTTGACAATCGTCAACCCTGCCTTCGTCGTTCTGAAGCTACACCTACATCCTGTTGTTGGACCAGCTGTTGAGCCACACCCACTATCTGCGGGGGCCGAACCATACTGGGAGCACTATGCTCTGAGCAGCCTACCGCTACTCACCAGCGCGCACGCCACGTGACAACGTCTTTCAGACTGGGCAAGGTACACCCGTATTCTCTCTACGGCATGTATCTTTCCCCTACTCTCCCCTTCTGTTACCTTTCACTATTCGGTACGCCATGATTGAGGTCTGTTACCTTCCAGATCATTACCAGCGCCCGCCTTCCTCCTTCAGGGGTGTCCGTGGTGTTGAGGACCTGACCTAGGACGGCTGTCTTTTCTCACATCTTCCAACTTATTTTCCCTTCTTTCAATTACATGTCATGGTCAGCGTCCCGGTCTCCCAGACCTCCTCAACTCTTAGATCCCTACCGGATCTCACACTTTCCTTTGGTCCCGCAGACCTTCCCTTACCCGGACCTGTTGCATTTTACTTGTGCATATTGTACACCAAAACAACTTTACAATATCACAAGTACCCATTTTTATAATTTTTTTTTCATTTTCTCTTGCTTTTAAAACCAAAATATAACATGACATTGCATGTCTTCTTTCCTCCCCCCCCTTCCTTGGACCTGGACACTCCTCCGCTTTCCATATCCCCGTTCTGTCAGGTAAACATATTTTCGTATATAAAGAACATAGAAAGAAGAAAGAAAGAGAGAGAGAAAATAGTTGCATCAGTTAAACAACAACAAAACTTTTTTCTAAATGCAACTGTCCTTATAATCTGCACAACGGTGCATCGAACTCCTGACAGTCTATACCACTCTCAATGTACAGAGGTGAGGGCTCCACGGGGATACTGAGGGTGTCCATTCAAGTCCTCTTCTTTTCCATGACGGCCTCTCCTTGAGTGTGGAGCAGGTTCCACACTTCCTGCTCCCGGGCCTTTTTCTTCCTGATCACCTCCGCTTCCCACACGAAGGGAACAGCACGGGCCCTGGAGTCCGGTGGGCGGGACTCCGCTGAAAAAGACCGCAAGACAGAAACGGCCGAAGATTTCTGCGGCCCAGCAGCCGCTGGGGTCAGGTGGCAAATGGGGACAACCGGGTCCTCGGCTCCTCGGGGGCTGGAATCACAGGGCCCGCTAAGTCGGCCGCAGCCGACTCCAGCAGCAGCATAACCGTGGCCTCAGGACAGGCCGCATCCACTACTTCCAACGGAGCCGGAGTAACGGCCGATTTCAACGATGCAGCTGCTATTAGCAGGGAAAGCACAGACTCCGGGCGGGGTAGTTCGGGGACATGAGCGGGGTCCTCACTCAGCTCCGCATACACCACGGGGCCCTTGGTAACTAGGCCTTCCGGTGCGCAGGGGGCCGCGTGCTGCAGCAGAATGGTAGGGGCCGCTTGCGGAGGCACTGGTAGGGCCGGGGGTACTCTCACCTTCCCCGGCGCTGCGGCCTCCGTCCCATCATCACGCGGTTTCCCCTGCAGCCTTCTTTCCTTGCTCCACTGTCCTGCGGGCCTTCCCTCCGGACTCGGGGGCTCCGCTGAGAAGTCCTCTGCTGGTATTGGTGGCAGCCGTTTTCGCTGACTCCCCTCGGACTCCGCTCCCCGGCTCAGCATCCCGCTGCCTGCCCGTAAATCTGAAGATGACTTCTGGTGCAGCTCCATCTCTCGCCGCCATTGCCACTCTAGGCGGCCGATGCCCCGACACCCGCAGCATCTCATACCATCCGTTGGGCAGCACTCGAATGGCGTCAGACAGCCGCAGCCAAGTTTTTCTTCTGTGCCACTCCTCCTGCTGGGTGGGGCGTTAGCAGACCTTTCCACCCATCTGCCAGGGTCCAATATATGGAAACGTCGGTCTCCGGGCATATATTGCTTCCTTTTGGGGTACGTTGGAGGGGGTCCCAGTCCATTCTGAACAACTGCAAACACCCGGACCTCTCCTCTGCGCTGAAGTAATACCGCCATCTTGGGCAGAATCAGCTACTGCCTTGGATCCTCTGCAAGCAACACAGATCCGACACAGCGTCCCAATTTGTAATCCACAGGTCAGTAATTGGTAGTCCACAGGTGTTTATAGTCCGAAATAGAGCAGTCCAAGTTTTCCTCAGTCCTTCAGTTGCAGGCCTGCCGCAGAAGATAGCGTATTAGCGGCGGCGATCCTGCCGACTACGCCAAATGTAGTGTCGGTAGTGGGCCGAGCTGGGGGATGATAGGGGGTGGTCCCACTTCTTACCGCGCAGAGATGATAACAGAGACACGATGGAGGCAGATTCTGGGTGCAACAGGTCCAAGTTTATTCACGCTGGCCGTCCGACTGACGGCACACCTCGCGGCCCTCCGTTTCCAGAGCCGCTTCTCACACCGTACACTAGGGACGTGTCTGCACACACCGTCCCCTCCTTTACTGTCGACGCTCCTGACAGGTCCGTCACTGTGGCCGCCTTAGGCCCGTAAACCAACAGCGCTTCTACTGCTCAGTCGTCGTGTTACATACGGTGTCCTTCACCCAGAGCCTCGTCTCTGCTGCGGTCCTTTCCTGTCAGGACCACCCCCCTGACGTTTCCTCTCCTCAGTCCCCTTGGTCGGATTCTCCTCAGGGCACACAGACTGGCGTAGTCCTCCTGTCACCTGAGCTCCCCCTGGGGACTGGAACCTTCTGGAACCCTCCCTCAATATTTATAGCTCTCCCGGTTCCTTGAAACTGTCACTCTAACTGTCACTCCGCCCCCCATGACCAACGGTTTCTAAAGCCCTAAGCTGATGTCACGTCCTTTGCTCACACTCCACCCTGCCATCTAATGGTCATCCCAAGGTACTGCACGTCACCTACACTTTCCTAGCTGTTTCCCACAATATTACTGACACCTACCTAGACTGTGCAAACCTATCTTTCTCCATTCTGACACGTCCGTCCGTACGTCAGGTCACCTTCCCTACAAATGTTTGAGTTTCAGTCACAGGGGCGGTGTTGGCTGTAACTGCTCCCCCGATTCTGATTGACTGCAGGCTCAGCATTAGAGTCACTGCAGGGGGTGCGGTTACACCATATGCTGCCGAGAAGACTAAAGTTAATTTCTTCCTAGCAGCGGGGTCTAAAGACCCCTTTAGATTTAGCGATGCACCAGCGATCCCGACAATGATATGACCCGGTCAGGATCGCTGGTGCATCGCTAAATGGTCGCTAGTGAGCTGCCACACAGGCAGATCTCACAGCGATGCATCAGCGATACAGCGGTCGTTACTCACCTTTAAGACGAGGCGATCCTGACGTCCTCCCGCCCGCGTCCACGCGTCGCTCGTCGGCGCCAGCAGGAAGCCCAGCAGGACGCGCCCGACGAGAAATTAAGCTGCGCGATCTTGCGTGATCAGCGACAGACAGCGGGGGAGCCAGTCGGAGGTAAGTATCACACATAGCGATATTGCTGCTGCGTCACCAAATCGGTGATGCTTTAGCGATATTGCTAGCGATGTCGCTATGTGTAAAACCCCCTTTAGTGAAGGCAGGTTCAGAACACTATTAAGATTAACCCCATATCTGCAGGTTAATAATGTTTTCTTATATGGCAGGTTTCCTTTAAATGTAGCTTATTGGTGGTTGTTTATTAGCTGCTGTTGGCAGGTGTGAATGCAAGCTAATTCAGTTATTACTTATGATATATTGTGTCACAGACAGGTGAGTGTGACTATTAAGTGACATCTTAATTACTTTTATATTATGCAGTGGGAGATCGCTGCAGCGATGAGGGTCCCAGTGTAATGTAATCCAACCAGAAGGTTCTAAACAGAGGTCCCTGCTTACGTATCGGCTTCAGTGAACACTCAGTGTAAATGCTGTCTGTGACTGTGTACAGCGTTTAGTGTATGGTGTTCAACCTCATCCTTTCTGAAGAGACAATTTGCATATTTACCAGAGGAGCATTGTGGCTTATAAGGCTCCTCACCTTGGCATGTTAGTCTTGACATGTCACTCTCCGCGGTCACATGCAGCCAAACCAGATCTCACACTTTGCAATGACAAGGGGCAGTACCGTAAAACACAGTGTCTGCATATTGAGATTCTGGTTTTGGCTTTTATCCTAAGTCATGTGACAAGGCTCGGTAGAGAGTCAATTTTGGCTTTTAGGATTGCTGCTTCCTATAGGTGGCCCAAGAGTTCTAGTCCTCTTCCTCTCTAAAGAGACAATTTGCAACTGTTCATCTATGACACTAAGCAGAAGGTGCGAAAAGGAGAACTATTCAATAACCTTTGGAGCCTACATTAAAAAAAAGCACCCTGACCTTCTGAGGCCAAATTGGCCGGAGGAGTGGGGAGACACTCTACTATCCATCTATACTTGCTGTAATAATAAAGCATGGTCATTCTGTCAGCAGTTGTCTTACCTAAACTATTAATACTTTTCTCTAGTGCAGGGGCTCCTGTCACAGAGTGTCAACCTGTGTGTGTGACAGAAACCACACAACAGACAGTGAGCGTACATTGTACCTACCTGTGAGAACACAAGAAAGCAATGATTGGGTAATGCAGACTACTCTCATACTGTCACTGGGTAATGAGCACCTGTAATAACCATTCAGTGCTTTCTACTGTGGTCATTGGTTTCTATACGTGCTCATTGGATACTGTGCGGCCGAGAACTCATCATGGCCTCTCATTGAGATAGGAACTTGTATTAGCTAATGAGCACTCTCCTCTCTAGTGATGGAACATGCTCATTGGCTACTCAGCAGCTGTGCCTCAGTTCAGAAAGGCTGGGGCCATCACTATCAGCAGCATGGGCCACATGTAGCCCATGGGCCATGGGTTGTGCACCACTGGTCTATATCTTTTATTTATTTACTTATTTATTTTACTCATTTATATAGCGCCATTAATTCCACAGCGCTTTACATACGTTATCGGTACTGTCCTCGATGGGGCTCACAATCTAGAATCCCTATCAGTATGTCTTTGGAATGTGGGAAGAAACCCAGGCAAACACGGGGAGAACATACAAACTCCTTGCAGATGTTGTCCTTGGTGGAATTTCAACCCAGGACCCCAGTGCTACAAGGCTGCAGTGCTATCCACTGAGCCACCATGCTGCCCTTATATGGGTTATCTGAATATCATCTACACACAGTTGGATTAACTACTAGGCACACATTTATTTTAATGTTTGTCAGGCTCACAGGAAACCTATTAATAGATTTTTGCTTTGATAGTGTACAATAGAATTCTAAAATTCAATCTTCCATTAAATGAGGGCAGTCGTAAAGTGTTGTTTACATGCAGCTTTATAGTGTGTGAAATGGCTCACTGTCTCACTACATCAGACCATGGCTGTGTGGAAATACGGCTTTAATAGTGTCCAAAATATTTGCCACAGGTCTAAATAGTTGTTGTCAATTTAGCATAAAGACAGAAGGACTGAAATATTTTTCAAAAAATATACTGTACATTGTCTCACTAGCAAGAATAACTTCTAGTAATAATTTTAGAATAATCTATAGATCTTACTGTACTTTCAGACAACTTTATCCCATTGATAATGTGTTAAACTGACCATCACAGTACATATACAATATGTGGTCTTAAGCCCCACATGCACATTAGACTAATGTCAGCCAAACGCACCCATTGAGATGGATTTGGCCAATGGTCTAATGTATGGGTGGGTGCCAGCCCACTGATAGTTAGGAGACATGTCAATTAGGCATATTCGATTTTGGACTGCCGATCACAGAGATAAGCTGCGTGTGAGTCGGCGGCTTTCTCATAGAGAATAATGGAGCGCTTGGCTAAACGAGTGCTCCTGTGTACTGGGAGACTCCACTGGGATGGCCGTCAACCGACTGATCATTTGACCAACAGCCATTTAATGTTTTTGGTCAGCCTTAAGTAAATAAAAGGAAAACATCTCCGAGGCGGTGGCTGCTAGGTGTCAAACTGCTGATTAACTAGCAGTCCTCTGTCTATAGTGAAGAGTAACTCATCTCTAGTAGCAGAGATATGGAGGCAATTTCCAGGAAGTGGTATTAGGTCTTTGTCTCTGTGCTCCTGCTCTCCTTTGTGTCAAACTGCGCATAGGCCCAAAAAAAAGAATAACTTGGGATTTCAGGCAAAGCAAGTTAGGACCAAAGTGAAGGAATGTTCCAACATCTAAAGTGCTGGCAGAATGCGCATTGGAGGAACCACTCATTAAGAAAGAAGTGGATGGTAAGTTAAGGAGCATTGGAATCAGGACAGTTCATGGAAATATGACACTAGTATATGCAGTTTTATCTTGTTGAGGGGATAAGGACAGCAATTCCATACTATTCTACAGGTTTTGTGTGATAAGGCAAGCACACTTTAGCTTCAATTTTAGAAGAAACCTGTGTATTTAGCTGCAAAATATTAGAACATACCATTTAGAAAGTTATCTTATTTTTTTTGTTTAGTTTGTTCGGATTTCGTCCTCTTTAGTAATCAGGTTCTGACAGTAGAAATTACCCTTAGGCTCTCCTGCACACAGAATGGTTTTTTCTAGTGATTGATCCTGCAACTGTTTAGATCTCCCTCAGATGTCACACAGCAGGCTACAGCCATGGAGAAGAACCATCTCAGCAGCAGCTGAGATATTACAACCTATAGAGGTGAGAGGGGATCAAAAGAAGTGGCTGCATCAAGGTAGGAGAGTATGGTATCTCACAGCAGGAGGGAGGTGGGAAGTGTATAGGACAGTATGTGCCACAATGCTGTTTGCTATGAGTAATAGGGTGGGATGGAGGGGAATGTGCAGTATGTACAGGTGCGAGACACATGTCTAAATCACAATTACAAGCAAAAACAATCTAATTAAAATAATAAAAAACATTTTATGTATTTTAATAAGCACATTAAGTAAAAATCCACAGCGCACAGAGAAACAATAAGTGAAGCTATTTATTACAGATTTCCCGCAATATGGCTGTCATTTGTTTCCTTCACTTGACAAAGACGCCGATACGGCATTGAAACGTGTTGTGAATAAAAAACTCTTTTATCATCATCATTGTTGAAGAATAGATTTACTCCAGCAGCACAGTCCATCATACATGCTTTCCCCATCTGGACTCAGCACCTCTTCTTTGACTGATAGATCTGGTGGGCAAATCAAAGGGTTGTAGGAAACAATCCTGAGATAAATGAGAACAGTCTGGGTAAGAAAGTTCAGGATATGGAGACTGGACCTAGGCTTATAGCTAGACTCAATACTAAAGCAATGAGTGAGGAATTCATGTGGTTTAAGTTCCTAAAAGGTCTGGTCACATTGGTAGCAAGTCATATGAGTGGTCTTGCCTTGCATGGGAATTCTTTTGCACCTTGCGGCTAGACCATTCTTGGGCACTTTGCAGGCACTGCAAGAGAAAAATAAGCTGTGGATGTCTTGGGTTTTATAGACTTGGAACTACAGTTCTCTATTATCACCTGCTCATTTAGCAAAGTAAAGCTAGCCTGCATTCAGAGCAAGCCTCAAGTTGTCCTCATTCATCTTTTCACCAAGCTTGTCTTTCTGTCAGCCAGGCTGCACCCTTAGTTATCACCGATATAGTGCTCCTATCCACCATTATCATTGTCATCCTCCTCTACTGCATGTGGTACTTCAAGTATGCCTCTTACTTTATCAATACAGGAATCATTCATTTTAGATTATATGGTGAGGAAACAAGCATACGCTCTCTGTTATTTGCTGGTTTGCCAACTAAACTGGCATCTTGTAAAGTAGCTTGTGGAGCAGTCGCTGCTTTACCAGCTTGTGGATTCTGCTACCTCTCGAGAAATAATGGCGTGTGCTCAGAATCACTGGAAGATACCAAGCCATAAGCAAAACAAGAACCCATAAAATTTAACTTTAATTGTGGTAATTAAAAAAAACAAAAAAAAAACAATTTCCTAATATCCTAATATGGCGAGTTCGGTAGTTCAGATCAGATATTGATACTTCAATAATATTTCAAAAATGAGGAAAAATTATAAGGGAGACAGACATTTTGTCTCAATATCCCTTCCTAACAGCGGAGGTTTGCAGCCTAGGGGATTTGTTATGGCGCTCCTACTCCACGTAGGCTATCCCTACCAGACTCAAAAAGAAGTTCCCTCGCCAAAGCCAACACCACCACCCAAATAAAGCGCTTAAGTGCGTTACAGTGTCCACATCTGATGAAGCCACTATTGGCATTAATAAAGGTTGTATGGCTCTCTGTTCGTGGGTGCAAAATTTATTCAGGGTTGGAGAGAAGAATGTGCTCACTACATACAATAGAGAGACTCCTATTAAATAGATGTAAAAGATCTAATCACAAGAACTCAGTAATGTATCTTATGTGGAGTTACCAGTCATATCTATATTTAATAAGCCCTCCACTGAGCCAAATAAGCAAATATAACAAGCAATATGCCTTATGTGAAGTTATCAATCATATCTCCTTTAACAAACTGAGCCAAATGAGTAGTGTAGGTAATGTACCTTAAATGGAATTAACAGTCCTATCCCCACATAGTGAGTACCACACTGAGCCAAATAAGCAATTGTATGAAGTTGTCAATCATATTCACATTTAGTGAGCACCCCACTTAGTCAAATGAACAGTAAGATAACCAATATATATTATGTGGAGTTTCCAATCAAATCCATGTTTGATAGATGTAAAAAAAAAAACAACAAGTACGCAATGTATGATATGTGGAATAACCAATCAGTGGACAACGCACTAAGCCATATCAAACATCAGACATGGATGTGAACCATATTAAATAAGATCAAAATATAATCCAATGAAAGCATTTAGTAAAAATTACAGGTTGTCACTTATCACAAACTGAATACCCCTTCCCAATGTGTTTCCTACCTTCCAGTTTTGCCAAGGAGTTCATCGGGGGATTAACAGATAAAGGGCAGACCTTTGGGCAGCTCATACCATGTGGACAGCATTTCTCCCACTGGAATGTTGCATACTTGGGTTCTTATTTCCCTTTTAGTTTACCCCCAATATAGGCCCTTATATGTTTTTCTGTTTTTTTTTGTTTTTTTTTAAGATACCAAGCCACTATTATTTCTGGCAGAAAATAGTACCCATTCTCTGTATTTGCATGCAGGAGAACATAGGCCATTCTCTAGACTTGTCTTTGTACTTCAAAATGTACTGAACTATAGATACCTGGAGCAGAAACTATGGCCAGTCACAATATATGAATTTCACAGCTCCCTAGGTGAATGTTTTCAGGGGCAGTAATAAACCACCGCATCTGGTACAGGTAAAGAGGCCTCCGCAACTTGAAGCTGCAACTGTTTCAACTGTCAGGCACTTGTTATCTGTCTCCTCCTACATCTCATCTGGATGTGACTCAACTGACATGATCTCATCCTCAACAAGCACAGGGCACATCATTGATTTCACACAGCTCACTCATTCCTTTCGCTTATGAAATGCAAAGCACTGCTGAGTAGTTTTACAGATTGAATGCCTGAGGAAGAAAAGCCACATGGTGGAATAGTTGCTGCTGTACATCAAGAGGCAAGTTGCCTGCTGTTTGCTGGCTGGCTGTTAGGAGTCAGATTTCTGCTATTACTAGGCAGGAATCAAGACCCTCACATTCTGCAGTCTCCTGCACATTGTCTACTGCAGAGGAGATTGCCTTGCAGCAACTCTCTCCGGAGGCTAAGTCCTTCTTTCCATCCTCTGAGCATGCTCATGGGACGATGTCCCATTGGAGTTCAGGAGTCAGGTGCTCAGGTCCTGCTCCAGATTCCATTGGCCCAGCTCAGAGATCTGGAGACTTCCGGAAGGTCCCATTTGCTATAAAAAGCGTGCATGGCTGTTCCGCCATGCGCTAGTATAGTCATACTTGCTGCTGTGTGTATGTTGATGGATGCATGATCTGGTGACTGACTCATTTGAAACCCCTATCCTTGGATATTATGATTGTGTGAGGGATTGAGTTATAGCCAGTACCAGCGCTAGCACGCTATTGCTCCTCAGGCACACTTGCTAGCATCCTACATCGCGCCTGCATTACAGCGCTGTCACTCTGCGACACTATCCACGCCGCGCTGCAGTAGCAGCCTTTGGTGCGTTCGCGGTTGCGACGCTATTCACACAGTTGACACGGTAGGTCTAGTCGGATGTAGTACCGCCATCTTGGGCTACTCCTGTGACCATTTGCCACGTGTGTTTTGCTGAGCTCCTGTGATTCTAACAGGCTCAGCGCTATTGTGTTTTTCCTTTTGTTGTTGCAGCTCTGTGAGTTCAACAGAGATTGCTCTGTGCATCTGGGTGTCGTCTAAACCCTGTGCACACTACCGCCTTATTGCTCTGCCACCATCTAGCTGCGGTTTTTCCACCTACTGCACAGTGGACCCCGAGCGGCGAAAGCACTTTATTTATGTTTTTATTTAGTGCGTTCCGCCGTTCCTAACATTGGCTCCTCTTGGATTGCAACATGAAATTGTAGCAAGGTGGCACGGGGTGGTAGTTGAGTCTCTTAAAGCTACAGCCCATGAACAGAGTCCACTGAGCAAACAGTCAGCAAGCATCCTGGCCCCTTGAACATAAAATATACAGGACAGATGAACCCATGGTGATTTAGCTCTTCTCCACAGACACTGCAACACTGGCAATTAGGATCCAGGAACACTATTAAAATCCAACAGGGATAACAGTTTATTGCAGAGTAGAGAAAAGGCAATAAAAGTAGAAAAACATGGAAAAAGGTAGTTACAATAATTCAGGTAAACTTCCTGCTCTTTCCCTAGTTCCTTCACTACCATGTCAGCGGCAGCAGCAATGGCAACTACAATACAGTCACAGTCCTCAAGCTGATTCCTGGACTCTTATAGTCCTCAGCGGGGCACTACTCAGTCCCTGTGCCTGACATTCCAGGCAGCCAATATTCTCCCAAGTCGGGGGTCCCTTCTGTCCCAGAAGGGGATCCACTTAGACCCCAAATGGGGGTCCTCACTGTTCCAGACAGGAGCACACTTATACCCCAGACGGGGTCTCTTCTGTCCCGGATGGGGATGCACATATGCCCCAGATGGGGGCTCCTTCTTTCCCAAGCGGGGACACACCTGTGCCCCTGACAGGGACAACACCCTGCCCCAGGCCATCCTGCCTGAGCTCTGACCAAAAAGCAGGAGCTTCCTCTTCCCTAGAGGCTGCTGTCTCAGCCCCCTAAATTAACTCCTTCTGTCCCTACCTCTAGCATGTGAACAACAAACACATCACCAATTTGATATAATACTAGCTAAGACAGTACAGAATAAAAGGGGCATCACACATTGCATCAACACATATATGAAACATTGCAAGCACAGCACATTAATATGTTTCCCGCCACCTCCGTATAGAATCATCATGATTGCCAACTGGTTGGCGATGTGGCAACCCACTGGAGTTCTCTGCTGTATGTGTTGCAGCGTTTGTGCAAACAACATAAAGAGATGATTGACTACATCAGGCAGCAGTCAAACTGGAGTGTGGGATTGTTTTGAGACCTGACATTGGCAGCGGATGAGGGAAGTGTGTCATCTACTGAATCTCTTTTTGAAAAGATGAAAAAAAATTGTCAGTAAGGACATTATCTTGCTAATATTTACACTGGAAAAAATGCTCTCCAGCATCCAAAAGGAAATTGAGGAAGAAAAACTACAACACCTTGTATATGTGGGGACACTGAAGACCCATTTCACATGCTGCAGGATTTTTTATGATTTTGAGGAGGAAAGGCTATAACAAGCAACTCAACCAACTATTGCAGTGGGGTTACAATAATGGAAGAATGAGACCCTCTGTCTTGTTGGTAGGCTTACCTACCGTAGCGGCATGTTGCAATGCTTGTGGGTGGAAAGGCATATTTTCACATTAAGGAAAATGATGACGATTGAAGAGACACTCTCTTAGATACTCACAACAAAATCAATATTGGGTATATGTTTTCCAGCATCTGAAAGTAAGCTCAAATTGGCTTATAACAAAGAAAAGCTCTTTTACCTGTTCATACCTGCTCAGCAATGTTTTTGCCAAGCAAATGCCTGCCACCCACAAAAGACTAGACCCCTTTCTAATCCACACAGATACAACGTTCTGCCACCTGTGTCAGTGTTAGAGCTATAGCAAGTAGCCAAGGCAGCATCAACACGTAGGGCTCATGCTCACTTGCAATGAAATCGGAAGAATTCAATCCGATAAAAAAATCGGATTGAATTCGGACAAATGTTAATCTGTGACTGTGTGCTCATCTCTTTTTTTTCAGCTCGGATCGGATCAAGATCGGGCTTGAAAAAAATCGCAGCATGCTGCGATTGTCATCAGAAAACGGATTGCATACCGCAATAGAAGTCAATATAAGAAAAATCACACAGCACTTGCACAACAATTGTACCATGCGAGTGCTGTGTGATTTTTACGCACCGGTGTCCTTTGAAAAGCCGGCAATTCATATGTGGTTATACAGTACAATCACACTGACAGGTTACAAAAGAATACATAGAATACATAAATAGACAAAGAATAAGAGTCAAGATGCAGTAACCTCTGTTACGGATAGGGGGTGCTGTGTATGCTCTTCAGGATTCACTTGGAGGCATAATTATAATGGTGAATTAGGGACTGGCATTATTGTAAATGGCCGGTATGTGTCGCAGAGGTTCTCTGTGCTGTAAGCCAAAATTATATGGTTATGCTGGGACTTATAGTTCCACAAGTATTTGTGCATTATTTATAAGGGTGGCTTATAGGGTTAGTCAGAGAGCTGGGCGGGAATTGACTAATCACACATGTACCGCCCATCCAAGGGGGTAGTTACAGCCATATAATGTGACTGAGGTCTGGTCACATGGTCAGAATGTGTCTACCTGAATGGTTCAGGGTGCAAGGTCCTGGAAGGTTTGTGTTGGAAGATCCTGGGACTATATAGGGCATTTGTAGGTCCGCCTTGTTATCTCTCGGACACGGCCGCTGTAAGTCTTCGACCACCAACTTCTCCTCTTGTAGAAGACCTCTTAAGGCTTCTCTGAGTACTTCCACATCTTCCCTTAAGGCCTCACTTGCACTTTGCCACGCTGACAGGTGACCTCTGAACTCAGAAACTTCCTTCAAAAGCTCATCCACTTGGTGCTCAGGTCTCAGGGCCTTTTCTTGTTCGACATGCTCTTTCATTGACTTTACTTTGGTTTGTAAACCTGCCACCTTCAAACCCTCCTTTGCCAGCTGTTGACAGACCTCTTCGGGCTCTTTTTCCAAGCTTTGGACACGTGCTTCTACCTGATGGAAACTGTCAGGCTGCTCTTTCCACGTGCACATTTCCTTTGTCAGCTTGTCGATTTGTTCCTCTAGGTAACATAGTAACATAGTGTCGTGTCGTTTCGTGTGACAGCTGTCGAATTGGCCAGCTTCTCCGGCAGCTCTTCCATTTTGTCTGGGAGCTGTTCTCCACCTGCTCGACTTGTCGTGGGACAGTTTGTATATGTTCTCAACGGACAGGTAAGGATATTGTTGCTTTTTTATTTTAATTCTCTTCCAGGTGATGTTGGATTCAGTGGAATAGGTGATGCAGTGAAAGGACTTAAGTAGCGAAGAGCAAATTTAGTGGACTCAACACGCAGCCTGATGTTACGGGCAGAGTGCCACACTAAATCACTAGTAGCGAAGACCAGAGTGGGGCGACGATGTGCGTCAGTGGAGACCCTCATTCTCTCCTTAGAAACCTAAATGGCCTCCTGAGTGCGGTCACATATGTCATGAACTTCCACTGCCCAGTCCACCTCTCTGGAGTTGGTATACGAAACGGGCATGGGCACAGGAACGTGCGGATGCTGGCCATAGTTAAGGAGGAAAAGTGTCTGCCTAGTAGAGTAAGCAAGGGCATTATTAAGGGCGAAACCTGCCCAAGGCAATAAGGATGCCGCAAGTACGTGACTAGAGTCTGATTGTCCCTGTCCACCAAGCCATTCATCTCCAGATGGTACTCTGAAGAGAGATTGAGCTCTATACTGAGCAAGCGACAAAACTCTCTCCAGAACCGAGAAACGAACTGAGGACCCCGGTCACTAACTATCTTGTCTGGCATGCCGTGCAAAAGGAAGATGTGCTTAATAAAAAGCACAGCCAAGGCCCATGCCGATGGTACACGCAAGATAGGAACTAAGTGTACCATCTTGGAGAAATGATCGGTGACAACCCAGATGACCGTATTATTGCAGGCCCACAAGAAAGTCCATCCTGACCATATCCCAGGGTCTATCTGCCACCAGCAGCGGATACAACAAGCCTGCCGGCCTCTGCCGAGAAGGCCGATTTTGGGTACAGGAGACACATGCCTGAACATAGTCCCTTATGTCGCGCACCATTCCCGGTCAGCAATATGACCTTGCCAGGAGCTTAGATGTCTTTTTGACCCCGAAGTGTCCACCCACCCTGGACGAGTGGGCCCAGGAGAGAACCTCCGGCCGCAAATTGGGTGGCACTAGAGTCTTGCCCGAGGGCACAGACTCAAGAGAGACCAGAGCAACAGTTCTCAGACTCTCCGACTGGACAATAAGCTGAGGCTCAGCTCTCTCCTCAGATGAGAAAGCAGAACTAGAGAGAGCGTCGGCTTGTAGATTCTTCTCCCCGGAGAGAAAATGAAGGGTGAAATTGAATCGGGAGAAGAATAAGGATCATCTGGCCTGGCAAGAATTCAGGCACTGCGCCGTTTGAAGGTATAGAAGGTTTTTGTGATCAGTGTACACCTGGAAAGGGTGCCGAGTCCCTTCCAGGAGATGTCTCAACTCAGAAAAAGCCAACTTGATAGCCAGTATTCTCTATACCTGATGGAGTAGTTGCTCTCCGCCGGTGTGAAGGTCTTAGAGTAAAAGAAAGATGGATGTTTCCGACTTTGAGCATCCTTTAGGTAGAGGACTGCTCCTGCACCGACGGACGAGGTGTCCACCTCCAGAATGAATGGTTTATCTACATTGGGGCGATGAAACACAGGAGCCCTGGCGAAGTGTGACTTCACAGACATGAAAGCCTTAGAGACTTCTTCTGACCACAATTTGGGATTGGCTCCATTTTTAGTGAGAGTAACCCAAGGAGCTACCAAGATAGAGAAGTGGGAGATGAACTGGCGATAATAGTTGATTAACCCCATGAAGTGCTGCAATGCTTTAAGGGAATGAAGTTCTTTTCAGCTCATCACAGACTCCAGTTTGGCTGGATCCATGGCCAAGCCTTTGCCTGAGATGATATAGCCAAGGAAAGGCAAGGACTCCTGCTCAAGCACACACTTCTCAAAATTAGCATAAAGGGATTTGGCACGCAAGAGGTCGAAAGCTTTGCAGACATCTTTTCGGTGGGTATCTATATCTGGCGAATAGATGAGAAAATCATCCATATATACAACAACCGAAGTGAACAACATTTCCCAAAAGATGTCATTAACAAAGTCTTGGAAGACGGCAGGGGCGTTACAAAGGCCAAACGGCATCACCAGATATTTATAGTGACCTTCCCTTGTATTAAACGCAGTCTTCCATTTGTCCCATTCGCAAATGCGTATCAGATTATACGCGCCCCGCAGATCCAGCTTAGTAAATATCCTTGCTCCTCAAAGCCTATCAAAGAGACTCCGGTAGTCTATACACGGACTTAATTCCCCACTCTTCTTCTGAACAAAGAAGAACCCAGCCCCTGCAGGAGACACTGACTTCCTAATAAACCCCCTTGCCAGATTCTATTTGATATACTAGGACATAGCCTCCATCTCCGGGAGTGAAAGGGGGTAGACACATCCCAGGGGAGGTTCCGTACCAGGCAAGAGGTCTATAGGACAGTCATAGGGGCAATGAGGCGGCAGGGTCTCTGCTGCCTTCTTGGAGAAAACATCCACGTATTGCCAATACTGTTTGAGTAGCGAAGCTAGATCTGCGGGAATCTCAGATGACCCAACCTGAACGTGGGTCTTGTGACACTGTCTCTGGCATGCTTTACTCCACCCTAGTATACTCCCAGTAGCTCAGTCAATATGGGGTGAATGGTGACGCAACACACCTCATCAATACCATCGGGGACCACTAACAGTGATATTAACTCCTGATGACTAGGAGGAAACTCGAGGAACAGAGGAATGGCTTGATGCGTGATTTGATAGGGGAGCGCAGAGCCATTCACCACTCGAATGGTAACTGGTTTAGAGAGCATTACTAGGGGTATTGCATTCCGTAGAGGGAAGGAGGAGGACATAAAATTACCCTCAGCCCTGGAATTCATGCAAGCCTCTTCGGAGTGAGAGATCACCCCATAGGACAGCGTCATTGTATAAGTAATTTTGGGCAACATGACAGATGAATCTGGGATGCCCGCTCTAATTGCCACTAGAGACGACCACTTCATATGAGGCCGGGCACACCAGTTGAATACCGAGTCAGTCTGTCCATTGTCAGGAGGAGATGCTGTGGCATGAACGGAATGGGCCTTAGTCTCCGTATGCCGCTCCCTCTGAGATTTATTCAGTTATTTGGACCGACTAGGATTGGTGAAACTGGATGCCAACCTAATCCTTTGCCTACACCGGGCTCGTTCCAACCTTCGTTCGGCAAACCGAAGGTCGATACGAGTGGATATGGTGAATAACTCCTCCAGTGTAGTGGGAATCTCCCTCGTGGCCAGCGTATCCTTAACAGGGTTAGCAAGTCCTCTCCAAAAAAATGGAATCAGGACCTTGTCTGAACATTCCAGTGTGGAGGCTGTAGTCCAAAACCATATTGCAAACTGGCTGGTTGGTAAAGAGCCATGCGAAGGAGCCAGTAGTTGGAGTGCAGCGTCATGGGTGACCTGTGGTCTCAGCAAGACCTGTTTCAGAGCACACAAAAAGCATGTGGTGCTCTGAACCACCACGTCCTTACTTTCCCACAACTGTGTAGCCCACGCCAATGCCCTGTCCGTTAATAGAGATATCAGAAATCCCACTTTGGCCCACTCAGACGAGAAACGGGAACTCAGTAGCTCCAACTGAATTGAGCACTGGTTCACGAATCCCCTGCAAGCCTTGCTATCCCCAGAGAACTTATCGGGGAGTGGGAGATGCAATAAAAACGGAACCTTGGTAGTGGCTTCACTGGCCACCTGCGTCGCTACCGTGGACAAATCCACAGCTGAAGCTGCACGCTCTAAAGCGGACAACCTGCTCTACAGCTGCTGAACACTCCGCGGAAGCTGTGGCTCATCTGCTATTGCTAGCCAGACCCTGGTGCTAGTATAACATTATGGTTGGCGGACCGCACCAAAAAAAAAAATAATAATAATAAGGTGCATTCGCAACCCAGGGTCCACCGTACAGAGATGGAACCTGCTGCTAAGTAATGGCAGAACAAGATTGCGGTTAAGCACCGAAAACACGCTGGTTAAATGTCACCTGGTGTGAACAGCGGCGATCTCTGTTGCTCCACAGAGCCGCAGTAACAATGTAATAGAACGCTGTTCCCTGTTAAATGTCACAGGGATCAGCAGATATGGCGTGAGTGAGGTCTCTAGGCTCAGCCTCTAGAATGTGGGGGCTGGAGTCTGACAAGACCCACAATGTGAACGGCATCGCACAAACAACACTACTACTTGGCACTGATGCTAGGCACTGACTCTTCCTCCTACCAGCCTAGGCACTAGCTGGCAGGGCTGAGAAACACATGCATACCAAGGGTAAGGGATCATAGGGAGTCAGTAACAAGAGACAAGCATACATGCATACAACACACATCTCATGGTCTATACTAGCACACGGCCATGCGGCTGTGAGATCCCTTTATAGATCCCAGTCTGCCAGGACCAATCCTTGCTCGCATTAGGACCTGAGCAGCTGACCGCCGACCACCAAAGAGAGGTTTCCACTTCACGAGCATGTTTAGTAGGGCGAAACCCGGACTTAGTCTCATGAACGACTGTTTGCTGCTGATTGCTGCTGCCTCTTTAGGTTCAGCTATAGCAAACAATCGCATAGCACGAGTCTGAGCAATACACTGAGACCGACGTCTCTGCTGAGCAGGATCTGCTGCGGCCGAGACTGGATGGGAGACCGCAGGAGAAGACAAGGCTTGGGATTTCTCCTGTGCAGCTGAAGAATCCCTGAGCCTAACAGCACACTTCCTAATTAGGATATAATTCATTTTTTATGCCAATCACCCATCTGTATAGTAATTAGCACGACGAACCATTACAATTTTTTCATGTTACAGATGTTAGCTGCCTATCATACTCTACAGTGCTTTTATCACCTTTTTCTTTTTAAGTTATATACTGTTTACCTGATACACATTTATTATTGGACTGGACCATCTCCTAGGACAGCTCCAGCTTATTTCTTCCATCTTTAGATTTAAAACAGGGTTGTGCTTGGTTTTTGCACATCTCTCCAAGGTGAGCATTCTACTGTATATCCTTTGGGTCATTCCCCACCATCTCCTGTCAATCAAAGGATGGAAGGAAAGGTTTGTGGATGGTTTCTGCGCTTGCCGACAGTTAATGAGACGTACAGTGGGGAAAAAAAGTATTTAGTCAGTCAGCAATAGTGCAAGTTCCACCACTTAAAAAGATGAGAGGCGTCTGTAATTTACATCATAGGTAGACCTCAACTATGGGAGACAAACTGAGAAAAAAAAATCCAGAAAATCACATTGTCTGTTTTTTTTTTCATTTTATTTGCATATTATGGTGGAAAATAAGTATTTGGTCAGAAACAAAATTTCATCTCAATACTTTGTGATATATCCTTTGTTGGCAATGACAGAGGTCAAACGTTTTCTGTAAGTCTTCACAAGGTTGCCACACACTGTTGTTGGTATGTTGGCCCATTCCTCCATGCAGATCTCCTCTAGAGCAGTGATGTTTTTGGCTTTTCGCTTGGCAACACGGACTTTCAACTCCCTACAAAGGTTTTCTATAGGGTTGAGATCTGGAGACTGGCTAGGCCACTCCAGGACCTTGAAATGCTTCTTACGAAGCCACTCCTTCGTTGCCCTGGCGGTGTGCTTTGGATCATTGTCATGTTGAAAGACCCAGCCACGTTTCATCTTCAATGCCCTTGCTGATGGAAGGAGGTTTGCACTCAAAATCTCACGATACATGGCCCCATTCATTCTTTCATGTATCCGGATCAGTCGTCCTGGCCCCTTTGCAGAGAAACAGCCCCAAAGCATGATGTTTCCACCACCATGCTTTACAGTAGGTATGGTGTTTGATGGATGCAACTCAGTATTCTTTTTCCTCCAAACACGACAAGTTGTGTTTCTACCAAACAGTTCCAGTTTGGTTTCATCAGACCATAGGACATTCTCCCAAAACTCCTCTGGATCATCCAAATGCTCTCTAGCAAACTTCAGACGGGCCCGGACATGTACAGGCTTAAGCAGTGGGACACGTCTGGCACTGCAGGATCTGAGTCCATGGTGGCGTAGTGTGTTACTTATGGTAGGCCTTGTTACATTGGTCCCAGCTCTCTGCAGTTCATTCACTAGGTCCCCCCACGTGGTTCTGGGATTTTTGCTCACCGTTCTTGTGATCATTCTGACCCCACGGGGTGGGATTTTGCGTGGAGCACCAGATCAAGGGAGATTATCAGTGGTCTTGTATGTCTTCCATTTTCTAATTATTGCTCCCACAGTTGATTTCTTCACTCCAAGCTGGTTGGCTATTGCAGATTCAGTCTTCCCAGCCTGGTGCAGGGCTACAATTTTGTTTCTGGTGTCCTTTGACAGCTCTTTGGTCTTCACCATAGTGGAGTTTGGAGTCAGACTGTTTGAGGGTGTGCACAGGTGTCTTTTTATACTGATAAAAAGTTTAAACAGGTGCCATTACTACAGGTAATGAGTGGAGGAAAGAGGAGACTCTTAAAGAAGAAGTTACAGGTCTGTGAGAGCCAGAAATCTTGATTGCTTGTTTCTGACCAAATACTTATTTTCCACCATAATATGCAAATAAAATGAAAAAAAAACAGACAATGTGATTTTCTGGATTTTTTTTTCTCAGTTTGTCTCCCATAGTTGAGGTCTACCTATGATGAAAATTACAGACGCCTCTCATCTTTTTAAGTGGTGGAACTTGCACTATTGCTGACTGACTAAATACTTTTTTTCCCCACTGTATATCCCAGGATATAAAATGAAATGGTGGTTTATTGTACGCGTTTCAAAGTACAAATGACTTCTTCATCAGGAAAGACCACAAGTAGAAAGCAAAAACAGCTGACCTTTGCAATGCGTAGAATAAACTACCAATTTGTTTTATATCCTGGGATATATACGTCTCATTAACTGCCAGCAAGCGCAGAAACCATACACAAACCTTTCCTTCCATCATTTAATGTCTTATGGTCAATTGCTGACCTGTGGATCTGCTGCAGCTGAAATTCCATTTGACATGCTTTTTGAATATGTCTAGAAGGTGAGTGTAATCTGATTACCGCCCGTCATAACTCTAGGATAAGACCCTAGTTTCGCGCTGATCTCTCCTACAGTTCTGTGATTAAGCCTGTCAATTGTAGACTGCAACTTCATTTTATTCATGTGAAAAATGTACACACGTCGTCAAAATTGTTGGTACCCCTCGTTTAATGACAGAAAAGCCCACATTGGTCACAGAAATAACTTGAATCTGACAAAAGCAATAATAATTATTTTCAGGAGTACCATCATTTCTGTCCAGGCCTATTTCATGAGTTTTATTTTTTTTAAATACTGTGGAACCATGGTTGAAAAGCGATGTCTGACTATCATTTGTTCATTTTCATAGATTTTTGATTTGTTATTACTTTTGTCAGATTCAAGTTATTTCTTTGACCATTTCGGGTTTTTCTGTCATTAAACGAGGGGCACCAACAATTTTGACCATGTGTGTATAAAGGACTATTTACATTTAGTTAAGTCTTGGCCTTGTTCTTCAATTTTTTATTTTAACTTAATTCAAATCTACCAAAAATGCTGTCATCGCATTTATTATATTGCTATAATTTGCCTGCAAGTATCATTTGTGCTATATGTGGACTGTGTTTGAATATCATGCTACATTTCTGAGAAACTATGTCTTCAAGCACAACTCTTGAGATTTGATTTTAGCTATGCATAGTTTTCCATATACAAAATATGCCATGTTTTCTCACGCTTCAGTTCCTAATTTATAATTATACTTTCACCAGTCAACAAATTTAGCTGTTTACTAACAGGTGAACCGATCAGGAGCAACTGATTAAAAAGTTTGGCTAAATACAAAGTGTAGACCTCTGAAAGTTCTTATTTTAATTTAAAAAATGAAGTGATGGAGATAAAGACGATTATATTCATAATTTAGAGGCTTTTTATAATGAAAAAACTTTATATAGTTTAAGGGACGCAAAGGAGTGTCCGTAAGTGTACAGACAAATACGTGTATATATATATATATATATTTAATGTCGGATGTTATGTACCCTTTCCCTTTAACGTTATTTGTATGTATTGTACATGCTGTGTAAATGTCTATTTATTGTATCTGTTATATGTACTTAACATTGGACACTGTTATATAGATAGGGAAAGTGTAGTACCCTAGTTTGCCTATTAGATGGGGTTAGAGATGCTCAGCTTGTAAATAGTTAAAGTTGGAGGGGCTAACAGCTGTTAAGCAAGGAAGCATCTGGAATTTGAATCAGTTGCACAGGAGCGCCCTGACAGGGCTGTTGCCTCAGTAACGTTAAAGTCAAGAGCCCAGTCATACAGAATTCGGGCCAGTATCTCATCGGGGAGTAACATCGGGAGAAGTGCTGGCAGTGCAGAATTAGTGGGTCTGCAGTTGCCAGAAGAAGACTAGGCAGTACGGGCATGTCACTCAGAATGTGGTGGCTTATTTCATCTGTGGATATTCTTGAGACCAGGGCTAAATGGTTAAAAGGGTCCCCTATTGGAGTAAGACTGAGCAGAGTTGATGCTGAAAGACCGGAGAGCATGGTCCGTCACAGAAGCAAGCTTAGTGGGAGAGAGGGAAAGACAGGGACAGAGGAGAAAATGTCCATTGCCAACCCTGAAGCTGATGCTGGAGTGAATATGTATGCACTGTGTAAAGGAAACAGTAAAGTTGGTTGTTCAAGTATGGAACAGGACTGTGACTCTGTTTGTTCCACATCGTCTGAGGAGAATGTGCAGCGCATAACAGAAAGCCCTGAGGGAGAGCTGGAGAAAGCAACAGGTATGCTGACAGAAAACTGTCATGTCTATGTGGGGGGGAGGCCAGGACTCCGTTTCCCCAGAGTCCTCGGCCATGACTACAGTCCTGGCTGAACCTTACACTAGTGCAGTATCTTATAAACATGATCACATTATCAGATTGTCCTATTTTTTAAATTTGTAGTTTTAAAGGGGGTAGTTCAGTTTCAACAATTAAAGCTCATATAATATTCATTTAACAGTGAACATGTTTCAATGTTTTTAAAATGTATTTTTGCTTTTAATTTAATCTGAATCTTTATTGGGTTGCTCACCTATACCAGCTCCTGGCTTTCTGTCTTTACCCTATGTTTGAATCCTTTACTGGATTACGCACACTGGATTACTATGGTAATCCAGCAAGCAACTCAGATTTATCATCTGAAGATTTTAATGTCAGCTCGGCAGCCACATATATTCTATGAGGCAAGCCACACTTTCAAGTAGGTTCTGTACAAGTATGATTTTCTGTTCAGCTGTTCCAAACTGCTATCATCCAAACAGCTACTACTACAAGTTCAGACCTTTAACAATGATGCCACATTGCCCCTGAACATGTAATAATAATCTGTGATATAATATGATAGTATGATCTGCCAACCTTGCTTTTCTCTCTGCCAATGTGTTTCATTTGCTGAAATTTTAACTTCTTAATACTTTTGAATCTGAGTGAACATGACTCCAGTAGTATCTAAGTGTCTTACAATTATGCTTTTTTCCTAATTTTAATGTTTAGTAACAGTTATGTCCTCAAAACTGAAGGCTATTTGGCGTCAGTTGTGAAATTTGGGTACTGTTTGTTTTATTAAGCCTATAGTTATTATGTTTTGTTTTTTTTTTTTGCTTCTTATTTTGCATACTCTCTTTTAATAAATCCCTATGAAGGTCACTTATTACTTTTAGGGCCCCAAAATTGAGATAATTCGGTACTATAGGCGGTTTTCTAACCTATGCCTGTCAGGAGCACTGCACCTGAACTCGGGAGTGCCAGACAGGAGCCTCATCCAGGGTTAAAAGGATAAATATCTATCCAAATCTGTAGAACTTTGAAATCTTTATCTTGCCTCATTATTGAACCAAGTTGTTGCTTTACCCCTTCCCCTGCAGCTTAAAGGGAACATTCAATAAAAAAATCAACAATTTCAACAATTGAAAAAATGTAAAATATTAGTTTTAATGAAAAAAAAATATTAACAATGGTTTTTCATGAAGTAAAATATGAAAAGTTATTCAACAAGGTTTGGTATTTCCATGTTTAAGCAATAGTCGGGCCAGCTGCTGAAATATTCCATGAAAACCTAATGTACAACTAGCTTACCTAACGACTGCAGTGAAAGTGCACAGAATCTGCTCACATGTGTCTGATGTCATCCCTCTTCTCCCCTTCTGTGTATTTGTAAAAGGATGAGACAGGATGAAGTTTAGAATTACAGTGAGGAGTCAATTGGGTGATGAATAGAGATAGGCGAACCCGAACAGTAAAGTTTGGCGTCCGTACCGAACACCTACTGTACGGGCACATACACCAAACACGGATTCCCCAGCAACTCCTCTCCTCAACAGCATCTCTCATGACCTGCCTGTCACAGTCCAATTCTTGGATCTGTGTCAGATTCTGGATTCCCTCATTTAAACCTTTTTTTTCCTTTCAGGCCTTTGGGGCCTTAATATGGGTTTTTGCCCCCTGTGGTCACTGCGGTTATTACATACAGTATCTTTGGTGTGATGTCACGGGTGACTGGATACTCCGCCTCCAGCAGGGCAAATTTCTATGACACCCGTGACCCTGGATACACCGCCTCCAGCAGGGCGAATCTAAACAATGAAACATGCAGCCGGATACACCGCCTCCAGCAGGCGAATTTCAATAGTTACACGTGTATCTGGATGCACCGCCTCCAGCAGGACGAATTTACAGAGATAAGGGGAACACCAGGGAAACCGATACAATGGAGGGCCCTGCAATAGGGAACGGGGATGTGGAGACCTCCTGCACTCCCCTGAGTCAGTGTCTCTACACTCCTGATGGTCCCTAGGCAGGTTCCGCACCTGGTGACGAGCAGGATACCTAAAAACCCTAGATCGCCCTGCACCTATCCCTCTCTAATGAATTGGACGGTGCAGAAACTAATCCCACCACTGCACTAAAATACACATAAGGAAAGTTACAAACAGGGAAAAACCACTTAGCTTTGCTCTGTTGCTATTGCTCCCAGCAACAGAGTCCAGCACCTGAGTGCAGCTTTCCTCTTGAATAGCTGCTACTTCACCAATGCTTTGTCAGAGTTGCAAGGAACTCCTCACTGTTGCTCCTTCACCACCAGGACTCTGACTGAGCTGCAAGGAACTCTTCTCCAGCTCCTTCCTCCACCAAGGATGGTTGGAAATGACCAATATCACCAACAGTGAGTGAGACCACCTGACTCTCCTGTATAGGCAAGAGCCAGAGCCATCACACCTGCTAGTGATTCCTGTGTAACAATACTAGCCACCACCGGGGACAAAACTAGAGCTAAAGACACCACTGTGTAATGACCCTAATGGACACCGGGGCAAAACTAACTTTAAGCAAACAGCTTAAAGGAAAAAAAAGGTTACATGTGTTTTTATCTGTCACAATCCAGCATGGATCGTGACATTTGGTTTCCCTGCTGATGGTGACCAAGCCTCCTGTGCTATATAAGGTCACCTGGTGAATCAGCTTTGGTTGGTGATAGCAGGCCCTTGGTGGATTCCAACCACGGTGAAGTTAGCTGCTGGCTCTGAGGTGTTTAGTCACTGCTGAAAGCTGATCTGGTGCTGAACTCTGCTGCCCAGTGTTTGCAGCAGAGAAAGATGGTGAAGGTAGCAGCTGGCTCTTAGGTGTCAAGCCACTGCTGAAAGCTAATCCGGTGATGAGCTCTGCTGCCCAGTGACTGCAGCAGAGAAAGATAAGTGTTTTGTTGTTTTCCCCCATTTGGTGTATTTTCCTTCGTGTGAATTAGTGCAGTGGTGGGACCAGTGTCCGCACTATCCAGTTCCCTAGTAAGGGATAGGTGCAGGGCTAGGGAGAGATTCAGGTATCCATGTCGGCGACAGTTGAAGAGCCTGTATAGGGAATGTTAGGAGTGTTCAGGGACAATGCCTTAAGGGAGTGCAGGAGGTCTCCTTGTCCCCATTCCCTATTGCAGGGCCCACCGTTGTAACTGTTTCCCCGGTGTTCCCCTCTTTGTCTTGTTGTTTCAGTTACTGACCTGCGGGTCGTGTCACACACGACAGGTATACGTGACAGTCTTGTTGTTTCAGTTACCGACCTGTGGGTCATGTCACACAGGACAGGCACACGTGACAGTTTATGTTGAGCCATGGGCCAAGTACAGACCTGCGACCAATTGCTTCTGGTCCTCACTGAGGAGAGTCAGGTGCTGCATGGTGTGTTGGAGCAGCAGCAGTTGTAAGGGTCTGGGGCCTCCCCTCTGGCTCAACCAGAACCCCAATGTGTGGCTTTGGCAAATATGCCCCCTGTAGTCTCTGCTAGGGAGCAGGACTTGCTCAGACACGCAGATGCACCCAGGCAGGTGGGAGGAGTTGGTGTCCCCGAGGTGCAGCCTGATGTTCCCCGTGGTGAGGGGGCACATCCCTGTTGTGAGCAGACTGATAATTTGATCCGTGGGGCTCACGCCGAAACTTCTATACTACTGAAGAAGCCGCCCCCTCCTGGTCGTGTGGAGGAAGATGACCAGGGAGAGTATATTTCCTTCATCTTTCCCTCTCCAATTGTGGCTCTGGAAAATTTGCCCCCTGTAGTCCCTGCTAGGGAGCAGCACTTGCTCGGACACGCGGACGCACTCAGGCAGGTGGGAGTAGTTGGTGTCCCCGAGGTGCTGCCTGATGTTCCCCATGGTGAGGGGGCACATCCCTGTAGTGAGCAGACTGATGAATTAGTCCGTGGGGCTCACGCCGAAACTTCTATACCTTCGAAGAAGCCGCCCCCTTCTGGTGGTGTGGAGGAAGATGACCAGGGAGTGTATATTTCCTTCATATTCCCATCCCCTTCTCCTGCAGTAGTGGCAGCAGGGGTGCTGCCAGAAAGTAGGGGCAAGTCGCAACCCTCAACACAAGCTGCCCCTCAGAGTCGGAGTCCCCTTAGGAGGGGGTCAGAGAGGAGTGGTTACCTCTGAGCCTTGTGGGGGTGTGAGTGTTATGACATGGGGGATGCCTCTGTTGTCGGTTCTGGAGGAGTTCACCATCTAGTGGCAAGAGAGTGAATGACAATAACGTTCAGGTCCTGACCTGGGTGTGTACGTGTTTGTATGGGTGTCTGCCATTCTCGCGCCAGCAAGTTATCAATTGGAGTTACCCTTTGTTATACCCAGGCCTAGTTCATTCCCAAGGTTGGCGCTCTGGAGATTTGTGGTACCTCCGGAGTATACTTAGTCACCTCCATCTGCCCTCTCTTGCCATGACCCGGAGTGTCAGATGATTGCTGAAGTGAACTCTGGTGGAACAGGGCGGCCTCACTGTAGGTGGTCTCCAGGGTAGTACGGTGTTGAAGGTCTGGAGGCCCCTCATTGAGGGAGGGGTACTGTCACAGTCCAATTCTTGGATCTGTGTCAGATTCTGGATTCCCTCATTTAAAACTTTTTTTTCCTTTCAGGCCTTTGGGGTCTTAATATGGGTTTTTGCCCCAGTGGTCACTGGGGGTGTTACATGTCTTTGGTTTCCCTGCTGATGGTGACCAAGCCTCCTGTGCTATATAAGGTCACCTGGTGAATCAGCTGGGGTTGGTGATAGCAGGTCCTTGGTGGATTCCAACCACGGTGAAGTTAGCTGCTGGCTCTGAGGTGTTTAGCCACTGCTGAAAGCTGATCTGGTGCTAAACTCTGCTGCCCAGTGTTTGCAGCAGAGAAAGATGGTGAAGGTAGCAGCTGGCTCTTAGGTGTCAAGCCACTGCTGAAAGCTAATCCGGTGATGAGCTCTGCTGCCCGGTGACTGCAGCAGAGAAAGATAAGTGTTTTGTTGTTTTCCCTCATTTGGTGTATTTTCCTTCGTGTGTATTAGTGCAGCGGTGGGACCAGTGTCTGCACAATCCAGTTCCCTAGTAAGGGATAGGTGCAGGGCTAGGGAGAGATTCAGGTATCCATGTCGGCGACAGGTGAAGAACCTGTATAGGGAACGTTAGGAGTGTTCAGAGACACTGCCTCAGGGGAGTGCAGCAGGTCTTCACATCCCCGTTCCTTATTGCAGGGCCCACCGTTGTAACTGTTTCCCCGGTGTTCCCCTTTTTGTCTTGTTGTTTCAGTTACCGACCTGCGGGTCGTGTCAAACAGGACAGGTATACGTGACAGTGTTGTTGTTTCAGTTACCGACCTATGGGTCGTGTCATACAGGACAGGTACACGTGACACTGCCTTGAGGAGTGTGCGTGATGACATAGGGAAAGTGCAGCATACACTGTGGGCTACACAAAGATGGCGCTGATCTCCTCCCACAGCTGTGACCTGGACAACAGCCCAGGGGATATGCCCAGGTCACAGCTAGAGGCAGGAGGAGCATCTTCAATACAAGAGCTGCTGTTAGACGGCGACCATAGGCTCTTATGTCTAGGGGCTGCCGTATTTGAGGTGTGTAAGTGTCATGCTCAGGGACTTACACACCAGCAAATGGCAGCCCTCAGTGGATGAAGTAAAAATTAATAAGCAACTATTAAAGCAGTACATTTCATTTTGATTTAAAAATATTTAAAAATAATTGATCATATAACCAATAATTATTAATACAAAAATAAATATCGCAGCAACTTCCCTTTAAACTTTCCTGATTGGTGGCTGTATACCACCATAAGTCTATCACATGCTCATCCTGAAGTCAATGGAATTGAAACTCATTTTTAAAGAACTAAGGAGATGAAGTTAATGAGATTTAGTAAGTCAAAGCCTGATGAATCAGCTTCGGAAAATAGTGCATAGAGCCTGTGAACAGAGGAGAATGACTTCTTAGTAAAGGGGGCTGTACAGGATTCAGGTCCTGCAGCTAAAGGCTTCTGTATGGAGATATTCTCCCTTAGGGTACCGTTACACTTAGCGATGCACCAGCGATCCCGACAACGATATGGATCGCTGGTGCATCGCTAAGTGGTCGCTAGTGAGCTGCCACACAGGCAGATCTCACCAGCGACATAGCAGGGGTCGGGGGTTGCTACTTACCTGTCAGCTGAGGCGATCCTGACGTCCTCCCGCCCGCGTCCACGCGTCGCTCGTTGGTGCCACAGGAAGCCCAGCAGGAAGCGCCCGACGAGAAATGGACGTTCTCGCGTGACCAGCGATGAGCAGCGGGGGAGCCGGTCGGAGGTAAGTATCAGACATAGCGATATCGCTAGCAATATCGCTGCTACGTCATAAAATCGGTGACGTTACAGCGATATTGCTAGCGATATCGCTATGTGTAATGGGGGCTTTAGAAGCATTGCAATACATTCATATATACTGTCTACAGCAGAACAAGCCACCATTTTTTTTCTGTATTGGCATAGCAGAAGTCTCTGCATCAACCCTATACTGACTCCATACAAGACAGAGCCACAAAATAACCATTGGACATAACTCACATTAAATCAAAGATATCTAAATGAGCTAATGCCTATAATTTAAAAGTATAATTGGACTTATATACAACCTCTTGTAATGTATGAAATTATTCCATGTAAATTGCATGAATCCAATTTTCTGGTACAATGTTCGAGCTCAGAAACAGCGATGAAAGGGATCACAATGTGTCAAGTGGCTGTTTACAATCAGCATATTAGCTGATGCCATCTTTAGATGTTTAAGGCCAAATTGAATCTATTTTTTAAACTCTGACGCAGACCTTACTGATGAGGTGCCTCCTGGTTGTGATAATTGCATATTGTATAATCTGTGAATTTTAAAATTATAAGATCTGTGTATGTTATAAGGACTTTCTATGGTTTAGCAAAATAATGTGTCCCTTTTGGGTTTATTTTAAAGGTCTACTGCGTTAAGAAGCTCAATAGATTTGGAGGTTGTTTTTTAATGGATTTTGATAAATGTGGAGGACCAGATATCACAAACTTCTACCCACAATAGAAAGTTCTGATCTAATGTATATGAACAGCTTAATTTTTTTTCCACGATCTCATTAAAATAGAGACTATGACCCACCTCTATGCGTAATCTGTTATACTCTTCGTTGTTTTATGTAGTGGACAGAAATCTATGACGTTCAATTACAAATACAATGCATTGTCTCTTTGTAACTGATTGATCCACTCACATCTGACAAGTGAGATAGCAAGACCTAGTACTAAAGAAAAAACATCAGCAGGTTTGCTATCAAATATATAGAAGTAGTCATTCAAAGCATCAAACAAACATGAAATGACACAAGACAGCTGCAAAGGACAGGCAGATAAAAGGAAAGAAAAACAAAAAGAAAATATTAATAAGCCAGTATTCTTTTGGAATTGGAGCGAAAACGAGTTTGTCTTGGGGAATAAGCTGCTAAGGATGGACTTTGTTCTTTGGAAGAAATTACTACTTCCTAAATAAGTTACTCTATGCCTCCTGGTTACTAAATAGTTATGTTAAGTTCATCTCGGTCTACAGTATATGCGAAGTACGACAATAAAAATGAAAAATTCAAATAAAGCCCTTTTAATAATACTTGTATTTCATTATGCATTCCCACTTAGACAGGCATACCATCTTCTACAAAGAATTAATTACATTTTGGAAATAATTTAGGCTTCTCGTGTCTGTGGAGTGTTTTTCCCAAAGTAGTTCTCTGGAACACAAGAAACGAAAAGGGGATTAGAATATAGGCTGCAGCTCATCAAAGGATTGAGAAAATGAAAAAAAGAAAATAACTAATATTATTAAAATTCTTATTATTCATTCTGTGTTTTTGTTTATGGCTTATCTTGCACAAAGAAATTACACTTGTTTATTTTACATGTGCTCATAATTTTTATTAGGAATATTAAATGGCAATTCCATAATAAGTGTTATTTTATAGTATAAATCCCAGTTGGGTAATGTGTCTAGTTTATTACAGCAACAAATCGCTTGTTGTATAGAAATGTCCAGGTTGAAAAAACTCTTTCAGCTATTTGCCTAAAATGCTTGCAATGTTATTACATGCTATAAAATTATATTTTGGAGGTTTCACTTTGTTTCTAAAGAAATAAATAATATTCATAGGTAACACATCAATTGTATGATTGCATCTTTTTTGTTTGAACTGCTCATACATAAGGCTAAAGTGGGTTTTACACATAGCGATATCGCTAGCAATATCGCTAAAGTGGCACCGATTTTGTGACGCTGCAGCGTTATTGCTAGCGATATCGCTGCATGTGATACTTACCTTCGATCGGCTCCCCCGCTGGCCATCGCTGATCGCGCGAGATCATCCAAGTCCATTTCTCGTCGGCTGCTTCCTGCTGGGCTTCCTGCTGGCGCCGACGTGGACACGGGCGGGAGGACGTCATCATCACCGCGTCTGAAAGGTAATTAACGACCGCTGCAACGTCGCTGCATCGCTGTGAGATCTGCCTGTTTGGCAGCTCACTAGCAACCATTTATTGATGCACCAGCGATCCTGACCGGGTCATATCGTGGTCAGGATCGCTGGTGCATCGCTAAATGTAAAGGGAGCTTTACAGTGAGTGAATTCATCCATGCAGCTTCTCCTTGTGAGCACTCAGCCACCGGTCCATTCTCTAATTGATGCCAACTTCTTAGTAATGAGGTAAAAAATTTAAAAGGTAAGTTCACCTTTTTAAAACACATTTTACAGTTTATAAAGTTAGGTTCGGAAATATTTAGATAGTAAGAAAAGTTCTGTTTTTTAGCTGTATATTCAAAATATAATCAAGATACAGCTATATAATCAATATTGGCCTTAAGTGCAGACTCTGAGAGGTTTAATTTGAGGATATTCACATCCTAACTGGAGTAAGGGTTTAGGATTTAAAATTCTTTCATTTGTAGAAGCCTCTTTTTCAAGTGATCAAAAGTAATTGGATCATCTGTTTTTTAACTGGTACGTCTGAACTCTCTTAATCCAGAATACCCACTGTACCCCTGAACCCCATGCACTCCTCATCCTCTGTTTCTAACTGGTATGTCTGAATGCTCTTAATCCAGAATTCCCTCTGCACCCCTGAACCCCATGCACTCCTTATCCTCTGTTTTTTAACTGGTACGTCTGAACTCTCTTAATCCAGAATACCCACTGTACCCCTGAACCCCATGCACTCCTCATCCTCTGTTTTTTAACTGGTATGCTGCTGCTTTTTTCCCTGACTTTAGTTCCATGTATCATACTTCAAAATTACTGTATGCATATTGATATGCCCATGCTCCTCACACCTAGTCTTATCCTTCCATCTTATTCTGCCTCTTTCTTCAGCTTTGATTCTAGTCAAATTTCCTATTAACTGCAATCTGTTAATTGCTCCCTGCTGTGAACTGTCTTCTTGCCCCCTCCTCCTCCCTCTCTCTCTCTCACCAGGCTTCATTACATGGACATTTGGATGGTATAAGTTGCATGGAGTAGGTCAGATCTGACCGTGGTCAGATGTGACATCTTTTAAGTGTAACATCATAAATACACCAGAAATAGTCCAGAAATTGGCCAGAAAGGTAAGAATTATCACTGTCTTCTAATTTTACTTGCCTTTCTTTTCTTACCCTGATCTTTAACCATGCTCACATTTGCACTCACCATTTTTGCTCCACTTATCGTCACTCTCCTTCGCTATCCCCAAACCCCTACATCCTCGAATCAAATAACTGTCTCCCCCTCTCTCTTACTCACCTTGCCACATCTGCAGAAACTGCTTGCCTCAACACCACCTGAGCTGCTGACTCACCACTACCAGAGCTGCTGCACCCCCGTCCTCCTCTCTCTTCCCCATAATCCCGTAGAATGTAAGTCCACAAAGACAGGGTCCTCTCCCCTATGTACCAGTCAGTCATTGTAAATTTATTTACCATAAACAATATCTATAACTTTGTACGTAACCCCTTCTCATGTACAGCACCATGCAATTAATGGTGCTATATAAATAAATAATAATAATAATAATTATTAGGGAAAAACTAATGTGCTCGGTGATACTCAGATAATAATCGAGTATCTGAGTAATTCGATGAAAATTAGCATTGGCTGGTGCTTGGAATTGAAGCTCAAATCCCCCACCCACATGTTTGGCACCTGTTATACAGCCAATAAGCATGAGGAGAATACCTGCCAGTTACTATAATGCTATAGCCATTTTGGCACTGACATAACTGTGATTGGTTGGCCGCATTAACTGATCAGAGGTTATAAATGGACTAGCAATGCCACACTTGGCTCAATGCTGCCATTGCGCAACTCAGGGACAGCTCTGATTGTAGAGAGAGAACAGTCCTTCTAAGGACTAATCTTGTGCTTTGCTGTTTGCATCAGCTGCATTCTGAATTTAGCCTAGGGACATTTACAGGAGCAGGGAGAGTGGCAGAATACAGCCTCTAGGAAGGGCTTAGGGCTTTGCAGTCCATTGCCAAATATATAGCTAGTGCATGTGACCACATTCTTTATTTGGGAGGTGAAAAAATTGGCTATTTGTAATCCACAGAGTATTAGATGCTTTGTTTTACATTTTGGTAGTGTATAACACTTAAAAAAATCATTAAAAAATTTTACTGACTTGAATGTTATTCATAGAGTATTACAGGTGCATCTCACAAGTTAGAATATCATCAAAAAGTTAATTTGTTTCAGTATTTCAATACAAAAAGTGAAACTCATATTTTATACAGAGTCGTTACAAACAGAGTGATGTATTTCAAGTGTTTATTTCTGTTATTGTTGATGATTATGGCTTACAGCAAATGAAAACTCAAGCGTCATTATCTCAGTAAATTATAATACTTTATAACACCAGTGATTTTTAACATCTGAAATGTTAGCCTACTGAAATGTATATTCAGTAAATACTTGGTTGGGGTTCCTTTGGCAGCAATTACTGTATCAATGCGGTGTGGCATGGAGGCAATCAGCCTGAGGTGCTATGGAAGCCCAAGTTACTTTGATAGCAGCCTTCAGCTCATCTGCATTGCTGGGTCTGGTGTCTCTCATCTTCTTCTTGACAATACACCATATATTCTCTATGGGGTTAAGATCAGGCAAGTTTTCTGGTCAATCAAGCACAGTGATACTGAAGTTTTTAAACCAGGTATTGGTATTTTTGGCAGTGTGGACAGGTGCCATGTCCTGCTGGAGAATGAAATTTTCATCTCCAAAAAGCTTGTCAGTAGAGGGAAGCATGAAGTGCTCTAAAATTTCCTGGTAGACAGTTGTGCTGACTTTGGTCTTGATAAAATATTGTACAGTGTACCTACACCAGCAGGTGGCAAAGCTCCCCAAACCATCATTGATTGTGGAAAATTCACTCTAGACCTCAAGCAGCTTGGATTGTGGCCTCTCCACTCTTCCTACAGACTCTAGGACCTTGATTTCCAAGGTCTAGTGTGAAGTATCCACACTTGAAATACATTACTCTGTTTATAATGATTATCTAATATAGAAGTTTCACTTTTTGTATTGTAGAACTGAACTAAATTGCCTTTTTGATGATATTCTAATTTTGTGAGATGCACCTGTGTTACAGTGGGGATATAAGTATTTGTTACCTTGATGATTTTGTAAGTTTGCCCACTAACAAAGACATGAACAGTCTATAATTTTAAGGGTAGGTTAATTTTAACATTGAGAGATAGAATATCAAAGATAAAATCCAGAAAATCACCTTTGTATAAATTATTTAAATTTATTTGCATTTTCCAGTGAGAAATAAGTACTTTATTCCTTACCAATCATAAAGAGTTCTCGCTCCTACAGACCAGTTAAATGCAATAGGCAGCATTTCTCTTCCTCCAAACATGGCGAGTGGAGTTAATGC
The DNA here is from genome assembly GCF_039654945.1 of Dendrobates tinctorius. Taxonomy (NCBI): domain Eukaryota; kingdom Metazoa; phylum Chordata; class Amphibia; order Anura; family Dendrobatidae; genus Dendrobates; species Dendrobates tinctorius. Next base: position 64,043,683 of record NW_027361684.1, on the reverse strand, counting down.
CAAAGAGCTCAATTTTTGTCTCATCTGACCACAGCACCTTCTCCCAATTACTCACAGAATCATCCAGGTGTTCATGGGCAAACTTTCGATGGTCCTGCACATATGCCTTCTTGAGCAGGGGGATCTGTCATGAACTCATTTTCTGCTCCACCAGTTGAGAGTTCGCCTTCCGTTCTCCCTCTGGTGGTGACAGGAGGTAGTGCAGTTGGTTTAAGTGGTAGTGATTTGCCACCTGATGAGGAAGATAACGATTGGATCTCTGGAGTATCAGACTGGATATAAGACAGCCGACGCCCTATCCGGGTGCTGGTGATTCAGTCTGCTTCTCAGGCCCTGGACTTCAGCTTGTACTTGTTGGTCAATTCAGTTTTTTGTGTAATCAGCCTGCCCCTGCTGGGGCTATGCTGAAATTCCACTCCTATTAATCAGTATTTGCCAATCTGCTTTTTGTCCCTTATTAGATTGGCCTCTTTTTTGCTCTGTCTCAGAATATTTCAGAGTGCTGATATAGGTTTAGAAGTCTAGTGACTTCAGGGTCAATTTTGCTATCAGAAGTGTTGGACAATATTTTTGTAGGTTTTTTTGGCAGATTGCAGACAGTGTTTTTCCTTTTCTGTCCTTTTTAGTTAGCCGGGCCCCATCGTTTGCTCAGCCTATTTTCCTGCCTTTGTATTTTCATCTTGTTTCACCGTCAATACATGTGGGGGCTGTCTTTCCTTTGTGGTCTGCTGTGGGGCAGTTAGTTTTCCTCTTTTCCTGCTTTAGACTTATGTAGTTCTCCGGTTGTGATGAGGCATCTAGGACCAACGTAGGAACGCTCCAAGACTGCTTCTAGTTGTGCGGTTAAGATCAGGGATCTGCAATCTGCATAGTTACCAACTTCTCTGGTTTTCTGAGACTTAGCTTGTTTTCTTTTTTTCCTCCTCAGGTTCCCATTCATAACAGAATCACCAGCCATACCGCAGATTCTAGGGTACTCAAAAGCAGGAAAGAATTGTTAGAGAAAGAAAAAAAAAAAGTGTCAGAATTTTTTTTTTTTATTATGTATTTTTTCCTCTTTTTCTCTGGGGCCGTAGGAGGATTTTTTACCTAATGGAGATTAAGCAACTGTCTGATCGTGTGGAGCAGCTTGCTGCTGAAGTACAGGGAATTTCCACCTACCATATTCAGTCACATGCTGCTGAACCCAAGATTCCTACTCCTGATGTGTTTTCTGGGGATCGGTCTAAAGTTCTGAATTTTAAGAATAATTGTAAATTATTTCTTGCTTTGAAGCCTAACTCATCGGGGAGCTCTGTGCAGCAGGTTAAAATTGTCATCTCCTTGCTGCGTGGCGATCCCCAAGATTGGGCTTTTTCTCTGACACCTGAAAATCCTATTCTGACTAATGTGGATGCATTTTTTCAGGCCTTGGGGTTATTGTATGATAAACCTAATGCCGTTGATCAAGCTGAGAGAACCCTGTTGGCATTAAACCAGGGTCAGGATCCTGCAGAGTTGTACTGTCAAAAATTCCAAAAGTGGGCGGTCCTTACTACATGGAATGATAGTGCATTGGCAGCTCTCTTTCGGAAAGGTTTGTCAGAGACCGTAAAAGATGTTATGGTGGGATTTCCTGTTCTCTCTGGTCTGGATGGCTCTATGTCATTAGCCATTCAAGTTGATCGGCGTTTACGTGAACTTAAAACTACATAGGAGGCGCTGCCACCTTTTGAACAAATGTCTGAACCAATGCAATGTGATGGGGTTTTGTCTAGGGCGCAACGTCGGGAGTTTAGAAGGCGTAATAAGCTGTGTTTTTTCTGTAGAGACGCCTCTCATGCTATTTCTGTCTGCCCTAAACGAGAGAAATGTTTTGCACACACATTTGCTGTGGGCAGTATACAGCCTAAGTTCCTTTTGGCAATTACTCTGATCTGCTCTTTGTCCACATTTTCCACTAAGGCTTTTGTGGATTCAGGAGTAGCTCTGAATCTGATGGATTTGGACTTTGCTAAACATTGTGGTTTGTCCATGATGCCTCTGCAGGCGCCCATTCCTTTGAGGGGTATTGATGCCACTCCTTTGGCGGAGAATAAACCTCAGTTTTGGACCCAGGTGATAATGCGAGTTGCCCCAGACCACCAAGAAAATTGTAAATTTTTGGTGCTGCATAATTTGCATGATACTATTGACCTGGGGTTCCCCTGGTTGCAAACTCATAGCCCAGTTTTAGATTGGAAATCTGTGTCTGGTGAGTGGGGGTTGTCAGTGTGTTCTTAGGGACACTCCTGTTTTCTCCACCTCTCCTCAGTCTCATGATATTCCTGATTATCTGGCTGATTTCTCTGATGTTTTTAGTGAGAGTAAGTCTGCGTGTTTGCCTCCTCATAGGAATTATGACTGTGCAATTGAGTTGATGCCTGGGTGTAAATTTCCCAAGGGTCAGCTTTTCAACTTATCTGTACCCGAACATGATGCTATGCGATCCTATATTAAGGAGTCGTTGGAGAAGGGTCATATTAGACCATCCTCATCACCGTTAGACGCTGTTTTTTTTGTGGCCAAGAAAGATGGTTCATTAAGACCGTGTATTGATTATCGTTCCCTTAACAAGATGACGGTTAAATATCAGTACCCGTTACCTCTGATGTCTGATTTATTCTCCAGAGTTAAGAGTGCCTGCTGGTTTACTAAGCTTGACCTCAGGGGGTGTATAATCTTATTCGCTTTAAGCACGGGGATGAATGAAAGATGGCGTTTAATACTCCGGAGGGACATTTTGAGTACCTGGTGATGCCTTTTGGGCTCTCTAATGCCCCTTCTGTCTTCCAATCCTTTTTGAATGATATTTTCCGAGACTTTGTGGATAAGTTTTTCATCATCTATCTGGATGATATTTTGATCTTTTCTAGTGATTGGGATTCCCATGTGGAACATGTCCGGACTGTGTTCCAGATTTTGAGGGAGAATTCCCTGTTTGTTAAGGGATCGAAGTGCCTCTTTGGTGTACAGAGGATTTCATTTTTGGGATTTATCTTGTCTCCATCGACTATTGAAATGGACCCGGCCAAGGTACAGGCCATTTATGATTGGGTTCAGCCTACTTCTTTGAAGGCTCTCCAGAAGATTTTGGGTTTTTCTAATTTCTATCGCAAATTTATAGGTAATTTTTCTAGTATTGTCAAACCACTGACTGATCTGACCAAGAAGGGAGCTGATGTGCTGAATTGGTCTCCTGAGGCTGTCTCAGCATTTCAGGAGCTTAAGCGGAGATTTACTTCAGCTCCAATTTTACGGCAACCTGATGTCTCACTTCCATTTCAAGTGGAGGTGGACGCTTCTGAGATTGGTGCAGGAGCTGTGTTGTCCCAAAAAGATCCTGTGACTTCAAAGATGAATCCCTGTGCCTTCTTTTCTCAAAAGTTTTCCCCATCTGAAAGCAACTCTGACATGGGGAATCTGGAATTGTTGGCCATGAAATGGGCATTTGAGGAGTGGAGACATTGGTTGGAGGGAGCTAGACATCAATTTGTGGTCCTCACCGATCACAAGAATCTGATTTATCTGGAGTCGGCCAAACGCTTGAATCCTAGACAGGCTAGATGGGCCTTGTTTTTCACGCGTTTTAATTTTGTGGTCTCTTTTCTTCCGGGCACTAAGAATTAGAGTTGAGCGACTTTTGGTTTTTTAGGGTCGCGTTTCGTTTCGTGAAACCCGACTTTTCCAAAAGTCGGGTCGAGCAAGATCGTCCGATTATAGGGAAAAGTCGGGGTCGTCCCGAAACACGAAACCCAATGTAAGTCAATGGGGAATAAAAGTCGGCAGTGAGAGGAGGACAGGAAACACACCTACAGTGCCCATTTGAATGCCAAAAGCATCAATTCTTCTTACTTAAGCTTGTCAACCTTAATTAACTTCATAATACAAGTTACGCACTGAAAAATGGGGGTTATTTGGCTAAAGTTGTGGGGGGGAGGGCTGGCTGCAGGTTTTCATGTGCCCTGGGCGAAAGAGCGCCCCTTTAACACATACCACAACTCATCATGCTCCGATACGGCAGATAAATAGCGGTATAGTACATTGAAAAATACCTCACTTTTTACATCTCATGACGAGGCCCATCTATTTCTCCATACAGAATCATTGGTCCCATATAATGTTTGAAACAGTATATGATGAGCTCCACATAATGCTACAGTATATGTTGGTCCCCATGGATGAAGCTCCACTGTCTTATGGGCCCAAATAATGCTCCAAACATAATGGGCCCCATTTCTAATGCTCTAGTGTATAATGGGCCCTGTAAATGCTGCTCCAGTGTCTGATGTCCACCTTTGGAATGTTCCAGTGTATGGTGGGCCCCATCTATCATTCTCCAGAGTATAGTGCTCCCCAAAAATTGCTGTCCCAACATTGAAAACAATCAAATAAGTCTCCTCACTAGGGAATCCCTGTACTTGTCTGGACAGGTGCTGTAGCTTGCTTAACAGCTCGCCAGCTGTTCTCACGCCCAGTATGGATTGCACGTGATTGCACAAAGGTTAGAAAGGGTACCGTATCCCTGGATAACATGTATGGATAGCGTACACATTCAAAATATATGTCTCAGGAGGCAGGCTCAGACGGTGTCAGGCACAGTATGGATTGCACGTGATTGCACAAAGGTTAGAAAGGGTACCGTATCCCCGGATAACATGTATGGATAGCGTACACATTCAAAATATATGTCTCAGGAGGCAGGCTCAGACGGTGTCAGGCCCAGTATGGATTGCACGTGATTGCACAAAGGTTAGAAAGGGTACCGTATCCCTGGATAACATGTATGGATAGCGTACACATTCAAAATATATGTCTCAGGAGGCAGGCTCAGACGGTGTTAGGCCCAGTATGGATTGCACGTGATTGCACAAAGGTTAGAAAGGGTACCGTATCCCCGGATAACATGTATGGATAGCGTACACATTCAAAATATATGTCTAAGGAGGCAGGCTCAGACGGTGTCAGGCACAGTATGGATTGCACGTGATTGCACAAAGGTTAGAAAGGGTACCGTATCCCCGGATAACATGTATGGATAGCGTACACATTCAAAATATATGTCTCAGGAGGCAGGCTCAGACGGTGTTAGGCCCAGTATGGATTGCACGTGATTGCACAAAGGTTAGGAAGGGTACCGTATCCCCGGATAACATGTATGGATAGCGTACACATTTAAAATATATGTCTCAGGAGGCAGGCTCAGACGGTGTCAGGCCCAGTATGGATTGCACCTGATTGCACAAAGGTTAGAAAGGGTACCGTATCCCTGGATAACATGTATGGATAGCGTACACATTCAAAATATATGTCTCAGGAGGCAGGCTCAGACGGTGTCAGGCACAGTATGGATTTGACGGCCCAGATTACACAGCGGAGGAGCAGGGAGAGGTAAAGATTGCAAATGCTGGGCCCTGCCCAAGCAAGGGGGCCCACTCGTGGGCGTCGGTACTGGCACTGGGCCCCTCATAGTACAGCAGTGTGTCTGACGGCGGGTGTGCACCACCACCGTCAGAGACACTTGATTGCACTATGAGGGACCCTGTGCCAGTGCCCGCGCCCAAGAGTCGGCCTACCCACTTGTCCAGGGCAACAGCACTCGCACGGTGTCGTGCGGTAGGTGGTGACCCCGGCCATGGGGGGAGGCAGCACAGTTAGGGAGTTTTAGAAAGTGGCATATGTTGATGTTGGACATTCAGCTGATGCAAAAGGCGAAATAGGTGAAGTACCAGGAAGAGGTGGACCAAAGCAAGCCATTTTTCTGTCACCCTATGTGTCATCAGGGGAAGGTGGGACAAAATCCTTGGAAACCCATGCGTGGTTCATTTTAATGAAGGTTAGATCATCCACATTTTGGGTTGACAGACGGGTCCTTTTTTCTGTCAGGATTGATCCAGCTGCACTGAAGACTCTTTCCGATAGCACACTTGCAGCTGGGCAAGCGAGCTCCTGTAAGGCATATTGGGCCAATTCAGGCCAGGTGTCCAGTTTAGCGGCCCAATAGTCAAAGGGGAATGACCTGTGTGGGAGAACATCGATATGGGAGGAAAAGTAGTTTGTAACCATAGTTGACAACTGCTGTCTCCTGTCACTTTCCATCGATGCAGTATTACCAGTTGTGTGAGCGGTATTTGAAAAATCAGTCCACAACATTGTCATGAAACCCCTGTCTCCAACGCCACTTCTTCTGTGTGCACCACGAACACCTCTGCCAAGCTGCCCCCGGCCCGTACGGCTCGTGTGAGAACCATCACCGTTGCTGTGTGCTGGGAATGCCTCAAGCAACCGATTTACCAGAGTTGCTTGTTTATTAGCCAATATTAGGTCAAGGTTCTCCTGTGGCATGATGTTTTGTAATTTGCCTTTATAGCGTGGATCCAGGATGCTGGCCAACCAGTAGTCGTCATCGTTCATCATTTTGGCAATGCGGGGGTCCCTTTTTAGGATCCGCAAGGCATAATCTGACATGTGGGCCAATGTTCCCGGTGTCAATGATGCACTGTGAGTGCTGGTTGGAGGAGCACTTTCTGGCAAATCCACATCCCTCCAGTCACGCACAAACCCTGTACCAGACCTTGCCACGCCAACATTTTCACTTGCCCCACGAGATGCATCCTCCTCCCCTAAGTAATCATCCCCATCATCCTCCTCCTCCTCCTCTTCTTCCTCCACCTCGTCCAGGAGAGGTCCCTGAGCAGACAATGGCTGAATGTCATCAAGGATTCCCTCCTCCTCTTCCTCCTCATCAACATTGGCTGCAGACGCCTGCTCCTTAAGGTGCGTCAAAGTTTGCATGAGCAGACGCATAAGTGGGATGCTCATGCTTAGGATGGCGTCGTCTGCGCTTACCAGCCGTGTGCATTCCTCAAAACACTGAAGGACTTTACAAAGGTCTTTCAGCTTCGACCACTGCACGCCTGTCAACTCCATGTCTGCTCTCAAAGTGCCTAGCCGTGTATCCTCCCACAAATGCATTATGGCCTGCCTCTGCTCGCACAGCCGCTCCACCATGTGCAGGGTGGAGTTCCACCTTGTTGCAATGTCGATAATGAGGCGGTGGTTGGGAAGGTGGAGCAATCGCTGCAGCTTCTGCATACGAACGGAGTGTACAGGCGACCGGCGGATGTGTGCGCACAGTCTTCGCACCTTCTGGAGCAGTGCTGTTAACTCCGGATAATTTTTGAGGAAGCACTGCACCACCAGGTTCAAGGTGTGAGCCAAGCAAGGTATGTGGCTGAGTTTTGAAAGGGCTATGGCTGCCACAAAATTACGGCCGTTATCACTAACTACCTTGCCTGCCTCAAGATGTACACTGCCCAGCCATGACTCAGTTTGTCGCTTCAAGTACTCGGCCAGCACCTCGGCGGTGTGTCTGTCGCCCAAACACATCATCTGCAACACAGCCTGCTGACGCTTTCCACTAGCTGCTCGATAGGGGGACACATCGTGTGCAACAGTGGCAGCTGCAGATGGAGTGCTCGTACGACTGCGCTCTGTGGACGAGCTTTAGCTTCGGGAGGAGGAGGAGGAGGAGGAGGAGGAGGAGGGTCGAACGCCTACAGCCAACTGTTTCCTATACCGTGGGCTAGGCAGCACTGTCCCACCACCGCTGTCCCCTGTGGACCCTGCATCCACCACATTAACCCAGTGTGCAGTGATGGACACGTAACGGCCCTGGCCATGCCGACTGGACCATGCATCAGTTGTGAGGTGCACCTTTCCGCTCACTGACTGCTTGATTGCATGGACAATGCGGTCTTTCACATGATGGTGGAGGGCTGGGATGGCTTTGCGAGAGAAGAAGTGGCAACTGGGTAGGTCATAGCGTGGTACTGCATAGGCCATGAGTTCGCGGAAAGCTGTGCTTTCCACCAACCGAAAGGGCATCATCTCAAACGAGATTAGTTTGGCAATGTGGGCGTTCAAACCCAGTGTACGCGGATGAGAGACTGAGTACTTTCTTGACCTACTCATAGTGTCTGGGAGGGTGAGCTGGACTTGAGAGCTGCATATGGTGGAAGTAGCGGTGGACAGGGCGGACTGAGAGAGGGTTGATGATGGTGATGGAGTTGGTGTTCTTTCTGATGGCCTAGAATCAGTCTTTCGTTGATATAACAGTGGGATTCCCTGACTGCTGTGGTCTTGCAACGACACCTCAACATTTGCTGCTGTGCTAACCGGTGGGCTTACAGTGGGGGAAACAATGTAGCGTTGCTGACTACCTTCGTTGTGATCAGTTGCACATGTGGCACTTGAGGTTTGGTGTTGTGTCCACGCTTGCAAGTGCATGCTGGTTAAATGTCTAAGCATGCAAATGGTATTCAAATTTTTCAGATTTTTCCCTCGGCTAAAGGTCTTTGCGCACTTCTTACAGATAACCTTGGCCTGATCATGAGGATTTTGTTCAAAAAAGTGCCACACTGCACTCTTCCTACTTTGGCAGACATTTTGCGGCCTAGCACGCTGTGATCTTTTGACCCTCTGGACAAGCTGTCCAGCAACTCTTTTGATGTTTGGAACCTGTCTTTGGAGTGCTCCGGGCGTGCCAGATAACAGCTGTTGCGATGTCGATGTCTGCTGTGGATGCTCCTCATCTGAGCTATTGGAAGCAGCACCCTCTTCCCCCAATGGATGCCAATCTGGGTCAACAACTGGGTCATCCATCACCTCCTCTTCTATGTCATGTGCACCTTTCTCTGTGTCACCGTGTATGGTGGTATAGTGTGCGGGAAGGGGCACCTGAGTCTCATCAGGGTCAAAATCTGGCTCTGTACACTGCAAGGACAATGTAGTGCTCTGAGTGAATGTACCAGCAGAATCATCCATCAGCGGCTGTGCATCAGTTCACTCCATGTCAGATTCATCTTGGCCTGGGTAATTCACCATTTCACTTGATAATCCAGGCATGGTATGTGAAAACAGCTCCATGGAGTAATCATTAGTATGGCCTGCGTCATCCTTCAATCTTGGTTGGGGTGAAGGACACAAGGAAATTTGTGGTTCATGAACATGAGCCTCCAATGACGACTCAGTGCTTTTACTTTTTACAACTGAAGAAGAGGAGGCGATAGAGCTGGAGGCTGAGTCAGCAATGTAAGACAAAACTTTTTCCTGATGCTCTGGCTTTAAAAGCGGTTTGCCAACTCCTAGAAAACTAAGCGTTCGAGGCCTTATGTAGCCAGACGATGACGCAGGGTCAGCACCTCCTGCATTCGGTCCTATTTTGCTCTTGCCACTACCATCAGATCCACCACCAACACCATCATTACCAGCTGCCAACCCCCGCCCAATTCCACGGCCTCTTCCACCAGCCTTCCTCATTTTTGGTAGAAATGTAGACAAAATCCAACAAACTATATAGTAATGTAAAACAAGGTACAAGGTGTCTATAGGACAGGGGAGATTTAGAATTTCTGCACACACTTGTGGACAGTGGACACTTTTGGATTGTGTGAGGCCCACTGATATCTGAGCGCTATGTGACAGGCTCGATGGCACAGCTGCCCGTGACCAAAGTGACGAGAGGATAATGGAGATTTTGAATCTCTGCGCACACTTTTGGACACTGGACACTTGTGGATTGTGTGAGGCCCACTGATATCTGAGCGCTATGTGACAGGCTCGATGGCACAGCTGCCTGTGACCAAAGTGACGAGAGGATAATGGAGATTTTGAATCTCTGCGCACACTTTTGGACACTGGACACTTGTGGATTGTGTGAGGCCCACTGATATCTGAGCGCTATGTGACAGGCTCGATGGCACAGCTGCCTGTGACCAAAGTGATGAGAGGATAATGGAGATTTTGAATCTCTGCGCACACTTTTGGACACTGGACACTTGTGGATTGTGTGAGGCCCACTGATATTAGAGCGCTATGTGACACGCTCGATGGCACAGCTGCCTGTGACAAAAGTGATGAGAGGATAATGGAGATTTTGAATCTCTGCGCACACTTTTGGACACTGGACACTTGTGGATTGTGTGAGGCCCACTGATATCTGAGCGCTATGTGACACGCTCGATGGCACAGCTGCCTGTGACCAAAGTGACGAGAGGATAATGGAGATTTTGAATCTCTGCGCACACTTTTGGACACTGGACACTTGTTGATTGTGTGAGGCCCACTGATATCTGAGCGCTATGTGACACGCTCGATGGCACAGCTGCCTGTGACCAAAGTGACGAGAGGATAATGGAGATTTTGAATCTCTGCGCACACTTTTGGACACTGGACACTTGTGGATTGTGTGAGGCCCACTGATATCTGAGCGCTATGTGACAGGCTCGATGGCACAGCTGCCTGTGACCAAAGTGACAAGAGGATAATGGAGATTTTGAATCTCTGCGCACACTTTTGGACACTGGACACTTGTGGATTGTGTGAGGCCCACTGATATCTGAGCGCTATGTGACACGCTCGATGGCACAGCTGCCTGTGACCAAAGTGACGAGAGGATAATGGAGATTTTGAATCTCTGCGCACACTTTTGGACACTGGACACTTGTGGATTGTGTGAGGCCCACTGATATCTGAGCGCTATGTGACACGCTCGATGGCACAGCTGCCTGTGACCAAAGTGACGAGAGGATAATGGAGATTTTGAATCTCTGCGCACACTTTTGGACACTGGACACTTGTGGATTGTGTGAGGCCCACTGATATCTGAGCGCTATGTGACAGGCTCGATGGCACAGCTGCCTGTGACAAAAGTGACGAGAGGATAATGGAGATTTTGAATCTCTGCGCACACTTTTGGACACTGGACACTTGTGGATTGTGTGAGGCCCACTGATATCTGAGCGCTATGTGACACGCTCGATGGCACAGCTGCCTGTGACCAAAGTGATGAGAGGATAATGGAGATTTTGAATCTCTGCGCACACTTTTGGACACTGGACACTTGTGGATTGTGTGAGGCCCACTGATATCTGAGCGCTATGTGACAGGCTCGATGGCACAGCTGTGACAAAAGTGACTAGAGGATAAGGGAGATTGGATTGCTTTTAAAAAAGCAGTTTGTGGAGCAGTGGGTAAACAGCAATGCCAGCCTGTCAGGAAGCCTTAAAAGGCAGCCCAACAACCAACACCACTGATACACCACAATATAGCCTCCCCTTGCACTGCACACACAGTAACTTGTGTGTTGTGCAGGCCAAATCGCTAGCAGCAGAAGCAGTTTTTTTGTCTTCTTCCCTGCCTAACGCTCTCCCTACAGAATCAGCAGCAACCTCTCCCTATACTAGGATCGGCAGAAGTAAGATGGCGGTCGGCGTGCACGCCCTTTTATACCCCCTGTGACGCCCACCAAAGCAAGCCAATCACTTGCATGCCCTTCTGAAAGATGGTGGTGACCCGTGCCTAGGATCCTGATTGGCTGAAAAAGAGCGCAAAACAAACTTTTGAAACGCGGCTTTGGCGCGTAAGTCGCCGACCTCGTGGCCGACCTCATCCTAGGGTCGGGTTTCGTTTCATGAAACCCGACTTTGCCAAAAGTCGGCGACTTTTGAATTTTTTCGACCCGTTTCGCTCAACTCTACTAAGAATGTTAAGGCAGACGCCCTTTCTAGGAGTTTCTTTGCTGATTCTCTTAATGTGACCGAGCCTACTACTATCCTAGGTGAGGGGGTAGTTCTTTCTGCCATTTCGCCCGATTTGAGACGCGCCCTGGAGAAATTTCAGGAGGATAAACCTGAGCGTTGCCCTATGGGAAGATTGTATGTTCCTGACCAGTGGAGAAAGAGAGTGATGTCTGAAGTCCATTGCTGCGCATTCGCTGGTCATCCGGGTATTTTTGGTACCAGAGATTTGGTGAGTCGGTCGTTTTGGTGGCCTGCCTTATCTCGTGATGTCAGGAATTTTGTACAGTCCTGTGGGACTTGTTCTCGGTCTAAACCCTGTTCTCCTTCTAGTGGGTTGATGATGCCCCTGCCGGTGCCCAAGAGGCCAAAGACCCATATCTCAATGGATTTTATTTCTGATCTTCCTGTCTCTCAGAGAATGACTGTTATCTGGGTGATTTGCGATAGATTTTCTAAGATGGTCCATCTTGTACCACTCCCAAAGTTGCCATCTTCCGCTGAGTTGGTGCCCTTGTTTTTACAACAGGTGGTTCGGTTACATGGGATTCCTGAGAACATTGTGTCTGATAGAGGGGTCCAGTTTGTTTCCAGATTCTGGAAAGCCTTTTGTTCCAATCTGGGTATTCAGTTATCCTTCTCCTCTGCGTTTCATCCCCAGACCAATGGGCAGACTGAGAGAACAAACCAGACCCTGGAGTCTTATTTAAGATGTTTTATATCTGCTGATCAAGATGATTGGGTTTCATTTTTGCCCTTGGCCGAATTTGCGCTGAACAATAGAGCTAGTTCTGCCACTCTGATGTCACCCTTTTTCTGTAATTTTGGGTTTCATCCTCGATTCTCTTCAGGGCAAGTGGAATCTTTGTCCTGCCCAGGTGTGGATGCTGTGGTTGTGAGAATGCAGCAGATATGGGACCAAGTGGTGGATAAGTTGTCACTCTCTCATGAAAAGGCCCAGCGTTTTTCCAACCGGCGTAGGACCATTGGTCTCCGGTATAAAGTGGGTGATATGGTTTGCCTGTCGTCTAAGAATACTCCTATGAAGGCTGCATCTCCAAAATTTAAGCCTAGATTTATTGGACCTTATAAGATTTTGGAGATTTTTAATCCTGTTTCTTTTCGATTGGCTCTTCCAGTTACATTCAAAATCCATAACGTATTTCACAAGTCACTTTTGAAGAGGTTTGTTGAGCCAGTAGTTCCTGTGGTGGCACCTCCTGATCCTGTATTGATTAAAGGCAATGTGGAATATGAGGTAGAGAAAATATTGGATTCTCGTTTGGTTAGACGGAGACTCCAGTATTTGGTCAAATGGAAGGGTTTTGGCCAGGAGGATAATTCTTGGGTCTCTGCCTCTGTGTCATGGTATGCCTAGGTTACTTTAGGCTAAAACCCCGGGAGCCCTGCGGTGTCCCTCAGACTAGGGAAAACCCTGTCTGTCCCTCAACCCAGGGTTTACACTGAAGTTGTGCCTGCCTGGGCCTCCACCCTGTCCCTGTCTCCTGTCCAGCCCTAAGCTGAACCCACCACCCTCCACCCAGTGAGGGGACCAGACACCAGACCCCACAAATACGTATGGACAGGGGTAAAAGAAACACCACACCGTTAATACACAAGGGAATACAATAATGTGCAAGGGCAACCAAATATATATATATATATATATAACAGATAGGAGAAAGAACAACTGAGAGATATACTGCACCAAATATCAGACGCTCCAAAACCACCACTGCTGACCGGTATTGCTAGCACTAGGCAAAAGCTATAGTCGGCGACGCCCATAGTCAGGACGGACTATTTAAAGACCAAGGGCGTGGCCCAGCCCTCAGCCAGCATGACAACCTGGTTAACCCTATCCCGACTGGAACAGAATACCCAACAAAGTCCCTGAGCATACTGTAGTGGAATAGGGTATTACCGCTGTCTGCCGGACACCCTGGTGTGAACAGTGTCCGACATGACAATACTGAAGTGGAACAGGGTATTACCGCTGTCTGCCGGACACCCTGGTGTGAACAGTGTCTGACATGACAGTACCCCGCCTTCTATGAGGGACCTCCGGAACCTCACCATGTCGAGGACCTGGCTTGTCCGGATGGCGACGATGGAACATAGTAACCAGTCGATCAGCATGAATGTCTGAGGCCGGCACCCATGTCCTCTCCTCAGGACCATAGCCACGCCAGTGGACCAGGTACTGTAGAGTGCGACGCACAACCCTAGAGTCCACCACTTTGGACACCTCAAATTCCAACGCGCCTTCCACCAAGACGGGAGGTGGTGGCCCGGGAGAACCATTCGCCAAACCCACGACCTTTTTTAGCAATGCTTTGTGAAACACATTATGAATCTTATACACAGCCGGCAACTCCAAACGAAATGCCACGGGGTTGATCACTGCGGAGATCCTAAATGGGCCAATGAACCTGGGACCCAACTTAAGTGACGGTATTTTGAGCTTGATGTTCCTTGTAGATAACCACACCCAATCACCCACACACAGGTCCGGACCTGGCACACGTCTGCAGTCAGCCACCCGTTTGTACCTGGAACCCACCTTCAACAAGCGCTGCTTAACTCTCCTCCAAACAGACGACAATTGAGCTCCCAACTGGTCCTCCTCAGGGACGCCAACCGAGCACCCCTGACGCTAGGTACAAAATTGAGGATGTTGACCATACACACAAAAAAAAGGAGATTCCCCAGACGATTCCTGGCAATGGTTGTTTATTGCGAATTCTGCCAGAGGAAGAAACGCTGACCACTCTTCCTGATTGTCGGAAACAAAGCAGCGCAAGTATTGCTCCAGGTTTTGGTTCATCCGCTCAGTCTGCCCATTCGACTGAGGGTGGAAAGCCGATGAATGAGATAATTTGATCCCAAGGCGAGAACAAAAAGCTCTCCAAAACTTTGCCACAAACTGCGTACCTCGATCAGACACAATGTCAGAAGGGACACCATGAAGTCTGACCACCTCGCGAATAAATATCTGAGCAAGAGTCTTAGCATTGGGCAAAGATGGTAAAGCAACGAAATGGGACATTTTGGAGAACCTATCAACAATTACCAAAATGACCGAGTTCCCCGCCGAGGCGGGCAAGTCTGTAATAAAATCCATGGAAATCTCAGTCCATGGCTTACTGGGCACCCCGAGAGGCTGCAACCTACCAGCGGGAAGGGAACGAGGAGTCTTGGCCCGTGCGCACGTGGTACAGGCAGACACATATGCAGCCACATCCTGCCGGATTTTAGGCCACCAAAAACGACGCGATACCAGTTCCAGAGTGCTCTTAGCCCCTGGATGACCTGCCAGTACCGTGTCGTGATGTTCGCCTAACACTCTAGAGCGTAGATGTAGTGGCACAAAAGATTTATTAGCAGGCAACCCCGGCGGTACCTCCTCCTGAGCCTCCGCAATCTCTGCCTCAATTTCTGTCGTGATGGCAGATACCACCACACCCTTTTGGAGAATAGGCACCGGCTCTTCACATAACTCTCCACCAGGAAAACACCTGGATAAAGCGTCTGCCTTAATATTCTTTGAACCAGGTCGATAGGTAACAATGAAGTTGAACCGGGTGAAGAATAATGCCCAGCGAGCCTGTCTGGAGGACAGGCGCTTAGCAGATTCTAAATAAAGCAAATTCTTATGGTCGGTTATCACAGTAATCTGATGAACAGCCCCCTCCAAGAAGTGTCGCCACTCCTCAAATGCCAATTTGATGGCCAACAATTCCCTGTTGCCAATATCATAATTACGCTCCGCAGGCGACAGCTTCTTGGAGAAGTAGGCACACGGATGCAACTTGGCCCAAGATGGGCCCTGAGACAGTACAGCCCCCACTCCAACCTCTGACGCATCCACCTCCCCGACAAACGGTAAGGAGACATCGGGCTGCACCAGAATGGGCGCTGAGCAAAACTATTCTTGAGGAATTCAAACGCCTGTACCGCAGGCTCAGACCAGTCAGAAAAGTCGGTACCCTTTTTAGTCATGTCAGTAAGTGGTTTGGCAATCATAGAGAAATTCTTAATAAATTTCCTATAGTAATTGGAGAAGCCAAGAAATCGCTGAAGCGCCTTAAGATTATCAGGCCGATCCCAATGTAGTACCGCCTGCACCTTTGCGGTGTCCATCTTAAACCCTGAGGCGGAGATTATATAACCCAAGAACGGTAGCTCCTGTACGACAAACACACATTTTTCAAGCTTGACATAGAGCCTGTTCTCTCTGAGCAACTGCAGGACCTGTCTAACATGCTCTATATGTGTATCATGGTCGCGAGAGAAAATGAGGATGTCATCTAGATAAATTATAACAAATCTCCCCAACAAATGAGAGAAGACATCATTTATGAAATGTTGAAAGACCGCCGGTGCCATAGTCAACCCAAACGGCATTACCAAACTCTCAAAGTGACCCTCAGGGGTATTGAATGCCGTCTTCCACTCATCCCCCTGACGGACTCTTATAAGATTGTACGCCCCCCTGTGTTCACGTTTGGAGAACCACTTGGCACCAACCACTTGGTTGAACAAATCGGGTATAAGTGGCATAGGGTAAGGATCACGAACCGTAATCTGGTTGAGTTCTCTGAAATCCAGACACGGGCGTAAACCGCCATCCTTCTTTTTAACAAAGAAGAAGCCAGCAGCCAGAGGAGAAGAGGAAGGTCTAATATGACCCTTGCTCAGACTATCCGCAATGTACTCCTTGAGAGCTAGCCTCTCGGGACCTGAGATATTAAACATTCTAGCTTTAAGTAACTTGGCCCCTGGTTTCAACCTAATAGCACAGTCATAGGGGCGATGCGGTGGTAGTTCTGAACAACCCTTCTCAGAAAATACATCCGCATAGTCCAGCAACGGCTCCGGGATACTGGGAGTCAAAGTGGAAATACATGTAGCCAGGCACCTCTCCTGACACTCCTTGCTCCACTGAATTATGTCCTGGGTCTTCCAATCAATAACAGGATTATGCATTGACAACCATGGAAAGCCCAGAACCATCTGAGCCGGTAAGTTACTAAGCACCTTACAAGTTACCCGCTCTGAGTGTAATACTCCAATGTAAAGTTGTATATCCAACACACACTCTGTGATCTCCCCTTGAGACATTGGGGAAGCATTGATGGTAACCACCCGGATGGGGTTCGGCAATTTCTCCACCGGAAATCCCGCTGTATGCGCGAACTTCTCATCAATGAGATTGGCAGCTGAGCCACTATCAACAAACACTGTAATAGAGAGCATTTGCCCCCCAAGTGCTACCCTAGCAGGGAGCATACACTGGGAAACCATGACGGAGGATACACAAAGGCTCAGACTAGACTCCTCCAAACCCTCTGAGCCTATCAGTTTTCCGCCGGCGCGCCATTCTTAGGTACCAGGGGGCAAGCGTTAATAAAATGTCCTCCTTTGCCACAAAAAAACCAAACCCCCTGCCTTCTATGCCAAGGACGTTTAGGCTTGTTACTCGGTGACTGTGCTATACCAGCGATCTGCATGGGTTCCACGGATTCACCCGAGGCAACCTCACCTACAACTCCCCCACCTCCCGGAGGCAACGAAACAAGCGCCCCCTGACGGAGACGGCGGTCTATGCGTACTACAAGTGCCATCGCAGCCTCCAGAGAGGCGGGAGTCTTGTACATTAGGAGAGTCTGTATAACCCTTCCAGAAACCCCATGCAAAAATTGACTTCTAAGCGCAGGGTCATTCAACTGCGTGTCCACCGCCCAGCGCCGGAATTCCGTGCAGTAATCCTCAGCTGGTCGCTCACCCTGTAGTAGTGAGCGTATCTTAGACTCTGCTAAGTTTAATCTATCCGGATCATAATAGATCAAACCCAGAGCAGAGAAAAAAAAAATCTACAGACTCAAATGCCGGTGAGTCAGACGGGAGTGAAAAGGCCCAAGCCTGTGGATCACCACTCAGCAAAGAAATCACCAAGCCCACGCGTTGAGCCTCATTACCTGAGGAATGTGGACACATACGGAAATGCAACTTGCATGATTCACGAAAAACCGTGAACTTACCACGATCACCAGCAAATCGTTCAGGAAGGGGAAACTTGGGTTCAGCTGCCCTGGCTGCAGCCTCAGCAGGTACTGCAGGAGCTGACAGGCCTTGTTGCTGGATCGCCCCCCTAAGTTCAGTGACCTGTATGGATAGAGCCTCCAGCTGCTTGGTTAGGGAAAGTATAGGATCCATAGTAAGTAACCCCTATATTCCCTAACTTATACTTTTTTTTTTTTTCTTACTTTAGTATTTGGGCCGACTATAATGTCATGGTATGCCTAGGTTACTTTAGGCTAAAACCCCGGGAGCCCTGCGGTGTCCCTCAGACTAGGGAAAACCCTGTCTGTCCCTCAACCCAGGGTTTACACTGAAGGTGTGCCTGCCTGGGCCTCCACCCTGTCTCCTGTCCAGCCCTAAGCTGAACCCACCACCCTCCACCCAGTGAGGGGACCAGACACCAGACCCCACAAATACGTATGGACAGGGGTAAAAGAAACACCACACCGTTAATACACAAGGGAATACAATAATGTGCAAGGGCAACCAAATATATATATATAACAGATAGGAGAAAGAACAACTGAGAGATATTCTGCACCAAATATCAGATGCTCCAAAACCACCACTGCTGACCGGTATTGCTAGCACTAGGCAAAAGCTAGTGTCGGCGACGCGCATAGTCAGGACGGACTATTTAAAGACCAAGGGCGTGGCCCAGCCCTCAGCCAGCATGACAACCTGGTTAACCCTATCCCGACTGGAACAGAATACCCAACAAAGTCCCTGAGCATACTGTAGTGGAATAGGGTATTACCGCTGTCTGCCGGACACCCTTGTGTGAACAGTGTCCGACATGACACTCTGATATTCATGCCAATAAATTGGTTCGTGCTTTTCACCGGGCCCATCCTGATCGGCCTGGTGGCATAGATGAGGGTTCGGAGACCCCTCCTCAAGGGGGGGTACTGTCATGAACTCATTTTCTGCTCCACCAGTTGAGAGTTCGCCTTCTGTTCTCCTTCTGGTGGTGACAGGAGGTAGTGTGGTTGGTTTAAGTGGTAGTGATTTGCCACCTGATGAGGAAGATAATGATTGGATCTCTGGAGTATCAGACTGGATATAAGACAGCCGACGCCCTATCTGGGTGCTAGTGATTCAGTCTGCTTCTCAGGTCCTGGACTTCAGCTCTCTTCCAGTCTTCTCAAGTTAAGTTTGCTTTTTGCTATTGTTCACACTTGCGCTTGTTGGTCAATTCAGTTTTTTGTGTAATCAGCCTGCCCCTGCTCGGGCTATGCTGAAATTCCACTCCTATTAATCAGTATTTGCCAATCTGCTTTTTGTCCCTTATTAGATTGGCCTCTTTTTTGCTCTGTCTCAGAATATTTCAGAGTGCTGATATAGGTTTAGAAGTCTAGTGACTTCAGGGTTAATTTTGCTATCAGAAGTGTTGGACAATATTTTTGTAGGTTTTTTTGGCAGATTGCAGACAGTGTCTTTCCTTTTCTGTCCTTTTTAGATAGCCGGGCCCCATCGTTTGCTCAGCCTATTTTCCTGCCTTTGTTTGTATTTTCATCTTGATTCACCGTCAATACATGTGGGGGGCTGTCTTTCCTTTGGGGTCTGCTCTGGGGCAGATAGTTTATCTCTTTTCCTGCTTTAGGCTTATGTAGTTCTCCGGTTGTGACGAGGCATCTAGGACCAACGTAGGAACGCTCCAAGACTGCTTCTAGTTGTGCGGTTAAGATCAGGGATCTGCAATCTGCATAGTTACCAACTTCTCTGGTTTTCTGAGACTTGTTTTCTTTTTTCCTCCTCAGGTTCCCATTCATAACAGGGATCTTGTGGGCACTGAAGGATTTTAAACCTTTACGGCGTAATGTGATACCAATGTTTTTCTTGGTGAGTGTGATCCCTGCTGCCTTGAGATCATTAACAAGTTCCCCCATGTAATTTTAGGCTGATCTCTCACCTTCCTCATGATCAAGGATACCCCACGAGGTGAGATTTTGCATGGTTCCCCAGATAAATGTCGATTGACAGTCATTTTTTATTTCTTCCATTTTCATACTATTGCATCAACAGTTGTCTCCTTCTCACCTAGCGTCTTACATATGGTTTTGTAGCCCATTCCAGCTTTGTGCAGGTCTATGATCTTGTCCCTGACATCCTTATAAAGCTCTTTGGTCTTGCCAATGTTGCTGAGGTTTGAGTCTGGCTGATTGAGACTGTGGATAGGAGTCTTTTATAAAAGTGACTATGTAAGACAGCTGTCTTTAATGCAGGTAACAAATTGATTAGGAGTGCCTAACTGGTCTGTAGGAGCCAGAACTCTTAATGGATGGTGGGGGATCAAATACTTATTTCTCTTTCCAAAATGCAAATAAATTTGAAAAATGTATACAAAGTGATTTTCTGGATTTTATTTTATCATTTTGGTGCATTTATGATCTTTTCATCGGCCGTTATTGCATTTTAATGCAATGTCAAAGCGACTAAAAAAGTAATTCTGGCATTTCTGACTTTTCTTCTTGCTACACCATTTAGCGATCAGATTAATCCTTTTTTTTTTCTTGATAGATTGGGTGATTTTGAACCCGGCAATACCAAATATGTGTGTGTTTGATTTTTTTTTAAACTGTTTTATTTTGAATGGGGCAAAAGGGGGTGATATGAACTTTCATTTTTTTAATTTTTGTAATATTTTTTAAAACTTTTTTTTTAACTTTTGGCATGCTTCAATAGTATCCATGTGAAACTATTGTGTTTGACAGCAGCATTTAACTGGTTAATAGCCGCGCGTGGATTGCGATTCCACCCGCAGCTGTTCCGGCACATGTCAGCTTTTCAAAACAGCTGACATGTCCCGGGAAAGATGTGGGCTCACCGATGGAGCCCATTTCAAAGGTAGGGTGTCCGATATTGGCGTACTATTGTGCCTGATGTCGGAAAAGGGTTAAAAACTTTTTTACATTGTCCCAGGATGGCACATCAACTTCACACTGACAGATCGCTGATCTAATGCTCTGCAATGCTTCATTGATTAACATCTTTGTGTGTACACTGTAAATAATCAGAAAGATGCTAATCAGGGGTGGCGGGTTGTACAGAGCACGAATAATATGTGGCATAGACAACTTGTCCTCTAGTAATAATCTTCTGCTGATAAAACACTGATTTTATGGAAACTGAAATAAGCAGCCTAGTAAATGAAACACCAAAGTAATCAGTGTCTCTGTCCCTACATCATGGTGCTTTCAGATTTCATAGTAAAAATCTACTAACAGATTACATGTAAGATGGCTTTATAAGTGATCACCATTTCTAAGAAAACACTATTGTTGGAAAGCTCGTTATAGGGAAAATGCTTTGCACCACATGCCTTAAACCTCAGAAAAGATGTCAATAAGAAAGACAACCTTATGTTCGAACTGAAGAAAGGTGTATCTTCGACTCCAGGGAAATCATCTACTGTTCCACTGATCAACAGGAGCTCAGATGCGTTAACTACAGTATACTTTAATTGAAAATGTTCAAAAAGCATAATCATGGCACCAAGGGACAATACGGATAATTTAAGGCTAAAATGATTGATAACTGAAAACAAGAAATTGCATTCAGCTGCTTTTCTTGCCATTCAGATCTCAATCTTTCATTCATTGATAGAATCTAAGCTCAGCTTATTAATCATAAGTGAATGATCATCAGCAACATTCTTCTGTTTGTATTGTAAGAGATAAATGTGTACATACTGTATGCAGTTTTAATTTCAATTTCATAAGTATGCAGATGCGTAAGTGCATTCTACATGATGCATGGAACATATCTGCTATTGCAAATCTACTGAACTGCCGTTCTAAAACAAAGGCTGGAGTCACACTAGCAATTTTAAGATCGGTCCGATTTTGTTCCTGCAAAGTCGGACGAGCGTAATGCAAGTGTCATACGAGTGTCATGTGTTTTATATGTGAGTATAATATGATTTTTCACACCTAGCATCCGATTTACATCCGAATGCAGTGTGATTGGTATCTGACTGCAATGCCATTTTAACATGATCATTTGCGTAGAGAAATTCTCTAAGTCATTTGCACATCATTTTTAAAGGAAATATTCTTCAAAACACACACACATGTATATGTTTTTTTTGCTAGTTATTAATTATAGGGGAACCCTATGTCATTTTTTTGGGGGCCCCCATTTTAAAAGCCAGCAAAGGCTAAGTATACAGCTGTGAGCTGATATTAATAGCCTGGGGAGTTCCATGAGTATTACCCCCTTCCCAGGACATCGGCCCCCAACCGTCGGCTTAACCTCTGCTGGTTACAAAAATTACATGGTAGCCCACGCCATTTTTTTCAGAAAAATAATCTTTCAATAATTAAAACATGTACAGTAAACTGCACACACACTGAACTAATTGTATATGTCCCTGACATCTGTATAAGTACCTATTCTATTTATATTTACTGTGTGTAATCCATCTCTTCTCTCCTGTCGGCTCCTGCAGAGATTTTACACAATGCTTCTCTTGCTGGCTTTTCTTGTATCTATGTAATATAAATATATTATATATATATATATATATATATATATATATATATATATATATATATATATACACACACACACACACACAGAGTAAAGACCAAAAGTTTGGACACACCTCATTCAAAGAGTTTTCTTCATTTTCATGACTATGAAAATTGTAGATTCACTCTGAAGGCATCAAAACTATGAATTAACACATGTGGAATTATATAATTAACAAAAAAGTGTGAAACAACTGAAAATATGTCTTATATTCTAGGTTCTTCAAAGTAGCCACCTTTTGCTTTGATTACTGCTTTGCACACTCTTGGCATTCTTTTGATGAGCTTCAAGAGGCAGTCACCGGAAATGGTCTTCCAACAGTCTTGAAGGAGTTCCCATGATCATATGGTTAAAGGAACTGGCCAAGGAGCTCAGACACAAAATTGTGGCAAGGCACACCTCTGGCTAAGGTTAGAAAAACCTCTCCTCAGTGCAAGACATAAAAGCCCGCATAGAGTTTGCTAAAAAAAAAACATGAAGAACTCAGAGAGTCTAAGAAATAAGATACTCTGGTCTGATGAGACGAAGATAGAACTTTTTGGTGATAACTGTAAACAGTATGTGTGGAGAAAACCAGGCACTGCTTATCACCTGCCCAATACAATCCCAAGAGTGAAACATGTTGGTGGCAGCATCATGCTTTGGGGGTGTTTTTCAGCTGCAGGGACAGGATGACTGGTTGCAATTGAAGGAAACATGAATGCGGCCAAGTACAGAGATATCCTGGATGAAAACCTCTTCCAGAGTGCTCTGGACCTCCATCTTGGCTTAAGGTTCACCTTCAAACAAGACAAATGTCCCTAATCACACAGCTATAATAACAAAGGAGTGGCTTCAGAACAACTCTATGACCATTCTTGACTGGCTCAGCTACAGCCTTGACCTAAACCCAATTGAGCATCTCGAGAGAGACCTGAAAATGGCTGCCCACCAAGGTTCATCATCCTACATGATGGAACTGGAGAGGATCTACAAGGAAGAATGGCAGAAGATCTCCAAATCCAGGTGTGAAAATTTGTTGCATCATTCCCAAGAAGACTCATGACTGTCCTAGCTCAAAAGGGTGCCTCTAGGCACATCGTGGTCAAAGAGCAAACATGCTGT
Organism: Dendrobates tinctorius; assembly: GCF_039654945.1. Taxonomy (NCBI): domain Eukaryota; kingdom Metazoa; phylum Chordata; class Amphibia; order Anura; family Dendrobatidae; genus Dendrobates; species Dendrobates tinctorius. The sequence continues at coordinate 64,020,365 of NW_027361684.1, read as the reverse complement.
AAGGACATTGAGCTATTAGCTGTGGGCATGAGACCTTTTTGTTTACCGAGGGAACTATCGCATGTAATCATGATAGCTGCATATGTCCCCCCTTCTGCGAAAGCTGATGCCGCCACTGAGGTCCTACAATCCACAGTGAGCATGATGCAGTCCCTTCACCACCAAGCACTCCTTCTGGTTTCGGGAGACTTCAATCATGTGTCTCCAGCATCCATACTACCCAGTTGCACACAGTATGTTACCTGCCTCACTAGAGACAACAAAACATTGGACTTGTCCTTTGCCAATGTGAGAGGGGCATATGCCTCGTCAGCCCTACCGCCCCTTGGAAGATCGGATCACAACCTAGTGCACCTCCAACCCGTGTACAAGCCACTTGTACAGAGAGAACCTGCTGTCACTCGCACAGTGAGGATATGGACTGAGGAGAGTGATGATGCTCTGAGAGACTGCTTTGAAACAACCACTTAGGAAGTGCTGCAAGATTCCTATGGTGATGACATGGATGGTCACACACACTGTATAACGGACTACATTAATTTATGTGTAGACAATACGGTACCCACAAAAGTAGTGAGGTGCTTCTCTAACAACAAACCATGGATCAGCCCCGGAATAAAGGCTCTTCTCAAAGAGAAGAAGTTGGCCTTCAGATCAGGTGACAAGGGCAGGCTGAGAGAGGTTCACAAGGATCTGAAGTAACTAATCAGGCAGGGAAAGGCTAATTATAAGAGAAGGATTGAACTGAAATTGTCACAGAAAAGGATCCATGAAGTCTGGGAGGGTCTAAAGTCTATATCTGGGCATAGACAGACTGTCTCCAGGATGGTTGTAGATAAAGAGGGGCTTAATGAACTTAATCTATTCTTTAATAGATTTAAATCACACACTGGCTGCTCCTGCCCCTGCATACCATTCACACCTCTCTGCTACAATAACCTCACCCCCTGCTGCAACTTGTCAACTGAGCCAGGGTCTGTTCTTCACAAGTACCCAGGTTGCAAAAGAACTGAATAAGATCAAAGTTTTGAAGGCTGCAGGTCCTGACGGCATCAGTGCAAGGCTAATCAAAACCTGCGGGCACCAGTTGAGTGAGATCATTACATATCTGTTCAATATGAGCCTGAGAATGGGTATAGTACCACAACTGTGGAAATTATCGTGTGTGGTACCAGTTCCGAAGAAACCTTATCCGAAAGACCTTAATGACTATAGACCTGTAGCATTGACATCACACCTGATGACGGTATTAGAGAGATTGGTTCTCACACGTCTCTGTCCTCTAGTGAGCTCGGATATGGACCCTCTCCAGTTTGCCTACAGGCCGGGCATTGGTGTGGATGATGCCATTATCCACCTTCTAGATAGGACTCTCTCTCAACTGGAGAAACCTGGGAACACTGTGAGAATAATGTTCTTCGATTTCTCTAGTGCTTTTAAAACCATACAGCCAGGTCTACTGAGAGACAAGCTGGGCCTTGTTGGTGTGGACCTCTAACTCTCCACCTGGATCCTTAACTACCTCACGAACCGACCTCAGTTTGTAAAGGTTCGGGACAGTGTGTCAGACACAGTCATCTGCAATACAGGGGCACTTCAAGGTACAGTTCTTGCCCCTTTATTCTGATGACTCTGCAATAGTAGGCCTCATCACAGGAGGAGATGAAAGAGAGTACAGAGATACTAACCAAGCTTTTGTCGAGTGGTGTCAGAGGAACCACCTTAGGATTAATTCCAGGAAGACCAAGGAATTGGTGGTGGACTTTCGCAAGGGCAAAAATCCACCATTAGTGGTGAACATTCAGGGAAATGACATTGAGATAGTCGACACCTATAAGTACCTTGGTGTGATCCTCAATAATAAGCTTGACTGGGCCCATCACTTGGATGCAGTGTACAGGAAGGGCCAAAGCAGGCTTTATCTGCTCAGAAGGCTGAGAGCCTTCGGAGTTAGAGGGGCACTCCTTGCATCCTTCTTCAACTCTGTTGTGGCATCAGTCATCTTCTTTGGTGTGGTGTGCTGGGGTAGTGGCATATCAACCAGGGACAGGAATAGGCTGGACAAACTGATTAGAAGGGCCAGCTCTGTCCTGGGATGCCCCCTTGACCCAGTTCAGGAAGTAGGTGACAGGAGGATACTGGCCAAGGTGAGCTACATGGTGCAGAATGATTCCCATCCCATGCGTGAGACCGTGTCAAAGATGTGCAGTACTGTCAGTGACCGGCTACTTCATCCTAAATGTGAGAGGGAGCGCTATCGAAAGTCCTTCCTTCCTGCTGCAGTTAGGCTGTATAACCAGCACTGTCCAAACCGGAGAACGACCCAAACAGAGAACTGATAGATCCAAAGTTGTGACAGTCCGGTTACATTTTTTTTTTTTCCGTATATGTACCTACCTACTGTCAATGTAATGCCTTTATGCATCTGTATGTGTACTTGTTCCTGCCTTGCTGCTGTAATGCTCTGAATTTCCCCATGGTGGGACGATTAAAGGATTATCTTATCTTATCTTATCTACTCAATTCTGAGCAAAGGGTCTGAATACTTATAACCATGTGATATTTTATTTTTTCTTTCTTAATAAATTTGCAAAAACGTCTATATTTCTGGGGGTTTTTCAGTCAATATGGAGTGCAGAGTGTATATTTATGAGAGCAAAATGAACTTTTGAATTTATCAAATGGCTGCAGTGAAATAAAGAGTGAAAAATTTAAAGGGGTCTGAATACTTTCCGTACCCACTGTATGTGTGTGTGTCACTAACATCTATATATGTATTCTATGTGTATGTATCGATACTATCTACTCTATTGTAACCTGATACTCTGTGATTTTAATGTATGCGGTATATGAATTGCAGGCTTTTCCGATGAAATCCGTGTATAAAAATCGGTCAGCACTTGCATGGTCCGGGTGCTGAGCGATTTTTTTTCTCGCACTCATTGACTTCTATTGTGTGTTGTGATCCGATTTCCAATTACAATCACAGCATGCTGATGACAAATAAAGACCAAAGCTGAGTGAAATGCCACAAAACCTTTGAAGGTTTGGATTGAGTTAGAAGTAGTGATGAGCGAACGAGCTCAGATAACGTCTTATCTGAGCATGCTTGGATGTTATCCGAGAATCTAAAGGGGGTTTTACACATAGCGATATCGCTAGCAATATCGCTAAAACGTCACCGGTTTTGTGATGTTATAGCGATATCGCTATGTGTGATACTTACCTCCGACCGGCTCCCCTGCTGTCCATCGCTGATCGCGCGAGATTGGGTGGCTCCATTTCTCGTCGGGCGCTTCCTGCTGGGCTTCCTGCTGTGTGAGACGAGCGACGCTGGAGGCGGGCGGGAGGACGTCTTCATTGCTGTGTGTGAAAGGTGAGTATCGTGCGATGCATCGCTGCTGCATCGCTGTGAGATCTTTCTGTGTGAAAGCTCACTAACGATCATTTAGCGATGCACCAGCGATCCTGACCGGGTCGGATCGCCGGTCGGATCGCTGGTGCATCGCTAAATGTAAAAGGGCCTTTAGACTTGCTAGGATAATATATTCTAGTCCCTCCTGCTGCATGTTTAGGGATGGTTGACAACCGCAACACATGAAGGGATTTCCAAGCAAACAATCAATCCCTGTGTGTTGCGGCTGTCTACCGCCACAAGAAATGCAGCTGCAGGGACTAGAATATAGTGTTGAGCGACTTTTGGTTTTTTTAGGGTCGAGTTTCGTTTCATGAAACCCGACTTTTCCAAAAGTCGGGACGAGCAAAATCGGCCGACTATAGGGAAAAGTCGGGGTCGTCCCGAAACACGAAACCCAGTGTAAGTCAATGGAGAATTAAAGTCGGCAGTGAGAGGAGGACAGGAAACACACCAACAGTGCCCATTTGAATGCCAAAAGCATAAATTCTTGTTACTGAAGCTTGTCAACCTTAATTAACTTCATAATACTAGTTACACACTGAAAAATGGGGGTTATTTGGCTACAGTTGTGGAGGGGGAGGGCTGGCTCCAGGTTTTCGTGGGCCCAGGGCCAAAGAGCGCCCCTTTAACACATACCACAACTCATGATGCTCCGATACGGCAGAGAAATAGCAGTATAGAACAATGAAAAATACTTATCATAGAATCACAGAATCATAGAATCTAGAGTTGGAAGGGACCTCCTGGGCCATCTGGTCCAACCCCCTGCTCAAAGGATTCGCTAAATCATCCCAGTCAGATGTCTGTCCAGCCTCTGTTTGAAGACTTCCATTGAAGGAGAACTCACCACTTCTCGTGGCAGCCTGTTCCACTCATTGATCACTCTAACTGTCAAAAAGTTTTTTCTAATATCTAATCTGTGTCTCCTCCCATTCAGTTTCATCCCATTGCTTCTAGTCTTTCCTTGTGCAAATGAGAATAAAGTTGATCCTTCTACAATGTGACAGCCCTTTAGATATTTGTAGACAGCTATTAAGTCTCCTCTCAGTCTTCTCTTTTGCAAACTAAACATTCCCAAATCCTGCAACCTTTCCTCATAAGGCAGGGTTTCTAGACCGGTCACCATTCTGATCGCTCTTTTCTGAACTTGCTCCAGTTTGTTGATGTCTTTTTTAAAATGTGGTGCCCAAAACTGGACACAATATTCCAGATGAGGTCTCACCAAAGAGGAGTAGAGGGAAATAATGACTTCACGTGATCTAGACTGTATGCTTCTGTTAATACATCCTAGAATTGCATTTGCCTTTTTTGCTGCTGCATCACACTGTTGACTCATATTCAGTCTGTGATCTATTAGTATACCCAAGTCTTTTTCACATGTGCTGTCACTTAGCCCTATTCCTCCCATTCTGTATATGCTTTTTTCATTTTTATTGCCCAGATGTAGTACTTTGCATTTCTCCCTGTTAAAAACCATTCTGTTAGTTGCTGCCCACTTCTCCAGTTTATTTAAATCTTTTTGAATCCTCTCTCTCTCTTCTCTAGTATTAGCTATCCCTCCTAGCTTTGTGTCATCAGCAAATTTAATCAGTTTGCCCTCAATTCCTTCATCTAAATCGTTGATAAAGATGTTGAACAATACAGGGCCCAGGACAGAGCCCTGTGGTACCCCACTTGAGACATTCTTCCAACTGGATGTGCAGCCATTTACGACCACTCTTTGGGTCCGATCACTAAGCCAGTTATGAATCCACCTAACAGTTGCCTTGTCCATTCCATACTTAGTCATTTTTTCAATAAGGATTGTATGAGAGACTTTGTCAAATGCTTTGCTGAAGTCAAGATATACTATATCTACAGCATTTCCTTGATCCACCCAATCAGTGATACCATCATAGAAGGAAATTAAGTTAGTCTGACATGACTTATTAGTTACAAACCCATGCTGACTCTGTTTAATCACTTCATTCTTATCCAGGTATTGACATACATGTTGTTTAATAATGTGTTCAAAGATCTTTCCTGGTATAGAAGTCAGACTCACCGGCCTATAGTTGCCTGGGTCCACGTTCTTCCCCTTTTTGAAGATAGGAACAACATTTGCTCTTCTCCAGTCTTCTGGCACTTCTCCTGTTCTCCAAGAATTTTCAAAGATTATGGAGTGGGGTTCAAAAATTTCTTCTGCTATCTCCTTCAGTACTCTGGGGTGTAATTCATCTGCACCTGGAGACTTGAATTCATTTAGGTTAGCTAAGTGTTTCGTCACTATCTTTCTGTTTATAGATATCCTGGATTCTTCTATTCCCTTAATAGGACAGTGAATAACAGTTGATGTTACATTTCCTTTCTGAGAGAAAACAGATGCAAAATAGGAATTTAAAAGTTCAGCCTTCTCAACATCCTGTCTTACCATTTCATCATTTTCATCCTGTAAAAATCCTATAGCATCTTTGACTTTTCTTTTACTTTTGACATATCCCCAAAATCCTTTATTATTGCTTTTGACATCTCTTGCAAGCCTCAATTCATTTTCAGCTTTAGCTAATCTGATTTGTGCCCTGCAGGTTCTGCAGATAGCATTATATTCTTCTTTAGATATGCCACCCTCTTTCCATTTTATAAACATTTTTTTTTTCTTTTTTAGCATGTGCTTAAGTTCTGTGTTCATCCATCCTGGTTTCCTTAAATGCTTCCTATTCTTCCCTCTTTTCGGAATTGTTAACAACTGTGCTTTGAGAATTTCATTTTTCAAGATTTCCCATCCCTCCTGGACATTTTTGTCTTTTAGGATATCCAGCCATTGGATCCCTCCAATTCTCTTTCTGAATCCCTTAAAATCTGCCTTTCTGAAATCTAAACTTGACGTCTGAGTCTTCACAGGTCTTCCGCCTCTAGTTATCCAAAATTCTAAAATAGCATGGTCGCTACCTCCTAGGGTCCCAGCCACTTTTACCTCCTCAACCATTTCCTCCCTGTTTATAAGGATTAGATCCAAGGTAGCAGTTCCCCTTGTTTTCTCCCCTACCTTTTGGAAGATAAAGTTGTCAGCAAGAGAGGATAAAAATTTCCTTGACCTGTTAGTTTTGCCTGAGAGAGATTCGCAACAAATGTCTGGATAGTTGAAATCTCCCATGACAACTATGTAATATTTTTTGGAGAACTTGGCCATTTGATGCATAAAGAGTTCATCCATATCTTCAGCTTGCACAGGCGGCCTGTAGTAAATGCCTACAATGGTGTCCTTTCCATTGTTCTGTCCTTGTATTCTTACACAAACAGTTTCCACAGAACTCCCAGTCTCTGAAGCTTCAATCTCTATGCAGATATACGCGTTTCTAACATACAATGCGACACCTCCTCCTCGTTTATCAAGTCTGTTTCTTGCAAATATGTTGTATCTTTCTAGTCTTGTATTCCAATCATGTGTATTGTCCCACCAAGTTTCAGTGATTCCAATGACATCATATTTCTTTTCCTGTGTTAGTAGTTCCAATTCTCCTTGTTTGTTGCCCATGCTTTGTGCATTAGTATAGAAACATTTTAGTTTGTGATAGGTTTCTCTTTCTCCAATATTTTTATTAATTAGATTCTTTTGTCTTTGTTCTTCCTTTCCACTTCTAATAGCAGAGTTCTCAATAGCATTTGTCAGGTGTATGGCTTTTTCTGGTCTTTTGCTTCCCTTCCCATGTTGTTCTAGTTTAAAGCTCTCTTTACAAGTGTAGCAAGGCGACTTCCAAATACATGCTTTCCAGTCTTCGTAAGGTGCACCCCATCTCTAGCAAGTAGTCCATCGTATAAGTAATTCACTCCGTGATCCATAAATCCAAATCGTTGCTGACGGCACCATCGGCGTAGCCAGTTGTTCACCTGCAGAATCTTATTCCACCTCCTTGTTCCATGGCCATCCGCTGGGAGGATGGAAGAGAAGACCACCTGTGCTCCCAGTTCTTTCACTTTCTTGCCTAAGTCTTCAAAGTCTCTGCAGATGGTTTCCAGGTCATTTCTTGCGGTGTCATTTGTCCCCACATGTAGTAGCAGGAATGGGTAGTCATCTGTAGGTCTGAAGAGTCCTGATATCCTGTCAGACACATCTTTAATTTTTGCACCTGGAAGACAGCACATTTCTCTTGAAGTTATATCCGGTCTGCAGATAGCGGCCTCTGTTCCTCTCAACAGGGAATCCCCCATGACCACCACTCTCCGTTTCTTCTTCACAACATTTTTCTTTCTCCATCCAGGAGGACTCTGAAGGCGTACAAGGTTGCTGTTTGTTGGCAAAGTCTTATCCTGATGTATTTCTTCATCGTTTTCCTGCGTGAGAGCCTGGTACTGGTTCCTGAGCAGTATGGGTGCTGACTGCCTCCTGATCCTCCTGCTTCTCTGGGTCACATGTCTCCATTCCTCTGTTTCTTCAGGTGCACTTCGAATTTCTTCTCTTTCTGTAATATGAAGAGATAATTCTGCTCTGTCCAAGAACTCTTCAACTTCCTTAATGATCTTCAACGTAGCTAACCTCTCTTCGAGATTTTGCAACTTTTCCTCCAATGGTGACACAAGCTTGCATTTGTGGCATGTGAAGTTTGGCTTTTCCACTGGTAAGTCTGTGAATATGTAGCAAGAAATGCAGCTCACCAAATGGCTCCTGGCCTCTTCCATATTGAGATTTCTTAAAAACGATGAAAGATGAGCCAAAATTCGCGCGCCTGTCGGCGTGCGGTTTTCTGATTTCCTCTTCAGCTGCAACGGCCAAAACCCAGTGATCGTTGAGCTCGCGGAGACTCTTCACTTATCCCAGAAGGCACTGGGAATATGCAAATGATCTCCTCAAGACTCTTCCACTCATAACCTGTTTTGTTGCTTAACCCTGCTATGGTCCAGTTCTCTGGCAGACAGAGACAAAAAAGGGCCCCTGAAGAACAATATATGTGCTCTTTGCAGCCCAATACCTCATCATAATGTACCACTCCATCTGTTTTTGGAGGTAGTAATTGGTCCCCTTACCTCTTTAGCCCCTATTCAGTTGTGCAGGTTGCACCAATTATATGCCTGCCCCTGGACTAGTTGTTTTCTCCAGTTTGTTCACTGGTGTGCTCTTCAATGACTATCTGTCACGGGGACAGAGTGGGGTCAGACGATCGCAATGTCTGGTGACCACATGAACCTGTGGTTGTTAGAATGGCTTCACCATTCTATTAGAATTTCTGGACTTCTTTGCGCTGTTTCTGCAATGGTTAAACTGCTTAGTGGGACTCCTGGGCTTCGCTGTTTTTTTTTGTATCAGCTCTTCTGAGTTGGTAACTCCTTGCAGGTTTAAGAACCCTCCTTTTTACTTCGTTGTTTGTCACGGATGGCTTACCACTTCCTGGTTTTAAGTTGAAGGAGAGTTCAGAGTTGGGAGCAGGTGGTTGAAGTTATTTTCAGGAGATTTGTGCTTAGAGTTGGTTTGCTTGTGTTTCTCATTATCCTCTTCTCATTTGGTTTTCCCCACCTGTCCCTCTCTTGATTCCCACTCAGTCATTTTGTGAGTGTATTTGTATGATTGTGGTTTTCTTTTATTTCTGTCTGTTTTCACCTGTATGTCAGGTTTCAGTTATTCCATATGCTTCTGTCCCATACCTCCCTGGGTGGGGGAGGACGCAAATAAGCATTCATATAGGAGCATAATGAGGTACAATATCCTGGCATCCCCACCATCACCATGGAGGATTGGGATAGCCTAGTGTTCTCCTAGCTTGAGGAACCGGGTAGGAGACCATTGTCCTGGGAAATCCTGCTGGAATATCATTACACTATCTTTAGAACTGGAGAAATGAATGGACTATTCTGCACTGCATGGAGAAAAAATGGAAGATGCCAGTCCAGAGACAAATAAAACCACCTGAAATTGGAGTGGCATCCTTTATTTTTTTCTCCATGGAAGCGCAGAATAACCCATTTGTTTGTCAAGTTCTATGCATTTATCTCCTCTTGGGTCTGCAACAGCCATAAGCTTTATGAGTGGGTGTGTGCACACAACACAAGTAAATAAGCGCATTCATGCATATCTTTCTATATTGTAACCTAGATGAAACCCTATTTGCGCTTTGTCTCTTCTCCAGTTTCTCTCTCTTGTGACACTATCTTTGGCACTTTACTATGCCAGACCTCTTAACCATCTTCTGTCTCTTGAATAGCTGATTTCTCTTGCACTGACTAGACCATGATGTTGTGTGATGCATGTCATGACATCATCTGGCATGCATTGTGGTCTAGTCAGCAGAGCAGACAACAAAGTTGCTGGGTCATGGAGGAAGACAAGCATGATCCATTGAAGACAACAAAAACTGAACAGTAGGAAACAGCGGATGGCCTTCTGAATAAACAGTATATACTGTATATTTATTTTACCTCTTCCTGGCCCTTTTGATTTCAAGCAAGAAGAATCAATAATAATTTGGAATCAAGTGAATGCTAATTTTTTGCTAAAAATGAAAGTGAATTCGATTTTCCTCAATGTGATTTGCTCATCTCAAGTGGCAGCTTATTTACCAAGAAGAACGCAAGCACTGCTTGATGAAATTTACATTTCTGTGAGATTCGGATTGTGGCATTGACAATAAATATTTTAAATCCTCTGTGTATTGGTTCCTAGTTTATATAGTATTTTGCTGGATATAATTTAGATTTTTAGTCCTAAGATTGTGCCTTACATGAGATTCTGTCATGCTAATTTAAAGCAAAATTATTTTTTCCTAAGCAAAGAAATTATGTAAAAAACAAATTGGCTATATCTGTGACTATTTTTCATTTTTTTTATTCCTTCACACACACTCTACAGTAGTAGATCAGTCTTTTATGCCACTAAGCAGCATTTTTTATAGCTATTACATTTCTCGTGAAGAGAAGTGATAATCACTACATTATATACATTGCTGCCCCAGAGCAATTTTTTGGTAATCTTAAAATCCCTCCCTACTTCATTGGTCGATGCAGGACGGAATACCAAGTGGATAAATAGGCATAAGGTGTGGAAAATGTAGTTATTATTGCAAGAGCCTAGTCATTCCCCTAAATATACAAACAGCACTAACAGCATGAAAGGAAAAAAAAGAAACAATGAAACATCTAACTACACTTTCAAGTTCTAATGTATATTCCAATTTTTTAGTTAGGGACATGTGTGAGCAAAAAAGCATTAATACCATTGTACAGTGACTTCTGTAAGGCAGCAGCTTTCTCATCCCTACAGTAATTAGGCAGAAACCCAAGAAAGTTCAACATAAAGATCTCTATTTTCAAACTCACAAAATTGAATTCAGAATTTTTATCCTCTGGTTAGCAGTCGTAAAATCCATATCAGTCCATTGCCATGGGTGACTGCACCGCTATATCACTTGTGGATGCATCAGTGGCTTTGCATTTTTTGGCCTGTGTTCAATCTCACACAGACCTGTCCTTCACAGAGCTCCAGCTTTGATACTTGCAAACCAAAACTTGACATTCCCAAACCTTTTCTTTCTTTTTTAGTGTCATGTTAATGTGATTTTATGTTTTTTATCACCTATTTGTATATTTTTGCCTTGTTTTTTTCTTTATATTAGCTACTCATCACCTGTCTTCCCTTTGGAGGACCTGATGTTTCTACAGATAACATATCCCATTGTTTTTCATCACTTACCATACTTTGATGTCCTGAAGCACGTGTGGATCTCTATTGGAAGGACCTATGCAAAAGAATGATGCCCTATGAAAAGAGTAAAAGGCTATCAATAATGCTTTACAAAATGATGGACTATTAATATATTTACACTAGGACTACTATATTGCTTTTTTACCTTTTTTTCTCTATCTGAAAATGATTTTCAAAACATTAATTATTTATTCTGTATATACTGTTATTTATCTATTTTTTAACATTTTATTTCAGTTTTTGCAATTGTATATTTATATAACACTATATTGGGATTGGAGAAGCAGGAAGCTCATCTGCATATTTCTGGTGCATTCTGGGAAGAGTCGCCTTAAGCTGATTGATCGCTGGGACTTGCCGGGTCTCGCTGTTTGAGGACATGGCAAAACCAGTGATTGGAGAAGCAGGAAGCTCATCTGCATATTTCCAGTGCATTTTGGGAAGAGGAGAAGAGTCACCTTAAGCTGATCGATCGCTGGGACTTGCCGGGTCTCGCTGTTTGAGCACATCGCAAAACCAGTGATTGGAGAAGCAGGAAGCTCATCTGCATATTTCCGGTGCATTCTGGGAAGAGGAGAAGAGTCACCTTAAGCTGATCGATCGCTGGGACTTGCCGGGTTTCGCTGTTTGAGGACATTGCAAAACCAGGGATTGGAGAAGCAGGAAGCTCATCTGCATATTTCCGGTGCATTCTGGGAAGAGGAGAAGAGTCGCCTTAAGCTGATCGATCGCTGGGACTTGCCGGGTCTCGCTGATTGAGGACATCACAAAACCAGGGATTGGAGAAGCAGGAAGCTCATCTGCATATTTCCGGTGCATTCTGGGAAGGGGAGAAGAGTCGCCTTAAGCTGATCGATCACTGGGACTTGCCGGGTCTCGCTGTTTGAGGACATCATAGACTGCATCAGCAATAGCAATATGGAAGAGAAGAAAATCCACATGGTCACCTGCAACACATGCTTCATGTTTACAGATCTTCCGGCCCAAAAACTCAACTTTACCTGTCAGAAGTGCAAACTTGTTGCCCTCTTAAAGGAAAAGGTGCAGGGACTGGAAGAAACATTGAAGGTAATTAAAGAAGATAAGGACTTCTTGGATGAAGCAGAAGCAACCATTCAGGATACGGAAAGTGGGAAAAGCTTCAGAGCGCATACAGAGGCTGAAAAGTGGAGCCATGTGACCAAAAGAAGCAAACGGATCAAGTGGTCATCACCACCCACACAGCTTAGCAACCAATATGAAGCCCTCATGCTGGAGAGCAAAAATGGCACAGCTCAGGATGATACCGTATCTGCAAGAGAAGACACTACCAACAAAAGAAGTTACTCTGTCAACAAAAGCGGAAACAAATGGCACTCAAAAACACTCATGAGCAACAAGCAGTGCATCCGGAAAGAAAAGAAGAGTGGTTGTTATGGGCGACTCACTACTAAGAGGCACGGAGGCAACTATCTGCAGACCGGACATAACCGCATGAGAAGTATGCTGGCTCCCAGGAGCAAAAATCAAGGATGTGGCCAACAGGATACCATCTATCCTCAAATCCAAGGACAACTACCCTTTCCTACTAATTCATGTAGGCACAAACGACACGGCAAGAAATGACCTGCCAACTATCTGCGAAGACTTTTAAATTCTGGGGAAGAAAATAAAGGAACGGAATGTACAGGTTGGTTTCTCATCAATCCTCCCAGTCGATGGTCATGGCATCAGAAGATGGAATAGGATACTAGAGATGAACAACTGGCTACGACAGTGGTGCAAGCAGCAAGGATTTGGATTCTTGGACCATGGCGTGAATTACCTCTACGATGGACTTCTCGCAAGAGATGGGATACACCTCACAAAACCTGGGAAACACACATTCGCCAGAAGACTTGCCACACTCATCAGGAGGGCTTTAAACTAGAAGAAGAGGGGATGGGAGGAAAAACAGCAGACAAGAACATGCAGCAGAAGGACAAACTAATCAAGTATATTAGATATAGTAAAGAGGACCCAAGACAGGGTACTCAGAAGGAAGCAAAACTTCTTTCCTGCATGCTGACCAACGCAAGAAGCCTGACCAATAAGATTGAAGATCTGGAGTTGGTAATATATGAGGAAAATTATGACATAGTAGGAATAACTGAGACATGGTTAGACGATAGCTATGACTGGGCGGCTAACTTGCAAGGATATGATTTGTTTAGGAGGGATCGTAATAAAAGGAAAGGGGGTGGAGTCTATATGTATATACTTATATATAAAGTCCACTTTAAAGCCCACACTAAGAGAAGATATACAAGAGGGAAATGAAGAGGCGGAGTCTCTATGGGTGGAGATACAAGGAGGGAAAAGTAATAAAATCATCATAGGGGTTTGTTATAAGCCACCAAATATAACAGAAACCACTGAAAATGTATTATTGAGACAAATAGACAAAGCAGCAAATCACAATGGGGTGATTATTATGGGGGACTTCAACTACCCCGACATAGACTGGGAAACTGAAACCTGCGTATCTCAGAAAGGAAACCAATTTCTGTCATTGACCAAGGATAATTATCTGTCACAACTTGTGCAGGGCCCAACTAGAGGGACAGCCCTTCTGGACTTAATTTTAAGCAACAGGCCAGATAGAATAACAGAAGTACGAGTCGATGGGCACCTAGGGAACAGTGACCACAATATAATACAATTCCACATGTCCTTCAATAAGGTGCCCTGGAAGGGGGTTACAAAAACGCTGAATTTCAGGAAAGCAAAGTTTGATCAGCTTAGAGAGGACCTTCGCCGAATTGATTGGGACAATGTCCTCAAAAATAGGAGCACAGAAAATGAATGGGAAATATTTAAATTAGTTTTACACCCGCTGCGAGCTAGCCATACCGTACAGAAACAAAAGGGCTAGGAACAGGAGAACACCAATGTGGCTAAATAAGGATGTAAAAAGGGCAATAAATAACAAGAACAAGGCATTTAAGAAGCTAAAACAAAAAGGCAATGAAGAAGCATTAAAATGTTATAGAGAAAAAAATAAAATGTGTAAAATACAAATACATTTAGCAAAAGTGGAAACTGAGAGACTCATTGCTAAGGAAATTAAAACAAACCCCAAACTATTCTTTAATTATATAAACAGTAAAATGATTAAAATTGATGGTGTCGGCCCTTTAAAGAACAATGAGAGTGAAATCATAGAGAGCGATGTGGGAAAAGCAAATGTTTTAAATACTGTTTTCTCAACAGTGTTCACACAGGAAAAGGATTTGCCAGGGGAAATGCAGAGTGATAATGTAAACTCCTCATTAAGTATTACCTGCCTAACCCAGGAAGAAGTGCAGAACCGCCTTAGTAAGATTAAAATTGACAAATCACCAGGCCCTGATGGCATTCACCCTCGGGTATTAAGAGAGTTAAGTAATGTGATAGACAGGCCTCTATTCCTTATATTTAAAGACTCTATAGAAACAGGGTCTGTTCCTTTTGATTGGCGGCAAGAAAATGTGGTACCAATATTCAAAAAGGGGTGTAAAAGGGAACCTGGAAACTATAGGCCGGTAAGCTTAACATCTGTTGTGGGTAAAATTTTTGAAGGGTTTCTAAGGGATACCATTATGGAATATCTCAATGTTAATAAATGTTTAACTCCATATCAACATGAATTTATGAAGGATTGCTCCTGTCAAACTAACCTGATCAGCTTCTATGAGGATGTAAGCGCTCAAATGGACAAAGGAGAATCATGGGATGTTATTTATCTCAACTTCTCTAAAGCATTTGACACTGTCCCACATAAAAGATTGGTAAGTAAGATGAGAACGCTTGGGCTAGGGGAAAATGTGTGTAGATGGGTAGGTAGCTGGCTTAGTGATAGAAAACAAAGAGTGATTATTAATGGTGCATACTCAGATTGGGCCAGGGTTACTAGTGGGGTACCACAGGGTTCTGTATTGGGCCCCCTACTATTTAATATATTTATTAATGATCTAGAGGATGGCTTACACAGTAAATATCAGTATTTGCAGATGATACAAAACTATGTAAGGTAGTTAACACAAAGGAGGACAGTTTGCAACTACAGACAGATTTGAGAAAATTGGAGAATTGGGCTGAAAAATGGCAAATGAGGTTGAACACAGATAAGTGTAAGGTTATGCACATGGGAAGGAGAAACAGATGCTACAATGACTTACTAAATGGGAAACTGCTGGGGAAATCAGACATGGAAAAAGACTTCGGCATCTTAGTCAATAAGAAGCTAAATTGGAGTGCCCAGTGTCAGGCAGCTGCCACCAAAGCAAATAGGGTCATGGGATGCATTAGAAGAGGTCTGGGGACACGATATGAAACTATAATTCTCCCTCGGTACAAATCACTCGTCAGACCACACTTGGAGTATTGTGTGCAATTTTGGACGCCAGTGCTCAAGAAAGACATTACTGAACTTGCAAGGGTTCAAAGGCGGGCTACTAAAATGATAAATGGAGTACAATACCCAGAAAGGTTATCAAAATGAGGTCTATTTACTCTAGAAAAGAGAAGACTTAGGGGAGACCTAATAAATATGTACAAGTATATCAGAGGGCAATACAGAGATCTCTCCAATGAACTGTTTGTACCAAGGACTGTGACAAGAACAAGGGGGCATTCTCTTCGTTTGGAGGAAAGACAATTTCTGCACCAGCATAGAAGAGGGTTCTTCATGGTAAGAGCAGTGAGGCTCTGGAATTCTCTTCCTGAGGAAGTGGTGATGGCCAACTCACTGAATGAATTTAAGAAAGGAATGGATGCTTTTCTTGTGAGTAACAGTATAGAAGGTTACGAATAACAGAATATTATAGGTAGATGGTTGACCCAGCTTAGGGGAAGGAATTTTTTTCCCTATGGAGAAAATTGGCTTCTACTCTGTGGGTTTTTTGCCTTCCCCAGGATCAACAATGCAGAACAGCTGCACTAAAAATAGGCTGAACTAGATGGACATAAGGTCTTCCTTCAGCCTACAAAACTATGTTACTATTATATTAATTTGCTATTTTTGGCATGTGTTAATATTTTATAATGGATTTATTCTCTTATGGGGTTGATATCTCCCCTTTCTTAGTACTTGTGTCACTTTGTTAATATTTAATCTTGATGTCTTCCATAGGGGTTTTGTCTTTATTCTCACTTTTTATACACTTTGAATTTATTCATTAAAATCACTGTATATGGTTTTCCCAGATACTATAGTAATCCCTCTTTGTGCTTTGGGTGTCTTTTGGTCTTCACTAATCTACCTGTCTGTCATAAGTAAGTGTATGTCCTATCCTCTTCATAGTCACGCAATTGAGCAGCCCACTCTGTGTTTCACTCTTTGCGGCTCATCACATGCCATACTGAGTTGCTTATTTGTCAATAAGCAGATGTTTCTTCTATTCACCTGATAGCTCCGGAAGTAGATTGCTTAGTTTGCATTCAAACGCTCGCGGTTCATCACAGTACTATTCTCACTATGGCGGTATGCATCCTGATCTTGCTTCCAGAAGCGCCGACCCAATGCCTGCTTGCGTTCCATGCTTGTGGTTCATTCAGGCGCTATCCAGGAAGTAAACTTTACATCCAGGACTCGGCGGAGTTGTCATGTGCAGTAGAGCCAGATGAGTCATCAGGCTTCCATTCTTATTGGCTGCCGACACATATACATTACACATCGCCTCTCACTTAACAACGCTCCCGGAAGAGGCCAGCTTTGAAAAATGCGTCTGGATGGGGAGTCGCCACCTTTCTGATCTAAAGGTAGTTATATTGCATATATTATTTGGCTGCAATTCTTTCCACCTTCACTGTAAAGTTCCATTCTGCACATATAGCAATAGGGGAATATCTGCTCCATTTGGTTATTTATTTTTTATATATCATTCTTGCTAACAGGCTGAGTTCCTGGTTTAATGTTATGATTAAATATGTTCTAATGATTTGGTGACGTCTCTCATTGTGAAACATTTCTGCTTTTTTATTTTTTCTTCTCTCTTATGCTGATTACAGTCATCAGAAATGTTGCTTATATTGTTGATTTGAAGTGCCAGACCTATATGCATTCTGGATTTTGTTGCGCTAATTTATCAATTTTACTGTTTTGATACAGATAGTCCAGTATTATGGATTTCAGGGCCAAGGAAGTATCTTGGCAGAGTAAAGCTGCAAATATTTTTAAGCAGAATGTCTCATCTGACGTTCATGATACCACAATTAATAACAAAGATCTTATGCTCAAATATAAGAAGATACAACACAACATCACAAAATAAAAGTGTGCTAGAAAAAACATCATTACAGGATTAGCTTGATAAGAAAAGTGTGCTCAGAGGTCTTAGAGTACAATTATATGCCATATTCAATTTAGAGAACGAGGAGCTCTTGAAAAGAAGGATGGTAGCAGCATCCACCTGTTCTTTAGTGTTTATACAGGTACTTCTCACAAAATTAGAATATCATCAAAAAGTTAATTTATTTCAGTTCTTCAATACAAAAAGTGAAACTCATATATTATATAGTCATTACAGAGTGATCTATTCCCAGTGTTTATTTCTGTTAATGTTGATGATTATGGCTTAACGTCAATGAAAACTCAAAAGTCATTATCGCAGTAAATTAGAATAATTACCAAAAACACTTGCAAAGGCTTCCTGAGTGTTTAAAAAGGGCCATTGGATTGTTTAAGTAGGCTCCATAATCATGGGCACAACTGCTGACTTGACAGTTATCCAGAAGGCAGTCACTGACACACTCCAAAATGAAGGTAAGCCACAAAAGGTCATTGCTAAAGAAACTGGCTTTCCATATTAATGGAAAGTTTAGTGGGTGTAAAAACTGTGGTATTAAAAGGTGCACAAGCAACCTGGATAACAGCAGCCTTAAAAGGATTGTTAAGAAAAGACCATTCAAAACTTTGGGGGAGATTCAAAATGAGTGGACTGCTGCTGGAGTCATTGCTTCAAGAGCCACCACAACACACAATCGTATCCAGGACATGGGCTACAAGTGTCGCATTCCTTGTGTCAAGCCACTCATGACCCATAGACAATGCCAGAAGAGTCTTACCTGGGCCAAGGAGAAAAAGAACTGGACTGTTGCTCAGTGGTCCAAGGTGTTGTTTTCAGATGAAAGTAAATTTTGCATTTCATTTGGAAATCAAGGTCTCAGAGTGTGGAGGAAGAGTGGAGATGCACACCATCCAAGCTGCTTGAGGTCTAGTGTGAAGTTTCCACAATCAGTGATGGTTTGGGGAGCCATGCCATCTGCTGGTGACGGTCCACTGTTTTTTATCAAGACCAAAGTCATCGCAGACGTCTAATAGGAAATTTTAGAGCACTTCATGCTTCCCTCTGCCGACAAGCATTTTGGAGATGGAAATTTCATTCTACAGCAGGACGTGGCACCTGTCCACACTGCCAAAAGTACCAATACCTGGTTTTAAAACAGCAGTATCACTGTGCTTGATTGGCCATCAAACTCGTCTGACCTTAACCCCATAGAGAATCAAAGGGGTATTGTCAAGAGGAAGATGAGAGACACCAGACCCCATAATGCAGATGAGCTGAAGGCTGCTATCAAAGCAACCTGGGCTTCCATAAAACCTCAGCAGTTCCACAGACTGATCGCCTCCATGCCACGCCGCATTGATGCAGTAATTGATACAAAAAGAGCCCCAACAAAGTATTGAGTGCATTTACTGAACATATATTTCAGTAGGCTAACATTTCAGGTTTTAAAATCATTTTTCAAGCTGGAGTTATAAAGTACTAGCTATGAACTCGTTCTACGCCAGGGTGGCAAGCATTTTTATTGGTATATGGTCTTTCATCCTGGTATGTACTGCCCCCCTCCTATCCTGATATGCATGGCACCCCTCATCCCTATTCTGGTATATATGGTCCCCCCTCATCCCTATAATGGTATGTATGGCCCCCTCATCCCTATCCTGGTATGCATGGTACCCCCTCATTCCTATCCTTGTATGCATGGTCCCCTCACACCCTAATCCTGGTATGCATGCTACCCCTCACCTCCCCAATCCAGGTATGCATGGTCCCCTCACTCCCCTTTTCATGGTATTCATGGTCCCCTCACCCTCCTTTCATGGTATGCATGGTCCCCTCACCCCCTTTTGTGGTATGCATGGTCCCCTGACCCTCTTTTTGTGGTATGCATGGTACCCTCACCCCCTTTTGTGGTATGCGTGGTCTCCTCACTCACCCCCCTTTCGTGGTATGTGTGGTCACCTCACCCCCCTTTCGTGGTATGCATGGTCCCCTCACCCCCCTTTCATGGTATGTGTGGTCCCCTCACCCCCCTTTCATTGTATGCGTGGTCCTCTCACCCCCTATCATGGTATGTATGGTCCCCTCACCCCCCCTTCCTGGTATGCATGGTCCCCTCACCCCCCCTTCCTGGTATGCATGGTCCCCTCACCCCCCTATCCTGGTATGCGTGGTCCCCTCACCCCCCTTTCGTGGTATGCGTGGTCCCATCACCCCCCTATCCTGGTATGCATGGTCCCCTCACCCCCCTTTCCTCATGTGCATGGTCCCCTCACTCCCCTTTCATGGTATGCATGGTCCCCTCACCACCCTTTTGTGGTATACATGGTCCCTTCACCCTCCTTTCATGCTATGCGTGGTCCCCTCACCCTCCTTTCGTGGTATGCGTGGTCCCCTCACTCCCCTTTTGTGTATGCATGATCCCCTCACCCCCCTTTCGTGGTATGCGTGGTCCCCTCACTCCCCTTTCGTGGTATGCATGGTCCCCTCACCCTCCCTTCGTGGTTTGCTTGGTCCCCTCACCCTCCCTTCGTGGTTTGCGTGGTCCCCTCACCCCCTTTCGTGGTTTGCGTGGTCCCCTCACCCCCTTTCATGGTATGCGTGGTCCCCTCACTCCCCTTTCCTGGTATGCGTGGTCCCCTCACCCACCTTTCATGGTATGCATGGACCCCTCACTCTCCTTTCGCGGTATGCGTGGTCCCCTCACTCCTCTTTCCTGGTATGTGTGGTCCCCTCACCCCCTATCCTGGTATGCATGGTCCCCTGTCCCCCTTTCCTGGTATGCATGGCCCCCCTCACCCCTATTATACTACACACATAAAAAAAAACATTTATACTCACCCTTCTTCCCTGTGCTCCAGCACTGCCTGTCACGTTCTGCTGGAGGCAGGGGAGGAGTCTGGTGCCAGAGTACGCGCATGCCCATAGTGCTGTCCCGCGCCATATTGCTGAAGACCCTGCAAATGTGTCTTCAGTAAAATGGCGCTGGATCACGCATGCGCGATTCCGGCCGCTCTCCTGGCCCGGTCTTCGGCCGAAGAGAAGCGCCGCGGCAACGTTCCTCCTGGTCAGGTAAGTATGGCTCCGGACATAGCGGTATGCAGTGTGTACGCGTACCACCATCTCCGGTGCCATACACACTCCTCATCGCTGGCTGTCTCATCCTGTCTGGAGCCAGACTGCGCAGGCGCATCGCACTTGTGCAGTCTATAAAGGCTTCGGACAGAGTGACGCTTAGCCGGTTGTATTATAGATTCTTATTTACTGAGATAATGACTTTTGGGTTTTCATTGGTTGTCAGCCATAATCATCAACATTAACAGAAGTAAAAACTTGAAATAGATCACTCTGTTTGTAATGACGCTATATAATATATGATTTTCACTTTCTGTACTGAAGAACTGAAATATATAACCTTTTTGATGATATTCTAATTTTGTGAGACACACCTGTATAATGCTTTTCATATGGCTGTCTTTCTCATACATACTGCTCCATATTACCCACTTTCTAGCATAGATTGCTCATCATTCCACTCTCTTTTTTAGACAGAGACTTATCTCATAACCACATTAAAGAAACACATATAAACACATTCATAGAATAAAAAAACTACTGGGAGTGCTTATTTAATGTCAAACAACCTGCTCTACATGCTCATCCATCGTAAAGCGTATTGCTCCCCACGTCAATATCTTTGTCACATGGACTGCTCCCATGCTAACTTCTTTCTCAGAGTACTCCCTGTTCTCTTTTCTTTACACAGACTGATCCCATGGCCTTCTCTTTCACACAGAAGCCATTTCTCATTTTGATGTCCTTCTCACATGATCCTCTCTTTATAACCTTTATTGTTCTTTATCTTTCTTTCTTTATAGCCTTTATTGTTCTTTATCTTTCTTTTTTATTTTTATTTATCTTTATTGTTCTTGCTCCTTCTTTTCCTGTTCCTGGCTTATGTTCCCCTCTTTCACATATTACACAGCCTGCTTTCCATACAGACTGATTTCCTATGCTCATATTTTTTTGACACACATACTACTATTTATGTCTCCTTCTTTCTCACACAGACTGCTTCCCATGCCATCTTCTTCCTAACACAGACTTTTTTTCCATTCTGCCTTATTTTTTTTCTGTTACAAATGCTGCCCTCCTGTCATACAAATTGCTGTCCTTTTCCTCTCTCATAGGCAGAATTTCTTATACAGACTGGTCTTTCTCCCCTCTTTACCCATACTGTTCCCCAAGGTTCAATCTTTTCTGATACAGTGCATTCTCTCTAGATCTCCATTCCCCCACTACTGGGGTGAGATACTCATTTTTTATGCCCTGGCATGTTACATGAAGGTGAGGGTCTTGCCTGGGTGTGTGGACTTGTGCTGTGGGGGTGTAACTGATGACTTTGGTTGGCCAGTGCCAAATGTATGACAGTTCAATGAGGGAGACTACCAGTCAAAATAAACTTTTCACTCAATGATTATTTGGAGGGGATTAAATGCGGCAGACAGCAGTTACTTAACTAGATGAACATTTACTTTACCATACTAATCATTTTCCACACACAGTTTCAATTCCTTCTTTTTTATTCACTTGTCCTTTACTTTCAACATTCCAGATAGCAAGAGTCCTAATCTTAACCCCCCAGTTCAGTATCTTAATATTAAAGAATGTTAGAGCTGGAAGGGACCTCCAGGGTCATCATTTCCAGCCCCATGCTCAGTGTAGGATTCACTAAACCATCTCAGACAGATGTCTGGCCAGCCTTAGTTTGAAGACTTCCATTGCAAGAGAATTCATCAGCTCTCGTGACAGCCTGTTCCACTTGTTGATCACCCTCACCGTCAAAACATTTTTTCTAATATATAATCTGTATCATCTACATTTCTGTTTCATCCCATTGCTTCTCGTGTTTCCATGTGCAAATAACAATAAAGATTATCCTACTAAACTGTGACACCTCTTCAGATATTTGTAGACAACAATTAAGTCTCCACCTAGCTTTCTTTTTTTGCAAGCTAAAAATTACCAGATTCTTTAACTGTTCCTCATAGGACACACTTTTCAGTTCACTCACCATCTGAACTTTCTCCAGTTCTTCTATATCTTTTTTTAAAATGTGGGGCAAAGAACTAGATACAGTATTCTAGATGAGGCCTGAACAAGAAGGAGTAAAGGGGGATATTTACTTCATGTGCTCTAGATTTTATGC
The DNA here is from genome assembly GCF_039654945.1 of Dendrobates tinctorius. Classification (NCBI taxonomy): domain Eukaryota; kingdom Metazoa; phylum Chordata; class Amphibia; order Anura; family Dendrobatidae; genus Dendrobates; species Dendrobates tinctorius. The sequence continues at coordinate 63,997,785 of NW_027361684.1, read as the reverse complement.
TTCTCTTAATACATCCCAGATCTGTGTTTGCCTTTTTGTTGTTGCATCACACTGTTCACTCATGTGCAGTCTGTGATCTATTAAAATACCCAAGTCTTTTCCACACATGCTGTTGCTTTGTTCTATTCCTTCCATTCTGTAGATGTAATTTTATTTTTTTCTTACCCAAATGTAGAATTTTGCATTTCTCCTTGTTAAGTACAACCTACTAGTCAGTGTTCATATTCAGGCTTATCTAAATCCTTTTGAATCCTTTATTTATCTTCTCTAATGTTAGCTATCCCTCCTAGCTTTGTATTGTCTTCAAATTAGATTAGTATACATTCAATTCCCTTATCTAGATGATCTATAAAAATGTTGAACAACATTGAGACCAGGACAGAGCCTTGTGGTACCTCACTTGAAACACACTTCGAATTGAATGTTCAACCATTTATTTCCAGTCTTTGAGTACAATGACTGAGCCAGTTTTGAATCCACCTAACCGTAGCCTTGTCAATTCCATACTTGATCATTTTTTCAATAAAGATTGTTTTAGATACTTTATCAAATGCTTTTCTGAAAGTCGAGGTATCTATGCATTTCCCTGATCCACCCAGTCTTCTTTCCTTTTTTCAAGATATGGACAACATTTGCCCTACTTCAATCTTCTGGGACTTCTCCTGTTCTCCAGGATTTTTCAAAGACTCTTACTAGTGGTTCTGCAATTTCCGCAGCTATCTTTCAGTAACCTTAGATGTAATTCATCTGGAGCAGGATATTTAAATTCATTTAAACTAGCATTCCCTCACCATCTTTCTATTTATAGATAGAGGAGATTATTTTATTCTTTCGGCAGGAGAGTGAAGAGCACTTGATGTTACATTTGCTTTCTTAGAGAATACAGATGCTAAATAGGAATTTAAAAGTTTGGCCTTCTCAACATCATTTGTGACCACTTCACACTTTCCATCCTGTAAAATTTCCTACAGCATCTTTGACTTTTCTTTTGCTTTTGCCATACCCTAAAACCCTTTTTCATTGCTTTTGGTTTCCCATGCAAGCCTCAATTAATTTATGGCTTTAGCTCTTCTAACACTTACCTTGCATTCCTGCAGACAGAATTATATTCTTCTTTAGATATGCCCCCTTATTTCCATTCTATACACATTTCTTTCTTTCTTTTTAGCAAGTGTTTTTCCCCTCAAGGAATTATGTTGCCAGTATGGTTGGTACTTCTTTTCTCTATCACTGATACTCTAGAACTTCTGCCTGGGGTACTGCCTTCATCTTATGCACTCTCCTAGGCCCTTTATCTTCTGCAGTTATAAACTTTAGGAATCCTCTCCCAGAACCTGTCTCCCATCGATCACTCTTTCCTTTTGGTCACTTCTCTCTCCTGCTCTCCGCTAAGATCTCGCTATCCTCCATCTCGGTCTAGGTCTCCTCTCTCGTTAATAACCAATACGCCATAGGACACTGCTCAAATCAGACATTAGGTCTTCTTTCTATGCATTCTGGGCCCTTTCTGAAATCCTGACAGGAAAATGTCTCTGTCCCTGCAGCTTAGCACCTCCCACTTTGGATTAATCCTAACCATTAACGCTAACTCCCCCTACCATTGGGCATTATACAACATTAACATTATTAACTCCTGTTACAATTCACATTATACAATACAACATTACACTGGTTCTTTAAGGGGTAATGTGGGAAATGTGTCCATTTGCTTACATGTGCTTTGTTTGAACATAGCTTAAGGTATGGCATGTATGCCTAGCCTGTTCGGAGGCCAAGTGGGTTACTGTAGTTCTATAGTATTGAGACACGCTGTGTATTGCACCTCTGTACAGCACCTTATCGGGAAGAGGGAAGACATCTTTCCTGGAAGCAATGCTTTCCTATGTTATTCAACATTTCATACATTATATTGTGCTATAGTTTTTTTTTCCTGCTGAATGTGGTTGCCATGTTATGGTACAGCTCAGTGGTTGTAGTAAAGTCTTGCATATGAGACCAAAATCTTTGACACATACCAGCCATTAGCATCTAACAAAATGACAATAAATAATGCTGAGTAAGGGCTCATTCAGACATGAGCATTTACAATGAATGACAGAAAGGACTGATTATTCAGATTAGATTTTCATCAGTTTTTTTAGAGTATGGTCCGAGTGTTATCAGTTTTTCTCGTACATGGAGAGAAAAAAAGACTTTTCACCGCCTTCTCCTTAATGACAGTGAATGTAAACTATCCAAGCGATTCTATTTTTAATGGACTTGAATTGCCGATTTTGACTTGACCCATGGATCAAAAGTGGACATGTCTCCCAATATTTTCTGTGGACCACTCAGTCCAAGGAAAATAATCAGAAATGTGCACAACCCCATAGTACTCGTGCCAATGATATTCTATCTGTGAACACCATGGAAAGAACTCGGACATGTGAACGAGCCCTCAATTGACAAGATTTTATGTTCACTATAGTGCATAAATGTAAAGTTAGGAAAGAAACAAATAGACATAACATTACTTCTTTTAATGCAACTGAAAATAACTAATATATATATATATATATATATATACTGTATATATGTATATAAAAATATACATATATATAACACAATAACTGCAAATTCAAGATTTTCTGTACATTTGCTCAGATTTGACATTAAGTGATACATATACTTAATTGATGGCGCGCTAGGAATTTTATTAAATATTTCATGGTTGCTGCAAATAGTCAACTTGTCTCTGCAGTTACTCTATTAGAAGTTACTATTTAATCATTGTACTGTCTTTAGGCACTGAGTAAGTGTCAGAGAAGGAACCCAGGAGATTCATTTCTTAGTCTTTTGTGAGTCCACTATCCTTAAGGTACCTATGATTAAAGTTTTCACAGTCGATAACCTCTGGGGATAGCTCTGGGCTATAATGCTAAAATTCTAGAAACCTAAGTTTAGCATAAAACCTTTCTAAAAACAGCTCTGCCATCTGGTTAATCAGTTTGGCATGGCTAAAAATTGCAATATGATTTTCTTTTGGATGCAAGTGTATCATGATAATTTATTCTAGCTCATATGCTGAGGAAGTAATATAACTAGCTTAGGTAAAGGCACAGATATTTATTAATTGTATTTTTAATAAATGTAATCTATTTTTAAATGTTTTAAATGTTCCTCATTAACAAATGTATTACCTGTTATAATACCACTGTATAAATGTAATTTTATCTTCATTTCAATTTTTTAATTTGCAAAACCATAAATCATATATTTTAACAGTTGCATAATCAGATTGCATTGTATATACTGCTCTCTTTCTATGGCTTCATCTGCTTAGAAAGGTAAAAAAAAATATTGCAAAGGATATACTCATAACAATAATGATTATTCTTATTGTAATATTGGACTATAACATTTTATAGCTTCAGTTTTAGAGATAAGCAATTCAATTTGCGCTGCCGTGGTCCAGCATCTAGTCCAGTCCTTCACAGAAAATGCTCTTGCCATCTGTTCCCAGCATCCCTGAATCAGCATCTTGGACACCTCTGGTGCGTACAATGCCGATGGCGCCATGACATTGTGTGAGGCATCACGTGATGTTATGACGAGCATCCCAACATCTTACAAGTGCAAGAGGCACCCAGGATGCTGGGCATAGAAGTGTAGATGGGTGCTATGAAGGACTGTACACCGTACACATCAACAGTACAAATCAAATCCCCATACAATTCAAATCTCTGCGCAGGACAAGTTAAATTGCTCATCTTTTTTCAGTGTGTGTATAAATGTTAGAAAGACAGAGATGGTCATTAGTGATGAGCGTGCGTGCTCAGATAAAGCGTTATCTGAGCACGTTCACGTCCTAATCTTTCTTTTTGGTGAGCTCGAAAAAAAATGCTCCAGTCGCCGCGGCCACTGTTCGACAGCCTCAACACATGCAGGGATTGTTATTCAATCTCTTCATGTGTTGCAGCTGTCGAACCGTAGCGAGACACGCAAGCTTGGCAAATCGAGCATTTTTTCGAGCTTGCCAAAAATACTCGATTAGGACACTTGCATGATCAGATAATACCTTATAACTCGCTCATCACTAAATTGGTTATGTAATGTTTATTAACTGCTGTGTGCATACATTGTCCATAAAACTGAATGCAAATTCATCATTTTTATATATGGAGCCTTGTTTTAGTATTCAGCCACTTAGGAGTCATGGACACTGCATCTGCTATCACATATGATGCCTCCATAGTGCACCATGTTACAAAGCTATTCTCCCATAGAAGCAAAGCTTTTAGAGTTTGCGCACATTGGCCTTTTCTAACATGACACAAATACCCTGATGCAGCATGATGTGTAAGATTTATATGGTATGCTAGGTATGCTAAGAAAAAACTTAACCATGCTCTATTGTAGTGCTGCATCAGTTTATTGGAATTCACCACCCCAGAAAATGTGGTTAATAGCTAGCCCCACATTTTTTCTCATGCTTTAAATACACATCTCTTTAAACAGGCTTATCACCTCATATACATAATGATGCATCAGCAAACTGCGACTAATGAATACATAAACTTCAATAGTGCGGTAAACATTAAATTTACAAGGCACTTAGCGATTTTCAATCAAAGACCGCAAAAGCCATCCAAGCACATCAAGGTGTACCTCTTAATATGGATGTCCCTAACCACCAGGGCCAGCGTTATGGGCAGGCAGACCAGGCAGCTGCCTAGGGCCCCCGCTCCTCCAGGGGCCCCCAGCCAGCGGCACATCATACAGCCGCTATGGGGCCCCTGTGAGGCAGGGGGTCCGCCTGCCCCCCAGCGCCGCCTCCCGCCGCCGCACTGAAGGAGGCAGTGATGGAGGAGAGAGCGTCAGCTGACGCTCCCTCTCCCATCATTCCCCGCTCTGCCTCTGACGTCATCGCGCTCTGTGGGCCAGACAGAGCAGGAGGAGACAGGAGCAGCCAGCAGCGTGGGCACAAGGAGAAGGTGAGGAGTGTTTTTTTTTTTATATCAGTGTGAGTACTGGACTGTGGGGCCACTCTGGGGGGAATATATACCATGCTGGGCTGTATCATACCATGCTGGGGGGGCTATATACTATGCTGGGCTGTAACATACCATGCTGGGGGGCTATATACCATGCTGGGCTGTATTATACCATACTGGGGGGGCTATATACCATGCTGGGCTGTATCATACCATGCTGGGGGGCTATATACCATGCTGGGGGGGCTATATACCATGCTGGGCCGTATTATACCATGCTGGGGGGCTATATACCATGCTGGGCTGTATCATACCATGCTGGGGGGGCTATATACCATGCTGGGCTGTATCATACCATGCTGGGGGGGCTATATACCATGCTCGGCTGTATTATATCATGCTGGGGGGCTATATACCATGCTGGGGTGGTATATACCATGCTGGGGGGGCTATATACCATGCTGGGCTGTATTACACCATCCTGGGATGCTATATACCATGCTGAGGGGGCTATATACCATGCTGGGCTGTATCATACCATGCTGGGGGGATTATATACCATGCTGGGCTGTATTACACCATCCTGGGAGGCTATATACCATGCTGGGGGGCTATATACCATGCTGGGCTGTATCATACCATGCTGGGGGAGCTGTATACCATGCTGGGCTGTATCATGCCATGCTGGGGGGGCTATATACCATGCTGGGCTGTATCATGCCATACTGGGGGGCTATATTAGGGATGGGTGAGTCTACTCGCTAGGACTCGTTACTCGGCGAATAGTAAGGGACTCGCTGGACTCGTTACTCGGCGAGTCTCCCAGTGATTACTCGCACAGTAACGAGTCCAATGCAAGTCAATGGCAATCCTAGTTTTGTCAGAGTTTTTTTTTCTCACTCGCTAGACTCGCTATATCACATCGCTGTCAACAGCGAGTCTGAGCGAGTCTACGATTCCGAGTCCTGTATACTGGATTCGGGACTCGCTTTTACAGAATCTGTTATGTTCCTACAAGTTTCCAAGACAGCCTATGTCAACACACAGCGATTGTGAGCGAGTCTGAGCGAGTCTACGAATCCCGAGTCCTGTATACTGGATTCGGGACTCGCAAATATAGAATCTGTTATGTTCCTTTGTAATTTGTAAATCGCACATTTCTCGCTAAGGCTCGCTTCCCCATTCATTAACATTGGACTCGCTAGACTCGCAACGAGTAGCGAGTCCCAGGCTCGGACTCGCTAGAGTCAAGCGATTCCGAGTAATTTAGGACTCGCCCATCACTAGGCTATATACCATGCTGGGCTGTATCATACCATGCTGGGGGGGCTATACACAATGCTGGGCTGTATCATACCATGCTGGGGGGGCTATATACCATGCTGGGCTGTATCATACCATGCTGTGGGGGGCTATATTCTATGCTGGGCTGTATCATACCATGCTGGGGGGCTATATACCATGCCCGGCTGTATTATACCATGCTGGGGGGCTATATACCATGCCCGGCTGTATTATACCATGCTGGGGGGGCTATATACCATGCTGGGCTGTATTATACCATACTGGGCTGTACTATTCCTTTCTGGGGGGCTATATACCATGCTGGGCTGTATTATACCAATCTGGGGGGATATATACCATGCTGGGCTGCATTATACCATGCTGGGCTGTATTATACCTTGGTGGGCTGTATATCATGCTGGGCTGTATTATGCAGCCCACCATAGTATACAGCCCAGCATGGTATACAGCCTGTATAACATGCTGGGCTGTATTATACCATGGTGGGCTATATACCATGCTGTGCTGTATCCCATGGTGGGCTGGGCTGTATACCATGTGGTGCTGGGCTATATACCATGTGGTGCTGGGCTATATACTATGCAGCTGTGTTATATACCATGGGGGTACATTTTACATTATATTCTATAGGGGGAGGCTGTGTTATATAATATGGGGGGCTACATTATATTCTATGGGGAGGTGGGCTGTATTATATTCTATTTGGGGCTACATTATATTCTATGGGGGCTGTATTATAATTATTATATTCGATGGGGGCTGCGTTATACTATATGAAGAGGGCTGCATTGTATTCTATGGTGGAGCTACATTATGTTATATAAGGGGCTGCATTATATCCTATGAGGGGGTTGCCATATATTCTATGGAGGGGCTGCATTATACTATATGGGGGGTGGGGCTGCATTATATTCTATGGGGGGATACATTATATTCTGTGGAGTGGCTGCATTATACTCTGGGGTAGCTGCATTATTCTCTAAGGGGTGGCTGCATTATACTATAAGAGGGGGGCTGCATTATATTCTTTGGGGGTTACATTATATTGTATGGTGGGGCTCATTATACTCTGTGGGGTGGCTGCATTATGCTCTATTGGGTGGCTGCATTATACTATATGTGGGCTGCATTATACTGTATCGAGGACTATGGGGAATAGATTATATGAAGAACTATGGGGTGCATTATGCTATGGGAAGCGAATTGTACTATATGGGTGACTATGGCGGTGCATTATACTATATGGAGAACTATGAGGAGTGTATTATACTATATGGAGGACTGAGCAGTGTATTTTAATATATGGAGGGCTATGAGGAGTGTATTATACTATATGGAGGACTGAGGAGTGTATTATACTATATGGAGGACTATGGGGAGTGTATTATACTATATGGAGGACTGAGCAGTGTATTTTATTATATGGAGGGCTATAAGGAGTGTATTATACTACATGGAGGACTGAGGAGTGTATTATACTATATGGAGGACTATGGGGAGTGTATTATACTATATGGAGGACTGAGCAGTGTATTTTATTATATGGATGGCTTTAAGGAGTGTATTATACTACATGGAGGACTGAGGAGTGTATTATACTATATGGAGGACTATGGGGCAGATTATATTATATGGAGGACTATGGGGTGTAAACTGTAGATGTGCTGCTGATAACATGATACTGTATGGTGATCTGTAGGTGTGTGCACACGTTGCGGATTAGTCTGCGGCTTTTTCTGCAGAGAATCCATATCTCTTGGCAGAAACCGCAGGGTAAAGCACATGCATTTTTCCTGCGGATTCCTAGCATGTGTACAGCGGATTTGATGCAGGTTCTATTGCGGTTTGGCAGTGCGGATGAGAGATTGATTGATTTGTATGTCCCAGAACGTACTCTGCAGCTGCGGTTCCGCAAAAAAGAAGTAACACGCTGCAGAAAATAAACTACAGCAAATCTGCGCGGAATTTTCCGCAGCATGTGCACGACGGATTTGGTTTTCCATAGGATTACATGGTACTGTAAACTGCATGGAAACTGCTGCGGATCAGCAGGACCAAATCCGCTGCGGATTCGCAGCAAAAACCGCAACGTGTGCACACACCCTTAGTGATCCATTAGTGATCGTTCTGTTCCCATCATTCTTTCTCTGACGGTGGAAAGAGGCCGGGAAACAAGAGTTGAACGACTTCTTCAATTTTGTCGATCATTTAGCGGCCTGAACTCAGCGCATGTAACTACAATCGAAATACTTCTGTGTGATGTGCAATATGTCAGCATTTGGGGCCCCATTTTAAACTTTGCCTAGGGCCTCACTTTGCCTAAAACCGGCCCTGCTAACCACTAAATGTTTTACCTCTTCATTAGTGATGAGCAACTATACTCGTTGCTTGGGTTTTCCCGAGCATGCTCGGGTGATCCCCGATTATTTTGGCGTACTCGGAGATTTAGTTCCTGTTGCCATAGCTGCATAATTTATAGCTACTTGACAGCCTGAATACATGTGAGAATTCCCTATCAAACAGGCAACCCCCACATATATTCAGGCTGTCAATTAGCTGCAAATTATGCAGCTGTGGTGACAGAAACTAAATGTCTGAGCACTTCCAAATACTCGGAGACCACTCAAGCATGCTCGGGGAAACCCGAGCAACGATTATACTCACTCATAACTACTCTCCATGTATCAAGCCAGGCCTGAATGGACAGTGAAAAAGAGATCACCTTGCAATTGTAGCACTTGGAGTGTAGGCAGTGAGGCGCAGCACCATGGTACACCAACGAAACCAGGAAAGATACAAAACATGAAGGTTATGTTGGAGAGCAGCCAATGGCATTATTGAGGTTGCAGTAATCTAAAATGAATACCTTTTATTTAGAGCTAGACATGAGCGAACCCGTGGATGTGCATGTTCGAATGGTTAGGGCTGACTGTTTTTTTAAAGTCCAGTTTGGGTACAAACTTGACCCGAACTTGACCCTGGACCCTAACATCAGAGCTGTAAAATGAGTATAAAATGGTCATAGTAAGGGCTAGGTGGCTGCAAAAGGAGGCAAAATGGGGGTAAGAGCAGGACAATTGTCCCACAAACCATTGTGGCTAGGAAAATTATTTAAAGGGGTTATTTCACCATAGCAAACATGGTAAAATAGGAAGTAAATGAACAACATAAAAATGTTAACAGTGCCCCCACAGAGTCTGAGGTTTGCTGCCACCAGTGTAATCATGCATTTTGTGATCCTGGTCCAAAACAAAAGGGAGGATGGTATGCTGTCCTTGTAGCAAGGATCCAGCAAGGTGGCAACCTAGTAATCAGAATTGGGAATAAAAACGTGCCACCCTGATGGAAATATGCTTCTTCAATGTCCTCCTCATACTCATCCTCCAGAACTGTCCCTTGCCTCAACCTTTGCATACCAGGTTGCTATTGGGACAGGAACCCACCCTCCAAGCCATGTGTGGATGACAGTCCTGATAAAGGTGTGAATATTGCTTGATCCTCCTGCTCCTTCTGTGCCACCACCTCACTCTTCATCGCCTAAAGGCATTTTTAACCAGAACTAGAAGTGGGAAAGTAATGCTGACGATGCCCTCATCAGCCCTGGCCATGTTGGTGGAATATTCAAAGCAGCACAACATGGCATGCACATCCCACAGGGAAGACCTTTAATTTGTGGTACAGTGGTGTCCCATCATGACTCGTGCTTGCATGCTGCAGCTGAAACTCCACTATTGCCTGCTGCTGCTCACACAATCTCTCCAGCATATGCAAAGTAGTGTTCCACCTTCTTGATTGGTCACATATGAGGTGGTGAGCTGGAAGGCAGAAGTGACGCTGCAGCGCAGACATGTGAGCAGCAGCAGGTTGAGAAACACCAAAAGCACAGAAAAGACATTTGTGCAGTTCTTCAGGAAGCTTTGTACCACTAAGTTCAACAAATGTACCAGACAAAGGATGTGAGTGAAACTGGCTAGGCTGAGAGCTGCTACCAGTTTATGCCCGTTATCGCAAACCACCAGGTCGGGTTTGAGGTTCACGGGCACCAACAGCTCATCTGTCTGCTGTTTGATCTCCTTCCACAGCTCCAGCGCAGTGTGGGATCTGTTCCCCAAACAAATGAGTTGCAGAATAATAATAATAATAATAAATTTTATTTTTATAGCGCCGACATATTCCGCAGCACTTTACATTTCAGAGGGGATTTGTACAGACAATAGACATTACAGCACAACAATAATCACATACAGTAGATTATAACAAATACCAAGAGGAGTGAGGGCCCTGCTCGCAAGCTTACAGTCTATGAGGAAAGAGGTAGACACAAAAGGTGGGTGGTAACAGTTGCCCTGATTGTATGGACCAGCCATAATGTTAAGTGTGTAACAGTACAGACACAGAGGGCTAATGGATGCATAAAGCATGTGGGAACATGATGCTGGGAACCTGGTTATGGTAAAACTTTTGGCTCTGCCACACAGGGATAGGTTAGGTTAATGTGTTGAGGCGATAGGCCAGTCTGAATAAATGTGTTTTCAGGACACGCTTAAAATTGTGGGGATTGGGGACTAATCGTATTGACCTGGGAAGTGCATTCCAAAGAATTGGCGCGGCACGTGTAAAGTCTTGGAGACGGGAGTGGGAGGTTCTGACTATTGAGGATACTAACCTCAGGTCATCAGCAGAACGGAGGGCGCGGGTAGGGTGGTATACTGAAACAGAACAGCCTGCTGACATTTAACTCTGGCTGTGATGAAATTGGTGGTGGAGTGCTCACTCTAACCAAATGAAGAGGTGGTGGAGTAAGGAAGTGGAGTAGGAAGAGGAATAAACATGCACCAAGAAATATCCAGCAATCCTAGGTGGTGGTAGTGGATCGCCCTCCAGGACAGTGGGGATACTCAGTACCATGCTGCTTCTTAAAGGGCAGTGTCATGGCAGTGGTGACCCGGTCCGTGGCCCTGGGCCTCCAATAAAAGGGGGGTATTTACAGGGGAATAAAATAAAAAGTTTGTAATAAGTGTTCGTGATGCCACTTGTGGTTTCTGTTTAGAGGTGACCAGCGCTGCAGTGCAGATCCTCTGGGACTGAAGGTGTGATGCAGCAGAGTTGGAATAGCTCTCCACAGGCAGTGCTTTTGGTCCCAGGGCAGTTGTTGGAAAAGATTTTGTGTTTGATGATGATAGATGTAGCAGTGCTGATTTGGTGTTGCAGAAAGAATTCAGAGGACACAGCTGGGTGCAGTTCCAAAGCCTTACTCACAGTTCTGGTGCGCACAGATGCCCGCTTGGTGCTGCGTCCTCCAGTCAACTCCCAGGCAGATGGAGAACATCGCTCCAGTACTCCGTTAAGTATGTGCCTTTCCTGGCCGTCTCACTGTGCTGGCTTTCCTACTCCTCTTCCGTCCCAACACCTCACAGTCAGTGTCCCAGGCCAGCAGCAGCGGACCTTGTTGGGTAGCGTCCTCACCGCGTTCCCTTGCTCCCTTATGGCTCCCTTTCCGGAGAAGATAACTATGGCTTGTAGCTAAGGTGCCTAAAGATGCCTCCCATTTGGCTAGCTAGTTGAGTCAGGTGATATCTCCACTAGGCTATGGGGCTGGTACCCCACTGCGACATGATCCCTCTACCCTATGTCCGTCAGCATGGAATGAGCCCAACAGGTAGTATGGTTGCTGCGCCATGCCTCTAGGATCACTTCCTTATACAGGGAGCTTCCTTCTGTCACTGTCCTTTCCATCAGTTCCTCCTGACCAGGAGCTACTCCACACACGTCTGTTCACCTAATAATAATAATTTTATTTCTATAGCGCCGACATATTCCGCAGCACTTTACATTTCAGAGGGGACTTGTACAGATGATAGACATTACAGCATAACAATAATCACATAGATCCTAACAGATACCAAGAGGAATGAGGGCCCTGCTCAAAAGCTCACAATCTGTGAGTGTGACGACCAAGGAAGGCAACATCTGAGAGTGGACCCTATGGATCGCGGAACTGGAGCTCCCGGGGGCAAGCGCGCCAGGTGGAGCCGACCCCTATACATGGACCGTTAGGGGCAGACCCTTGGAAGACAGATACCATGACATCTAGAACCAAGAGGGGTGGCTCAAGGGACCAGAGAACAACTGGGGGAACCAGAGCACAGGATGAACCGGAGATACAGGATGGATCAGGAACACAGGGCAGAGTACGGAGTACAGGATGAAGTATGGAGTACAGGATGGAGTACGGAGTACAGGACGGAGTACAGAACTGAGTACAGAGTACAGGACGGAGTACAGAACTGAGTACAGAGTACAGGACAGGGTACGGGGTACGGAGTACGGAGTACGGAGTACAGGACTGAGTGAGGAGTACAGGACGGCGTACGGCGTACAGGATGGAGTACGGAGTACAGGACGGAGTACGGAGTACAGGACGGAGTACGGAGTACAGGACGGAGTACAGGACTGAGTGAGGAGTAGAGAGTGCAGGACGGAGTACAGGACAGAGTACAGAAAGAAGTTGTAGGGAAGACCCCTACAACTCGGCCAGAATACCGCAAGGGGTAGCACACGGTAATCAGGTGTCTCCACTAGTGTTGAGCGATACCATCTGATACCCTAAAATGTCGGATCGGATGGTATCGGCCCGATACGAAAAAAGTATCGGGTATCGCCGATTCCGATACCGGAAGTCCCATTCAAGTCTATGGGACTTCCGGTAACGGAATAAGAAAAACCCTTTTCTGTCCTTATACAGCCTCTCGGGGGGGTGTTCGGACCTTCCGGGGGTCTGTGCGGACTGCCGGGGGTCTGTACCGGCCTACTGGTGGTCTATACCGACTGTCCGGAGGTCTGTGCAGGCTACGGGGGTCTGTGCAGGATCGTCCAATGGGACTACAAGTCCCATTGGACGATGCCTGCTACCATGACGGTGATTGACACATTAGAAAATGATGGGATAGTAGTAGTCTCATCATCCAGCTAATGTGTTGAATGTACAAAAAAAAATATATACTACATACACACTACATACATGCATACTACATACATGCAACATACATACTACATGAATGCAACATACATACATACTACATATATACCAAATGCATGCAACATGCATACTACATATATACCACATATATACTACATGCATGCAACATACATATATACTACATATATACAACATATATACTACATGCATGCAACATACATATATACTACATGCAACATACATACTACATATATACTACATAGTGTTGAGCATTCCGATACTGCAAATATCGGGTATCGGCCGATATTCGCTGTATCGGAATTCCGATACCGAGTACCGATATTTTTTCAATATCGGATATCGGAATCGGAAGTTCCCATAATGCAGAGAGCCACTGCTGTGGCTCTGATTGGCTGCCGAAATGACGTCATCATGATGCGCGGTCTGTGCACATCATGATGCGCCGTCAGTTCGGGCCTTCCGGGGGGGTCTGTGCTGACTGCCCGGGGGTCTGTACCGGCCTGCCGGGGGTCTGTGCCGGCATCGTCCAATGGGACTACAAGTCCCATCGGGTGATGCCTGCTACCATGATGGTGATTGACACATTAGCCAATGATGGGACAGTAGTAGTCCCATCATCCGGCCTATGTGTTGAATGTAAAAAAAAAAAAATACATGCTACATACAAACTACATGCATGCAACATACATACACACTACATATATACCACATATATACTACATGCATACTACATAGATACTACATGCATGCAACATACATATATACTACATGCATGCAACATGCATACTACATATATACCACATATATACTACATGCATACTACATATATACCACATGCAACATACATACTACATATATACCACATGCATGCAACATGCAAACTACATATATACTACCTGCATGCAACATACATATCTACTACATGCAACATGCATACTACATATATACCACATGCATGCAACATGCAAACTACATATATACCACATAAAGAAGCAACCGAAAAAACAGTGCATAAACATCCAAGATAAATAGAAATAATATGAATCTTTATTGAAGACACAGATAAAAATTGGCATGACAGAAGTGACACAAGAAAAACGCACAGAGGTACAAAGAATCCCTAGGGTATATCAATATGGTAAAGTATATCTCCATATCTAGTGTACACAGGCCGACTAGTCATAACGAAATAAAGGGTAAAATCCCCAGACCGTCAGGCAACCCAGGGGGGAGGGAGTTATAGGAAATCAGTATACAAGCATAATACTCATACCTAGGGAGCACTGGACCACTGGCGCAAGGAAAACAGCCCAACGTACGTTTCGGAAGCAACACCGCTTCCTTATCTTGGATGTTTATGCACTGTTTTTTCTGTTGCTTCTTTATATATTATAGTCAGTGTATCCTATTCTCGAATTGTGTTGGGCTATAATAATAATAATAATAAATATGATTATTTGGATTTTCATTAAATTGAATCTAAACTATATATATTTACTTTTTAGCCCTATACACTGTCAATTTTGCTGCTTATATATACCACATATGCAACATACATACATACAACATATACTACATGCATACTACATATATACTACATGCATGCAACATACATATATACTACATGCAACATGCATACTACATATATACTACATGCATGCAACATACATACATACTAATAATTACGGTAAAGTAACACGGGCGCTACCTATCCAAAAAACTCAGATGCAGCTGGTGAAGAGACAGGACTGTGTCGGCTCCTGTTATAAAGTCTGAGCGAACCGTATATTTGTGTGATTCACCATGCTATGATGAGCAGATGTATACAAAAAAAAAAAAATAAATAAAAAAAAAAAAAAAAAAAGGGGAATAAATACTTAACAGCAGTTATACGTACTTACTTAAAAATGAAGTTGATGTAGAATATTCTGTGTAAGTTGAGATGTCTACGTGGTAAGTAGTTTGCAGGCTATCTGATGGTAGAGATCTCGTTTTTATAGCTGCTGATGCTATTGGAACAATGATATATTAAGGTACCAATAAAACATACAAAAAGTCACACCACTCCTTGCATGTCCACCATACTCAAAGGTTGTATCTTAACGTTTATATTCTCTTCGGGGTGTTCCCTTTATGGTGGATCAATTGATACAATACTAAATATGAAGAGAATTTCAATTACTAACAGTGACCACAACCTTGATATTCAGTCCCAGTTCCTGGGGTACATATGCACTTACTTGTGCTAGATTTGTTATGCTACCCAGGTGTAAATCCTGATAGACTCTCTATAATGGTCTTTGTTGGCTTTATTTAGAGCCGGTGCAGGGACGATATCCACTGTTGAAAAAATGACAAAGTGCTGGGTAAGGAGGGATCCACTAAACCCACAAATAGTGCTAGCGTTCCAATAATCAGTTAGTCCTAATAGGACTTCTATGCACTTACTTCTGGTGATTGCTCTGGCGCAATCTGGCTGAGGCAGCGGCTGCTGATGGAGCGATAAGCTATGCAGCGTGTAGTAGGGGAGCGGGTAGACGCCAGCACCTCGTGTACTCCGGCCGGAAGTATTGACGAGGACGCGGCGAGAGTGGGGGGGGGCAGAGCTACTGTGACGTCACAGGCAGGGAGGAGGACAGGTGCACGAGAGGCACAAACCAACCAACATGTTTCGAGGGGGTGCTTCCCTCTTCGTCAGGGCTATGCTGAATGCCTGTCTGCCCGTCCTTATATAATAGCTCACCCAGCTGCAACCCATACCATGCATAGAAGTCCTATTAGGACTAACTGATTACTGGAGCGCTAGCATAATTAGGGTGTCTAGTGGATCCCTCCTTACACTGCATCGCTTATCACTCTATCAGCAGCTGCTGCCTCAGCCAAACTGCGACAGAGCAATTACCAGAAGTAAGTGCATAGAAGTCCTACCAGGACTAACTGGCTACTGGAACGCTAGCACTATTTGTGGGTTTAGTGGATCCCTCCTTACCCAGCACTTTGTCATTTTTCCAACAGTGGATATCGTCCCTGCACCGGCTCTAAATAAAGCCAACAAAGACCATTATAGAGAGTCTATCAGGATTTACACCTGGGTAGCATAACAAATCTAGCACAAGTAAGTGCATATGTACCCCAGGAACTGGGACTGAATATCAAGGTTGTGGTCACTGTTAGTAATTGAAATTCTCTTCATATTTAGTATTGTATCAATTGATCCACCATAAAGGGAACACCCCGAAGAGAATATAAACGTTAAGATTAGAGTTGAGCGACTTTTGGTTTTTTAGGGTCGCGTTTCGTTTCGTGAAACCCGACTTTTCCAAAAGTCGGGTTGAGCAAGATCGTCCGATTATAGGGAAAAGTCGGGGTCGTCCCGAAACACGAAACCCAATGTAAGTCAATGGGGAATAAAAGTCGGCAGTGAGAGGAGGACAGGAAACACACCTACAGTGCCCATTTGAATGCCAAAAGCATCAATTCTTCTTACTTAAGCTTGTCAACCTTAATTAACTTCATAATACAAGTTACGCACTGAAAAATGGGGGTTATTTGGCTACAAACTGTGGGGGGGGAGGGCTGGCTCCAGGTTTTCATGTGCCCTGGGCGAAAGAGCACCCCTTTAACACATACCACAACTCATCATGCTCCGATACGGCAGAGAAATAGCGGTATAGTCCAATGAAAAATACCTCACTTTTTACATCTCATGACGAGGCCCATCTATTTCTCCATACAGAATCATTGGTCCCATATAATGTTTGAAACAGTATATGATGAGCTCCACATAATGCTACAGTATATGTTGGTCCCCATGGATGAAGCTCCACTGTCCTATGGGCCCCATTTCTAATGCTCTAGTGTATAATGGGCCCTGTAAATGCTGCTCCAGTGTCTGATGTCCACCTTTGGAATGTTCCAGTGTATGGTGGGCCCCATCTATCATTCTCCAGAGTATAGTGCTCCCCAAAAATTGCTGTCCCAACATTGAAAACAATCAAATAAGTCTCCTCGCTAGGGAATCCCTGTACTTGTCTGGACAGGTGCTGTAGCTTGCTTAACAGCTCGCCAGCCGTTCTCACGCCCAGTATGGATTACACGTGATTGCACAAAGGTGAGAAAGGGTACCGTATCCCCAGATAACATGTATGGATAGCGTACACATTCAAAATATATGTCTCAGGAGGCAGGCTCAGACGGTGTTAGGCCCAGTATGGATTGCACGTGATTGCACAAAGGTTAGAAAGGGTACCGTATCCCCGGATAACATGTATGGATAGCGTACACATTCAAAATATATGTCTATACAGCATGAGGCAGGCTCAGACAGTGTTAGGCCCAGTATGGATTGCACGTGATTGCACAAAGGTTAGAAAGGGTACCGTATCCCTAGATAACATGTATGGATAGCGCACACATTCAAAATATATGTCTCAGGAGGAAGGCTCAGACGGTGTTAGGCCCAGTATGGATTGCACATGATTGCACAAAGGTTAGAAAGGGTACCGTATCCCCGGATAACATGTATGGATAGCGTACACATTCAAAATATATGTCTATACAGCATGAGGCAGGCTCAGACGGTGTTAGGCCCAGTATGGATTGCACGTGATTGCACAAAGGTTAGAAAGGGTACCGCATCCCCGGATAACATGTATGGATAGCGTACACATTCAAAATATATGTCTATACAGCATGAGGCAGGCTCAGACAGTGTTAGGCCCAGTATGGATTGCACGTGATTGCACAAAGGTTAGAAAGGGTACCGTATCCCTAGATAACATGTATGGATAGCGCACACATTCAAAATATATGTCTCAGGAGGAAGGCTCAGACGGTGTTAGGCCCAGTATGGATTGCACATGATTGCACAAAGGTTAGAAAGGGTACCGTATCCCCGGATAACATGTATGGATAGCGTACACATTCAAAATATATGTCTATACAGCATG
This sequence comes from Dendrobates tinctorius, assembly GCF_039654945.1. Lineage (NCBI taxonomy): Eukaryota > Metazoa > Chordata > Amphibia > Anura > Dendrobatidae > Dendrobates > Dendrobates tinctorius. The sequence goes on along the minus strand of NW_027361684.1, from coordinate 63,979,558 downwards.
AGGCAGGCTCAGACGGTGTTAGGCCCAGTATGGATTGCACGTGATTGCACAAAGGTTAGAAAGGGTACCGCATCCCCGGATAACATGTATGGATAGCGTACACATTCAAAATATATGTCTATACAGCATGAGGCAGGCTCAGACGGTGTTAGGCCCAGTATGGATTGCACGTGATTGCACAAAGGTTAGAAAGGGTACCGTATCACCGGATAACATGTATGGATAGCGTACACATTCAAAATATATGTCTATACAGCATGAGGCAGGCTCAGACGGTGTTAGGCCCAGTATGGATTGCACGTGATTGCACAAAGGTTAGAAAGGGTACCGTATCCCCGGATAACATGTATGGATAGCGTACACATTCAAAATATATGTCTCAGGAGGCAGGCTCAGACGGTGTTAGGCCCAGTATGGATTGCACGTGATTAAACAAAGGTTAGAAAGGGTACCGTATCCCCGGACAACATGTATGGATAGCGTACACATTCAAAATATATGTCTATACAGCATGAGGCAGGCTCAGACGGTGTTAGGCCCAGTATGGATTGCACGTGATTGCACAAAGGTTAGAAAGGGTACCGTATCCCTGGATAACATGTATGGATAGCGTACACATTCAAAATATATGTCTCAGGAGGCAGGCTCAGACGGTGTTAGGCCCAGTATGGATTGCACGTGATTGCACAAAGGTTAGAAAGGGTACCGTATCCCCGGATAACATGTATGGATAGCGTACACATTCAAAATATATGTCTATACAGCATGAGGCAGGCACAGACGGTGTTAGGCCCAGTATGGATTGCACGTGATTGCACAAAGGTTAGAAAGGGTACCGTATCCCCGGATAACATGTATGGATAGCGTACACATTCAAAATATATGTCTATACAGCATGAGGCAGGCTCAGACGGTGTTAGGCCCAGTATGGATTGCACGTGATTGCACAAAGGTTAGAAAGGGTACCGTATCCCCAGATAACATGTATGGATAGCGTACACATTCAAAATATATGTCTCAGGAGGCAGGCTCAGATGGTGTTAGGCCCAGTATGGATTGCACGTGATTGCACAAAGGTTAGAAAGGGTACCGTATCCCCGGATAACATGTATGGATAGCGTACACATTCAAAATATATGTCTATACAGCATGAGGCAGGCTCAGACGGTGTTAGGCCCAGTATGGATTGCACGTGATTGCACAAAGGTTAGAAAGGGTACCGTATCCCCGGATAACAAGTATGGATAGCGTACACATTCAAAATATATGTCTATACAGCATGAGGCAGGCTCAGATGGTGTTAGGCCCAGTATAGATTGCACGTGATTGCACAAAGGTTAGAAAGGGTACCGTATCCCCGGACAACATGTATGGATAGCGTACACATTCAAAATATATGTCTATACAGCATGAGGCAGGGTCAGACGGTGTTAGGCCCAGTATGGATTGCACGTGATTGCACAAAGGTTAGAAAGGGTACCGTATCCCCGGATAACATGTATGGATAGCGTACACATTCAAAATATATGTCTCAGGAGGCAGGCTCAGACGGTGTCAGGCACAGTATGGATTTGACGGGCCAGATTACACAGCGGAGGAGCAGGGAGAGGTAAAGATTGCAAATGCTGGGGCCCTGCCCAAGCAAGGGGGGCCCACTCGTGGGCGTCGGTACTGGCACTGGGCCCCTCATAGTACAGCGGTGTGTCTGACGGCGGGTGTGCACCACCACCATCAGAGACACTTGATTGCACTATGAGGGACCCTGTGCCAGTGCCCGCGCCCAAGAGTCGGCCTACCCACCTGTCCAGGGCAATGGCACTCGCACGGTGTCGTGCGCTAGGTGGTGACCCCGGCCATGGGGGGGGAGGCAGCACAGTTAGGGAGTTTTAGAAAGTGGCATATGTTGATGTTGGACATTCAGCTGATGCAAAAGGCGAAATAGGTGAAGTACCAGGAAGAGGTGGACCAAAGCAAGCCATTTTTCTGTCACCCTATGTGTCATCAGGGGAAGGTGGGACAAAATCCTTGGAAACCCATGCGTGGTTCATTTTAATGAAGGTTAGATCATCCACATTTTGGGTTGACAGACGGGTCCTTTTTTCTGTCAGGATTGATCCAGCTGCACTGAAGACTCTTTCCGATAGCACACTTGCAGCTGGGCAAGCGAGCTCCTGTAAGGCATATTGGGCCAATTCAGGCCAGGTGTCCAGTTTAGCGGCCCAATAGTCAAAGGGGAATGACCTGTGTGGGAGAACATCGATATGGGAGGAAAAGTAGTTTGTAACCATAGTTGACAACTGCTGTCTCCTGTCACTTTCCATCGATGCAGTATTACCAGTTGTGTGAGTGGTATTTGAAAAATCAGTCCACAACATTGTCATGAAACCCCTGTCTCCAACACCACTTCTGCTGTGTGCACCACGAACACCTCTGCCAAGCTGCCCCCGGCCCGTACGGCTCGTGTGAGAACCATCACCGCTGCTGTGTGCTGGGAATGCCTCAAGCAACCGATTACCAGAGTTGCTTGTTTATTAGCCAATATTAGGTCAAGGTTCTCCTGTGGCATGATGTTTTGTAATTTGCCTTTATAGCGTGGATCCAGGATGCTGGCCAACCAGTAGTCGTCATCGTTCATCATTTTGGCAATGCGGGGGTCCCTTTTTAGGATCCGCAAGGCATAATCTGACATGTGGGCCAATGTTCCCGGTGTCAATGATGCACTGCGAGTGCTGGGTGGAGGAGCACTTTCTGGCAAATCCACATCCCTCCAGTCACGCACAAACCCTGTACCAGACCTTGCCACGCCAACATTTTCACTTGCCCCACGAGATGCATCCTCCTCCCCTAAGTAATCATCCCCATCATCCTCCTCCTCTTCTTCCTCCACCTCGTCCAGGAGAGGTCCCTGAGCAGACAATGGCTGAATGTCATCAAGGATTCCCTCCTCCTCTTCCTCCTCATCAACATTGGCTGCAGACGCCTGCTCCTTAAGGTGCGTCAAAGTTTGCATGAGCAGACGCATAAGTGGGATGCTCATGCTTAGGATGGCGTCGTCTGCGCTTACCAGCCGTGTGCATTCCTCAAAACACTGAAGGACTTTACAAAGGTCTTTCAGCTTCGACCACTGCACACCTGTCAACTCTATGTCTGCTCTCAAAGTGCCTGGCCGTGTATCCTCCCACAAATGCATTATGGCCTGCCTCTGCTCGCACAGCCGCTCCACCATGTGCAGGGTGGAGTTCCACCTTGTTGCAATGTCGATAATGAGGCGGTGGTTGGGAAGGTGGAGCAATCGCTGCAGCTTCTGCATACGAACGGAGTGTACAGGCGACCGGCGGATGTGCGCGCACAGTCTTCGCACCTTCTGGAGCAGGGCTGTTTACTCCGGATAATTTTTGAGGAAGCACTGCACCACCAGGTTCAAGGTGTGAGCCAAGCAAGGTATGTGGCTGAGTTTTGAAAGGGCTATGGCTGCCACAAAATTACGGCCGTTATCACTAACTACCTTGCCTGCCTCAAGATGTACACTGCCCAGCCATGACTCAGTTTGTCGCTTCAAGTACTCGGCCAGCACCTCGGCGGTATGTCTGTCGCCCAAACACATCATCTGCAACACAGCCTGCTGACGCTTTCCACTAGCTGCTCGATAGGGGGACACATCGTGTGCAACAGTGGCAGCTGCAGATGGAGTGCTCGTACGACTGCGCTCTGTGGACGAGCTTTGGCTTCTGGAGGAGGAGGAGGAGGAGGAGGAGGAGGGTGGAACGCCTACAGCCAACTGTTTCCTATACCGTGGGCTAGGCAGCACTGTCCCACCACCGCTGTCCCCTGTGGACCCTGCATCCACCACATTAACGCAGTGCGCAGTGATGGACACGTAACGGCCCTGGCCATGCCGACTGGACCATGCATCAGTTGTGAGGTGCACCTTTCCGCTCACTGACTGCTTGAGTGCATGGACAATGCGGTCTTTCACATGATGGTGGAGGGCTGGGATGGCTTTGCGAGAGAAGAAGTGGCAACTGGGTAGGTCATAGCGTGGTACTGCATAGGCCATGAGTTCGCGGAAAGCTGTGCTTTCCACCAACCGAAAGGGCATCATCTCAAACGAGATTAGTTTGGCAATGTGGGCGTTCAAACCCAGTGTACGCGGATGAGAGACTGAGTACTTTCTTGACCTACTCATAGTGTCTGGGAGGGTGAGCTGGACTTGAGAGCTGCATATGGTGGAAGTAGCGGTGGACAGGGCGGACTGAGAGAGGGTTGATGATGGTGATGGAGTTGGTGTTCTTTCTGATGGCCTAGAATCAGTTTTTCGTTGATATAACAGTGGGATTCCCTGACTGCTGTGGCCTTGCAACGACACCTCAACATTTGCTGCTGTGCTAACCGGTGGGCTTACAGTGGGGGATACAATGTAGCGTTGATGACTACCTTCGTTGTGATCAGTTGCACATGTGGCACTTGAGGTTTGGTGTTGTGTCCATGCTTGCAAGTGCATGCTGGTTAAATGTCTAAGCATGCAACTGGTATTCAAATTTTTCAGATTTTTCCCTCGGCTAAAGGTCTTTGCGCACTTCTTACAGATAACCTTGGCCTGATCATGAGGATTTTGTTCAAAAAAGTGCCACACTGCACTCTTCCTACTTTGGCAGACATTTTGCGGCCTAGCACGCTGTGATCTTTTGACCCTCTGGACAAGCTGTCCAGCAACTCTTTTGATGTTTGGAACCTGTCTTTGGAGTGCTACGGGCCTGCCAGATAACAGCTGTTGCGATGTCGATGTCTGCTGTGGATGCTCCTCATCTGAGCTATTGGAAGCAGCACCCTCTTCCCCCAATGGATGCCAATCTGGGTCAACAACTGGGTCATCCATCACCTCCTCTTCTATGTCATGTGCACCTTCCTCTGTGTCACCGTGTATGGTGGTATAGTGTGCGGGAAGGGGCACCTGAGTCTCATCAGGGTCAGAATCTGGCTCTGTACACTGCGAGGACAATGTAGTGCTCTGAGTGAATGTACCAGCAGAATCATCCATCAGCGGCTGTGCATCAGTGCACTCCATGTCAGATTCATCTTGGCCTGGGTAATTCACCATTTCACTTGATAATCCAGGCATGGTATGTGAAAACAGATCCATGGAGTAATCAGTAGTATGGCCTGCGTCATCCTTCAATCTTGGTTGGGGTGAAGGACACAAGGAAAGGTGTGGTTCATGAACATGAGCCTCCAATGACGACTCAGTGCTTTTACTTTTTACAACTGAAGAAGAGGAGGTGATAGAGCTGGAGGCTGAGTCAGCAATGTAAGACAAAACTTTTTCCTGATGCTCTGGCTTTAAAAGCGGTTTGCCAACTCCTAGAAAACTAAGCGTTCGAGGCCTTATGTAGCCAGACGATGACGCAGGCTCAACACCTCCTGCATTCGGTCCTATTTTTCTCTTGCCACTACCATCAGATCCACCACCAACACCATCATTACCAGCTGCCAACCCCCGCCCAATTCCACGGCCTCTTCCACCAGCCTTCCTCATTTTTGGTAGAAATGTAGACAAAATCCAACAAACTATATAGTATGTAAAACAAGGTACAAGGTGTCTATAGGACAGGGGAGATTTTGAATGTCTGCACACACTTTTGGACACTGGACACTTTTGGATTGTGTGAGGCCCAATGAATATCTGAGCGCTATGTGACAGGCTCGATGGCACAGCTGTGACCTAAGTGACTAGAGGATAAGTGAGATTTTGAATGTCTGCACACACTTTTGGACACTGGACACTTTTGGATTGTGTGAGGCCCAATGAATATCTGAGCGCTATGTGACAGGCTCGATGGCACAGCTGTGACCTAAGTGACTAGAGGATAAGTGAGATTTTGAATGTCTGCACACACTTTTGGACACTGGACACTTTTGGATTGTGTGAGGCCCAATGAATATCTGAGCGCTATGTGACAGGCTCGATGACACAGCTGTGACCTAAGTGACTAGAGGATAAGTGAGATTTTGAATGTCTGCACACACTTTTGGACACTGGACACTTTTGGATTGTGTGAGGCCCAATGAATATCTGAGCGCTATGTGACAGGCTCGATGGCACAGCTGTGACCAAAGTGACTAGAGGATAAGGGAGATTGGATTGCTTTTAAAAAAGCAGTTTGCGGAGCAGTGGGTAAACAGCAATGCCAGCCTGTCAGGAAGCCTTAAAAGGCAGCCCAACAACCAACACCACTGATACACCACAATATAGCCTCCCCTTGCACTGCACACACAGTGACTGGTGTGTTGTGCAGGCCAAATTGCTATCAGCAGCAGAAGCAGTTTTTTTTTCTTCTCAGCAGGACAAAAAAAAAAAATTGGGATTGCTTAAGCAGTTTGAGGCCCAATGAATATCTGAGCGCTATGTGACAGGCTCGCTGGCGCAGCTGTGACCAAAGTGACTAGAGGATAAGGGAGATTGGATTGCTTTTAAAAAAGCAGTTTGCGGAGCAGTGGGTAAACAGCAATGCCAGCCTGTCAGGAAGCCTTAGAAGGCAGCCCAACAACCAACACCACTGATACACCACTATATAGCCTCCCCTTGCACTGCACACACAGTGACTGGTGTGTTGTGCAGGCCAAATCGCTAGCAGCAGAAGCAGTTTTTTTGTCTTCTTCCCTGCCTAACGCTCTCCCTACAGAATCAGCAGCAACCTCTCCCTATGCTAAGATCGGCAGAAGTAAGATGGCGGTCGGCGTGCACGCCCTTTTATACCCCCTGTGACGCCCACCAAAGCAAGCCAATCACTTGCATGCCCTTCTGAAACATGGTGGTGACCCGTGCCTATGTCATCACGTTGCCCACAGTGTCCGTGGATCCTGATTGGCTGAAAAAGAGCGCAAAACAAACTTTTGAAACGCGACTTTGGCGCGTAAGTCGCCAACCTCGTGGCCGACCTCATCCTAGGGTCGGGTTTCGTTTCATGAAACCCGACTTTGCCAAAAGTCGGGGACTTTTGAATTTTTTCGACCCGTTTCGCTCAACTCTAGTTAAGATACAACCAGTGAGTATGGTGGACATGCAAGGAGTGGTGTGACCTTTTGTATGTTTTATTGGTACCTTAATATATCATTGTTCCAATAGCATCAGCAGCTATCAAAAACGAGATCTCTACCATCAGATAACCTGCAAACTACTTACCACGTAGACATCTCAACTTACACAGAATATTCTACATCAACTTCATTTTTAAGTAAGTACGTATAACTGCTGTTAAGTATTTATTCCCCCTTTTTTTATTTTTTTTTATTTTTTTGTATACATCTGCTCAGCATAGCTCGGTGAATCACACAAATATACGGTTCGCTCATACATACATACTACATATATACCACATGCATGCAACATGCATACTACATATATACCACATATATACTACATGCATGCAACATACACATAACATATATACTACATGCATACAACATGCATACTACATGCATGCAACATACATATATAATACATGCAACATGCATACAACATATATACTACATGCATGCAACATACATACTACATATCTACCACATGCATGCAACATACATATATACTACATGCAACATACATACTACATATATACTACATGGATGCAACATACATATATACTACATATATATTCCATGCAACATACATACTACATATATACTACATGCATGCAACATATATACATACTACATACATACTACATACATACTACATATATACTACATGCATACTACATATATACCACAAGCATGCAACATACAGATATACAACATATATACTACATGCATGCAACATGCATACTAAATATATACCACATATATACTACATGCATGCAACATACATATATACTACATATATACCACATGCAACATACATACTAAATACTACATATATACTACATGCATGCAACATGCATACTACATATATACCACATATATACTACATGCATGCAACATACATATATAATACATATATGCTACATGCAACATACATACTACATACATACTACATATATGCCACATGCATGCAACATGCATACTACATATATACTACATATATACTACATGCATGCAACATACATATATACTACATACAATACATTCATACAATACATACATATAGACATACAGTACATATAACATAGAGTACATACTCACCATCACTATGATCCCCGAAGCCATTGTCATCTATGGAATAAATATTAAAATAACAAACCACCAATTTACTTACCCCTGATCCGCAGAAGTCCACGAGTGTCCCACGACGATCTTGCGTGGAGAACAGCAGCATCAGCTGATGCTACCATTCTCTACGGGCTCCAGGAAACCAGTGTCGGGAGGTAGGTATCCTTCCGCCCTGTATTCCTCCGCCACTGTAAAAAAAAAAAAGTCCCTAGTCTCATTTTATGGCATTGCTGTGTGAGAAATTTCCCACGAAGCTTTTGCCATAAAGTGAGACTAGGGACTTTTTTTTTACAGTGGTGGAGGAATACAGTGCGGAAGGATACCTACCTCCCGACACTGGTTTCTTGGAGCCCGTAGAGAACTGTAGCATCAGCTGATGCTGCTGTTCTCCATGCAAGATCGTCATGGGACACTCGTGGACTTCTGCGGATCAGGGGTAAGTATATTGGTGGTTTGTTATTTTAATATTTATTCCACATATGACAATGGCTTTGGGGATCAAAGTGACAAGTGATGGTGAGTATGTATTCTATGTTATATGTACTGTATGTATGTATTGTATGAATGTATTGTATGTAGTATATATGTATGTTGCTTGCATGTATGTAGCATATATGTGGCATATGTAGTATGCATGTTGCATGCATGTGGTATATATGTAGTATGTATGTTGCATGCATGTAGTATATATGTAGTATGCATGTTGCATGTAGTATATATGTATGTTGCATGCATGTAGTATATATGTAGTATGTATGTTGCATGTAGTAAATATGTTATATACTACATGCATGCAACATACATATATACATGTTGTGTATATGTAGTATGCATGTTGCATGCATGTAGTATATATGTTGTATGTATGTTGCATGCATGTAGTATATATGTGGTATATATGTAGTATGCATGTTGCATGCATGTGGTATATATGTAGTATGTATGTATGTTGCATGCATGTAGTATATATGTAGTATGCATGTTGCATGTAGTATATATCTATGTTGCATGCATGTAGTATATATGTGTTATATATGTAGTATGCATGTTGCATGCATTTAGCATATATGCTGTATGTATGTTGCATGCACGTAGTATGCATGTGGTATATATGTAGTATGCATGTTGCATGCATGTAGTATATATGTATGTTGCATGTATGTAGTATGTATGTTGCATGTAGTATATATGTATGTTGCATGCATGTGGTATATATGCAGTATGCATGTTGCATGCATGTAGTATATATGTTGTATGTATGTTGCATGCATGTAGTATATATGTGGTATATATGTAGTATGCATGTTGCATGCATGTGGTATATATGTAGTATGTATGTATGCTACATGCATGTATTATATATGTAGTATGCATGTGGTATATATGTATGTTGCATGCATGTAGTATATATGTAGTATGCATGTTGCATGCATGTAATATATATGTGGTATATATGTAGTATGTATGTTGCATGTATGTAGTATGTATGTAGCATGTAGTATGTATGTAGTATGTATTTTTTTTTTTTACATTCAACACATAGGCCGGATGATGGGACTACTACTGTCCCATCATTGGCTAATGTGTCAATCACTGTCATGGTAGCAGGCATCCCCGATGGGACTTGTAGTCCCATCGGACGATGCCTGCACTGACCCTTGCAGCCTGCACAGACCCCCGGACAGTCGGCACAGCCCCCCGGCAGGCCGGCACAGACCCCCGGCAGGCCGGCACAGACCCCCGGCAGGCCGGTACAGACCCCCACAGCCTGCACAGACCCCCAGACAGTCGGTACAGACCACCAGCAGGCCGGCACAGCCCCCCGGCAGGCCGGTACAGACCCCCGGACAGTCGGCACAGACCTACGGGCAGTCAGCACAGACCCCCGGCAGGCCAGTACAGACCCCCGGGCAGTCGGCACAGACGCCCCGGAAGGCCCGAACTGACGGCGCATCATGATGCGAACAGACCGTCATTTCGGCAGCCAATCAGAGCCACAGCAGTTGCTCTTTGCATTATGGGAACTTCCGATTTCGATATCCGATATTGAAAAAATATCGGTACTCGGTATCGGAATTCCGATACAGCGAATATCGGCCGATACCGGATATTTGCAGTATCGGAATGCTCAACACTATGTAGTATGTATGTTGCATGTAGTATATATGTATGTTGCATGCATGTAGTATATATGTGGTATATATGTAGTATGCATGTTGCATGCATGTGGTATATATGTAGTATGTATGTTGCATGCATGTAGTATGTATGTAGTATGTATGTAGCATGTAGTATGTATGTATGTAGTATTTTTTTTTTTTTTACATTCAACACATAGGCCGGATGATGGGACTACTACTGTCCCATCATTGGCTAATGTGTCAATCACCGTCATGGTAGAAGGCATCGCCCGATGGGACTTGTAGTCCCATCGAACGATGCCTGCACAGACCCCCGCAGCCTGCACAGACCCCCGGACAGTCGGCACAGACCAACGGCAGGCCGGCACATCCCCCCGGCAGGCCGGTACAGACCCCCGGACAGTCGGTACAGGCCGGTACAGACCCCCGGTAGGCCGGTACAGACCCTCGACAGTCGGTACAGACCACCGGCAGGCCGGCACAGCCCCCCAGCAGGCCGGTAGACCCCCGCAGCCTGCACAGACCCCCGGACAGTCGGCACAGACCCACGGGCAGTCGGCACAGACCCCCGGCAGGCCAGTACAGACCCCCGGGCAGTCGGCACAGACCCCCGCAGCCTGCACAGACCCCCGGACAGTCGGCACAGACCAACGGCAGGCCGGCACATCCCCCCGGCAGGCTGGTACAGACCCCCGGACAGTCGGTACAGGCCGGTACAGACCCCCGGTAGGCCGGTACAGACCCCCGACAGGCCGGCACAGCCCCCCAGCAGGCCGGTACAGACCCCCGCAGCCTGCACAGACCCCCGGACAGTCGGTACAGACCACCGGCAGGCCGGCACAGCCCCCCGGCAGTCTGCACAGACCCCAGGGCAGTCAGCACAGACCCCCGGCAGGCCGGTACAGACCCCCGGGCAGGCCCAAACTGACGGCGCATCATGATGCGCACAGACCGCGCATCATGATGACATCATTTCGGCAGCAGTGGCTCTTTGCATTATGGGAACTTCCGATTCCGATATTGAAAAAATATCGGTACTCGGTATCGGAATTCCGATACAGCGAATATCAGCCGATACCCGATATTTGCAGTATCGGAATGCTCAACACTAGTCTCCACCATCTTGGAGACGCCTGATATACCATACACTGCTGGATGATTGGGCGGCCAGGACCTCTGGGCGGGCACTGCAGGGTTAACAAACCTGCAGAGCGTGCACCCGCGGCCTAGGGCGCCTGCGCGGGACAGCCACGCGCCGGGAAGACAGGAGCAAGGAGAAGGAGGCGGGCACAGCACGACGAGCCATGGGCGGGAAAGTGGAGGCGGCGGCGGAACCCCCCCTTTACGTCTCCCCTTCCTGAGATTGGACAAAAACTTCCTTAAAATAAGTGGAGCATTAACATTCTCTCTAGGTTCCCAGGACCTCTCCTCAGGACCAAAACCTTTCCAATCGATAAGGAAGAAGGTTCGCCCTCTAACTCTTTTCATGGCTAGAATATCTCTTACTTCAAAGATGTTATCGGCCCCTACTGGCTGAGGGGAAGGAGGTGGTACAGGGCAATACCGATTAAGAACTACAGGTTTAAGGAGCGAGACATAGAAGGCATTAGGGACCAGGAGTGAAGACGGCCACCTCAATTTGTAAGCCACTCTGTTAATGTGTCCAAGAACCTCAAACGGACCAATGTACCGGTGACCCAGTTTGTAAGAAGGCATCTTTAGGAGGATATGCTTGGTCAAAAGCCAGACTTTGTCGCCAGGTTGGTATGGTGGAAGGTCACTGCGTCTCTTGTCAGCATGTCTCTTAATCCAGATACTGGATTTTTCTAGTGCCTCTCTGGTCTCCCTCCAGACCTGAGAAAACTCAGAAGAGAGGGCATCCACTGCAGGCACACCAGAAGGCGTGGAGAGAGGTAGCGGAACACCAGGGTTCTGGCCAGAAACCACAAAGAACGGCGGTTTAGTGGTGGACTCATTAGGATGATTGTTATGGGCGAACTTTGCCCATGACAGGAGGGACATCCAGTTGTCTTGATGGGCGTTAGAAAAGAGACACAGGTAGGCTGTCAATACATGATTGGTCCATTCCACTTGCCCATTGGACTGAGGATGATAGGCGGAGGAGAAATCCAGAGATATACCCATGAGTTTTCTGAGTGCTCTCCAGAATCAGGAGGTAAACTGGACCCCTCAATCAGAGACAATTCGTTGAGGGAGTCAATGAAGTCTGAAAATCTGGTGGATGAAGACCTTGGCCAACTCAGGTGCCGTAGGTAATCCGAGCAACGGGATAAAATGGGCCATCTTGGAGAAGCGATCGACCACTACTAGGATAGTAGTACACCCGGAAGAGCGAGGTAAATCAGTAACGAAGTCCATTCCGATCTGTCACCAAGGGGCCTCAGGGGGAGGCAGAGGGTTAAGTAGACCGGACGCAGACTCCTTGGTACTTTGTTCTGAGCACAAGTCGTGCAGGAGACTACAAAATCTGTCACATCTTGACGAAGAGAAGGCCACCAATAGTAGCGAGAGAGAAGGCTGAAGGTTTTCTTGACTCCGCGTGACCCACAATCTTGGAAGAGTGCTCCCAGTGCAGCACTTCTGACCTCTTATTCAGTGGGACGAAAGTCTTGCCTGGCGGAATGGGATAGAGCATCACGGGTGCCACGGTGATAACTTTGGCAGGCTCAATGATATATGAAGGGACCTCTTCAGTTTCAGGTGATTGCAAGGACCTGGATAGGGCATCAGCCTTGGTATTCCTATCCCCAGGCCGAAAATGGAGTTTGAAGTCAAAGCGGGAAAAATACAGCGACCACCTGGCTTGCCTGGAGTTGAGCCTTTGCGCAGACTGAAGATACTGTATGCCAAATTCTTGTGGTCCGTGAAGATTATGAGTGGATGGACTGCCCCCTCCAGAAGATACCGCCACTCCTCCAGAGCCATCTTAATGGCCAATAATTCCCGATCTCCAATTGAATAGTTGCATTCTGCGGGAGAGAATAATTTAGAGAAGAACCTGCAAGGCACCAAGTGACCCGAAGATGTCCGCTGTGAAAGGACCGCCCCAGCTCCGGTGGAGGACGCATCCACCTCTAGGATGAAGGGCCTACTATCTATCAGCCGGTGTAAAATCAGGGCTGTAGCAAAGGGCCTCTTCAGCCTCTGAAGGCCAAACATTTGCTTTTGTCCCTTTTCGGGTCAGAGCGGCAATGGGCTTGGTCACTGAAGAAAAGTGAGGGACGAACTGCCTGCAATAATTGGCGAAACCCAGGAATCGTTGGATGGCTTTTACTCCGACCGGACGTGGCCAATTGAGAACAGCAGATAATTTCTCGGGGTCCATCTTCAGCCTGGAGTCCGAGATAATATACCCTAAGAAGGGCAATGAAGTCTGCTCAAACAGGCATTTTTCCAGTTTAGCATAGAGTCGGCTCTCCCGTAGACGTTGCAGGACCAGCCAAACACTCCTCTGATGGGAGGATAAGTCAGGTGAAAAGACGAGGATGTCATCTAGCTATACGACGACACATGAGTACAGCAGGTCTCGGAAGATCTCTTTAACGAACTCCTGGAACACCGCCGGGGCATTGCAGAGACCAAAAGGCATGACCAAATACTCGTAATGGCCATCCCGAGTATTGAAGGCTGTCTTCCACTCGTCCCCGGCATGGATTCGGATCAAGTTATAGGCTCCCCGCAGATCCAATTTGGTAAAGATCCGGGCCCCTCTCAAACGGTCAAAGAGTTCAGGGATTAGCGGGAGGGGATACCTATTTTTGACTGTGATACTGTTCAAGCCTCAATAGTCAATACACGGCCACAGGGATCCATTTTTCTTCCGGACGAAGAAGAACCCTGCTCCAGCAGGAGAGGAAGACTTCTGAATAAAACCCCGGGCCAAGTTTTCCCGGATGTACTCAGACATGGCCGAGGTCTCCGCTGGAAATAGTGGATAGGTTCTCCCCCTGGGGAGAGTAGCTCCCGGAATTAACTCTATTGGGCAATTGTAGGACCGATGCGGCAGCAGGGTCTCTGCCCTTTTCTTGCTGAAGACATCAGCATACAGATGATAAGCCATAGGAAGTCCAGGAAGATCGGCAGGAGCTTGCAGTGATCCAGGACAAGGTACCGACTACAAACAGTGTTCATGGCAGGAGTGCCCCAACGTAGGATCTTCCCAGAGCACCAGTCCAGAATGGGCTCATGTAAGTGTAGCCAGGGTAGGTCGAGGAGCATGGCGTGGGACAATTTAGGCAGGACGTAAAAGGCAATCTTCTCCCGTGAAGTTCTCCAACTTGTAATTCCACCTCGACGATGACCATGGTGATGGGTTCAGGTAGCAGTTTGCCATCCACAGAGGCGATTGTGCGTGGATTCTCTAGAGTAACCACAGGAATCCGGAACTAGTCCACTTCCTTGAGCCGGATGAAGTTACCAGCTGCACCCGAGTCCACATGCGCCTAGATCTACACTCCCGACCTAAAACAATTAGAGCCGAAATGGTAAGGGGCAGAGAGGAATCAGTATCACCTAGGGAGGCCTCTCTTATTTGGCCTAGGTGGAGGCATTTCCCGGCCTCTCCAGGCAGGTACGCACAAAATGATTGGCTCCGCCGCAGTAAAGGCATAACCCCTGCATCATCCTCTCCCTGCGTCGCTGCTCGGACAACTTTATTCGGTCCACCTGCATGGGCTCAGAAGCGGAATTACTAGAAGACGCTGGGGAGCGGCGAATGGGTGCTTGATATAGCCTAAAGGGTCTCCTCTCCCTAGCTGACTCTCGGGAGCGTTCTTGAAACCGTAAATCTATACGGGTGGCAAGGGATATGAGATCCTCCAGGGTGGTTGGAGTGTCTCGGCTGGCAAGCTCATCCTTTATTTTGCCTGAGAGTCCCCTCCAAAAGGCCCCAACCAAGGCCTCATTATTCCATCCTAGCTCAGAGTATAGTGTCCTGAAGCGGATGGCATACTGTCCTACAGTGAGAGATCCCTGACGGAGGGAAAAAAGAGCCTCAGTGGTAGAGGCCACGCGTCCAGGCTCGTCAAATACCCTGCGGAAAGTATCCAAGAAGTTCTGTATGCTAGATACCACCGGGTCATCTCTCTTCCACAGAGGATTCACCCAAGCCAAGGCCTCCCCCTCAAGATGAGACACAAAAAACACTACTTTGGCTCGATCAGAGGGGCATTGCTGGGGCAGGAGCTCAAAGTGTAACCGGCACTGATTTAAAAAACCCAGACATAACTTGGGGTCGCCGCTATACCTGGGGGGCTTTCCTAGGCGTGGTGGCGGGTGAGATACGGGGTCCCGAGGTAGAGCCGATGCGGCCGCTGAGGACTGAAGAGACAGAAGTCGGTCATCTACTGACGCCATGTAACTCAGAATGTGGGACTGGGCATCACGCTGCCGCGCGAGCTCCTGCTGGAACCCAGCTAGCAACAGGGCGTTCCCTGGGTCAGCAGTTTTTGTAAGGCAGAAAGCCGGGTGTTCATGGATTTCATGAAGGACATTATTCTAGTCTGGTTCTCCCGCAAAAAGAGCAGTTCTCTCTGCGTGGCCGCCGAGGCACTAGCGGGGTCCATGGCCTGATTATGCTGTGATGACCAAGGAAGGCAACGTCTGAGAGCGGACCCTTTGGATCATGGAACTAGAGCTCCCGGGGGCGAGAGCGCCAGGTGGAGCCGACCCCTATACAGGGACCGTTAGAGGCAGACCCTCGGAAAACAGATACCGCGACAGCTAGAACCAAAAGGGGCGGCTCAAGGGACCAGAGAACAACTGGGGAACCAGAGCACAGGATGAACCAGAGATGCAGAATGGATCAGGAAGACAGGGCAGAGTACGGAGTACAGGATGGAGTACGGAGTACAGGACGGAGTACAGGGTACAGGATGGAATACAGGACTGAGTGCAGAGTACAGGATGGGGTATGGAGTGCAGGATGGAGTACGGAGTACAGGACAGAGTACAGGACTGAGTAAGGAGTACAGGACGGAGTACAGAGTACAGGACGGAGTACAGAGTACAGGACGGAGTACAGAGTACAGGACGGAGTACGGAGTACAGGACGGAGTACAGGACTGAGTGAGGAGTACAGAGTACAGGACGGAGTAGATGACTGAGTACAGAAAGAAGTTGTAGGGAAGACCCCTACAACTAGGCCAGAATACCGCAAGGGGTAGCACAAGATAATCAGGCATCTCCACCATCTTGGAGACGCCTGATATACCATACGCTACTGGACGATTGGGTGGCCAGGACCTCTGGGTGGGCACTGCGCTGGGAGGACAGGAGCAAGGAGGAGGAGGCGGGCACAGCGCGACGAGCCATGGGCGGGTAAGTTGCGATGGCGGCGGGCCCCGCCGCTGCTGGAATGGCGGCGGTCACCGCCGACGTGACAGTGAGAAAAAAAGGTAGACACGAAAGGTGGGTGGTAACAGTTGCCTTCATTGTTCGGACCAGCCATAATGTTAAATGTGTAACAGTGCAGACACAGAGGGCTAATAGATGCATAGAGCATGTGGGAACATGATGCAGGGAACCTGGTTATGGTAAAACTTTTGACTGTGCCACACAAGGATAGTTAGGTTAATGCGTTGAGGTGGTAGGCCAGTCTGAATAAATACGTTTTTAGGGCACGCTTAAAATTGTAGGGATTGGGGAATCGTATTGACCTGGGAAGTGCATTCCAAAGAATTGGGGCAGCACATTTATAGTCTTGGAGACGGGAGTGGGAGGTTCTGATTATTGAGGATGCTAACTTCAGGTCATCAGCAGTATGAAGGGCACTTGTAGGGTGGTAGACTGAGATGAGGGAGGAGTTGTAGGGTGGTGCTGAGCCATAGAGTGCTTTGTGGGTGAGGGTAATAAGTTGGTACTGGATTCTGGAGTGGATGGGTAGCCAGTGTAATGACTGGCACAAGGTAGAGGCATCGGTATAATGACTGGCAAGGAATATGATCCTGGCTGCAGCATTCAAGACAGATTGGAGGGGGGAGAGTTTGTAAGAGGGAGATCGATTAGAAGAGAGTTACAACAGTCCAGTTGAGAATGAATAAGCGAAACAGTAAGAGTTTTTGCGGAGTTAAAAGTAAGAAAAGGTCGAATTCTAGAAATGTTTTTGAGGTGCAGATGAGAAGAGCGAGCCAGTGATCGGATGTGGGGGGCGAATGAAAGCTCGGAGTCAAGTATGACCCAAGACAGCGGGCATGTTGCACGGGAGTAATAGTGGAACCACACACAGAAATGGCAATGTCGGGCATAGGCGCACTAGTAGAGGGAGGAAGCACAAGGAGTTCAGTCTTTGATAGGTTCAGTTTCAGATATAGTGAGGACATGATGTTAGACACAGCATTTAGACAATCCCTGGTGTTTTCTAAGAAGGCAGGTGTGATGTCAGGAGAAGAAGCTTATAATTGGGTGCCATCAGCATAGCGATGGTACTGGAACCCAAATCTACTGATTGTTTGACCAATAGGAGCAGTGTGCAAAAAGAGGAGGGAGGCTAGAACCCATCCTTGAGGAACCCCAACAAAAAGGGAAGATGTGGGGAGCAGTCTTCCCTAAGGGAAGACTGCTCAACTAAACTCCTACTCTCCCTCTCTGAACCTTAAAGCTCCACCCACCTCCCAACACCCTTTACTACCCAGGCAGGGTTGAGATCCTCCTTCCATAGGGTCCATCCAGGGTGCCCTGCTGCTCTAGGTTGTGTGTTGTGTGCAAGTGTAGAACACTGTCAGGTGTCCCCACCTTACCTGGGAAGTGGGATACCACATCTCTGGGTGAGGTGCAGTACCTCTGTGGCGACTGAACCCTCAGGGGTTGCCATAGTAGGACATTTGCTGTATTGCCTTATGCCTCTGTCCTTACCACCACTACATTGATGCAGCGGGCAGTTAGAGAGATGTAATGGACCTGCCCTTGCTTACTGGTCCACGTTTCTGTTGTAACAAGAACCTTGCCAGTGATGGCTTTGCGCTACACACATCTTATCTGGTCAGAAATGTGTGTGTGTGAAGGGCAGGGAAGGCTCACCGGCCAAAGTAGTTGTTTCATCCTGGGAACAACATACTGCGGGACAGCCACCTACATCAGTATTTTGAAACTGCAGTCTCCACAAGCCAAAATGGCATCATTTCAATGGCCAGTAATTTAGAAATGGTGACATTCAGGCACATGGCTCATGGGTGGTTATGGTGTAATTTGCTTTTTCTTTCAAGAGTTTGGGGGATGGAAAGCTGAAAACTTCCATGGGTCAGTGTAGACATGGTCGGTGACACTGCTGGTGGAGGTGGTGTTGCTGTCACATCCTCTCTTTGCAGGGAGGCAGGTGGACCTGTTGACAGCTGTAGGGATAAGTCTGCTACGGCAGTAAGGGGCCCCAAGCAGTGGTTAGTGCAGTCGAGCACTAGCTCAACAGAATCATCCTCCAGAAGGATTTGGGGTCTAAAACTGGGCAGGAGCAGCTGAGATGGCGTTTCGGGCACCTTTATCTACTGGAACTGGATGAGGGGCTGACAGGGAGCTGTTGACTCAGGAAGTACTGATGGGACATAGATTGTCCACAGAGACAGCAGGGTTTGCCCGGAGAAAAGAAAGAGAGGGTACAAAAAGAATGGAGTCTGCCTGGAAGGCAGAGAAAGTGCAGTATATGCGGCTCTGTGTGAAATGTGCTGCCAATGTTATGAGTGCCCATGTTACCAGTAAAGTTGAACTGTTTTAAAAGGACTGTGAGTCTGCAGTGTTTTATGAAACCTGGAAACATGTAGCTGGAGTGACAGAGACCAAGGGGACTCCAGCAACTGAAGTGAATACCGTGCTGTTCATGTAACAAGGTGGCACGGGGTGATAGTCAATGGCAAATTCACTATTTCACAGTCAGTGAGCACCCTGACACTTTGCACATAAAACAACAGGTGAAGTCCCAGTCGAAGGTACTGTCACTTACCTTCATCACACTCACTTCAGTTGCTGGGAATGAATACTCAGGAAACATAACAAGCCACAATTCTGTTCCAATGGGTAAACTTTACTGCAACACAATGCTTCCTGCTCTGTCCCTGTAAGTTCAGTAGGCTGCATGACCTCAATGGCTCCCATCCAGATTTGGGAACCCACACTCCTTTTGGAGACATTTCCACAATACCAGGGCCCATCCACACTGCTCAACAGTTCGTGGCAGCTTTTAGACCCTTGATGGAAGCACTCTCTGTTCCTGGCTGTGGAGAACATCTTGCCCTGGACAAGCCTGCCTGGGCAATGCCCTCAGAGTAGGAAGTCCTTTTTTCTTTAAGCCTGCTGTACAGCCTCTCTGCTGAACTTCTCCCAACAATTTAACTTATTCTATCCCTGAGCTAAATATATACAAATGCAGCCACATTAATACACTACACATTAATACATGACACAACTGTATGAAACGTTAGTGATCCATTAGGGTGCAGCATGTGACACACGTGCTTGGTATATAGGGGAGAGGAAGCAATTGAGGGTCCCCACCATCTCCTTACACACATATCGCATGCTCAACAGAAAGGACTTTGTATTTCATCTGTAGGGCGCCAAGGTGTGGGAATACTACAGCTCAACTACCATCATGACCACCTTACACTCCAGTAGAACGAGTGGTTTGGCATCATGTAAATTCCATTTCTAGGGCAGGGCCAGGCAGGTGGGTCATGGAACCCCAACTAGCGGAGTCCTGAAACAGCAGAAGAGACTGCTGCATGACTTGCAAGGGGCTGAGGTGGAAGAACTACGACTAAAATCTTCAGGTGTCAACTGAATGCTTTCTGCAGGGGACTGGGCTGAAGATAATGTAAAGAAACTGGAAGCATTCTCAGCGATCCAATCTAACATGGCCTCCTCTTTTTCTGGCTTCACCATTCATTCTGCGATACTGGGTCCTACTAAATAATCCAGAATGTTCTGTTGCCTGTGGGGAACCTGAGAAAGATGTGGCATAAGGACACGTAATAGGCGCAGATTTACCACTTCGTCTCCCTGTAGCAGCTTCACCATTACCACCAGCAGCACCACAACCACGTCCATGTCCCATATTTGCTGCTCTCCTCATGTTTTTCCCTCTAAAAAATAACTTTTAGGTAGGAGGCTGGATTTGGACACTCTACTCAAGGCTATTATACCACAGAGCAACTGGTTTTCAAGGCACAAAGTAAAGGATTATTTTTACAAAGAGTATAAGCTTTTTATGCAACAGAGCAATAAGATTTTTTGCTTCATAGCTCAAGTTTACATGGCACAGAGCAATAGAATTTTTTTGCTTCAGAGTACAAGTTTTACATGGCGCTGATCAATAGGAATTTTTGCCTTGGAATGCAAGATTTCTATGGCACAGAGCAATAGAACTTTTTGCCAAGGAGCGAGGTTTTTGTGCATCAGAAATTAGATTTCTTGCTTCAGAGAACAATGTTTAAATAGCACAGGGCAATATAAGTTTTTGCCTCAGAAGACAAGGTTTAAATGGCACAAAGCAACAGATTTTTATGCCACAGATTACAAGCTTTTTGTGCAACAGAGTAATAGGATTTTTTGCCTCAGAATACAAGGATTATATGGCACAGAGCAAGAGAATATTTTGCCACAGAGTACACGGTTTTTATTCAAGAGAACAGTAGGATCTATTGCCTCAGAATACAAGGTTTATATGGCACAGAGCAATAGGATTTTTTTTGCCACAGATGCAAGATTTTTATGTTACAGAGAAAGAGGATTTATTTGCAACAGAGCAAAAAGATTTTTTTTTGCCTCAGAGTTGAAGTTTTATACAGCACAGAGCAAAAGGATTTTTTTTCACAAAGGACAGGGTTGTTATGCAACAGAGCAATAGGATTTTTTTTGCCACAGAGTTCAAGATTTTTATGTAACAGAGCAATAGGATTTTTTTTGCCTCAGAGTACTAGGTTTAGCAATAGGTTTATTTACTTGTATATGGCACAGAACAATAGGATTTGGATTTTTTTCCACAGAGAACAGGGTTGTTATGCAACAGAGCAGTAGGATCTTTTGCCTCAGAGTACTAGGTTTATATGTAGCAGAGCAATAGGATTTTTTGCAACACACTCCAAGGTTTTTATGTAGCAGAGCAATAATGCCCTCCCCTCATCAAACACGTATCCCCGTCCCCTGCTCATAATTAGATATGAGCGAATATTTCAATGCTCAGTTCAGCTCACGATTGCCGAATTTGCAATATTCGCTGATTTAATTGTCGAACGTACACAGCACAAAAGTTGGTGTTTCTCATGCTGTGTGACAGCGTGGGAAACACGGCATAGCTCTTCTGATTGGTGGTGAAATCATCCCCACCAGTCAGAGAGCCAAGGCTCCCATGCTGTCATAAGACAGCATGAGTGCTCAGCTGTGATTGAAGGTATAAAGTTTACATCCGGCCTCTGGTGTCAGTTGATGAGACTACAGCTCCCATCATCTGACATCTGTTACCGCTAATAACAGTGAGAGCAGGAGCGGCGTATAATAGTATTCATCAGCTGCTCCTGCGCTGTAAATAAATAATTAAGAAAAAAACCTGTGTGGCTTCCCCTGTATTTTTAATAACCAGCCAGACAAAATGAACAGCTTGGGGCTGCAACCCTCAGCTGTCAGCTTCAGCAAGGCTGGTTATTAAGTATAGAGGAATTCCCATGCCAAAGTTTTAAATATTTAAATAAATAATTTAAAAAAACAGCATGGTCCCCCCATTATTGACAACCAGCCTTGCTAAAGCTCACAGCTGGGGGCTGGTATTCTCAGGCTAATAAGGTACCATGGAAAGGCTCCCCAAGCCTAAACATATCAGCCAGCAGCTTCCCAGAAAAGGCAGATCTATTAGATGAGCCAGTTCTGATGCTTTGCCCAGCTTATCCCACTAGCCTTGTAGCAGTGGCAAGTGGGGTTCATATTTGTGGGGTTGATGTCACCTTTGTGTTGTCAGGTGACATCAAGCTCATGGATTAGTAATGGAGAAGTGACACAGCCAGAATAAAGTCCTTTTTTAGAGATAAGACTAAACACAATTTTCCATTTTATTTAAAAATAACAAACACAGTTATACTCACCTAACGCCTAATTCTACCAAAGCTCTCATTCTCCTGTAATAAAGCAAAAATAAAAAACAAAAACATACCATACCTGTCTGTCATTCTGTCCCACGCTGTAATCCATGTCTGGCGATTAATAGTTTTCAACCTGGACCGTGCCAAAATGTGACCGTCCTGGCTGAGAACCACAGGTGAGTAAGCTGCTGGGAGTGCAGCCTGATTGACCGACGGTGATGTCATTGAGGTTACCTCAGGTCATGGAGGCTGCGTTCCCAGCAGGGCTGAAGCTGAACTGCTGTGACCTCAGCACCATGGGAAAAAGTCAGTGATGACTTTGAGATCACCGCAGTTCAAGCTCCCATGTACACTATGTGTGCACCGACGCACGTGGATCACCTGCGGAGATAGACATGCGACACATCTTTACAGACTGCAGCATGTCAATTTATCTTGCTGTGACACAAGTCTCCATAAGATAAATTTCACGAATACAATGCATTGGACGTGATGTTTCCGCATGGTTCAATGAACACATGCGGAATCACCTACGTTTAAAAGCCAGTAGCGCTTTGGACGCAGTGGACATGTGCTGCATTCAAAGCGCTGCCAATTCCTGACCATGTGCACCTGGCCTTAGTGTGGAATGGTTGCAAAATCCATAGCAGAAATCTAAATTCATCTTTACAGCTTCATACAACTCAGGGATGTAAAAATACCACGTGCATGAGCTTATAGTAAGCTGTCTTTGACTCATGCAGAATTAAAGTGCTATTGCATGATGTTTTGCATAATCAGTGGGGTCTCAGAACCAGGATAATCACTGATCTAAAGCACTTCTAAAGAACTAATGTGATTTGAGATAAAGAAAGTTTACAGTTTCTTTTTAACCTTGATCTCTTTTTCCACATCACTTTTATAGTAATGCTTCTTTTTAGGCAGATTGTGACCATCATATCTATAATGAGTGTGTGACATGCTGCTGACTGCAGATCCACAATCCATATTGGAAGTTTGTATAGGAGAGTGCAAAGTGCTGGGGATAATTGTCCATTCTCAAGGACACAGGCTATACGAGAAACCAAAAATGATGAGAGGAAAAAAAATTAGAGTGAGTACCCGGTGACAAGCTTCTTTAAATAAGCTATTACAAGCATTCAAATAGCAAGCGCTGTTCCATATCTTGACAGATGCGTTCATATTATTGCTCATTATAATCCATTTGTGGCCGGGAAGAAATTGACTACAATGCGATTAAGTGAAAGTACTGGACAGGAATTCAGTCTTAAAATATCTCAACCATCAATCTAAGCCATATCTTCTATAGATTCAGTAGTCAACTTACAGAACAGATAGAACAAAGTCCAAGAAAAGTCCAAGCTAGCTGGCACTACATGCAAGTTATTTCCAGCAGACACTGTACTTAGAGATGTATTTAATATTTCAGTCATTGCACATAGGTGGCATAATAATGTTCAGTGTGGAATTAATGAATGATAGCTGGCTCACTAGATCTTTAGCAATATGAGGTATGGAATACACAGGTCATGTCATTCCTGCATGAATGAGCCTCCATTCGAAAAAAATTTGAAACTGATATTATTTACTTGGTTTTAGACATACTGTATAAGTAGATGTGTAATATTAGTTAGTAATAGGGATTTATATCCAAAGTTAAAGAAGTAACTTTCCATATGTGCCAGATGTTATAAGGCTCTAAGAACTCTAAAATATTGCACAATACCATAATAAGTGGTTGATGACATTGTTTTATCACATGCTATGCCTTCATCAATGATAGTACTAGTTAGAGATCTAAGGGGTTTATTAAACATAGGGAAACATGGTGTGATGTTGCAACTTGTAGGTATATTAGGTACATGTATGTTGCTAGCCCACCATCAGGAGTGCAGCACGGAATTTATTTGCTACCATTATACAGTTGAAGGCTTGAAAAGTTGTTTTTTTTATCATTTCTATCTTTGTGCCCAGAAAAAAAAATATATATTTTTTGTTACTACTATTTTTGAGATGTTGTTGAGTAATCTATGGGAACCATTATTTCATGACTCCATCTGGTCCTATATAAGTAGAGATAATGTGACAATTCTGAAAGTTAAACTTTTAGATATTGGCCATACCATTATACTTTGTTTACCAAGGGTATTGAACGTTATATTGGCCCTCCTTGTCTCCTTGTTTTATCTGTCGTTGGGTTTCAAAGTAGTTCCCATTCTAAATATATAATAAATGGAATTTTAAAAGGTGTCAACATACCAGATGTCTCTTCTGTATAAGTCTGTGTAGAAATCTGTTTTATAAAGACATTTCAGAGATTGATATACTTTGGAGCCCTATTTATGTCTTGATATTCTTTCAACACATTTTATGAGAAGAGCTGGAGAGTTTGATCACCATTTATGAGTAGTGGTAAAGCAGCACAGAGGAGTGATTACCACAGCATATCAAATGAAGGATACATTCCATTTTCCAACTGAGGCCAATTTCATACATTTTATGACTATGATTATTTTTATGTTCGTTATAAGGAAAATCAAACACCAAAATTGTATTCCCTGTGTATACGAATGTTGGAAAATCCTAAGATAGGAATGTTGAAAGTTTCTACCAAAACTTATAGTTTAGTATTTTAAAATAATAATATAGTTACTGTATATAATAACTTTTATAATATAAGTAATATAACTATTAAGCAATTTAATTTGAAAATATTCTTCAACTCTAGATTTTTCTTCAATTGACCAAATATCTGGAGGTAGGATATTAAAGTACTAGTGAGTCATATTTAGCATTAATAATATTGACAGCTAGTCATCACTGTTCTTTTCACTTCATATGGAAGCAGCCAGAACTTTAGGGAAAAAAATTCTACTGGAAGATTAAGTTTAGCAATGAGCAGGAAAGGGAAAAAGAATAGGCCAACAGAAATATATGGCTGCAAAGAAATCTAGAAGAGAAGTTATGCTGCTAGTTCACAAGGTCTGTAGGATTATCCCCAAACATAACATAAATTTTAAACCATTACTGCAACAATAATTTAAAAAGAGGTTTTCAAGAAAGTGTAAAAGCAAACTGTTATTAAAACTGAGTGAATGTGTGATCAAAGCCACTTTATCTTTCAAAACTATAATATTGAGGTGTTCCTAAAATCTTGTGAACCACTTGACAAGGCTATAATTGTGTTACTTGTCTCCCAATCTTGCAAACTAAAGGGCCTGTCACACTAAGCGATATCGTTAGCAATATCACTATAACGTCACTGGTTTTTGTGACGTTATAGCGATATTGCTAGCGATATCGCTATGTCTGATACTTACCTCCGACCGCTCCCCCGCTGGTTATCGCTGATCGCGCGAGAATGTCCTGGGCCGTTTCTCGTCGTCAGCTTCCTGCTGGGCTTCCTGCTGTGGAGATGAGCGACGCATGGACGTGGGCGGGAGGACGTCAGGATCACCTCGTCTGACAGGTAAGTAGCGACCCCCGACCCCTGCGATGTCGCTGGTTAGATCTGCCTGTGTGGCAGCTCACTAGCGACCACTTAGCGATGCACCAGCAATCCTGACCGCATCATATCGCTGGTCGGGATCGCTGGCGCATCGCTAAGTGTGACAGCACCCTAAGGGTCTCAGATTTGTAATTAGACCCTGCTTTGAATAGTCATGAGGAAGGTGGTGAAGGTTCCACTTTCTCATATGTTGATATTTACAGATGTAGACAAAATTGTTAGTACCTTTCAGTTAAAATAACAAAAGCCCACAATTGTCACTGAAATAACCAAAGATGACAAAAATAATTTTCTATTTAAATTTATTGAATTACAACTAAAGAAAATCAGACATCGCTTTTGAATTGTGGTTCAACAGATAAAAAAAAAAGCTAATGAAAATATGCTGGACAAAAATGATGTTACCCCTAGAAAAGATTGAAAACAATTTGACAATAGGGACATGTTAAACTAAGGTAACTTGTTTGCTTCACAGATGTCTACAAAAGTGAAACCAGTCAGTCTGCCTATTTAAAGGTTAAAAGTAGTTACTATGCTGTTTGGCATCATATCTAACAGACCGAACATTCAGTGTCTGCCTCCCCACATCACCTCCTCACCTCGCCCCTTGTCTGTCGGTGTTCCTCAAGGCTCAGTTCTAGGACTTTCTACACCTTCGGCCTGGGACAGCTCATAGAATCCCACGGTTTGCAGTATCATCTATATGCTGATGACACGCAGATCTACCTATTTGGACCTGTCCTCACCTCCTTACTGACCAAAATCCCACAATGGCTGTCTGCTATTTCAGCTTTCTTCTCTGCTCGCTTTCTAAAACCGAACATGTACAAAACAGAAATCATCATATTTCTCTCATCTCACTCTACCCCTCCACCAGACCTATCCACCAATGTCAATGGCTGCTCACTTTCCCCAGTCCTGCATGCTCCGTGCCTCGGCAGGATCCTCAACTCTGTCCTCTCTTTCAAGCCACACATACAAGCCTTTGCCTCCTCATGCTGTCTGAAACTCAAAAATATTTCCCGGATCCGTGCATTCCTTGACCATGAAACCACAAAAACACTAGTGCATGCCCTTATCATCTCCTGTCTCGACTACTGCAACCTCCTGCTCTCTGGCCTCCCCTCCAACACTCTTGCACCACTCCAATACATCCTACACTCTGCTGCCCAACTAATCCACCTGTCTCCCTATTATTCCCCAGACTCTCCCCTATGCCAAGCCCTTCACTGGCTTCCTATCATCCAGAGGTGTTATGATTAGGTAACCGAGGAGGATAACAGGGGAATAGGCAAGGCAACCAGATAACCAGAGAGGTTGGTAACTTAGCAGATTGCAGACCCCTAAACTGACAACACAACTAGAATTAGCCGTGGGACGTACTTACGATGCCCTAGACGCCTCGGCACAGCCAAAGAGTTAACTAAGCCTGAAGAGAAAGGGGAAAGCTAAACTGCCCCGGAGTAGACCCCCAAAGGAATAGATAGCCCCCGAACATATATTGCCGGTGAGAAAAGATGAGGCACAAACACAGGCAGAAAATAGAGTAAGCAAATGACGGGGCCCAAACCATCTAGATAGAATAGGACAGGAAAGGATACTGTCTGCAATCACGCAAAGAACCCTATGAAAATTCCAACATGTCTGATATGCAAAAATACTGAGGCCACACGACCTCTCCCCCACTGAATCAGAACTCTGGTCTAACTGGATTCAAACAAAAGATACTGATATAACAGTGGATTAGAAATACTGCATAGACTGACATAAGCTGTGGCAAATGAAACAGAGTCCAGCACAGGTCCCAGCAGGGAACCAGGCTGGACTCACACTAGCAAGGCAGAAATCAGAGAAAAGCAAAAAATGGATCAAATGCAAAAAGATTCAAGCAGACAAATAACTTATCTGAAAGGTGCAGGACGAAGCAGGAGGCAAGCAGACTTCCAAAATGCTCAGGAAGAAAAACAAATCACCAGCAAGAGCTGGGGGAAGGTTGCTCACTTAAATCACTCCAGTCTGTAACACCTGACCTCCAATCATCCTGCTCAGGTGATTGACTTCTGTCAGCCAGACCAGCTCCATTACCAGCAGCAACCACCAGAGGGAACCCAAACTCAAAAGCCAGGTCAAAAGTTTTCACAACACAGAGGCTCCAGTTCAAAACCCTAATTATGACATATAAAGTCATCCACAACCTGTCTCCACCATACATCTGTGACATGGTCTCCCGGTGCTTACCTACATGCAACCTTTGATCTTCTCAAGATATCCTTCTCTACTCCCCTCTTACCTCTTCTTCCCATAACTGCATACAAGACTTCTCCCGTGCTTCCCCCATACTTTGGAACTCTCTACCCCAACACATTAGACTCTCACCTACCACGGAAACCTTCAAAAAGAACCTGAAGACCCACCTCTTCCGACAAGCCTACAACCTGCAGTGATCCTCAGTCTACTGAACTGCCGCACGACCAGCTCTAATCTCTCCTAGTGTAACCTCACCCATCCCCTGTAGACTGTGAGCCCTCGTGGGCAGAGTCCTCTCTCCTTCTGTACGTGTGTATGCCTTGCTTTGCTGATGTTTATTGTACTTGTCTATATTTGCCCCTTTTCTCATGTAAAGCACCATGGAATAAATAGCACTATAAAAATGTATAATAATAATAAAATAATATATAGTGTGTATCATACTCAACATGGACTTATTAGAAATTTTAATTTATAGGCATTAATATAAATCTGGAGGTACTAAGGAAAGCGGCATGTAAACTACAACCTTTCCTACTCCTTACCTATGAACTACTCCAATATTTATGGCCACAACTGTTTCTCCTTTTCCCATACTAGTACTTTGCATCACTTGTCTTAATTACTGCATTATTCCTTTTGTATTCTTGTGTATAAATACGCGACTCTTCACATTTTGTGTTATACTATGCCTGATGAAGAGACTTGAATAGTCTAATAAACTTGTTATTCACTACCATCTTTTCTGTTAGCTATTACCGTATTTTTCAGACTATAAAATACACTTTTTCCCAAAAAAATTTGGGCGGAAAATAGGGGGTGCGTCTTATAGTCCGAATGAAGGCTTACTGGGGGGTTGCGGCAGTGGTATAGCAGTGGAACCGGCAGCCACAGAGATGTGGCGATGCTGAGGCTTGGTGTTGGCGGTGTGGAGTGCATCGTTGGTTTCCCTGTGGTCATCTTCCTGAAGCAGTGGGCTGCCCGAGGTGACTCATGTACAGATTGAGATCTCATCGACCCTCGGCTTCAGGAGCATGGCAGCCAGAGGTAACTCATGCGCAAATTAAGATCTTGGTGGCCATTTTCCTGAAGCCCAGGGCCGCCGAGATCCCAATCTGCACACGTGTGACATCAGGAAGATGGCCACTGAGAAACCGGTGATGCACTCGGTTTTGCTTGCCGTGGACATCGGGCAGCGTCATCACCACATTTCTGCCTCCTGCATCCTGAGGAAGGGACCCTGCTCCATGCTCTGCCTCACTGCTGACACCGGACCCGCATCATCGCACCCCGGGACTGCAGCATTGCCCCACTTCTGCCACTGCTGCCATCCTGAGGAAGTGACCCTGCTCCATGTTTTGCCTCACCGCCAACACTGGATCCACGGCATCACACCCCCGGACTGCAGCATTACCCCAATTCTGCCGCTGCCAGTCTCCTGAGGAAGGGACCATGCCTCCTGTGACCCCGCTCTACCACTGCCATTCCTCAGGTAAGAAATCTTAAATTAGGACAATAAGAAGAACCCCCATCTTATAAAAAAAATTCTGCTATTTTCCACCCCAAAATTTGGGGTGAGTCTTATGTCCGGTGCATCTTATGGTCCAAAAATACATTAAAAGCTATCAATCACCGAGAGTTCTCAAATTTTCACATCTTTTAATTTATGTACAATTATTTTAAATGTACAGGCTGTAGGACCAAACAGCAATATATTGACATTACTTCGATTACACAAATTATTTAGAAACTTAAGGTCCATGGACAGCAGCCAGCCTACAGTTGTGGCCAAAAGTATTGACACCCCTGCAATTTTGTCAGATAATACTCAGTTTCTTCCTGAAAATTTTTGCAAACACAAATTCTTTGTTATTATTATCTTCATTTAATTTGTCTTAAATGAAAAAACACAAAAAGAATTGTCCTAAAGCCAAATTGGATGTAATTCCACACCAAACATAAAAAAGAGGGTGGACAAAAGTATTGGCACTGTTCGAAAAATCATGTGATGTTTCTCTAATTTGTGTAATTAACAGCACCTGTAACTTACCTGTGGCACCTTACAGGTGTTGGCAATAACTAAATCACACTTGCAGCCAGTTGACATGGATTAAAGTTGACTTAACCTCTGTCCTGTACCACATTGAGCATGGAGAAAAGAAAGAAGACCAAAGAACTGTCTGAGGACTTGAGAAACCAAATTGTGAGGAAGCATGAGCAATTTCAAGGCTACAAGTCCATCTCCAAAGACCTGAATGTTCCTGTGTCTACCGTGCGCAGTGTCATCAAGAAGTTTAAAGCCCATGGCACTATGGCTAACCTCCCTAGATGTGGACGGAAAAGAAAAATTGACAAGAGATTTCAACTCAAGATTGTGCGGATGTTGGATAAAGAACATCGACTACCATCCAAACAAGTTCAAGCTGCCCTGCAGTCCGAGGGTACAACAGTGTCAACCTGTACTATCCGTCGGCATCTGAATGAAAAGGGACTCTATGGTAGGAGACCCAGGAAGACCCCACTTCTTACCCTGAGACATAAAAAAGCCAGGCTGGAGTTTGCCAAAACTTACCTGAAAAAGCCTAAAACGTTTTGGAAGAATGCTCTCTGTCAGATGAGACAAAAGTAGAGCTTTTTGGGCAAAGGCATCAACATAGAGTTTACAGGAGAAAAAAAGAGGCATTCAAAGAAAAAAACACGGTCCCTACAGTCAAACATGGCGGAGGTTCCCTGATGTTTTGGGGTTGCTTTGCTGCCTCTGGCACTGAACTGCTTGACCGTGTGCATGGCATTATGAAGTCTGAAGACTACCAAAAAATTTTGCAGCATAATGTAGGGCCCAGTGTGAGAAAGCTGGGTCTCCCTCAGAGGTCATGGGTCTTCCAGCAGGACAATGACCCAGAACACACTTCAAAAAGCACTAGAAAATGGTTTGAGAGAAAGCACTGGAGACTTCTAAGGTGGCCAGCAATGAGTCCAGACCTGAATCCCATAGAACACCTGTGGAGAGATCTAAAAATAGCAGTTTGGAGAAGGCACCCTTCAAATATCAGGGAGCTGGAGCAGTTTGCCAAAGAAGAATGGTCTAAAATTCCAGCAGAGCATTGTAAGAAACTCATTGATGGTTACCGGATGCGGTTGGTTGCAGTTATTTTGGCTAAAGGCTGTGCAACCAAGTACTGTATTAGGCTGAGGGTACCAATACTCTTGTCCCGCCCATTTTTGGAGTTTTATGTGAAATGATCAATGTTTTGCTCTTTGCTTCATTCTCTTTTGTGTTTTTTCATTTAAGACAAATTAAATGAAGATAATAATACCAAAGAATTTTTGATTGCAATCATTTTCAGGAAGAAACAGTATTATCTGACAAAATTGCAGGGGTGTTAATACTTTTGGCCACAACTGTATCTGTCTGGATGTGTCCGTAAAGGAAAATAAGTAACAAATTTAAGAGACAGATAATACAAATGGTACCTAAAAAGCCCAGGACAATTTCCAATTTAATTAGAGATGAACTGAAAAATCAAGGTACATCAGTTTCAAATTGCACTGTCACTGTCTTGTTTAAAGTGGAATTCATGAAAGTCATGAAAGATGACCGTGGAAGAAATCACTGTTGAAAACAAGTCATAAAAAAGTGAGACTGGAATTTGCTAAAATACATATTGACAAGCTATAAAGCTTCTGGGAGAATGTCATTTCAACAAATGATACAAATCTGGGACTTTCTGGTTAGTTCCATCAGCTCTATGTTTACAAATGCAAAAATGAAGCATTCAAAGAAAAGATCATTGTACCTACTGTTAAGCATATTGGAGGCTCAGTTATGTTTTACGGCTGCTGTGTTGCATCTGGCATAGAGAGTCTTTAATCTATGAAAGGTGCAATGAAATTGCATTTTAGTGTCAAATGTTCTGTCCAGTGTCAAAATGCTTGGTCTGAGTTGAAGTGTTCTTCAACAGGATCATTTCCCAAAACACACAGTTAAAGACATCAAAGAATGGCTAAGAGCAAATCAGCAGTGGTCTTCTATGAACCTGGATGTAATATCCATTTGAACATCTGTGGAAGGAGATGAAACATGCAGTTTAGGAAGGCACCCTTCACACAAGAGTCAGCTGATTAACTTTGATCACGAGAGGCAGCCCTAATGCTGAGTCTGCTGTCAGTCAGTGCTACTCCCTATACACAGAGCGTTGACTGAAACCATGCCAGTACCATCCCCGTGACTGAAACTCAAATCCTACCAGAATGAAAAAAATAATTTCCTCCCTGGAGCAGATGTCTAAGGCTAGGTCCACATTGTGTTAGGGGCATAGGTTTAACGGATCCGTTAAAAGAATGCTCTAATGCTGATGTCAATTTTTACATCTTTTGTGCCCTAGCGCTAACGGTATGTGCTAATGCATGGTAGCAACTCGTTACCATGCGCTACCATGCATTAGCCCATAGAGGTCTATGTACAGCGAAAGTGTCCGTTCGCTGTGTGCCAGTCCCGACGCACCCAAAAACGCTGCAGACCGCGCTTGAGGGTGCGTCATGAAGTAACGCATCATCGCTAATGCATTCTGATTTTGGCATGCGTTAGGATGCGCTACTGTCATTGCGGGCAATGGGTGTGTTAACGCATCCGTTACATATCGTTAGTGCCGCTATATAAAGGATCCCGTCAGCACATAGCCCCTAACGCAATGTGAACCCAGCCTAAGAGCTGAATCTGGACTAGTTCAGAGCACTATTAACCCGCAGACTAGCCCATAACTGCAGGTTAATAAAATTTTTTCATGTGACAAGTTCCCTTTAAGCTCTGCCCCTTGACATAGATCTAAAAATGCACATAAAAGATAAGTCCAATATCTGAAATTTATATGCAACATTATATTGCTTATCAAAAGAATAAATTGGAGAAAAGCAAAAAAAATTACATGCTCTATGCATTGCAACTTGGAGAATAAAAATGATTCACCTTTCAGTATATATATTTCTTATTTGATGATTTACAACTAATCATCTACCAAACATAAATTTAATGGAGTGCTGAAATCATAAAATTATGGGACCACAATTTATACCATAGCAGGTCATCAGCCAGAACATTATAAAAAGTATTTCTGCCACAGGATAACTTATTATTTCAGGCACTAAACCTGTGTGTGCGGCATTACAGTTAGAATCAATTCATGCTCTTCATGCAGCACAATTACTGTAACTCCGGGTGTAATGATGCAGATATCAGCGTGATGCAAATATATGAGAATTTTCAATCACTACATATAGCTACTTACATAGGTAAATAATTAATATTGCAAAATGGTAAAATTACATTTATGTCCATGTTTATTATGTAACATATTGCACTATTAATATTTATTTCCTTCAAATTAAATCTTAAATTAGTTGTCCTGTTTGAACGAGTGTGTTTCTGAATGGGGAGTCACAGCTGACAAGCTCTCACAGATCAGCTGCTCCCCTGTGATCAGCTGATATTGACTAGGTAAACTGGGAAAATGGGAATTCAGGCAACAGAATAAATGTGTAGTACATGGCGCCACTCTGGCTAATACAAAAGAACTAAAAGAAGGCTTTGACAGCATATTTTTTAATAGTTTCACACAAATAGGGATTGTACTATTAAGTAAACTAATTTAACTCTTTAATTTAAAGATTTCTGGTAACCAGAAAATGGGAAGCATCATTTGGGGAATAATTGCTGAAGAAATAAACTATAGTTGCAATTTATTGCTCCACCGGCAGCTCCAAATGTTACCTTAGATGCCAATTATTGTGCCTTGGTCTGGACTGACTGAAGAATCCTCTGGTGGGCCAATACAAAACTGACTGAAATGATTTCAGATATTTGCACAGTACAAAGTTTAAATGGCTTTTACTAAGATACCATTTTCCAAATATGTGTGACAATAAGTCACGTTTTATTAGGTTATATTCACCTATAGGGAAAATGCTGTGGACTTGCGGGCAGAAAATCTGTAGTGTATTATGAAAGCAGCAAAATAGATGCAAGCCAGTTATTATTTCAGAATTTTACTGAAGCTATCAGCATTGCACTTCACAGTTTTAAACCTTTCAAAATTGTCCATATTTCTTTGTATGCTTGACCTAAAACTCCATCCAATTTCACACAAGTGATACAATTACATATAGAGAAACTAAACAAATGATTAAAAAATATTAAACTTTTTCATTTTTTTCTAAATAAGATAAATCAATCAATATTGTATGTCTGGGAAGTCAAAAGTTTGTGAACCTTTAGGATTAGGAGATAATTTGAAAGTTAAATTAGTGTTTGGAGTTTTTGGGATGACAATCAGGTGTGAGTGGGTGACTTTTCTTTTTAGAGTACAGGGATCTATCAAAGACTAATCTTCACAAAACCTGTTTGTGGAAGTATATCATGGTACTGACAATTGAATATTTGTAAGACCTCAAAAGAGTAGTTATTGTTTCTAATCAGCTGGAAAAAGTTCTAAAACCATATTTAAATAGTTTGGACTTCATCCAAATCAGACCAGTTGGGTGCAAATAGAGCAAATTCCAAAACATTATGACCTTCCTAGAGTGGTCAACCAACAAAGATCACTCCTATAGCAAGGTGTATAATAGTCCATGAGGTCAAAAGTCCAAGTCCTGATCCTAAACTTATAGAAAAATGGAAGGACCTGGAGGGAGCATTTCATGGAAGAAAACCCACTAATATTGAGAGTAGAATCTCTTTTGTAGGGTGTAACACACTAGGGATCTGTAGGTCATCGTGGCAGTGACATAGAAAGACACAGTCCATATAAAGAAAGCATTGGGCTTTATTTTCAGCCAAAAAGATAACAGATATTAAAGAAACCAAAAACACCAAAGACTTGCCCAGCTAGGCACTAAATAACATATCATACCTTGACTCATGCTACCAGGGATGCATGCAGGCTTGGCTTTCCAGCAACTTGGGATTTAGCACATTTAATCACTGTGCATTTCCTCCTCTCAAACAAATCATGTCAGTCCAGAGGATGCAACACACTGAAGTTTTTCCTTCAGCTTTTTCTGTGTCAGTAATGAGGCGACCTCTCACCTGAACTGGCCAACCCTTCAAAACAGGTACTGGATCAGGAGTGGGAGTGATGGGTTCCACCACTAAATCTTACTCATCACTCCAAAAAAAAACCCCGCCTGAAACTATAATAAATAAAATGACTGAGCACCTAAGCTGCTGCACCAACTAGTACTATCTGTTCTTTAAAGGCTCGCCCAGCTTAACTTTCTGGGAGAGATATACATTCTGTCCAGTACCTTCCCTGTTGGTCTCCCACAAGGGATTGTCTCAAATTACTCCAAACTGATGTGCATGGTTAATCAACAATTACAGTAATTGCTGCACAAGAGAGAGGGTCACACCAGATACTGGAAGCAAAGGTTCACAAATTTTTCCACAGACATGTGATATTGGATCATTTCCCTAATTTAAAAAAATGACAAATACAAATATTTTTAACTCATTTTTCTGATTTGGCTTTCTTAATCAGCTTTTAGAACCTGAGTGAAAATCTGATGTGGTTTTAAATCAAATGTATGCAGAAATATGAAAAATTCTGAAGGGTTCAAACATTTTCAAGCATCTCCGTATAGGATGAAATTCACATAAAAGTAGCAAAATCTGCTGCAAAATCCCCATGTAAAACATGTAGATTTTGCCCCAGATTCACCAAGGACATTTTTAAACATATATTACAGTAGAATAAGTGCAAACATTTTACAATAAATGTATAATTATTAGTCTATGTGCCCACGTTGCAGAAATGCTGCGGAAATGTCCGCAGCATTTCCGCAACTCCCCGCCGCGGGTAGAACGCATGCAGAATTCGCATGCGTTTTCCCGCAAAACACAAGCATTTTGCCAGCGTTATTAGCTTGCAGAATGCTTGCGTTTTTCTAGGCGATTTAAAGCATCTCTTGGAAAAGTGATTGAAAGGTTGGTCACACTAGTCAAGTGTCAAGTGAGCATTTCAATGAAATTCTATGGCGGCGGAATCACCACGATTCCACAGAAATAATGGACATGCTGCGGATTTTACCACTATGCGATTCCGCAGCGGTAAAATCCGCAGCATTGACACAGCAACTGTGGAATCCCATAGGATTGCATGGGGATGCATTTTTGAAGTGTTTTTGAAGTGGCGGAAATGCATAAAAAACTCAACGTGGGCACACAGCCTAAGTATTAAGCAACGTTTATCCAGATCTGAAAGGATCTCATAAACATTTTATTTTCTGTGATTATGAATTTATATAATATTTATTTTATTACAAACATGACATAGAGAAGGCACTAACCACATTACTGCAAATGTCTCTGGTCTTTAAACGATTTGTTTGATGATTCACGTATCAAGTTATTATTTCAGTCCTAGGCGGCAGATGAGGTCAATAAATAATAAGGAGTCTGCTCTGATTTGCTTTTCTACAGATTTACTCAGTGAAATATTAACGCTTCAAATAAAAGGTAGGGAAAATCACATTCTAGTATGTCCAATATATGATTACACAGTTAACTAATTATAGATTGCATTAAATGTAGTTAATTAAATTATATTCCCTATTTTACAGAAAAAATCCATACTGCAGGAATGCGAAGTTGCCTGCAGCATTTCTGTGCATTTCCTACATGCTGCTTTGTTTGCATAGCTCTGTCTTAAAAAATGTCACTTTTAATTGCTTCTGTTACATTAATGTGTTTCTAGCGGAAAAACAATTAATCTTGTGGCATGGATTTTCTCTACATTTTTCTATTTGAAAGTTGGTGAGAGCAGTTCATGACATTTCAGAAAGGCTTTAAGAACTTAGTAGAACCAAAATTGTTAGAAAAATGTTTGTGATTAATGATGGGTGCAAAAAGTCACAAGGTATAGATGTTGAATGCATCAAATTGTCTTTCAACACTGGGATTTTGTAACATTTCAGATTTTTTTGCATCATGGTATTAGTAACTTTAAAAGTAAAATTGTTAAAATCTCCAAGCATTGAACTGGTTTACGTGAAATACTTTGCCAAACCGCATAGAGTGCTGCAGTAAGAAATTGTATCAATAGGAGTAATCGATTTAAACTATGACATGTAATAGTCATCTTAGGCAAGGCACCACTAAGAATTTGAAAACAGTTGGATTCATAATATATCTGTAGAACCTAAAAGAAGAAAAAATAGTTCTTTCAGAATCTTTTTAAAATGTTTTAAAGTGAATCTGTCATTAGACAATACAAAAGGTATTGCATATATTACTAAGTAGATCTCTTAGACCTAACGAGGCTGGTGTACTTTGAAAATCCATGTCAGATGGCTCTGCATCTATAATAATAAATGCCCTAACCAGCTTCCGGTTGTAACAACTTCTGTCCAGTTGTAACCGGTGACGTCACCACACACACACGCACATGTTAACCCTCAACACACCACACCGCCTCAACACACACTCCTCTCACCTTTCACCTCCACTCATGTCCACTCACTCTTTCACTCCACATACGTTCCTTTCTCTCACTCCGTTTCTCATACTCACACCGTCATCGTCGCTGCCCTGACATCTTCCTCCGCCGCCGCGATCCAGGATCCAGACATTCTCCAGGCCGCCGACATGTTCTTGCGGGACGCCATCTTGGATTTCGTGAAATCCCGCGATATTCAAGATGGCGTCGCCGCAACAACATGTCGCTGGCGTGGACGACATCGAGATCCAAAAAGATGGCGTCGGCGAAATCTCGCGAGATTACGCCGATGCCATTTTGGATCCCGATGTCGCCCACGCCAGCGACATGTTGTTGCGGCGACGCCATCTTGAATATCGCGGGACTTCACGACATCCAAGATGGCGTCCCGCAAGAATATGTCGCTGGCATGGGCGACATCGGGATCCAAAATGGCGTCGGCGTAATCTCGCGAGATTTCGCCGACACCATCTTTTTGGATCCCGATGTCGTCCACGCCAGCGACATGTTGTTGCGGCGACGCTATCTTGAATATCGCGGGATTTCACGAAATCCAAGATGGCGTCCCGCAAGAACATGTCGGCGGCCTGGAGAACGTCTGGATCCTGGATCGCGGCGGCGGAGGAAGATGTCGGGGCAGCGACGATGACGGTGTGAGTATGAGAAACGGAGTGAGAGAAAGGAACGTATGTGGAGTGAAAGAGTGAGTGGACATGAGTGGAGGTGAAAGGTGAGAGGAGTGTGTGTTGAGGCGGTGTGGTGTGTTGAGGGTTAACATGGCAAGAGGTGTTAACGACGTCGGCGAAATCTCGCGAGATTTCGCCGACGCCATCTTGCATTCGTGAAATTGCGTCATTTACCTCACGCCGACTTGCTGTGCGGACGCTTGGCATTGCCTGTACCACCATAACTACTGCTGCCTTGGTCCTATGCCTGTTTACTGCCGGTGTCTAATTACTGGACCAATTTGCCTGTACTGCCATAACTACTGCTGCCTTGCTACTCTGCCGGTGTCTAATTACAGGGCTAATTTGCCTCTAGCGCCATAACTACTGCTGCCTTGCTCCTCTGCCGGTGTCTAATTACAGGACCAATTTGCCTATACCACCATAACTACTGCCTTTGTCCTCTGCCGGTGTCTAATTACAGGGCCAATTTGCCTATACTGCCATAACTACTGCTGCCTTTGTCCTCTGCCAGTGTCTAATTACAGGGCCAATTTGCCTCTATCGCCATAACTACTGCTGCTTTGGTCATCTGCCTGTTTACTGCCGGTGTCTAATTACAAGGCCAATTTGCCTCTACCGCCATAACTACTGCTGCCTTGCTCCTCTGCCGGTGTCTAATTACAGGGCTAATTTGCCTCTACCGCTATAACTACTGCTGCCTTGCTCCTCTGCCGGTGTCTAATTACAGGGCTAATTTGCCTCTACCTCCATAACTACTGCTACTTTGCTCCTCTGCCGGTTTCTAATTACAGGGCCAATTTGCCTCTACCGCCATAACTACTGCTGCCTTGCTCCTCTGCCGGTGTCTAATTACAGGGCCAATTTGCCTCTGCCGCCATAACTACTGCTGCATTGCTCCTCTGCTGGTGTCTAATTACAGGGCCAATTTGCCAATACCGCCATAACTACTGCTGCCTTGCTCCTCTGCCAGTGTCTAATTACAGGGCCAATTTGCCTCTACCGCCATAAGTACTGCTGCCTTGCTCCTCTGACTGTTCACTGCCTGTGTCTAATTACAGGGCCAATTTGCCTCTACCGCCATAACTACTGCTGCCTTGCTCCTCTGCCGGTGTCTAATTACAGGGCCAATTTGCCTCTACCGCCATAACTACTGCTGCCTTGCTCCTCTGCCGGTGTCTAATTACAGGGCCAATTTGCCTCTACCGCCATAACTACTGCTGCCTTGCTCCTCTGCCGGTGTCTAATTACAGGGCCAATTTGCCTCTACCACCATAACTACTGCTGCCTTGCTCCTCTGCCGGTGTCTAACTACAGGGCCAATTTGCCACTACCACTTCATAACTACTGCTGGGCAATTACAGGGTCAATTAGTATCTGTTTACTCTACAATACTCCAGGACGCCTTCTTCACTGCCAGATAACTGCCAAATAGACTCCTTTACCTGTGCCAACATGAGTCATAACAAAAAGTATGCCAATGTCAGTGAAAGGAAAGCAGCTTTAGCACTATGACAAAAACAACGCCGTGCTAATGAGACTCCTGAGGAAAAACACCATCGCCTTGAGAAGATTAAGGCTTATAAACGCCGTCGCCTCACACACGAATCCCCTAACTCTAAATCCATAAGATTGGCTGAAGAAGCCTCTGCACGCTGTCACCGCCGACAACAGACGGCCTCTTCCTCATCATTATTATTAGACTCACAACAGGATGCTTCCACATCAGCATGTGGAACAATTTACTGCTACACTTCATCCCATATGCCGTTCACTGTCATAACTAATCAGCAATCTGTTTCTGCCCTATCAATACCACCATTCAATACCGATGCACAGTATGCCAATGCCAGTGAAAGGAAAGCAGCTTTAGCACTACGACAAAAACAACGCCGTGCTAATGAGACTCCTGAGGAAAAACAGCATCGACTTGACAAGATTAAGGCTTATAAACGCCGTCGTCTCACACACGAATCCCCTAACTCTAAATCTATTACATTGGCTGAAGAATCCTCTACACGCCATCACCGCCAACAACAGACGGCTTCTTCCTCATCATTATTAGTAGACTCACAACAGGATGCTTCCACATCAGCATGTGGAACAAGTTACTACCACACTTCATCCTATATGCCGTTCACTGACATAACTAATCAGCAATCTGTTTCTGCCCTATCAATACCACCATTAGTCAATACCAACGCACAGTTTCTTCACATACAAGCTGCAGTTAGCCCGCAGAAAGTGCAACCAAGACAAGTATACGTTGGTCTCAAAACTAGGTGCACCCCATCGGTTGGACATGCACTTCTACTACAACCTCACATTTTCACTAATGATGAAAATAGTATTACCGAACACAGCTGTGGTGACATGACCCATGTATGTGAGCATTGCGAAGCTTTGCATTTTGTAGCAGAGATACCTTCTGATAACAACTTTAGGCTCTGCTGTCAGAAGGGTAAAGTCCATGTACCCATACTACAATATCCTGATGTCTTTACACGTTTGCTGAAAGGGCAAAGTGAATTTAGCAAAAATTTCATGGATAATATTCGAAGTATTAACAGTTCCTTTGCTTTTGCCTCCATGGGTGCAAATATTTCACCACCTCCTGGATATGGCCCATACTGTTTCCGCATACATGGCCAGATCTATCATAGAACTGGAACACTACATCCCTCAGATGACCAGCAACGCGCATTTGCCCAACTTTACATTCTCGATACCACTACCGCAAACGAACAACGCTTACGATGTAAAGAAAATCAAAAATGTCATCCTACATTGATGAACATTATTGCCCTTCAAATCCAAACTATTAATCCTTTTGTGGAAGCTTATCAAATGTTACGTGATGTGGAAGAACAAGAAAAAATTAAATCTCTACAAAACGGAACTGTCATGCCAAACATCACTATGGCTATTAAACAAGATCGTACTCAAGACCCTCGACGCTACAATAATCCCACTGTCAGTGAAGTAGCAGTCGTGTTTTAAAATGACAATGGTGAGCCACCTTTCAATAGAGACATATTAATTCATTTAAAACTTGATCCCCATAACCCTTTAGCTCCAAAAACACAACAAATTAGTATTCTCCATAGCAATTTGGATGCCCTCCTCTATCCAATATTTTTCCCTTATGGAGACCAAGGATGGCATGATGGACTCAAACAACAAGGCAAAAGTTCGAGGAGGATCACTCAACTCCAATACTATTGCTATATGTTATCTGTCAGAAATTACTTTAATCCACTCCTCAATGGTGGTAAGCTAACACAGCAATATTTAGTAGATGCTTATGTCAAAATCGAAGCTAATCGCCTACATTACATCCGAAAACACCAAAAAGATTTAAAGTGGAGGATTACTGCCTCCTTCAAGAACATCTACTCAAAAAATCGGTTCAAAAGGGCATCCCTATTGGGAAAACCGTCATTTTACCATCTTCTTTTGAAGGCAGTCCAAGAAACATGCAGCAGCGCTACCAGGATGCTATGGCTATTGTTACAAAGTATGGTCGACCAGATCTATTTATCACCATGACATGTAATCCTAAGTGGAATGAGATTACTACACATTTAGAACCGTGGCAGCGTGTTGAACACAGACCAGACTTGGTTGCACGTGTCTTTAAAATTAAACTGGAATCCCTCTTAAAAGACATTAGCAGTGGATTATTTGAAAACGTCACTGCAATGGTCCATGTCATTGAATTTCAGAAGCGTGGTCTCCCACACGCTCATATTTTAATTATTCTTGACAGCCTGTCTAAATTACGGACTGAGGCGGACATAGACAATATAGTCTGGGCTGAAATACCTGATGAAACAATCTACCCTCAGCTCCATAACATTGTTCTTCAACACATGATTCATGGTCCCTGTGGAGAACACAATCCTAATTCTCCCTGTATGGATCTTGGAAAGTGTAGCAAAGGTTTCCCAAAACAAAACCAACCATATACCATCAAAGAAAAGGATGGCTATCCCACTTACCGCAGACCCATTGGCAAAACATATGAACACCATTCTAAGACGATTGACAATTCATGGGTAGTTCCATATAACCCATTTTTACTCACCAAATTAATATGTATTAATATTAATGTAGAAATATGTGCTTCCATTCAAAGTGTAAAATATTTATTTAAATACATTTACAAAGGACATGACAAAGCCAACCTTGAAATTTCCCAAAATAACATCCAACATGATGAAACACACCAATTTACGGATACCAGATATGTTAGTGCACCTGAGGCTGCATGGCGGATATTTGCTTTTCCTATGCATAAACAATCTCATGCCATCATTCGCCTAGCCGTACATCTGCCTAATTCTCAACCACTCTATTTTCATGAGAATGACTCTGCAGACAACATCCATCAAAAGCTCAATTCCAATTCTACACTTATGGCGTATTTCAACCTTAATAAGATCGACCACAATGCACATAACTATTTCTACCGCGAAATTCCAGAACACTACGTTTGGAAACAAGGCACATGGGAACAAAGAAAACGAGGGGGTCTCACAGTTGTTGGAAGAATGTATACTGTTAGTGTGAAAGACCAAGAACGCTATTATTTACGTTTGTTGTTACTGCATGTAAAAGCTGCTACCAGTTTTGACAGCATTAAAACCGTCAATGGAGTTATGCATGAAACCTTTAAGGATGCTGCGTTAGCACTTGGATTATTATTCGATGATAGCATCTGGAGACATACTTTAACAGATGCTTGCATTCTTAACATGCCTTCCCAACTTAGAGACATGTTTGCTTATATCTGTATTTTTGGCCCCCCCAGTAATCCACTTGAATTGTGGAATGAATTTAAGGACCATTTTTTACAAGACTATTGTCATACATACCACAGCAACACTGAAGAGTGTATCGATTGTGAAGGATATGCTATGAAAGATGTCCAAGATGTCCTCATAGTCCATGGAAAAACTTTTGCTGATTATAATTTACCACGCCCAGCAAAAAATATTAAACAACTTCTTAAACAATATGATAAGGATTATGAGTTAAAAAAAGCTGCAGAGATGAAAGAAACTCTTAATCAGGAGCAACTTTTTGCCTATGATGTCATTACTGAAGCTTTACAAAATAGCAGTTTAATACCAAAGTGCTTTTTTCTCGATGGACCTGGTGGCAGTGGAAAGACCTACCTATACCATCTACTTACACATCATTTAAGAGGACAAGGAGAAATTGTGTCACCTGCAGCAACTACAGGAATAGCATCTAACTTGATACAAGGAGGCCGAACAATCCACTCTCTATATGGCATACCTATTCCGATCAACAAAACATCTGTTTCCAGGATTAAAAACGATACAAATGCAGGAAAACATTTACAGAGTACAAAACTTTTTATTATTGATGAGTGCGCTATGGTCCAAAAACATGCATTGAATGTGATAGATAGACTTCTACGTGACATCATGACAACAAATGTTGCTGAAAAAAATAAAACACCATTTGGAGGTAAAGTTATTGTTCTTGGAGGAGACTTCAGACAATGTCTTCCCATCATCGCTCATGGAACAAGAATAGACATTGTAGATTCCTGCATTAAATATTCAGAACATTGGCAACATTTTACCAGACTACCGCTAATTAACAACATGCGCTCCACTGATCCTGAATACAGCACTTGGTTGCTTAAACTTGGAAATGGTGAGCTGTCTAATGAACATAACCTTGGAGAGGATGTCATTGAAATTCCTCCAGACATGCTTTGCACTGGCTCTATAGTAACCGAGATCTTTGGAGACCATATTTGCATTGATGTTAATGACCAACAAAGCCTCAACACTGCTGCATCACATGCTATACTATGTCCGAAAAATGATGACGTCGATTTTCTGAACTGTAAAGTAATGGATCGCATTAGTGGTGATTATACTGTATATACAAGTGATGATTCTGTCGATGCTGATGAGGCAGAGGAATGTGAAAACTACCCAGTTGAATTTTTAAACTCTCTGACACCATCAGGAATGCCATCACATCTCTTAAAACTTAAAATTGGCACCATTGTGATGCTATTAAGAAACCTAAACACCAAGAAAGGTCTCTGCAATGGCACTCGCCTCATTGTCATTGCCTTACTCCGCAACATCATACAGGCTAAAGTGATTACTGGCTCAGCTGAAGGAGACATTGTGTTTATTCCACGCATCGATTTGTGTCCTTCAGAAACTGGGTTACCTTTTAAATTAAAACGTCGACAGTTTCCTCTAAAACCTGCTTTTGCTATGACCATTAACAAATCCCAAGGACAGACCCTCAATCGAGTTGGAATTTTTTTGCCCGAACCTGTATCTGCCCATGGACAATTGTATGTTGCATTCTCCCGAGTAAAGCAACGCAGCAACGTTAGGGTCAAAGTGGTGGATACACCACTTCAAGGACAATTGCTACCTAATAGCCCAAAAATCTTCACTAGAAATGTCGTTTACAAAAATGTCTTACTTTAAACTATTTAAGTTGGTCCTGGAATTGATAGATATATAGATATATAAATAATAGTTACATTCTAAATAGATATAG
Organism: Dendrobates tinctorius; assembly: GCF_039654945.1. NCBI lineage: Eukaryota > Metazoa > Chordata > Amphibia > Anura > Dendrobatidae > Dendrobates > Dendrobates tinctorius. Next base: position 63,934,642 of record NW_027361684.1, on the reverse strand, counting down.
ATAATAGACTTCTAAGACTTCTATACATAGCTTGATATATGTTATATATATAAATATTTTAAGCAGATAGATATATCTTACACTAATTATCTCTTTCACATATATGTCATAGACATATTTAAATCCATAAAAATATACATAGGTATAGGTATATATAGATTAAAAAAAAAAAGGCAAAAACAAAAAAAATTTAGGCAAACATACGTAGATTTCAACTACATAGCTAACACATACCTACATAACTTAGGTAATAATAATTAATTTTTTATTTATTAATAGAGTACTATTATTTCAATAGCACTTTACATACATCAGTAATACTGTCCTTCTTGAGGCTCACTATGTAAATATCTTATCCACATAAAAACATAGGTGTGATACATCTATCTACTATAATAAATGCGCTAAGCAGCTTCCGGGTTGTAACAACTTCCGTCCAGTTGTAACTGGTGATGTCACAGCACACCTCTTGCAATGTTAACCCTCAACACACCACTCCTCCTCAACACACACTCCTGTCACCTTTCACTATCTCCACTAACGTACAGTCGCAGGATTTTAGAATACTCAAGATGGCGTGGCCGCAAGAACATGTCGCCGGCGTGGACAACGTCGGGATTTAGGATGGCGCCGGTGGAAGAAGATGTCGGGGATCGTGGAGCAGCGATGATGATGGCGTGAGTATGAGAGACGGAGTGAGAGAAAGGGTTGTATGTGGAGTGAAAGAGTGAGTGGACGTGAGTGGAGATGGTGAAAGGTGAGAGGAGTGTGTGTTGAGGCGGTGTGGTGTGTTCAGGAGGAGTGTGTGTTGAGGGTTAACATGGCAAGAGATGTGTCACTATCCTCCCGATGCGATAGCATCGGGCCTTAAACTACTATAATAAATGTGCTATGCAGCTTCCAGGTTGTAACAACTTCCGCCCAGTTGTAACTGGTGACGTCACAGCACACCTCTTGCCATGTTAACCCTCAACACACCACTCCTCAACACACACTCCTCTCACCTTTCACTATCTCCACTAATGTCCACTCGCAGGATTTGAGAATACTCAAGATGGCGTGGCCGCAAGAACATGTCGCCGGCGTGGACAACGTTGGGAACAAGGATGGCGCCGGTGGAAGAAGATGTCGGGGAACGTGGAGCAGCGATGATGACGGTGTGAGTATGAGAGACGGAGTGAGAGAAAGGGTCGTATGTGGAGTGAAAGAGTGAGTGGACATGAGTGGAGATGGTGAAAGGTGAGAGGAGTGTGTGTTGAGGCGGTGTGGTGTGTTCAGGAGGAGTGTGTGTTGAGGGTTCACATGGCAAGAGGTGTGTCACTATCCTCCCGATGCGATAGCATCGGGCCTTAATCTACTATAATAAATGCGCTAAGCAGCTTCCAGGTTGTAACAACTTCCGTCCAGTTGTAACTGGTGACGTCACAGCACACCTCTTGCCATGTTAACCCTCAACACACCACTCCTCAACACACACTCCTCTCACCTTTCACTATCTCCACTAATGTCCACTCGCAGGATTTCAGAATACTCAAGATGGCATGGCCGCAAGAACATGTCGCCGGCGTGTACAATGTCGGGATCCAGGATGGCGCCGGCAGAAGAAGATGTCGGGGATCGTGGAGCAGCGACGATGATGGTGTGAGTATGAGAGACGGAATGAGAGAAAGGGTCGTATGTGGAGTGAAAGAGTGAGTGGACGTGAGTGGAGATGGTGAAAGGTGAGAGGAGTGTGTGTTGAGGCGGTGTGGTGTGTTGAGGAGGTGTGTGTGTATTGAGGGTTAACATGGCAAGAGGTGTGTCACTATCCTCTCGATGCGATAGCATCGGGCCTTAATCTACTATAATAAATGCGCTAAGCAGCTTCCAGGTTGTAACAACTTCCGTCCAGTTGTAACTGGTGACGTCACAGCACACCTCTTGCCATGTTAACCCTCAACACACCACTCCTCAACACACACTCCTCTCACCTTTCACTATCTCCACTAATGTCCACTCGCAGGATTTGAGAATACTCAAGATGGCGTGGCCGCAAGAACATGTCGCCGGCGTGGACAACGTTGGGAACAAGGATGGCGCCGGTGGAAGAAGATGTCGGGGAACGTGGAGCAGCGTTGATGACGGTGTGAGTATGAGAGACGGAGTGAGAGAAAGGGTCGTATGTGGAGTGAAAGAGTGAGTGGACATGAGTGGAGATGGTGAAAGGTGAGAGGAGTGTGTGTTGAGGCGGTGTGGTGTGTTCAGGAGGAGTGTGTGTTGAGGGTTCACATGGCAAGAGGTGTGTCACTATCCTCCCGATGCGATAGCATCGGGCCTTAATCTACTATAATAAATGCGCTAAGCAGCTTCCAGGTTGTAACAACTTCCGTCCAGTTGTAACTGGTGACGTCACAGCACACCTCTTGCCATGTTAACCCTCAACACACCACTCCTCAACACACACTCCTCTCACCTTTCACTATCTCCACTAATGTCCACTCGCAGGATTTCAGAATACTCAAGATGGCATGGCCGCAAGAACATGTCGCCGGCGTGTACAATGTCGGGATCCAGGATGGCGCCGGCGGAAGAAGATGTTGGGGATCGTGGAGCAGCGACGATGACGGTGTGAGTATGAGAGACGGAATGAGAGAAAGGGTCGTATGTGGAGTGAAAGAGTGAGTGGACGTGAGTGGAGATGGTGAAAGGTGAGAGGAGTGTGTGTTGAGGCGGTGTGGTGTGTTGAGGAGGTGTGTGTGTATTGAGGGTTAACATGTCAAGAGGTGTGTCACTATCCTCTCGATGCGATAGCATCGGGCCTTAATCTACTATAATTAATGCGCTAAGCAGCTTCCAGGTTGTAACAACTTCCGTCCAGTTGTAACTGGTGACGTCACAGCACACCTCTTGCCATGTTAACCCTCAACACACCACTCCTCAACACACACTCCTCTCACCTTTCACTATCTCCACTAATGTCCACTCGCAGGATTTCAGAATACTCAAGATGGCATGGCCGCAAGAACATGTCGCCGGCGTGGACAATGTCGGGATCCAGGATGGCGCCGGCGGAAGAAGATGTCGGGGATCGTGGAGCAGCGACGATGACGGTGTGAGTATGAGAGACGGAATGAGAGAAAGGGTCGTATGTGGAGTGAAAGAGTGAGTGGACATGAGTGGAGATGGTGAAAGGTGAGAGGAGTGTGTGTTGAGGCGGTGTGGTGTGTTGAGGAGGTGTGTGTGTATTGAGGGTTAACATGGCAAGAGGTGTGTCACTATCCTCTCGATGCGATAGCATCGGGCCTTAATCTACTATAATAAATGCGCTAAGCAGCTTCCGGGTTGTAACAACTTCCGTCCAGTTGTAACTGGTGACGTCACAGCACACCTCTTGCCATGTTAACCCTCAACACACCACTCCTCAACACACACTCCTCTCATCTTTCACTATCTCCACTAATGTCCACTCGCAGGATTTCAGAATACTCAAGATGGCATGGCCGCAAGAACATGTCGCCGGCGTGGACAATGTCGGGATCCAGGATGGCGCCGGCGGAAGAAGATGTCGGGGATCGTGGAGCAGCGATGATGACGGTGTGAGTATGAGAGACGGAGTGAGAGAAAGGGTCGTATGTGGAGTGAAAGAGTGAGTGGACGTGAGTGGAGATGGTGAAAGGTGAGAGGAGTGTGTGTTGAGGCGGTGTGGTGTGTTGAGGAGGTGTGTGTGTATTGAGGGTTAACATGGCAAGAGGTGTGTCACTATCCTCTCGATGCGATAGCATCGGGCCTTAATCTACTATAATAAATGCGCTAAGCAGCTTCCAGGTTGTAACAACTTCCGTCCAGTTGTAACTGGTGATGTCACAGCACACCTCTTGCCATGTTAAACCTCAACACACCACTCCTCAACACACACTCCTCTCACCTTTCACTATCTCCACTAATGTCCACTCGCAGGATTTCAGAATACTCAAGATGGCATGGCCGCAAGAACATGTCGCCGGCGTGGACAACGTCGGGATCCAAGATGGCGCCGGCGGAAGAAGATGTCGGGGATCATGGAGCAGCGACGATGACAGTGTGAGTATGAGAGACGGAGTGAGAGAAAGGGTCGTATGTGGAGTGAAAGAGTGAGTGGATGTGAGTGGAGATGGTGAAAGGTGAGAGGAGTGTATGTTGAGGAGGTGTGTGTGTATTGAGGGTTAACATGGCAAGAGGTGTGTCACTATCCTCTCGATGCGATAGCATCGGGCCTTAATCTAGTTCCTCTATAAATGCCTAAGGCTAGTTTCACACTAGCGTATGGAGGAGTTGCGGAGGGCTGCTGGCTTACTCCGTGAACCTCCGCTTCCTGCCACGCCACCTCCAGTCAGCTCCGCCTCCATCGGCATGCGGCCTGCATACCCTATCTTTAGCATTGGGTGCGCAGGCCATGCCGATGTATGCAGATGCATCCGCATGTGTCATTTTGATGGTGCGGCCACCGCACCAAAATGCAACACGTTGCGTTTGGCACAGGTCACCGCACTGTCAAAACGACGCATGCGGAGGCATCCGCATACATCGGCATGGCCTGCGTACCCAATGCTAAAGATAGCGTGCGCAGGCCACATGCCGATGAAGGTGGAGCTGACCAGAGGAGGTGAGGCCATGGGCGGAGCTTCACAGAGGAAGCCCGCAGCCCTCCGCAGCTCCTCGATACGCTAGTGTGAAACAAGCCTTAGAGGAGCTTGCCAAAAACATGAGCAGCATGAATCAGAAAGAAGCCGTATTATTGCAGCCATGTATGTTTTAATCTGAAAAGCTTTTGAATTTCTAAGAAACATACTTTGAAAAATCTGCCTGAGAACTATGCATCTTGAATTACTTCTTCACCCATAATCTATGTAACTCTATAAAAAAATGAAATATTTGAAAATAATAGAAAAAATAAAGTAAAATAATTTCAAAGCATAATTATGCACACCCTGAAGCGTATGTCATTTTCAGTAGGAGTCTAACAACATGGTACATCTATAGCAATTAGCAATTTTTGCTCACTCTTGCTTATATTAGTACTCCAAATCTGTTAGATTAAGACGGCATCTCCTGTGTACAACCCTCTTAATGTCACCCACAGATTTTCTATTGAAGTCAGATCTGGGTTCAGGCTGTGTCATTCCAAATCTTTTATCTTCATCTGATGAAGCCATTCATTTGTTGATTTGGAGGTATACTTAGGTTAATTGTCATGATGAAAGGTGAAATTTCTTTTCATCTTCAGATTTTTAACCTAAAAGGCTAAAGGTTTTGTTGCAAAATTGACTGATATTTGGAAAAGTTCATAATTCCACCCAAGAAGCTGTTATGTGTCAGACTCCTGACACTGCACAGCAGGAATCCAGAGCCAGACATCCGGCGGTCTCCCATTCCGCCCCGACCGCTCGGGGACCTGCTCAGCAATCTTGGCGAGCCAGGAATCCTGCTCAGACTCGTTCTGTGAGCCTGGATGTTGCTGCCACCTCTGGTGCAGCAATGGTAGCGCAACCTGCTCTGCAGGAAACCGCTCCAGAGGCTAAGTCCTCATGCCGTGCTACTGGGTATGCCCGCAAGGTGACCTCTCAGTGGAGAGCAGGGGTCACATGTTCTGGTCCTGCGTCGGATCTGATTGGTCCTTCCCAGGGTACTGGAAGGTCCCGGAAGCGCATGGCTATAAAAAGCCCGCATGGTGGCTCGGCCATGCGCTAGTGTAGACTAACATTTGCTATGTGTGAAAGGTGATGGATGCATGTGTCTGGTGACTGACTTATTTGAAACCCCTTCCCTCTGATATTACGAATGGTGACAGAGTGTTGGTTTAGTCAGCTCCAGGTTGTGGCAAGCTACGCGCCACTGTGCTTATCGCACCTACACTAGCGTCCGTCGGTGTCCGGTCCTCCGACGCCGTCGCTTAGTGGCTGCTAGTATCGCCACGCTGCTGTAGCAGCATCTATTAGTGTTTGCGGCTGCGACACCATATGCCGGCTGGACCTGTGTTGTGAACAGGCCCAGCGTTTATTATTTAGTTTACTCCAGGGCGTCTCTGTGTCCCTAACAGAGCCACTCCTAACTCCTCGGGTGACGCTAACCCGAGTGCAGTACTCCGCCTACTAGCAAGTCTGCTATTGTCCAGCAGCAGTCTTCTCATCTACCGCACGGTGGACCCCGGGTGGCGAACGCACCTCCTATTATTAATATTTGGCGCATTCCGCCGTCCCTAACAGAAGCCACCATGCTCCACTTTGAGTATAGTGTTCTTTTCGTGATGCACAGCGTTTTCTTTGTACCAAATATACTTTTGAAAATCATAACTAAATTGTCAGATCATAGCACATTTTCCCACATCCCTTTGTCCGACTTAATATAGGCTTACCAATACATAGCCAGGCTTGAATATTTTTCTTTGTAAGAAAAGTCTTCCATCTTGCCACTTTACCCCACAGACCACAAATATGAAGAATAAGAAATATTGTTGTCGTTTACAATTCAGAAACAATGCTTGACAGACATTCCAATTTTCTTTTTGTCTTTTTTTTTATCAATTTTTAGGCATAGCCACTTCTAGGTAATGTCACTATTGTACCAAATTTAATCCACTTGTTGATGACTTTCTTCAGAGTGTTCCATGGGATATCTAATGCCCTGAAAAAAATGTTGTACTCTTCTCTTGATAACTTTCAATCATGAGATCCCTTTGCTGTATTGTAATCTGTTTATAGACCATGGATTTTAATTTAAAATGCTACTAAGAAAATGTCAGAAAAGTCCTACTGTTCTGTCTGTATTGTCATCTGCTTATGGACCATGGATTTTAAGTTAAAATGCAACTAAGAAAATGTCAGGAAAATCCTACTGTTATGTCTGTCAGAGGCCACAGAGTCAAAAAGGTTACGTCAGACAGACATAGCAGAGACAAATCAGAAGGTCAGATTTACACTTAAAAATCATTAGGCCTAAGGTTGGGTGCAACTACGATGCCCGGTTAGTTACTCCAAATCGTTTGTAATAAAATTGTGCTTCTGTGACAAATTAGAAGGCCAGATTTCCACTAAAAAATCGTTGGACCTAACATTGGGATGCAGCCATGTTCATTTTGTGACAGCTGTGGACCAAAGGTTGTGAAACAGAAGTTTACAAGAGGGGAAGGCTGCTTACAACATGAGTGAGAAAAAGCAAGGTTGTGGTGAAAGGGGGAACAGGCTTGGTGTTCGACGTGTACATGGGTTAAGTGTTAATGTTAATGAAAGCTCAACATACAACGTCTCATACTATCCAAAGACCACTGACAACATCTGTTACTGGTTGGGCTTCTCGACTCACTTTCTTTGGCAGCCACACAGCAAAACGCCTTGTAGATGAGGCTCAGAAAGAACATGTGCTCCGGTGTATGGCAAGCACTACATCAAGTGGCCTCTCCTCCTCTTCCTCCACCTTAACATCATACACACTACAATCCTCAGAGGTGGCACCCCAATCACCTTGTTTCCCCTTCATCAAAAATTTCCAAATGCCCAACTGAGGAATCACAGATGTGCCATTCTGCAGAGCTGTTCACACATTTGATTCCATGGATATCAGAGGTCTGCTCTGAAGAATCACAGAATTCAGAGGAGGAAAGCATCTGCACCGATACCCAAAATTTTTTCAAGTTGCATACGGGGCCGAATGATGTAGGGTCCAAGCAGAATCCAGACCCTTATCACCAGACATTAACCACAAAGGGTGATGAGACTCAGATACCAGGGGCACACACAGACTGTATTGTGGTGTCAGGACAGGAAGAGGAGGAGTCTGACTCTCAGGGTGAGGTGTATGAGAACAGAGAGGATAATGATGAGGTTATAAATCCCACTTGATGTGATTCTACAGGTGCGCAGCTGAGTATCTAAGCAGAGGAGGTGGAGGAGGAAGAAAAGGAGGTTACGTTACGGCTTCCCACAAAGACACGAAGTGATGCAACCACAACACGCACTACATCCTCAGCCCAAACTCTATCTGTGGCCAGCAACAATTGCGACTGGGGCAGCAGTTCTCAGGGGCTGCAAGGGTTGCCTAGTCTGGGCCTTATTTGAGACTGCAAAGGATGACCCAACACACTTTATCTGTCAAGTTTGCAAGAAGAAACTTAGTAGAGGCAAAAATTGCAATAGTTTGACAACTACATACATGAACTGCAACAAATGCCAAAATGAAGATCGGTGGGCCTAGACTGTCCCATCAACCCCATCTGCTGCTTCTTCCTCCTCCGTCACCATGTCAAGTCTTCTCACACAGGTTTCTTGATGCAGAAACTATACTTATTGATCTTCTACAGTTGGGGTGAGTGAGAACCCATCAGCTGTTACAGAAGTGGACATACTGCTTTTGTGTTACCTTTCACAACACATCTTTCTTAATCCACAATAACATCTCCGCTTGCACTTCACTCACAGTCCAGCAGTTTGTCCTATTCTCTGTACTCCACAATCTTTCAACATAACTGGCAGCGATTGGTCTTTCAATAGTGGTCAAATAAAACAATGTTTCCTCATACACTTGCCTAACCTAAGAGCTTGAACTCCACTATCTGCAATCTGTTGGCCATGGAAATGCTGCCTTTCCACCTGATAGATGCAAATGGTTTCAGAAAATTGATGATTGTTGCAGTCCCCCAGTACCATACTTCTCTAAGAAAGCTGTGCCTGCAGGACACCATCATGTCACCGAAAACATTACCCGTTCCCATAAAAAATCTATGTCTGCAAGTGTGCATTTCATCACTAACACCTGTACAAGCAAAATGGGCAGAGGCATTACATCTAAGCGATTGGGCACTAAGTGACTCTGGTGGCTGTGAGGGCTGGTGGTCAAGGGGCTGCTTCACAAGTCTTTGAATCCCCAAAGTTGGCGGTACAAGTGTTTAAATTAATATGCCCTGGAGATCGCAGACACACAGCTCAAGAATGTTGGACATCTATCCAGACTGAATTAGAGCAAAGACTGTCTCCACTGAACCTGGAGCCAGGGAAGGCTGTGTGTAATCACAGTGCAAACTTGGTGGTGGTCCTACACTGGAGCAACCTCACACACGTGTCTTGCATGGTTCACATCCTCACCTCATGATACAGTAATTTCTCCACCACTATTCCAGCCTGGATGTGCTGCTGCAGAAATCATGGTCACTGTGTGCTCACTCCTTCTAATCGCACCCCGCAGTTTATGGACTTGTATCACTACAGAGGTCTTTCGGTCTACCCGTCAACCATTTGATGTGCGATATTCTGACACGGTGAAATTCCACTCTGCACATGTTGCAGCAACTGTGACAGCAACGATGAGCCCTTGCATAGTATGTCCTTTTTCTTAGCCTGGGCCAACGCAGTACTGACTTGGTGCAAATCACACTTGTGGAGTGGGCACAGATGAAGGAAGGGGTAACAAATTTCTGGACTGTCTTTGCACAAGCGGGTGCTGTGTGAGGGTGGCTTACATCGATTGAAGAGGGATCAAGGTACCAGACAAACCATTAGTGAAGGTGCAGGTGCCGAAAAACAAATAGAGGAGGATGAGGTGATGGATGCTCAACAGTCAAAAAATTAAGAGGATAATGATACCCTCTCTGTTGTCTGTGGTTGGTGGGAGGGGTTGGAGGAAGCGACCTTGAGTGTTTCCCCCCACGATTACTCTATTGACTTGGAGCTCATGGAAGTGTTAGAAATAGTGCTGACAAGTGGGTTGCCACTCTGTTAGATCCACAGTACAAGAGTAAATTTAGACAAATGCTTCCCCGTTGAAAAGGGATGTGCGAATGCTGGCGTATCAGAACATGTTTGTAGACAATTTTAAACACGGTTTTCCCCAAGTCAGCAGTCAGACACACAGTGTGCATCCCAGTTCTAGATGTCCAACCCCGGGAATGTCAAGGTGTCATCGCAAAAACATTAGAAGCAGCAGTGAAAAGCCATGGTCAGACATGCGAGAAACTTGCATGAGTCTCGCATGTCAATACCCAGCACTGCCACCGGCACACTGGACCGGAGCATGCGGCTGCATAGAAATACATGCAGCCGCACACTCCTGTCCGAGTACTGAGGTATTGACATGCAAGACTCAAGTTGGTTTCTTGCATGTCTGACCCTGGCCTAATTGTCATAAGCAACTTCTTTGACTCGTTTCACACATTTTTTAGAACAGCCCATCCACCAGTAGAACAGAGTGCAAGTCTGAAACTTTGCTAATAATTGAAGAAGATGGTGCAGGAGTATCTGGAGCTCAGTATCAATGCCATCGGGGAGGTTTGCATTTCTGTCTTCAAAAATGGAAGAGTGGCCTGAGCTTGCCTGTCATGCCTTAGAGGTTTTGTCATGCCCGGCAGCCAGCTTTCTATCAGAACATGTCTTCAGCGCTGCTGATGGTGTCCTGATGGCTAAGCACAACCAGTTGCCTCTTAAAAGTGTAAACTGCCTAACTTCAAAATGAACAAGTCATGGATCTTTAATGAGTTTTGCACCCCAGTCACAGACTGGACAGACAAGGCAATAGTGTATTTTTTATTGTCATTCATTGATCTTGTGTTATTGCAGTCTGTGCCATCTTTGTGGTGTCTTCTGTGCCTGCTGTTGCTACTCCTGCTGATGTTACAAACAATTTTTTGAAATGTGGAGAATCCAAGTTAGGTCCCCATCTGGTGGGTTGTCTGAGGTGGAAGATGTTTCTGAGGCCTATTACAATATTTCTACTCTGTGGAAATTGATGACACTTTAGTGGTGTGTGACAATAATTTTTTGAAATGTGGAGACTCCAAGTTGAATCTACATCCGGTGGTTTGCCTGTAGTAGAAGGTGTGTCAGAGGCCTATTATACTGTTTCTACTCTGTGGAAATTTATGTTACTTTAGTGGTGTGTGACAATAATTTTTTGAAAGTTGGAGACTCGAAGTTGAGTCTCCATCAGGTGGGTTGCCTGTGTAAGTAAGTGTTGTGAATTCGCTTTCTGGCCTACCTCTGGTTACTAGTGAAGGTAGTGGAGCTGGTCCTCTTTCTGGACTCCCTCTGGTGGTTACTGGAGGTAATGGAGCTGAGCTAATTAACAGAGGCCTGCCACCTGATGATGAGGAGGATGACTGGAGCTCTGGAGTTTCTGACTGGATTTGACAGTCGACTCCCTCTATCCCTGTTGGTGAGTTTTTCCTGCCTCCTGAGGTCTTAGCTTTCAGCTCAGTCCCTGCATGCTCAAGCTAAGTGTTCTTTTGCTATTGTTCACATTTGATCTGGTTTTGTCTATTTCAGTTTTGTGTGGTAAGCCAGCTCCGGCTGGGTCTGTGCTGAATCACCATCCATATGTTACTGCTTGTGCCAGTTTGTTTTTGTCCCTTAATAGATTGGCCTCTTTTTGCTCTGCCTTTAGAATATGCCAGAGTGCTGATATAGTGGGCGAAGTCTAGTGACTTCAGTATTTTTTCTATCAGACTTGTAGGGCATTTTTTGCAGGGTTTTTTGCGTGATTGCAGACAGAGACTTTCCTTTCCTGTCCTGTCTAGTTAGTTTGGGCCCCATCATTTTCTCAGTCTATTTTCCTGCCTGCGTTTGTGTTTTCATCTTGTCTCACCGACAATATATGTTTGGGGCTATCTATTTGTTTGGGGTCTGCTCTGGGGCAGTTTAGATTTTTCCTTTCTTGCTTTAGGCTTATTTAATTCTCTGGCTGTGTTGAGGCGTCTAGGATCATCGTAGGTACGCTCCACAGCTACTACTAGTTGTGTGGATAGGATCAGGCGTCTGCAATCCGCTTAGTTACCAACCTCTCTGGTTTTCTGTGGCTTGGTTTGGTCTTGCTTCCTCCTCGGTGACCCAATCATAACAGTAAGACTCCCAGACAGACAGGCCTGCACTTACTTTCAGTCCACTACCTGTGTTACTTTCCTTACATTTTTCTACCAATATTACTGTATGAAACTGATGTTTGTGCCATCTGAGTGTGGCTGGAATAAAAAAGAAATTGGAGGTGTTGCATGAGGTGTCAGGTCTCCCAGCTAAGAAGGCTTACACCTCACCGTTAACCATTAGATCCTCATTGAAAGTTCATTTTTCAAGCTGTAAATGCTGGGTCAGACCCTGAATTGTCATGCATGGTCAATGTCTGACTGCTTCTGTGCCTTTAAAAAAGTTCTACTGTGGGTCATCCATCAGTCAACTACCTGTATTACTTTCCTTACATTTTTCTACCAATAGTACTGTATGAATCTGTTGTTTGCGCTATCTGGCGTCACATGAGGTATCAGATCTCCCAGCTAAGAAGGCTTACATTGCTCACTTAACCACCAGGTCCTCCACTTCTATTCCAATCTGTATATGCTGGGCCAGACCCTGATACCTCATGCATGGCCAAGGCTGACTGCTGCTCTGCCATTTGCAAATTTGCACAGTGGGTCAATTGATGCCACTTTTCATGGTGCCTGGCCCTAATTTAAGCTGTTTGGAAAGCTTTGGAAAGCTTTTTGCCACCTTTTTGTTTAGTTTGGCTTTCTGTTGAATTTAATGTAGTTCGGGTACGTTCATTAAACCTTTCCGCGAACGTGTTTGGGGAACTTTTAAACATTTGGCGAATCGAACTAAACCGAACCTTGAAAGGTTCATTCATCTCTTGTCATCATTGGTCCTAATCTCCTTCCTCTCATGTCCCAATTCTGCTTTGAAACATTATAATGAAAAGCTGCAAAGTGCCCTGGGTTAGAAATGAGCGAACCTTTAAAGGTTTGTTTCTGGGACTGTCCCGTTGTTCGCCAAACATACTTGAACCCTAATTAATTCAATGGATGGCAAAACCAAATGCATAGACATCACCTTCAGGGGTAAAAAAGCTGCAAAACAGCTCAAATTAGGGTCGGATACCAAGAAAAGTGACATAATTTGATCCAAAGTACAAATAGTATTGCGCAGCATAGATGTATGGGACAGGGCTTGGGACAAGGGTTGAACCAGCATTTCTAAATTAAACATTGATCTGTAACAGGTGGGTGAGAGAAAGATGTAGCCCTGGTACTCTGAGAGGACTGCCCAAGTTCAGGCAGCACACATGAAGGAGACCCAACTTGGAGTAGAAACATTTTTCCAAAATTTGCATCAGACACCAGGAAATGTGGCATCAAATAACCCATAGTAGAAATGTATTAATGGCACAGCAGCAGTCAGCCAGCAGGTATCAGAGTCTAGGCAAGCAGTTAGAGCTTTGAATTTAAGTTTAAATTAAGACACGGAGGGTGAAGGACCGGTGTAAACCTGTTGTGCTAGGAGCCTTGATTACTCATGCAACAGCTCAAATTGCTTTTCTGCTCAGCCACACTCAGGTGGCACAAATATCAGCTTTGTAGACTACTATTGTTAGAAACATTTAAGGATAGTAATACAGGTAGTTGACTGAAGGCAAGTGTAGGTCTGCTGTTAATTTATAGTAGCACACCACTAAAGTGGCATCAATATCCCCAGAGTAGAAACAGCATAATGGTGCTCTGACAGTTCTTCCACTAGAGACAACCCACCAGATTGAGACCCAACTTGGAGTCTCCACATTTAAAAAGATATTGTATCACCCCATTAAAATGGAATAAATTTCCCTAGAGTAGAAATAGTTTAATGGAGCTCTGACACCCCTTCCACTACAGGCAACTAACCAGATGAAGACCCAACTGGGAGTCTCCACATTTCATAAAAAATTGTTTGTAACATCAGCAGTAGTAGCAATAGCAGGCACAGAAGCCACAACAAAGGTGTCACAGACTGCAATAACTGTGTCAGGAGCTTTCATGAGGTCCCAGTCCATGGTGTGTTGGTGGTGGGGTAATACTCAAGCTACCTTCCTCTGTCCTTTCCTGCCAACCATGCAAAACATAAAGAGTGTCATTATCCTCTTCATCTCCTGACTGTTGGGCACCCATCATCTCTTTCTCCTTGTCCTCCTCCATTTGCTCCTCTGCTTCTGCACCTTCCGTAACAGTTTGCCTGGTACAATGAGCCCACTTCAATCACTGTAATCCACTCTCCCATGGTACCTGCCTGTGTGATGATTGTCCGGAACTTAGAGATATTGTTATCCATTCTGCATCTTCGTCTGCTTCCACCTTTTCCTCTGGGACCACCACCTCATACCGCAGACTATTCAAAGTGTGCTCCAGCATGTATATGACCAGAATATTAATGCTGATGATGGCATTCTCAGTGCTAACCATCTTAGTAGCCATTTCAAAACTGTGCAAAAGGGTGCAGAGGTCCTTCATCTGTGATGACCAGAAGTGTGCAAATGACAGAAGTGGGCAAACAGCAACCGTGCTTTCATCATCAATGCATCCAGGCCAGGATACTGTCAGAAAAATTGCTGTACCACCAGGTTGAAGACATGAGCCATGCAATGCACATGTGTGAAGGTGCTCGGCCTAGAGCCGTCCCCAGGTTCACACCATTATTGAACTTGGCCTTCTCTGGCCCCAGGTTAAGTTGAGACAGCTATTGCTCTAACTCGGCCTGGATAGCTGTCCACAACTCTTGAGCTGTGTTTCTTCTATCTCCAAAGCATATTTATTTACACACTGCCTGATTGTGGTGAGCCCTGGCTATGCAGTATGTCAGTGTTGGGATTCTCTCTGCACTGTTGAAATGCTTGTCTTATTAAGGGATTTTAAGGGATTCAGAAAGAGAATTGGAGGGATCCAATGGCTGGATATCCTTAAAGACAAAAATGTCCAGGAAGGATGGGAAATCTTGAAAAATGAAATTCTCAAAGCACAGTTGTTAACAATTCCGAAAAGAGGGAAGAATAGGAAGCATTTAAGGAAACCAGGATGGATGAAACACAGAACTTAAGCACATGCTAAAAAGGAAGAAAAAAATGTTTATAAAATGGAAAGAGGGAGGCATATCTAAAGAAGAATATAATGCTGTCTGCAGAACCTGCAGGGCACAAATCAGATTAGCTAAAGCTGAAAATGAATTGAGGCTTGCAAGAGATGTCAAAAGCAATAATAAAGGATTTTGGGGATATGTCAAAAGTAAAAGAAAAGTCAAAGATGCTATAGGATTTTTACAGGATGAAAATGATGAAATGGTAAGACAGGATGTTGAGAAGGCTGAACTTTTAAATTCCTATTTTGCATCTGTTTTCTCTCAGAAAGGAAATGTAACATCAACTGTTATTCACTGTCCTATTAAGGGAATAGAGGAATCCAGGATATCTATAAACAGAAAGATAGTGAGGAAACACTTAGCTAACCTAAATGAATTCAAGTCTCCAGGTCCAGATGAATTACACCCCAGAGTACTGAAGGAGATAGCAGAGGAAATTTTTGAACCCCTCTCCATAATCTTTGAAAATTCTTGGAGAACAAGAGAAGTGCCAGAAGACTGGAGAAGAGCAAATGTTGTTGCTATCTTCAAAAAGGGGAAGAAGGTGGACCCAGGCAACTATAGGCCGGTGAGTCTGACTTCTATACCAGGAAAGATCTTTGAACAAATTATTAAACAACATGTATGTCAATACCTGGATAAGATTGAAGTGATTAAACAGAGTCAGCATGGGTTTGTAACTAATAAGTCATGTCAGACTAATTTAATTTCCTTCTATGACGGTATTACTGATTGGGTGGATCAAGGAAATGCTGTAGATATAGTATATCTTGACTTCAGCAAAGCATTTGACAAAGTCTCTCATACAATCCTTATTGAAAAAATGACTAAGTATGGAATGGACAAGGCAACTGTTAGGTGGATTCATAACTGGCTTAGTGATCGGACCCAAAGAGTGGTCGTAAATGGCTGCACATCCAGTTGGAAGAATGTCTCAAGTGGGGTACCACAGGGCTCTGTCCTGGGCCCTGTATTGTTCAACATCTTTATCAATGATTTAGATGAAGGAATTGAGGGTAAACTGATTAAATTTGCTGATGACACAAAGCTAGGAGGGATAGCTAATACTAGAGAAGAGAGAGAGGATTCAAAAAGATTTAAATAAACTGGAGAAGTGGGCAGCAACTAACAGAATGGTTTTTAACAGGGAGAAATGCAAAGTACTACATCTGGGCAATAAAAATGAAAAAAGCATATATAGAATGGGAGGAATAGGGCTAAGTGACAGCACATGTGAAAAAGACTTGGGTATACTAATAGATCACAGACTGAATATGAGTCAACAGTGTGATGCAGCAGCAAAAAAGGCAAATGCAATTCTAGGATGTATTAACAGAAGCATACAGTCTAGATCACGTGAAGTCATTATTTCCCTCTACTCCTCTTTGGTCAGACCTCATCTGGAATATTGTGTCCAATTTTGGGCACCACATTTTAAAAAAGACATCAACAAACTGGAGCAAGTTCAGAAAAGAGCTACCAGAATGGTGACCGGTCTGCAAACCCTGTCTTATGAGGAAAGGTTGCAGGATTTGGGAATGTTTAGTTTGCAAAAGAGAAGACTGAGAGGAGACTTAATAGCTGTCTACAAATATCTAAAGGGCTGTCACATTGTAGAAGGATCAACTTTATTCTCATTTGCACAAGGAAAGACTAGAAGCAATGGGATGAAGCTGAATGGGAGGAGACACAGATTAGATATTAGAAAAACTTTTTGACAGTTAGAGTGATCAATGAGTGGAACAGGCTGCCACGAGAAGTGGTGAGTTCTCCTTCAATGGAAGTCTTCAAACAGAGGCTGGACAGACATCTAACTGGGATGATTTAGCGAATCCTGCTTTGAGCAGGGGGTTGGACCAGATGGCCCAGGAGGTCCCTTCCAACTCTACGATTCTATGATTCTATGATTCTATGATTCTAAGGGAGAGGTTGAGGGCACAGGTGGAGGCCCTAGAGGAGGTTAAGGAGTCAGAAGCAGTGGAGGAACTGTTAGATACAGAGACTTTGTCCCTCAAACCTTGAGGATTCCCAGACTTGTTGAGCAGCCCCTTGTCCTGCCCACAAAGCCATCAGAGTAACTCAGTGCCCAGTCAGCAAGATGTAATACCCCTGCCCATGTTTGCTCGTCAGGTGTCAGTGGTGAAATGCACCCTGGATGACTAAGATTTTTTCAAGGAACGGGTGATGTTGTCTTTGACATGCTGGTGTAGCTCAGGCACAGCTTTCCTAGAGAAGTAATAGTGATTGGGCAACTGGCACTGGGGGACTGTGACAACCATCAGCTTTCAAAAACTGTATGGATCCACCAGGCATAAAGGCAGCATTTCCATGGCCAAAAGATTGGATATGGTGGAGTTCAGGTATCTGAGTCTCATCAGGATCACCTACAACCCCTGAAGTTAATATCTGATGTTGAGGGTCTGGATTCTGCAGATCGCTTTGTCTATGGAATAGAATGTGTGACCAGCTTTGCAGACTCACTTATCTGTGATTCCCCATAATCAGTTGGGCAATTGGAGAGTTGTGATGTGGGAGAAAACAAGGGTAATTGGGGTATGCGTGATATTAAGGTGTAAGAAGAAGAGAGGCCACTTGGTACAGCGCTTGCAATCCACAAAAGTACATGCTATTTCTGAGTCTTATCTACAAGGTGTACCGCTGTGTGACTGTCAAAGAAAAGGAGTCGAGTAGTTCATCTACTAACAGATGTTGTCAGCTTTCAGTAACATTACCACCTAACTCACGTACACGCCGAACACCAATCCTATTTCCCCTTCCACCATGACCTTGCTTTTGCCCCACTCATGTTGTATATGACCTTTCCCTCTTTTATCCAACTGTTTTACAATCCTAGGTCCAGACCTGTCAGTCACGTGTCACTAAATTATCAATCAGTATTTATCTGCTGAGATAGTGTGCCGGCACCAAAATATTAGCCCAAACGATTATGATTAGGAAATGTGGCCTAGTGCCTGAACAATAATATTAGCCCAAATGATTTTGATTAGGAAATATGGCCTTGTGCCTGCACAACAATATTAGCCCAAACAATTTTGAATATTAAATGTGGCCTGGTGCCTGCACAACAATGTTAACCCAAACTGATTTGGAAATGTAGCCTCGTGCCTGCACAACAATATTAGACTTAGAGATGAGTGAACTTGATCGTAAAACTTACGCAAATATCTAATTTCGAACAAATTTAGCTCATTCTGATTTGTGTTCAGATTCCCGAGCATTTTCCCTCAAAGTTGGTAAAAATTTTCCCCACCTCCTACCCTCTGCATAAAACACATCTCCCACGCTCATCATGCAGCACCACTATCCTAGCCAAAGTCCTTACAAATGCAGCAGAAATGATATTAATTATTCAATGTGGCCTAGTTCTTGCACAACAATATTAGCCCAAATGATTTTGATTAGGAAATGTGGCCTGGCGCCTGAACCACTGTATTACTCCAAACAATTTTGATTAGAACACGTGGCCTGGTGCCTGCACAACAATATTAACCCAAACTATTTTGATTAGGAAATGTAGCCTGGTACCTGCACAACAATATTAGTCCTTACAAAGGCATTAGTGAAAACACGATCATTTATCAAAGTGGGCACACATTTTGCAAACTTTGAGGGAAAATATTCGGGAATCTGAACATGAATCAGAATGAGCTACGTTTGTCTCGAATGTGACATTGGCGAATGTTTTCCGAACAAGTTCGCTCATCTATACCCTGGATGAATCTGCGCATCTCACACATAATAATAGATAACAATACAGCGGCGCTAGTATATATATATATATATATATATATATATATATATATATATATATGTGTGTGTTGAATCAGCTGCAAGTATAGAAAATCCCCACCACAAAGGGGAAAAGAGAGAAATTACAAGAAAGGTAATGGAGCATACTCACGCTGTAACTCAGACATATAAATACAAAAACTGATTTAGAACAATAAATACCTGTAGTAGTGTAGTGGATATTCACATGTAGATCAAAGAATCATACGTAGAGTTTGCATGGCGTATCGTCAAAGATATTGATCCCTACAAAAATCATCCAGAAATTAGAAATCTCTCTAGTAGTATCAAAAACCGCATAAATAATAAAGAGAAGGAAATTATTGAAAAGAAAAAATGTAAATTAGGTTGAGATGCAGTCCCTAATTACACATCTAGACACCAGAGAGACGAACAAGAATTTGAAACTATTGATCAAATTGGTGGTAGTGATGTCTCCCTAAACACCTCAGCGAGGGACTTTTCAGTATACCCCCTTCTGACAATGGAGAAACACCTGAGTACTTCCCCCATCCTGAAGATTCTATTACCCCTAGAACTGCTGGGCCATCTCAAAGTATTAATCAACCCCAGTCAGATAATATTCAGAATAATAGTATAAAAATTACTCCAATTTTGACTCATAACCAGTGCGAAGTCTTAGACACAATAAATGAACCATCCAATGGTAATGGTAATGAGGTAATGGAACCAGAAACTAGCACATCAGTAGGGCCACACAACAAGGCCAAGACTAGGACCATCCAACAACAAAATGAACGGACAAGAAGCAATCCGTTTTTTTCCAATTGGCCCACAGAAAAAATGCAACCGGGGCTTTTAGGGGGGGGACTCTCCCAAAAAAAGAAAAAATCAAAAGAAATAGGCAACGAAACCCAAAATTTTTTTAACCTGAGTAGCTATCAACTCAAAACTAGTGAGGAGTCATTACTAAAGAAGGGATTGAAAGTCGCCCCAGCAACCAAATTTAATAAATTCCAAGCTTTCATTGGTGTTCAACAATTTATGCGGAAATTAGCGCTAAAGAAATATTTTTTCAAAAAGACCTAATTGGACATCAGAATGCCCACACAACAAAATGAAGAAGCATCATCTAACTGTACAAACTTGAGAGCTAAATCAAAATTCAACCCACTAAATGAATATTCTGAAGCCTTTGAGTCATTTCAAAGGAATGTAATACATGATCTGAAGAAAATCAGCAATAAAAAATGCTCTCAATTTTAATATTACGTCACAATAAAGGAGAGTAGAGCTATTCGAGAACTGCAACAGAGAAAGGACATTGTGATTAATCCAACAGATAAAGGGGGAATTGTAATTATTGACTACTCTCAGTATGAGAGAGAGTCACAACGCACTCTGGGTGACTCAGTAACATATAAGAAGTTGGATAGTGAGCCTATGAATACATCTGTAACTGAATTGAGGAATTTACTAACCAGGGGACTAAATAGCAGACTACTAAGCAAGCAAGAGTTTAAATATATAGATACCCCAAATCCTAGAACTGCTATGTTCTATCACTTACCCAAGATCCATAAGGATCTGAGAAATCCGCCAGGCCGCCCTATTATCTCGGGGATTGGAAATCTAACTTCAAATCTATCACATTTTGTTGACTGTCATCTACAAAAAATAGTACCAAGTTTACCAGCTTATTTGAAAGACAGCCAACATGTCTTACAGGTTTTAGACAAATTACAATGGGATAACAGTTTTATTCTGGGTACGTTAGACATAGCATCATTGTATACTGTTATCCAACACGATAAAGGCACTGAAGCACAAAGTCATTTCTTGAATCAAGCACAAACTCTCTCTCCAACCATTTTGGATTTTATTAAGGAATGTGCTCTCTTTATTTTAACTCATAATTCCTTTAAACACGAGAAGCACTACTACACCCAGCAGTGGGGTACAGCCATGGGTACCAGATTTGCGCCCAGTTACGCAAACCTCTATGTAGATAGGTGGGAAAACCTCCACATATTTCAGGGGAGCGTGCTGCGCGCGGATCTGGCCCTATGGCTGCGTTTTATTGATTATGTGATTTTTATATGGAAAGGGGGGAGGAATCTTTGGAGCAAATTTTTAGATGATATAAACTTACTACTAGTAAGGACAGAATACATTTTTTAGATTTAGACATATTTATTAGTCAGGATAAGTTTCAAACATGCACTTACATGAAACCGACAGACTCTAATAGTTATATCTCCTTAAATAGTTGCCATCTACCCCGATGGCTACTAAACATGCCACAAAGTCAGTTCTTGAGGCTCCATCGTAATTGCTCAGACCTGTCCTATTATGATACAGAATCCAACACACTCATCAAAAAATTTTGAATAAAGGATATGAACGGGAGTATTTGTTGGCAATCAAAGAAAATGTTAACGACATCCCTAGAGAATATCTCCTCTACACCAATAAACCAAGGGAGGAACATCAATCCAGAAATTTAACCCCTATATTTGTCCCCATCATCACACAATGCAATTCCAACATTCACCTCCTAAAGAAAATTGTAAAAAAAACACTGGGAACTTCTGAAGGAGGATAAAATAATTGGGGACAAAATAACTGAACACCCAAAGTTCATCTTTAGGAAGGCAAAAAACTTGGGCCATATTATTGCCCCCACAGTACAGAACCCTGGGCATACCAACAACCCTATTTGCCTTTTTAAAATCTAGACAAAAGGATTTTACCCTTGCCAAAGGTGCAAAATGTGTAAACCACTGCACCTTACTAAAGAGAAATCAGTGGTTTCCTGAAATGGAACTCAATTTCAGATAAATGATTTTATAACTTGCAGTACAACAGGGGTTATTTATACTATAGAATGTCCGTGTCATAAATTATATGTGGGACATACCATACGCCCTCTCAGTAAAAGGATCGGAGAACACTTGAGGAACATAAGGAACAATATGGACAACCATCCCTTATCTAGACATTTTAAAGTATTCCATAAGGGATCCACGAAGAATGCAAAAATAATGGGCATCAAAGTGTTTAAAAAAATTGGAGAAAAGGGGACTTCATAAAACAGATGTCAAGGGTGGAAACACGGTGGATATTTGAATTAGACACCTTGAAACCTAAAGGATTGAATAATGAGGTTGAATTATTCACTTTTGACTGATTAATCAATTATTGCATACTGAGCCAAAAGTGTATATAAAGCTAACAACGCAAGAGGAGCCACCCTGATGAAGGAATCCGCAGTAATTCCGAAACGCGTTGGTTTTTTTGGCTCCTTTTGCACACCATAGCCGATCTGGGCACCATGTGACTGCGCGAGTAACGTGACCCGAATACGTCACGCAGGTCCTGCCACCGTTCACCGCCGACATCGGTGCTTCAGCGTCTGGCTAACTGAGCGCTCACCGCCGGCCGGGGCGGCGCTCTAGGACTTCTTCTCTCCTCGAATCAACTAAAGGATTACAAGATAAGTACCAGCATCTTACCACCACGGACCTTATTTCTATAATAATTGAAGGTACTGGACTTGGTTAGGGTGGACTGTCACCACTGTTTTGCTTACTCCTCCGGCCTCACCAGCACTACTAGCACTTTAGCTTTATATCTATTAACACCCCATACTTGTTACTTTTGTCGGCATAATATTCTTTGGGGTGCAACGTATGTTGGCATCCGTAATACTGTGGTGCTGTTTCTGAAGGTCCCAGGATTCAGTCCAGACCAAGCACACAGGCACTTTAAATTGTTATCTGCTTATTTGCACAAGTGTTTAAACCACGCAGCAAGCGGTTGATATTTATTGCATTTTACTCTAATTTTTAATGTTATTTTCTCCACCATGGGAGGCTTGCTTATGTTTTATTACTAGTTTTTTAAATATATATATATATATATATATATATATATATATATATATATGTATATATATATATATATTTCTTTTTAATTTAGTACCGACTACTCCTCTGATCTAACAACTGGCACTATATATGTGAATATCTACTGTATCACTACAATTCGCCATACAAACCCTACGTATGATTCTTCGATCAACATGCGAATATCCACTACACTACTACAGGTATTTATTGTTCTAAATCAGTTTTTGTATTTACTGTATATGTCTGAGTCACAGCGCGAGTACGCTCCATTACCTTCTTGTCCGTTCATTTTGTTGTTGGATGGTCCTGGTCTTGGCCTTGTTGTGTGGCCCTACTGATGTGCTAGTTTCTGGTTCCATTACCTCATTACCATTACCATTGGAAGGTTCATTTATTGTGTCTAAGACTTTGCACTGGTTATGAGTCAAAATTGGAGTAATATTTATACTATTATTGTGAATATTAACTGACTGGGGTTGATTAATACTTTGAGATGGCCCAGCAGTTCTAGGGGTTATAGAATCTTCAGGATGGGGGGAGTACTCAGGTGTTTCTCCATTGTCAGAAGGGGGTATACTGAAAAGTCCCTCACTGAGGTGTTTAGGGAGACATCACTACCCCCAATTTGATCAATAGTTTCAAATTCTTGTTCGTCTCTCTGGTGTCTAGATGTGTAATTAGGGACTGCATCTCAACCTAATTTACATTTTTTCTTTTCAATAATTTCCTTCTCTTTATTATTTATGCGGTTTTTGATACTACTAGAGAGATTTCTAATTTCTGGATGATTTTTGTAGGGATCAATATCTTTGACGATACGCCATGCAAACTCTACGTATGATTCTTTGATCTACATGTGAATATCCACTACACTACTACAGGTATTTATTGTTCTAAATCAGTTTTTGTATTTATATGTCTGAGTCACAGCGCGAGTACGCTCCATTACCTTTCTTGTAGCATCTCACACATAGCACACCTACAGATGATGGCAACATGGGCACACGCTACAAACATGTCTTCTATAGTGGATCTCCAGGTGCTCCGAACATCTGTAGAGAAAATTCAATCTGGCCAGTGATTTCATCTATTTTAAGTTTATGGTTAAAACATACAACTCTGCCTTTCACCTCTTCAAACAAACATACTTCACCGCATTCATTACCTCCCTACCTAACAATCCTAAATGACACTTTAACGCTTTTCATTCACTCATCAGTCCAAGAGTATAGGCCCCACCCACAACTTCAGTGCTGATGATCTGGCCAATTATTTCAAAGAAAAATTTATGATATCCAACAGAATATTTTCTGCCAGTCCCCAAATGTCATGCGTTCTCTTCCCTCCCGCACTTCATCTAGCTCACATTCTGTCTTTTAACCGGTCATGGAAGAAGAATCTACCAGGCTCCTCACATCATCTGCTACCTGCACCAGTGACCCTATTCGTTCACATCTCCTTCAGTCCCTTTCCCTGACTGTCACCACTCACTTAACTAAAATATTTAACCTCTCTCTTTTATCTGGTATCTTTACTTCCTCCTTTAGTCACACCAGCATAAACCCATTACTAAAAAAACCGTTGACCACAACTGCTCTGCTAATTGCATACCTGTCTTTAAGCTTCCCTTCATCCCTAAACTCCTGGAACATTTTGTCCACTCCTATCTAATCTGATATTCCACAGATAACTCTCTTCTTCACCCTTTTCAATCTGGTTTTGTCTCCTTACACTCTACTGAAACTGCCCTTACTAAAGTCTCTAACGATTTACTAACAGCTAAATCTAGTGGTCACTACTCCTTACTAGTTTTCCAGGATCTCTTTGTAGCATTTGACACTGAGGATCATTAGCTCCTCCAAATTATGCTCTGTTCTATCTGCCTCAAAGATAATGCTCTCCCTTGGTTCGCCTACCTTTATGACCGCTCCTTTATCTTTTTCTTGCTCCTCTTTCCCTTACTGTTCTTCAGTACTCAGTTATAGGTTGCCTCCTATTTTCCTTATAAACTGCTCCTACTGGACAAACCATGAAAAGATTTGGTTTACAGTACCATCTCTATGCTGATGACATCCAATTATACACATTGTCTTCTGACATTCCTGCATTTCTACAAAATACCAGTCTTTCCACTGTCTCTAACATTATGTCCTCTCTATATCTAATACTGAATATGTAAAAAAATTAATTCCATGTGGTTCCTCCTTCTACTAACCTACCTATACCTTATATTGCCATTTTAGTGTGTGGTTCTGGCATTATTCCCAAGCAAGATTGACAGCTGTCATGGGTCTTGGGGTCATATTTGATTTAGATCTTTCCTTCAACCCCTACATCCAATCACTAGCTCAGGATAAATCATAAAGAATGATCCTAGATCTGATAGGTTGCTTCAATGCTATTGTCTCTTTGAGACCAAGGTGACTGGAAAACATATTTCTATTATTTCAAAGTCAGAAGTATGGTTCCTTTTAGTTGAGACTATAAAACCCTCATTACATTATCAGTATTTCTTAACCATTCTATCTGATTTAAGTACACTAACCTTAACAGGTCTACTTCTACAATATCTAAATTATAATATATTGTGTGACAGATCTATTGTAACAGAAATATGAACTATTGTTTGACTATCAAGCTAAATCTACTGCTATCATATGTCTATTCATCCTCACATATTACTGATTCTTTTTTCTATTAAAAAAAACTCTGCTCTATACATTTTGACAGTATTTTAACTATGTCATTCTCTATTGTTGAGTTATTCCAAGCAAAATTAAATATTTATTTATTTTTTTGTTTTATGATGTGTCAAAGATCATATTGTTCACACAGAAAGAGTTAAAATTGCTTTTTAAATTATTTATCATTATATTTTTTATTTGCAATTTCAAGGTTGCTGTCAGTAAACATCTATTCAGCTTTAATATTGATCATGTGGAATTATTCAAACCACAAGAAATATCTGTGGTTCAAAGAAATGAACTGAATTTAAGCACAAATAAAGTTTATACTATAGAACTTTCACAACATAGTAATTTACCAGAAGTACAGTTGCTAGGATTTTCAATTTAGAACAGTTACCATGGAAACTGAGAATGAATATTTATTAAAATAAATTTGGCCAAGATAGGTAGAAAATGTAAGCTCCTTTTCAAGTTGTCCTGCATACAGATAAAAATATCACACAAATGTTTTGTTAAAAAATATTCTGTTCATTATATATCATTAAATTTATGATAGCCAAAGTGTCCAAACGGTCATCTATCTATCTATATGGAAAAAAATCAGGCAGCACTCCAGTTCAAAGAAAAATTGTGGACTTTAACCCAGCGCCAAGTGGTGCAACGTTTCGACCTCACAGCACGGTCTTTGTCAAGCACAGTGTTACCATAGAATAGTGCACTTTTTATACATATCTCTTCAATTTGCCAATATACAAAAATTAGCATACATTAAATATAAATCATAATCAAAGTGTATAAAAAATTACATTGCAGTAAATATAAGAACCATCATAATGTTTACATATATAAGGTGCATGTTAGAGTGCAAAAAATGATATCCAACCGTACCTACAATCATTGATACAGCTAGATTAACAATGATTAAAAGATGTGAAACACCTACAGTATGTGATATTTAAAATGCATAAACATTAAAAATCACCTGGAACACTCAGACCCATCCAACATGTTGTAGTTCCACCATAACAGCGTTTTCAGAGCACAACTGAGCATGTCAGTAATCAGATACTCCCGATTGGCCATTCGACAATGATGTCAACGATGATGTCTACGCTCACGCTCACTAGGCACTTCCATGCCCCGCTCCACCATTACAAGTGCTGGCAACTATGCCCACACAGTGTTTCATAAGAAAAAACAGCATTTATTCACAAAAGAGATAACTCTCAATACTTAAATGGAATGGAGCACTTGTAGTGATTGTATTAAGTGATGAACTGGACACCCAAAACATTCAAACCAATGGCTGTGCATAAGCCACAAGCACTACGCCACATGCCCACTAGAGGACAGAGGCAGAGTACCAGCACACAGACAGCAACCACAGAGGGGATTAACTTCCTGTGTCACCACTATGCACTGTGGGCTAAATGCACATGCCAACAATCATTCACCATTAGAGTTGAGCGATACCAGCCAATACTTGAAAATATCGGATCGTAATGGATCGGCCGATCTTAAAAAAAAATATCGGTATCGCCGATTCCGATACCGGGAACCAATGCAAGTCAATGGGGCCAAAATATCGGAATTAAAAAAAACCCTTTCTTTCCTTGTAGGTTAATTCTACATGAAGAAAAACAACTAAGAATAATGTAGAATGTATTGTGGGAGGTGGAGGAGACATTAAAGCCATAGAGTTTTAGCCCAATCAAAAGGAATAGCAGGAATTAAACTTTTTTTTTAAAGACGTTAGGAGTTACAAAGATATTGACTATGTTAGCCTCATTTATATTTTGCCAGACATGTATGTCTTCTTCTTCTTTCTTCTTCTTTCTTATTCTTCTTCCCTTTTTTACCTTCTTCTTCTTCTTCTTCTTATTCCTTTTTTTACATTCTTCTTCTTCTTCTTCTTCCTTTTTTTACATTCTTCTACTTCCTTTTTTTACATTCTTCTTCTTCTTCCTTTTTTTACATTCTTCTTCTTATTCCTTTTTTTACATTCTTCTTCTTCTTCCTTTTTTAAATTCTTCTACTTCCTTTTTTTACATTCTTCTTCTTCTTCTTCCTTTTCTTACATTCTTCATATTCTTCTTATTCAACAATTATTATTCTACATATTCAACTTCTTCATCTTCTTCCTATTCTTCTTCATCATATTCTTGTTTGTGTCAGGCATTCCTGTAGTTGTTATCTAGAAAAGTTAGAAGTTTACACCTTCCGTTCTGCCTGTCACAAAAGATTTACAACAGGATTTGTCCGCGTTCAGTTTGGCCTGCAGCAGCAGGCCTTTTCCAGGGGCACCACGAGGAGGAACGGACTCACCCCCCTACACTGCTTAGTCTTCTTCTGCTTATAAATAAGATAATATCATTTGCTCAGAGTATTAGTCTTATGCTTAATGTTCTTCTGCTTTGTTTTTTTTATGCTTCTTTGTCTTCTCTCTCTTGTTGTTCTGCATCTTGGTGGTTGTCTTCCTGTTCTTTGTCCTCTTGAACCAGCTGACGGTACTGGCACCCGGAGGGGCAGCAGAAGGAACAAGAGCCAATGGCACTACCGAGGACCAGCTGACGGTGCTGGAACCCGGTTACTAAGCAGGAGGTACCTGTGCTACAAAGCACTACCAAGGACCAGCAGACGTTGCCGGAACTCGGATACCGAGATGGAGGCACCTAGGCCAAAGGCTCTGACGAGAACCAGCTGACGGTGCTGGAACCCGGAGGGGTAGCATAAGCTGCAAGAGCAAATGGAAATAGCGAGGACCAGCTGACAGTGCTGGCACCCGGAGGGGCAGCAGAAGGAATAAGAGCCAATGGCACAACCGAGGACCAGCTGACGGTGCTGGAACCCGGTTACTAAGCAGGAGGTACCTGTGCTACAAAGCACTACCAAGGACCAGCAGACGTTGCCGGAACTCGGATACCGAGATGGAGGCACCTAGGCCAAAGGCTCTGACGAGAACCAGCTGACGGTGCTGGAACCCGGAGGGGTATCAGAAGTTACCCCTGAAAAGCAAAGTTGGCATGCCGCAAGCTGGCCGCAGTTACCGAATCACACAGTCCTACAGGGGGTGCTTGTCCTACTGGCACTATGGAACAAGCCTTTCTTACCAGAACCCGCAGTCCACATAGGAAGCACCTAAACTGCTGGCACCCTAGCCTCGGCTAACCCAACCGCAACACGACATGGCAACTTGGGGTGGCAAACTGACATTGACACTTCCCGGAAACAGCAGGCAGGGCTGGAACCAAGCTGGGCAGGAGGGAGTACCCGTGCCAAAGTCAGTTATGAGCAGCAACTGGCGATGTTGGAGCCCAGGACAAGCACTTAGCAGGCTGAGGCCTGATGTGCTGTCAATTGGGAGGCAGCAGGACAGATTGCCATCAAAACAGCAGGGGAACAGCTGACGTTACTGAACCCCACAAACACAGGAGCTAGTGTTTTACTCTGTGAAGACGGCACTTCCGAGCAACAACTGGCTGTGTTGAAGCCCAGGGACAAGCACGGAGCAGGCTGAGGCTGCATTGAAGAAATTTTAAGATCGGTTGTAGACTACTAATTTTAACCAAGCTCCACTTAGGCCTGTGGCTTCACTGATTTTCGTATTTCCCCTGTCCTCCAACCCCGCCAGTTACAGCTCCGAAGTGGCGTCTGCACAATCCACACTTGTTCCTGTGTTACAGGTGTTCAGTCCGGTCAGTTAATCCCCTGATGTGTGTCCGGCAATGTCGGATGCTCTGTCCACATTCCCATAATGGGAATGTGGACAGAGCAGGCGACATTGCCGGACACACATCAGGGGATTAACTGACCGGACTGAACACCTGTAACACAGGAACAAGTGTGGATTGTGCAGACGCCAATTCGGAGCTGTAACTGGCAGGGTTGGAGGACAGGGGAAATACGAGAGACAGTGGAGCCACAGGCCTAATTGGAGCACGGTTAAAAATCAGTAGTGGTACGACTGTGTAGGCAGCAGGAGACTTTGCCATCTACACAGCAGGGGATCAGCTGACGTTACTGAACCCCACTGAGACACAGGAGCAAGTATCTCTTTCCGTGTGGACGGCACTTCCGAACTACAACTGGCTGTGTTGAAGCCCAGGAAATTGGAGGGTGTAGGCAGAGGCCTACTGTATTTTGAATGAGGTGACAGCAGGAGAGACTGCCATCCACACAGCAGGGGATCAGCTGACGTTACTGAACCCCACTGAGACACGGGAGCAAGTATCTCTTTCCGTGTGGACGGCACTTCCGAACTACAACTGGCTGTGTTGAAGCCCAGGAAATAGGAGGGTGTAGGCAGAGGCCTACTGTATTTTGAATGAGGTGACAGCAGGAGAGACTGCCATCCACACAGCAGGGGATCAGCTGACGTTACTGAACCCCACTGAGACACGGGAGCAAGTATCTCTTTCCGTGTGGATGGCACTTCCGAACTACAACTGGCTGTGTTGAAGCCCAGGAAATAGGAGGGTGTAGGCAGAGGCCTACTGTATTTTGAATGAGGTGACAGCAGGAGAGACTGCCATCCACACAGCAGGGGATCAGCTGACGTTACTGAACCCCACTGAGACACGGGAGCAAGTATCTCTTTCCGTGTGGACGGCACTTCCGAACTACAACTGGCTGTGTTGAAGCCCAGGAAATAGGAGGGTGTAGGCATAGGCCTACTGTATTTTGAATGAGGTGACAGCAGGAGAGACTGCCATCCACACAGCAGGGGATCAGCTGACGTTACTGAACCCCACTGAGACACGGGAGCAAGTATATCTTTCCGTTTGGACGGCACTTCCGAACTACAACTGGCTGTGTTGAAGCCCAGGAAATAGGAGGGTGTAGGCAGAGGCCTACTGTATTTTGAATGAGGTGACAGCAGGAGAGACTGCCATCCACACAGCAGGGGATCAGCTGACGTTACTGAACCCCACTGAGACACGGGAGCAAGTATCTCTTTCCGTGTGGACGGCACTTCCGAACTACAACTGGCTGTGTTGAAGCCCAGGAAATAGGAGGGTGTAGGCAGAGGCCTACTGTATTTTGAATGAGGTGACAGCAGGAGAGACTGCCATCCACACAGCAGGGGATCAGCTGACGTTACTGAACCCCACTGAGACACGGGAGCAAGTATCTCTTTCCGTGTGGACGGCACTTCCGAACTACAACTGGCTGTGTTGAAGCCCAGGAAATAGGAGGGTGTAGGCAGAGGCCTACTGTATTTTGAATGAGGTGACAGCAGGAGAGACTGCCATCCACACAGCAGGGGATCAGCTGACGTTACTGAACCCCACTGAGACACGGGAGCAAGTATCTCTTTCCGTGTGGACGGCACTTCCGAACTACAACTGGCTGTGTTGAAGCCCAGGAAATAGGAGGGTGTAGGCAGAGGCCTACTGTATTTTGAATGAGGTGACAGCAGGAGAGACTGCCATCCACACAGCAGGGGATCAGCTGACATTACTGAACCCCACTGAGACACGGGAGCAAGTATCTCTTTCCGTGTGGATGGCACTTCTGAACTACAACTGGCTGTGTTCAAGCCCAGGAAATAGGAGGGTGTAGGCAGAGGCCTACTGTATTTTGAATGAGGTGACAGCAGGAGAGACTGCCATCCACACAGCAGGGGATCAGCTGACGTTACTGAACCCCACTGAGACACGGGAGCAAGTATCTCTTTCCGTGTGGACGGCACTTCCGAACTACAACTGGCTGTGTTGAAGCCCAGGAAATAGGAGGGTGTAGGCAGAGGCCTACTGTATTTTGAATGAGGTGACAGCAGGAGAGACTGCCATCCACACAGCAGGGGATCAGCTGACGTTACTGAACCCCACTGAGACACGGGAGCAAGTATCTCTTTCCGTGTGGACGGCACTTCCGAACTACAACTGGCTGTGTTGAAGCCCAGGAAATAGGAGGGTGTAGGCAGAGGCCTACTGTATTTTGAATGAGGTGACAGCAGGAGAGACTGCCATCCACACAGCAGGGGATCAGCTGACGTTACTGAACCCCACTGAGACACGGGAGCAAGTATCTCTTTCCGTGTGGATGGCACTTCCGAACTACAACTGGCTGTGTTGAAGCCCAGGAAATAGGAGGGTGTAGGCAGAGGCCTACTGTATTTTGAATGAGGTGACAGCAGGAGAGACTGCCATCCACACAGCAGGGGAACAGCTGGCATTGCTGAACCCCACTAACACTTGAACGAATGTGTTTGGCTCTGTGGAGACGACACTTCTGAACACCAACTGACGCTGTTGGAGCCCAGGATTAGGCGAGGAGCAGGCTGGGGCCTACTGGATTTTGGCAGGTGAAGGCAGCAGGAGACTTGCCATCTCCACAGCAGGGGAACAGCTGGCATTGCTGAACCCCACTAACACTTGAACGAATGTGTTTGGCTCTGTGGAGACGACACTTCTGAACACCAACTGACGCTGTTGGAGCCCAGGATTAGGCGAGGAGCAGGCTGGGGCCTACTGGATTTTGGCAGGTGAAGGCAGCAGGAGACTTGCCATCTCCACAGCAGGGGAACAGCTGGCAGTGCTGAACCCCACTAACACTTGAACGAATGTGTTTGGCTCTGTGGAGACGACACTTCTGAACACCAACTGACGCTGTTGGAGCCCAGGATTAGGCGAGGAGCAGGCTGGGGCCTGTTGTTTTTGGCAGGTGAAGGCAGCAGGAGACTTGCCATCTCCACAGCAGGGGAACAGCTGGCATTGCTGAACCCCACTAACACTTGAACGAATGTGTTTGGCTCTGTGGAGACGACACTTCTGAACACCAACTGACGCTGTTGGAGCCCAGGATTAGGCGAGGAGCAGGCTGGGGCCTACTGGATTTTGGCAGGTGAAGGCAGCAGGAGACTTGCCATCTCCACAGCAGGGGAACAGCTGGCAGTGCTGAACCCCACTAACACTTGAACGAATGTGTTTGGCTCTGTGGAGACGACACTTCTGAACACCAACTGACGCTGTTGGAGCCCAGGATTAGGCGAGGAGCAGGCTGGGGCCTGTTGTTTTTGGCAGGTGAAGGCAGCAGGAGACTTGCCATCTCCACAGCAGGGGAACAGCTGGCATTGCTGAACCCCACTAACACTTGAACGAATGTGTTTGGCTCTGTGGAGACGACACTTCTGAACACCAACTGACGCTGTTGGAGCCCAGGATTAGGCGAGGAGCAGGCTGGGGCCTACTGGATTTTGGCAGGTGAAGGCAGCAGGAGACTTGCCATCTCCACAGCAGGGGAACAGCTGGCATTGCTGAACCCCACTAACACTTGAACGAATGTGTTTGGCTCTGTGGAGACGACACTTCTGAACACCAACTGACGCTGTTGGAGCCCAGGATTAGGCGAGGAGCAGGCTGGGGCCTACTGGATTTTGGCAGGTGAAGGCAGCAGGAGACTTGCCATCTCCACAGCAGGGGAACAGCTGGCAGTGCTGAAACCCACTAACACTCGAACGAATGTGTTTGGCTCTGTGGAGACGACACTTCTGAACACCAACTGACACTGTTGGAGCCCAGGATTATGCATGCCGCATGCAGAGGCCAATGCGCAGCGGTTTTTATGGAGGTTGTGGACTACTACTGATTCTAACCATGCTCCACTTAGGCCTCTGGCTCCACTGTCTCTACTATTTACCCTGGCCTCCAACCCCGCCAGCTACATCTCTGAAGTGGCGTTAGCACAATCTACACTTGTTCCTGTGTTACTGGTGCTCAGTCCCGTCAGTTGATCCCCTGATGTTTGTCCGGCAAGTTCGCCAGCTCTGTCCTCATTCCCACTACTGGTTATGGGAATGTGGACAGAGCAGGAGACCTTGCCGGACACACATCAGGGGATAAACTGATGGGACTGAGCCACAGGAACACAGGAACAAGTGTAGATTGTGCTGACGCCACTTCAGAGATGTAGATGGCGGGGTTGGAGGTCAGGGGAAATAGTAGAGACAGTGGAGCCAGAGACCTAAGTTGGGCACGGTTAAAAATCAGTAGTGGTTTGAATGTTGATGGAGCTGGTGACTTTGCCGTCCACACAGCAGGGGATCAGCTGGCATTACTGAACCCCACTAACACAGGAGCTAGTGTGTTTCTCTGTGCAGACGACACATCTGAGCGACAACTGGCTGTGTTGAAGCACAGGGATTATAGTTCAGGTGGTAGAAAAATGAACACACCAGCAGACCTGGATACAGTTGCCAACCACTAATTTAGTCTGTAAGAGGAATGGCAAAGTCTTTGGAGATCCAGGCCTTGTTCATTTTCAGAAAAGTCAGCCGGTCAACATTATCGGAAGATAGTCGCGTGCGACGGTCTGTTAGTACACCACCTGCGGCACTAAAGACACGTTCCGATAATACACTGGCAGCAGGGCAAGCCAGCACCTCCAATGCATACTGGCTAAGCTCTGGCCATGTATCCAGCTTAGAGACCCAAAACTTGAAGGGGGAAGAGCCATCTGGGAGTACAGCGACAGGGCAAGACATGTAGTCTGACACCATCTGACGGAAGCGTTGCCTCCTGCTGACTCGAGGCGTCGCTGATGGTGTAGACAATTGTGGTGGACACACAAAACTTTGCCACATTTGGGCCATAGTGGCCTTGCCTTGTGCTGCGGCGCTGCCTCTGCTCCCTCTTTGTGCAGAGTTTCCTCCACTGCCTCGACGCACAGAGCTGCTTTTTAAAGCACTAGCAACAATGCTGTCGGGTGGAATGGAAAACATTATGGACTGCACCAGTGACTCTTCGTACTCCCGCATTTTACGCTCCCGGTTCAACGTTGGTATGAGCCTTTGTACGCTGTCCCGGTAGCGAGGATCTAGGAGGGTGTACACCCAATAATCAGCCGAGACGAGAATGTGGGCGATGCGGCGGTCGTTTCTCAGGCACTGCAGCATGAAATCAACCATGTGCTGCAGACTCCCAACTGCCAAAGAACCGCTGTCCCCTGTTTGAGGCGTGACCTCGGCCTGCTCTGCATCACCCCACCCTCGCTGTACATACTGAGTAGAGGTTTGTGTACCTCCCTCCTCTGGAGAGATGTCTTCCTCCTCCATCGACTCCTCCTCATCCTCCTCACAAAGTGTCCCCTGCCTAGGCCTTTGTGAGGAAACACGTAGCGCAGACTGTCCAGAAGCAGATGGCATTTGGGACTCCTCATCCTCCACCTCTTCCGAAACCTCATCCCTTAGTGCTTGCAGTGTTTGTTGAAGCAGGCAGATAAGGGGGACAGTCATGCTGACTAGTGCATCATCTGCACTCGCCATCCGCGTGGATTCATCGAAGGCACGCAAAACGAGGCAGATGTCCTTCATAGAGGCCCACTCAATGGTGCTGAAGTGTGAACGGCGCACAGTGCGACTTGTTTGCGCCTGATGCAGCTGGTACTCCATGACTGCTGCCTGCTGCTCACACAACCGCTCCAACATATGTAACGTTGAATTCCACCGGGTGGGTAGGTCACATATGATGCGATGTTCCGGAAGGCCAAATCGTCGCTGCAGAGCAGCGAGGCGCGATCTTGCCGTGCTGGAACGTCGCAAGTGAGCGCACTCTATGCGGACCTTGTGCAACAGTGCATCAAGATCCGGATAGTCCCTCAGAAAGCTCTGCACGACCAAGTTAAGAACATGTGCCAGACATGGGATGTGTGTGAGGTTGCCTAGGCCAAGAGCTGCCACCAGATTTCGGCCATTGTCACACACTACCAAGCCCGGCTGGAGATTCGCTGGCCCAAACCACACATCGCTCTCCAGCTTGATAGCATTCCAGAGCTCCTGCGCTGTGTGGCTTCGATTCCCCAAAGAAATTAATTTGAGTACAGCCTGTTGACGTTTGGCCATGGCTGTGCTCATATCGGTCGTAACAGGCTCCTGCTCTGCTGTTTCTGAGGAACTTGAGTAGGAGGAGGAGTCTATGTGTACAGACTGGAGTCCTGCAATCCGTGGTGTTGGAAGAACACGTACAGCGCCACTCTCCAGATCCGTACCCGGCTCCACAACATTGACCCAGTGGGCAGTGAGGGAAAGGTATCGTCCCTGTCCATGGTTACTGGTCCACGCATCGGTGGTCAGGTGGACCTTGCTACTAACGGCGTTTAGTAGCGCATGTTTTATTTTGCCCTCAACATGTTTCTGCAGGGCAGGGACGGCTCGCCTGCTGAAATAAAAGCGGCTGGGCACGTTGTATTGGGGGACTGCCAATGCCATTAAGTCCCGGAAGGTGTCAGTGTCCACCAGCCTGAATGACAGCATTTCAACTGCCAGAAGTTTGGCAATGCCAGCATTCAGAGACTGTGCTCGGTGATGGTTTGCCAAGTAAGGGCGCCTTTTATCCCATGCCTGTGCTACCGATGGCTGTGATGGATGGGAACGTGCTGCTATGGGTGTAATCTGACAGGGTCTCCGGACAACAGTGGCAGAGGTTCTTCCTTGGCGATCCTGTGAGGAAGCCGAACCAGCAGTGTGTGAGCTGGAGGAAGAGGCCCCAACACGAACTGAAGAGGTGGTAGGTGGTGCTGTACGTTGGCCTACGTCTTCAGGGTGTCTCTGCAACTCCAACTCGTGCTTGGTGCGCACATGTTTCCACATATTTGTGGTATTGAGGTTGCTGACATTTCTCCCTCTTTTGACTCTCTGATGACACAGCTTGCATTTGACAAAGCAAATGTCATCTGCAACTGTGTCAAAAAAGGACCACGCACTGCAACTCTTGGGAGCGCCCGGTTTGCCTTTGGAATGAGGAATGCTCCTAACGGGTGCCGAAGTGGAGGGTACAGGCAACCAAGTCTTCCCCCTCCCTCTGCCTCCTGTTTTGGCCGGTAGGGGAATCTCTTCCTCCGAGCTGCTCCCACCACCTTCCTGTTCCTCACGCCATGATGGGTCAAGGACCTCATCATCTTCCCTCCCCTCTTCAAACAGCTGCTTCTCCGGGGTTGTCTCGCCAGCACCGTACGCACCAGAAAGTGGCAACTGAGTCTCGTCATCATCTGATGCTTACTGAGGTGTGCTGACCATAGGCACTGGCCCACTCGCCTCTTCAGATTCAGAGGGACAAAGAAGTTGCGCATCACTGCATACTCCCTCTTCTTCACATTCAGGAATGCTGCTTGGCTGGCCCCCTCTTTCCAAGCCAACAGATTCGGAGAACAGAAGTAGAGACTGTGATGGCTCCTGTCCATGTCTCTCTGACTGCCTGGGCACTTTGGCAGGTGGTGAAGAGACAGATGGTTGTTCTTCGGTGCTCTGACCCTGAGAGGATGCGGAAGTAATTGAAGTCGATGCGTTAGCTGCCATCCATCCGACAACGGCTTCAATTTGTTCCTCCCGCAGCAGTGGGGTACGTTGAGGTCCTACAAAGCTGCGCATAAAGGACTGTTGCCTGCTAAAACTGGGGGATGCTGATCCACTGGTGCCCGCAGCAGGCCCAGAATCCCCACGTCCTCTACCTGTAGAATCCCCACGTCCTCTCCCTGCAGAATCCCCACGTCCTCTCCCTGCTGAAACTCCACGCCCACGCCCACGCCCACGCGCCTTACTCCCTGCCTTCTTCATCTTGCAAGACTGCTTAAGATAGGCAGAAAAGTACAAAGGGGTGCCTTAGTGTGCTTATTCCAGAACAGCTGGTTACAGGTACAAGAAACACTAATTTTATGAAGTGTGTGTGTGTGGACTACACTTTAATAGGAGCTGATGTGGCCTACACAAGTTCCAAATGTAGTGTTTGGTGAACTTTTTTTGTGGTTTCTTTGTTGGAAACAAACTCAAAGTATGTGAACAAAGAATTGAAACTGATAGTATCACCAACTTTTTGGAGCTATTACAATGCAGGCAGGTAACCTACAATGCAAAAGATGAGGCTCCAAAAAAATTGGGTAATACTAATCTGGCTGCGCCGGCAGGGCACAAGCCAGAAAAAAAGGCTCCTCTATCTACTCCTATATAGTGTTTGCAACCAACCAATGTTGATGGATACGGATGGATGCACACTAATAGGAGAAGAAAAAATGAGCTGCACTCAAAGACAAATATGTGTGAGGCAGTGACGCACGTTGAGCATCCTACAACCAGACGTAGCTGCAGGACACTCTACTCAGCGTGAGCTGCACTCACACACAGTCAGAGACCTCTCAGACAGCCGTCAACAGTGCAGCTAAGTGGGCACTGGCACTGACAGGCTGCAGAAAGGCTCCGCTGTGTACTCCTATATAGTGTTTGCAACCACCGTAGATGGAGACGGATGGATACACACTAATAGAAGAAAAAATGAGCTGCACTCAAATAAAAATATGTGTGAGGCACTGACGCACGCTGAGCGTCCTACAGCCAGACGTAGCTGCAGGACACACTACTCAGCGTGAGCTGCACTCACACACAGTCAGAGACCTCTCAGACAGCCGTGAACAGTGCAGCAAAGTGGACACTAGCACTGAAAGGCTGCAGAAAGGCTCCGCTGTCTACTACTAGTGTTTGCAACCAACGTATATGGATACGGATGGAAGCACACTAGATTGAAATTATGTAAAAAATGCAGCTCAAAAAATAAAAGATGTATGAGGCAGCAGTGATCACACTGGGTGGCCTACAGCCTGACGTGGCTGCAGGACCCACTCCACAGCGTGAGCTGCACTCACACAGCCCTTGCAGACAGCTGTGAACACTGCTGCTAGGGCAAAGAAGGCTACAGTGGTGGTTTATGTAGCCTGGGTAAAGCACTAGATGTTTGGTGGAATCGCTATTTCTAACTGTCCCTCACAGTCTTCTACAGCAGCCTGTCCCTAACTGAATTCACAGCAGAGTGACCAGAAATGGCGGCTGCGGTGGCTTTTATAGTGCATCATGACATCATTTCGGCAGCCAATCACAGCCATGCCAATAGTTAACATGCCTACATGCCTAACAGGATGTGCCCACACTTCGGAGGATTCCCATTGGCTTAATCAAAGCAAGCAGGCTCATAGCATGATGGGAACTTCCGATTCCGATTCCGGAATCCGATATGACAAAAGTATCGGAAGTCCGTATCGGAATTCCGATACCGCTAATATCGGCCGATACCCGATACTTGCGGTATCGGAATGCTCAACACTATTCACCATATAAACTGGGTGCCAGATGTCACTCACAAAATTCGGGCCTTGGGATAAATTTATCTCATATAGTTTATACAATATACAAAAAGAACATACAATTATTGGGAAGAGTTTCTATCCAGGGATTCAACCTTTAAAAATAAAAAAAGAAAAAACAGTATTTAGTAATTAAGAAAAATAGGATAACTTTTTCAAAAAATCCATCAATATCAATTAACACATGTACTGCATATTGAGACAAAGAATGTGTTAGGGCTGACGGAACGCTCCTAATAATAAATGATAGTTAGGTGCGTTCGCAGCCCAGGGTCCACCATACAGAGGTGGTAAACTGCTGCTTAGTAATAGCGGATGTATACAAAAGGTCACACGTGGGTTAATGTCACCCAGTGTGAACAGGAGCAGACTCTGTTACGTCACAGAGCCGCAGTACCGCGGAACTTAAATGCCGGAGTCTGTTAGAACTCACAGAGCTCGGCAAGGGGGCGCACAGAATGCGGTCACAGAACTCTGTCCCAAGGACACGGGGTCAGAGTCCCTCTAGACCTTCTGAGCATGTGACGTCGCACCTGCGGACACCACTATAGATGCAGAATACGGTGGAGTGTCGAGCACATGCACCGTGGCATGTAGAGCCACCAGTGGACACTGATTCCAGTCTCTGACTAAGCCTCTACCTACACCTAGACCTAGACACTTAACAGGCTAGGCTGCACAACACATGCATACCAAGGGTAGGGGTTTCCAATGAGTCATTCACCAGAGACATTCATACATGCATACAACACTCACTCCACATGGTCTAATCTTTGTCTATATTAGCGCATGGCCGAGCGGCCATGTGAACCTTTTAGAGCAGAGTCCTTCCGGGACCTTCCTGACCTTCCTGATGGTCCAATCTGAGCTGGAGAAGGACCTGAGCATATGACGTCCAATCTCCAAAGAGAGATCGTCCCACAGGCATGCTCAGTGGACCGAAAGGAGGAGTTAGTCCCTGGAGTAGCTCGCTGCTGACCAGCCTGCATTGCTATAGCTGGACCAGAGGTGGCAGCAGCAACCTAACCCACAGAGCTGGTCTGAGCAGAGCGCCGGGATTCACAAGTCTGCTGAGCAGCCTCCTCTTCGGCCGTAGAGGAATGGGAGACTGATGAATGTAAGAGACTGCCCGGTGCCTAACAGAATGAATCTTAAAATCAACATTAAGGCCATCATTTTACGCTTATTTTCTTCAAGTTCATCATGTAACTTTGAAACATGTGAAGAGACATTCTGAGAAAAATTCTTCCAATCAGTGTACGACATACATCCTTTTAGTTTTAGTTCCAATTCTGTAACATTGTCACATACGTTAGCCTTCTCCTGTTGTAAAAATTCTATTTTCAATAAAATTGTGTCCACTGCGTACTTGTTAGAAATCTTACAGAACCTTGCACAAAATTCTGGAGAATTTATGATTAAATTCGGCCTTACATTCGAGCGTAAGGCCGAATTTAAAGGGACAGAATATGTATACAACATGTATATTTTACCTGATGAAGGCTTTTTTTAAGCCGAAACGCGCAATTGTTGTTACTGCTTTACTTCAGAATAAAATCTTTTTAAAAATTTTTTTAAGTGAACCGTTCTCTCAAATTTCACTTTTTTCAGGAGCGCCGGCATCAGACTGGATGGTTTAAATGTTATCAGAGTTTTAGACTTTTAAACTTTTCAAAGTAAGTATTTTAATTACTGTTAAAAAGGTTTGTCCAGTTTTGAGAATCCTTTTTTTGAGTAAGGCTAATGAAGGATAAAGCATCCACAGATTCATATACAGTGGGTATGGAAGGTATTCAGACCCCTTTAAATTTTTCACTCTCTGTTTCATTTCAGCCATTTGGTAAATTAAATAAAGTTCATTTTTTTCTCAAAACAGAAATGTAGAAATTTTTGCTAATTTATTAAAAAATAAAAACTGAAATATCACATGGTCATACATATTCAGACCCTTTGCTCAGTACTGAGTAGAAGCACCCTTTTTATTATTATTATTATTATTATTATTATTATTATTATTATTATTCATTTTTATAGCGCCATTAATTGCATGGCGCTTTACATGTGAAAAGTGGGGAATGCATAGACAAGTAAAATAAACATGAGCAATACAAGGCACATGCACATACAGAAGAGAGGACCCTGACCGCAAGGGCTCACAGTCTACAGGGGATGGGTGAGAATACACTAGGGGAGGGTAGAGCTGGTCATGTGGTGGTTCAGTAGACTGAGGATCACTGCAGGTTGTTGGCTTGTCAGAAGAGATGGGTCTTCAGGTTCCTTTTAAAGGTTTCAGTAGTAGGCGAAAGGCGAAAGTCTGATATGTTGGGGTACAGAGTTCCAGAGTAATGTTCAGCATTCCGATACTGCAAATATCGGGTATCGGCCGATATTCGCTGTATTGGAATTCCAATACCGAGTACCAATATTTTTTTAATATCGAATACCGGAATCGGAAGTTCCCATAATGCAATGAGCCACTGTTGTGGCTGTGATTGGCTGCTGAAATGATGTCATCATGATGCGCGGTCTGTGCGCATCATGATGCGGGGTCTGTACGGGCCTGCCGGGGGCCTGTGCCGGCTGTCAGGGGCCTGTACCGGCTGTCGGGGGCCTGTACCGGCCTCTCGGGGGTCTATGCGGGCCTGCCGAGGCCCTGTGCGGGCATGCCGGGTCCTGTACGGGCCTGCCGGGGGCCTGTGCCGGCTGTCAGGGGCCTGTACGGGCCTCTCGGGGGTCTATGCGGGCCTGCCGGGGCCTGTACGGGCCTCTCGGGGGTCTATGCGGGCCTGCCCGTGCCCTGTGCGGGCCTGCAGGGGCCTGTACGGGCCTCTCGGGGGTCTATGCGGGCCTGCTGGGGTCTTGTGTGTGCAGGCATAGTCCGATGGGACTACAAGTCCCATCGGGCGATGCCTGCTACAATGACAGTGATTGACACATTAGCCAATGATGGGACAGTAGTAGTCCCATCATCCGTCTAATGAGTTGAATGTAAAAAAAATCATACATACTACATACATACTAGATACATACTACATACATACTACATATATACTACATTCATACAGCATACATACTATATACATACTTCATATATACTACATTCAAACAACATACATACATACATACTACATACATACTACATATATACTACATTCATACAATATACCTACATACTACATGCTACATACATACTATATACATACTTCATATATACTACATTCATAAAACATACATACATACATATATCCTACATTCATACAACATACATACATACATACTACATACATACTACATATATACTACATTCATACAACATACATACATACTGCATACTACATGCTACATACATACTATATACATACTTCATATATACTACATTCATACAACATACATACATACATACTACATATATACTACATTCGTACAACATACATACTACATATATACTTCATATATTACATTCATACAGCATACATACATACTACATATATACTACATTCATACAACATACATACATACTACATACTACATACATACTACATACATACTACACTCATACAACATACATACATACTACATACTACAAACATACTTCATATATACTACATTCATACAACATACATACATACTACATACATACAACATACGTACATACTACATACCACATACATACTTCATATATACTACATTCATACAACATACATACTACATACATACAACATATATACTACATTCATACAACATACATACATACTACATACATACTACATACAGTATATACTTCATTTATACAACATACATACTACATACTACATGCTACATACATACTATATACATACTTCATATATACTACATTCATACAACATACATACTACATTACTACATATATACTACATTCATACAACATACATACATACATACTACATACATACTACATGTATACTACATTCATACATACTACATACATACTACATGCTACATACATACTATCTACATACTTCATATATACTACATTCATACAACATACATACATACTACATATATACTACATTCATACA
Source organism: Dendrobates tinctorius (assembly GCF_039654945.1). Lineage (NCBI taxonomy): Eukaryota > Metazoa > Chordata > Amphibia > Anura > Dendrobatidae > Dendrobates > Dendrobates tinctorius. The sequence continues at coordinate 63,892,220 of NW_027361684.1, read as the reverse complement.
ACATACATACATACTACATATATACTTCATATATATTACATTCATACAGCATACATACATACTACATACATAATACATATATACTACATTCATACAACATACATACATACTACATACTACACACATACTACATATATACTACACTCATGCAACATACATACATACTACATACCACATACATACTTCATATATACTACATTCATGCAACATACATACATACAACATATATACTACATTAATACAACATACATACTACATGCATACTACATATATACTACATTCATACAACATACATACTACATACTACATGCTACATACATACTATATACATACTTCATATATACTACATTCATACAACATACATACATACTACATATATACTACATTCATACAACATACATACATACTACATACATACTACATGTATACTACATTCATACAACATACATACATACTACATGCTACATACTATATACATACTTCATATATACTACATTCATACAACATACATACATACATACTGCATATATACTACATTCATACAACATACATACTACATATATACTTCATATATATTACATTCATACAGCATACATACATACTACATACATAATACATATATACTACATTCAAACAGCATACATACATACTACATACTACATATATACTACACTCATACAACATGCATACATACTACATACCACATACATACTTCATATATACTACATTCATACAACATACATACATACTACATACATACAACATATATACTACATTCATACAACATACATACTACATACATACTACATATATACTACATTCATACAACATACATACATACTACATTCTACATACATACTTCATATATACTACATTCATACAACATACATACATACTACATACATACTACATTCATACAGCATACATACTACATACTACATACATACTTCATATATACTACATTCATACAACATACATACGTACTACATACATACAACATATATACTACATTCATACAACATACATGCATACTACATACATACATCATATTTACTACATTCATACGACATACATACAAACTACATACTACATACATACTACATACATACTAACATTCATACAACATGCATACATACTACATACCACATACATACTTCAAACATACTGCTTTCATACAACATACTACATACATACAACATATATACTACATTCATACTGCATACATACTACATACATACTAGATACTACATGCTACATTCATACAACATACATACATACTACACACATACAACATATATTCTACATTCATACAACATACATACTACATACATACTACATATATACTACATTCATACAACATGCATACATACTACATACTACATACATACTTCCTATATACTACATTCATACAACATACATACATACTACATGCTACATACATACTACATACATACTACATTCATACAACATACATACATACTACATACATACTACATATATACTACATTCATACAACATACATACATACTACATACATACATCATATATACTACATTCATACGACATACATACAAACTACATACTACATACATACTACATACATACTAACATTCATACAACATGCATACATACTACATACCACATACATACTTCAAACATACTGCTTACATACAACATACTACATACATACAACATATATACTACATTCATACTGCATACATACTACATACATACTAGATACTACATACTACATTCATACAACATACATACATACTACACACATACAACATATATTCTACATTCATACAACATACATACTACATACATACTACATATATACTACATTCATACAACATGCATACATACTACATACTACATACATACTTCCTATATACTACATTCATACAACATACATACATACTACATGCTACATACATACTGCATACATACTACATTCATACAACATACATACATACTACATACATACTACATATATACTACATTCATACAACATACATACATACTACATACATGCAACATATATACCACATTCATACAACATACATACATACTACATACATACTACATATATACTACATTCATAAAACATACATACATACTACATTCTACATAAATACTTCATATTTACTACATTCATACAACATACATACGTACTACATACATACAGCTTATATACTACATTCATACAACATACATACATACATACTGCATACTACATACATACTACATACATACTACATTCATACAACATACATACATACATACTGCATACCACATACATACTTCATATATACTACATTCATACAACATACATACATACTACATACATACAACATACAACATACATGCATACATACTACATATATACTACATTCATACAACATACATACATACTACATACATACTACATTCATGCAACATACATACTACATACTACATACATACTTCATATATACTACATTCATACAACATACATACGTACTACATACGTACAACATATATACTACATTCATACAACATACATACATACAACATATATACTACATTCATATAACATACATACAAACTACATACATACTACATACATACTAACATTCATACATACTACATAGTACATACATACTTCATATATACTACATTCATACAACATAATAAATACAACATATATACTACATTCATACAGCATACACACATACTACATACATACTACATGCTACATACATACTACATACATACTACATTCATACAACATACATACATACTACATACATACTACATATATACTACATTCATAAAACATACATACTTACTACATTCTACATAAATACTTCATATTTACTACATTCATACAACATACATACATACTACATACATACTACATTCATACAACATACATACGTACTACATACATACAGCTTATATACTACATTCATACAACATACATACATACATACTGCATACTACATACATACTACATACATACTACATTCATACAACATACATACATACATACTGCATACCACATACATACTTCATATATACTACATTCATACAACATACATACATACAACATGGGAGGAATAGGGCTAAGTGACAGCACATGTGAAAAAGACTTGGGTATACTAATAGATCACAGACTGAATATGAGTCAACAGTGTGATGCAGCAGCAAAAAAGGCAAATGCAATTCTAGGATGTATTAACAGAAGCATACAGTCTAGATCACGTGAAGTCATTATTTCCCTCTACTCCTCTTTGGTCAGACCTCATCTGGAATATTGTGTCCAGTTTTGGGCACCACATTTTAAAAAAGACATCAACAAACTGGAGCAAGTTCAGAAAAGAGCGACCAGAATGGTGACCGGTCTGCAAACCCTGTCTTATGAGGAAAGGTTGCAGGATTTGGGAATGTTTAGTTTGCAAAAGAGAAGACTGAGAGGAGACTTAATAGCTGTCTACAAATATCTAAAGGGCTGTCACATTGTAGAAGGATCAACTTTATTCTCATTTGCACAAGGAAAGACTAGAAGCAATGGGATGAAACTGAAGGGGAGGAGTCACAGATTAGATATTAGAAAAAACTTTTTGACAGTTAGAGTGATCAATGAGTGGAACAGGCTGTCATGAGAAGTGGTGAGTTCTCCTTCAATGGAAGTCTTCAAACAGAGGCTGGACAGACATCTGACTGGGATGATTTAGCGAATCCTGCTTTGAGCAGGGGGTTGGACCAGATGGCCCAGGATGTCCCTTCCAACTCTACGATTCTATGATTCTATGATTCTATGAACATATATACTACATTAATACAACATACATACTACAAGCATACTACATATATACTACATTCATGCAACATTCATACTGCATACTACATGCTACATACATACTATATACATACTTCATATATACTACATTCATACAACATACATACATACTACATATATACTACATTCATACAACATACATACATACTACATACATACTACATGTATACTACATTCATACAACATACATACATACTACATGCTACATACATACTATATACATACTTCATATATACTACATTCATACAACATACATACATACATACTGCATATATACTACATTCATACAACAGACATACTACATATATACTTCATATATATTACATTCATACAGCATACATACATACTACATACATAATACATATATACTACATTCAAACAGCATACATACATACTACATACTACATATATACTACACTCATACAACATGCATACATACTACATACCACATACATACTTCATATATACTACATTCATACAACATACATACATACTACATACATACAACATATATACTACATTCATACAACATACATACTACATACATACTACATATATACTACATTCATACAACATACATACATACTACATTCTACATACATACTTCATATATACTACATTCATACAACATACATACATACTACATACATACTACATTCATACAGCATACATACTACATACTACATACATACTTCATATATACTACATTCATACAACATACATACGTACTACATACATACAACATATATACTACATTCATACAACATACATGCATACTATATACATACATCATATATACTACATTCATACGACATACATACAAACTACATACTACATACATACTACATACATACTAACATTCATACAACATGCATACATATTACATACCACATACATACTTCAAACATACTGCTTTCATACAACATACTACATACATACAACATATATACTACATTCATACTGCATACATACTACATACATACTAGATACTACATGCTACATTCATACAACATACATACATACTACACACATACAACATATATTCTACATTCATACAACATACATACTACATACATACTACATATATACTACATTCATACAACATGCATACATACTACATACTACATACATACTTCCTATATACTACATTCATACAACATACATACATACTACATGCTACATACATACTACATACATACTAGATACTACATGCTACATTCATACAACATACATACATACTACACACATACAACATATATTCTACATTCATACAACATACATACTACATACATACTACATATATACTACATTCATACAACATGCATACATACTACATACTACATACATACTTCCTATATACTACATTCATACAACATACATACATACTACATACATACTACATATATACTACATTCATACAACATACATACATACTACATACATACATCATATATACTACATTCATACGACATACATACAAACTACATACTACATACATACTACATACATACTAACATTCATACAACATGCATACATACTACATACCACATACATACTTCAAACATACTGCTTTCATACAACATACTACATACATACAACATATATACTACATTCATACTGCATACATACTACATACACACTAGATACTACATACTACATTCATACAACATACATACATACTACACACATACAACATATATTCTACATTCATACAACATACATACTACATACATACTACATATATACTACATTCATAAAACATGCATACATACTACATACTACATACATACTTCCTATATACTACATTCATACAACATACATACATACTACATGCTACATACATACTACATACATACTACATTCATACAACATACATACATACTACATACATACTACATATATACTACATTCATACAACATACATACATACTACATACATGCAACATATATACCACATTCATTCAACATACATACATACTACATACATACTACATATATACTACATTCATAAAACATACATACATACTACATTCTACATAAATACTTCATATTTACTACATTCATACAACATACATACATACTACATTCATACAACATACATACGTACTACATACATACAGCTTATATACTACATTCATACAACATACATACATACATACATACTGCATACTACATACATACTACATACATACTACATTCATACAACATACATACATACATACTGCATACCACATACATACTTCATATATACTACATTCATACAACATACATACATACTACATACATACAACATACAACATACATGCATACATACTACATATATACTACATTCATACAACATACATACATACTACATACATACTACATTCATGCAACATACATACTACATACTACATACATACTTCATATATACTACATTCATACAACATACATACGTACTACATACGTACAACATATATACTACATTCATACAACATACATACATACAACATATATACTACATTCATATAACATACATACAAACTACATACATACTACATACATACTAACATTCATACATACTACATAGTACATACATACTTCATATATACTACATTCATGCAACATAATAAATACAACATATATACTACATTCATACAGCATACACACATACTACATACATACTACATGCTACATACATACTACATACATACAACATACATACATACTACATACATACTACATATATACTACATTCATAAAACATACATACATACTACATTCTACATAAATACTTCATATTTACTACATTCATACAACATACATACGTACTACATACATACAGCTTATATACTACATTCATACAACATACATACATACATACATACTGCATACTACATACATACTACATACATACTACATTCATACAACATACATACATACATACTGCATACCACATACATACTTCATATATACTACATTCATACAACATACATACATACTACATACATACAACATACAACATACATGCATACATACTACATATATACTACATTCATACAACATACATACATACTACATACATACTACATTCATGCAACATACATACTACATACTACATACATACTTCATATATACTACATTCATACAACATACATACGTACTACATACGTACAACATATATACTACATTCATACAACATACATACATACAACATATATACTACATTCATATAACATACATACAAACTACATACATACTACATACATACTAACATTCATACATACTACATAGTACATACATACTTCATATATACTACATTCATACAACATAATAAATACAACACATATACTACATTCATACAGCATACACACATACTACATACATACTACATGCTACATACATACTACATACATACTACATTCATACAACATACATACATACTACATACATACAACATATATTCTACATTCATACAACATACATATACACTACATACATACTACATATATACTACATTCATACAACATACATACATACTACATACTTCCTATATACTACATTCATCCAACATACATACATACTACATGCTACATACATACTACATACATACTACATTCATACAACATACATACATACTACATACTACATAAATACTTAATATATACTACATTCATACAACATACATACATACTACATACATACAACATATATACTACATTCATACAACATACATGCATACTTCATATATACTACATTCATGCAACATACATACATACTACATGCATACTTCATATACACTACATTCATACAACATACATACATACTACATACATACTACATACTACATACATACTACATATATACTACATTCTTACAACATACTTACAACATGCTACATACATACAACATATATACAACATACATACTACATGCATACTACATACATACTACATACAATACATTCATACAATACATACATATAGACATACAGTACATATAACATAGAGTACATACTCACCATCACTTGTCACTTTGATCCTCGAAGCCAATGTCATCTGTGGAAAAATATGAAAATAACAAGCATCATATATACTCCCTGATCCACAGAAATCCACGAGTGTCCCACGACAATCTCCCGTTGAGAAGAGCAGCATCAGCTGATGCCACCGCTCTCTGCGGGCCCCAGGCATACAATGACCAGAGGTAGGTAACCTTCCGCACTGTATTCCTCCGCCACTGTAAAAAAATGCCACTGTTCTCCATGGGAGATCGTCGTGGGACACTGTGGATTTCTGCGGATCAGGGAGTATATTGCTTTTTTGTTTTTTTCATATTTTTCCACAGATGACATTGGCTTCGGGGAACAAAGTGACAAGCTATGGTGAGTATGTACTCTATGTTATATGTACTGTATGTGTTATGAATGAGTCACCGAAGGAGGATAAAACAAAAATACAAGCTAAGTCCAGAAAACCGGAGAGGTTGGTAGCTATCGGACTGCAGACCCCTGATCCTATTCACACAACTAACAGTTGCCGTGGGGGATTCCTACGGTGCCCTAGACCCCTTGTTCACAGCCGGAGAACTAAATAAGCCTAAAGAAAGAAAGGGGAAAGCTAAACTGCCCCAGAGCAGAGCCCAAAGCAATAGACAGCCCCCAACATGTATTGTCGGTGAAAAGCAGATGAAAACACAAACACAGACAGAAAGACAGGTTGAGCAAACGATGGGGCCCAACTAACTAAATAGGAAAGGACAGAAAAGATGCTGGCTGCAATCCGCAAAAATTCTGCCAAAATAATGTCCAACACGTCTGATAGAAAAAAGGCCCTGAAGTCACTAGACTTCAAAAACACTATATCAGCACTCAGGTATATTCTGAAGACTGAGAAAAAGATCAACTTGACCAGAGACAAAAATGGAGCTCAGCCTGTACCAACAAGGGCAGGCAGAACACAAACACTAAGTAAACAGGCAATATCTCATAGAAAAATAAGAGAGCAAATACTTAGCTTTCAGAAGACAGGTACTGAACTGGTTTGCAAGAGCTCAGAGTAGAAAGGATCACCAGCACCCCTGTAGGGCGTCGGCTGCCTTATATCCACTCAGTGATTCTGGGTGTCCAATCAGGCTCCACCTGTTCAGATGAGAGGTTCTTCCCAACCCAATCAATTTCACTACCTCTCTTCACCAGCAGAGGGAGTTCATCAGACATCAACGGTGAAGGGGAAAATGAACTCACAACAGTACCTCCCCCTTGAGGAGGGGTCACCGAACCCTCATCCACGCCACCAGGACGATCAGGATGGGCCCAATGAAAAGCACGAACCAATCTTTCGGCATGAATATCGGATGCAGGGACCCAAGAATTATTCTTCTGGCCATAACCCTTCCATTTAACCAAATACTGGAGTCTCCGTCTAGCCAGGCGAGAATCCAGTATCTTCTCAACCTCATATTCCACATTACCTTCCACCAATACAGGGTCAGGAGGTGCCACCACAGGAACTACTGGCTCAACAAACCTCTTTAACAGAGACTTATGAAACACGTTATGAATCTTAAATGTAACAGGAAGAGCCAATCGAAAAGAGACAGGATTAAGAATCTCCAAAATCTTGTAAGGTCCAATAAATTTAGGTTTAAACTTCGGAGAAGCCACCTTCATAGAGATATTCTTTGATGACAACCATACCATATCACCCACCTTAAACTGGGGACCAATGGTCCTATGACGGTTGGAAAACCGCTGGGCCTTTTCCTGGGAGAGAGACAACCTATCCACCACTTGGTCCCAGATCTGGTGCATTCTCTCCACCACAGTGTCAACACCTGGGCAGGCAGAAGACTCCACCTGCCCTGAAGAGAATCGAGGATGAAACCCAAAGTTACAAAAAAAAGGTGACATCAAAGTGGCAGAACTAGCTCTATTATTTAAAGCAAATTCGGCCAAGGGCAAAAATGAAACCCAATCATCCTGATCAGCAGAAATAAAACATCTCAAATACGGCTCCAAAGCCTGGTTTGTTCTCTTCGTCTGCCCATTGGTCTAAGGGTGAAAACGCAGAGGAGAAGGACAACTGAATTCCCAGCATGGAACAGAAAGTCCTCCAAAATCTAGAAATAAACTGAACTCCTCTGTCAGATACAATGTTCTCAGGAATCCCGTGCAAACGAACCACCTGTTGCAAAAACAAGGGCACCAACTCTGAGGAAGATGGCAACTTAGGGAGTGGTACAAGATGGACCATCTTAGAGAATCTATCACAAATAACCCAAATAACAGTCATTCTCTGAGAGACAGGCATATCAGAGATAAAATCCATTGAAATATGGGTCCATGGCCTCCTGGGCACCGGCAAAGACATCATCAACCCACTACAGCGAGAACAAGGTTTAGACCGGGAGCAAGTCCCACAGGACTGCACAAAACTCCTGACATCACGAGACAAGGCGGGCCACCAAAAAGACCGACTCACCAAATCTCTAGTACCAAAAATACCTGGATGACCTGCCAATGCAGAGCAATGAACTTCAGACATCACTGGTCAGGAACATACAATTTTCCAATGGGACAACGCTCAGGTTTGTCCTCCTGAAACTCTTCCAGAGCACGTCTCAAATCGGGCGAGATAGCAGAAAGAACTACCCCCTCACCTAAGATGGCAGCAGGCTTGGTCACAACAGGAGAATCAGCAAAGAAACTCCTAGAGAGGGCGTCTGCCTTGACATTCTTAGTGCCCGGAAGAAAAGAGACCACAAAATCAAAACATGTGAAAAAAAGGCCCACCTAGCCTGTCTAGGATTCAAGCGTTTGGCCGACTCCAGGTAAATCAAATTCTTGTGGTCAGTAAGGACCACGACTTGATGTTTAGCTCCCTCCAACCAATGTCTCCACTCCTCAAATGCCCATTTCATGGCTAACAGTTCCCGATTCCCCACATCATAGTTACATTCAGATAGGGAGAACTTTCGGGAAAAGAAAGCACAGGGATTCATCTTAGATGTTACAGGATCTTTTTGGGACAAAACAGCTCCTGCACCAATCTCAGAAGTGTCAACCTCTACCTGAAACGGGAGTGAGACATCAGGTTGCCGCAAAATCGTGAATGAGCAAGATAGGCGGAAATTACCCGCACTTCAGCAGCGAGCTGCTCCACACAATCAGACAATTGCTTCATCTCCATTGAGAAGAAAAAAAATTCCCCCTACTGCCTCAAAGACATAGAGGAAAAAATATACACAAAAAAAAATTCTGACTTTTTTTTTTTTTTTTTACAATTCTTTCCTGCTATTGAGTACCCTAGAATCTGCGGTATGGCTGGTGATTCTGTTATGAATGAGTCACTGAAGGAGGTAAAAACAAAAATACAAGCTAAGTCCAGAAAACCGGAGAGGTTGGTAACTATCGGATTGCAGACCCCTGATCCTATTCACACAACTAACAGTAGCCGTGGGGGGTTCCTACGGTGCCCTAGACCCCTTGTTCACAGCTGGAGAACTAAATAAGCCTAAAGAAAGAAAGGGGAAAGCTAAACTGCCCCAGAGCAGACCCCAAAGCAATAGACAGCCCCCAACATGTATTGTCGGTGAAAAGCAGATGAAAACACAAACACAGACAGAAAGACAGGTTGAGCAAACGATGGGGCCCAACTAACTAAATAGGAAAGGACAGAAAAGATGCTGGCTGCAATCCGCAAAAATTCTGCCAAAATAATGTCCAACACATCTGATAAGAAAAAGGCCCTGAAGTCACTAGACTTCAAAAACACAATATCAGCACTCAGGTATATTCTGAAGACTGAGAAAAAGATCAACTTGACCAGAGACAAAAATGGAGCTCAGCCTGTACCAACAAGGGCAGGCAGAGCACAAGCACTAAGTAAACAGGCAATATCTCATGGAAAAATAAGAGAGCAAATACTTAGCTTTCAGAAGACAGGTACTGAACTGGTTTGCAAGAGCTCAGAGCAGAAAGGATCACCAGCACCCCTGTAGGGCGTCGGCTGCCTTATATCCACTCAGTGATTCCAGATGTCCAATCAGGCTCCACCTGTTCAGATGACAGGTTCTTCCCAACCCAATCAATTTCACTACCTCTCTTCACCAGCAGAGGGAGATCATCAGACATCAATGGTGAAGGGCAAAATGAACTCACAACAGTATGTCTATATGTATGTATTGTATGAATGTATTAATGTATTGTATGTAGTATGTATGTAAGTTGTATGAATGTAGTATATATGAAGTATGTATGTAGTATGTATGTATGTAGTATGTATGTAATATGTATGTAGTATGTATGTTGTATGTCTGTAGCATGTTGTATGTATGTTGTATCTATGTAGTATGTATGTAGTATGTACTATGTATGTATGTATATTGTATGAATGTAGTATATATGTAGTATGTATGTAGTATGTAGTATGCATGTATTTATGTTGTATGAATGTAGTATATATGTAGTATGTATGTTGTATGTATGAACGTATTGCATGTAGTATGCATGTAGTATGTACTATGTATGTATGTATGTTGTATGAATGTAGTATATATGTAGTATGTATGTATGTTGTATGAATGTAGTATATATGAAGTATGTATGTAGTATGTATGTATGTTGTATGAATGTAGCATATATGAAGTATGTATGTAGTATGTAGTATGTATGTATGTTGTATGAATGTAGTATATATGAAGAATGTATGTAGTATGTAGTATGTATTTTGTATGAATGTAGTATATATGTAGTATGTATGTAGTATGTATGTTGTATGAATGTAGTATATATGTAGTATGTATGTAGTATGTGTGTATGTTATATGAATGTAGTATATATGAAGTATGTACACTCACTGGCCACTTTATTAGGTACACCATGCTAGTAAGGGGTTGGACCCCCTTTTGCCTTCAGAACTGCCTCAATTCTTCGTGGCAGAGATTCAACAAGGTGCTGGAAGCATTCCTCAGAGATTTTGGACCATATTGACATGATGGCATCACACAGTTGGCGCAGATTTGTCGGCTGCACATCCCTGATGCGAATCTCCCGTTCCACCACATCCCAAAGATGCTCTATTGGATTGAGATCTGGTGACTGAGGAGGCCATTTGAGTACAGTAAACTCATTGTCATGTTCAAGAAACCAATCTGAGATGATTCGAGCTTTATGACATGGCGCATTATCCTGCTGAAAGTAGCCATCAGATGTTGGGTACATTGTGGTCATAAAGGGATGGACATGGTCAGCAACAATACTCAGGTAGGCTGTGGCGTTGCAACGATGCTCAATTGGTACCAAGGGGCCCAAAGAGTGCCCAGAAAAAATTCCCCACACCATGACACCACCACCACCAGCCTGAACCGTTGATACAAAGCAGGATGGATCCATGCTTTCATGTTGTTTACGCCAAATTCTGACCCTACCATCCGAATGTCGCAGCAGAAATCGAGACTCATCAGACCAGGCAACATTTTTCCAATCTTCTACTGTCCAATTTCGATGAGCTTGTGCAAATTGTAGCCTCAGTTTCCTGTTCTTAGCTGAGAGGAGTGGTACCCAGTGTGGTCTTCTGCTGCTGTAGCCCATCTGCCTCAAAGTTCGACGCACTGTGCGTTCAGAGATGCTCTTCTGCCTACCTTGGTTGTAACGGGTGGCAATTTGAGTCACTGTTGCCTTTCTATCAGCTCGAACCAGTCTGCCCATTCTCCTCTGACCTCTGGCATCAACATGGCATTTCCGGCCACAGAACTGCCGCTCACTGGATTTTTTTTCTTTTTCGGACCATTCTCTGTAAACCCTAGAGATGGTTGTGCGTGAAAATCCCAGTAGATCAGCAGTTTCTGAAATTCTCAGACCAGCCCTTCTGGCACCAACAATCATGCCACGTTCAAAGGCACTCAAATCACCTTTCTTCCCCATACTGATGCTCGGTTTGAACTGCAGGAGATTGTCTTGACCATGTCTACATGCCTAAATGCACTGAGTTGCCGCCATGTGATTGGCTGATTAGAAATTAAGTCTTAACACACAGTTGGACAGGTGTACCTAATAAAGTGGCCAGTGAGTGTATGTAGTATGTATGTTGTATGAATGTAGTACATATGTAGTATGTATGTAGTATGTATGTATGTTGTATGAATGTAGTATATATGAAGTATGTATGTAGCTTGTTTGTATGTTGTATGAATGTAGTATAAATGAAGTATGTATGTAGTATGTATGTATGTTGTATGAATGTAGTATATATGAAGTTTGTATGCAGCATGTATGTATGTTGTATGAATGTAGTATACATGTAGTATGTATGTAGTATGTATGTATGTTGTATGAATGTAGTATATATGAAGTATGTATGTAGTGTGTAATATGTAAGTTGTATGAATGTAGTATGTATGTAGTATGTATGTATGTTGTATGAATGTAGTATATTTGTAGTATGTATGTAGTATGTATGTATGTTTTATGAATGTAGTATATATGAAGTATGTATGTAGTATGTATGTTGTATGAATGTAGTATATATGTAGTATGTATGTAGTATGTATGTATGTTGTATGAATGTAGTATATATGAAGTATGTATGTAGTATGTAGTATGTATGTTGTATGAATGTAGTATATATGAGAAACTGGGTCTGAGCAGAAAAAGTAAATTAATGTGCATGCAAAATGTAATTGCATATGAACACATGACCTTTACACAGAGAAAACCAAAAGCAAAACACAAAACAAATATCCTGGAATAAAAAAGTAAAAAAATATATTGCAAAAATTGCATCAAAATTATGTTAACTAAATACCCTTATTATTACTATTATTACTACCTTCATGCAATTTTTGCAATATATTTTTTTACTTTTTTATTCCAGGATATTTGTTTTGTGTTTTGCTTTTGGTTTTCTCTGTGTAAAGGTCTTCTCTGTGTAAAGGTCATGTGTTCATATGCAATTACATTTTGCATGCACATTAATTTACTTTTTCTGCTCAGACCCAGTTTCTCATTTGTTTCATTGTGCATTCTGTGCATATAAGGGTGTGACCGCCCTGTTTCTGAGTTGGAAAATCCATCCTGTCTGGCCTATACTATTACTGGTGGTTCAGTCCCTCTGTCCTTGTTCACATTTACGTCACTTGACAAGTGGAAAGGTTTTAAATACAAGAGTTAGGACTGTCCCACAAGGGTTGCCGTGACGTGGCGGGATGGCTTCTACATTATTTTGATCAAAATTACGTTAACTAAATACCCTTATTATTACTATTATTACTACCTTCATGCAATTTTTGCAATATATTTTTTTACGTTTTTATTCCAGGATATTTGTTTTGTGTTTTGCTTTTGGTTTTCTCTGTGTAAAGGTCATGTGTTCATATGCAATTACATTTTGCATGCACATTAATTTACTTTTTCTGCTCAGACCCAGTTTTACTCATTTGTTTCATTGTGCATTCTGTGCATATAAGGGTGTGACCGCCCTGTTTCTGAGTTGGAAAATCCATCCTGTCTGGCCTATACTATTACTGGTGGTTCAGTCCCTCTGTCCTTGTTCACATTTACGTCACTTGACAAGTGGAAAGGTTTTAAATACAAGAGTTAGGACTGTCCCACAAGGGTTGCCGTGACGTGGCGGGATGGCTTCTACATTATTTTGATCAAAATTATGTTAACTAAATACCCTTATTATTACTATTATTACTACCTTCATGCAATTTTTGCAATATTTTTTTTACTTTTTTATTCCAGGATATTTGTTTTGTGTTTTGCTTTTGGTTTTCTATGTAGTATATATGTAGCATGTATGTTGTATGTATGTATGTTGTATGAATGTAGTATACATGTAGTATGTATGTAGTATGTATGTTGTATGAATGTAGTATATATGAAGTATGTATGTAGTATGTATGTTGTATGAATGTAGTATATATGTAGTATGTATGTAGTATGTATGTATGTTGTATGAATGTAGTATATTTGTAGTATGTATGTAGCATGTATGTATGTTGTATGAATGTAGTATATATGAAGTATGTATGTAGTATGTATGTATGTTGTATGAATGTAATATATATGAAGTATGTATGTAGTATGTATGAATGTAGTATATATGTAGTATGTATGTAGTATGTATGTTTTTTTTTTTTACATTCAACACATTAGCCGGATGATGGGACTACTTCTGTCCAATCATTGGCTAATGTGTCAATCACTGTCATTGTAGCAGGCATCGCCCGATGGGACTTGTAGTCCCATCGGACAATGCCTGCACACACACAAGACCCCCAGCAGGCCCGCACAGACCCCCGACAGCCGGCACAGGCCCCCGGCCGCCTGTACAGACTCCCAGCAGCCGGCACAGGCCCCCGGGAGGCCCGTACAGACCCCCGACAGCTGGCACAGGCCCCCAGCAGGCCCGTACAGACCCCTGACAGCTGGCACAGGCCCCCGGCTGGCCCGCACACACAGACACGCACAGTGTCTGCCCACGCACCGCCCACACTCTTCCCCCCTCCCAAAATGGATGGGCAAGGAAAGAAAGGGTTTTTTTTAATTCCGATATTTCTGTCCCATTGACTTATATGGGACTTCCATTATCGGAATCGGTGATACCGATACTTTTTGGGGTATCGGTCCGATCCAATCCGATCCGATACTTCTCAGTATTGGATGGTATCGCTCAACACTATTCCAGAGTATGGGGGAAGCATGGAAGAAGTCTTGTATGCGGTTATTGGAAGAAGAGATAAGAGGGAGTAGAGAAGGAGATCTTAAGAGGATCGAAGGTTGAGAGTAGGTAAATACCGGGAGACCATGTCACAGATGTATGGAGGAGAAAGGTTGTTGATGGCTTTGTATGTCATTGTTAGGGTCTTAAACTGGAGCCTCTGGACAATAGTAGGCCAGTGAAGGGCCTGGCAGAGAGGAGAGACTGGAGAATAATTGGGAGACAGATGAATTTGTCGGGCAGCATAGTTTAGGATAGATTGGAGTGGTGCAAGAGTGCTGGAGGGGAGGTTAGAGAGTAGGAGGTTGCAATAGTCGATGATGAGGGCATGCACAAGCAATTTTGCAGTTTCTTGGTCAAGGAATATAACGATCCGGGAAATATTTTTGAGTTGGAGTTGGCAGGAGGAGGCAAAGGCTTGGATATGTGGCTTGAAAGGGAGTGCAGAGTCGAGGATCACCCCGTTGCACCAAGCATGCGGGACTGGGGAAAGTGAGCAGCCATTGACATTGATGGATAGGTCTGGTGGGGTGGTAGAGAGAGATGGGGAAAGATGATGAATTATGTTTTGTCCATGTTCAGTTTTAGAAAGTGAGCACAAAAGAAAGATGAAATAGCTGACAGATGTTGTGGGATTTTGGTCAGTAAGGAGGTGATGTCAGGTCCAGATAGGTAGATATGCGTTTCATCGGCGTAAAGATATTACAAACCGTTGTATTCTGTGAGCTTCCCCAGGCTGAAGGTGTAGATGGAGAAGAGTAGGGGTCCTAGACCTGAGCCTTGGGGAACAACAAAAAGGGGAAGAGGTGAGGAGGTGGTGTGGGAGAGGGAGACACTGAATGACCGGTCTGTTAAATATGACGAGATCCAGGATAGGGCCAAGTCTGTGATGCTGAGAGATGAGAGAATCTGCAGCAAGAGGGAATGGTCCACAGTATCAAAGGCAGATGACAGATCCAGGAGAAGGAAAACAGAGTACAGTCACTTGCTCTTGACAGTTGGTAGGTCATTGGTTACTTTAGTTAGGGCAGTTTCACTTGAGTGATGTGGTCAGAAGCCAGATTGTAACCAGTCAAAGAGGGAACAGGAGGAGAGGTGGGAGGACAGTTCAAGATGGACATGCTGTTCCAGTAGTTTTGAGGCATAAGGGAGAAGTGATATTGGGCAATAGCTAGACACAGAGGATGAGTTGACGGATGGTTTTTCGAGAATGGGTTTGATTGTGGCTTGTTTGAAGGATGAGGGGAAGACACCATTTGCAAGTGAAAGGTTGAAGAGGTGTTTTAGGGTTGGGATGAAGACTGTGCCGAGGTTAGGGATGAGGTGGGACCAGAGCAGGTCAAGCGTGCAAGTGATGAGATGTGATCTTGACAGAAGGGTGGAGAGGTGATCTTCTGTCATGGTGGAAAAGCTGGTTTTGGAAGAACAGGGATGAGCAGTCAAGAGGAAGGGCATTGGGGGCCTCAGGCCAAAGCTTTCTCTGATGTTATTGACCTTCTGCTTAAAGAAAGAGGAAAATTCTTCAGCAGAAATGAGAGGAGAGGGAGAAGGTGCTGGGGACAGAGTAGAGAACTGAAAGTTTTGAAAAACTGTTTAGGGTTGTGAGACAGGGAGGATATGAGAGATGAGAAGTAAGTTTGTTTTGTGGCAGTGAGCGTGGACTTGAAGCTGGCAAGGGACTGCTTGCATGTGATAAAGTGCTCGGCAGAATGGGATCTCTTCTATCTCTGTGCAGTGACCCTGGAAGCCCATCTCAGCTCTTTGGTCTGGCTGGTCAGCCAGGGTTGACTGTTGATTTTATGAGTTTTGCTGTGCATGAGGGGGATGGCCAAATTGAGTGCTTCTGTTATTGTGGTGTTATATAAAGTGGCAGCAGCATGTGTCATGTAAGGAAGCTATTTCTGTAAGAGGGAGAAGGGACTCAGAGAGTGAGTGTAAATTGAGGTGTTTGAGATTTCTGCAAGAGTGAGTGAGTTTTTTGGAGTGGGGGTTGTGCACTAGGAGAGGAGAGGGAAGAGAATGTCAGTAGGTTGTGGTCAGACAGAGGGAGGGGTGAGTTAGTGAGATTAGTAAGATTAGTAAGGGAACAGAGACTTGTGAAGATAAGGTTCAGTGCATGTCCATCTTTGTGAATGGTGGCGGAGGACCATTGACTAATGCCAAAGGAGGCAGTCAGCGATAAAAGTTTAGAGGCAGCTGAGGTGGAAGTGTCAATGGGGATATTGAAGTCATCCATGATGATAGAGAGGATGTCAGCAGAAAGGAAATGAAGTACCCAGGTGGTGAAGTGGTCGAGAAAGGTGGAGATGGCTTAGTTCTGGGGGGAGGTAGATGACAGCCAGCTGGAGGTTGGAAGGTGAATAGATGCGGATGGAGTGCACCTCAAGCAAGGTAAGAATAGCAGAGGGTGGTAGCAGAATTGGGGTAAAGGAGCAGGTATTGGACAGGAGCAAGCCAACTCCTCCACCACATTTGTTGCTGGAGCGAGGGGTGTGAGAGAGATGGAATCCACCATAAGAAAGTGCAGCTGGAGAGGCTGAGTCAGAGAGGGTGAACCAGGTTTCAGTAATTCCAAGGAAGCTGAGTTTGTTGGTGATAAAGAGGTTATGGATATATGACAGTTTGTTGCAGACAGAGCGTGCGATCCATAGTGCTCCAGGTAGGGGGACCGGGGGAGTGAGAGCTGTATGAATGGGTATGAGGCTATCATGATTGTGAAAACTTGTAGAGGATCATGGCAGGGTGTTAGAAATGAGTGTGGGGATGTGTTGAGGAGGGCCAGGATTTGGAGATATGTTGCCAGTAATATGGATTGTATGTGGAGGAACAGTTCTGAGGAGGAGGTGAGATGGCTGGGAGGATGGAGGGAGAAATGAAAAGCAACAGAAACATTGTAGTGGTTTTCTATCCCGTCACCTTACAGTCAATTCCAGTCTAATTCAAAGTATTGCACTTTGAAATCTGTACTTTGAAAGATGTCATTTGAAAGATGTGTGGGTCAGACTAGTCTGGATCAGACTCCTGGGTCTGTATATATCTTCAAGTAAAACTAATCAGGTGTGAGTGAGGAGATGGATGGGTAAGGCCAGACCAGAAGCTGATGGTTAAACAAAGGTCATTTGTTATGAATAGGTCACCGAGGAGGATGGCAGGAACAGGCAAGCCACCAGAAAACCATAGAGGTTTATAACTAAGCGGAATGCAGACCCTTGATCCTATCCACACAACTAGCAGTAACCGTGGAGCTTACCTACGATGCCCTAGATGCCTCGGCACAGTCGGAGATCTAACTAAGCCTAAAGCAAGAAAGGTGAAACCTAAACTTCCCCAGAGCAGACCCCAAAGGAATTGGTAGCCCCCAAACATATATTGTTGGTGAGACAAGATGAAACACAACAGTAGGCAGAAAAATAGACTGAGCAAATGATGGGGCCCAAACTGACTAGACAGAAAAGGAAAGGAAAGACACTGTCTACAATCACGCAAAAAACCCTGAAAAATCCAACACATCTGATGTACAAAAAACACTGAAGTCACACGACTTCGCCCCCACTATATCAGCACTCCGGTATTAACTGGAAACAAAGCAAAAGAGACCAATATAACAGGGGACTGAACAAACTGACACAAGCAGTAACATATGGAGCAGTGGTCCAGCACAGCCCCCAGCAGGAGCAAGCTGAACTCGCACAACAAGCAGAGATAGACAAAACCAGATCAGATGCAAAGGATTAGCAAATGCAGAAAAGTGCAGGAACAGGGCAGGAGACATCAGACCTCTGAATGCACTGGAAAGCAATCACCAGCAGGGATTGCAGGAAGTCTGCAGACTTAAATACTCCAATCTGTAACCCCAGATCTCCAATCGTCATCATCATCACCAGGTGGCAGACCTCTGTCAATCTGGCTAGCTCCATTACCTCCAGTAACCACCGGAGGGAGCAGGGGGAGCTTTGGCTCAGAAGTCTGAGCCAGGGAATTCACAACAGTCATAAAGAGAGGGAGGGGTTCAAGTGACCACTCAAAGATATGCCGGAAGAAAATAGGAGGAATGCTCAGATCATGGCAAAATAAATGATAGGTAACAAAGCATACCAGAAAGAGATTAAATGCACTTCATATAGACAGTCAAAGGCCAGGGAAAGCTGGGTAGATGAAAAGCATACTTGTGGGAAGAGGAAACAACTCAATTAGATGATACATGTGGTGATGATGATGATAATACAGCTGTGATGAAAGGCCATATGCATCATGGGATTCAAGTCTAATTCAAAGTATGGTACTTCGAAATCTATACTGTGAAAGATAAAATGTGTGGATCAGCTATTACAGCCATGAGTCTTCTTGGGAATGATGCAACAAGTTTTTCACACCTGGATTTGGAGATCCTCTGCCATTCTGCCTTGCAGATCCTCTCCAGTTCCGTCATGTTGGATGGTGAACGTTGGTGGACAGCCATTTTCAGGTCTCTCCAGAGATGCTCAAATGGGTTTGGGTCAGGGCTCTGGCTGGGCCAGTCAAGAATGGTCACAGGGTTGTTCTGAAGCCACTCATTTGTTATTTTAGCTGTGTGCTTAGGGTCATTGTCTTGTTGGAAGGTGAACCTTTGGCAAATTCTGAGGTCCAGAGCAATCTATAAGAGGTTTTCATCCAGGATACCTCTGTACTTGGCCGCATTCATGTTTCTTTCAATTGCAACCAGTCGTCCTGTCCCTGCAGCTGAAAAACATCCCCATAGCATGTTTCACTGTTGGGATTTTATTGGGCAGGTGTTGAGCAGTGCTTGGTTTTCTCCACACATACTGCTTACAATTATTAGCAAAAAGTTCTATCTTTGTATCATCAGACCAGAAGATCTTATTTCTCGTAGTCTAGGAGTCTTTCATGTGTTTTTTTTTAGCAAACTCTATGCGGGCTTTCATATGTCTGGCACTGAGGAGAGGTTTCCATTGGGCTACTCTGCCATAAAGGCCAGACTGGTGGAGGGCTGCAGTGATAGTTGACTTTGTGGAACTTTCTCCCATCTCTCTCTGTGGAGCTTAGCCACAGTGATCTTGGGGTTCTTCTTTACCTCTCTCCCCAAGGCGCTTCTCCCACGATTGCTCAGAGGCAGGTCTAGTAAGACTTATGGTGGTCCCAAACTTCTTTCATTTAAGGACTATGGAGGCCAATGTGCTCTTAGGAACCTTGAGTACTGCAGAAATTCTTTTGTAACCTTGGCTAGATCTGTACCTTGCCACAATTCTGTCTCTGAGCTCCTTGGCCAGTTCCTTTGACCTTATGATTCTCATTTAGTCTGACATGTACTGTGAGCTGTGAGGTCTTATATAGACAGGTGTGTGCCTTTACATATCAGGTCCTATCAGTTTAATTGCACACAGCTGGACTCCAATGAAGGAGTTGAACCATCACCGTGAGGATCACAAGGAAATGGACAGCATGTGACTTAAATATGAGTGTCTGACTAATAATAATAATAATCTTTATTTTATAATAATAATAGTCTGAATACTTATGACCATGTGACATTTCCATTTTTCTTTGTTAATAAATTAGCAAAAATGTCTGCATTTCTCTTTTTTTTCAGTCAAGATGGGTCAAGGAGATGTGAAACAAATTGAGGAGGATGAGGAGATGGAGGAAAAAGAAAAAAGGTCCAGCTTTGCAAATTCAAGTCCAATTTATTCTTAAAAACAAGTCCAAGACAGAGCAAAAAATAGTGTGTTCACATGAGTAACAAGTAGTAGATTAAGCGTTTAAAACAATAGCTTGTTCTTGAGTTTTTTGAGAAAGAACAAGCTATTGTTCGAAACGCGTAATCTACTACTTGTTACTCATGTGAACACACTATTTTTTGCTCTGTTTTGGACTTGTTTTAAACAATAAATTGGACTTGAATTTGCAAAGCTGGACCTTTTTTCTTTTTCCTTGGTTACTGCGAGAAGAATGCACGTGGTCCGGGCTATCCACTACACATGCCTTCAGGTGAGCTGGCTTCTTTTTCCTCTTTTTGAATGAGGAGATGGACACTCAACAGTCTGTAGATGAAGAGGATAATGATACACTCTCTGTTTTCTGTGTTTGGCAGAAGGGGGCGGAGGAAGCAACTTTGAATGTTACCCTGCCACCAAGACATCATGGACTTGGACCTCAGGGAAGCATCTGACACATTATCACCTTTTTTCTGCATTATCTTCAACACTATGCCCCTATTCATAGGGATAGAAATAGTGCTGATCACTGGGTTGTCACTAAGTTAGATCCATAGTACAAGAGTAAATTTAGCCAGATGCTTCCCCCCTTAGAATAGGATGCGCTCATGCTGGAGTATCAAAATATGCTTGTTGACAATCTTAAGAATGATTTTCCCCAAGACAGCAGTGAGGCACACAGTGTGCATCCAAGTTGTAGACGTCCAACCCAGAGAAAGTCAAGGCTTCATTGCCAAAACATTAGCAGCAGCAGTGTAAGTGGCATAAGCAATTTCAGTGAGTCATTTAACCCATGTTTTAGACCAGCCCGTGCACTAGCAGAACAGAGTACAAGTCTGTCAGATTCTGAACGACTGGAGAGGATGATGCAGGAGTATCTATAGCTCAATGTCAATGTCATCAGGGGGGTTTGGACCCTTTTACATTTTGGTCTTCGAAAATAGAAGAGTGGTCTGAGCTCGCCTGTCACACCTTGGAGGTTTTGTCATGCCCGACAGCCAGCATTCTCTCAGATTGTGTCTTCCACACTACTATTACAAACTATTTTTTGAAATGAGGACTAGAGTTGAGCGAAACGGGTCAAAAAATTTCAAAAGTCGCCGACTTTTGGCAAAGTCGGGTTTCATGAAACGAAACCCGACCCTAGGATGAGGTTGGCCACGAGGTCGGCGACTTACGCGCCAAAGTCGCGTTTCAAAAGTTTGTTTTGCGCTCTTTTTCAGCCAATCAGGACCAAAGGACACTGTGGGCAACGTGATGACATAGGCACGGGTCACCACCATCTTTCAGAAGGGCATGCAAGTGATTGGCTTGCTTTGGTGGGCGTCACAGGGGGTATAAAAGGGCGTGCACGCCGACCGCCATCTTACTTCTGCCGATCTTAGCATAGGGAGAGGTTGCTGCTGCTGATTCTGTAGGGAGAGCGTTAGGCAGGGAAGAAGACAAAAAAACTTCTTCTGCTGCTAGTGATTGTGCCTGTACAACACACCAGTCACTGTGTGTGCAGTGCAAGGGGAGGCTATATTGTGGTGTATCAGTGGTGTTGGTTGTTGGGCTGCCTTCTAAGGCTTCGTGACCGCTGCATTGCTGTTTACCCACTGCTCTGCAAACTGCTTTTTTAAAAGCAATCCAATCTCCCTTATCCTCTCGTCACTTTTGTCACAGCTGTGCCATCGAGCCTGTGACATAGCGCTCAGATATCAGTGGGCCTCACACAATCCAAAAGTGTCCAGTGTCCACAAGTGTCAGCAGAAATTCAAAATCTCCCTTATCCTCTCGTCACTTTTGTCACAGCTGTGCCATCGAGCCTGTGACATAGCGCTCAGATATCAGTGGGCCTCACACAATCCAAAAGTGTCCAGTGTCCACAAGTGTCTACAGAAATTCAAAATCTCCCTTATCCTCTCGTCACTTTTGTCACAGCTGTGCCATCGAGCCTGTGACATAGCGCTCAGATATCAGTGGGCCTCACACAATCCAAAAGTGTCCAGTGTCCACAAGTGTCTGCAGAAATTCAAAATCTCCCTTATCCTCTAGTCACTTTTGTCACTGCTGTGCCATCGAGCCTGTGACATAGCGCTCAGATATCAGTGGGCCTCACACAATCCAAAAGTGTCCAGTGTCCACTAATGTGTGCAGAAATTCAAAATCTCCCCTGTCCTATAGACACCTTGTACCTTGTTTTACATTACTATATAGTTTGTTGGATTTTGGCTACATTTCTACAAAAAATGAGGAAGTCTGGTGGAAGAGGCCGTGGAATTGGGCAGGGGTTGGCAGCTGGTAATGATGGTGTTGGTGGTGGATCTGATGGTAGTGGCAAGAGCAAAATAGGACCGAATGCAGGAGGTGTTGAGCCTGCGTCATCGTCTGGCTCCATAAGGCTTCGAAGGCTTAGTTTTCTAGGAGTTGGCAAACCGCTTTTAAAGCCAGAGCATCAGGAAAAAGTTTTGTCTTACATTGCTGACTCAGCCTCCAGCTCTATCGCTTCCTCTTCTTCAGTTGTAAAAAGTAAAAGCACTGAGTCTTCATTGGAGGCTCATGTTCATGAACCACACCTTTCCTTGTGTCCTTCACCCCAACCAAGATTGAAGGATGACGCAGGCCATACTACAGATTACTCCATGGAGCTGTTTTCACATACCATGCCTGGATTATCAAGTGAAATGGTGAATTACCCAGGCCAAGATGAATCTGACATGGAGTGCACTGATGCACAGCTGCTGATGGATGATTCTGCTGGTACATTCACTCCGAGCACTACATTGTCCTCGCAGTGTACAGAGCCAGTTTCTGACCCTGATGAGACTCAGGTGCCCCTTCCCGCACACTATACCACCATACACGGTGACACAGAGGAAGGTGCACATGACATTGAAGAGGAGGTGATGGATGACCCAGTTGTTGACCCAGATTGGCATCCATTGGGGGAAGAGGGTGCTGCTTACAATAGCTCAGATGAGGAGCATCCACAGCAGACCTCGACATCACATCAGCTGTTATCTGGCAGGCCTGGAGCACTCCAAAGACAGGTTCCAAAAATCAAAAGAGTTGCTGGACAGCTTGTCCAGAGTGTCAAAAGATCACAGCGTGCTAGGCCGCAAAATGTCTGCCAAAGTAGGAAGAGTGCAGTGTGGCACTTTTTTGAACAAAATCCTCATGATCAGGCCAAGGTTATCTGTAAGAAGTGCGCAAAGACCTTTAGCCGAGGGAAAAATCTGAAAAATTTGAATACCAGTTGCATGCTTAGACATTTAACCAGCATGCACTTGCAAGCGTGGACACAACACCAAACCTCATGTGCAACTGATCACAACGAAGGTAGTCAGCAACGCTACATTGTTTCCCCCACTGTAAGCCCACTTTACTTGAAGCGACAAACTGAGTCATGGCTGGGTAGTGTACATCTTGAGGCAGGCAAGGTAGTTAGTGATAACGGCCGTAATTTTGTGGCAGCCATAGCCCTTTCAAAATTCAGCCACATACCTTGCTTGGCTCACACCTTGAACCTGGTGGTGCAGTGCTTCCTCAAAAATTATCCGGAGTTAACAGCCTTGCTCCAGAAAGTGCGAAGACTGTGCGCGCACATCCAACGGTCGCATGTACACTCCGTTCGTATGCAGAAGCTGCAGCGATTGCTCCACCTTCCCAACCACTGCCTCATTATCGACATTGCAACAAGGTGGAACTCCACCCTGCACATGGTGGAGCGGCTGTGCGAGCAGAGGCAGGCCATAATGCATTTGTGGGAGGATACACGGCCAGGCACTTTAAGAGCAGACATGGAGTTGACAGGTGTGCAGTGGTCGAAGCTGAAAGACCTCTGTAAAGTCCTTCAGTGTTTTGAGGAATGCACATGGCTGGTAAGCGCAGACGACGCCATCCTAAGCATGAGCATCCCACTTATGCGTCTGCTCATGCAAACTTTGACGCACCTTAAGGAGCAGGCTTCTGCAGCCAATGTTGATGAGGAGGAAGAGGAGGAGGGAATCCTTGATGACATTCAGCCATTGTCTGCTCAGGGACCTCTCCTGGACGAGGTGGAGGAAGAAGAGGAGGAGGAGGAGGAGGATATGGGGATGATTACTTAGGGGAGGAGGATGCATCTCGTGGGGCAAGTGAAAATGTTGGCGTGCCAAGGTCGGGTACAGGGTTTGTGTGTGACTGGATGGATGTGGATTTTCCAGAAAGTGCTCCTCCACCCAGCACTCGCAGTGCATCATTGACACCGGGAACATTGGCCCACATGTCAGATTATGCCTTGCAGATCCTAAAAAGGGACCCCCGCATTGCCAAAATGATGAACGATGACGACTACTGGTTGGCCAGCATCCTGTATCCACGCTATAAAGGCAAATTACAAAACATCATGCCACAGGACAACCTTGACCTAATATTGGCTAATAAACAAGCAACTCTGGTAAATCGGTTGCTTGAGGCATTCCCAGCACACAGCAGCGGTGATGGTTCTCACACGAGCTGTACGGGCCGGGGGCAGCTTGGCAGAGGTGTTCGTGGTGCACACAGCAGAAGTGGCGTTGGAGACAGGGGTTTCATGACAATGTTGTGGACTGATTTTTCAAGTACCGCTCACACAACTGGTAATACTGCATCGATGGAAAGTGACAGGAGACAGCAGTTATCAACTATGGTTACAAACTACTTTTCCTCCCATATCGATGTTCTACCACACAGGTCATTCCCCTTTGACTATTGGGCCGCTAAACTGGACACCTGGCCTGAATTGGCACAATATGCCTTACAGGAGCTCGCTTGCCCAGCTGCAAGTGTGCTATCGGAAAGAGTCTTCAGTGCAGCTGGATCAATCCTGACAGAAAAAAGGACCCGTCTGTCAACCCAAAATGTGGATGATCTAACCTTCATTAAAATGAACCACGCATGGGTTTCCAAGGATTTTGTCCCACCTTTCCCTGATGACACATAGGGTGACAGAAAAATGGCTTGCTTTGGTCCACCTCTTCCTGGGACTTGACCTATTTCACCTTTTGCATCAGCTGAATGTCCAACATCAACATATGCCACTTTCTAAAACTCCCAAACTGTGCTGCCTCCCCCCCCATGGCCGGGGTCACCACCTAGCGCACGACACCGTGCGAGTGCCGTTGCCCTGGACAGGTGGGTAGGCCGACTCTTGGGCACGGGCACTGGCACAGGGTCCCTCATAGTGCAATCAAGTGTCTCTGACGGTGGTGGTGCACACCCGCCGTCAGACACACCGCCGTACTATGAGGGGCCCAGTGCTAGTACCGACGCCCAAGAGTGGGCCCCCCTTGCTTGGGCAGGGCCCCAGCATTTGCAATCTTTACCTCTCCCTGCTCCTCCGCTGTGTAGTCTGGGCCGTCAAGTCCATACTGTGCCTGACACCGTCTGAGCCTGCCTCCTGATGTATAGACATATATTTTGAATGTGTACGCTATCCATACATGTTATCCGGGGATACGGTACCCTTTCTAACCTTTGTGCAATCACGTGCAATCCATACTGGGCCTAGCACCGTCTGTGCCTGCCTCCTGATGTATAGACATATATTTTGAATGTGTACGCTATCCATACATGTTATCCGGGGATACGGTACCCTTTCTAACCTTTGTGCAATCACGTGCAATCCATACTGGGCCTAACACCGTCTGAGCCTGCCTCCTGATGTATAGACATATATTTTGAATGTGTACGCTATCCATACATGTTATCCGGGGATACGGTACCTTTCTAACCTTTGTGCAATCACGTGCAATCCATACTGGGCCTAGCACCGTCTGTGCCTGCCTCCTGATGTATAGACATATATTTTGAAAGTGTACGCTATCCATACATGTTATCCGGGGATACGGTACCCTTTCTAACCTTTGTGCAATCACGTGCAATCCATACTGGGCCTAGCACCGTCTGTGCCTGCCTCCTGATGTATAGACATATATTTTGAATGTGTACGCTATCCATACATGTTATCCGGGGATACGGTACCCTTTCTAACCTTTGTGCAATCACGTGCAATCCATACTGGGCCTAGCACCGTCTGTGCCTGCCTCCTGATGTATAGACATATATTTTGAATGTGTACGCTATCCATACATGTTATCCGGGGATACGGTACCCTTTCTAACCTTTGTGCAATCACGTGCAATCCATACTGGGCCTAGCACCGTCTGTGCCTGCCTCCTGATGTATAGACATATATTTTGAATGTGTACGCTATCCATACATGTTATCCGGGGATACGGTACCCTTTCTAACCTTTGTGCAATCACGTGCAATCCATACTGGGCCTAGCACCATCTGTGCCTGCCTCCTGATGTATAGACATATATTTTGAATGTGTACGCTATCCATACATGATATCCGGGGATACGGTACCCTTTCTAACCTTTGTGCAATCACGTGCAATCCATACTATGCCTAACACCGTCTGAGCCTGCCTCCTGATGTATAGACATATATTTTGAATGTGTACGCTATCCATACATGTTATCCGGGGATACGGTACCCTTTCTAACCTTTGTGCAATCACGTGCAATCCATACTGGGCCTAACACCGTCTGAGCCAGCCTCCTGATGTATAGACATATATTTTGAATGTGTACACTATGCTATCAATACATGTTATCCGGGGATACGGTACCCTTTCTCACCTTTGTGCAATCACGTGTAATCCATACTGGGCGTGAGAACGGCTGGCGAGCTGTTAAGCAAGCTACAGCACCTGTGGTTTGCACACGTAAGTTTTTCATTTTTTCAGGAATGACTGTTAGGCCTAATTCCGGAACTGCGGTTGACCTGCACTTACTGGGAAATCATCGTTCGCGGGTAATAATTGTAATCACAGATCCCCATCACTAACGTTGTTCAGCGGGTTATCTGCACCTGTAAGCGACAAACGCTGGCCTTTTCAGTGTAGCGCACATGCAGCCACGGACATGTAAGGGCATGACACACCAGTTATTGGCCAATCTCATGTGCCAGGGCCTCACGTGTCCCTCTAGTAAGCCGGACTCGGACCGCGGGCATGACGGAGTCTCGTTCGTTAACGGAATTAAGCTTGCAATGTGTGCATCTTTTCTGTAGCTGGCATGGTTGAGGTTTCCCAGGTGGAGTCGAATTTAACCATAGGCTCCACTCCTGGTGGTGCCCTTCTGGACATTCCTTTAAGGTTCAGCTTTGCAACCATACTGCCCACGTAAAACAAACACTTTGCCTTCATGAACGCTGTTTGGAGGGTCATGACTCGTGGGAATAACACCGCCCAATCAGTTAACCTGCTAGAGAGATCCTTCGTTGCTCCCAAGCATGACATCACACTCCCTAGGAGGAAGGTAATGCCACTGTGGCGACCATACTCCTGGGGGCGACACAAGTGCACTGATGCCCTGCCACTGCTCGATGAATCTGCTGGTACATTGACCCAGACCACTACATTCCCCTCGCACGCTACCCGGCCTGAATCTGACCCTGATGAAACTCAGGTTACCCTTCCCATATACAGTTCCATCTTACACGGTGACAAAGAGGAAGCTGCAGATGAAAGTGCAGGTTCGGCCCACCCGCCATCAGACACACCACCGTACTATCAGGGGCCCTGTGCCAGTGCCGTCACCAACGAGTGGGCCCCCCTGCTTGCTCAGGATCACAGCACTTGCAAGGTTGAAATACTGTGCAGTGAGATGGAAGATGGGGACGACGAGGAGTCCAGACTAGTACAGGGATTCCCTAGCGAGGAGACTTATTTGATTGTTTTCAATGTTGGGACAGCAATTTTTGGGGAGCACTATACTCTGGAGAATGATAGATGGGGCCCACCATACACTGGAACATTCCAAAGGTGGACATCAGACACTGGAGCAGCATTTACAGGGCCCATTATACACTAGAGCATTAGAAATGGGGCCCATTATGTTTGGAGCATTATTTGGGCCCATAAGACAGTGGAGCTTCATCCATGGGGACCAACATATACTGTAGCGTTATGTGGAGCGCATCATATACTGTTTCAAACATTATATGGGACCAATGATTCTGTATGGAGAAATAGATGGGCCTCGTCATGAGATGTAAAAAGTGAAGTATTTGTCATTGTACTATACCGCTATTTC
Organism: Dendrobates tinctorius; assembly: GCF_039654945.1. Classification (NCBI taxonomy): domain Eukaryota; kingdom Metazoa; phylum Chordata; class Amphibia; order Anura; family Dendrobatidae; genus Dendrobates; species Dendrobates tinctorius. The sequence goes on along the minus strand of NW_027361684.1, from coordinate 63,861,853 downwards.
TCTGCCGTATCGGAGCATCATGAGTTGTGGTATGTGTTAAAGGGGCGCTCTTTCGCACAGGGCACATGAAAATCTGGAGCCAGTCCTACCCCCCCACAACTTTAGCCAAATAACCCCCATTTTTCAGTGCGTAACTAGTATTATGAAGTAAATTAAGGTTGACAAGCTTAAGTAATAAGAATTGATGCTTTTGGCATTCAAATGGGCACTGTAGGTGTGTTTCCTGTCCTCCTCTCACTGCCGACTTTTATTCCCCATTGACTTACATTGGGTTTCGGGACGACCCCGACTTTTCCCTATAATCGGCCGATCTTGCTCGACTCGACTTTTGGAAAAGTCGGGTTTCACGAAACGAAACTCGACCCTAAAAAACCAAAAGTCGCTCAACTCTAATGAGGACACTACAAGTTGGGTCTCCATCTGGTGGGTTTCCTGTGGTGGAAGGTGTGTCAGAGGCCTTTTTATAATATTTCTACTCTGTGGAACTCGATGCCACTTTAAGGCTCTGTGACAATTATTTTTTTAAATGTGCAAACTCCAAGTTCGGTCTCCATCTTGTGGGTTGCAACTGTAAGTAGGTTTCCCAAACATGCAGGCCTGCACTTATTTTCAGTCACCTTCCTGTGTTACTTTCCTTATATTTTTATACCAATAGTAGTCTATAAAACTGAAGTTTGTGCAATCTGGGTGTGGCTGAAACCAAAAAATAGAGGTTTTGCAAGAGTTGTGAGGTCCTCCAGCTAAGAAGGTTTACACAGATCCCTAAACCACCAGTTTCATTAAAAACTTCAATTCCAAGCTGTTAATGCTGGGCCAGAGCCTGATACCTCATGCATGGCCCATGACTGACTGCTGCTGTGCCATTTGCAAATTTCTGTGGGTCAATTGATGCCACTTTTCCTGGTGTCTGCCCCTAATTTTAGCTGTTTGCGAAGCTTTTTATCATCCCTTAAGGTGTTGTCTATGTGTTTGGTTTTGCCGGTACGTTTGTTGAACTGTTTGGTGAACGGAGAGCCGTTTGGCGAATCCGAGCCATACTGAACCATGAAAGTTTAGCTCATCTCTACTACTGAGGACAGTGTGCCAAGCATTGCGTCACTTGGTCTCATACAATAGCCCATTTATACCTTGACCCCGAAGTATGTTTTCGCCTTCCTGTCCAGGCCAATTTTTTTTAATTCTGATCACTGTCAATTTATGAGGTCATAACTCTGGAATGCTTCAATGGATCCCACTGAATCTGAGATGGATTTTTGAAGACATATTGTGCTTCACAGTAGTGGTAACACTTATTTGATATGACTTACATTTATCTGTGGAAAAATCTGAAATTTGGCATGACAAAGCTCTGAAGGGAAAGAGCGCCATTTGACTTTTTGAATGTACAATTTGCTGGAATAATTAGCAGATGCCATGTCACATTTGTAGATCCCCTGACGTTCCTAAACAGTGTAAACCACACCATAAGTGACACTATTTTGGAAACTAGACCTCTCTGGGAACTTGTATAGATGTGTATTGAGCATATTGAATCTCCAGGTGCTTCACAGAAGTTTATAATATTTTTTTAGCTCAAAATTTTGCATTTTATAATGGTAAAAGGAGAAATTGCACCATTCAATTTGTTGTGCAATTTCATCTGAGCATGCCGATACCCCATATGTGAGGGAAAGCCAATGTTTGGGCGCAAGGCAGGGCTTGGAAGAGAAGGAGCGCCATTTGACTTTTTGAATGTAAAATTTGCTGGAATTATTAGCAGATGCCATGTCGTGTTTGAAGAGCCCCTGATGTGGCTAAACAGTGGAAACACACCACAAGTGACACCATTTTGGAAACTAGACCCCTCAGGGAACTTATCTAGATGTGTGGTGAGCATCTTGATACCCCAGGTGCTTCACAGAAGTTTATAACGTTGAGCCGTGAAAATAAAATAACAACACATTTTTCCCACTAAAATATTTTAGCCCCAAATTTTGTATCTTCACAAGGTTAACAGGGAAATAATGGACCGCAAAATGTGTTGTACAATTTTTGCTGAATTCAGTGATATCTGCTATGTGGTCAGAAACTAATTTTGAGGCACAGTGCGAAGCTCAGAAGGGAAAAAGCATTATATTACATTGCAGATTTTGCTGCACTGGTTTGAGGGTGCCATGTCACATTGGCAGAGCCTCCGAGGTGCCAGAACAACATAAGCGATCCCATTTTGCAAACTACACCATGCCATGAATTCATCTAGGTGTGCAGTGGTCATCTTTACGCCACAGGTGTGTCACAGAATTTTATACCACAGGCCTGTGAAAAAAAATAAGCTCCATTTTTACCACCAAGATTGTGTGTCAGCCTCAAATTTTAAATTTTCATACTGGGAAGTGGGTAAAATGGCACCAAAATTTGTCTCACTATTTCTGCTGAATGTAGAAATTCCCTGCATAAGGCTGTAAATTATTGCTTAGCCATATGGCGAGACTCGGGAGAAAATGAGTTCTATTTACCTCCCGTAGTGCAGATTTTCCTAGATTAGTTTGCAGACTCTATATACAGGGCCCCTAACTACTAGATAATAGCAGAATTCTCGCTCAAGTGACCCCATTTTAGAAATTATACTCATTTGGGAATTTATCTACAGGTGCAGTTACAATTTTGACTCTATGGGTGTTTTCCAGAAAAAAACTGTAGTGAATGTTGGTGAGTGTAAATTGCAAACTGCCATTATAGTGACCAGTACGTTATACTGCCCAGTATGTTGTAGTGACCAGTACATTATGACCAATACATGCTTCTGTACACATGCACCAGCAAACTAGGCAAGTTATCATCACTACAGAAATGCCAAACATGTGGGCGCTAAATGTGATTTAGACACACTGGGACTAAGAAGGAATGGGGCATTTAGATTTGGGCGTATTCTTTTGAGAGTGAATGTCATTTTGCGTTTCCTGAGCTTTTGTACAACCAGTAACATGAAACCTCCATATATTTCCATTGACAGATGGCAAACCTGAGTTGGGACTTGCTTTTTTGTAGCTTGAGTTGAAGCTTTTATTGGGAAAATTTTGCTTAACATTAAGGCAGTGTGTACAAGTTGCATTTTTTTTTGCGTTTTCGCGGTGTTTTTCTGCTGCAGAATCACCACAAAAATGCAAAGAAAACACATCCCATGCAATCCTATGGGATTTTGCAATGCTGTGCTAATTCTGAGGATTTTTCCGCTGCAGAATCGCAAAGCGGAAAAATCTGCAGCATGCCAGGTCCTGAGTACCATAATGCTGTAAAAAATAGAATAAAAATAAAAAATAGAGATATAATTACCCTCCGGTGGCCCCCGAAGTCCTTCCCGCCTCTCACCACACTCCAGGCATCTTCCGGTCCCAGTAATGCTTTGCGCGAATGACCGCTGATGACGTCTCGCTCTCGCGAGTGTGACGTCATCTCAGGTCCTTCGTGCAAAGCATTACTGGGACTGGACGATGCCGGGAGCGCCGCAGAGCAGATCGGGGGCCGTCGGAAGGTGAGAATAACAATATTTTTTATTTTATTTATTTTAACATCCTATCTATCACATTTCCAAGCGATGCTAATCACTTGGAATGCGTGAGCATTCCGCAAGTGAAAAACGCTTGCAAAACACTTGTTTTTAGCAGGAAAAATGCATGTGAATTCACATGCGTTTTACCTGTGGCAGGAGTGCAGAAATGTTGCAGAAATTTCCATAGCATTTCTGCAATGTGGGTACATAGCCTTAGGATCACATTTTTCCGGCGCTCTATGCTGAGCGCTTACAGATGAAACCCCCAAGGGATCCATTCACTATAATGAGGCAGCAAAGTTATGCTGGACTCTATCTGGCCTCTGTTTAGCCTTGTCCTTCATTTCAGAGGTGCACAAACTGTGGTCACGCTTTTATGATTGCTTAAAAAGATGGATACTGCTGGATTATAAAAAAAGAAAAGAGAAGCCAGCGTTGCCAAGGTCAGAACGCATAACATAAAGTGCATTTGCACATAACATCTAACTGTATTCAAAATGAGATATTTAGCAAAAAAATTGATCAATTCAATTGAGCCACCCCGCCGCGCCAAGGCAATCTCATGTGGGGGGTCCTACTCTACGTTTTTAATAAACACTGTGCCATTACGGCCTCCTAGATACATTAAAAGCAAGACCACTTTAAATGCAATCCGTACCTGAGCATTTCTGGATCGCTCCCATGATGCCAGAAAAGGCAAGTGCGGATGAAGGCCAACCAGGTCTGAATACAGATGTGTCAGGTTTTAGCCTCCACACATTGCCTGACCAGCAAGCATAGATGAAGGGCAATGCAGGTTCAGATACAGGTGCACAATTAAATAAAGCTTGGGGCAGGGTGGGGCTGCTGTGTATGTGTGCACAGCAGCCTAGATCCATCACAGTGAACACAGAAAAAATGGCGAACACAACCCAGCGCGCACATACACAGCAGCCCCACCCTGCCCCAAGCTTTATTTAATTGTGCACCTGTATCTGAACCTGCATTGCCCTTCATCTATGCTTGCTGGTCAGGCAATGTGTGGAGGCTAAAACCTGACACGTCTGCATTCAGACCTGGTTGGCCTTCATCCGCACTTGCCTTTTCTGGCATCATGGGAGCGATCCAGAAATGCTCAGGTACGGATTGCATTTAAAGTGGTCTTGCTTTTAATGTATCTAGGAGGCCGTAATGGCACAGTGTTTATTAAAAACGTAGAGTAGGACCCCCCACATGAGATTGCCTTGGCGTGGCGGGGTGGCTCAATTGAATTGATCAATTTTTTTGCTAAATATCTCATTTTGAATACAGTTAGATGTTATGTGCAAATGCACTTTATGTTATGCGTTCTGACCTTGGCAACGCTGGCTTCTCTTTTCTTTTTTGTACTGCTGGATTATAGGCCAGACAGCATCTACAGTGCCTCCATCTGTCTAATTATAGGAAATCTTTCTTATGGGTTCCGTCTGAATCCCGTATTTCAGAGAATTACACAGAAACCTCGCTGAAAGCGCTCAGCATAGAGCACTGGATAAATATGCGCTGAACCTTACTACGATCTTTGGGATGTAGAATGAACAAATCAGCAGCAGGAGAAGAATTTTTTAATTTATTTTTTATGACATTCCACCCTCGGTATCAGTGATTAGGCAACTTTATTCTTCGGGTCGGTGCAACTACAATGTTACAAGATTTATATTGAGTTTTTATGTTTGGCAGCTGTCACACTAAAAAATGCTTTTTATTGGAAAAACTAGTTTTTGCATTGCCATTTTTAAACAGCTACAATTTCTCCATATTTCATCAGACAGAGTTATGTGAGGGCTTCTATTTTGCAGGACGAGTTGGCGTTTTATTGGTACGATTTTTGAGCACACTGTATTTTTTGATCCCTTTCTATTCCGATTATTGGGAGGTAAAATAAAGAAAAAACAGCAATTCAGGAATTTTTTGGGGGGGATTTTTTTCATACTGTTCCACATGAGGTAAAATTGATAAGGCAACTTTATTCTTCAGGTCAGTACAATTACAGTGATCTCATAATTATATCATTTTTTATATTTCATTGCTTTTGCCTGACAATAACTATTTAACAGAAAAAATAATTATTTTTGCATCACTTCATTCTGAGAGCTATAACTTTTTTATTTTTCTGCTGATGGAGCTGTGTGGTGCTTGGTTTTGTGGGACAAGATAATGTTTTCAGCTGTACCACTTTTAATTACTTTTGTCTTTTTGATTGCATTTCAATGCATTTTTTGTTCAGCAGTATGATGATAAATTTTCAAAACAAATTAACCTCAGTAAGGTCAAACAAGTTCACTTATAAACCAGGGACCCTTACAACAATTTATGTATATTGATATGCATAAAAACTTACCTTTAATGAAGCCTAAATAATAGACAATACAACCACACCAATACAAATACAAACAACCGTGTCACCTATTGTACCCTACTATGGGGACTTGATATCAAAGCTACCTAACAACGGAGGATGGCACCCTAAACACAATCGAGATTGGTGCCCCCGTTCCACAGCAGCTGTACCTTAAAACTCCTAGATGGCGCTGAATATGTGCCACAAATAGTCAATCAATTATTCAGAAAAGGAGTTTACAGGGGTTGCCAAGTAGGTAGCTGAGTAGGCAACAATAGAAAAAGTGCAAAAATAGTGCGAAGAAGACAAGACAAAAAGTGACAAGTGCATTTACAGTATCTCACTATCTGTCCCCTGTATCTGAATACCTTCCTGTCAGCGGAGGTTGGCATCCTACTGGTCAGCGGAATGGCGCCCCCGCTCCACAATGGCTTACCCTTAGGGTTAACTAGTGGGACAGTTTAATAGGTCTAGTCGTTCCGGATGCGGCAATACCAAATATTTTTTTTTATTTTTTGTTCTTTATTTGTTTTTTTAAAAATATTTTTACACTTTGTAATATTTTTTTTACTTTTTTTACATTGTCCCAGGAAAGGACATCACTGTATAGTGACAGATTGCTGATCATCAGAGCAGTGTCTGACAGTCAGGGGAGGAGGCGTGTCAGCCCCTCACAAGCCACCTTTCCTGCAGGAACCTGAAAGACCTCGCGGCCATCTTGATGCCAGGGGGTTACCATGGAGACCAACAGTACAACGCGATCGCACTCCCTGCGTGATGCTCCTCAATGTTGCTGTCACTATAGCGACATCAGAGGTGTTAAACACCTGGGATTAGAGCGAGCACTGATCGTGTACATTGCTGCAGGGTGTCAGCTCTCACATAGAGCTGACACCCGCACCCAATCACCGTGGTGCTCAGAGTGAGCCCGCACAATCGCCGCGCCGTATATATACTTCTCTTTGTGAGAATGCATCTCCTACAGAGCAGTATATGTATGACGCATGTCGGGAAGCGGTTAAGAAATGCAGTTGGCCAATCACAGTAATGCCAGTGACAAATATGACTTCTGCATTACCGGGTATGGCGGACAATTATCGCAAGTTTATTGGATGTCTAACAGCCACAAAACATGTTGGACGGAGACTAGAGCATTGCGCTCGAGCATCCAAGATACTCGATCCAGTAGCGAACATACCCGAGTACCCAGATGCGAGATTGAGTATGGAACATTGCCTTGCACACTTGCTCATCACTAGTATTTGCCTCTAGCTCCTTCTCTCCCAAGCTCCCACCTCCATAGAACTGTATGTAAAAGTCTGTATTCACTGAGGACAGATGGAATCTGTGACCTGAAAGTATTTAGAATGAAATATCAGTCCGGGAGAAAGGAAGCAGATTTCTCTTATCATAGATATTAGAAAGTTCTTATTTTTATAGGTACTATTGATTTATGGACAAAAAGAATAAAATGACAGTTATTCTTTAAACTGCTGATGCTACAAACCATATTTTATGTGAGTGTAGAAAGGATCTCCATATCAGTCTTTTTATGAAAATGAAGGTAACTTTATCTTGACAAAAGAAATTAATGCAGGCGTTCTTATCTCAGCTGATGATTTTTTTTAATAAGTGGATGACTCATGTCATTTTAACAGTGATTGATATGAAGCTACATATTTCTTTTTGAAAACAAGGTTCTGAAATCGAGGTACATGATAAGGGATTATATAGCATTTTCTATAAATATGCAGTGACCCCAGAGTTTTGTGACATGTACAGTATTGCCTTTGGCATATATCTGCAAAACTCCACTGTGGCTCATAATAGTCTTCTAATTAATAGTGATAGAGTAGCACAAGTTGGCCCCATCTGCTGATTAATGCTTATAGGTCTAAAATGTGAAGGCTAATGCTTATTACATAATTCAGCCAATCGTATATTACTTTAAGGATACATGATGATTAGTTCCAGATTGAAATATGTCATCAAGATTTATATTTTCAACCTGATTTGTAAGTATGCAGTGTCTCCTTCCTCTCTTCTGCCTAAGTCAAACATCTTTGTAAAGAATTTGTATGCTAATCACCCAGAATGCTGGCAGTTTATAGTCACCTGCTGCTTTCCCAGCTGTAACTTTGCACTGTTGGATTGTACTGTACAAAGGAACTGTAACCTTTTGAACTGATGACCTGTTCATTGGCATGTTCTTGCTGATTAAAGCTGTTTTTGTTTCACTGCTACTGTAGCTGAATTATTTGGTAACTTTGCAATATCCATTTTATTTACAGCAACTAAAAAGTGATAATAATTATGAAAATAGGCAACATACACTCATGAAACAATATACTGTTTAGCTGAACTTCATAAATTTATTTTTCAATTTGTGTGTGTTCTTTTTAGTTAAAAAGCATTGTAAACAAGTCTAAACATAGAGTATATGATTGTAATTCTAACTTTTAAGCCTTGTGTGGTAAATCAGCTCCCTCGACTGGTTAATGAGGTAGTCACAGGAATGCTTTCCATTTAAATGTTCAACTGGTTTATTAAAGCAGGCTTCATAAACCAGTGCAAACAAAATAAATAGACATGATGATCTGTCCATACAGGAAAAATAGGTTTCAGCTATGTTTCCCAAGAGCCCAGCTCTAGAGGTCATCTCCCCTCCAGAATACACAAAGCACTGAATGATCCCAAAGGCTCCATATCTATCTTCTGGACTACAACCTGGGGTGGAGATATGGTAAACAGCCTCCTACTCACTCTTCAGCTATTCATAAATACCGAGCCCTTAATATGGCCAATTAACCCCTCTCAATGCTTAGTATGCTGCAGCATGTCTCCAGGTTTATATCACTGAGGCTAACATCCTGAATGACACATTTCTTCTCTCCAGTATTTTACCAGTGACCTTCTCACACTTGTTTCAAAAGCTTCCTTGTATATTCCATCATAGCTACCACAGTGTGCCATCATTTTTACTGTAAAATTACAGTTTTAATAAGGTCCATAGAGCATTTTTGGTGACTATCAACCAACCAACTCCAACTCCCATTCACTTTAGTTTTGCTGCTCCAATGGTAGAGCAGATGAACAATAGTGTATGGTCCAAACCCTAAAGCAATGTGAAATGAAATATTAATAAAGCACACACATCAATCATCACATTATATAGCACTGTGTATTTACAATTGATAATTTTTCCCTTCTACCCAGCTAACTCTTCTCTTTTGCATTAGGTTTATGACATTATGTGACTAAAATTTGACTAGCTATATCCTTATAACCTCTATGTAGAAACAGAAAGTCTCTTTTCCTTGCATGAGTCATCACTGTAAAAGTCACAGGTAAGGGGAGAAGGGCTTGGTCAGAAGTTGAAGATGGGGGGGATTCATGCAGGGAAAATAAACTTCCTATTTCTACATAGAGCAGAGAAAAAAGAAGAATTAGATCTGTAGAAAGGCAAATGACCAACTGTAAAGGGCCTGTCACACTAAGCGATATCGCTAGCAATATCGCTATAACGTCACTGGATTTTGTGACGTTATAGCGATATTGCTAGCGATATCGCTATGTCTGATACTTACCTCCGACCGGCTCCCCCGCTGGGTATCGCTGATCGCGCGAGAACATCCTGGGCCGTTTCTCGTCGTCAGCTTCCTGCTGGACTTCCTGTGGCGCCGACGAGCGACGCGTGGACGCGGGCGGGAGGACGTCAGGATCGCCTCGTCTGACAGGTAAGTAACAACCCCCGACCCCTGCTATGTCGCTGGTGAGATCTGCCTGTGTGGCAGCTCACTAGCGACCACTTAGCGATGCAACAGCGATCCTGACCATGTCATATCGCTGGTGCATAGCTAAGTGTGACAGTACTTTAAGTGAACCATGCTATATAATATGCTGATTGCCATATATTAAGAGGATACAAATTGGAGGGCTTCTTTACACTCCAGAAATGTTAATGAGAAAATCCAAAAATGTTCTTGAAATAGATCCTAATACAGTGTAGTAGAACATGTCCCAAGATAAAAAAAGATGTGGATGTGAATCAAGGATCTTTTCTACTTTTCTATAGGGAGTGCATACACAGCAGACTCACCCATACCCTGAAGTTTGTGGACATTCAAAGGCTCCTCTGCAATGAAAAAAAAAATTTGGAGTCCTGTTAAAAATTTTACATTGACATCCAAGATAATCATCAAATAGAAATTGTGATCCCAAATTCTTAATCCTAAATGTGCATTTTTTAACAATCTACATATTGGACAGTTCCATGACTATTCAAATATTATGAACTTTAAGTATCTATAATGTTTGAGGACTTATGGAACTATATGTAGTGGGATTGGAAATGAAATGTGCTAACTTGTGACTAATCGAGATTTTGGCCTTTTATTATATGCTAAAGCACTAAATATTTTTTAACCCTTTTTTATGTTTTTCTGACTGCACACTGGTTTAGAAAATCCTCTTATTAAATGTTTTTAAAAATATGGAATTTTCTTTTTCATACTTTTTAAAAATGATACTTAACAACTGCATAATGCAGAGATTCAATATGATATAGCATTGTAAAATGACCATAAAGTGGGCACTTCATCACTTCTTGTTCTATCATTGGAAGTGATCTGAACTCTTTACACTTTATTAACTAGCACAATTATATTTTTTACTTGTAGTTCACAGTGTTCAGATTTTTGGATTCTATATACATTGAGATTGGCCTGGTAGTGGATGCATGTATGATAATTTTATCACTTTATGGGCCAGAATAAAATAAGAAAAACAGATCTGGAAATTAGAGTCCATATAAGATCTTAAAAACCCTCTTATAGTCTACATTATAAATTTTTGCATCATTATAAATATTGTAATAGAATATACTAACTAGAAGGGAACAAAAGTTTATACAAGTGGGAACCATTGAAATGAAATCACATCTGCTGAAATTAGAAGCACAAGGAAGTCCAGTTGGATTTATGGCTTCCCCACTAGAACAGTCTTCTGGCTCATGCATATGGTTGTATATACAAGGCTGACAGACTCCACTAATTTACAGTATGTTAAGTGCAAAGCTGTAGACGTTTTGACCCAAATTGTGATTTGTGCAACACATTTTCCACTTTTGGCATTTTTGAGCCAGTTTTGCCACGCTCCACTAAAATGTGTGAAGGTGGGGTGGAATCGAGTGCCACTTGGGCTTGGTGCCACAAAGCGCCTAATTCATGATAGGCTTTGGTGTTCTCTCTGTCAGAAGTCTTGCTTCAGTCTGTGACTGGATTATGACATGTGGCTAGGCGCATGGGGGTACCTGCCACTCGTCAGTCGTTCCTGTTTCAAAAGTATCTGACTCCAGCATGCCCCTTCATAAAGAACATTGTGAACATCGCTGGTCTTGATGAACCAGGGCCTTAATTTTTTTCATATGATTTTCTATATGGTGCCTTATTAAGGTAATGTGCCTAATTTTAACTATCTGATGAAGCATGTTAATGTGACGATCAATAGAGCTGTATACTATGGATACAATATTACAGCTCCATGTAATTTGAAGATTGTGTTCAGAAGTCCTTTAAGCCCTTTCCTACATTGGACGTAATATTCAGTCCATGTGACTTGGGCCCTAAGTCCCATGGACAGAATATTACATCTAGCGCAATCAGCGGCGCCCACGTGGTGAGCGCCGCTGATCGCGGCCAGGTGTCAGCTGATTATCACAGCTGACACCCGGCACAATGTGTCAGGGGCGGTCACGGACCGCCCCGACACGTTAACCCCGGGGGCTAAACGGGGGTTAAAGGAAAGCATCGGCAGGGAGGGGGCTCCCTCCGTGCTTCCCTGAGCCCCCCACAGCAGCGCAATGTGCAGCGCTGCTGCGGGGGTCTCTTTCCCTGCAGGTCCCCCATCCAATATGGCGACGGGGACCTTCAGGGGCCTGCAGGGAGCTGGCTTCCTCAGTGGCTGCAAAGCGCAGGCATGAGGAAGTCTGCATCTATGCCTGTGACAGATCGCTGATCTGTCACAGTGATCTGTGATGTCCCACCTGTGACAATGTAATAAAGAAAAAAAATAAGTGTAAAAATAATTTTTAAAAAATCGCTAAATAAATTAAAAAAAAAAATATTCCCAAATAAATTCATTTTTTGGAAATAAAAAAAAACCAAAACAATAAAAGTACACATATTTGGTATTGCCGTGTCATAACGATCCACCCTATAAAACTGTCCCATTAGTTAACCCCTTTAGTGAACCCCTTAAAAAATAAAAATAAAAAACGAAGCAAAAAATAATGATTTATTATCTTACAGCCGAACAAAAAGTGCAATAACGCGCGATCAAAAAGACGCATATAAATATCCATGGAACCGCTGAAAACGTCATCTTGTCCCGCAAAAAACGAGCTGCCATACAGCATCATTAGTGAAAAAATAAAAAAGTTATAGCTCACAGAATAAAGCGATTCAAAAATAATTATTTTTTATATAAAATAGTTTTCACTGCATAAAAGCACCAAAACATAAAAAAAGACATAAATGAGGTATCGCTGTAACCGTACTGACCCAAAGAATAAAACCGCTTTATCAATTTTACCGCAGGTGGAACGGTGTAAACGCACCCCCCAAAAGAAATTCATGAAATGCTGGTTTTTGTTCATTCTGCGTCCCAAAAATCAGAATAAAAAGCGATCAAAAAAGTCACGTGCCCGAACATGATACCAATAAAAATGTCAACTTGTCCCGCAAAAAATAAGACCTCACATGAATCGGTGGGTCAAAATATGAAAAAATTATAGCACTCAAAATGTGGTGATGCAAAAACTATTTTTACAATAAAAAGCATCTTTTAGCGTGTGACAGCTGCCAAAAATAAAAACTGCCATAAATAGTAAATCAAACCCCCGTTATCACCCCCTTAGTTAGGGAAAAATAATAAAATTAAAAGAAAATGTATTTATTTCCATTTTCCCATTAGGGCTAGGGTTAGGGCTAGGGTTAGGGCTAGGGCTGAGAATAGGGTTAGGGGTGTGTTGGGCTTAGGGTTGGAGTTAGGCTGGAGTCACACTAACCTGCGCAAAATACGCTCCGTGTTTTACATGCGTAATACGGATGAATCACCACTAAATAGTGGTCCATAGGTCATCCGTAAGCAAGGTGAGGTTGCGTATTTTGCGCATGTGTGTATCCGTATGTAATCCGTATGCAATCCGTATGGCGAGATTTTCTCGCAGCCTTGTAAAATGGACATTTAACGGTTTTGAGGCCTACAAACAATTTAAATCATTAGCCTGCACCCTATTTAGACACTCAGAAACAGGTGGCTGCCTACATTCTGTACATTTGTCACCTTGCTTTCACGAGGTGTGTTGGTGTTCTTTGTGCAGCATGGCAGAGGGTCTGACATTCAATACAACTGAGCAGGTTCTCTTTACCTGGCTTTTGTCACGGTGCTTTGGCCAACCATATCCTGTGATAGTGGATCCGCGGAGGAGGAGACGCATGTGGGTACATCCACTTTTGAGGCAACGACTCACAAGAGGTCATTTTCACCGCCTCTATTCGTCTCTGCGGGAGCATCCGGAGAAATTTTACCAGTACTGTCGAATGAGCATTTCCACATTTGATCGCCTCTTGGAGACTGTGCGCCCTGGGATCACCTTTCAGGACACTATGATGCACAAAGCCATATCTGCAGAGGAGCGACTTCTACTCACAATACGGTATGTACTACACAACCACATTCTCTATGTTCATAATGTGTGTGTTAATTTATGTTTTTTGGCCTTCTAGGACAAAGTTTAATACCCTCATGTTACTCAAAATAAGTTTCACCTGACACAGCAGAATATTACATCTAATATGTCCTGCATATCACTTAGTCATTGTGCCACCAAATATGTGTGTGTTGTTCTCTCTCATTTCCTAACAAGTTTGGTCGGCATGTAACTGATTTTTTTTTACTTTAGCCATTCTATACTGTACTATTTCTGTTGTTCTACAGCTTTCTGTCCACTGGCCTGTCTTATGCCGCCCTCCACCATGAGTTTCTCATTGGAAAGTCAACAATTTCAGGCATAGTGAGGTCTACATGTGCACAAATCTGGACAAGACTCCATCAGGTGGTCCTACCCGAGCCCAGGATGGAAGACTGGTTTAGGATTTCAAGGGACTTTGAGGAGGACTGCCAGTTTGCAAATTGTATTGGGGCCCTGGATGGCAAACATATCAGGGTGCGTAAGCCGCCGAACTCAGGCTCCCAATTCTTCAATTATAAACAATACTTTTCTGTTGTATTGTTGGCTCTGGTAGACCCTCAATACAATTTTATAATTGTTGACTTTGGGGCCTATGGAAGGACGGGAGACTCTAGAGTCTTCAATACTTCCATAATGGGTCGGCGGCTACACACCAACCAGTTGGATCTACCACCACCACGCCAGCTACCAGGCTACCCCGAACAATCAGTCCCTTATGTCCTTGTGGCAGATGAGGCCTTTCAGTTATCACGCAATGTCATGAGGCCATATTCCCGGCGCAACCTTGACCACAGGCGCAGAATTTTTAACTTGCGCCTATCACGTGCTAGGCGACTGGTGGAGTGTTCCTTTGGGATTCTTTGTGCCAAATGGCGGGTACTCCAGTCTGCCATTCAGTTGAGTGAGTAAAATGTGAATGAAGTTGTCAAAGCCTGTGTTGTTCTGCATAACTTCACCAGGATACATGATTGTTCCTCTTCTGATGGTGTTGTGCGTAGGCCGGACAATTTGCGCAGGGTGAGACCACCTACCATCCCTCAACGTAGACCGCTCTCTGGCCTCAAAGTGCGTGATATATTCACGAATTACTTTATCTCACCTGAGGGGGCAACTTCTTGGCAAGAGAATGCTGTGTCTATGTTATAATTTGTTTCTTTAAAAGTGTGTCTAAATATATATTACTCAAGCCTTTATGATTCGATGACTGTTTCATTGCATTGGTTGGTGTCTGTTAGTATGTTGTGACGGATTGTGAAAAATCACACAGAGACATTAACTAGAGTAGACAAATTTTTAGTTTTGCCTTTTTTTTTTTTGTTTTGCTTAAAGGCAAACATAATTTTGCCATAACACAAATTTGGCAATGGCCAAAATGACCCTTTGTGCCTTCTTTAACTTGGTGTAACATTAACATTACAGAAAAAAACTGCAACAAACATTTTGCAATAACAACATTGCTGCATGCCTACATTAACCTTGATTAGGCAACAAAGGGTGAGCTCCATCACCTAAATAAAGTCAATAAGATAACACTCACATTTCCTCATAATGTTATCCAATCATAGAAAGATTCCACCATTACAGGCAAGGCTATCTCACATCTTTCACACAGATATTACCTGTCTGTAGAACAGACAATATTTAAGCATGCTATACGGGAAAGGATGAAAATACAAAACTCACTTGTTAAGACAAAGAGAGAGCGTGATATTCTGAATGCTGGTCGCCTCAAATTGTTTTACTAGAGATTGCTAACAACAAAGTTGACTACTTAACTAAAGGCAAGCACGCCTTTCTTATGCGTTAGCAAGTGACTAGTGTATTTTCATCCTTTCATGTAACAGTATAACGCATTTAAATATTCTCTTTTATACACACATGTAATATCTGTGTGAAAGGCGTGAGGTAGCGTTGCCTTTCATGATGGATTGTTACATATGTTTGGAAAACATTGTTTAAAAATGTTGGTGAAGGAGAACACCTGTTTTTTTGTCTAGATTAGAAGCACCAGTTACATGTCACTAGACATCTCCAAACTTTTGAATCATAAATCCTCATATGTAGGGGAAGGGGAACGTGGAGGACCAGCCTGTGGGTGCTGCTGGACATTGTGGGCAACATCGCCCTGTGTGGGGCCATACTGTTGCCCCTGATGCTGTAGTTGTCCAGCCTCCTGGGCCTGTTGGTGATACTGGCCAGAGTAATAATGATGGTGAGGGGCTTCTTGTTTGCTCTGGTAGGCCCGTGGCTCATACCCACCAAGATAGCCAGATCGTCCCCAACCAGGTGGGGACCAGCCTCCAACACTGGGTGGGTACAAGTGGCCATATTGGTGTGGTTGGCTTGAGGAAGACATTTGGGGCTGCGGAATAGAAGGATGGGTAGGGGGAGGAAGGGCTTGAGGTGTTGGCCCACGTATTAGGGGCTGTTCAGACCCTGCTTGAGCAAGCATCTGTGTGGATGGTCTCATGCGCATTGAATTTCTTGGTGAGAGCTGCAACCTCTCCAGAAATTCAAACACCTCATATGGGGTATTGGGGGGGTGCTTGCATCAAGCAGGATCTGAATACATCCCCTAATACGGAGCCTGACCTCACGGGTAAGGGCACGGAGATAAAGGGTGAGGCTACGTGCATAGGCCTCCTCACCATCATCTGTAGTGACTCTGGACAAGTAATTCAGCACCCCTGTGTCCACATTGGTCCTGCTCTCTTGAATGGTGACCTGGCGCCTTCTTCTTATTCGCCGTGATGCTAGCGCAGCCTGTGGGGAGGGCCTGATCTGGACAGTTGGGCTGCTGCTCAAGTTGCCCGGCTCTTCCAGGATGGGTGAGGTTGCAGCAGCAGACCGTCCTGGTGGTGTGTTGTGTAGGGCAGCCATTGTGTGTTCTGGTGATGCCTCCTCTTCAGCCATCCTTCTTGTAGGGGGAGAAGATGGGCCAGCCACCTCATCCCCTACAGGATGTATAATGGGCTCTACCTCTGAGGCCGTTCCTCGATCAGTAAGGTTGGATTGAGTTCTGTTATGAAATAGAACAGAGGCAAAAATACATCAATATTTTTGTCCCTGCAGAGTATTTGTGTAATGTTTTTGTGTCATGTGGTGTGAGGTATGTACTTACGGTCTCAGAGCCAGAATTGGGGCGAGGAAGTTCAGCCGGTCATAGTATATATATTTGCGCTTTACATGGCCAGCATCCCCACTCCTGGACCGCTGCTGGCGTTCCCGGCGGTACTGGTCCCGGATGCTTCTCCACCATTTCATCACATCTTCCACTGCAATGTGACAGGAAAGATTGTCAAAATCACATATTTGAGAGGTCACATTTTCAAACAGTAGTCTAGGCATGGGGCCTTCTGGGGTGTGCGTTCTACCCATGGTGGCATATGTAATTGGGCCGATACCCAGGGTCTCATTAGCTCCACTGAATCTAATTTTATTGGCTAGGAGGATGAGGAGCTTGTGGCCTAACCCCTAATTATGGTTGTATGAAGCCACGTGTCACATCCTAATGTAACGGCCTCATGAGGCTAATAAAAGTACATGCACAGGAAGGGGGGGTGCTGATTGTAGATTCATTTTATAGCGCGCGCTAAGGTTAATTATATTTTTATGGTTGCACTTACGAATTTTATGCTGCTCATCACGTGGTCTGTCACCAAAGTCATGGTACATCTGGTGACAGATGCGCCTCCATGACGCCTCCTTTCTTGTGTGGTTCACATAGTTTGCGTCGCGTGGGTCCCATATTTCTGGAAGCTCCTGCACCAGCACAATGAGCATCTCTACATTAATATATGTGGACGCCATGCTGCTGCTGTACTCCGTGGAGGCTGACTTCCTGGATGTCTGGAGCACTTTTTGAGCTCATTTGCATGTCTAGGCTTCCTGATGATGGATTGGCCCATTCCTGTTCACCAGCCAAAAGACCTGCGTATTGCTCGCAGGTCACACGTGTGTTCCGTGTGTAATCCGTATTTTTTGCGCACCCATAGACTTGCATTGGCGTACTACGGGTGTAGTACGCTGACAATCGCAGCATGCTGCGAGTGGCACGGAGCGTAGGATACGGAGGAGAAATATACGCCTGGTGCGAGTGACGCCATAGAGAATCATTTGTCCGTGTCTAATGCGTGCTTTTAGCACCTCTCACTCTCCCGTATTCCTCGCCAGTGTGACTCCGGCCTTATAATTGGGGGGTTTTCACTGATTGGGCACAACAGGTGCTCTCCAAATGCAACATGGCGTCTGATCTCAATTCCAGCCAATTCTGCGTTGAAAAAGTCAAATGGTGCTCCTTCCCTTCCAAGCTCTGCCATGCGTCTAAACAGTGGTTTACCCCCACATATGGGGTATCAGCCTACTCAGGACAAATTGAAAAACAATTTTTGGGGTCCAATTTCTCCTGTTACCCTTAGGAAAATAAAAAATTGGGGGCAAAAACATAATTTTTGTGGAAAAAAAATGATTTTTTTATTTTCATGCCCGGGCATTATAAACTTCTGTGAAGCCCTTTGGGGTTCAAAGTGCTCACCACATATCTAGATAAGTTCCTTAGGGGGTCTAGTTTCCAAAATGGGGTCATTTGTGGGGGGTTTCCACTGTTTATGTACATTAGGGGCTCTCCAAAGGCAACATGACACCCGCAGACCATTCCATCAAAGTCTGCATTCCAAAGCGTCACTACTTCCCTTCTGAGCCCCGACGTGGGCCCATACAGTAGTTTTCTCCCACATATGGGGTATCAGCGTACTCAGGACAAATTGGACAACAACTTTTGGGTCCAATTTCTCCTGTTACTAGTGTTGAGCATTCCGATACCGCAAGTATCGGGTATCGGCCGATACTTGCTGTATCAGAATTCCGATACCGACTTCCGATATTTTTTCAATATCGGAAGTCGGCATCGGAATCGGAAGTTCAAAGTTGATTGACAGCCTGACGTCATCATGATGCGCGGTGTGTGCGCATCATGATGCGCCGTCATTTCGGGCCATCTGGGGGTCTCTGCCGGCCTGCCGGGGGGCTGTGCCGGCCTGCCGGGGGGCTGTGTGGACTGCCCGGGGTCTGTACCGGCCTGCCGGGGGGCTGTGCCGGCCTGCCGGTGGTCTGTGCACCCTGTGGGGGTCTGTACCGGCCTGCCGGGGGGCTGTGCCGGCCTGCCGGTGGTCTGTGCACCCTGTGGAGGTCTGTACCGGCCTGCCGGAGGGCTGTGCCGGCCTGCCGGGGGGCTGTGCTGATGTCCGGGGGTCTGTGCAACCATCGTCCGATGGGACTACAAGTCCCATCTGGCGATGCCTGCTACCATGACAGTGATTGACACATTAGCCAATGATGGGACAGTATGGGAATTTCCCACACAGCAATGGCATAAAGTGAGACTAGGGACTTTTTTTTTTTTTAAGTGGCGGAGGAATACAGTGCGGAAGGATACCTACCTTCCGTCATTGGATTCCTGCAGCCCGTAGAGAACGGCAGCAACAGCTGATGCTGCAGTTCTCTACCCAAGATCGTCGTGGGACACACTCGTGGACTGCTTCGGATCGTGGGTGAGTATTTTTGTGGTTTGTTATGTTAATATTTATTCCGTAAAAGACAATGGCTTCGGGGAACAATGTGACAAGTATTGGTAAGTATGTTACTCTATGTTATATGTACTGTATGTCTATGTATGTATTGTATGAATGTATTGTATGTAGTATGTATGTAGTATATATGTGGTATGTATGTAGTATGTATGTAGTATGTATGTAGCATGCATGTAGCATGCAGTATGTATGTAGCATGCATGTAGTATATATGTAGTATGTATGTAGTATGTATGTAGTATGTATGTGGTATGTATGTAGCATGTAGCATGCATGTAGTATGTATGTAGTATATATGTGGTATGTATGTAGCATGTAGTATGTATGTAGCATGCAGTATGTATGTAGCATGCATGTAGTATATATGTAGTATGTATGTAGCATATATGTAGTATGTATGTAGTATGTATGTAGCATGCATGTAGTATATATGTAGTATGTATGTAGCATATATGTAGTATGTATGTAGCATGTAGTATATATGTAGTATGCATGTTGCATGCATGTAGTATATATGTAGTATGCATGTTGCATGCATGTAGTATATATGTAGTATGTATGTTGCATGTAGTATATATGTAGTATGTATGTTGCATGTAGTATATATGTAGTATGAATGTAGCATGTATGTAGTATGTAGTATGAATGTAGCATGTATGTAGTATGCATGTTGTATGTATGTAGCATGTAATATTTTTTTTTTTTTACATTCAACACATTAGCCGGATGATGGGACTACTACTGTCCCATCATTGGCTAATGTGTCAATCACTGTCATGGTAGCAGGCATCGCCCGATGGGACTTGTAGTCCCATCGGACGATGCCTGCACAGACCCCCGAAGCCTGCACAGCCCCCCGGCAGGCCGGCACAGCCCCCCGGCAGGCCGGCACAGACCACCGGAGCCTGCACAGACCCCCTGGCAGGCCGGCACAGCCCCCCGAAAGGCCCGTACAGACCCCAGAGAGGCTGTACAAGGGAAAAACAGGATTTTTCTTATTCCGATACCGGAAGTCCCATAGACTTGAATGGGACTTCCGGTATCGGAATCGGCGATACCGATACTTTTTTTTAAGATCGGCCGATCCATTCCGATCCGATACTTTGAAGTATCGGACGGTATCGCTCAACTCTACCTGTTACCCTTGGGAAAATAAAAAAATTGGTGACTAAAAGATCATGTTTGTGGAACAAATACGATTTTTTTATTTTCACGCCCGGGGGTAATAAACTTCTGTGAAGCACTTGGGGGTTCAAAGTGCTCATCTCACATCTAGATAAGTTCCTTGGGGGGGGTCTAGTTTCCAAAATGGTGTCATTTGTTGGGGGGTTTTCACTGTTTTGGTAGTGGTTTACCCCCACATATGGGGTATCAGCGTACTCTGGACAAATTGCACAATAACTTTTAGGGTCCTGTTACCCTTGGAAAAATAAGAATTGAGGGTGAAAAGGTCATTTTTGTGGAAAAAACATGATTTTTTAATTGTACCGCTGTACATTATAAACTTCTGTGAAGCTCTTGTGGGTTCAAAGTTCTCACCACACATCTAGATAAGTTGTTTGGGGGGTCTAGTTTCCAGAATGGGGTCACTTAGGGGGGGTTTCCACTGTTTAGGTACATCAGGGGCTCTCCAAACGTGACATGGCGTCCGATCTGAATTCCAGCCAATTTTGCATTGAAAAAGTCAAATTGCGCTCCTTCCCTTCTGAGCTCTGCCATGCGCCGAAACAGTGGTTCCCCCGCACATGTCAGGTAACAGCGCACTCAGGACAAACTGCACAATAACTTTTGTTATATTACAATTTCTCCTGTTACCCTTGGTAAAATAAAAAAATTGAACCTAAAATATTTTTTTTGTGAAAAAAAGTTAAATGTTCATTTTTTTTTAAATATTCAAAAAAATTCCTGTGACGCACCTGTAGGGTTAATAAACTTCTTGAATGTGGTTTTGAGCACCTTAAGGGTGCAGTTTTTAGAATGGTGTCACTTTTGGGTATTTTCTATCATATAGACCCCTCAAAGTGGCTTCAAATGTGATGTGGTCCGTAAAAATAAAATGGTGTTGCAAAAATTAGAAATCGCTGGTCAACTTTTAACCCTTATAACTTCCTAACAAAAAAAATTTTGGCTTCAAAATTGTGCTGATGTAAAGTAAACATGTGGGAAATGTTACTTATTATGTTTTTTGTGTGCGTATCTCTGTGATTTAAGAGCATAAAAATTCAAAGTTGGAAAATTGCAAAATTTTAAAAATTTTCGCCAAATTTCCGTTTTTTTCACAAACAAACACAAGTTATTTGAATGAAATTTTATCACTACCATGAAGTACAATATGTCACAAGAAAACACTGTCAGAATCACCGGGATCCATGGAAGCGTTTCAGAGTTATTACATCATAAAGGGACAGTGGTCAGAATTGTAAAAATTGGCCCGGGAGTTAACGTGCAAACCACCCTTGGTAGTGAAGGGGTTAAAGGGGACCTGTCTCCCCCCCCCAGGGTGTTTTTAAGTAAAAGAGCAACCTTCAGCAGCACTAAGGCTGCATTCTGTGAAGGTGGCTCTTATGTTTCTGACCCCTAGTAACGCCGAAATATTGACTTTTATAAATAGATCCCATACCAGTATTGCGTCCCAACCATCCATCATGCCCCTGTGCGCCGCCTCCTCCTCCTGTGTTGTGTGCCAGTGCCTGCCCTGTGACAACAGTTCTCAGGCGGTGCCCTGATGCAAGACAGGGGCATGATGGACTGCTGTGAGGCAGTGGCAAGACACGGTCATGATGGATGGCTTGGAGGTGGCGCACAGACGCAGGACAGGGGCATCATGGATGGCTGGGAGACGCCTGATACAGGGGGACACAACATACCTCTGGGATGCAATACAGGTATGGGGACCTATTTATAAAAGTCAATATTTCAGCATTACTAGGGGTCAGAAACATAAAAGCCACCTTCACAGAGTGCAGCCTTAGTGCTGCTGAAGGTGGCTCTTTTACTTAAAAACGCCCTGGGAGGGTGACAGGTTCCCTTTAAGTATATGTTTGATTGTATTGTATGAATTTGTTCATATACATTAGCTACAGTATAAACATAAACAGTGAATAAATAATATGGCAAAACAGATTTTAGACATCACATATTTCATAGAAAATGGAATCAGATTCATGTCCTTGTCTAAATGTATAGAAGTAAAGCCTAATATATGTAATAATTTATCTGACCATTATGTTTGCCTTGTAGTAAACTGATGATACTAATATTTGCAGCTTTTAATAAATGTGTTCTTGCAGCTGCGACTTGCCAATGTCATTGCTAAATGGACTTCTGTCTTTGCACACTGCTATTTTACCCTATGCCCTGTGCTGTATTGCATTATAATGAGACATTTCATCAGTGACAGCCCTAGGACTCCAAAATCTAATGTCCCTTACACACACACTACATCATCCAATGCATGTTCATTGATCTTTTTTTGGTGCCATCTGGATCTAGAGTACTTTAGTCAATAAAATCTACATAGTAGAACTACATTATTGGCTAGCTAGAATTATATTTAGTTGATAATTTACTAAAACAATAATAGTAAATGTGTTTAATTTAATTTAATTCAGCTTGTTATTTCAACTTACACACTGTGGATACATCGAATTATCAGAATGCAAACACATTTTTGATGTACAGTAGCACCTGCTCAAATAAAAAAAGGTAAATCTATAAGGATAGTACATAATGTTTTAGAGTGACGTACTGAAAATAAAAGACAATGTGCCCATAACAAGTGTCTTAATAATGCTTGGCATTGCCACCTAAAACAGAGGTGCCTGTATAATACCTGGCACAAAACTCGACTCATGATTGAGGAGCAATTGTGGACGTAAGCTACCCTTGTGTTTCATGGGTGCACCACCCTTTTATCTATTTAATACTACATTCATTTGGCAGCAGGGACCCCCTGAAAAAGATGTTTTCTTAGGGTGCCTGAAGCAGGACCAGATCTGATTAGCTGATGAACCTTGGGGCTACAAAATCCCATTAATTATTTTCAGACAGATGCTTTTGATGGGGAACATTTAATGGAGCTAATCAATATGGGACCACCTGCTGCTGTTTTCATATAGATATACTGCTCAATATGGGATTTGTTGTTTGAGAAAGCAGTTTTTAAAGCCACATCACATAAATGGCTGACTGAGTAACTCATTAAACATAATAGAAGGTGAAATCTGCTCTTAAATCAACGTGAATAAAACTCTGCATGGACAGCTTCTTGATGAACAAGGCGAGAGGCTGGGTAATCAAATGGTCCAAGGCCAGTAGCCAGGAGGGAACATCATAGACAGAAGAGTGATATAGAAGCATAGTCAGGTCATAGTCCATGGGTCAAAATACCAGAAAGATAACTGATAAAGTTAAGGTTCAAAACAAATAGATGGTTAGAACGTGGTCCATGGTCAGACTGCAGTAGATCAGGGCACAGAGCAGCAAGGCAAACATATATCATTGAGAACGAAGCTGCCATTGGCACTAGTCTGAGGCAGATAGCTGGTTAAGTTTTCAGGAAATTATCCAAACAGAAGACACATGAATGAAACTTTGGCAACACCCTAACTTTGAATTGACAGCTAAACTGTCATTCAAGACACTGACAGCTCAGCACGCCTCAGCATCCAATTGGGCGGCTATGCTTTCCATCAAGTACTGACAGCTCAGGATGCCCCTGCTCTAGATTGGACAGCAGACAGTAATTCACTTCATCCAAACACACAGAAAGGTGGAATTGTTCCAATGATAACATCAAATATACCTATAAGTTCAGTTTACAATGTAGAGCTACTTGGATCCTAACCATTTTTCTCCTTCGTCTCATTGGGGGACACAGAGACTGTGGGTGTGTGCTTCTGCCGTCTGGAGGCTGACACTAAGTATACAAAAAAAGAGTTAGCTCCTCCTCCGCCGCATACACCCTCGCCCCCAGACCGGGCGTAACTCAGTTTTTTGCTTAGTGTCTGATGGAGGCACACGCAGTCTGGAGCTCCAGACTAGATTTTTTTTTTTTTTTCTTTCTATGAAGATAAGATAGGGGCGACGGATCCTATAGAGAGGGTCCGATCTCCCCAAATCATCAACGGGCGACCACGTGTGAGTAGCCCTCCACGTGTTTCCTCTCCCGCACCGAGGGACACATCTGGGACTTTTCCCCAGACAACCATTTTTCTTTGTTATTTTTTAAAGAGGCGGCAACGCATCCTGATAAGAGGATTCGGTTTCCCCATAAACCCCAACGGGCGAGCACGTGTGAGCGATCCTCCACGTTGTTCCTCTCCTGCAGCGTGGGAATTCATTAATGCCCCTACCACCCCTAGGTAGTGAGACCAGGGGTGGAGTTGGAGGTGCAGGTGAGCCAAGGGATCGAAGCGTCCCGGTACCAGTAGCCTCCCCCTCCCTGCCAGGGATGGGGTTGAGAGCACCTCAAGAGAGCCCCCACGGCGGCCCGGCTCACCTTTGTTAATAGGAAGACCGGGACCAGGTAGTCCGCCTCTCACCCGGCGCTGCCCCCGGCGGGTAACGCCGCACACGGAGTGCGGCCAGAAGCCCCGTGGGCGGCCGCGGCCCCCACTGTATGGGGAGGTCCATGAGTTCCGCGCGAGGCCCCGCCCGCCGACTTCGGGGGTAGCCAGAAGCCCCGCCCACTAACTTCCGGTACGGGGGGCGGAGAACGGTGGGCGCGCACAGTTACCGGAGAGCTCCCGCCCCCTCCCCCTCCTTGCATTTCCTCGCCGGAGTGCGGCCGGAAGCCCCGCCGCCTCTCTCCCAGAGTGCACTGCAAGTGTCCCCGGCGAGTAACGCCACACGCCCCGTGGAAGAGACGCAAGGTGGGACGTTACCGGTGGGTGAGTGCAACCCCGTTTCGAATGCCGCACTGGTAGTCAAGGAAGGGGTTACCCTCCTCCTCCTACCCTACCTTGCAATATGTCTGGCAAAGGGAAAGCTCACTCTTTCCTATACGCTGTTTGCGTTTCCTGTGGGGTCAGGCTGCCTAAGGCGCAGCCGGGTAAATTTTGTGAAGCCTGCGAGTCGGAGCGAGCCTAGGAGCCCCCCATTGTTGCAGAGCCCAGGGGTCAGGACCCCCCAGAATGGGCGGTGTCTTTATCACACTCTATGATGTCCCTTACAAGGGCAATTGAGTCTCTTCGAGGCCCGGGCAGGGACAAGGATGGTGGTCTGCCAGCGGAAGACAGCTCGTCCACGTCTCAGGACCCTCCGTCCGTTAGGGGACGCTCCAGCACCAGACAAGCTCATGGCAAGAGAGCTCGTTCCCCGTCGGCCGGGCCCTCTGGGGCTTCGGCGGCGGGTATTAGGGTATCTCGTTCCCCGTCGCCGAGCTCAGGAAGTGAGCAGGATGAGGGCGAGGAGGAGGCCTGGAATCCAGATAGCCTGGGATATCAAGACTCGGTGGACAGCCTCATTGAGGCAGTCAACCATACATTAGAGATCGAGGACGATGTGTCCACGGCCTCAGGTCACAAGGTCTCCTTCAAGAAGACCAGGCGACCGCATAGAAAGTTTGCCATGCATCCGGAGTTCGAGGATCTAGTCCAGAAACATAGGGAACACCCGGATAAGCGTTTTGCAATGCAAAAAGCGCTGCAAGCAAAGTATCCGTTTCCTCCTGAACTCCATAAAGGATGGGTGGAGTCGCCAGTATTGGACCCACCGGTATCACGTTTAGCATCAAGATCGCTATTGTCGATACCCAGCGGTTCTTCTATCAAGGACCCAACTGATCGCCTCATAGAGGGGCTTGCCCGCTCGGTGTATGAGGCAGCAGGGTCAGCTCTGGCCCCCTCCTTTGCGGCTACTTGGGTGGCTAAGGCCATGGTTTCATGGGCAGACGCTCTGCATAAGGCCCTCCAAGACAGGGATCTGCCCGCGGAGGTCTTGGAGGTGACAAATCAGATATCAGGGGCAAGTGATTATCTCATCAGCGCCTCTCTGGACACGGCCGAGTGTTCTGCTGTGGCAGCAGCAAATGCGATCGCCGTTAGGCGAGCATTATGGCTGAGATTGTGGAAAGCGGATTCTATCTCTAAAAAATCCTTGACCTCATTGCCTTTTCAAGGCAATCGGTTGTTCGGTGAGAAGCTTGATAAGCTTATCTCAGAAGCCACAGGGGGGAGGAGTAGTTTCCTCCCGCAGCAGAGGACTTGGCCAGCATTCAGGCCGACGCATAGGCGTTTTCAGCCCTTTCGTAGCCCCTGGAGGGGGACTTCGGCCAGGGCATCCACCTCCGCGAACGATGGTCAGATTAAGGAAAGGCAATCTTCTTACAGGGCCAATCCGCTGGGTAGAGGCCGAGGCCGTTTGCCCAGAACGAGGGGGACCAGATCCCAAAAGCCTCCAGCAAAATGACTCGAGGCGCTTCGTACCTACGGACGACAGAGTGGGCGGACGCCTACTAAGGTTCAGCCACGTTTGGGTCGCAGTGGCACGCGACGCTTGGGTGGCAGAATTGATATCGTCCGGGTACAAGATAGAGTTTGTCGGACTCCCGCCACGACGATTCTTCCGTTCCCGGCTTTCCGGAACAGAATCGCAGGCGGAAGGTTTGTTACAGGCCATAATGACGCTACAGCGCAACGGGGTCATTGTCCCAGTGCCGGAAAGCAAAGAGACGCAAGGTTTTTACTCCAACCTGTTTTCGGTCCCCAAAAAGGACGGGACAGTAAGGCCAGTTCTGGATCTAAAGATCCTGAACAAATTCATCAGGGTCAGACGGTTCCGGATGGAATCCCTCCGCTCGGTCATTGCAGCCATGGATCCAGGGGAGTTCCTAGCCTCGATCGATGTGCAGGATGCATATCTACACATTCCGATTTTTCCTCCACACCAGAGGTTCCTGCGTTTTGCGATTGGAGGGCGACATTTCCAATTTGTTGCTCTGCCCTTCGGTCTGGCCACTGCCCCCAGAGTCTTTACAAAGATAATGGCGGTGGTTATGGCCATCCTGCATGCTCGGGGCATAACGGTACTACCTTACCTGGACGACCTTTTGGTAAAGGGGCCGTCGTTTCAGGCGTGCCAAGAGAATGTCAGTATCACGCTGGATACCCTGGCCCGTCTAGGCTGGTTGATCAATCGGAACAAGTCGTCCTTGGTTCCAGCCCAGAGAATCGTATTCCTAGGCATGGTTTTCAACACCTCCCAGGGGCTGGTGATCCTCCCTCAGGACAAGGCGCGAAGGATCAAACAGGGGGTACGGAACCTTCTACAGCCGGGCTCCAGATCCATCCGGTACGGCATGAGTGTGTTGGGCAGAATGGTGGCGGCGATGGAGGCAATCCCGTTTGCCCAGTTCCATCTCCGTCCACTTCAGCATGTGCTCTTGTCAGCATGGGACCGAAGGCTGCTATCTCTCAGTCATCGGTGCAATTTGTCTCCGCCGGTCCGACGATCACTCCGATGGTGGACTCGCGACTCGTCTCTGGTCCAGGGGAAACCCTGGAACCCCGGAACAGTGGTTGGTGGTGACGACCGATGCAAGCCTGCAGGGCTGGGGAGCAGTTTTCCAGAGTCACACAGCCCAGGGGCGGTGGTCCATTCGGGAGGTAATTCTCCCGATCAACATTCTGGAGATACGAGCGATACGATTGGCCCTGCAACATTTTCAGCGTTTGCTGAGACACCGGCCGGTGCGCATTCAGTCGGACAATGCTACAGCAGTAGCGTATGTGAACCATCAAGGGGGCACGCGCAGCCAAGCAGCCATGCGCGAGGTTGGGCTGGTACTGCGTTGGGCCGAGAAAAACCACGTGGTAATTTCAGCGGTGCACATTCCGGGAGTCGAAAACTGGGCGGCAGATTTTCTCAGCCGACAGGGGGTCGCGGCAGGGGAATGGTCCCTGCACCCCGAGGTTTTTCAACAGATCTGCCAACGGTGGGGGACACCAGACGTGGACCTTATGGCATCCAGAGAGAACGCCAAAGTACAAAGGTTCGTCGCTCGATCCCTCGACCCGCAGGCAATCGCAGCAGACGCTCTGGTGCTCCCGTGGAGCCAGTTTCGTCTCCCGTACTTGTTCCCCCCGCTACCTCTGCTTCCAAGAGTCAACAGAAAGATAAGGAGAGAGAAGGTTCCAGCAATTCTGCTGGCCCCAGACTGGCCTCGGCGGGCCTGGTATGCAGATCTGGTTCAACTAGTGGTGGACGTACCCTGGCATCTCCCAGATCGGCCGGACTTGCTGTCCCAGGGGCCGATCTACCATCCGAATTTAGGGGCCCTGTGTTTGACGGCGTGGCCATTGAATCTTGGCTGTTAACACAGGCAGGATTCAGGCACGATGTGGTGGCCACGATGGTGAGTGCCCGAAAGCCTTCCTCGGCGAGAGTATATCATCGGACTTGGGAAGTTTTTTTCCGTTGGTGTAGAGATCGCGGAGTGGCTCCTCTGGTTTTTTCGATCCCCAACGTACTGGCTTTTCTGCAGGCAGGGCTGGACGCAGGATTGGCTCCGAGTTCGCTCAGAACGCAAATCTCGGCCCTGTCGGTGCTGTTCCAACGAAAGGTCGCTTCGGTCTGGCAGGTTAGGACGTTTATGCAGGGGGTCGCACATTTAGTACCCCCCTATAAGGCGCCGACGGAATCATGGGACCTGAACTTGGTGCTCAGGGCCCTTCAGGAGGCTCCTTTCGAACCATTGCAAGAAGTCTCCTTACCTTACTTGTCCAGAAAGGTCGTTTTTCTGGTTGCTATAACGTCTATTAGGCGGGTTTCGGAATTGGCGGCTCTATCTTGTAAACCGCCGTTCCTGACTTTTTATAAGGATAAGGTAGTTTTAAGGCCAGCTCCTCCCTTCTTGCCGAAGGTTGTCTCGGCATTCCATATCAACGAAGACATTGTCTTACCCTCGTTTTGCCCGGCACCAGTGCACAGGGTAGAAAAGGCATTGCACACCCTGGATCTGGTAAGAGCCCTTAGGAGGTATGTGACAAGGACAGCGCCTTTCCGCCAGACAGACTCTCTATTCGTGATTCCAGAAGGGCGGCGGAAG
This sequence comes from Dendrobates tinctorius, assembly GCF_039654945.1. NCBI lineage: Eukaryota > Metazoa > Chordata > Amphibia > Anura > Dendrobatidae > Dendrobates > Dendrobates tinctorius. The sequence goes on along the minus strand of NW_027361684.1, from coordinate 63,832,576 downwards.
GGGCTCGCTGCCTCCAGAGCGACTTTGGCCAGATGGGTTCGCCTGACGGTCCAAGAATCTTATCAAATCAGTGGCACGCCGGTTCCGGCAGGGATCAAGGCACACTCGGCTCGAGCAGTGGGTGCCTCATGGGCACTGCGACACCAGGCTTCAGCGGAGCAGGTGTGCAAAGCAGCTACCTGGTCCAGTTTGCATACGTTTGTCAAACATTATAACGTACATACCCAGGCATCCACGGATGCAAGCCTGGGAAGAAAGATTCTCCAGGCAGCAGTTGCGCACCTCTAATCAGGGGCGCAAAATAGCATGGATTGGGTGAGCTAAGATCCCGCCCAGGGACTGCTTTAGAACGTCCCACAGTCTCTGTGTCCCCCAATGAGACGAAGGAGAAACATGGATTTTTGTGAGTACTCACCGTAAAATCCTTTTCTCCGAGACGCTCATTGGGGGACACAGCACCCACCCTACTAGCCAGTTGGCTTTTGCTTATTTTTGAGTTATACAAATCCTTATGTAAGGATCAGGGTGGTCCCTTTTCCAGACGTATAATTTCTTGCCTGAGTTTAAGGCGCGTTCTCCTACTGCTTATGCACTAAACTGAGTTACGCCCGGTCTGGGGGCGAGGGTGTATGCGGCGGAGGAGGAGCTAACTCTTTTTTTTGTATACTTAGTGTCAGCCTCCCGACGGCAGAAGCACACACCCACAGTCTCTGTGTCCCCCAATGAACGTCTCGGAGAAAAGGATTTTACGGTGAGTACTCACAAAAATCCATGTTTATCAGTGAAGACTGACATATTTTACACTGGCACAATAAAATCCTCGCTGGTGTTAAAAGTGCCAGATTTATTAAGAGTTCTATGCCATTTAATAAATTCGACACATCGCATATGACAAAAAGTAAAATTTATGCAAGCTATTAATCATAATAAAATTGTTAGGATGTGGGTGGACAATCAACCTTTACAAAACTCCACTCACTTTTTAGAAATGTGACATGAGCAGGGTTGAAAGTTAAAGGGGACCTGTCAGCAGATTTTTGCTTTGTAATATTAGGACAGCATGCGGTCTCAGCTGAGATACTGAATTCAACCATGTGTCATTTATTAGGCTGCATGTTGTTGTTTACTTAAGGCCCCGTCATACATAATGATGCACCACAGCGATCCCGACAATGATACGACCTTGTCAGGATCGCTGGTGCCTCGCTACATGATCACTGGTGAGCTGCCAAACAGGCAGATTTCACCAGCGATCAGGATCAGTGAGGACACTGGTATCCAAGGTAAATATCGGGTAACTAAGCGCGCGCGTTGCTTTGTTACCCGCTGTGTACTTTGGATACCTGTGTGCTCGCGATGGACGCTGGTATCCAAGGTAAATATCAGGTAACTAAGCGCGCGCGGCACTTAGTTACTCGCCGTGTAACTTGGATACCAGCTCCCAGCGCCAGCACGCAGGTATCCAAGGTACACAGCGGGTAACTATGTAACACATGCGCTTAGTTACTCGATATTTACCTTGGATACCAGCTCCCAGCTTCTGCTTACAGCGCTGGGAGCTCGCTGATCGTTGCTCTCCCGCTGCCACACGCGACGCATACTGGCCAGCGGGACACAATCAGAAAACGGCCCAGGACATTCCTGCACGATCAGCGATACCTGGTGGGTGGGCGGTCGCTGATACTTGCCACACACAGCGCTATCGCTGTCGAAATCGCTGTTGCATCACAAAATCAGTGATCTCGCTAGCGATCACGCTGTGTGTGACGGGGCCTTAACACTGAAGGCTTTATCCCTAGAAGATTAACATTTCCTTGACCACAGCATATGTGCGCCCTGGTCCCACCACGCCCTCTCCTCTGATAAGCAGCTCACTGTCAATTGACAGTATATATGGAAATCTGTGCTGTGGGTGGGGTTAGCTTTTCTCTGCTATATGCTACATCTAAGAACTCTAAATGATTGTGTTACAACTGCATCACTAAGTGATACGTTGCTGGAAATAAAGTCTCTGTACATAATGTACTTATTTGCTCCTGTCTTTTCAGATAAATGACTTTTGGTGCATATTCAACCTTATTAACATTTTGCAAAGTCATCTTTCTAAAAAAAATGTGTAATTGTGTATGTTACATGAGCTTGTGTGTAGATTTTATGGTTTTTCCAACAGAGCTTGTATAGCAGATAAAATTAACTACTTTCATTTAAACAGCCATTTCATGCACATAATTCTTCAAATCACAATTTATGGTATGGTCCTTTGCCTAATGATGGATATTAATAGCCCATTAACTGCCATTGCACAAGAACAGATCCATCTCCAGTTGAATTCAATCAGGAAAAAAGGAAAAAGAACATGGTTTTAAATCTTATTTTTAATCCTAATCTAATTGTATGTTACTTTGCAAAAGTAAGAAATCCTAAATTGTTATCTTTACAAATTTCTATATAACATGTTCACATATTCTTTTATTTTTTGTTAACTTTTTTATTAATGCCCTTTTTTCACAATTTTATTATTTATTTATTATTTATGTGAAATTATTTTTATTTTAATTGAAAAAATGATATATACTGTATCAATTCTTCAACAATTTTGTTTCATACACCATTATCCCGGTGTTAGGCATAAAGAAATATGAGCCTATGTATAATATGTGCACAATTGTTAATGGACTTAAGGTGCACTATTGACTAAAACAATTGTAATAAAATTGACAATAGTGGTGGATTTATGATAATTGCACATGAAGTTAATATAAAAATGGAAAGTTCTCACCCATTGATGATAGAGTGCTTGTGGTCTTGCAGTCAGAAATCAGGTTTCTGTCCGGATGAAGGAGGCCTGTGTGACCTCAAAACGCATTGACCCTGTAAACCTATACAATAAATTTTATAGCTTTTATCCGTTTGAAACCATTGTGGATTCATCTTCAGCAGAGCATGATTGACATTTCCTTCCCGATTGTTTCGCACTGTTTGGTGCGTCAAGTGACTGATGTCCTTTCAGCAGCTGATATATATTTCATGCCTTTTACATGTTGCTTTTGTAGCAACCATACATGGTGAGTGGATTCCTTTCCTTGCCACCATTGTTCACCGATTAAGACCCTATTTTGCTTCTTTTCATTCCCAGTTTCTTGTTTGCATCTTACCGCATGGATAGCATGCTTTGCCACATGCTGAATTCACTGATGAGTGATTTGCAGTTGATTGGATCGCACCTGGACCATCATGGCTACCATGGGACACACTAAAAGCATAAACAGAGAGTGCAGGGCCAATTGTTAAAGTAACCAGCTGTAGACTGCCCTTGATAGGGCAGGAGCAAAAGGGAATTCAGGTTAGTACAGACCATATAAGGAATCCTTGGGGCAGAATCATATGCCTTTCCCTGGACATCTGCAAGACACTACCTGAGATGCTCATATTGCCACCAATTTACTATCAATGCGTGAAAGTGTTCTATTTTTATAATAATTGCATGTATAAATCATAAACACATCACTGTGGACAATTTTAGTATGATTGATTGAGTCAATAGTGCACCTTAAGTCCATTAACAATTATGCACATATTATACATTGACTCATATTCCTTAGTACCCAACTCTGAGATCAATTTTAGTTACTGTCTTAACCTTTATAGGTGTTCTATGGGTTCTATCAGTACTTTACCTATGTCCAATTGAACTGAGCTATTGGACACTGAGACAGGTGACCATTTGATCATAAACTGTAACAATCCAGTGATCGCGCTTGGCAGTTTACCTGTCCCATTATGGAGAACAGTGCACTATTCATCTCCATTTACAAACATATATCATGTGGAGATACTCATGCACTTTTGCCCTATTTGTATTTTTTTTTACTAATTATTGTGTTATTGTATTTTAACCCCATTACTCCCAAGGGTGGTTTGCATGTTAATGCCCAGGCCAATTTTTACAATTCTGACCACTGTCCATTTATGAGGTAATAACTCTGGAACGCTTCCATGGATCCCACTGATTGTGACAAATTTTTTTCGTGACATATTGTACTTCATGTTAGTGGTAAAATTTCATTCATATAACTTGCGTTTATTTGTGAAAAAAATGAAAATTTGGTGAAAATTTTGAAAATTTCACAATTTTCCAACTTTTAATTTTTATGCTCTTAAATCACAGAGCTATGGCACTCAAAAAACTTAATAAATAACGTTTCCCACATGTTTACTTTACATCAGCACAGTTTGGGAGCCAAAATTTTTTTTTTTCGTTAGGAAGTTATAATGGTTAAAAGTTGACCAGCGATTTCTCATTTTTACAACACCATTTTATTTTTAGGGACCACATCACATTTGAAGTCACATTGAGGGGTCTATATGATAGAAAATACCCAAAATTGACACCATTCTAAAAACTGCACCCCTCAAGGTGCTCAAAACAAGATTCAAGAAGTTTATTAACCCTTCAGGTGCTTCACAGGAATTTTTTGAATGTTTAAAAAAAATGAACAGTTAACTTTTTTTCACAAAAATAATTACTTCAGGCTCAATTTTTTTATTTTACCAAGGGTAACAGGAGAAATTAGACTGGAATAGTTATTGTGTAATTTGTCCTGAGTTCACTGGTACCTGATATGTGGGAGGAACCACTGTTTGGGCGCAAGGCAGAGCTCAGAAGGGTAGGAGCGCCGTTTGACTTTTTCACTGCAAAATTGGCTGGAATTCAGATCGAATGCCATGCCACATTTGGAGAGCTCCTGATGTGCCTAAACAGTGGAAACCCCCCACAAGTGGCCCCATTTTGGAAACTAGACCCCCCATGGAACTTATCTTGATATGTGGTGAGCACTTTGAACCCCCAAGGGCTTCACAGAAGTTTATAACGTACAGCCATACAATTAAAAAATTATATTTTTTCCACAAGAATGATCTTTTCATCCCCAATTTTTATTTTCCCAAGGGTAGAAGGACCCCAAAAGTTATTGTGCAATTTGTCCTGAGTACGCTGATACCCCATATGTGGGGGGTAAACCACTATTTGGGCGCATGGCAGAGCTTGGAAGGGAAGCAGCACCATTTGACTTTTTTGGCTGGAATTGAGATCGGACGCCATGTTGCGTTTGGAATGCCCCTAATGTGCCAAAACAGTGGAAACCCCCCAATTCTAACTCCAACCATAACCCCAATGCACCCCTAACCCTAATCTCAGCCCTAACCCTAGCCCTAACCAAAACCCTAGCCCTAACACTAACCCTAGCCCTAACTTAACTCTAATGGAAATATGGAAATAAATACTTTTTTTTATTTTATTATTTTTCCCTAACTAAGGGGGTGATAAAGGGGGGTTTGATTTACCATTTATAGCGGGTTTTTATATTTGGCAGCTGTTGCACACTAAAAGACACTTTTTGTTGTAAAAATAGTTTATGCATCACCACTAGTGTTGAGCATTCCGATACCACAAGTATCGGGTATCAGCCGATATTCGCTGTATCGGAATTCCGATACTTAGTTCCGATACTTTTTTCATATCGAATACCGGAATCGGAAGTTCCCATAATGATATGAGCCCGCTCGATTTGATGCAGCCAATGGGAATCCTGAGAAGTGTGGGAACATCCTGTTAGGCATGTAGGCATGTTAACTATTGGCATGGCTGTGATTGGCTGCTGAAATGATGTCATGATGCACTATAAAAGCCACCGCCGCCGCCATTTCTGTTCACTCTGCTGTGAATTCAGTTAGGGACAGGCTGCTGTTGAAGACTGTGAGGGACAGTTAAAAATAGCGATTCTCAAAAAAAATTGTGCTTTACCCAGGCTACATAAACCACCACTGTAGCTTTGTTTTGCCTAGCAGCAGTGTTCACAGCTGTCTGCAAGGGCTGTGTGAGTGCAGCTCATGCTGTGTAGTGGGTCCTTCAGCCACATCTGGATGTAGGCCGCCCAGCGTGCTTCATACATATTTTTCTTTTTTAGCTGCTTATTTTTCATAAATTCTATCTAGTGTGCTTCCATCCGTATCCATATACCTTGGTTGGAAACACTAGTAGTAGACAGCGGAGCCTTTCTGCAGCCTTTCAGTGCTAGTGCCCACTTTTCTGCACTGCTCACGGCTGTCTGAGAGGTCTCTGACTGTGTGTGAGTGCAGCTCATGCTGAGTAGTGTGTCCTGCAGCTACGTTTGGTTGTAGGCCGCTCAGCGTGCGTCACTGCCTCACATATATTTTTCTTTCATAGCAGCTCATTTTTTATTCTCCTATTAGTGTGCATCCATCCGTATCCATATACGGTGGTTGCAAACGCTATAGGAGTAGACAGCTGAGCCTTTCTGCAGCCTTTCAGTGCTAGTGCCCATTTCTCTGCACTGTTCACGGCTGTCTGAGAGGTCTCTGACTGTGTGTGAGTGCAGCTCACGCTGAGTAGTGTGTCCTGCAGCTACGTCTGGTTGTAGGCCGCTCAGCGTGCATCACTGCCTCACACATTTTTCTTTTATTGCAGCTCCTTTTTTTTCTCCTATTAGTGTGCCTCCATCCGTATACATCTACATTGGTTGGTTGCAAACACTTTATAGGAGTAGATAGAGGAGCCATTTTTCTGGCTTGTGCCCTTCAGCTGCAGCCAGATTAGTATTACACAATTTTTTTGGAGCCTCATCTTTTGCATTGTAGGTTACCTGCCTGCATTGGAATAGCTCCAAAAAGTTTGTAATACTATCACTTTGAATTCTTTGGTCACATCCTTTCAGTTTTTTTAAAAAACAAAAACAAAATAAAGTTCAACAAACACTACATTTGACAGTTGTGTAGGCCACATTAGCTCCTATTAAAGTGTAGTCCACACACACACTTCATAAAATTAGTGTTTCTTATACCTGTTACCAGCTGTTCAGGAATAAGCACACTAAGCCCCCCTTTGTACTTTTCTGCTTATCTTTATCAGTCTAGCAAGATGAAGAGGGCAGGGAGTAAGGCACGTGGGCGTGGGCGTGGAGTTTCAGCAGGGAGAGGACGTGGGGATTCTGCAGGGAGAGGACGTGGGGATTCTGTTCCTGCTACTGGCACCAGTGAGTCAGCATCCCCCAGTTTTACCAGGCTACAGTCCTTTATGCACAGCTTTGTAGGACCTCGCCGTATCCCACTGCTGCGGGAGGAACAAATTGAAGCCGTTGTTGGATGGATGGCAGCTAACGCATCGACTTCAATGACTTCCACGTCCTCTCAGGGTCAGAGCACCGTAGAGCAACCATCTGTCTCTTCACCACCTGCCAAAGTGCCTAGGCATTCAGAGAGCCCTGGACAGGAGCCATCACAGTCTCTACTTCTGTTCTCTGAATCTGTTGGCTTGGAAAGAGGGGGCCAGCCAAGCAGCATTCAAGAATGTGAAGAAGAGGGAGTATGCAGTGATGCGCAACTTCTTTATCCCTCGGAATCTGAAGAGGCGGGGGGCCAGTGCCTATGGTCAGCATACCTCAGTACGCATCAGATGATGACGTGACTTAGTTACCACTTTCTGGTGTGTACGGTGCTGGCAAGACAACCCAGGAGAAGCAGGTGTTTGAAGAGGGAGTGTAGCTGATGAAGTCCTTGACCCATCATGGCATGAGGAACAGGAAGGTGGTGGGAGCAGCTCTGAGGAAGAGATTCCCCGAACGGCCAAAACAGGAGGGAGATGGAGGGGGCAGACTTGGTTGCCTGTAGCCTCCACTTCGGCACCAGGTAGGAGTATTCCTCTTTCAAAAGGCAAAACGGGCGCTCCCAAGACTTGCAGTGCGTGGTCCTTTTTTGACACAGTTGCAGATGACATTTGCTTTGTGAAATGCAAGCTGTGTCATCAGAAAGTCAAAAGAGGGAAAAATGTCAGCAACCTCAATACCACAAATATGTGGAAACATGTGCGGACCAAGCACGAGGTGGAGTTACACAGACACACTGAAGACGTAGGCCAACATACAGCACCACCTACCACCTCTTCAGCTCGTGTTGGGGCCTCTTCCTCCAGCTCACACACAGCTGGTTCGGCTTCCTCACAGGATCGCCAAGGAAGAACCTCTGGCAATGTTGTCCGGAGACCCAGTGAACTTCCACCCACAGCACCACGTTCCCAGTCCTCCTCACACTCCCAGGCCACTCTACAGCCATTGGTAGCACAGGCACGGGATAAAAGGCGGCCATACTCGGCAAACCATCCCAGAGCACAGGCTCTGAATGCTGGCATTGCCAAACTACTGGCACTTGAAATGCTCTCATTCAGGCTGGTGGAGACTGACACCTTCCGGGACTTGATAGCATTGGCAGTCCCACAATACACCGTGCCGATCCGCTTTTATTTCAGCAAGCGAGCCGTCCCTGCCCTGCAAAAACATGTGGAGGGAAAAATACAACATGCGTTACTAAATGCCGTCAGTAGCAAGGTCCACCTGACCACCGATGCATGGACCAGTAACCATGGACAGGGACGATACCTTTCCCTCACTGCCCATTGGATCAATGTTGTGGAGCTGGGTACAGATCTGGAGAGTGGCGCTGTACGTGTTCTGCCAACTCCACGGATTGCAGGAATCCAGTCTGTACACATTGACTCCTCCTCCTACTCAAGTTCCTCTGAAACAGCGCAGCAGGAGCCTGTTACGATCGATATGAGCACAGCTGTAGCCAAACATCAAAAGGCCGTACTCAAATTAATTTCTTTGGGGAATCGAAGCCACACAGCGCAGGAGCTCTGGAATGCCATCAAGCAGGAGAGTGACGTGTGGTTTCTGCCAGCGAATCTCCAGCCGGGCTTGATAGTGTGTGACAATGGCCGAAATCTGGTGGCAGCTCTTGGCCTAGGCAACCTCACTCACATCCCATGTCTGGCACATGTGCTGAACTTGGTCGTGCAGAGCTTTCTGAGGGACTATCCGGATCTTGATGCACTGCTGCACAAGGTCCGCATAGAGTGCGCTCACTTGCGACGTTCCAGCACGGCAAGATCGCGCCTTGCTGCTCTGCAGCGCCGATTACGCCTTCCGGAACATCGCATCATATGTGACCTACCCACCAGGTGGAATTCAACGTTACATATGTTGGAGCGGTTGTGTGAGCAGCAGGTAGCAGTCATGGAGTACCAGCTGCATCAGGCGCAAACAAGTCGCACTGTGCACCAGTCACACTTCAGCACCACTGAGTGGGCCTCTATGAAGGACATCTGCCTCGTTTTGCGTGCCTTCGATGATTCCACGCGGATGGCGAGTGCAGATGTTGCACTAGTCAGCATGACTGTCCCTCTTATCTGCCTGCTTCAAAAAACACTGCAAGCACTAAGGGAGGAGGTTTTGGAAGAGGTGGAGGATGAGGAGTCCCAAATGCCATCTGCTTCTGGACATTCTGCGCTACGTGGTTCCTCACAAAGGCCTAGGCAGGGGACACTTTGTGAGGAGGATGAGGAGGAGTCGATGGAGGAGGAAGACATCTGTACAGAGGAGGGAGGTACACAATCCTCTAGTCAGTATGTACAGCGAGGGTGGGGTGATGCAGGGCAGGCAGAGATGACGCATCAAGCAGGGGACAGCATTTCTTTGGCAGTTGGGAGTCTGCAGCACATGGTTGATTTCATGCTGCAGTGCCTGAGAATCTACCGCCGCATCGCCCACATTATCAACACGACTGATTATTGGGTGTACACCCTCCTAGATCCTCACTACCGGGACAACTTACAAAGCCTCATACCACCGCTGACCCGGGAGCGTAAACTGCGGGAGTACCAAGACACACTGGTGCAGTCCATCATGTTTTCCATTCCACCCGACAGCAGTGGTGCTAGTGCTTTACAAAGGAGCTCTGTGCATCGAGGCAGTGGAGGAAACTCGGCACAAAGAGGGAGCAGAGGCGGCGCCTCAGCACAAGGCAAGACCACTATGGCTCAAATGTGGCAAAGTGTAGTGTTTCCGCCACAATTGTCTACACCATCAAAGATGGCTCCAGTCAGCAGGAGGCAACATTTCCGTCAGATGGTGACAGACTACATGTCTTGCCCTGTCAGTGTACTCCCGATCGCTCTTCCCCCTTCAAGTTTTGGGTCTCTAAGCTGGATACATGGCCAGAGCTTAGCCAGTATGCATTGGAGGTGCTGGCTTGCCCTGCTGCCAGTGTATTATCGGAATGCGTCTTTAGTGCCGCAGGTGGTGTACTAACAGACCGTCGCACTCGACTATCTTCCGATAACGTTGACCGGCTTACTTTTCTGAAAATAAACAAGGCCTGGATCTCGCCAGAATTTGCCAGTCCTCTTCCAGAATAAATAATTGGTTGGAACAGTATCCAGGTCTCCTGTTGTGTTCATGTTTCTACCACCTGAACTATAATCCCTGGGCTTCAACACAGCCAGTTGTCGTCTGCACAGAGAAAAACACTAGCTCCTGTGTTAGTGGGGTTCAGTAACACCAGCTGCTCCCCTGCTGTGTGGACGGCAAAGTCTCCTGCTCCATCCACATTCAAACTACTACTGATTTTTAACCGTGCTCCACTTAGGCCTGTGGCTCCACTGTCTCTAGTTTTTCCCCTGGCCTCCAACCCCACCAGTTGCTGCTCTAAAGTGGCGTCTGCACAATCCACTCTTGTTCCAGGGTTACAGGGGCTCTGTCACATCACTGGATCCCCTGATGTGTGTCCAGCAATGTCTCCTGCTCTGTCCACATTCCCATTACTAGTAGTGTGAATGAGGACAGAGCAGGAGACCTTGCCAGACACATATCAGGGGATCAACTGACGTGACTGAGCCCCAGTTACACAGGAACAAGTGTGGATTGTGCAGACGCTACTTCAGAGTTGTACCTGGTGGAGTTGGAGGCCAGGGGAAATACTAGAGACAGTGGAGCTAGAAGCCATAGTGGAGCACGGTTACAATCAGTAGTAGTCTACAACCTATATAAAATCTGCTGCAAGTTCACCTCCGCCTGCTGCATGATTGATCCTGTGCTCCAACATCGCCAGTTGGTGTTCAAAAGTGCCATCTTCACAGAGAAAAACACACTAGCTCCTGTGTTAGTGGGGTTCAGTAACGTCTGCTGTTCCCCTGCTGTGTGAACGGCAATGTCTCCTGCTGCCTCCACATGCCAAAAACATCAGGCCTCAGCCTGCTCCATGCTTCATCCTGGGCTCCAACAATGCCAGTTGATGTTCAGAAGTGCCGTCTTCACAGAGAAAAACACACTAGCTCCTGTGTTAGTGGGGTTCAGTAACGTCAGCTGTTCCCCTGCTGTGTAGACCGCAATGTCTCCTGCTGCCTCCAAATGCCAAAAACATCAGGCCTCAGCCTGCTCCATGCTTCATCCTGGGCTCCAACAATGCCAGTTGGTGTTCAGAAGTGCCGTCTTCACAGAGAAAAACACACTAGCTCCTGTGTTAGTGGGCTTCAGTAATGTCTGCTGTTCTCCTGCAGTGTAGACGGCAATGTCTCCTGCTGCCTCCACATACCAAAAACATCAGGCCTCAGCCTACTCCATGCTTCATCCTGGGCTCCAGAACGCCAGTTGGTGTTCAGAAGTGCCATCTTCACAGAGAAAAACACACTAGCTCCTGTGTTAGTGGGGTTCAGTAACGTCTGCTGTTCCCTTGCTGTGTAGACGGCAATGTCTCCTGCTGCCTCCACATGCCAAAAACATCAGGCCTCAGCCTGCTCCATGCTTCATCCTGGGCTCCAACAACGCCAGTGGGTGTTCAGAAGTGCCGTCTTCACAGAGAAAAACACACTAGCTCCTGTGTTAGTGGGGTTCAGTAATGTCTGCTGTTCCCCTGCTGTGTAGACAGCAATGTCTCCTGCTGCCTCCACATGCCAAAAACATCAGGCCTCAACCTGCTCCATGCTTCATCCTGGGCTCCAACAACGCCAGTGGGTGTTCAGAAGTGCCATCTTCACAGAGAGAAGCACACTAGCTCCTGTGTCAGTGGGGTTCAGTAACGCCAGCTGCTCCCCTGCTGTGTGGATGGCAAATTCTCCTGCTGCCTACACAGTCACACTACTACTGATTTTTTACCATGCTCCACTTATGCCTCTGGCTCCACTGTCTCTAGTATTTTCCCCTGGCCTCCATCCCCGCCAGTTGCTGCTCTGAAGTGGCGTCTGCACGATCCACACTTGTTCCTGGGTTACAGGGGCTCTGTCACGTCAGTGGATCCCCTGATGTGTGTCCGGCAATGTCTCTAGCTCTGTCCACATTCCCATTACTAGTAGTGGGAATGTGGACAGAGCAGGAGACCTTGCCGGACACACATCAGGGGATCCACTGACGTGACAGAGCCTCTGTAACCCAGGAACAAGTGTGGATTGTGCAGACGACACTTCAGAGCAGCAACTGGCGGGGTTGGAGGCCAGGGGAAATACTAGAGACAGTAGAGCCAGAGGCCTAATTGGAGCACGGTTACAATCAATAGTAGTGTACATCCGATCTAAAACTTGCTCCAAGTAGGCCTCAGCCTGCTCCGTGATTGATCCTGGGCTCCAACATCGCCAGTTGCTGCTCAGAAGTGTCTTTGGCATGGGTACTCCCTACTGCCCAGCCTGGTTCCAGCGCGCCTGCTTTTTCCGGGTGTTGTCAACGTCACTTTGCCACCAATACGTTGTCCTGTCGTGTTGCCGTCGGGTTAGCCGAGCCTATGGTGCCCGCAGTTTAGGTGCTTTCTATGTGGGCTGTGGGTTCTGGTAATAAAGGTTGGTTCCGTAGTGCCAATAGGACAAGCACCCCCTGTTGGACTGTGGGTTTCAGTAACTGCTGGTTCTCGGAAGTGTCTTTGGCATGGGCACTCCCTCCTGCCCAGCCTGGTTCCAGCACGCCTGCTGTTTCCGGGTAGTGTCAACGTCACTTTGCCACCAATACGTTGTCCTGTCGTGTTGCGGTCGGGTTAGCCGAGTCTATGGTGCCTGCAGTTTTGGTGCTTTCTATGTGGGCTGTGGGTTCTGGTAATAATGGCTGGTTCCGTAGTGCCAATAGGACAAGCATCCCCTGTTGGACTGTGGGTTTCGGTAACTGCATCCTGCTCGCGGCCTTGCAACTTTGTTGATTATGGGTACCTTGTGCTACCCATATGGGTTCCAGCACCGTCAGCTGGTTCTCGGCAGAGCCTTTGGCCTAGGTGCCTCCTTCTCAGTATCCGAGTTCCAGCAACGTCTGCTTGTCCTTGGTAGTGCTTTGTAGCACAGGTACCTCCTGCTTAGTAACCGTGATCCAGCACCGTCAGCTGGTCCACGTTTGTGCCATTGGCTGTTGTTCCTTCTGCTGCCACTCTGGGTTCCAGCACCGTCAGCTGGTTCTCGGAAGTGTCTTTGGCACAGGCACTCCCTTCTGGCCAGCCTGCTTCCAGCATGCCTGCTGTTACCGGGTAGTGTCAACGTCACTTTGCCACCAATACGTTGTCCTGTCGTGTTGCGGTCGGGTTAGCTGAGTCTATGGTGCCTGCAGTTTTGGTGCTTCCTATGTGGGCTGTGGGTTCTGGTAATAAAGGCTGGTTCCGTAGTGCCAATAGGACAAGCACCCCCTGTAGGACTGTGGGTTTCGGTAACTGCGGCCGGCTCACGGCCTTGCAACTTTGTCTTTTTCATGGGTACCTTCTGCTACCCATCCGGGTTCCAGAACCGTCAGCTGGTTCTCCGCAGTGCCTTTGGCCTAGGTGCCTTCTTCTTGGTATCCGAGTTCCAACACCATCAGCTGGTCCTCGCTAGTTTCATTTGCTCTTGCAGCTTCTGCTACCCATCCGGGTTCCAGCACCGTCAGCTGGTTCTCAGCAGAGCCTTTGGCCTAGGTGCCTCCTTCTCGGTATCCGAGTTCCAGCAACGTCTGCTGGTCCTTGGTAGTGCTTTGTAGCACAGGTACCTCCTGCTTAGTAACCATGTTCCAGCACCGTCAGCTGGTCCACGGTTGTGCCATTGGCTCTAGTTCCTTCTGCTGCCCCTCCGGGTTCCAGCACCATCAGCTGGTCCTCGCTAGTTTCATTTGCTCTTGCAGCTTCTGCTAACCATCCGGGTTCCAGCACCATCAGCTGGTTCTCGGCAGAGCCTTTGGCCTAGGTGCCTCCTTCTCGGTATCTGAGCTCCAGCAACTTCTGCTTGTCCTTGGTAGTGCTTTGTAGCACAGGTACCTCCTGCTTAGTAACCGTGTTCCAGCACCGTCAGCTGGTCCACGGTTGTGCCATTGGCTCTTGTTCCTTCTGCTGCCCCTCCGGGTTCCAGCACCATCAGCTGGTCCTCGCTAGTTTCATTTGCTCTTGCAGCTTCTGCTACCCATCCGGGTTCCAGCACTGTCAACTGGTTCTTGGCAGAGCCTTTGGCCTAGGTGCCTCCTTCTCGGTATGCGAGTTCCAGCAACGTCTGCTGGTCCTTGGTAGTGCTTTGTAGCACAGGTACCTCCTGCTTAGTAACGGTTTTCCAGCAACGTCAGCTGGTCCACGGTTGTGCCATTGGCTCTTGTTCCTTTCGCTGCCCCTCCGGGTTCCAGCACCATCAGCTGGTCCTTGCTAGTTTCATTTGCTCTTGCAGCTTCTGCTACCCATCCAGGTTCCAGCACCGTCACCTGATTCTCGGCAGTGCCTTTGCCCTAGGTGCCTCCTTCTCGGTATCCGAGTTCCAGCAAAGTCTTCAGGTCCTTGGTAGTGCTTTGGAACACAGGTATCTCCTGCTTAGTAACCATGTTCCAGAACCGTCAGCTGGTCCACGGTTGTGCCATTGGCTCTTGTTCCTTCTGCTGCACCTCCGGGTTCCAGCACCGTCAGCTGGTCCTCGCTAGTTCCATTTTCTATTGTTCCTTCTGCTACCCATCCGGGTTCTAGTACCGTCAGCTGGTTCTCGGCAGTTCCTCAGCCTTCTTGTACCTTCTGCTACTTTTCCAAGTTCAAGCTTGTGGAATTGTTTTTTGATTCTCACTCTGGATCTCCCTGACGATGACCCTGAAGACGACGACCCTGAAGACCACACCGAAGAAGACCAAAAAGATGACCCTCGAGAAGATGACCAAGAGGACAAAGCACATGAAGACACCACCAAGATGCAGAACAACAAGAGACAGAAGACCAAGAAGCAGAAAAACCAAAAGCAGAAGAACATTAAGCATAAGACTAAAAATAAGAGCAAATTATATTATCTAAATTATAAGCAGAAGAAGACTAAGCAGTGTATGGGGGTGAGTCCGTTCCTCCTCGTGGTGCCCCTGGAAAATGCCTGCTTCTGCAGGCCAAACTGAACGCGGACAAATCCTGTTGTAAATCTTTTGTGACAGGCAGAACGGAAGGTGTAATCTTCAAACTTTTATAGATAACAACTACAGGAATGCCTGTCACAAAGAATATGATGAAGAAGAAGAAGAATAGGAAGAAGATGAAGAAGTAGAATACGAAGAAGAATAATAGTTGAATAAGAAGAATATGAAGAATTTAAAAAAAGAATAATAGGAAGAAGGTGAAGAAGAAGAAGAAGAAGATGAATAAGGTGAAGAAGAAGTTGATGAAAAAGATGCTGCTGCTGCTGAGGATGATGAAGGAGAAAGTGTGGGAGGAGTAAAAAAGAAGGTGAAGAGCATGAAAGTAGTGAAACATACATATTTGACAAAATATAAAAGAGTTTAACATAGTCAATATCTTTGTAACTCCAAACGTCTTTAAAATAAAAAAATTATTACTGCTATTCCATTTGATTTGGCTAAAGCTCTATGGCTTTAATGTCTCCTACACCTCCCACAATACATTCTACATTATTCTTAGTTGTTTTTCTTCATGTAGAATTAACCTGCAAGGAAAGAAAGGGTTTTTTTAATTTTGATATTTCTGTTCCATTGACTTGAATGGGACTTCCGGGATCGGAATCGGCGATACCCGATACCGATATTTTTTTAGATCGGCCGATCCAATCCGATCCGATATTTTTCAGTATCGGGTGGTATCGCTCAACACTAATCACCACATTTTGAGAGCTATCATTTTTCCATATTTTGACCCACCGAGTCATGTGAGGTCTTATTTTTTGCGGGACGAGTTGACGTTTCTATTGGTATCATTTTCGGGCAAGTGACTCTTTTTATCGCTTTTTATTCCGATTTTTGGGATGCAGAATGAGCAAAAACCAGCATTTCATGAATTTCTTTTGGTGGGTGCATTTACACCATTCCGCGTGTGGTAAAATTGATAAGACAATTTTATTCTTTGGGTCAGTACGGTTACAGCGATACCTCGTTTATGTCATTTTTTATGTTTTGGCGCTTTTATGCAATGAAAATAATTTCATATAAAAAATAATTAATTTTGCATAGCTTTATTCTGCGAGCTATATCTTTTTTATTTTTTCGCTGATTATGCTGTGTGGTGGCTTGTTTTTTGCAGGACAAGATGATGTTTTCAGTGGTACCATGGTTATTTACATCCGTCCTTTTAATCGCGCACTATTGCACTTTTTATTCGGCAGTATGATGATAAAGCATTGTTTTTTGCTTCGTTTTTTATTTTTATTTTTTAAGGGGTTCAATAAAGGGGTTAACTAGTGGGACAGTTTTATAGGGTGGGTCGTTACAGATGCACAATACCACATATGTGTACTTTTATTGTTTTTTTATTTATTTTCAAAAAATGAATTTATTAGGGAATATTTTTTTTAAATTTATTTAGCGATTTTTTTACAAATTATTTTTACACTTTTTTTTAAACTTTATTACACTGTCCCAGGCGGGACATCACTATCATGTGACAGATCGCTGATCTGACTCATCAAAGATCGCTGTGACAGATCAGCGGTCTGACACAGGCACTGCACAGGCTTCCTCATGCCTGCGCTCTGCAGGCAGTGAGGAAGCTGGCTCCCTGCAGGCCTCTGAAGGTCCCCGCTGCCATATTGGATCCGGGGACCTGCAGGAAATTAGGCCCCCACAGCAGCGCTGCACATCGTGCTGCTCAGGGGGTCACAGGGAAGCACGGAGGGAGCCCCCTCCCTGTGCGCTTCTCTCCTATGCCCCCGGTACACTGCGATCATGTTTGATCGCGGTGTGCCAGGGTTTAGCTGGCCGGGGGCGGTCTATGACCATCCCTGACACATAGTGCCGGGTGTCAGCTGTGATAAGAAACTGACACTCGGCCGCGATCAGCAGCGCTCCCCACGGGGGATGCCCCTGATCGCTATGACGTACTATTCCGTCCTTGGGACTTAAGTCCCAGGTCACATGGACGGAATAGTATGTCTAATGTTGGAAAGGGGTTAATATTATCTAGATTAAAAGTTTTGTGTTTCATTATTATATGTACTGTACCCTTGCTGCTTTCTCTAATCTATTTGGTATTGCCATTGAGTAACAAAATCTCCATTGCTGCTTAATGTAAATGATTCTCTATAAAGATTTTAAAATGAACATTTTATTTATGGCAAAGTTAATTTGTCCAATTACTTTTGAGCCCCTGAAATGAGGAGGTTTGGTAGAAAAATGTTTACAATTCCTATACGTTTCACGGGATATTTTTGTTCAACCTCTTTAATTAAATTGAAAGTCTACACTTCGATTGCATGCCAGTTGTTTCATTGTAAATAATAAACAGTGGCACGCAGAGCCCAAAGTACAAAGATTTGGTCATTGTCCAAGTATTTCTGGACCTTAGTGTAGATGGTCATTCCTACCATCAATAAATTCAGTTAATTTTTCTCAAATGTATATGTGATCCAAAAGGATTATTTTCATAAGTGGAATGATGGATAATTTCTTTAATCCCTATGATATGTCCTTTTATGACTAATGAAAATGATACAGAATACAGTATGTCAGTAAAGTCATGGTGCACTTTTTAACAGTCACTGGAAAGCAATAAAAACTATAGAAATGAGAAATCTGCTCCAAATAAAAGAAAATCTCTCCCAGTTATTCAGTGCAGTTTGATGTGAGCTCCATTTGTTGCCCTACACACATCCAAACGATAGTGAAGTTCTTGCCACACACGGGTAAGTACGTCTGGTGTAACAGAGTGAATAACATCTGTGATTCTCTGTTTTAAGTGATTAATGTCATTGATATCATCAATGTACCCATGTTGCTTCACATAACCCCAAAAGTAAAAGTCTAAGGGCATCAGATCCAGTGATCATGGTATACTTGTATACTTTCCTTTGACTGGTCAAAAGTGCACCATGACTTTACGGACACACTGTATGATGCTTCTACAATAGACAATCAAATATTTTGTATTAGGTTTTTTTCATACCGTAAGATCAAATAACTTGTCACTGATAGTGTGCTTATAGAGAACTCCATTACTATCAATAATAGAGAATAATGGCACAATGCCTATTGACTTGGTGCTACACGACCTGTTGATAATGTGTTGTTGACAAAGACAGTAAACTCAACCAATTCTCTAGAACCGTATGTCATATAGACAAGACCAGGATAATTCTAAGAAAAAAGGTTGTGATTCCTTTTGGCAACCTTTGTTATAATTTCGTTATCAATGGGTTAAAGGCATTTTTCCATTTTTGTAATAATGCAACATGATTGCAAACAATGTTGAGTTTTAGTTTTTTAATGAATCTGAAAACTTTACCCTAATGAGTATTAATCATTACTCAGAGGAAATTAATGCTTAGCTGGTCTTTTGTGTTGAGGTGACCTGAAAATGTTTAAATATTAAAGATGGATTTTATTCATTAATTGTAATTTCCTTAGTACTATTGAGATTTATGTTGTGCATAGGCAAAGCATGAGTTTTTATGTGCCATTTACTTTCAATTTAAGAACATAAATACATTCCATATACAGTATATTTTAATAGCAATTCATAAATAATTTCAGTCTGGTGAATACATATTGACTATAATGTGATAGGTTAATGTAGCAGCAAGACTTTACTAATCATAAAAACCAAAGGAGAATTCTTTTAACGTGCATGTGTTCCTGTAACTGTACATTTCTCAAAACTAAGGTTACAGTTCTCAAATTAAAGAGAGAGTAATGCTATCAGGTATATACCTCTAGAATTTAAAGGGCAAAAGCAGTAATTAGAGGTCAGCCATTAAAGTTCTGGTGAGAGCATGAGTGGAATGCCAGTGGAATTGTCATTCTTATATTCAGCAATTTATCATCTTTAAATTACTGTGACGTCATTCTTTAATAAGCTTTGTGTTAAAAGAGATGAATGCAAATTTAAATAGTTGGAACAATTGGAGAAGCAATACCTGGCAAGACACCGGTTTTGGTAGTAGCCACGGTCTTTAAATACGGGCAGCTTACTATTTGCATCATTGCTACACCTGGTAGTGGTATGGGCATGCCAGGAAGGGGAACACGAAATGGGGGTACCATAACAGGAGGAAAAACTGGAATTGCTGCAGTGGGTTGTGGCAAAGCATGAGGAATAGTGGGTGGCAATGACTGGGACAGTTGCTGAGGAAGAGACTGTATTGAAGAGACTGTGGGCATAGAAATGGCAACACTGACTGAACATGTGGCTGTCACAGAAATACTGTGAGATTGATCAGGAGCAGATGAACTAGGCACAACTTGTGACAGAGAAGTGGATGTGCTAGTACTTGTAGAAGACTGACTAGATAAAGCGGCAGATGAAGACACCATTAATGATGGACTGCTTGTAGTTGGAGAGGCACCTGAGACAGCCTGGGCATGAGTAACCTGTGCCTGCACTTGGCCTGGTCCATGAACTTACACTTGGCCTGGTCCCTGAATCTGCGCTGCTTGCCCCTGAACCACTTGTGCCTGGTCTACTTGAGCTTGAGTCTGCACTTGAGCTTGCACCTGGACTGGAGGTGCCATAAGTGGAGTCAATTCAGCTTGCTGGATAACTTTTACACCATCGGGCTTAGTCCATGCAGATTCACGGGTACGAGCATTGTAGAAATAAGCCTTTCCGTCTGGAGTCTTGTTCTCCACCCAGATCTCCTCATTTAGAGGCAGAGTTGGTGCTTGTGATGGAGCATTGTTTGAACTGGGAGTAGCGATGGTGGCAGGTGAAGATACCGGTGGCATGCCAGGTAGAAAAAGCATTCCAGGAGGTGGCATACTTCCAATATGTGGGGGCATAAAGGGAGGTCACTGAAGATGTGGAGGACCCATTGGAGGAGGAACACCACTTGGTGGTGGGATTGGTGGCATCTTTGGGTCAAAAGGAGGTCTTCCAAACGGGGGACATGGAGGCGGTGGAGGCCCTTGCATCATGCCAAAAGGAGGTGGAGGATGTAAAAGAGGAGGAGGGCCCCTCAAAACTGCAGCAGGGCCACAAAACCGCAAAGCAAGCTGTTTCTGCACCATTCTAATGTCATTATTATAGCACTCGACATCGGAGTCCCCGCGTCCCGCCATTACAGGAACCACCAACAAGCTCACAGCTGCTCCACCCACATTGAGACAAACCACCTGACTGGCATACACCTATTAAATAGTGTAGATATATATTATGCAATTAAAGATGTATTTTTATATTTTGAAATAAAATATTAAATATTTGAGCAGTATTGCCAATTACAAACTAGCACAAAATAATGCTGAGCATAATATAAATTCATGATATAAAATATAAAGTTAAAGAAAATCTGTCTCAAAATCAACTGCCAAAACCATATATATGAAAAGAAAATTTTAAAAAATTACCAGTAAATTCAGACAGAATAAAGCAATTGTGAACAGTTGCAAGGCATCACAACTATTGAATATAACGAAGAATATACTGCAGCACTGTGAAATTCTATCATTGCAAATGCAAACATTGAATACAGTATATGAAATTGGAACTGCATTGCTGCTATAAAAATGTAAAAAGTTGCAAAGCAATATGATGATGGATTAAAGAGATGCTGAGTATCTCCAAGAAAACATTATCATCTGCTGACCAGAAATGATAGAGAAAGTGAAAACAGAAAGAATTGCATTTTTAGGCACCCAAGAATGAAGTGCATGTTCCCTTGGGGAAGAGATTGGAACAGACATCAGGTCAGGTAGCACCTGTAGCACAGTTTGTAATCATAAAAGGCCCAGGAGGCCAGTGAAGGTGAGGAGTTGATGACTGACCCTCAGAATGGATGTGCGTCGCAGTGGAGTTGGCTTACCACCACCATTATGAGTAACTAGTCACAAGTGGAAGACCAAATACAAACTTCTGGAAAAAGTATCTAAAAAGAAATCCAGGTGACCAGATACCAGGGCTGAGAGATCTGAATCAAGTGAGCTGAGCCAGGCCAGGCCACAGAGAGGGAAGTTCACACGAAATGTTACTTCAAGCGTAAATGTATGGTACACAGTGTGGACTGGGGCTGTGTGGCAGGGAACAGACAGCCAGTGTGACAAGCACACTGTGTATCAAGTAACTCATCCATCCAGGACTTGTGACTTATCAGTAAATACCGGTGACCCCCTTAGGGCATGTGTGACATTTTGAGCCATCTAGAGAAAAACAATGGTGACGGGCCCAGTAGTGAGAGTGACACTGGCTGGGGCATTAGAACTAGGCATTACCGATAAACAGTCCTTTAACTATAAGAAATAGAGGACAGTGTATATACACTGCTCAAAAATAAATGGAACACTTAAATAACACAATGTATCTCCATGTAAATCACACTTCTGTGAAATCAACCTGTCCAGTTATGAAGCAACACAGATTCTGAATCAATTTCTCCTGCTGTTGTGCAAATGGAACAGACAACAGTTAGAAATTATAAGCAATTAGCAAGACAACCCCTATAAAGGAGTGGTTTTGCTGGTGGTGACCGCAGACTATTTTTTCTGTTCTCATCCTTTTTGGCTGATAATTTGGTCACTTTTGCATTTTGTCTTTGCTCTCACCCCTAGAGGTAAGTACAGAAGCATGAAGCGGTGTCTACAACCCAGAGAAGTTACTCAGATAGTGCAGCTCATCCAGATGGCACATCAATGCAAGCAGTGGTAAGAAGGGTAGCTGTGTCTGTCAGCACAGTGTCCAGAGCATGGAGCAGATACCAGGAGACAGGCCAGTACACAAGGAGATGTGGAGGGGGCCATAGGAGGGCAAAACCCAGCAGCAGGACTAGTACCTCCTCCTTTGTGCAAGAAGGAACAGGAGGAGCAGTGCCAGAGCCCTGCAAAATGACCTCCAGTGGGCTACTAACATCCATGGGTCTGCTCAAACTGTCAGAATTAGACTCTATGAGGGTGGTATGGGAGCTTGACACCCACAAGTGGGTGTTGGGCTTACAGCCCAACACCATATAGCATGATTGGCATTTGCCAGAGAACACCAAGATTGGCAGATTCAACATTTATGCCCTGTGCTCTTCATGGATGAAAGCAGGTTTACATTGACAACATGTGACAGAATTGTCAGAGTCTGCAGGTGCCATGGAGAACGTTCTACTGCCTGCAACATCCTCCAGCATGACTGCTTTGGCAGTGGGTTCGAAATGGTGTGAGAGGCATTTCATTTGAGGGGTGCACAGAGCTCCATATGCTAACCAGAGGTACCCTGCCTTCCATTAGGTACAGGTATGAGATCCTCAGACCCATTGTGATACTTTCTGAAGGTGCACTGGCCCCAGAGTTCCTTCTGATGCATGACAATGCTAAGCTTCATGGAGCTGAATTGTGTCAGCAGTTCCTGCATGATGAAGGCATTGAAGCTATATACTGGCCTGCCAATTTCGCAGACCTAAATCCAATCGGGCACACTTGGTACATCATATATCATTCCAAACATCAATGCCACGTTGCACCACAGACTTTCCAGGCATTGAGTGATGATTTATCCAGGTCTGGGAGGAGATCCCTCAGGAGAACATCAGCCACCTCATCAGGACCATGCCCAGGCATTGTAGGGATGTCATACAGGCATGTGGAGGACACACACTAATGAGCATCATTTCCCTGTTTTGAGGCATTTCCACTGAAGTTGGATTAGCCTGTAATTTGATTTTCCAATTTGAGTTTGATTATCATGTCAAATCCAGACCTCCATGGGATATTATTTTTTAATTACATTGATAATTTTAATGTTTCATTGTTCTCTACACATTCCACTATATAATGAATATATATATATATATATATATATATATATATATATATATAACACAATGCATATATATAATGTTGTATAGATATCCTGCTTTGCTGCATTGCCGTGTGTCAAAATTCGTAACACTATTATTGTTTATTGTTACCCATAACTGTGTGCCTTTGTATATATAGTTACTAATGTTAGTCAAATAAATAGTCTGTGATTTTGCATCCGCACACCTGTTAACAGTGACAGGATGTAGCCCTTTGATTGGACCCTAATCTTATATTCCTCTCCTGGGCTGAAAGCCTGCAAATTTAAGGGCAGGCAGTATCCAGCTTTAATTAAAAATGCCTTAGGCTGATGGGAGGAATGCTCAGTTAGAAAGGAATATGCAAATTGCCTCTTCAGAGAAAAAGATTACTTGAACTCTATAGCGCCACCTGTTGGTAGTAGCGATCCTACAAGTCACAATCAACCCTTTAACTAGTCTTGTAATATGCTTTTATCCTAAGTCATATTACAACACTCGTTAAAGGGTTGATTGCTAGCAATATCGCTTTAACGTCACTGGTTTTTGTGATGTAGCAGCGATATTGCTAGTGATATCGCTATGTGTAATACTTACCTCCGACCGCTCCCCTGCTGGTTATCGCTGATCGTGCGAGAACATCCTGGGCCATTTCTCATCATCAGCTTCCTGCTGGGCTTCCTGCTGTGGAGACGAGCGATGCGTGGACGCGGGCGGGAGGACGTCAGGATCGCCTCGTCTGACAGGTAAGTAGCAACCCCCGACCCCTGCGATTTCGCTGGTGAGATCTTCCTGTGTGGCAGCTCACTAGCGACCACTTAGCGATGCACCAGCGATCCTGACCGCGTCATATCGCTGGTCGGGATCGCTGGTACATCGCTAAGTGTGACAGTACCTTTAAAAGACGTTGTTTCTGAAATATACAACACTTTTAATTCAAAGTTTCTGAAGCCATATCATCACTGCTATATCATTTGCATTTTGCTGAGAATATAATGTAAGTAATGAATACAATATAGTGTAATCAATACGTGTAAGATAGTTTAATATTTGAAATTTTCTTTTAAATATTGTATAGTAAAGTTTTACAGAAAATCGTTAATCGTTAAAGGCATGTTGATTATTACAGCTTTTACAACTGTGCACATACTAATTGTTCAGTATATTTTATAAGTTGTGGTAGAATTTTTACCTTCAAAGTATGGTATAAGGGCAGCTTGTCCTCCCGCTGCTCAGAATCATCATAATCAAATAATCAATTGGATTAGAACAATGGGGACATATATTATGTAAGCATTTTAGCTTGGATATGTGTTTGAATTATGAATAGAAATCTTCCTTTAGTGTATATTTTCGCTCTAATATTATCATATGTTAACCTCTATGATCTCAAACTTTCCTGACTACACATTTTCTTCATTCATAGGGGTATGTATAGTTCTGTGTCAACCACTGGAGAATTCACTTACAGAAACCCTTAACAAATTCATTGTTTTAGTAATGTTACAACACAAGTAGGGCAAAGAAAAGCTAATTACATTAAATCGACTCGGCTGAACCTCTTGGCTCTCAGACCCTATAACGGCTGATTTCACATCCAATTTAATTTATCGTACTGCTGCCAGCTTGCATTAATTTAGAGATCTGTTTGCATTCATATGTCCCAGTGCTTCGAATTCTTTGTGTAATCACTGTTAAAACAATACCCTGATTACCAGTATTCAAGATGCATGAGCAATATTTTATATTGTGCAATCTGTCAAAAAAAATCTTATAGAAACGGAAGCGGGGTAAGCCCTGCACAGTAAAAAAAAAAAGGTTTGCTGTATAAACGATGATGTTTTTTTCTAATAAAATCTCAAGCAAATTCAATTTTCCTTTTTTCATGATGGTACTCGTGTACAAAAGAAATGTATCAATTGATTGTAAATATTATGAAGACCTTATGTATTTTTTATTCTGGTGAACAAAGCCCAGGAGTTTTGCAAGACGACATATAAGCTTGGCACTCACTTATGGTATTTGTTTTTATTAAAATCTACAGTAACTTTTGTTCGTTAATTATACTGTATACTATTTACAGAATAGAAATCACTACAAAATAAGCAGCCAGGAATAACAGAGTCTTACAATTTATACATATATAGGTATATAGCCTCCAGGGACTATATTGAGGCTTTTAGGTCCCAAACCCCTGATGCATATACTCCCAGTACTCTCTAAACGCCATCTCACTCCAGTAGATAGGTTGCATAAAAATGTAACATTTCCAGACATGTTTAATGATGTGACAAATTTATCACCTCACTCCGAAACAGTTCTCCAAGGAGACTTCAAAAATACCTCACATGAATAAAACAAGTGCATGAGACTTGCCTAAAGGGGGTTTTACACATAGAGATATCGCTAGCAATATCGCTAAAGCGTCACCGATTTTGTGACGCAGCAGTGATATTGCTAGCGATATCGTTATGTGTGAAACTTACCTCTGACCGGCTACCCCGCTGTCTGTCACTGATCACGCGAGATCGTGCAGGTTCATTTCTCGTCGGGCGCTTCCTGCTGGGCTTCCTGCTGGCGCCGACGAACGACACGTGGACGCGGATGGAGGACGTCATGGTTGCCGCGTCTGAAAGGTAAGTAACGACCGCTGCTGCATCGCTGCATCGCTAGTGCGATCCTGACCAGGTCATAATGTGGTCAGGATTGCTGGTGCATTGCTAA
Organism: Dendrobates tinctorius; assembly: GCF_039654945.1. Lineage (NCBI taxonomy): Eukaryota > Metazoa > Chordata > Amphibia > Anura > Dendrobatidae > Dendrobates > Dendrobates tinctorius. Next base: position 63,806,859 of record NW_027361684.1, on the reverse strand, counting down.
ATGTAAAGGGGCCTTAGGAGCATTTGTCTTGCCGGTATCTGTAGACATGCTATCGGGACTGCTTTCCTCCAGATGTGATGGTGAATAGAGCTGAAATGACTGTTTAAATACTTAATGACCAGGGGTATTTTTGGTTTTGCATTTTAATTTTTTGCTCCCTTTCTTCCTAGAGCCATAACCTTTTTATTTTTAGGTCAATATGGCCATGTGATTGCTTGTTTTTTGCAGGACGATTTGTACTTTGAACAACACCATTGGTTTCACCATGTCATATTAAAAAAAAAAGTTGAAACGCCAGAATTATGGATTTTTTGGTTGCTGCAACATTGCAAAATAATAATATGCAATAACGGGCGATCAAAAGATCATATCTGCAGTAATAAGAACGTCAGATTGGTGCGCAAAAAAAGTAAGCCCTCACCAAGTCCCAGATCCAGAAAAATGGAGTCTTGGAAAATGGCAACTTTTTTTTTCTTTACAAAATTTGGAATTTCTTTTCACCGCTTAGATAAAAAAGAACCTAGACATGTTTGGTGTCTATGAACTTGTAATGACCTGGAGCATCATAATAGCAGGTCAGTTTTAGCATTTATTGAACCTTGCAAAAAAGCCAAACAAAAAACAAGTGTGGGATTGCACTTTTTTTTTCAATTTCACCACGCTTGGAATTTTTTTCCATTTTCTAGTACATGGCATGGTAAAACCAATGGTGTCGTTCAAAAGTCCAACTTGTCCTGCAAAAAGTACATCTTTCTCCGTCATATGGCCATATTGACGGAAAAATAAAAAAGTTATGGCTCTGGGAAGAAGGGGAGCAAAAAACGAAGACGCAAAACCGAAAAAAGTTCCTGGGGTTAAGGGGTTAGGAGTTGGCCACACAAACTATAAAATTGCTACTTACAGAGGTAGCCTCCTCCAATAGAAAATCATCTTTCACATTTGGGCTGTTTTACAATTGGATGAAACTGATTTACAGGTCTGGTCACATGTTCCTCCACCAGCAATGATTTTATGGAAAAAAGTGTTGGGTAGTTTGTGAGGAAACCTGCACTAATAAAAGTAATTGACAAACTCCTTTAACTAACACATGTTTAATATTACCATCCATATTGGATTGCTTTTCTGCACGGTGGTTTACAGTTACTGATTTACTGAAGATTGCACTTGCATTCTATGTATTACAGTGTAAAAAAGAGACCGATACTTTCTGAGGTATTTGTGGATAAAAAGAACTGAAACCTACTGCAAAGTAAATCCAATAAGTGGCTTGGCATAAGTAAATTAGATAAAGGAAAAGTGTCAATTGGTTTAGGTAAATTAGGACAATGATAAATTACCTTTGTTAAGTGTAAAGGGATTTATGCTTCTGTATGAAAACCATCTTGGACATGATCCAGAAATTGAAAACCCACACAAACATGTAATGTTAGGAAATTTAATTAGTTACTGCCGTATCTCAGTTTCATATATCCTTTATTATGTCAATTTGAGTATATAGTTACAAGCAGCCCAATATGCTGGGTTTTATGAAAAGCTAATTAATTTTCCTGAACTTTCCTTTCCTTGCTTGCCTATGAAATATTGCACAGACAAAAATACAGATACAGAATGATGAATGAATGCAGTCATCTTCTGTAAAGCTAGTGCAACCGTTCACCCCAAATCCATGGAGGGTTACACTGTAAAGGACAGTATTACTGTATATGAAGTCATGAAATCAGTCCTAGTGCACACTTGAACTGTTTTAAGACAAATACACATCTTTTAGTGACATTCCATTCAAGTTATTTAAAAAATAGTGTTATTTATGATGCTTTTAAAGCATAATATACAATATTATATACAGCTATTATACAGTGGCAATATAAAAGTTTGGGCACCCCTGGTCAAAATTACTGTTACTGTGAACAGCAATGCAAGATGAGGATGAAATGATCTCAAAAAGGGCTAACGTCAAAGATGGCACATTTCCTTTGAACTTTATGTGTGTATGTATATATATATATATATATATATCTAATATATAAAGCTCAAAGTGTGTGTGTATGTATGTGTGTGTGTGTGTGTGTATGTGTGTGTATGTCCGGGATAGGCATCCGCACCGTCGCAGCTACAGCCACAAAATTTGGCACAGTCACACGTCTGGACCCCGAGAGCGTCCTAAGCTACGCTGTGAGGCGAAATTTTAACCCCGCGCATTCCAATTCACCAAACAGTTTTGCCCCTATCTACATACTGGGGGAAAAAGTGTGTGCGCGTCAAGCCCCGCCCCTCATTGTGATGTCACAATGCCCCTATTTGCATACTGGGGAAGCAGTGTGTGCGTATCAAGCCCCGCCCTTCATTATGATGTCACAATGGTTGCCATGGCGAAGCTGATGTCATCATAGGTTGCAAGCCCTGCCGCCACTCATTATGATGTCATAATGGTTGACTATGGAATGGAGGATGTGTGATGAGTATATGGGCACCGGACTATGGGATGGAGGATATGTATGATGGGTATATGGGAACGGGACTATGGGATGGAGGATGTGTGATGGGTATATGGGCACTGGACTATGTGATGGAGGATATGTATGACGGGTATATGGGCACGGGACTATGGGATGGCGGATATGTATATGGGCACTGGACTATGGGATGGAGGATATGTTTGACAGGTATATGGGCACGGGACTATGGGATGGCGGATATGTATATGGGCACGGGACTATGGGATGGAGGATGTGTGATGGGTATATGGGCACTGGACTATAGGATGGAGGATATGTATGACAGGTATATGGGCACGGGACTATGAGATGGAGGATATGTATGATGGGTATATGGGCATGGGACTATGGGATGGAGGATATGTTTGATGGGTTTATGGGCATGGGACTATGAGATGAAGGATGTGTGATGGGTATATGGGCACTTGACTATGGGATGGAGGATATGTATGACGGGTATATGGGCACGGGCCTATGGGATCGTGGATATGCATGATGGGTATATGGGCACGGGACTATGGGATGGAGGATAATTATAATTTTCTATAACTAACCACAGTTAGTTACTATGCCCGGGCAGCCCCGGGCTCTTCAGCTAGTATATATATATATATACTAGCTGAAGAGCCCAGGGCTGCCCGGGCATAGTAACTAACTGTGGTTAGTTTTAGCAAATTATAATTATCCTCCATCCCATAGTCCCATGCCCATATACCCATAATACATATCCACGATCCCATAGGCCCGTGCCCATATACCCATCATACATATCCTCCATCCCATAGTCCCATGCCCATATACCCATCATACACATCCGCCATCCCATAGTCCCATGCCCATATACCCGTCATACATATCCTCCATCCCTTAGTCCAGTGCCCATATAGCCATCACACATCCTCCATCCCGTAGTCCCGTGCCCATATACCCGTCATACATATCCTCCATCCCATAGTCCAGTGCCCATATACCCATCACACATCCTCCATCCCATAGTCAACCATTATGACATCATAATGAGCGGCGGGGCTTGCAACCTATGATGACATCAGCGTCGCCATGGCAACCATTGTGACATCATAATGAGGGGCGGGGCTTGACACACACACACTTTTTCCCCATTATGTAGATAGGGGCAAAACTGTTTGGTGAATTGGAACGTGCGGGGTTAAAATTTCGCCTCACAACATAGCCTAGGACACTCTCGGGGTCCAGACGTGTGACTGTGCCAAATTTTGTGGCTGTAGCTGCGACAGTGCGGATGCCAATCCCGGACATACACACAAACATACATACATACATACATACATACACACACTTGAGCTTTATATACATATATATATATATATACAGTGGGGAAAAAAAGTATTTAGTCAGTCAGCAATAGTGCAAGTTCCACCACTTAAAAAGATGAGAGGCGTCTGTAATTTACATCATAGGTAGACCTCAACTATGGGAGACAAACTGAGAAAAAAAAATCCAGAAAATCACATTGTCTGGTTTTTTTTCATTTTATTTGCATATTATGGTGGAAAATAAGTATTTGTTCAGAAACAAAATTTCATCTCAATACTTTGTGATATATCCTTTGTTGGCAATGACAGAGGTCAAACGTTTTCTGCAAGTCTTCACAAGGTTGCCACACACTGTTGTTGGTATGTTGGCCCATTCCTCCATGCAGATCTCCTCTAGAGCAGTGATGTTTTTGGCTTTTCGCTTGGCAACACAGACTTTCAACTCCCTCCAAAGGTTTTCTATAGGGTTGAGACCTGGAGACTGGCTAGGCCACTCCAGGACCTTGAAATGCTTCTTACGAAGCCACTCCTTCGTTGCCCTGGCGGTGTGCTTTGGATCATTGTCATGTTGAAAGACCCAGCCACGTTTCATCTTCAATGCCCTTGCTGATGGATGGAGGTTTGCACTCAAAATCTCACGATACATGGCCCCATTCATTCTTTCATGTACCCGGATCAGTCGTCCTGGCCCCTTTGCAGAGAAACAGCCCCAAAGCATGATGTTTCCACCACCATGCTTTACAGTAGGTATGGTGTTTGATGGATGCAACTCAGTATTCTTTTTCCTCCAAACACGACAAGCTGTGTTTCTACCAAACAGTTCCAGTTTGGTTTCATCAGACCATAGGACATTCTCCCAAAACTCCTCTGGATCATCCAAATGCTCTCTAGCAAACTTCAGATGGGCCCGGACATGTACAGGCTTAAGCAGTGGGACACGTCTGGCACTGCAGGATCTGAGTCCATGGTGGCGTAGTGTGTTACTTATGGTAGGCCTTGTTACATTGGTCCCAGCTCTCTGCAGTTCATTCACTAGGTCCCCCCGCGTGGTTCTGGGATTTTTGCTCACCGTTCTTGTGATCATTCTGACCCCACGGGGTGGGATTTTGCGTGGAGCACCAGATCGAGGGAGATTATCAGTGGTCTTGTATGTCTTCCATTTTCTAATTATTGCTCCCTGTTGATTTCTTCACTCCAAGCTGGTTGGCTATTGCAGATTCAGTCTTCCCAGCCTGGTGCAGGGCTACAATTTTGTTTCTGGTGTCCTTTGACAGCTCTTTGGTCTTCACCATAGTGGAGTTTGGAGTCAGACTGTTTGAGGGTGTGCACAGGTGTCTTTTTATGCTGATAACAAGTTTAAACAGGTGCCATTACTACAGGTAATGAGTGGAGGAAAGAGGAGACTCTTAAAGAAGACGTTACATGTCTGTGAGAGCCAGAAATCTTGATTGCTTGTTTCTGACCAAATACTTATTTTCCACCATAATATGCAAATAAAATGAAAAAAAAACAGACAATGTGATTTTCTGGATTTTTTTTTCTCAGTTTGTCTCCCATAGTTGAGGTCTACCTATGATGTAAATTACAGATGCCTCTCATCTTTTTAAGTGGTGGAACATGCACTATTGCTGACTGACTAAATACTTTTTTTCCCCACTGTATATATATATATATATATACACAGTGGGTACGGAATGTATTCAGACCCCTTTAAATTTTTCACTCTGTTTCATTGCAGCCATTTGGTAAATTCAAAGAAGTTCATTTTTGTTCTCATTAATGTACACTCTGCACCACATCTTGACTGGAAAAAAAAACAGAAATGTAGAAAATTTTTGCAAGGTTATTAAAAAAGGAAAACTGAAATATCACATGGTCATAAGTATTCAGACCCTTTGCTCAGACACTCATATTTAAGGGTACTGTCACACTTAGCAATGCACCAGTGATCCTGACCAGCGATATGACACGGTCAGGATCGCTGGTGCATGGCTAAGTGGTCGCTAGTGAGCTGCCACACAGGCAGATCTCACTAGCGACATCGCTGGGGACGGGGGTCGCTACTTACCTGTCACACCAGGCGATCCTGCATCCTTCCGCCCGGCTCCACGCGTCGCTCGTCGTCACAGCAGGAAGCGCCGCAGGAAGCTGACGACGAGAAACAGTCCTGGACGTTCTCGCACAATCAGCGATAACCAGTGGGGGAGCGGGTTGTAGGTAAGTATCACACACAGCGATATCGCTAGCAATATCGCTATAACGTCACAAGTTATAGCGATATTGCTAGCGATATTTCTTAGTGTGACATGCCCTTTAGTCACATGCTGTCCATTTCCTTGTGATCCTCCTTGAGATGATCCTACTCCTTCATTGGAGTCCAGCTGTGTTTCATTAAACTGATAGGACTTGATTTGTAAAGGTACATATCTGTCTATATAAGACCTCACAGGTCACAGGGCATGTCAGCCCAAATGAGAATCATGAGGTTAAAGGAACTGGCCAAGGAGCTCAGATACAGAATTGTGGCAAGACTCACATCTGGCTAAGGTAACAAAAGAATTTCTGCAGTACTCAAGGTTCTTAAGATCACAGTGGCCTCCATAATCCTTAAATGGAAGAAGTTTTGAACCACCAGAAGTCTTCCTAGACCTGGCCGTCCAGCCAAACTCAGCAATCGTGGGAGAAGAGCCTTGGTGATAGAGTTGAAGAAGAACCCCAAGATCACTGTGTCTGAGCTCCACAGATGCAGTAGGGAGATGGGAGAAAGTTCCACAAAGTCAACTATCATTGTGATCATCTACCAGTCAGGCCTTTATGGCAGAGTGGCTTTGCAGAAGCCTCTCCTCAGTGCCTGACATATGAAAGCCCGTATAGAGTTTGCTAAAAAAAAACACATGGAAGACTCCCAGACTATGAGAAATAAGATTCTCTGGTCTGATGAGACGAAGATAGAAATTTTTGGTGACAATTCTATGAGTGGAGAAAAACAGGCACTGCTCATTACCTTCCCAATACAATCCCAACAGTGAAACATGGTGGTGGCAGCATCATGCTATGGGGGCATTTTTCAGCAGCAGGGACAGGGCGACTTGTTATGATGAGTCACCGAAGGAGGAAAAAACAAAATACCAGCTAAGTCCAGAAAAACCAGAGCGGTTGGCAGCTATCGGATTGCAGACCCCTGGACCTATCCACAACAACTAGCAGTAGCCGTGGGGGGTTCCTACGGTGCCCTAGACCCCTCGATCACAGCCGGAGAACTACATAGCCTAAAGACAGAAAGGGGAAAAACTAAACTGCCCCAGAGCAGACCCCAAAGCAATAGGCAGCCCCCAACATATAATGACGGTGAAGCAAGATGAAAACACTAACACAGATAGAAAGATAGGTTGAGCAAATGATGGGGACCAAGCTAACTACATAGGACAGGATAGGAAAGCTGCTGTCTGCCATCCGCAAAAACCCTATCAAAATGAGCCAACCGACTGATAGGAAAAACAGGCCCTGATGTCACTAGGCTTAAAAAGACTATATCAGCGCTCAGGTATATTCTGAAGACAGAGCAAAAGATCAACAGACCAGAGACAAAAATGGAATTCAGCTCACCCCTGGCCGGGGATGGCAGAACTCCCAAAAAACAAGGCAAAACAAAAACAAAACTGAAGAGTACAAAGCAGAGCAGAAAAACTTAGCTTTGAGTTGCAGGAATCTGGTCTCCAAGAATCCAGCAGGAAAATCACCAGCCAGGAAGAAGGGCGTCGGCAGCCTTATATCCAGTCCTCAATTCCAGCCACCCAGTCATCATCTAGCTGCCCAGGTGTTTGGTAATCAGCCTCACTACCTTCCTTCACCAGAGGAGGGAGTTCATCAGACCTCAATGGTGAAGGGAAAAATAAACTCACAACAGTACCTCCCCCTTGAGGAGGGGTCACCGAACCCTCATCCATGCCACCAGGGCGATCCGGGTGAGCCCGATGAAAGGCACGCACCAATCTTTCGGCATGAATATCAGAGGCAGAGACCCAGGAATTATCCTCCTGACCATAACCCTTCCACTTCACCAAATACTGGAGTCTCCGTCTAGCCAGACGCGAATCCAGTATCTTCTCTACCTCATATTCCATGGTACCTTCAACCAATATAGGGTCAGGAGGTGCCACCACAGGAACTACTGGTTCAACAAACCTCTTCAACAAGGACTTATGAAACACATTATGAATTTTAAATGTGACAGGAAGAGCCAACCGAAAAGAGACCGGATTAATAATCTCCAAAATCTTGTAAGGTCCAATAAATCTAGGCTTAAACTTAGGAGAAGCCACCTTCATAGTGATATTTTTTGATGACAACCAAACCATATCACCCACCTTAAACTGGGGACCAACGGTCCTACGCTGGTTGGAAAACCGCTGGGCCTTTTCCTGGGAGAGAGACAACTTATCCACTACTTGGTCCCAGATCTGGTGCATTCTCTCCACCACAGTGTCAACACCTGGGCAGGCAGAAGGCTCTACCTGCCCTGAAGAAAATCGAGGGTGAAAACCAAAGTCACAAAAAAAAGGTGACATCAAAGTGGCAGAACTAGCTCTATTATTTAAAGCAAATTCGGCCAAGGGCAAAAATGAAACCCATTCATCCTGATCGGCAGAAATAAAACATCTCAAATACGACTCCAAAGTCTGGTTTGCTCTCTCCGTCTGCCCATTGGTCTGAGGGTGAAACGCAGAGGAGAAGGACAACTGAATTCCCAGCTTGGAACAGAAAGTCCTCCAAAATCTAGACACAAACTGAACTCCTCTGTCAGATACAATGTTCTCAGGAATCCCGTGCAAGCGAACCACCTGTTGCAAAAACAAGGGCACCAACTCAGAGGAAGATGGCAACTTAGGGAGTGGTACAAGATGGACCATCTTAGAGAATCTATCACAAATCACCCAAATAACAGTCATTCTCTGAGAGACAGGCATATCAGAGATGAAATCCATTGAAATATGGGTCCATGGCCTCCTGGGCACCGGCAAAGGCATCAACAAGCCACTAGAGCGAGAACAAGGTTTAGACCGGGAGCAAGTACCACAGGACTGCACAAAATTCCTGACATCACGAGACAAGGCGGGCCACCAAAAAGACCGACTCACCAGATCTCTAGTACCAAAAATACCTGGATGACCAGCCAATGCAGAGCAATGAACTTCAGACATCACTCTCTTCCTCCACTGGTCAGGAACATACAACTTTCCACTGGGACAACGCTCAGGTTTGTCCTCCTGAAACTCTTCCAGAGCACGTCTCAAATCTGGCGAGATGGCAGAAAGAACTACCCCCTCGCCTAAGATGGTAGCAGGCTTAGTCACAACAGGAGAATCAGCAAGGAAACTCCTAGAGAGGGCGTCTGCCTTGACATTCTTAGTGCCCGGAAGAAAAGAGACCACAAAATCAAAACGTGTGAAAAACAAGGCCCACCTAGCCTGTCTAGGATTCAAGCGCTTGGCCGACTCCAGGTAAATCAAATTCTTGTGGTCAGTAAGGACCATGACTTGGTGTTTGGCTCCCTCCAACCAATGTCTCCACTCCTCAAATGCCCATTTCATGGCCAACAGTTCCCGATTCCCCACATCATAGTTACGTTCGGATGGGGAGAACTTTCGGGAAAAGAAAGCACAAGGATTCATTTTAGATGTCACAGGATCTTTTTGGGACAACACCGCTCCTGCACCAATCTCAGAAGCGTCCACCTCCACCTGAAACGGGAGTGAGACATCAGGTTGCCGCAAAACCGGAGCAGAAGTGAATCTTCGCTTCAGCTCCTGAAAGGAAGAAACAGCCTCCGTAGACCAATTCAGCACATCAGCACCCTTTTTAGTCAAATCCGTCAATGGCTTGGCAATACCAGAAAAATTAGCTATAAATTTCCGATAAAAATGAGCAAAACCCAAAAACTTCTGGAGGGCCTTCAAAGAAGTGGGCTGAACCCAATCATAAATGGTCTGTACCTTGGTCGGGTCCATTTCAATAGTTGACGGAGACAAAATAAATCCCAAAAATGAAATCCTCTGTACCCCAAAAAGGCATTTCGATCCCTTGACATACAGGGAATTCTCCCTCAAAATCCGGAACACAGTCCGAACATGTTCCACATGAGAGTCCCAATTCTTGGAGAAGATCAAAATATCATCCAGATAGATAATCAAAAATGTATCCACAAAGTCTCGGAATATATCGTTCATGAAGCACTGGAAGACAGAAGGGGCATTAGTGAGCCCAAAAGGCATCACCAGGTACTCAAAATGTCCCTCCGGAGTATTAAACACCGTCTTCCATTCATCCCCATGCTTAATGCGAATAAGATTATACGCCCCCTGAGGTCAAGCTTGGTAAACCAGCAAGCACCTTTATCTCTGGAGAATAGATCAGAAATCAGGAGTAACGGATACTGATATTTAACAGTAATTTTGTTGAGGGCACGATAGTCAATACAAGGCCTTAATGAACCATCCTTTTTAGCCACGAAAAAAAAAAACAGCACCTAAGGGTGAAGAGGATGGTCTAATATGACCCTTCTCCAATGCCTCCTTAATATAGGATCGCATAGCCTCGTGCTCGGGTACAGATAAATTGAAAAGCCGACCCTTGGGGAATTTACACCCCGGGTTCAGCTCAATTGCACAGTCATAACTCCTATGAGGAGGCAAAGACGCAGACTCATTCTCACTAAATACATCATAAAAGTCAGCCAAATAGTCAGGAACATCATGCGACTGGGGAGAGGTGGAGAAAACAGGAGCATCACTAAGGGCACACCGACAACCCCAACTCACCACAGACAAAGATTTCCAATCCAGAACTGGATTATGGATTTGCAACCAGGGAAACCCCAGAAATATGGTATCATGCAAATTATGCAACACCAAAAATCTGCAATTTTCTTGATGGTCTGGGGCGACCCGCATTACCACCTGGGTTCAAAACTGAAGTTTATTCTTCGCCAAAGGAGTAGCATCAATACCCCTCAAAGGGATAGGCATCTGCAGAGGTGTCATAGGAAATCCACAACGTTTAGCAAAATCCAAGTCCATCAGGTTAAAGCTGCTCCTGAATCCACAAAAGCCTTGGCGGAAAATGTGGACAGGGAGCAGATCAGAATAATTGCCAGAAGAAACTTAGTTTGAACACCACCCACAGAAAACGTGTGTGCACAACGTTTATCTCGTTTAGGGCAGACTGAAATAATATGCGAGGCATCTCCACAAAAAAAATACAGCTTATTACACCTTCTGAACTCCTGACGTTGCGCCCTAGACAAAACTCTATCACATTGCATAGGTTCAGACATTTGTTCAACAGGTGGCAACATCTCTCATGTAGTTTTGCGTTCACATAAACGCCGATCCACCTGAATGGATAATGACATAGAATCGTCAAGACCAGAGGGAACAGGAAATCCCACCATAGTATCTTTTACAGTTTCTGACAAACCCTTCCGAAAGAGGGCTGCCAAGGCACCATCATTCCAGGTAGTAAGGACCGCCCACTTTCGGAATTTTTGACAGTACAACTCTGCCGAATCCCGACCCTGGCTTAATGCCAACAGGGTCTTTTCAGCCTGATCAATAGCATTAGGTTCATCATACAACAACCCCAAGGCTTGAAAAAATGCATTCACATTATTCAGAATAGGATCATCAGGTTTCAAAGAAAACGCCCAATCCTGGGGATCGCCGCGCAGCAAAGAGATGACAATTTTATCCTGCTGCGCGGCGTTCCCCGACGAGTTAGGCTTCAAGGCAAAAAATAACTTACAATTATTCTTGAAATTCAAGAATTTAGACCGATCCCCAAAAAGCACATCAGGAGCGGGAATCTTTCGTTCAGCAGCATGTGAATGAGCAAGATAGGCGGAAATTCCCCGCACTTCAGCAGCGAGCTGCTCCACACGATCAGACAATTGCTTCATCTCCATTGAGAGAAAAATTCCCCCTACGGCCTCAGAGATATAGAGGAAAAAATCTGCACACACAAAAAAAAAATTCTGACACTTTTCTTTTTTTAACGCCTTTTTTTCCCCTTTTTTTTCTCCTTTTTACAATTCTCTCCTGCTATTGAGTACCCTAGGATCTGCGGTATGGCTGGTGATTCTGTTATGATGAGTCACCGAAGGAGGAAAAAACAAAATACCAGCTAAGTCCAGAAAAAGCAGAGAGGTTGGCAGCTATCGGATTGCAGACCCCTGGACCTGTCCACAACAACTAGCAGTAGCCGTGGGGGGTTCCTACGGTGCCCTAGACCCCTCGATCACAGCCAGAGAACTACATAGCCTAAAGACAGAAAGGGGAAAAACTAAACTGCCCCAGAGCAGACCCCAAAGCAATAGGCAGCCCCCAACATATAATGACGGTGAAGCAAGATGAAAACACTAACACAGATAGAAAGATAGGTTGAGCAAATGATGGGGCCCAAGCTAACTACATAGGACAGGATAGGAAAGCTGCTGTCTGCCATCCGCAAAAACCCTATCAAAATGAGCCAACCGACTGATAGGAAAAACAGGCCCTGATGTCACTAGGCTTCAAAAGACTATATCAGCCCTTAGGTATATTCTGAAGACAGAGCAAAAGATCAACAGACCAGAGACAAAAATGGAATTCAGCTCACCCCTGGCCGGGGATGGCAGAACTCCTAAAAAACAAGGCAAAACAAAAACAAAACTGAAGAGTACAAAGCAGAGCAGAAAAACTTAGCTTTGAGATGCAGGAATCAGACTGGTCTCCAAGAATCCAGCAGGAAAATCACCAGCCAGGAAGAAGGGCGTCGGCAGCCTTATATCCAGTCCTCAATTCCAGCCACCCAGTCATCATCTAGCTGCCCAGGTGTTTGGTAATCAGCCTCACTACCTTCCTTCACCAGAGGAGGGAGTTCATCAGACCTCAATGGTGAAGGGAAAAATGAACTCACAACAGCGACTGATTGCAATTGAAGGAAACATGAATGCAGCCAAGAACAGAGATAGCCTGGATGAAAACCTCTTGCAGAGTGCTCTGGACCTCAGAATTGGCCAAAGGTTCACCTTCCAACAAGACAGTGACTCTACGCACACAGCTAAAATAACAAAGGAGTGGCTTCAAAACAGCTCTGTGACCATTCTTAACTGACCCAGCCAGAGGCTGTCTACCAACGTTCACCATTCAACCTGACGGAACTGGAGAAGATCTGCAAGAAAGAATGGCAGAGGATCCCCAAATCCAGGTGTGAATACTTGTTGCATCATTCCTAAGAAGACTCATGGATGTACTAGCTCACAAGGGTGCTTCTACAGAATACTGAGGAAAGGTTCTGAATACGTATGACCTTGTGAAGTTGTGATATTTCAGTTTTTCATTTTTAATAAATTTGCAAAAATTTCAACATTTCTAGTTTTCTTCAGTCAAGAAGGGGTGCATAGTGTACATTAATGATAAAAAAATGAGAGAGAGAATTTTTTTTGTCCGGCACCCAGACAGAATTTCGGGTTAAATTAGTGTCTGGAGGATCCGCCGGCCAAAAAAACGTTGCAAGCTCCGTTTGGAAATCTTTGAGGATGTTAACGGACACCAACATTATGGCGGATCCTCACAAAAATGGATGCAACTGACGGCAATCCGTCAAAATCCGCCGATAATAGAAGTCAATGGGGAAAAAAACGGATCCGCAAAAATAAATTGCGGATCCGTTTTTTTCAAAACCTTGTGGACTTTGACTGATTGTAAAAAACGGAAGTGTGAAAGAGGCCTTAGCCTGCAGAATTTTCTGCACAGAATCCGCACCTCCTGGCAGAAAATGCAGGTGCGTTTTTCATGCGGATTTGTATGCGTTTTTGTAAGCTAAATAAAGATATGTTATTTAACAAAAAAAAATATTTGTAATGTCATTTCTCTCCAACCTCCTCTTTTACATTTGTCCAACCCACACTCCATTACACACAGACAGATGATAATAGACAGCTAGATAGATAGATATGGGATAAATAGATAGATTGATCTATAGATAATATTTATTGATCTATGTAGTGATCTATCTATCTATATCTATCTATCTAGCTGTCTATCTCATTCCTTTTATCTATCTATCTATCTATCTATAGCTAGATAGATAGATAGATAGATAGATATGGGATAGATAGATAGATATATGGATAAATATATCTATGTATCTATCTATCTAAATGGAAAAAATCAGGCAGCACTCCAGTTCAAGGAAAAATTGTGGGCTTTAATCCAGCACCAAGTGATGCAATGTTTTGACCTCACAGCATGGTATTTGACAAGCACCATTACTCAGGAAGTATTGCACCCAAAATCTGCTGAAGTTTGTGCTGCTATATGTCTTTTCTATTTATCTATAGATAACAGAATTATTATTAAAGATTATCATTATTATTGTTATTATTATTATCTATAGATATATCTATCTGTAGATATATCCATAGATATATCCATATATAGCCATAGATATATCCATAAATATATCCATAGATATATCAAAAGATAGATATGTCCATAGATATATCTATATTTATCCATAGATATATCAAAAGTTAGATAATGCCTGCATATACATACACACACAGCCCCACAGACCCCCGCACAGCCCCGCAGACCGGCATACCCTGGCACAGCCCGCATACCCCCCGCACAGCCCGCAGACCCCCTGCACAGCAGCGGCAGATCCCCACACAGTCCACAGACACCCTGCACAGCCCCGACAGACTCCCAGACAGCCCCGCAGACCCCTGGACAGCCCCACAGACCCCCTGCAAAGCCCCACAGACCCTCCGCACAGCCACACAAACCCCCAGACCGCCTGCAGACACACGGACAGCCTCGCAGCCCCTCTGCACAGCCCGTCAGACCCCCGGACACACACAGCCCACACACACCATACACGCACACAGTCACCGCCCACACACCATATACGCACACAGTCACTGCCCACACTCCGCTCACACCATTGCCTCCTCCCAATCTGCAGCGTTTCATCTGCAGCAAAACCGCACATTTTTTTTAGACCTGCTGTTTTGCTGCGGAAGTGTCTGACTCAATGCAAATCAATGGGTGCAGAAATGCTGCAGATCTGCACAAAGAATTGACATTTGAGGAAAATAAAATGCTGTGAATCCGCATATTTCTTTTGGATTTCAGATTGATTTACATTGTGTGCACAACGCACTGTGGATTTGATGCAATTCCATGCATCCAAATCGCCGCGGAAACCCATCAAAAACCGCAATGTGTGCAAATACCCTTAAAAATCACAAAACTTATACATACAAGTTCACAAAACATTCACAATATAGTTATGATGATTGAAAACAATACCAACATGTAAAAATGTTTATTAATTAAGTAAAATGCAGTCTACACATTGTGAAACCTTTAGTCAAAATTGATATTTCCAGCATTTGCATGTACATTTATTGCTTTATTCACCTTAGGAAAGATTTACATCTATACTGAAGAAGTGAGGCAATATGGGATGCAGAGCTTGACACGTTCTGGCAAACACATTGCATTTACTAACTCTTGATATTGATTCATTGTCACACCACTCTGGAAATATAGCAATGAATGAATTCAGGGAATTATATACAGTCTTTTAATGCAAGCCTTAAATTAATTCTAAAGGCCTGTTACACATAACGATGTCCCAGTGATCCCACCAATGTTCCGACATGATGGGATCGCTGGGACATTGTTAGGCTGATCGCTGGTGAGCTGTCACATAGACAGCCCCTCCAGCGATCAGGACCAGCGAGCAAGCTGGTTTCCAACATAAACATCAAGTATCTAAGAGCTGCCGCGTGGCTCTTAGAAACCAGATGTTTACATTGGATACCAGGGTGCAGCGTCACTGATCGCTGGCTCCTGCTGCCACACGCAGTGATACGTGCTGGCCAGCGGGAGACCAGCGATGAAAAAACGTCCCAGGACGATCCAGCATGATCAGCGATACCCGGCAGGGGGGCCGGTCATTGCTGGATGTCACACACAGCGATCTCGCTGGAGAAATCGCTGATGTGTCACAAAATCAGCGATCTCGCCAGCGAGATCGCTGTGTGTAACAGGGCCTTAAGAAAAGCAACTGGACTTTTTTATTTTCCCTCCTAAGCATGAAATGATCAATATAAATAAAACGAATAGCAGTAGTCAAGTAGGAAAGAAATTTAACTATGTACCAAAAAATATGCATATGTGAATTAAACAGTGACATATAATCCAGTAACATATAACATATAATCCAATATTCCCCAATACTATATTTTTTCATGAAAATAAGTAAAAAAAATTCTAATAATGTAAAATAGAGAAATATTACAGGAAGTAAAATAAAAATTTGAAGATGGAGGAAACAGAATATAGTGAATTTGTGGCTGGGTTCAGAACAGCAATAGAAAATGGTCTGATTTTTATCTGTATTTCATCCTTGTGTCTTCCTTCTGCCATTTTCATCTATATGACATGCGTGTGACATCTGTATGACATCTGTATTTATAACAGATGGTCAAATTTGAATTTTCCAGAATTGAAAAATTTTCCTCCAAAATTTAAATTGCAATGCTGAAAAGCCTTTAATTGTCCTGAAAAGAGGTGCGTAACGCTTGAAGTTCTTTCAGGATTGAATTGAACCATTGAACCCATTCTCTGCTCCTTAATGTAAACACAGCCTTATTAATGTGTGAGGCTGTGTGCACGTTGCGGATTTTTAGTGTTTTTGCTGTGTATTTTCACTGCAAAAACGCTTGCACAACGCAACCCATTGATTTCAATGGGATTCCGCAATGCTGTGCTAATGATGTGTACTTTTCCACGGCAAAATCGCATCGTGGAAAAATATGCAGTATGCTCATTCTTTTTGCGGAGTTGTGGGGATTCTGCACACATAGGAATGCATTGATCCGCTTACTTTCTGCATGTGGCTATACCCACTCTCCTCCAGGCCCTGGGCACCATATCCCTGTTAAAAAAAGAATTAAAATAAAAAAATCGGGATATTCTCACCTTCCGGCTGCCCCTACAGCCTTCCCGGTCCTTACCGATGCTCCCGGCAGCTCCCGTTCCCAGTGATGCTTTGCGACAATGACCTGTGATGACGTAGCGGTCTCGCGTGATGCTATGAAAGAATGAGGATGATTGACCTCATGGAGATCAACATCCGACACTGCGGAGACACCATCACGTGTTTCTCAATGCAGTGATTCTAGAGCACTGCCCCCATCCCTTATGGGAAATATGTAAAACATGCAAAAATATAAGCCGCGGAGACACCATCACATGTTTCTCAACGCAAGCAATGACTAGCCAGGTCTTTCACCGGGAAGGAACAACCACGGGAAGGGCAGTCTCCAATAAAGGAAGCCACCTATGCCAAAACATGGTATCCATCCACAGACAGCTGTTTCGGGGTATTGCCCCTCATCAGTGTGGAGTAGGAAACTGGCTAGTAGGAGCAATGCCTAGTAGAAGACTATGAAAAAATAAGGATGATTGACCTCATGGAGATCAACATCCGACACTGCGGAGACACCATCACGTGTTTCTCAACGCAGTGATTCTAGAGCACTGCCCCCATCCCTTATGGGAAATATGTAAAACATGCAAAAATATAAGCCGCGGAGACACCATCACATGTTTCTCAACACAAGCAATGACTAGCCAGGTCTTTCACCGGGAAGGAACAACAAAAAGAATTAAAATAAAAAAATCGGGATATTCTCACCTTCCGGCTGCCCCTACAGCCTTCCCGGTCCTTACCGATGCTCCCGGCAACTCCCGTTCCCAGTGATGCTTTGCGACAATGACCTGTGATGACGTAGCGGTCTCGCGTGATGCTATGTCTTCTGGGGTAATCGATGGGAACGGATACTGCAGGGAGCATCACGAGGACCGGGAAGGCGGCAGGAGCCACCAGAAGGTGAGAATATCACTATTTTTTTTTTTATTATTTTTAACATTATATCTTTTTCCTATTGATGCCGCATAGGCAGCATCAATAGTAAAAAGTTGGTCACACTTGTCAAACACTATGTTTGACAAGTGTGACCAACCTGTCAATCAGTTTTCCAAGCGATGCTACAGATCGCTTGGAAAACGCTAGCCTTCTGCAAGCTAATTATGCTTGCAAAGCCCTAGTTTTAAGCAGGAATTCTGTATGCGGATATCCTGTGTATTTCCCGAGGCAGGGAGTTGCAGAATTGCCGTGGCAGTTCCGCATGTGTGCACATAGCCTCAGTGACGATAACATTTCTGGCTAGATGAACATGGATGATAACCAGTGTGTAATAATAGACTAATTAAAAGAAAACACATGTGACATGCACAAATGTGAACAAGTCTGTTGGACAATGTTCACACCACCCACTGACCATAACACAAACAAAAAGCACAGAATGACAAATGTGCAGAAATACCTTGCAGTAAGACATATGACAGTAGTCAGTAAGTGCTGATAAAAGGTAACAACAAATACAGGGTATTTAGTCGATACTTTTTTTGCAAAAAAATGTATGCCAAGCTGCTCCACCTCGTCAAGGTAACGCGTATTGAAGCAGTCCCTATCTAATGTATTTAAAACCTGAACATATGAACAGTGTCTAAATGAGCAGGATTAAAACAGGTGCTTTCTAGTATAGGCACGTGGTGTACGACAGCTCCTTATGTGCATGTCACACAAGAGAGGGGTGGGGTCTCTCAAATCATGCATAAGCACAAAAAAACTGGACTAAAAACACATGTGACATGCACAAATGTGAACAAGTCTGTTGGACAATGTTCACTCCACCCACTGACCGAAATTCAAACAAAAAGCACAGAATGATAAATGTGCAGAAATACCTTGCAGTAAGACATATGACAGTAGTCAGCAATTACACAAAACATTGCTGTGTGAGAAAGTTCCCACGCAGCTTTTGCCATAAAGTGAGACTAGGGACTATTTTTTTTACAGTGGCGGAGGAATACAGTGCGGAAGGATACCTACCTCCCGTCATTGGATTCCTGGAGCCCCTAGAGAACGGTCGCATCAGCTGATGACTCGTGGATTTCTGCGGAACAGGGAGTATTTGGTGGTTTGTTTTTTTCATATCTTTTTCACAGATGACACTGGCTTCGGGGAACAATGTGACAAGTAATGTTGAGTATGTACTCTATGTTATATGTACTGTAGTCTATATGTATGTATTGTATGAATGTGTGAATGTATTGTATGTAGTATGTATGTAGTATGTATGTAGTATATCTGTAGCATGCTTTATGTATGTTGTATGTATGTATGTAGTATGTATGTTTACTATATGAATGTAGTATATATGTAGTATGTATGTATGCTGTATGAATGTAGTATATATGTAGTATGTATGTAGTATATCTGTAGCATGTTTTATGTATGTTGTATGTATGAATGTAGTATATACAGTTGTGGCCAAAAGTATTGACACCCCTGCAATTTTGTCAGATAATACTCAGTTTCTTCCTGAAAATGATTGCAAACACAAATTCTTTGCTATTATCTTCATTTAATTTGTCATAAGGCAGTTTGGAGAAGGCACCCTTCTAATATCAGGGACCTGGAGCAATTTGCCAAAGAAGAATGGTCTAAAATTCCAGCAGAGCATTGTAAGAAACTCATTGATGGTTACCGGAAGCGGTTGGTCGCAGTTATTTTGGCTAAAAGTTGTGCAACCAAGTATTAGGCTGATGGTGCCAATACTTTTGTCTGGCCCATTTTTGGAGTTTTGTGTGAAATGATCAATGTTTTGCTTTTTGCTTCATTCTCTTTTGTGTTTTTTCATTTAAGACAAATTAAATGAAGATAATAATACCAAAGAATTTGTGTTTGCAATAATTTTCGATAAGAAACTGGGTATTATCTGACAAAATTGCAGGGATGTCAATACTTTTGGCCACAACTGTATGTAGTATGTATATATGAATGTTGTATATATGTAGTATGTATGTAGTATGTATGTATGTTGTATGAATGTAGTATATATGTATGTAATATATCTGTAGCATGTTTTATGTATGTTGTATGTAGTATGTATGTATGCTGTATGAATGTAGTATATATGTAGTATGTATGTAGTATGTATGTTGTATGAATGTAGTATATATGTAGTATATATGTAGTATGTATGTATTGTAGGGATTCGCTCTGGTAGGCAATAGCTGGGCGGCAGTAACAAGGCCACACACAGGCATAAAGTCCAATTTCAGTGGTTTTAATGTCACTCAGTAACCAGCAGCTTAACAAAACATAAGGGAAATAAAACACATACTCCAGCTTGAAGAACCACTGGTCCCAGACTCACCCTTGCACCGGACGGGCGTAACTAAGCAGCTGCCAGGTCCTGCGGCATCCGCCAGGTGCCATTCCCAGGGTTCTTCCAAGTCTTGCTGCGATAGTCCTGCCGCACAGGAATCCTATATACAAGTTCCAGGCTGAGTCCAGACAAGTTCCTGTAGGTTCCAGAAACACACTCACACTGTGGCAATCACCAACCTCCATTACATAGGGCCTAACACCTCCCAACAGTGAGGTAGACATCACATTGGCTGATCACGTGACCCTGACATCATCGCAGGTCCCGTCTTTAAGGAAAAACCTGGCCAAACATTAATCTGCTAGGAGAAACATATCTTCCATCCAGTAAAACACCCTTTACTGTACCACATACCTTCCCCCTATGTTCAACCCTAGAGGGGTGGACACATGACATACAGTGAACTCTGGACAGGGCATCTGCATTCCCCTGTAGTCTGCCTGCACGATGTTCTACTGAAAATTTAAAGTTTTGCAGGGACAGGAACCACCTGGTGACTCAGGCATTCCTCTCCTTAGCTTGACTCATCCACATAAGAGGGGAATGATCGGTCACCAACCGAAATGTTCTCCCCAGCAAATAGCGCAGCGATGCCAGTGCCCACTTGATGGCCAGGCACTCTCTCTCCACAATACTGTACCGGGTTTCAGCTAGAGTAAGTTTCCGGCTTAAGAAGCTAACGGGATGCTCTTCCCCGTTAACTTCCTGAGACAGCACGGCACCGAGGCCTATCTCAGAGGCATCAGTCTGCACTACGAACTCTTTTTTGAAATTTGGAGTTGTCAGAACTGGTGTACCACACAGTACCCCTTTTAATTTTGTAAAGGCCTCCTCTAACTGCTCATTCCAGTGGACCATCACAGATTTTTTCCCTTTTAAACAATCTGTTAAAGGCGCGTACAGGGTTGCAAAGCTGGGAATGAATCGCCTGTAATATCCCACCAAACCCAAAAAGGCCTTTACCTGCTTTGTTGTGAGGGGACAGGGCCAGTTCTGAATTGCCTCGACCTTGTTTACTTGGGGCTTGAGAACTCCCCTCCCAATGACATAACCCAAGTACCGGGCTTCCTCCAACCCTATGAAACACTTCTTTGGGTTGGCAGTTAGCCCTGCTTGTCGCAGGGAGTCTACCACTGCCTGTACTTTTGCTAAGTGGCTTTCCCAATCGGTGCTGAACACAATAATATCATCTAGATAGGCTGAGGCATAGTGGCGATGGGGACGGAGAACAATATCCATTAGCCGCTGGAATGTTGCTGGAGCGCCACGCAACCCAAAGGGTAACACCTTATACTGGAACAGCCCCTCAGGTGTTATAAATGCCGTTTTTCCCTTCGCCTCCTGTGTTAGGGGTACCTGCCAATAACCTTTTGTGAGGTCCAGAGTTGTAAAATACCGTGCTTGCCCAAAGCGCTCTATCAACTCGTCAACCCGGGGCATGGGGTAGGCGTCAAACTTTGAAATGTCATTGAGTTTTCTAAAATCATTACAGAATCTTAGAGACCCATCAGGCTTGGGTATTAGAACTATTGGGCTGGCCCACTCACTCTGAGACTCTTCTATGACCCCTAACTGTAGCATCATTTTTACCTCTTCCGAGATGGCTTGTCGCCGGGCCTCAGGCACGCGATATGGCTTTAGTCGGACCTTGGCCTGTGGCTCTGTGACAATGTCATGTTGGATTAGGAAGGTGCGTCCAGGGAGCTCCGAAAAAACATCTGTATTTCGGCTGATGCAACTCCCGGACCTCCTGAACCTGTTTAGGAGACAAAGTATCTGCAATTTTGACCACGGGTTGGGCTTCTCCTGCCTCACCCTGAGGTATCGGAGCCTTTTCCATCTGAAACGCTGGCAGCGGACTATCCCCACCAAGGTGCTATCTATGTTTCCAGGGTTTAAGCAAATTAATATGGTAAACCTGTTCTGGCTTTCTCCGACCTGGCTGGTGTACCTTGTAGTCTACTGGTCCCACCTTCTCCATGATCTCGTAGGGTCCCTGCCACCTTGTGAGAAATTTGCTATCTACGGTAGGCACAAGCACCAAAACTCGATCCCCAGGGCTAAAGGTTCTTACCCGAGCCTCCCGGTTATAGACCCAACTCTGTGACCGTTGTGCTGCCTCCATATGTTCCCGGACCAAAGGTAGGACTGTCTCCATTCTCTCTTGCATTTTTGCAACATGGTCTATCACACTTTTGTGGGGAGTAGGTTGGTTCTCCCAGGCCTCTTTGGCTATATCTAGTAAGCCCCGTGGATGTCTGCCGTACAATAGTTCAAAGGGCGAGAACCCAGTAGATGCCTGAGGTACCTCCCGCACTGCAAATAACAAATATGGCTTTAACAGATCCCAGTCCTTTCCATCTTTGGAAACTGCCTTTTTTAACATGCTCTTCAGTGTCTTATTGATTCTTTTTACCAGACCATCTGTTTGGGGATGATAGACCGAGGTACGCAACTGTTTAACATTTAACAACTGGCAGAGTTCCTTCATAATTTTTGACATAAAGGGGGTTACCTGCTCTGTTAAAATCTCTTGCGGAATTCCCACCTGTGAAAACATACCCATGAGTTCCTTTGCTATAAGCTTAGCTGATGTGTGGCGCAGAGGAATGGCCTCAGGATATCGGGTAGCATAGTCTAGAACTACAAGAATGTGTTGGTGTCCCCTTGCCGACTTATTGAAAGGCCCCACCAGGTCCATGGCCACTCTCTCGAAGAGTACCTCTATAATAGGCAAAGACACCAAAGGGCTCCGAAAGTGAGTCTGGGGACTGGTTACCTGGCATACTGGACAGGAGCTACAGTACCGTTTAACTACTTCATGAACCCCTGGCCAGTAAAATCGCTGCAGAATTCGGTCGAGGGACTTCTTTTGGCCCAAATGCCCCCCAAGTACATGCGCATGCGCTAAATCCATTACCAGCCTTCGATATGTCTGAGGTACCAGTAACTGTTCTACCATTTCCCCATGCATTTTCTCCACTCGGTACAACAAATCCTGATTCAACTCAAAGCGTCGAAACACCGTATTTGCCCCATGTTGTTGGGGTTCCCCATTGACAAACAGTACATTTTCTCTGGCCCTGGCTAAAGTGAGGTCTCGGAGTTGCGCTGTACCAAAATGATCACCTGATACATTCAAGTCTGACAACTCGGGTCCCAGCGGCAAGTCTTCCACCTCTCCAGCCAATACTTCTATGGGAGAACTCTCCCCCTCCTCCACCGAAGGGAAGGTTATTCCTACCGCCAGCACTTCTTCCTCCAGGCACCAGGCTCATGCCCCCCTTCTGGAGAATGTAACCTGGTTGCCTCTGGTGCCGGCAGTTGCTCAGTGGATGGGACAACCGACGGCCACATCACAGAAAACAACGAAAAGTCGCTTCCAATTATCACTTCATAATGTAAATTATTAGTCACCACTCCACCTTGTGGCACCGCCTCCCTGCTGGCGTGATGATCACCACTAGTGCGGTGGGATAGTCTTTTAAGTCTCCATGTATACACAACACCCCAAGACGAGCCAGTATCTCACCCTTGACGACCGTGTAGTCCGCCCTTTGCTCGGTGGGTAGGTCCTGATATGCCTTCAAAGGTCTTGGGGTCAGAAACGGAGCGAGGTCCCATCGGACGATGCCTGCACACACACACAGACCCTCGGCAGGCCCGTACAGACCACCGGCAGCCGGCACAGACCCCCGGCAGCCGATACAGACCCCCGGCAGGCCCGTACAGACCACCGGCAGCCGGCACAGACCCCTGGCAGGCCCGTACAGACCCCCGGCAGCCAGCACAGACCCCTGGCAGGCCCGCACTGACAGCGCATCATGATGCTCACAGACCGCGCATCATGATGACATCATTCCAGCAGCCAATCACAGCCACAACAGTGGCTCATTGCATTATGGGAACTTCCGATTCCGGTATTCGATATTAAAAAAATATTGGTACTCGGTATCGGAATTCCGATACAGCGAATATCGGCCGATACCCAATATTTGCAGTATCGCAATGCTCAACACTACTCCTATCACTTTCCTTTCACTCCTTTCACTGTCCCTACACTGAAACTGTGCTCTCTCTATGCTGTTTCTGGCTGTAATGTGCTCAAAGATAGCGCCGACAGCATTTAAATAATCCCTATGAAACTAGAAGGCCAGCCAATCGTAGTAATGTCACACCAAAGATGTTGCCAGCATTACTGTGATTGGCAAGCCAGCCCAGCATGTTCATTGGTGGCAAATAAAGTTCCCAACATGCTGGGAGGGTAGCTCGAATATACTGAGGTGAATACCTAATTACTCGCCAAGTACTTAATAGCCCGAATACCATATAATTTGTGTAATGAATTGTGCCAAATGAATTTGCTCATTACTAGTTGCAACCATGAACCAGGTAGTTAATTCAAAGTTACTTGGTAGATACTGTCACTAAAGCTAAGAAGGCGTTCAAAAAGGAAATTTAAAATTCCCCTCTAATTAACTGAATAATAATAATAATAATAATAATAATAAATAATAAATGTTATTTCTATAGCGCCAACATATTCCGCAGCACTTTACATTTCAGAGGGGACTTGTATAGACGATAGACATTACAGCATAACAATAATCACATAGATCATAACAGATATCAAGAGGAATGAGGGCCCTGCTTGCAAGCTTACAATCTATGAGGAAAAAAGTTAGACACGAAAGGTGGGTGGTAACAATTGCCCTGATTGTTTGGACCAGCCATAATGTTAAGTGTGTAACAGTACAGACACAGAGGGCTAATAGATGCATAAAGCATGTGGGAACATGATGCGGGAAACCTGGTTATGGTAAAACTTTTGACTGTGACTGTGCCACACAGGGATAGTTAGGTTAATGTGATGAGGAGTTAGGCCAGTCTGAATAAATGCATTTTCAGGGCATGCTTAAAATTGTAGGGATTGGGGACTAATTGCATTGACCTGGGAAGTGCATTCCAAAGAATTGGCGCAGCACGTGTATAGTCTTTGAGACGGGAGTGGGAGGTTCTGATTATTGAGGATGCTAACCTCAGGTCCTCAGCAGAACGGAGGGCATGGGTAGGGTGGTAGACTAAAACGAGGGAGGAGATGTAGGGTGGTGCTGAGCAACAGAGAGCTTTGTGGGTGAGGGTAATAAGTTTGTACTGGATTCTGGAGTGGATGGGTAGCCAGTGTAATGACTGGCACAAGGTAGAGGCATCGGTGTAACGATTGGCAAGGAAAATGATCCTGGCTGCAGCATTCAAAACAGATTGGAGGGGGGAGAGTTTGGTAAGAGAGAGACCGGTTAGAAGAGAGTTACAATAGTCCAGATGAGAATGAATAAGAGATACAGTAAGAGTTTTTGCGGAGTCAAAAGTAAGAAAAGGTCGAATTCAAGAAATGTTCGATTGAATGAACAGAATGCACAATTGGGGCCAGGATAATGGCAAAAGTAAGACTGTGTCCAAGTTTAGGTATCAATAACAACAGGTGAGTGAAATGCAGCATAGAAATAATAGAAGGTCCCACATTAGCCACTATTAAATTAGGGAGATGGAAGTATATGCTGTACAGGTGCACCCAAAATAATTCTATATGATAGAAGCAAGTGGTTAAAGAATAAAGTATAAATCACCATAGATCCACCAGATATCACTCCTCTGATACCTATATGAAGTATATTCAGAATAAAATCTGTAAGTGGATACAGATGGTTTTGAAAAAATCACAAATCCAACATGCATTCAAAGCATGCAGCTACTAAAAAGCTAGAAGTGAGTATAGTACCCCATATTTCCATTCTGTATGATTGCAATCAATTGGTCATATACATAAAATAAATGGATCTTTCTCACCCAAAGCTTCAGTTTTCACCAGGTTATAAGGTATCACCTTTTCAAGACCCATCAGGATAGAGAGCAAATTCATGTCTCTATAAAGCATCCATTTTTAAGGGCTATGTAGGGGATCCTAACAGACAAAGACCACCTCCCGGCACATTTCTTCCCTAATCTGTGATTCGTCACGGGATCTATTAGTCTGAAAAAGGAGGTATGTACATTCACCTCCTCTTGTGTCTCAGAGGTTGAAAGTTGTGAGAGGTCACGAGAAGTGGTTAGAGTAGAAGCTTGGAAGCATTTGTGCAGTTGGGGCTATTGAAGTCTCCCAGGATAACGGTTCAAAATTCTGAGGACATGAAGTGTGGCATTAAGGCAGAAAAGTGGTCAAGGAAGTGGGTGGGTGAGCCTGGGGGATGGTATTAGGCTGCTACTCGGAGGGAGAGGGGATGGAAGACCCTGATGGTGTGAACCTCCGAAGAAGAATGGCATCCAATGGGCCTGTATTAATTTATTTAAAAACAGAATTGGTGGTGGCAGAGAGGAGTGTGGGGTTATCATGGAGTCAGCAATGATCGTATGGTGGTAATATATATACATAAACCATGCGTCGTTTTCTGGAGGTGGATATGCCATATGCTCACTATTAGTTTTCTGAGAACTATTATTGTGAACAGCATGTGACATCCTCGGTTGATCATCGTCCAATCGTGTAACTGTCTGGACCATAGGGGCGAACTGAGAGTTCATCATTCCAAAAGATCACAGCGGGTGGTTCTGCATGACTCATGGCCTCTGATCTCTGTAATAATTGAATGGCCAATCTGTTGGCCACAGAAATGCAACCTTTCTGCCTTGTGAATACAGATGGTTTCCAAAAGCTGATGGCCATCGCAGTCCCCCAGTGCCAATTGCCCAATCACAATTACTTCTCTAGGAAAGATATGCCTGCACTACACCAGCATGTTGTAGACAACATTACCCATTCCCTGAAAAATGCTTTGTCTGCCAGGGTGCATTTCAACAATGACACCTGGATGAGCAAACAAGGACAGGGATATTACATCTTGCTAACTGGCCACTGGGTGACTTTGGTGGCTGTGGGGACAGTTGAGTAAGGGGCTGATCCACAAATCTTGGAATCCCAGAGGCTTTCAGGGCACTTGGGAATGAGAACTAAACCACTACACACCGTAAGAAGGAGAACTAAACTACTAGACAACAGAGGATGGAGAACTAAACTACTAAACAGCTAGGGTTGGAGAACGAAACAAATACACATCAGAACATGGAGAACTAAACTAATAGACAATAGCAATTGTATAACTAAACTACTAAACAGCTTGGTTGGAGAACTAAACTAGTACACACCAAAAGGATGGAGAACTACATCACTAGACACCAAGTCTTGGCATCCCCAGGGCTTATGGGACAAACATCTGTATTTAACACTTCCTTCAGTGCTTATGCCTCCTCCACCTCCTCAAGGGACTCCACCTGTGCTCTCAAACTCTGCCTTAATGAAACACACGTTCCAACATTGCAGAGATAATCCCCCCACCTCTGCGCAGCCAGGGCTTACCCCAATCAGGCAGTGTTTAAATAATATGCCTTGGAGATGGCAGACATAGAGATCAAGAGTTGTGGACAGCTATCCATGCAGAGTTTGAGCAATGGCTATCTCCACTCAACCTGAAGCCAGGGAAGGCCATATGCTATAATGGTGCAAACCTGGGAATGGCCTTAAGCCAGGGCAACCTCACACACACATCTTGCATGGCTCGCATCTGCAACCTGATGGTACACAATTCCTCTGCCACTGTCCCAGCCTGGATGCACTAGTGCAGAAATCACTGTTGTTATGTGCTC
The DNA here is from genome assembly GCF_039654945.1 of Dendrobates tinctorius. NCBI lineage: Eukaryota > Metazoa > Chordata > Amphibia > Anura > Dendrobatidae > Dendrobates > Dendrobates tinctorius. The sequence goes on along the minus strand of NW_027361684.1, from coordinate 63,779,020 downwards.
ACTTACACTATTCACTTAATTTGGTATAGAGATCTTTTGGCTTACCAGTTGATATGCAATGTGACTACACCGTGGAATTTAACTCTGCACATATTGCAGCAACTGTGGCATCAGTGCCGAGACCTGGTGCAGTATGACATTTTGCATAGCCTGGCAAAATGCAGTATGGACGTGGTGCAATTCACACAGATGAAGGACCTCTGTACCCTTCTGCACATTTTTGAAATGCTAAAATGTTAGTACTGACAATGCCATCATCAGCATCACTATCACGGTCATCTACATGCTGGAGCACACTTTGAATAGTCTGCGGGGGGAGGTGGTAGTGGTTCTGGGGGAGGAGGAAGCAGAGGAGGATGAGGAAGGTTTAACAATATCTTTAAGTTCAGGTCTGTCATCACACAAGTGGTTGCCATGGGAGAAACAATTGTAGAAGGACGAGGATAAGGATGAGTAGGAAGAGATGATGGATGCACAACAGTTAGGAGATGAAGACTTGTCTGTGGTTGCCAGAAGAGGATGGAGGAAGCAATCTTGAGTGTTATCCCACCACCAAAACACTATGGACTTGTACCTCATGAAAGAGATCTACCCATGAGTTCCTTCTTGCATCAATATCTGCAACATGATTGTTGCCCATATTGTTAAGATTCAAAATAGTGCTGACTACTGTGTTGCCAGTCTGTTCGACCCATGATACAAACGTAAATTTTGCCAGATGCTTACCCCACCTGGAAAGGGACGAATCTATGTTGCATTATCAAAACATGCTTGAAGACAATCTTGACTGTGGTTTTCCCCAAGACAACAGTGAGGCACACAGTGTGCATCGCAGTGATAGGCTTCCAAACTCAGAAATGTTGAGTCTTTAACACTAAAACATTAGCAGCCTTGCAGTGCTGGAGTCTTGGATTCCAACTCCACCAAGGACAGCATCTGCAAAAAGTTTGCATGTTCTCCCCATGTTTTCAAGTGTTTCCTCCCAGTACTCATTTTTCTTCCCACACTCCAAAGACACACTGATAGGAAATTTAGATTGTGAATCCCAGTGGGGACAGTGCCACTAACGTCTGTAATGTGATGTGGAATTATTAGCGCTATATAAGTGATAAAAAAATAAATAAACAAAAATTGATGCCAATTTTTTGTGGTATCTGCCCAAAATTGGTGGAAATGTTTGGTCTCCAAGTTGGGTCTCCTTCATTAGTGTTGCCTGAGTATGGCACAGGTCTCAGAGCACCATTCCAAAACCTGTCACTCATCCACCAGTTACTGATCAAACTTTAAGCAAGAAATACTGCTCCAAGCCCTGTCCAATGCTTAAATGTGGCATGGTTTAAGGACAGCGCTATTAGCACTAAGAATTTATATTGGGAAATGTGGACTCCTGGCTGGAGCACAATACCAGCACAATACCACAATAAGGAGGCATGTGGGCTCAGTGATTAGCACTGCAGCCTTGCAGCACTGGGGTCCTGGGTTTAAGTCCAATTAAGGCTAACATCTTCATGGAGTTTGTATGCTCTGCCCGTGTTTGCGTATGTTTACTCCTGGTACTCTGGTTTCCTCCCACACTCTAAAGACATACTGATAGGGAATTTGGATTGTGAGCGCCATTGAGGACAGTTATGATAATGTATGTAAAGCGCTGCAGAATAGCATAGTTCTATATAAGCAAAGCATAATAAATCAATTAAATAATTCCAGCTCAAAATAATTAAAAGTTAAAATGTTGCGCTGCTTTATGTAGCTTGGTAGTAACAGAAACAATTAGATTTGTTACTGTGGACAAGCCTTGGATATAGCAGAATCTGAGGACAAAAAATGACAATCTCAGATGTGGTCAAATTTTTGGAGCACGGCAGTAACAGAACAAATTTAAATTTTATCATGTGCACCCCTGTATTGAGAACAATATGTGCACCAAAGAATGAAAAGATGACATGTAGCCTGCTTTTGGAGCATGATAGTAAGAAAAGCAATTTTGATTTTATCATGTGTATCCCTGTATGGAGAACAATATCAGCACTAGAGTTGAGCGATACCGTCCGATACTTCAAAGTATCGTATCGGATGGTATCGGCCGATCTTTAAAAAAAGTATCGGTATCGCCGATTCCGATACCGGAAGTCCCATTCAAGTCTATGGGACTTCCGGTATCGGAATAAGAAAAACCCTTTCCTGCCCTTGTACAGCCTCTCTGGGGTCTGTACGGGCCTTTCGGGGGGCTGTGCCGGCCTGCCAGGGGGTCTGTGCAGGCTCCGGTGGTCTGTGCCGGCCTGCCGGTGGTCTGTGCAGGCTCCGGGGGGCTGTGCCGGCCTGCCGGGGGCTGTGCCGGCCTGCCGGGGGGCTGTGCAGGCTCCGGGGGGCTGTGCCAGCCTGCCGGTGGTCTGTGCCGGCCTGCCGGTGGTCTGTGCCGGCCTGCCGGTGGTCTGTGCAGGCTCCGGGGGTCTGTGCAGGCATCGTCCGATGGGACTACAAGTCCCATCGGGCGATGCCTGCTACCATGACAGTGATTGACACATTAGCCAATGATGGGACAGTAGTAGTCCCATCATCCGGCTAATGTGTTAAATATAAAAAAAAAAAATAAAAATAAAAAAAAATTACATGCTACATACATACAACATGCATACTACATACATGCTACATTCATACTACATACTACATACATGCTACATTCATACTACATAAATACTACATGCAACATACATACTACATATATACTACATGCATGCTACATACATACTGCATGCTACATACATACCACATATATACTACATACATACTACATGCATGCTACATACATAACATATATACTACATGCATGCTACATACATACTACATGCTACATACTACATATATGCTACATGCATGCTACATACATACTACATGCTACATACTACATATATACTACATGCATGCTACATACATGCTACATATATACTACATGCATGCTACATACTACATGCTACATACATACTACATATATACTACATGCATGCTACATACATACTACATGCTACATACTACATATATACTACATGCATGCTACATACATACTACATGCTACATACTACATATATACTACATGCATGCTACATACATACTACATGCTACATACATACTACATATATACTACATGCATGCTACATACATACTACATGCTACATACATACTACATATATACTACATACATACTACATACATACTACATGCATGCTACATGCATGCTACATACATACCACATACATAACACATATATACTACATGCATGCTACATACATACTACATGCTACATACATACCATATACATACTACATGCATGCTACATACATACTACATGCATGCTACATACATACTACATGCTACATACTACATATATACTACATGCATGCTACATACATACTACATATATACTACATGCATGCTACATACTACATGCTACATACATACTACATATATACTACATGCATGCTACATACATACTGCATGCTACATGCATGCTACATACATACTACATACATACTACATGCTACATACATACCACATATATACTACATACATACAATACATTCATACAATACATACATAGACATACAGTACATATAACATAGAGTAACATACTTACCAATACTTGTCACATTGTTCCCCGAAGCCATTGTCTTTTCCGGAATAAATATTAACATAACAAACCACAAAAATACTCACCCACGATCCGAAGCAGTCCACGAGTGTGTCCCACGACGATCTTGGGTAGAGAACTGCAGCATCAGCTGTTGCTGCCGTTCTCTACGGGCTGCAGGAATCCAATGACGGAAGGTAGGTATCCTTCCGCACTGTATTCCTCCGCCACTTAAAAAAAAAAAAAAGTCCCTAGTCTCACTTTATGCCATTGCTGTGTGGGAATTTCCCACGCAGCAATGGCATAAAGTGAGACTAGGGACTTTTTTTTTTAAGTGGCGGAGGAATACAGTGCGGAAGGATACCTACCTTCCGTCATTGGATTCCTGCAGCCCGTAGAGAACGGCAGCATCATCTGATGCTGCCGTTCTCTACCCAAGATCGTCGTGGGACACACTCGTGGACTGCTTCGGATCGTGGGTGAGTATTTTTGTGGTTTGTTATGTTAATATTTATTCCGGAAAAGACAATGGCTTCGGGGAACAATGTGACAAGTATTGGTAAGTATGTTACTCTATGTTATATGTACTGTATGTCTATGTATGTATTGTATGAATGTATTGTATGTAGTATGTATGTAGTATATATGTAGTATGTATGTAGCATGCAGTATGTATGTAGTATGTATGTAGTATGTATGTGGTATGTATGTGGCATGTAGTATGTATGTAGCATGCATGTAGTATGTATGTAGCATGTATGTAGTATGTATGTGGTATGTATGTAGCATGTAGTATGTATGTAGTATGTATGTAGTATGTATGTGGTATGTATGTGGCATGTAGTATGTATGTAGCATGCATGTAGTATGTATGTAGCATGCATGTAGTATGTATGTAGTATGTATGTAGTATGTATGTGGTATGTATGTAGCATGTAGTATGTATGTAGCATGCATGTAGTATGTATGTAGTATGTAGCATGTATGTAGTATGTATGTGGTATGTATGTAGCATGTAGTATGTATGTAGCATGCATGTAGTATATATGTAGTATGTAGTATGTATGTAGTATGTATGTGGTATGTATGTAGCATGTAGTATGTATGTAGCATGCATGTAGCATGCATGTAGTATGTATGTAGTATGTATGTAGCATGCATGTAGTATGTATGTAGCATGCAGTATGTATGTAGTATGTATGTAGTATATATGTAGTATGTATGTAGTATATATGTAGTATGTATGTAGCATGTAGTATGTATGTAGCATGCATGTAGTATGTATGTAGCATGTAGTATGTATGTAGCATGTATGTAGTATGTATGTAGTATATATGTAGTATGTATGTAGCATGTAGTATGTATGTAGCATGCATGTAGTATGTATGTAGTATGTATGTAGTATGTATGTAGCATGTAGTATGTATGTAGCATGCATGTAGTATGTATGTAGCATGTAGTATGTATGTAGCATGTATGTAGTATGTATGTAGTATATATGTAGTATGTATGTAGCATGTAGTATGTATGTAGCATGCATGTAGCATGCATGTAGTATGTATGTAGTATGTATGTAGCATGCATGTAGTATGTATGTAGCATGTAGTATGTATGTAGCATGCATGTAGTATGTATGTAGTATATATGTAGTATGTATGTAGCATGTAGTATGTATGTAGCATGCATGTAGTATGTATGTAGCATGTAGTATGTATGTAGCATGTATGTAGTATGTATGTAGTATGTATGTAGCATGCATGTAGCATGCATGTAGTATGTATGTAGTATGTATGTAGCATGCATGTAGTATGTATGTAGCATGCAGTATGTATGTAGCATGTATGTAGTATGTATGTAGTATATATGTAGTATGTATGTAGTATATATGTAGTATGTATGTAGCATGTAGTATGTATGTAGCATGCATGTAGTATGTATGTAGCATGTAGTATGTATGTAGCATGTATGTAGTATGTATGTAGTATATATGTAGTATGTATGTAGTATGTATGTAGCATGCATGTAGTATGTATGTAGTATTTTTTTTTTTTTTTTTTAACATTTAACACATTAGCCGGATGATGGGACTACTACTGTCCCATCATTGGCTAATGTGTCAATCACTGTCATGGTAGCAGGCATCGCCCGATGGGACTTGTAGTCCCATCGGACGATGCTTGCACAGACCCCCGGACATCAGCACAGCCCCCCGGCAGGCCGGCACAGCCCCCCGGCAGGCCGGTACAGACCCCCACAGGGTGCACAGCCCCCCGGCAGGCCGGCACAGCCCCCCGGCAGGCCGGTACAGACCCCCACAGGGTGCACAGACCACCGGCAGGCCGGCACAGCCCCCCGGCAGGCCGGTACAGACCCCGGGCAGTCCACACAGCCCCCCGGCAGGCCGGCACAGCCCCCCGGCAGGCTGGCAGAGACCCCCGGAAGGCCCGAAATGACGGCGCATCATGATGCGCACACACCGCGCATCATGATGACGTCAGTCTGTCAATCAACTTTGAACTTCCGATTCCGATGCCGAATTCCGATATTGAAAAAATATCGGAAGTCGGTATCGGAATTCCGATACAGCAAGTATCGGCCGATACCCGATACTTGCGGTATCGGAATGCTCAACACTAATCAGCACCCAAAAATTTAAACCTGACATCTAGCCTGCTGAATAATGTTACTAACAGAAAAAAGTATTTTTAACTGTGGATGAGGCTTGTATACAATCGAATATATGCTCAAAACATTTTCAAACTCAGATCTAGCCTGCTGTTTGACATTTATAACAGGAAAAGCTGGAGCTCTGCAGACAGCTTAATTTGACAAGCCAAAAAATGACAAGGTGGGATATGCATGCGGAATCATGGTACCAACATCCCAAAAAATAAACTACTACTGTGCTATAGCTCTACACACAGAACAATTTCACAGCCACAAAATTACAGTGTGGAGTATGGTGGACTGAATCACGTTTAGCAAAATTTTTTTTTTTTTAATTTTCATGAGCTAAGAAGACAGTTCAATTTTTCCACCACTGTATGACAAGTTGATATATGGCGTGCTGAATCATGCTAGCAACTGCCCCCCCCAATTTTTTTTAATGTGCATGAGCTCTGCAGACAGCTTAATTTCACCACCACAGAATTAGGATTTCTGCAGAGCTCATTATTGTGGGCTGTATCACATTAAGCAAAAGAAACATTTTTTTAATCTGCATGAGCTATGCAGACAGTTGAATTTCACCACCACTAAATGTGAGATATGGTATTCTGAATCACTGTAGCAACTGCTAAAAATAACATTTTTTTTACCAACAGCACAAATCACAGAAAAATGTCACCACACCACTAATTGACAAGGTGACATATGCCTTGCTGTATCACATTTAGCAAGTGAAAAAATAAGATTTAGAAAGGTCTACTTGTGCATTGAGCACAATAGAAGCAGTGCACAACACTCTTCTATGAAATATGCCCTGCTGTCTTCATCAGTGGACCTCAGTAATGGTAAAAAAATATACGCTGGAAGGTCAATTTCACAGCCACACAGGACACTAGCTATCTAAACTATCTGACATAGAAACAACTGCCTTGCTAACTAGCTAATATCTATCAGCAAACAGTCCCAGCATCAGTAGCAGCCTCTCTGCTCTGTCGCATTGTAAAAATGGTGCTAAAACAAGATGTCCACTTTTAATATAGAGAAGGACATGTGATTTCAGCAGCCAAGGACATAAGCAGTTTAGTCAGGACATTGTGGATGTTTCCTGCACTCTGATTGGCTAGCCGCAATATGTACATATAGAGTTAGATGGAAAAAAAGAAGTTTACAAGCGCTCTGCTCCTCTGAGCTCTGCCAACCCCCTACCCTCATCAAACATGTGTCCCACACTCATCATACACCAACATTATCGTAGCCAAAATGGTCAAAATACTTTAGTGGCAACTAAGGTTGATCGAATAGCTTCGGATAAGTGCTTATCCGAATAGCTATAGCACTTACCAAATAGTTGCATCAGTAACCCGGATACCTGGAGTGCTCCCAATAATCAGTTGTTCGGAGCTGCAGCTGTATGTGTTGCATCTGTGTGACAGTCACAACACATGCATGGATAGCCTGATTGTTGTGGTCTCCATGCATGTGTTGTGCTTGTCACACAGCCATGACACATGCAGCTGCTGCACCGAACAGCTGATTATCAAGAGCGCTCCAGGTATCTGTGTTCCCGATGCAGCTATTTAGTAAGCATTATAGCTATTCAGATAAGCACTTATCCAAAGCTATTCGGTCAAGCCTAGTGGCAATGCAGTTATTTCCCTGCACTTTTTACCAAATGTTACCAATTTTAACAAATTCGAACAAATTCGCTCATTACTAATCTCTATCCCCAACCTTTATTATTTTAAGAGTTTAATCTTAATCTTGAGGGATTGTCCAGTGTAAACAAGGTGACTTATCACCTATCCATTAGATAGGTGAATAGCTACTGATTTATGGGGGTCTTACCACTTGGAATTGTGCTAATATGCAGCATGAGGAATTTTTATATTTACAGTGCTGTGCAAATTAATTGGGACAAAGCATTTTTTTTAAGTAAAATCGTAAGTTGGTTACCAGTCAGTGATTCAAACCAGTTTTAACTGCTTTGAACAGGTGTGACTGTACCACCTTGTGTAACAAAATGTGGTTTGACTGGTTTTAGTCAGTAAATAACAGCTAGCTGCCTCCTCAGCTTCAGTTGAGAGCTTGTTTCTGTGAGGAGTGGTTTAGTGTAGTTTTTCTCTCACATGTAAGTCGTTTTGCCTTCATTGGAGATGTCAGAAGTTGTTTCTTTACTGGCTTTGTTTCCCTCCGAGAGAAAAGTGCACTAAACCACTTCACACAGAAACAAGCTCTCAACTGAAGCTGAGGGGGCAGCTAACTGTTATTTTCTGACTAAAACTAGTCAATCCACATTTTGTTACTCAAGGTTGTACACTCACACCTGTTCAAAGCAGTTAAAACTGGTTTGAATCACTGACTGGTAACCAACTTGCAATTTTACTTTAAAAAATGCTTTGTCCCAATTAATTTGCACAGCACTGTAGTTTGGCACTTTAATCCCTGTTTGAATGGAGGAGCAGTACACATACTCAAACCACCTCCCTATTATTTCTGTATGGTTCTACCAGAAATAGCCAGTAGCCCATAGGGAATGAACGGAGGGCAAGTGATTATTTCCACTTCCTCTTCATTCTAAGAGAGATAAAAGTTCCTCCTTTTTCACACAGTGTAGGTCCCAGCAGTCAGACCCCCACTGATCAATAAGATATCACATATCCATGTGGATAACTGATTTTTTTTTACCAGTTAATCCCTTAAAAAACATTATTTGTCTTTCGCTTTTGTGTTGTTGTGATGCCTAATGATTAAGTTAATGCATGAAAAATTATCTAAAATAGTAATCTAACATTAATTTAAGGTTTAAAAATTGGTTGCACGATTGTGGTGCTGCATAGCAACTTCTCTGTTGTTTGGCTTTTCTCCTGTTATGTCTATGGGAGGCTATCTGCTCCAAAGGTAAACTCAGACAGATGTGGTGCTAGCCATTCTATCTAGCAGGTCTCAGAGAAATCCTGGTATATAGAACTTTGGTCATCACCCTTAAAGCCTTTCCACATGCAGGGATCTGGTCCTACAGTGAGCCCATTGGGTTGTGTCTAAGGCCTGTTTCACACTTACGTTTTTCAGATCAGGTGTAATCCGCAAAAATGGCGGAAAACGGATCCGTCGGTGTTTTGACAGCAACGTGTGCCACCGGACCGTTGTTTTGACGGATCCGGCGAAGGTTGAATTTTAAAGCAACCCGTGCCCGGGAAAAACGAGAGAGAGAGAAAAAAAATGTTCCAGGAGCAGAGTTTCCGGGCATACACAGTTAAAAATAGCGGACCGTCAACAAAAAAAAACGTTGCAGAGTCCGTCTCATCCGCCCGGGAGAGGGTAAAATTTTGGCAGATCCGTCAAAAAATAGGTGTGACGGACGACCGTCAGTCAAGATCCACCACTAATGTAAGTCTATGGGGGAAAAAACGGATCCGCCCCTTTTTTGGCGAATTCATTTTTTTCCAAAATTGGCGGATTTTGACTGACTCAAGAAAACTGAAGTGTGAAACAAGCCTAATGAGTTAATGCTGGCTATAGAAATTGAGCCTGAGGCAAGAATGGTCAAACTAGTCAGATCACAATCTGGTAGGGCAGAAATCGTGACAAAATCAAGAGACAAAATAATAGTTAGAATAATAGCCCAGCTCAGATACCATGAACTTAGTCAAGAGTAGATTCAGACCAAGAAAGGATGGAGAATGAAGATTTAAAGGTCTGAATCAAGCCAGGGATTATGGAAAATATGATAAACAGTTAAGCAAATAGATGTATTATTAACCAAACAATTACTTACAACACCTAGTAGACTGCTAGAAGTTTAAATAGAGCGTGGTACTGCCTCATGGACCACAGTAGTGGGCTGATTGCCTCTACTGAGCAGCTGGACATCAAACACATACAAACACACAAACAAAAATGCTAGTGTCTGAGTGGCGCTATAAGTTACAATCATACAAGTATTTTTAGTTGGAGCGTCCTGCTTCCTCCATAACCTTGGTCCAAGTAAAGATATACAACCTTCATGCAGGTTTGTCTAATATTTCTGCATAATTGAATTAGGGGAGTTGCAGAATAAGGCAAATGGAGGGGAATTTATTAAGACTGATATTTTATGTGTTTATCATGAATTCATGGAGTAAGGTGAACCAAATTAATTTAGGTTTACAGCATTTAATACAGTTGAAGTAGCTTTTGAACTGGCATATATTTCAGCTATAATGTGTTCCAGTTTTCTGGTGAACATTATGCTGCTTTAAATTGTACATCCTTTTACTGAAACCCCATAGTATTTTGAAAAAATGCCATTTTGGTATGACTTAGATTTTTCTATCAAAGATGGGATAATTAATGTCCTCTATGGTGTGTTTCATATTAAGAAAAAGATTTTAACATCCTAGTGAGTGCTTCTGCATCCCAGATCTGCTTATTGGCTAAAAGCTCAAAAGTAAGAATTCCTGTTTGTTATAGAGTTGATAGATTTCTTAACAAAAGACGTTGTTTAAAACTTGAAAACTAAATTAAATAACATATTTTACATAGAAGAACCCTGACAGTCAGAGTTAAAAATACAGGTTTTGTCTTCAACTATTTTCAATTTGATTAGTTCAAATTGCTACAAATGGTCAATGGCATTTTATACAATGTAGAAGTTTGTTGGTCAATTGGGATTTTGAATATAACTTTGCATCTATGACATCACTTGGTTAGCACAGCCAATCTTGAATGACTATCAAACCTTGCATGAGAAGCATAATCAGGAAATCCAGCAGCTATTTTGTGGTGACTCTACATAGTGATTAAGTGAAGATAAAAACTGAATAAACTTTACAGATTGTGTGTGACAGCACAGTAGTAAAAAATAGTTAGCAATGACAGGCATTTACCTAAAAACCTACATTTTAAGTCACTTTGCTATTACTACGACTGTTTTTTTTATAAAGCGCTTGAAAAGGATTAGCTACAGTACCTTGGGGACCTCAAAGTTATACATTTTGTATTCACTGCAAATCACATTTTTTTAAAAATTTTAAGTTCAAATTTGAGTTTTAAAATATTTTCTCATCTCTAGCTTGCATAATTGTTATATGGCCTGAAAATTTCCATGGTATTGCCATTCCAGCTTTAATCCAGTAAAAATTCTGGAAAAAAGTTACAATTCTATACTAAAAGTTCAAAATACTGACTAATGTCAGAATTTAGAATTCAATCCTAAATATTTGAGATTTTTATTTAAGCAGATAGACAAAGCTCTAAATGCTGGAATGAGTTGTTACTACAGAATTTATATTTTGAATTATGCAAAACATGCAGGGGTTCAAGGTGCTCTCCACACATCTAGATACATTCTTTGAGGGTCATTTTTCCAAAATGATGTCACTTGTGTGGGTTTCCACTGTTTAAGCACATCAAGGGCTCTCCAAATGAGACATAGCATCCACTAATTATTCCTGCAAATTTTGCATTAAAAAAGTCAAATGATGCTCCTTCCCTTTCAAGCCTTGCTGTGTGCCCAGACAGTAGTTTTTCTCCACATATTAGGTATTGGCATACTTGGGAGAAATTGCACTTCAAATTGTACAGTGCAATTTCTTCTGTTATGCTTATGAAAATGAAAATTTTAGGGCTATAAAACAATTTTGTGGGAAAAATTTGATTATTTTATTTCACAGCTCAATGTTATACATTTCTGTGAAGCTTCTGGTGGTTCAAAGTGCTCACCACACATCTAAATATGTTCACAGAATGGTCTAGTTTCCCAAAAGTGTTACTTTTGGAAGTTTACAATTTTTAGGCACATCAGAGGCTCTCCAAATGAGACATGTGTCTGCTAATTGCTCCAGCAAATTTTGCATTAAAAAAGTCAAAAGGCGTTCCATCCCTTTTGAGCCCTGCCGCGCACCCAAACAGTAGTTTTCCCCCACATATAGAGTATTAGTGTACTCAGGAGAAATTGCTCAAGTTGTGTGGTGCAATTTCTTCTGTTACCCTTGTGAAAATGCAAAATTTGGGGTTAAAAAAATATTTTGTGGGAAAAAGGTTATTTTATTATTTTCATAGCTCAATGTTATAAACTTCTGTGTAGAACCTGGGGTTTCAAGGTGCTCCTCACATATCTAGATGACTTCCCTGAGAGGTATAGTTTTCAAAGTGGTGTCACTTGTGGGCATTTTCCACTGTTTAGGCACATTAGGGGGTCTCCAAGTGCGAATTCTAGCAAACTTACTTTTGAAAATAAAACGGAATTACCTCCCTTTTCGAGCTCTGCCATGTGCCCACACAGTGGTTTCCCCCAACATGTAGAGTGTCGGCATGCTCAGGAAAAATTGCACAACAAATTTTGCAGTCCATTTTCTCTTCTTAGACTTCAGAAAATAAATTAAAATTGTGTATAAATAAATATTTTTGTGAAAAAAGTTAAATGTTTATTTTTTCCTTCCACATTCTATTCAATCCTGTGAAGCACTTGAAGGGTTAATAAACTTTTTGAATGTGGTTTTGAACACATTGAGGGGGTTCAGTTTTTAGAATGGTGTCACTTTTTGGGTATTTTCTGTGATTTCGGCCCCTCAAAGCCACCTCAAATGGAATGTGGTCTATAAAATATGGTTTTGTAAATTTTGTTGGAAAAGTGAGTAATCACTGATTAACTTTTAACCCTTGTAATTTCCTAAGATATATATATGTTTCAAATATTGTGCTGATATAAAGTAGATATGTGGGATATGTTATTTATTAACTACTTTGTGTGACATATCTTTGATTTAAGGGCATAAAAATTAAAACTTTGAAAATTGCTGAATTTTCTAAATTTTCTCCAAATTTCTGATTTTTCACAAGTAAATACAAATCATATTGAAAAAATGTTGACACTATCTTGAAGTACAATTTGTCTCAAAAACATTCTTAGAATCAGTATGATCTGATGAAGCATTCCAGAGTTATTACCACATGAAGTGACACTGGTCAGAATTGAAAATTTGGCCTGCACATGAAGGTGAAAACAGGCTTGGGGTGAAGGGGTTAAATAAAAGTTCTTTAACATCACAGAAAAAAAGATATTCATTTTATTAGAATGCACAGAAGTTACCAAACAACAGCCACTACTATGACATCATGTTTTTGTCTATAGATATCTGTTGAAATTCTTAGTCCAGACTTACCCACTCTACCCACTGTTCGTATTCATATTACACATTATACAGTTATTCCTGTGAATATTTATCTCAAAATTTTTCAGTCAATTTAGAATTTTATTATATTTTTTCCAGCAGAATTTGAATTACCGTATATACTCGTGTATAAACTGAGTTTTTCAACACTTTTTTTGTGCTGAAAACGCCCCCTTAGCTACACGAGTCCTTGTCCCAGAAAGCCAGAGGCATGAGCCAACAGCTGTAGCTAAAGCCTATGCAGCTGCTAAAGAGAAATGCATATGCATTCCTCTTATAGCGCACACAGTGACAGCTGCAGCTGCAGCCATCGGCTTCCAGAAGACATCATACTCACTCTCCAGTGTGCCCTGCATCTCGTTGGTTCCAGCTTCTGGCAGCTTTTCCTGCTCTGAGTGATCTCGTGGCACCACTCATTAAGGTAATGAATATGCACTCATCTCCACTCTCTTAGGCATGGAGTGCATATTCATTACCTTAATGAGCGGTGCCACAAGATTGCTCAGCACAGGAAAGCTGCCGGAAGATGGCACCAATGAGATGCTGTGATGGCATGCTGAAGAAAGGTGAGTAGGATGTTTGTTTTTTTAGTAATATGAGCATGCATATTAGGATGGAAGGGGGAAGTCACACATACCAAGACAGCGACGGGGGAAGCCAGGCATACCAGGACAGTGACAAGGAAGTCACGCATACCAGAACAGCGACAGGGGGAGCCACGCATACCAAGACAGTGACGGTTGGAGCCATGCATACCAGGACAGAGCCGGGGAGCCACGCATACCAGGACAGGATGGGGGAGCCACGCATACCAGGATAGGGATGAGGAGACAATGCATACCCAGCTTATACTCGAGTAAATAAGTTTACCCAGTTTTCCGTGGCAAAATTAGGTGCCTCGGCTTATACACGGGTCGGCTTATACTCAAGTATATACAGTATTTTATTTCTGAATTTTTACTTTACTCATGATAGTTTAAAGTCCAAAATACTACAGTACATACAAAGTGATTTGGATTTTTATGCTTTTTTAACCTTTTGAGGTCAGTAGTATTTTTAGTATTTTTATCAAAGTGCAGGATGCTATAAGTATGGCTTTTATGTGACATTTTTCCAAATAGAATTTACTATGGAACTTAAAAAATATTGTAAAAGTGAACTTTTAAAATTACACTTGAAATCCACCAAAAAGCCATTAGAACTGTTTAGAACAGTGATTTGTGTATGGTTTTAATTGCAGAAAACATGGTAATGAAAACTTCAGTAATGGCAGGCTTCACTTTTTTCTCAGAGTTTTACATATTTTTTACTCTCACAAGTTCTCAAATCTGACATTGCTAAATCATAATATTTAATAATTACCATATTTTTCAGTCTATGAGACGCACTTTTTTCTCAAAAATTATGGGAGGAAAATGGGGGGTGAATCTTATAGTCCGAAAACAGGCTTACCGGGGGGGTGCTGCGGTGGTGAAGCGGCAGAATTGGCGGCGACAGAGGTGTGGCGGTGTTGACGCTCAATGTCGACAGTGGGCACTGCAGAGTGCACCTGAGCAGGGTTCCTTCCTCAGGATTCCAGCAGCAGAAATGTGGCAATGCTGCAGCCCATTGTCCAAGGCAAGCAGAGCCGAAGGCATCACTGGTTTCCATGCGGCAATATTCCTTAAGCCATGAGCGGCTGGAGGTGGCACGTGCACAGATTGAGATCTCTGAGACACCCAGCTTCAGGAAAATAGCCACCGGAGGCCGTGTGTGCGCAGATTGAGATCTCATGTGGCCTCAGGAAGATGGCTGCTGAGAAACCGGAGATGCACTCAGCTCTGCTTGCCATGGACACTGCGCTGTGGCTTTGCCAAATTTCTGCTGCTGAAATCCTGAGGACGGAACCCTGCTTTATGCTCTGCCTCACTGGTGACGCCAGACCCGCAGCATCACACCCCGGGACTGCAGCATTGCCCCACTTCTGCTGCCACTGTTATCCTGAGGAAGGGTCCCTGCTCCATGCTCTGCCTCACAGCTAACACTGGACCCACAGCATTGCATTCTGGGGCTGCAGCATTGCCCCACTTCTGCTGCCGCTGGCTTCCTGAGGAAGGGACCATGCCTCCTGTGACCCTGCTCTACCACCGCCGGCCCTCAGGTAAGATACCTTAAATTCAGACAATAAGATGGACCTCCATTTAAAAAAAAGAAATTCTGCTATTTTCCACCCCAAAATTTGTGATGTGCCTTATGTTCTGATGCATTTTATAGTCCAAAAAATACAGTAAATCAGAATTATATTTAAACATTTTTTACAGGTCTTGTTTTAATTTCCACCCAACTGATTTATAAAAGATTACAGAAACAATACAATTTTTTTTAGGTGTGCTTTGTCTGGTTTTAAGTAGGTTAAAGGGAATCTGTCACCCCATTTTCGTCCGATAAGCTGCGGCCACAGTCATCAGGGGCTTATCTACCTCTCCCGCTGCCTGCGCACTGCAGTACTCTGCTCTGCCCTCAGCAGGGCAGAGCAGTGCACCTGTGCAGGAGCCATGACGGGAAGCAAAGAAGAGGATGTCACTGTTAGAAGATGGGAGGTGCCGGACCAGACCGCGACACCCTCCGGACCCGATCCGCACCCAGACCACCCCTGGGTGAGTATAACATAACTCATTTTTCTTATCTTTCAGGTTACATCGGGGGCTTATCTACAACAGTGCAGAATGCTGTAGATAAGCCCCTGATGGCTGTGGCCACAGCTTATAGGTCGAAAAAGCGGTGACAGATTCCCTTTAAGGCACTAGATAAATATTAACAAGTTAAATTTGAAAGAAAAGTACTAATCAATGAAATTATGTTTCAGAAAATGTATATTCTTCTTTTCATTTACGGTTAAATTGTTAGAAGTGATATGAGCTATCACAAACTGAGTATAAAAATGTTCTGACAGTAAATGCAAGTACCATTCAATTGTTGCTTTCTCTAAAAGCAATTAGAAATACAATTTATAGGGTATATTCACCAAAGCTTTAATGCCTGCATTTTGGGTACAAAACTTTGAAAAGTCACCTATTTTTGGTGCAAATTGAGGTTCAACTAAACCTTTACAACTTTTGAGGTTCTCATGCCATTTTTTATTTGCTCTCAAAACGGGTGGAGCTGGGGAATGGTACAAGTGTGGGACCCCATTTGTCAATTTTTTGACAAGCGGCAGTGATTGCTCTACCACATATCCTGTTCAGGAGGGACTGGAGTAGAATTTATGGTTAATGTACTGTGATATGTGCATCACTCCTCCAATGTTCCTTAGTCATGATTAGGTTTAAGCCTATTAATTAATGAGGAACATTTAACCTCAGCACATCTCCTCATCAAAACTTGCATGAACAGCGCAAAGCTTGATGAATATGGCATATAGTTGTAATTTTTTGTATTTGATATTTTTTGGAATATGTTCATGTCATATAAGAAATTGACACTAAATAAATGATAGCTCTAAAGCAATTTAGAAATTATTACTGCCATATTGATTTGAAACATTAGACACATTATCCCTTATTTTATCCATAACATGTATTTTTTTCAATATGTGTTGTGCAATTTATTAGCTATATTAGCTATATGCTCTCCAGAGGGCATACTTTTTTAAAGCCAAGCATGATAAAGCATTCTATAACAAGATAATATATTTTAATCATACTTAACAAAAATTGGTACACATTTTACAGATTTTTTTATTTCAGATCACAAATTAAATATGTCATACTTCCATAACTTTGCAGTCATTATTTCATAAAGAAAAAAGAAAAAAAGAAAACATAAACATTTTACATAGTGAACATATATACCCTGCTTATTTCCACAAAATTTGATCTACATAAAGAAGGTAGTGTTTTCATAATGTATTTATGTGTATGTAGTTGTATATATCTGTGTAGAAATGCATATATTTAGTTTTTTTAAATATTTCCATACAAAAATATTTTTTTAAATTATTTTTTTAAATCATTCACCCAATATAAATTCACAGCAAACTAAATGAAATTTTAAATTATGGACAAATACACTTTGTGCTTTAAGAAATTTTAATTTGAAGTGCTAGTGCACAATGTATAGAAATGTTGTGGGTTAGTGATTCTATTGAATAAATTATGTATGAATATATTTGTGAATTCATTGCCTCTTTTTGTTTATTAAGTTCTCATTTCAAACTTTTATTATACGTTTAAGGCAAGTGAAGTAGCTTGATATAATATATTGCTACCATGCAACATTGCATTTTAATTTAAAAAAAATCCTCGTCCTAGACACGTTTCAATAAATACAAATAAAAATGTGTATTTTGCTAAATGTTTTACATTAAACAAATAATATTATGTGTCAAATTGTAATATAAACTAATAAAACAGTAGTACATTTTAAGAATATACTTTTAGTGAAACAGGAAAGTATACCAGGAGAACATTTGATAAACTTAGATAAGTTTAAAATGATATGTCTTGTGCACTTTTTTCAAGATACTGATTCTATCAGTTTATGTGACAAAGAAGTTTATCACTATGACATACAAAAATACATCTCAAATTCTGGTAGAACAAATAATTTACATTTAGAGCATAGAACATATACTGTACATGAAAAGTTCTAAACAACTACTATTTCAACAATACTGCTAGTATATAAGTCTCCTTAGGATTTCACCAGCAATTAAGCTTTTATCAAAATTTGAAAAAATCAGCACCTGACTTTATAAAGCTGTAAGAAATGTCATCAATAGGTTTTTACTTTAGAATGATTAGATTTTACACAGCACTGTTATAATGACAGAGCATAAAATATTGATGACACCTCAATCTGTTAAAATATTACAAGTTCATCATTTAAACAAAGCAAACAATATTTTGTACAAAATATCTAACTTAAATGTCTTTCAAACAAGATTTTTTTGTAATAGTTGGCATTGTGGTTAACATTTACAGTAGTAAAGATTATAATATTTTAGATTCATCTAATTTAGATTGGTTAAATTCAATGTTTTATTGCTAAAAATTTGGACAATAGCAAAAAGTAAATATAGACCTAAATTAAAAATGAATTATAATGTTGTAAATTGAATGAAGCAGATTTGGCAATATTGGCATAAGAAAACATATGACATGATCTTAAGAATGAAACATATCAACTGAATAATCTGTTCACTTACTAGCATAGTATAGTTTTCTATATAGTATAGATCAGCCATAGCAAATGTTGAAAGCAATATTCCTTTAAATTTTTACAAAAAATGTGTAAGATGTCAAAAAAATGTGTATAACTATAATGATAAGTGTTCCTTAATAATTTCTAATTTTGTACTATAAGCATGAGAATTTTTGCTTTGCAACAGTGGCATGTTAATCTTATTCGAGAAATCAAAGCACTTAATGTTGTTGTTTTTTTCCTTTTTTTGTTTAAGTAAACATATACTGACTCCCTGACAAATCTTTAGGCAAAACACGAGTCAAGAGTGCTTTCTATGATAAGTAAAGTGTACTCCATGCCATTACTATCATTATACCAACTTTTATGTGATATCATTCTCTCTCTATTAATCTGTATGTACCTTAAATGGCCTTAAATCATACAGCACTGGCTATTTTGGCTTTCATTCTTTGAGTATCCATTCTCAATAATGTGATTGCACATAATTTCACTCTTTCTTGATTTGTAGTATTCATGCAAGGGAGATTTGCAATTACCACTTACCTACTGTAAGGGAGCGGCAGCACCATACACAGTGATGAGGCCGTGACCCGCAAAGTTCAAACATAAAAGTCTCTTTAATGTGTTATCTTCACTCAGAAAAGGTTCCAATCAACGCAAATGCATATAACTTCAGTGCATATTATCAGTGTTCACTTCACACCAGTTCATAGCACTATATAGTACCTGGCATCCTTTAGATTGCAGTCACTACACATGCTAGTCCTCCACTGACTAGTTCCCGTGGGTGTCCTGCACCCCTGTATCACAGCCTCTACTCACAGCTGTACACAGTCCTAAATATCCTCGGTGTCGCAGCCGGGCACCATATCCACCTCCGAGACCAGTCACTGTGGACAGCAGAACCACTGTGTATGCTGTGGGTGCCAGGCCTATTGGCACCGCTCTGTCCTGTGCTCTGCACACCAACTGTTCTGCACAGCAACAACCACCAACTCACTCTGGCCCTGACACACCTGAGATTCCTCAGACTTCCTCCTCAGATCTCACTAACCCTTTCCTGCAGGGCTTTTATCACAGAAACTTGTGGCTTTCATCCACATGGAAAATCTGGATCTGGAAAGGAACAGACTTCACAAACTACTATCATACTGCAATCTGTTTCATACACAACATCCAGAGCAGGTTTTCCCTACCTCTGTCTTGGACATTTACATGTCCAAGACTAACACTTACTTTTATTATCAGTCTGCATTGCTGTCACAGCTACGCCCGTGACTGCCATGCACACATTTGGCCTTCATATGCCTCCATGCACATCCTGAGGAGAACACACTGCATTCCCTAGCTGTAACAGGAATCACTGCCTCACACTACATTTACTATTTTATATGACTGACTTTTATATGTCTATTTTTATGCTTTTAATTATTTTGTCATCAAATAAAAAATATTTTTTATTGATTTTGAACCTTGTATATTTCTTTATAGGTATTCTTGAATGTATTGGTTCATTTTAGCCTTTTACATAAAGCTCTTGAATGAGTTTTTAACTTACAGTATATACTACTGTATATCAATCTAAATATCAAAGGTTTTTATGATGTTAATGGGAGAGGTAAAGTAAATGGGGCTGATATGCAACACCAAATGCAGATAACGCTTAATAGTTAGGATGTTCCAGAAAAAAGTATTTTTTGTAATCTCATTCCTATCAGAAACTGTGAAAAGTAATCTCAGAAGACGTAGATGAAATAAAAACAAAAAAGAATTTTATTGATCTATTAAAATGCAAAATTCATCTTTTGATATCTGACTTCTATTTTGGGACATGTTTGTCTCAAATTACCATATTTTTTGGACTATAAGATGCACTTCATTCCTCCCAAAATATGGAGGAAAATGGGGGTTGCATCTTATAGTCCAGATGTACCGGCTCTAGCTGTGGTGGTGAGGTGGGGGAGCAGTTTATTCAGAATATTCAATTCTCTTAAGTATCGGCACACGTGCCTGCCAGCAGCAGCAGGAAGGCTCCGGCTGACACTGCACCAGTGAATACTCACTGCTCTCTACGACGAACAGTATTCGGTGAGTATTCTGGACGCTGTGCTCTGCTTGTGAGCAGCACATGATGTCCCTGCCATGCACTGCTTACAAGCACTGAGTAGCTGCTGGAAACGGAGCAGGGAGCGAAAGAAGGTAAGTGTAATGTTTTTTTTAATCTTTTCTGATGGGGCCATTCATACCAGGAATGGGATGAGGCCAATCATACCAGGATAATGGGGCCATGCATACTAGGACCAGGATGGGGCCAATCATATCAGGATTAGGATGGGACTATGCATACCAGGACTGGGATGGGGCCAATCAAACCAGGATAAGGATGGGGCCATTCATACTAGCAGCAGGATGGGGTCAATCATACCAGAATAAGGATGGGACCATGCATACCAGGAATGGGATGAGGCTAATCATATTAGGTTAAGGATGGGGCCCTGCATACCAGGATAGGTATGGGGCCATGCATACTTGGACAAGATGGGGACCCTGTATAAAAGTATAGGGGTTAGGGTGATCATTCCTGTCAGGAAAAGGATAAGGGGGATTATTACTACCAGGACAGGGATGAGGGGGCCATGCATTCCAGGCTAGGGATGAGGAGGCATGCATAACAGGATGGAAATGAGGGCCATGCATATCAGGATAGGAATAAGGGGGCCTTGCATACCAGGATAGGGATGAGGGAGCCATGCATACCAGGATAGAGATGAGGAAGCCATGCATAAAAGGATAGGGATGAGGGGCCATGTGCATCAGGATGGGGATGAGGTGACCATATTTAACAGGATAGGGGATATTAAATACAGAATTCACTACATTTTTTGCTTCAGTTTTTTTTCCTAATTTCCTCCTCTAAAACCTAGGTGCGTCTTATAGTCTGGTGCGTCTTATAGTCCAAAGCATATGGTATGGGTCCAAAGCTTGCAATGTAAGACTACACAACTGTTATTTCCTGTTCTAATTTCTGTCAAATGCCATTTTGTCATAGGACGTTGTGATGGATCCAAATCATAAATTAGATGTACTCTCATTCTTAAGCTTCAAAAATGTTATTTGCCCATTGTCCAAAATATTGCATTTGCCCATTTGCCCATTTGTATCCTTGCAAAGTCGCCTGTCAGAAATCGATAGAGGAAATGTTATCAGAAACTCTATTCTATCTCTGGCCCTACGTTAACGTGTTTATATCTCAACATACTGCACACACTGTCAAAATGTTAAGTGATCGCAAATTAGTTATGTGTTAACATTTTTATAATAATGTTTTTGCTAACAATATTTTTAGTGCTATTACCACTAAGATTTTTTATTTAAGCAACAAATAATGTTCAAAAAAACTAGCATACACATTTGCTGTTATAGCCTTCATTTTATCTATATGTGTTTTGTCCAGTGTGAATTAACATAAACACTGTATATTTCCAGAAAACCATAGCTGGGCTTCATTGACGTTAATGGGGCTGAACAGCAATCTTATACACAACCTGTAGACAGGTATGACTTTCTTTTAGCAATAAAGAACCCATGATTTTCTAATTCTGGAAAAACACTTTAACATATTTATTAACAATCTGATAGAAGGATTACACAGCAAAATATTGATTCAAAACTATGTAAAGCAGTCAACACAAGAGAGGATAGCATTCTGCTGCAGATGGATCTGAATAAGTTGGAAACTTTGGCCAAAAGATGGCAGATGTGGTTTAACAATGATAAATGTAAGGTTATACACATGGAAAGAAGGAATCAATATCACCATTTCACACTGAATGGGAAACCACTGGGTAAATCTGACATGGAGAAGGACTTGGGGATCCTAGTTAATGATACACTTACCTGGAGCAGCCAGTGCCAGGCAACAGGTGCAAAGGCAAACAGGATCATGGGGTCTATTAAAAGAGGTCTGGATACACATGATGAGAGCATTATGCTGCCTCTGTACAAATCCCTGGTTAGACCGCACATGGAGTACTGTGTACAGTTTGGGGCACCAGTGCTCAGGAAGGATATAATGGAACTAGAGCGAGTACAAAGGAGGGCAACAAAATGAATAAATGGGATGGTGGAACTGCAATACCCAGAAAAATTAGGATTATTTAGTCTAGAAAAAAAATGACTGTGGGGCGATCTAATAACCATGTACAGTTGTGGCCAAAAGTATTGACACCTCTGCAATTCTGTCAGATAATACTCAGTTTCTTCCTGAAAATGATTTCAAACACAAATTCTTTGGTATTATTATCTTCATTTAATTTGTCTTAAATGAAAAAACACAAAAGAGAATGAAGCAAAAAGCAAAACATTGATCATTTCACACAAAACTCCAAAAATGGGCCAGACAAAAGTATTGGGACCCTCAGCCTAATACTTGGTTGCACAACCTTTAGCCAAAATAACTGCAACCAACCGCTTCCGGTAACCATCAATGAGTTTCTTACAATGCTCTGCTGGAATTTTAGACCATTCTTCTTTGGCAAACTGCTCCAGGTCCCTGATATTTGAAGGGTGCCTTCTCCAAACTGCCATTTTTAGATCTCTCCACAGGTGTTCTATGGGATTCAGGTCTGGACTCATTGCTGGCCACCTTAGAAGTCTCCAGTGCTTTCTCTCAAACCATTTTCTAGTGCTTTTTGAAGTGTGTTTTGGGTCATTGTCCTTCTGGAAGACCCATGACCTCTGAGGGAGACCCAGCTTTCTCACACTGGGCCCTACATTATGCTGCAAAATTTGTTGGTAGTCTTTCAGACTTCATAATGCCATGTACATGGTCAAGCAGTCCAGTGCCAGAGGCAGCAAGGCAACCCCAAAACATCAGGGAACCTCCACCATGTTTGACTGTAGGGACCGTGTTCTTTTCTTTGAATGCCTCTTTTTTCTCCTGAAAACTCTATGTTGATGCCTTTGCTCAAAAAGCTCTACTTTTGTCTCATCTGACCAGAGAACATTCTTCCAAAACGCTTTAGTTTTTTTCAGGTAAGTTTTGGCGAACTCCAGCCAGGCTTTTTTATGTCTCGGGGTAAGAAGTGGGGTCTTCCTGGGTCTCCTACAGTCCCTTTTCATTCAGACACTGATGGGTAGTACGGGTTGACACTGTTGTACCCTCGGACTGCAGGGCAGCTTGAACTTGTTTGGATGTTTGTCAAGGTTCTTTATCCCCAACATCCGCACAATCTTGCGTTGAAATCTCTTGTCAATTTTTCTTTTCTGTCCACATCTAGGGAGGTTAGCCACAGTGCCATGGGCTTTAAACTTCTTGATGACACTGTGCACGGTAGACACAGGAACATTCAGGTCTTTGGAGATGGACTTGTAGCCTTGAGATTGCTCATTCTTCCTCACAATTTGGTTTCTCAAATCCTCAGACAGTTCTTTGGTCTTCTTTCTTTTCTCCATGCTCAATGTGGTACACACAAGGAAACAGGACAGAGGTTGAGTCAACTTTAGTCCATGTCAACTGGCTGCAAGTGTGATTTAGTTATTGCCAACACCTGTTAGGTGCCACAGGTAATTTACAGGTGCTGTTAATTACATAAATTAGAGAAGCATCACATGATTTTTCGAACAGTGCCAATACTTCTGTCCACCCTCTTTTTTATGTTTGGTGTGGAATTATATCCAATTTGGCTTTAGGACAATTCTTTTTGTGTTTTTTCATTTAAGACAAATTAAATGAAGATAATAATACCAAAGAATTTGTGTTTGCAATCATTTTCAGGAAGAAACTGAGTATTATCTGACAGAATTGCAGGGGTGTCAATACTTTTGGCCACAACTGTGTAAGTATATAATGGGACAATACAAATATCTCTCAGCGGATATGTTTACACCAAGGAAGGTGATGGTCACAAGGGGCTGTTCTCTGCATCTGGAGGAGGGAAGGTTTTTCCACCAACATAGAAGAAGATTCTTTACTGTTAGGGCAGTGAGAACCTGGAATTCCTTGCCTGAGGAGGTGGTGATGACGAAATCAGTCGAGGGGTCAAGAGAGGCCTGGATGTCTTCCTGGAGCGTAACAATATTCTATCTTACAGTTATTAGGTTCATTAGAAGGACTTAGATCTGAGTATTTATTCTGATGGAAAATAGGCTGAACTGGATGGAGAAATGTCTTTTTTCGGCATTGCTAACTACGTTACTATGTTACTTTATCCCCTTCACTGCCTGGCAATTTTGCATTTTTTGCTTTTGTCCCCCCTTCTTCTAAAAGCCATAGCTTTTTTATTTATTTATTATTCATTACAGAATGGTGTAGATAAGCCCCTGATGGTGGTGGCCGCATCTCATATCGGAAAAATGAGGTGACATATTCCCTTTAAATGTTGCTGTCAGAGATTGACAGTGGCATTTAACTTGTTAACAGCCATGGGTGGATTTCAGTACCACTCACATCTGTTAGAGGCCATGTTAAAGCCATTTAATAACATCTTATGCTACATGTTGCACATTTAGTTTTTGAAAGATGTGGGCTCAGTTCCAGAGTCGGCAATAAAACCAGGGAGATGACTGGTGATGTATATTTATTTATTTATTTTACTCACATATATAGCACCATTAATTCCACTGTGCTTTACATACATTTTTGGCGCTGTCCCCATTTGGGCTCACAATCTAAGTTTCCTTTCAGTGTGTCTTTGGAGTGTGGGAGGAAACTGGAAAACCTGAAGGAAACCCATGCAAACACAGAGAGACCATACAAACTCCTTGCAGATGTTGCCCTTGGTGGGATTTGAACCCAGGACCCCAGCACTGCAAGGCTGCAATGCTAACCACTGAGCCATCATGCTGCCCGTGTCATCATTCATGAAGGGGTTAAAGCCATTTAATAACATCTAATTCTACATGTTGCACATTTAGTTTTTGACTTTACACACGCCCATAATTGGATGTCTTTAAATAAAATGTTCCTGTGCAAAGAAAATCTTATAAATGTGCCTCTGCTGTGTACTGAGTAATGGCTGTGTCTGATCATACAAGAACATGGTCAGATTATACTACAGCTCCTGGGTTGGGGGGGAAAGAGTATGCAGATAATACATCAGGGGATCACAGCTGATTTTTTGTGAGGTAAAAGATGTCACTGCTTGTTTTTAAACAATATATTTCTTCAAATAATTATTTGCAATACCCTGCTGTAATGTCTGCACACTTCTTTCTCCCCTCCACCCAGGAGCTGTGGTATGATCAAACCATGTTCCAGCACCCCATGCTCCCGGAAAATGATAGGTGAAACACACGTTGAGGTGAGGGATGCAGCCTTCATCATGTCTCCAATGCCTTTATCTGGGTACATTTTACCATACATACTGCTATTCTGTGTTTATGTTTGCATTTTATTACTACTGGCTTATTATGTCTCATCTGTGCTTGAAATCTTCCATCAGCACTTTAGATTTAACTCATTCCTACTTTGCATAAATATCTTATTATGGTGGCTGAAAAATTCCAGCTATATGTAATCTATTCACTTGGTAATTGCTATTAATAAATTTGTATGCATGCAATTAAAATATTTTCTGTACTAATAATTATATTGCATGCTTTAACATACTTAATAATACATTTGATTTGCATGAATAATTGATCATCGTACAATGTAAACCTTGACCATATGTATTTTGGCTGCATCCTCTTATGTCATGAGGCAACTTAATTTAACTTAATTTTATTTTTACTATAAAATCAATAAAAATTGCTTTAATTCCTCAATTTCTTTTTGTTTACACTTCTTGAATCTGGATCTTACTCTGGTGTCAGTGGTTAGCCTTGTTCCAGCATGGTGAGACACATCCATTACATAGCACAAAGCAGGGGAACATTTATAAGACTATCTCAGCACAGGAACATTTAATTTAAACACATCCAATTGTGGAAATTATTAGTAACATAGTAACATAGTAACATAGTAATTAAGGTTGACAGAAGACTTTAAGACCATCTAATTCAACCCATATCCTATCCTAACCTGCCCTAACATTTTGATCCAGAGGAAGGCAAAAATACCCATGTAGCAATCAGTAAAATTCATATTGGGGAAAAAAATTCCTTCCCAACTCCACATACGGCAATCAGACTAGCTCCCTGGATCTGCGCAATATCAAGGAAACTAGTGTATATAACCTGTATTATTATAGTTATCAGGAAAGGCATCCAGACCCTTCTTAAATTTTAGTAAGGAATCACTCATTACATCATATGGCAAAGAGTTCCATAGTCTCACTGCTCTTACAGTAAAGAATCTACATCAGTGATTATACTTAAACCTTCTTTCCTCCATACGTAGAGGATGCCGCCTTGTCCCTGTCACAGGTCTAAGAGTAAAAAGATCATTAGAAAGGTCTTTGTTCTGTCCCCCATATATTTATACATTGTAATAAGATCACCCCTAAGCTTTTGTTTTTGCAAACTAAATAACCCCAAGTGTAATAACCTGTCTTGGTATTGCAGACCTCCTAGTTCTCTAGTAACCTTGGTCGCTCTTCTCTGCACCCGCTCCAGTTCAGCTATGTCTTTCTTAAACACCAGAGACCAGAACTGTACACAGTATTCTAAGTGAAGTGTGGTCACATTAGTGACTTGTATAGAGGTAAAATTATGTTCTCCTCGTGAGCATCTATGCCTCTTTTAATGCACCTCATTATTTCATTTGCCTTTGCAGCAGCTGCCTGACACTGGCTACTATATGTGAGTTTGTCATCCATCCATACACCCAGGTCTTTTTCAGTGACATTTTTGGCCAGTGTTTCACAGTTAAGCACATAATTATACATCCTGTTTGTTCTACCCAAGTGCATGACCTTACATTTATCCCCATTAAAGCTCATTTGAAATTTATCAGCCCAAGCATCTAGTTTACATAAATCCTTCTGTATTATAAAATTGTCCTCCTCTGTATTGATTACCCTGCAGTTTAGTGTCATCTGCAAATATTGAACTACTACTACTCTGTATGTCCCCTATAAGGTCATTAATAAATATGAAAGAAGCAAATCCAATACTAAGCCCTGTGGTACCCCACTGCTAACCGTGACCCAGTCCGAGTGTGCTCTATTAAAAATCACCCTTTGTTTCCTATCCCTGAGCCAGTTCTTAACCCTCGTACACATATTTTCCCTGTCCCCATTGTTCTAATTTTATGTATCAACCTTTTGTGTGGAACCATATCAAAAGCTTTTGAAAAGTTCATGTACACCACGTCCACTGCATTTTCTTGGTCCATTCTAGAACTTACCTCTTCATTAAAGCTTATCAGATAACTCTGACAGGAATGGTCCCTCGTAAACCCATGTTGAGATTGGGTTATGAGGTTATTCTTCTTTAGATACTCCATTATAATATCTCTTAAAAACCCTCCAGAATTTTACCCACAGTTGATGTTAAACTTACTGGCCTATAATTTCCAAGTTCAGTTTTTGTCCCTTTTTGAATATTGGCACCACATTTGCCATACGCCAATCCTGTGGTACAGACCCTGTTATTATAGAATCTTTAAAGATTAAAAATAATGGTCTATCTATGACTGTACTTAATTCCTGCAGTACTCCGGGGTGTATCCCATCCGGGCCCGGGGATTTGTCAATTTTAGTGATTTTTACTTCCTGCTGGGTTAAGCAGGTGAAATTTAATGGAGAATTATCACTGATCGTGTTATCCGTCATGGGATTTTCTTGTGTAAATACCGTTTAAAAAAAGTCATTTAGCATATTGGCTTTTTCCTCATCCTCATCCACCATTTCACCCAGGCTATTTTTAAGGGGGCCAACACTATCATTTTTTAGTTTCTTACTATTTATTTAGTTAAAAAATATTTTAAAATTAACTTTTGTTCATGTGAAATCCCCTATACCTTTTTTAATCTGATTTCATTTGTATCTATACATTTAACTTGTAGAAAGCCACTCAAATTGAATTTTTTATTGGCTAATTGTGTGTGACTGTTCATGTAGTGTTGTCTTGCTGTATTAATATTTTCACTGATCACCATTTTCCTAGCTTTCAGTGCTGCTCTGGCCCACTCCTTGGTCACATGACAACTATTCCAACTTGCCAACTTACTCTGGGGTTTATATGTGATCTGGAAGTTGCAATTACAATATAAGCCCATGCTGCCTCATTCTGATGCTTACTTTGTAAAAAGGACTTCCAGCCCAGGACATTCTCTGCCCTTGTCTATTTTTAGGCCTGTAGGCACATAGTGGGGTGAGTAACTAGAGTTAGGGACCATCCTTATTGGGCACATCTTGTCAAGGTGGGATGGCTTTTATGGCTCTTATACTTTTTGATAAAAAAGTCAAATAAGTATCTTATGTTTTTTACATGAATTACTACTATTAATTAACTTAGTAAAGGGTATTTATTCATTGTTTTTATTCCAGTTTCTATTTATATGTTAATGGCCACAGTGTGAATGTGCACCTACATATTACAATTATACCAACAAATGTGCAGGTCCGCATTTTTAGTTTTCTTTTAGTTTATGCATATGTCACTGATTTATAACCATTTTTTACTAGATATGAGCAATAACAGCGTGATAAGATGGGAAATACAACCTGAATTAAAAAAATCACCTAAGAAGAATGGTTAACAAGAAGCTGACATCCATTCAAGATTTTGTTAAGAAAAATAAATTCTGATAGAATGACTACAAACCAGTTTTAATTGATCTCATCATTTTGGACAGGCAAGCAGCAGTCTTTGGATGTAGGGAAGTGTATTGGATGGTGGCCATTTCACACTTAACACAGTCCTTCTATGGGTCCATACTTGAAGCACTGTGTTAAGTGCAAAACAGACATCATCCTATGGACTTCCCTGCTCCCCCTGTCTCCCTCTTGCTTCTCCAAAAAGTTGAAATAAGGACTGATATTTTTAAAGTTACAGTGAATGCCGCATTTCTTTACTCTTGAAATATGTACTTTGACTACTACACCACCCTCATCTTTTGCAAATAGTGATAGTTCAAAGGAGCAGGAATTTCTCTACATAGCAGGTGGTATGGTGCCGTAGAAATTCTAACATATTTTAGTTTTAATTGATGTTTATATTCCCCTTGAATCAATGGGATCTGCGAAAGATTCCAAAGACAGGTTGTATTATAGTGTGTGCTTTTTACTGCATTGTTTTGCTAACACAGAGCCAAATGATAGATTCTGTTATGATTCTGGTGGATGAAAGAGATTGTCTCATGAAAGCAACTACAACTCAAAAAGACAACCATCAGGGCCTAGTTTGGGCTTCTGGAGCTCCTGCAATCATTTGCTATTACCATGGACAGTTTTATTTGGATGCACTCTTCTTCTCTTCTTTAGCATTCAATAAATATCAATTGCATACAACATAATTTATGGATGACACGGTCCACCAGACCACTTACTTTTTGCTTTGGTGTAGAGTGGGGATCACTCATAGCACTTTCCTCCATTCCATTCAAATAGGGGATATTTACTATAGTTGTTTAATGAGCAACTGTCTTAACAACAAACATCGATCAAGAAAACCTTAATTGAAATGACAATGTGAACACTTTTTTTTGCAAACAGGATTAAGCCATTATGTAGAGCTTTATAGAAAGTGAAAATGACAAAATTGCAAAAATTGTAAATAAATTAGTATTCTTCTTATAACACCTTTGAATATAGTTCTGACAAAAAGCAAACAAACAGGTATATGAGGGAAAACTGTTCTTTTGCATATTTTACCTTGCATTTTTATTAAAAAATGTCTAATAGTATCTTTGCAAAAATGATTTAATTTAATAAAATATCCCACTTAACATTGTAACATCTTTTCGTTGAACAAATTAAAAATTATTGCTACGCAATACCATAATACCCAGTATCATATTTAAATACTATCAATTAACATAATATCAAGGCCATTGTAATCATCAAGAAATACATGTAATGTATTGCTTGTTTAAACTAATAATGTAAGAAAATTAGCAAAAAACTGCAATGTACCTTAATATCATGACTGTTATGCATGACACCAGCTTTAGAAAAAAAATACTCACATCACAGAAAATATGTAATATCAAAAAGCAATTGTGATTTCAGCTGAGTATCACAATAGATTTGGTACTGATAACATCATCAGATCAGATTCTGAAGATATTGGCAAACGTTTTTATAGTATTACTATACTTTACCTGTGAGGGTAAGATAGAGAAGGAAATCTGATTGTTCCATCATGTGATCAAGAACCTGAATATCACCCTCTCGGGCACATATTTTTGATTACTTATTTTAATTGAACAAATGTCTGGTTTTCACAAAAATACCAATATTTAATCTATATATTAATATTTAATGTATGTGCAATAATCTAAACTTTTATTAATGTGTAATGTATTCCATTTTTTTATATTATGGCTACTTATGGTCTTCCACTCTTATGGCCATACAAAATGCAAGTTAGTTCTAGTTGGTATTTATTCATAGATCATCTAAAAACACTTTTAAAGTTGACTATCAGTTTATATATATATTTTACATATTTTTTATGTCTAAAATTATACATATACTGACATATCTTAAAGTTATGATTTTTTTTGTTTTTACAGTTTGTTTAATATGTATGCATGTATATACTGGTTTGCATAGCAAGTGTAATGTTTTTATTATTTTATTGTGTCAACATACACATTCGGATTTGATATCTAAATAAAAAGAAATTAATTTCTGTATGGATTCAAATGTATGATAACTGTTCAGCCATTTTGGGATCAGTGCCTTCATTATGAAAATATAAAAGTCAGGTAGGAGAATTATTACAAAATATTAATTCAAACTGTACATTTGTTGCTTTCAAGTTTAAAAACTCTGATTCATCTTAACAATTTTTCTAGAATTGTGGCAAAACTTTATTTGAAATATCACAAAAATTTCAAAACTTTTCGCCTTTTAGTCTTTTCACTTCAGTCTTTCCCAGTTTTTCCAAAATGAGCAGAGCTGGGCAAGAAATGGGAATGGGGGGCTCTTCTAACTCAAGACAAGTTATGGCAATCCTTCCACCAGAATGTCTGACTCCACCATGCCCTCTCATTAAGTGTAGCAAGAAAATTGCCAGTGTTGATGAATCAGGTCATAGTGTGTGATATGCAGCCATATGGTACCTTTATATAGGAACACGTTACTGACTTGTCCTCCACAAAAAAGTCATTCTTTTTATATGAAATTAAAAGTACATGTGGCCTTATCAAGTTTAACAATGCCAATGTTTTATTCATAAGATATTAAATGTTAAAGGGTTTTCCACCTTCAGAGACAACTTTTTGTTTTATTTAAGTGCATGTGATTGAGTATATATTTTTTTTGCAATTGGATTTTAGTAAAATTTTAGCACCATTTGCCTTTTATAGTCTCTTTGTTGCAGTGTCTATTACTGTCTATGAAATGAGAATACTGAAAATTCATCAGTATGTAAGGGATTTTGTGTCTTTTGTCTGTCAATTTCTGAGCTCCTCTCTGTTGATTTATGACCATATAAAATCTGAATGTGCAGATAAACAAGTGGCTTGTAAAAGACAAACCATACAAGTTTTAAATTAAAATCCATATGTAAATATAATTTTTAGTTCAAAATATATGCATCTAGGAACAAATTTAAAATAAAAAGCATTGCCATAGTGTTAAATAGTAGTAATACCTGTATGGAGTAAACAGAATGGTACTGGTTTTAACCAGAGTCATGCAGTTTTGGTATTAGGCATGCTCCAGACCCATTTGTTGCATCATGAGTGAGGCAAAGTTTGCTGGCCTTGGCTTCAGCTGTGCACTGATCACATGCTGGATGCTGCTGAGCTACCTTGTAGTGGCATGAGTACATAACACAGGAACTGTTACCACCCCTTTGACGCTTCATTGATAATGTATGCAACTTTTTACCTTTATAATCTAAGCCTTTTTCAGAGATTGATGTCTTTGAATAGCTATTACTTTTACTAAGGCGATGATTGGCAGATGGATTTAGAGACTTCAAGTATTGAGATAAAAAAAAATAGATCAGTGAATTCAATTGAAGGATATCAAGTTTGTGTGAAAATTTAGGTATTTGTTGAGCTGTGCTAATTTGAAACAATTTGCAATTCACTTGTAATGAATTGTCAAATACGACTGCCACCATTTTACACATTACAGAAGATTATATGAGCCTGAAAAGGATCACACAACCTGAGCTATAGTTCGGAGGGCTTCCCTATAATTCCTTTTGGCTGTAACATCACATGATATAACACAACCAATCAGGAAAACTATCAGAGTCTGTAGAAAAACAGAAACATGGAATGTAGCAGCAATTTTATGATGAATATGGAAAGTGAGGAAACATCCCAGCTCACAGCGTAACCTTAAATATAGATAGAGAAAGCCATAAAACACTGAATAAACTCTTTGAATAGTGTGAGTGGCAATATAACTATGATGAAGATTAGTGAGCAAAACAAAGAGAATAGTGTCATACACATTTTTCAAGACAGTTGAATTGAAGAATTTTGAGTATTTTCCATGCACTATGAATTAAATTTCCAGGTAAAATTTGGTGAATCTGTCAAACTCAAATTTCAAAAGTTTTTTTTCATTTTTAAATATTATCGATTAATGAAAACTTTTTACCCTACTGGATCCTGCTTACTAAGAAAAAGTTAGCAGCTTTCGAGTTACTTTCATTTGATTACTTTAAATTCATCCAAACCATGACTTTTCATGATATTTT
Organism: Dendrobates tinctorius; assembly: GCF_039654945.1. Lineage (NCBI taxonomy): Eukaryota > Metazoa > Chordata > Amphibia > Anura > Dendrobatidae > Dendrobates > Dendrobates tinctorius. The sequence goes on along the minus strand of NW_027361684.1, from coordinate 63,745,621 downwards.
TTAATCTACGTCTAAATTAGCATGATCCAATCCAGCAGCGTTCCATTCTATGTCTAAATTAGCATGATCCAATCCAGCAGCGTTCCATTACCTATCAATTAGTATACCATATATTGTTTACATTACTTTTAGTAGTTTCTTCATGGAAGCAACTTTTCATAGGCCAAGCTAATGGCATCTGTCATATTTGCATAAGTGCACTTAAAATGTATTACAGAAACCAAGAGAAAATCCAGTGAATATACCCTGAGTATTAGTTTCTGAATGCACATTAGCCCTGTTTATTCCATGTATAAATCTGGAGCTCCATTTTTCAAGAAAATTGGATTTAATTGTTGTTTTGCGTATCATACACACAGAAACAGAAACATTTGCATGAGGAAATTGCTTGGTAACCAAATGAACTAAAATCCTAGTGGAAAATATAAATAGCACATAGAACTATATTAAATATTCTTAACTAATCTGTTTTACAGCTAGAAGAAATCTTTTGTTGTGGTAGGTGTAAATATAAATTCTGGAACATGAATTGTATATTTCTTATAATTATAACTTATAAAATACTTTAAAACAAAGTATTTAGCTTAAACTCTGCAATTTTTATCCCTGCTTAATATCATATTTTATTTAGAAAATCAAATCAAATTTCTCTTAAAAAATGTAAATTTAAAATTTCACAGAGGGGTGATTTTAGTGAATTCAATGGTTATAATGCGTTATGAAAATATGCTATAATACATCACGTGTGAAAATATGAATTAGTTTAATAAATAATAATTCACCAAAAGTACACACACATACACATTCTACTTAGGCAAAGGTTTCTTTCTCTATACTTGACCTGTATTTATACCTTGTCTATGTCATGAAGTTTTGTAGAAGAAATGCCCTGCCAATCTCATTCTGCTATTCTGTTTTATCCATGAATGAACATAACAGGCCAGAATAGAAAAGGAATGTAAGTTACAGTATGAACAAGCCATCCTTGTAAGGCTTCTTTTTCCATATACTTTTTTTAAATATTAAGATTTAATATACAGAAGTAGCAAAGGTTATCATAAATGTACCACCTTGATAAATTGTAAAAAAAAATATACTCTTAGGATTGAGATTAAATTGCACAAACCAAAAAAACAAAATCAATTTAATTGTCAAATTACACTTTTTTCTGCTCTGAAATCCCAGTGCTGTTTTTTCCAAGCCAATATAACTTTTGCTATGCCTATATATATGACTTCCAATGTATACCGCACACATTTCAATATTTACATGCTATAAAAAATTACTACTTTTATCAATGAACAAGATAGCAATTCTTATTACTTCCTATTATTATAGATGGGCTGATCAAATTGCAGGATCCCAGTCCATCAACTAGGTCTCTGGCAATGGATGGGAGGTTTGTGAATTTCTTACTTTCCAAACTCCCTGGGTTGACTTTTTATTAGTCAGCCCAGCTAATCAAAACTGTTCTGGGGATCCTTGAAGATATGAAATTTGCAAACCTCCATCCAGTAGACAGATTCTAATTCCACTGCCTAATTCCTTCCCTAAAAGCATTTGAAATAAAACATAGGGGCATGCTAATTCCTTCTACTGTTAATAATGATAATGTAAAAATCAATGTTATCATACGTAATATCTTTTGTAATTTATTAACATTATTTTCTCAAAGTTTCAAAGCTTAAAATCAAGTTTTATAATGCAATCAGTAACATTTTTTAAAGGCAAATGTTGAATTGGCCTGAATAGTGACCTTCATATTTTTGAACCCAGAGCAGTCACTTTCTTCTACTTGTTCTGCTAGTCACACGATTGTGCTTTACTTAAGAATAAATTGAGTGAAAATTATCTTTCACAGTTATAAAATACTTAGAGGATTTTTTTTTACCATTTTGACTCATGTAAAACCACAAGTTTTATATCACTGTCTATTTTTTATTTCTTATTTACTTTTTAAATACTTTGAGTTCTATTTTTTTAGAATTGTTAAAGGAGTCTATTAAAAATATTGATTGTAATCATAACAGCTATTGTTAAGCACATAAAAAAATAACCCATGTGTATTTACATTAAGTTGAAATATATTATTATACATATGCACAGGCAAATTCTTGATTTTCGTTATTTTGATATTTTTAAAGTTGGTTTCATGTTTTTTTTCGCAACTGTGTTGGGAGCATTAATAATTAATATACTTTAGTTGTCAATTTAATGGCAGCATCATCAGCTCAATTTTTGCAAGAATGACATAATAATATCATGAAGTTGCTGCTTTTAAAGTCTAATAAAAATACTGTTGCCCTAAATAACCAGTTGATTTTAAGCATCTTCTCTTTTAGTAATATATGTTCATTTGTATTTTCCAATATCTTAATATTTTTGATAAATTAAAATATAGTTACTTTCAGTGCACATTTAAGACAAAATTAACTCAATATAAGTGAAAAGGAAAAAACACTTAATTTCACTAAAAAGATTTAAAGAAAATAAAAAGTAACGTGCATATAAATAATGTGTCTGAAATGACTAACTTTAAGTAATTTAACAAATTATGTCAGGTCCCATTTCCAATTGTTTGAGTTATATTTTACTCCTAACATAATCATGTAAAAAAGCTAAACTAAAATCTAAATAAATGATTAATTATTAGTACAAACGAGAATACTTTTAATAGCATTAATAGCATTTTAATTATGATTTTTTCCAGACCTTTTTGTCTTAAAAAAGCATGATAAGAAATCCACTTGATCCAAAAAAACATGCAAAAATAAGATAGATGAGCAGAATTTTTATTACTGGTGAAACATGTGCACATAATGTGTTGAGACTAATTAGCTTTACATGCAGTCCTGTGAGTTAGTGTGTTCTATTGTATGTCATCTATCAGTAAGTTTTCAAAAGCATCTTAGGGTATCAAATAATATTCTTATTTGTTCTCTGACAAATCAATGACTCACCTATCTTTACCATAATATAACATTTGGGACACTACTTCTACACTGGACTTGTAAATCTCTAAAACTATTACCTCTGCTAACTAATTTCTCATTATCCGTATTTCAACATCATCTTCATAGTATTTTTCCCAGATCTTGTTATGTATATGTTCTAACACATTTAAAAAAAAACTGTTGCAAATTATTGAAAAGACACAACTGTGAACCAACATAATGTTAAGTCAAAGCACTGCACAGCATACACACTTTTAGAAATAATGGTAAACACAGAGTATTTGACCTCTCAAACATAGAAGCCTTTTTTTCTTAAAAATAAACATATTTCTTTATTCAATAAAATGAGTTTAACATTTTTAGGTCTGATTAATTTTTATAAACAGCAATTCTGTTGGAAAGGCTTATGCATGTTGGCTTTCACATCTGGCGTTCATTACCTCCTGAGTTCTATTTAAAATTGCCTTTAAGCTGATAATGTTATATTTTGAAAAATGAATACCAATAAGGCAAAAACAATTTGAAAAGTATTACAGGAGTCTGTGATAGTAACAAGGTCTTTCTCTGCTTTGGTATGGATTCCACCATACAAAAATAACTTCAACGATGCAAGTAGCTTTAGGCTAGAGTACTGTAGCATATCAAGACATATCTCAAATTAGAAAAAAATATTAAGAATAAACTTGGATCACTACCCCCTCCCTTCCCCAAAAAATGCATATATAAAACAACTTTAACAAAAAACTCAATGGCGGGTAAATAAAAAACAAAATACATTTTCCATTAAATTGCTTTCTAGGATCTATGTTACTGCAAAGCAATAAATACAGACCAGGTATCTTGTTGTTTGACAGACATATAAGTTAGTTGAAAGTTAAACAATCAGACCATCTTGAAGTGTAACCAAGCATGCTGCCATCGGGTAGGCTGGGCAAATGGAATAAAAAGTGAGCTCTGCTGGTTATCTTAAAAAATGAGTCCTTTGAATCTTGCATACTGTACTTTCCTCCTTTGACAATGAAGATCATTTATGTATAATTCTAAAAAAAGCCAATAAATGAACGTTGCTCCTTATCCAGTAGGTTGACCAAGCATTCCAAAAAATAGGGAAAAATTAAAGAGAATTCTAAAACTATACTTAAAGCAAAGGCAGAAAAAAGATGTGTCCTATCTATACATCAGTCTATTCTTTTAAAAAAATTGAGCTAGACAAATTTCATTGACATATAAAACAAAGTCAAAAATGCAATGGCAAGAGACATGGGTAAAACAGGAAGACACTGATGCTACAAATAAATTGCAAAAATATGTACAAGACCCTGTTTTTCCTCAATTGTTTACGATTGTAATGCATGTTTAACAGCAGCAGTCAAGGATGAAGTTCCAGGCACCAGACTGCATTTTCCGCTTCCAACTATGTAGTGTGGGGCTGACGAGCCCCTACCATTCCTGTCACCAGATGACGCTAGATATACTTGTCTCCCTTGGCAAAAGTGGTAATATAGCACTGTTTGTGTGAGCTTCATCTGGGTGCTGCTCCCTGTTTGTTTTTGTCTGTGGCCGCTGTCCATTAATTAGTGTCATAGGTATGTTGCAATAAGTATGCTGATTACCTATTGAGGTAAGAGGCAGGGTGCCAGTAGGAGGTACATCATATTCATAGCTTCTATAATAGTGTTTCTGCCGCATTTGTGTATGATAAGTGTTATGAAAAGTAGAACGTATGTCAGGATGGGCAGTGGCTAGGGCAGTGGAAGTGGCAGCAGCCATGGAGATTGCTGAGACCGTCTGCAGTTCCCCGAAAGGTCCCTGCTCACTGACATCTAAAACCTGCTCATGTGTGATGGGTTCTATTCTTTTAAAAGGCATTTCATATTGTAAACGTTTCCAGAAGTTTGAATTCAACTTGTTGCATTTCGGCCCATGCCATTTGATAACTGTTAGGAGCTTAATTGTATGTTTCAGAGTTTCCACTTCTTGGTAATTCATAATCCCACGTAGTTCACTGCACTCAATCAGTATCACTTTTATTTCTCCAGTGACCAACATATTCCGAAGTCTGGTTTCTAATTCAAATATACTCCAACCTCTTCTTACAACATAAGTGGGAGTCATGACAATAATAAGCCTTTTACTTTGGTCAACACATCTTGCCACATCTTCAATGTACGCTGAGGGATAAAAAATAAATTTAGCACAATTATTTATAGAGCACATCTTTCATGTAATTCTAAGGACATTACTCCTTGATATTCTGTCTATTTTTGGCATGTGTTCATCATCATGTTTTAAGAGCCATGCAGTTTTCTAACATCTGTATGGGGGCTTGTTTTTTGTGGGATTGTTTTTGCTGTGGTGGAACCATTGTGATGGACAATTAAATTGGTATTATTTGTTAAAGTAACAATTCAGAGGGTTTTTTATTTCATCACTGGATTGGTGCTACTAAACTAAGTTCACTGCCTCTGGTCTTATATTTACCAGCTGCTGTCTACAGTTCTCCCAACTCCTCTCCGGTGACAAGTTGCCATCTTGTGACTGCACCTTCTGACTGACCGTAAGTCAGAGATAACAGTTGCATGCTCTCAATGTAAATCTATGAAAGTCTTGTTCTGGCTTTGTTTTAGCTTTAATAAATTTAAAGTGAGTTGTTACTTCCGGATCACCCAGCAAACACTTGAGCTTCCCGGCAGGTCGCAAACTGCTGGAGACCGACTGGAGCGGCACCCATAAAAGAGGAAAACAATGGTATAAGACAAGGGGCAGGAAATATAGATTACCACTCCAGAGCTGCAATAAAAAAAATGCTGGAGTGGTGCTTTAGCATGCTGGGCTAAAGCAGAAATTTTATAAAATAGTATGGTGACTTTTTATTTGGTTTGGCACAAATGTGGTAATACCAAATATTAGTGAGTTTGCATTGAAAAATTTTTTAATAGAAAATGCCATTTTTGTGTCACTTCTTTCTAAGTGCAAAAACTATTTTAATCTTTCATTGATGTAGCCATATGAGTGCTTATTTTTGTGCAGCAAGTTCTTTATGAGTGGTGCTATTTTATGAAAAGTTTCTTATAGTATACATAATAAGTAATATTCTTTTTTTGCCTGTTATGAAAGCAGTGGTGGAAAATATGCATTCTTTTATTTTTGAATGCTAAAAAAAGTTTATTTAAAACTTGATTAATTATTATTGGCTCTGTTTGATACATGGCAATCAATGCACTAGGATATGCTTTGACAGATAGTAATGGCAAATTTGGGGGCAAAGTTTAATTTAAAAATGGTATCCATGGTGAGCCAAGTCAATTTGTCATGTTAAAATAAAAACATGTAATCGAGTAAAGTTTCCAGCTTAAGTCTCCCTGTATGCACCAAAGTGGAGAGGAAGAAAGGAAGAAACTGCTGAAAGGCTGGAATTCCCAGCATATAATGTCACATTAACCCATTGTTACAACATTAAAGGTCTTTATTAAATTATAATTATGCCTAAAATACAAACAACTTACTTCCTGTTGGAATTAAATCTCTGTCGGGTATGAACAATTTATAACCAAAGTGTTTTTCAAGCATATCAGGTAAAATTTCCAGTGCAAATCTTTCTTCTTCTCCGGTCTCCTGGTTCCATTGATCAGGGTCTACTTTTGTATATGATAAATATGCATCAAAATCCTTGTTATCTGAAATAAATAAGCAAAGCTTAATGACAAAGTACAAAACAGATCGAGAATCAGCCACCATGATCAATAGCATGAAAAAAGTATCATATTTTCCATTACATCCTCAAACAATTCTATAATCAAATTAGAAGCTTTAACCCAAGATGTCTGTTGCTTTTCAGGTTATCACCTGTGTAGCTGAAGAACAAATCCTTGCTGGCATTAGAAATAAATGACCACCTTAAGCTGCCCAGCCAAGAAGCTTATGGGCTATCCACTCTCATCTTATGGTTATGCCTGTGGGCCTTTGGTATTAGTATATTGAATTAATATCAGCTATAAATTAAAAGAAGAAAAATTATACTTGCACCACATTGTTTAAAAACAAACATTGTTTAAAAACAATGAAGTCAAGTTTTTAGAAAGTTGCTGGAAAAAGCTATTATTCTCAGAGGTTGATTCAGATCTGTCTTGGTACTGCAACTTTCCACTCAGTCCTCCTTTGGCTCGCTTCCTTACACCAGCTCCAGTTCTTATCTTTGTCTTCCTAACACTTTGGCACCTCCATTGCTCCTTAGGCCTCACATTACTTCATGACTTTGAAAGGAGGAAGACCGGGCTGCAGGTTACTGCATTATGCTTGGTCCAAAACTGCTGAGACTGCATCCCATGTTGCCTGGGGGAAAGAATAGGGGACAGGACAGGCCCCATGACCCATGAAGAGGGGGCATGAGTAAGCCAGGCAGTGAGGAAACAGAGCTGAAAGCGAATGAAGAAACAGTGAATTTCCCAGTGGCAGCAAGTGCAGAGGGAGTCGTGCAGTTTGCTCCACAGGGTGACAGACAGCGCGGAGACAAGCCGAGACAGAGATTAAGTGAGCACTACAGAGAGACAGTGTGTGTGCAGAGCGCTGTGCACCCAGCTAGACTGAGTGCTGTGTTCGAGAGGAGGAACAGAGGCCAAGTGCAGAACCCTGAGGTGCGTCCCCTATTGCTTACATTGCTTACAACGGCACCCATATGAGACCTAGACTACTGCAGTGATCTTTACTTTGGCTGGCACATAGAGGAGCACATGATGAGCAGAGCAGTGCAGAGCAGTCATTCAGGTGACAGCAGCTACTCAGAGAGACACGTGCCATGAGGAACCTTGTGGAGTGCTTTACTTTTTCTAGTCAGTTAAACTGAATAGGGGCTCAGCGGAAGGTATGGGAGACCGACCGCTGCTGCCAGAAGATGGACCATTGTTTAAAGGATCCAATCTGTGGACATCACCCCGGCCATTGCTGGTGCTACAATTCCTGCGGGATCATCTGTGAAGGAGGAACATAAAGGACACAATAAGTTGATAATTGGACTGCTACTATTCTGCTTCTGTTTCCTTTTTGCAGTAACCCCACAATCATCTCTCTCCCTGCAAGAAGTTAACTGCATGTTAATTAAACTGTTAAATTGTTAACCCTTGCTCTATCTGCCTTGCGTCACTTCATCCATTTACTCTGCTTACAAATTCACCCCGCAACATCAAAATTTGAGATGGGCAGACACCTGAATGTTCGGGTCTGGTTGGTTTGGCTGACCAGTTACAAATGTTCGGGTTCGGATAACAGAACAGTACCTGGACCCGAATCCAGACCACATTCACTTGAATAAGGGGTCCTGAATATCCAATGTTTGCCATGCTGTCATGTGCATGACAGCACAGCAAACACCATTTCTGATCAGAGTTCTTTTGACAGAAATTTGCACGTTGTTATGATTGGAGGTATAAAGTTTATCTTTGGTCACTGGTGTCAGCTGATGGGACTATTGCTCCCATCAGTTGATGCCTGTTTGCGCTGATAAGGCTGGTTTCACATTTGCGTTTTTTAGCGCTGGAAAAAAACGCTAACCTGCGCATGCGTTTTTTCCCCTATCTTTAACATGGGTGCGCATACTTGCGCGCTTGTAAGCGCATGTATGCGATTTTCATGCGCTGCGTTTTTTTGGGGTGTGCGATTGGATTTTCCAGACGCATCATGTTGCATTTTTTGGCCCTGCAAAAAAGCGCATGCGCACATATGCGCACGTTTTGCGCTAAAAAGGGCCATTATAGCCTATGGATGCGCATATGTGCGCACTGGCATGCTCATGTAAGCGTTTTTTTGCATATGCGTTTTTTTTTTTTAACCATGGAATTTAGGGGTTTGAGTTAGAGTTAGGGTTAGTTAAGGGGGTTTAGGGTTAGGGTTAGGGTCAGGGTCAGGGTTAGGGTTGGGTTTTGGGTCAGGGTTAGGGTTTAGTATGGTTTGGTTAAGGGTTAGGGTCAGGGTTAGGGTCAGGATTAGGGTTAAGTATGGTTTTGTTAAGGGTTAGGGTCAGGGTTAGGGTTAGGGTTAGGGTTAGGGTTAGGGTCAGGGTTAGGGTTAGGGTCAGGGTTAGGGTTAAGTATGGTTTTGTTAAGGATTAGGGTCAGGGTTAGGGTCAGGATTAGGGTTAAGTATGGTTTTGTTAAGGGTTAGGGTCAGGGTTAGGGTTAGGGTTAGGGTTAGGGTCAGGGTTAGGGTTAGGGTTAGGGTCAGGGTTAGGGTTAGGGTCAGGGTTAGGGTTAAGTATGGTTTTGTTAAGGATTAGGGTCAGGGTTAGGGTCAGGATTAGGGTTAAGTATGGTTTTGTTAAGGGTTAGGGTCAGGGTTAGGGTTAGGGTTAGGGTTAGGGTCAGGGTTAGGGTTAGGGTTAGGGTCAGGGTTAGGGTTAGTAAAGTCATGGTTTGGGTAGTGTGAGGGGCCACCTAAAAATGTTGGAAAAAAACGCAAACGCGGTAAAAACGCGCTAAAAACGCATACAAACGCATAAAAACGCTGCGTTTTTTTCATGCATGCTCATAAAAATGCTTGAAAAAAACGCAGCAGTTGTATGCTTATGTATGCGTTTTTTCAATGCGTTTTTTTGCGGGAAAAACGCGCTGCAAAAAAAAGCAAGTGTGAAACTAGCCTAACAGTGATACCAGGGTGGCTGATGGGAGTATTCAGCCAGTGCCTGCACTGCAATTAAATAATTGTAAAAAATGTTGTCAGCAGGCGTCAGCTGATGTGAGCAGTAGTCCCATCAGTCAACATAAATGACCAAAGGTAAACTTTATACCTCCAATCACAGCTACAGGCTCACACTATCTTTTGCCAGTGTGGGAACCAGGGCTGTCTGACCAGTAGTGATGATTTTTGCCACCAATCAGAAGCGATCTTTGCTGCACTGTTATGCACATGACAGCGGGACAGACTCCCGGTGTCCAGGGGGTTGAACCCAAACTGTAACACAGACTTGCTGGTGAAGTCTGATTTTGGTGTCAATGTCCAAACAATAGTTGTTCGGTACAGATGCCGAATAAACTGTTCGGGTTGGCCCATCTCTAATCATAATTTTACTTGATGTCTAACCAGTGCCAGAGGCATAGAAGAGTCAATGCAAGTTAGTGGAGGTTTGGGCAGGGAGATGTGGAACCAGTAGAGTAGAAAGGAAAAATAAATGGAATGATTTTTTATTTTTTTTACCTGTTTCCCAGACATTATAAAGATAAAACAAGTAGGCTGTCATACTGCTTGATTTCTTGGAATCAGATTACAAAATATTCAGATACAGCCAAAACTGAATTTTAATGAAATTCCAAGAGAGTTCAACTCACCTCAAATCGGTTCTTTATTCAGAGATGTATAAGGTCTTCCCAATAACACAAGTCCCAATAAAAGAATTGACATAATTGATGGATTTTTCAGCCTTAAGATTTCTTTCTGATAACCCCTCAAAGTACCAAACAGGAAGGAGTTATATTCCTCCAAATTTGAATTTGAATTCTATGCTTTATAAAGGGATAATACATTTCTGAGTGGCCAGAGACTATAGTCTATAGATTGTCTTTATTCCACCGAGAACCATTTTGGAATCTAATGCTACATAACGCTTATCTAATAGGCTACAAAAATACACGGATCTAATTCTTTCATTATTAAGAATGAATGTATTTCTTTCTATTATTTGCCCTATTTCCTTTTTAGGTTTATATTCTATGTATTATTTCAATTATATATATGCATGCACTGTATATTGCGGATTTGCATGATGATCAGGTGATTATGGGAACCATTAAGACTAGAAACGCACTAAACAAGTTACTACTTCTCCTGGGACATCTGTTCTGCTTGGCAGAACATTTAGATCTCCATATACCATATGGAGCTTTTAACAAATATTAAATACATGGATCTTTTATGATGTGCTGGTTTCTGCTATGGATGTCTTCTATGGACTCAAGTTATAGAATGTTGTGCATTAATTGAACATGGGTAGGCAGATTACACCATTACTACATTATGACATCACTGTGCAATCTTTGGATACATTATGAAGAACATTGTTTCCTTATACCAGAAGACTAATAACATCATATACTGGATTGCAAAAATTAATTCCATATCAGCTACTTATCAAAACTTCTTTATGTTACTATTTTGCTTCCATAGCTTAAAAAAGAGACTTTTATGAAGTAGACAGTGTCAGTTTTAGATTCTGAGTCCAATGATTAATTTCATTTTATAGTTGCATTTTTTCAACCTTTAGAAATCCCACCACTTCTAGAGTTATGTGAAAATTTTTTCTAATGAATTACATTTAATGTTAGCAAGAGTATTTTTCTTACAAAAATATTAACCAGCCTAAAAATGACAACATTCCGTTTCTGAACTTTCAAATAAAAGTTGTACCATAGTGTTTAGAGATCTAAAGGAGCTTACACCATTAATTTCCATTTCTCTTGAAGTCATATAGATAATCTCACTCCATGCAACTGATGTACTTAGCAGGAGACTAAAAGGATGGTGGCTTCTTAAACAAGCACAGTAAATGAAAGCACTGTTACCACTCACTACCAGACATCAAGTTAAAAGGCCAACAGTGTGATGTAGAGAAACACTGCAGCTTTCTAAGTAACGCCTTCTGAAGTTCAGAATTTTGATAAGGTAAAACATTAATGTAATGCAAATTCTTTTTAACTCTCTTCACTCTCTTACATCAAGCATCTAAGCTATTAGAAGACATTTATACAGTATGTTGTCAATTGCTTGATAAAACAAACTAAAAGACAGATGACATACAAAAAATAATTACATGTAATGTAAGTCTGGGTACAGATCAGAGAATAAGTATAAAGTGTATGTGACAGTGACAGGACAAGTACTTGGGGATTGCAATAATTTCCAAAATTGCTATCATATGTATACTAGACATTAGGAAGTATAATGTCTATCTCAACCATGCAAAAATAGCTATCCCATATGTCCTTGTTTTCTCTGTCCCTCACAGTCAGTACAGGTTTTAAAATGATTCATTACTAGCAATGATGAGCGAGTATACTCGTTGCTCGGGTGTCCTCTGAGTATTTTTGCATGTTCAGAGATTTAGTTTGTATCGACACAGCTGCATGATTTGTGGCTGCTGGACAGGTTGAATACATATGAGGAATGCCTGTTTTTAGGGCATCCCCACATGTATTCAGTCTGCTTAGCAGCCAAAAATCATGCAGCTACTTCGACAAAAACTAAATCTTCGAACACGCCAAATAGTCAGAGGCCCCCAGAACATGCTCGGAAAATCCGAGAAATGAGTATACTCGCTCATCACTAATTACTAGGCTTAGAAAGTTTTGCAATTTGCCAGCTGGTTCACCACTGTGAGCTCAACTTACATGATAGCCATGGCTTGTTTGTCACAGGCAGAAGCAGTGCCTACACGGCCCCCGGCTGTTTAACTCCCTAAATGCCGCTATTGAAATCAATCACAATATCTCCTTCCCTGATCGGCGTCCCTGCGATGTCATCACAAGGGCCAGGTCATCATCATGGCAAACCAACCTCCAGAACATGGTCTAAGAGTTTTCTGTCAGAGTAATATCAACATGTATAATGCATTGCAATGCTGATGCATTGCAATGCATTATGACAGCAATCAGAATGATAAAAGTTAAAAATAAAGAGTAAAAAATTTCTGTAGTGATGAGAGCCTGCTTAATTTTACAGGTGCGTGTCTTTAGAAGAACAAGCTTAGCATAAAGTATGGGCTCTACATCGTATTAGGCACTGCAGCAAATGGGCACTACAATGGCAGATTTGCAATTTTCACTCAGCAACATCACGGCTGCTTGTTTCTGGAAAACACCCATGGAGTCAAAATCTTCATTACACCTGTAGATAAATGCCCAGAGGGGTGTTCTTTCCAAAATGGGGCATTTGAAGGAGGATTCTACTCTTCTAGCACTTAGGGGCTCTGTATATGGATTCCAAAAACTATTCTAAGAAATTCTGTACTCCAGGAGTCTAATAGCGCTCCTTCCCTCCTGAGTCTCACCGTGTGGCTAAGCAGTGCTGTAGAGCCACAGATGGGGTATTCCCTTGTTCAGCTGAAACTGTGTGACAAATTTTGATACAATGTTTACCCATTTCCCCATGTGAAAATATAAAATCTTGGGCTAAAACAAGATTTTTCGGGTAAAAATGTAATTATTTTTTCTTCACTACCTAATGGTATATAATTCTGTGAGGTACATTTGGTGTCAACATGATCACTGCACCCCTAGATGAATTAATTAATAGTTATAGTTTGTAAAATGGGGTCACTTATATGAGGTTCTGCTGCTCTGTACCTCGGGGTCTGCTAAAGTGACACGGCACCCTCAAACTATTCTAGGAACATCTAGACTTCATTATGACACTTTTTCCCCTTTGTGCATTGCACTGTGCCTCAAATATAGTTTTTGACCACAATTGGGGAACTGGCGTGCTCATGAGAAATTCTGAAACAAATTGTACTGTTCATTTTCTCATTTTAGAAAATTAAAAATTTAGGGCTAAAGCAACATTTCAATGGAAAAATATTAAAATTTCCCATGAACTCAGCCCAATGTTGTACAATGCTATGCATCACTTGAGGGATAAAAATATTCCCTACACCTCTGGATAAATTCCTCAAGAGATTCTCACAATAGTGTCATTTGTAGGGTTTTTTGTTGTTTTAACATCCACACTTGCCATCTATTCCAATCAATTTTGCACTCCAAAACATGATTGGTGCTCATTCCAAACACTGCCATGAGCCCAAACTGTAGTTATTCAGCACATATGGGATATTGGTGTACTCTGTTTCCGACTGCATTTCTTTCCAGTTTTGCCTACCGCAATACAACACCTAACCCCTTAAAAAGGTTTCTGGTCTTGACTGCAAATGCATCTGTGCTTTAGACCTCCTTCATATGTACATGTCTCTGGTATGTTTAGCATCCATTTTTACACATACCGGAGAAACGTATCCACAAGTACTCATTATAACATATGGGAATGCACAAATGTCCATGTTTTCACAGGGACCTTGTTTCCATGTGACCCACACATAGACATGTCCATGTTTTTGTGGTGCTAATAAAAATATGGATATCTTATAGCCTACATATTGTAATATATTGTTTATATGCTTTGATATAGTTTGGTCACTAGACCAAGGGTGGAATGTAATGCAAATATGAAATATGGTTGTTTGAATCCAAACACTATATATTGCAATATACTACGGTGTAATATCATTGATGCTGAATCTTGATACTTAGCCACAAAGCATTTGCTCTGTGTTAATACCGTAAGACAAGGTTAATTGTTCTGTGGTCTTTGAAGCTATGTGTTTCAAAGATTCATTATCCTGATTTGCACAGTGATACTGAATACTTCCTCCTTTCTATACCCTGCCAATTGGTGGAATTGGGGGGTTGTTGATGGGAATTCTACAAGGAGCTTTCCAACTAATTCTGTGTGGTATTCTAATATAAGAGCTGTGTGGTGTATTCTTACACATGTGCTGGGAAAAATTGGAAAAATAACAACTGTGCAGATAATGAATATTTATGCTGCTTGAACAAGGAAGTCTTGTGTTCAATAATAGTATGATGCTCGGAGCCAAGGGAGACCAAAATTTTTTGATGGTTTCATGTAGCAATGATCATGCATGACATCAATAATCAAGGACTGATTGTGACACAAATGAGACGAGTATGAGTGTGTGACTGGGTTACAATAGGTATTCAGTTTTCAGAATTGGTGATTATGGAAGTCATGCTGCCCATATATTACCATCTTAGAGCATTATGCTGTGATCATGAAGAGTTAACTTTGTGACAAGCAACATATGGGGGGAACTTTGAACAGTGACAGATAACCTTGAAGCATTGTACTATTGTTAGAGGACATGTCAGTGGCAAACAGATCTTGGGTTGGTGCAAACAAACTTTAATATTGTAGTAGTCTATAACAAACAGACCTTGAAGTCTTGTGCTGTTATCAAGCCAACAACCAGCTGTGCAATGGCAAGATACTGATGATTCAGCAGATGTAATAGGGGAGGATGTGGGAGTTGTGTATAAAAAGGTGGACCCTGTGTCAGTGAGGTAGGGACATTTCCAGAAGGTATCGTGGATGCACGGTTTCTGTGATGACAAGACCAGAATATTTCCTTCTCACTGACACTGTGGTCCCTCCAGTGGAGAAGTGATGTTACAATACTTGGTAATGTATTGATGCTTATTTCTCTATGTACTATAATTCATATTAATTGTATGATTCACATGAAATTAATTAACAAAACAGGGTAATATTATATCTGCCATTCCATTAATTTGGTGTTTTATCATTTAAATTAATCATTGTATAGTAAAATTGTGTCATATCTAAATGGTGCCTTCTTTAAAGCCGTATCCAAACCTTATTGCTAAACAGTTGGCAATACAGTTTTCTGGTAGAATAGATGACAAGGACTTATTGTTAGGGTTGGCGGATTGCATTTAATAAAATATAAAATAAAGTGTAATCGCAACCCAGTGTCCACCGTGCAGTGATGAACCTGCTGCTAGTAAGAACAATGACGGAAACAAAACAGCGAGCGTTACCTTAAACACACTGTGCTAACACCACACAGTGTGATTAGAACACTGAATACAAAGCTCAATTCCTTCACAAAGAGGTACTGCACAAGAAAGCTAAGTACTATACCCTGTTACCTTCACAGGGAGGAAGCATAAGGGTTGAGCTTGCTCTGTAACTGAACTGTGCTAACCATACACATGAACGAAACAGATGCTAAGCCAAGCAGCTAATTATCCCAGTCCTGACGCTACTGAACTTGCGACTGATTGGCACCCTAAGCATGTAGCAGACAAGTGATTCAGGTGTTAAGCTATGGATACAAAACCGCATAAGTTTGCTACCTGTTTGTCAACATGTACAGTCTTAGAGCACAGACAGACACACACAAACTTGCAGACAGAGTGGTAGAGTAACCACACGCTCGTACCAAAACATAAATGACACTAACACATCCACATGCACTGCTGAGAGCCTTTTATATGCTAGGCTCCACCCCAAACAATCATGCCCAGTCAGTCGAGACATCGCCCGCGTGCAAACCCGGAGCTGTCACATCACCAGAGCAGCTATTGTCCAACCACCAATAAGAAGAAGCTACATCAGGGACATGCTCAGTAAGGTGATCTCTGGGCTTAGACTCCAGAGCGCAAGGCTGCACTTGCATATTGCTAATTAACATAGACTTGGCTGAAGAGCCAGCAGTAACCAAACATATACTACGAGCCTAAGCAAGATGCTGGGACTGACGTCTGTGCTGAGTAGCCATCACAGTAGCCGGACTTGAATGGGAGACCATAGTACCAGATAATGTTTAGGATCCATCCTGTGCAGCAGGAGAATCTGGACACCTAACACTTGTAAACTTTTATGGGTTCATGCAAACATGTACAGCATATGGATGACATCCATGTGCCATCCCTGTGACATGTACCAGAATAGAAATGACTGATTTTTGTGTTAAACATGTGCAAATAGACAGATAGATAGATGGATATCTGTGAGATATATAATTTGTGCCTTGCATGTGTAGGTTACTGTACGTGTATTAACCTAATAATGAGTTAGTAAATGGGTTGTCTGATTGAAACCTCTCTATTACTAACACCAGGCATTGATGTCAGCTTTATTTTTGGACAATTCACAGCTGACATGAACACCAAGCCCCATTACCCTGATTGCCAATGCACCAGGCCATCAGGCAGTGCTCATCCAATAAAATGCTCCAATTCTGGGACAGCTGCAGGCCGGTATTTTTTGGCTGGGAAGGACCCAATAACCATGGACCTTCCCAGCCTGATAATATCAGTTCTCAGCTGTCTGCTTTACTTTTCATGGTTATCAAAAATAGGGGGGACCTCACCTAATTTTTTTCCATTTCTTTACTTATTAGGTAAGTATTACAGTAAGCTGCACTTGCAAAGCACGCATTGTATATCTCACATATATCTATTTATCTGTCTATTATCTATTTATTATCTATTTATCTATATCTTTGCAAATATTTAACACATAAAAATCATTAATTTCTACTGTGCATTCTGTTCCATTATGTGTCACACGGACAGCATATAGATGTCACACAGAGACCATACACACTACATAGATCTTAAAAACCAACCATCTCACATCTACTTTTATTAAGCAGATGTGTGAAGGGGGCCTTACTCATCCTTTCAGGGTCCAGTGCTGAGTCTCCATCATTGCTCTCAAAGTCTGCTATTGTTTGCTGATTTCATGCTAATGCTCATTCACTTTGCAGTTTATTTATTGATAAATATAGACAATTAAGGACCTTTGCACGCATTAGGCTGGTTTCACATTTGCGTTTTTTTGCGCTGGAAAAAAACGCATATGTGCGCATGCGTTTTTTCCCCTATATTTAACATGGGTGCGCATACCTGCGCGCTGGTAAGCGCACGTATGCGATTTTCATGCGCTGCGTTTTTTTGGGGTGTGCGTTTGTATTTTCCAGACGCAGCATGTTGCATTTTTTGGCCCTGCAAAAAAGCACATGCGCACATATGCGCACGTTTTGCGCTAAAATTGGCCATTATAGCCTATGGATGCGCATATGTGCGCACTGGCATGCTCATGTATGCGTTTTTTTGCACATGCGTTTTTTTTTTTTACCATTAGTTTAGACAATGGAATTTAGGGGTTTGGGTAAAGTTAGAGTTAGTTAAGGGGGTTTAGGGTTAGGGTTAGGGTCAGGGTTAGGGTTAGGGTTAGGGTCGGGGTTAGGGTTAAGTATGGTTTGGTTAATGGTTAGGGTCAGGGTTAGGGTTAAGTATGGTTTGGTTAAGGGTTAGGGTCAGGGTTAGGGTTAGGGTTAGGGTCAGGGTTAGGGTTAGGGTTAGGGTCAGGGTTAGGGTTAAGTATGGTTTGGTTAAGGGTTAGGGTCAGGGTCAGGGTTAGGGTTAGGGTTAAGTATGGTTTGGTTAAGGGTTAGGGTCAGGATTAGGGTTAAGTATGGTTTGGTTAAGGGTTAGGGTCAGGGTTAGGGTTAGGGTTAGGGTCAGGGTTAGGGTCAGGGTTAGGGTTAAGTATGGTTTGGTTAAGGGTTAGGGTCAGGGTTAGGGTTAGGGTTAGGGTTAGGGTTAGGGTCAGGGTTAGGGTCAGGGTTAGGGTTAAGTATGGTTTGGTTAAGGGTTAGGGTCAGGGTCAGGGTTAGGGTTAGGGTTAAGTATGGTTTGGTTAAGGGTTAGGGTTAGGGTTAGGGTCAGGGTTATGGTTAAGTATGGTTTGGTTAAGGGTTAGGGTCAGGGTTAGGGTTAGGGTTAGGGTCAGGGTTAGGGTCAGGGTTAGGGTTACGTATGGTTTGGTTAAGGGTTAGGGTCAGGGTTAGGGTTAGGGTTAGGGTCAGGGTTAGGGTCAGGGTTAGGGTTAAGTATGGTTTGGTTAAGGGTTAGGGTCAGGGTCAGGGTTAGGGTTAGGGTTAAGTATGGTTTGGTTAAGGGTTAGGGTCAGGGTGAGGGTTAGGGTTAGGGTTAGGGTCAGGGTTAGGGTTAGGGTTAGGGTCAGGGTTAAGGTCAGGGTTAGGGTTAGGGTTAAGTATGGTTTGGTTAAGGGTTAGGGTCAGGGTGAGGGTTAGGGTTAGGGTCAGGGTTAGGGTTAGGGTTAGGGTCAGGGTTAAGGTCAGGGTTAGGGTTAGTTAGGGTTTGGGTTAGGGTTAAGTATGGTTTGGTTAAGGGTTAGGGTCAGGGTTAGGGTTAGGGTCAGGGTTAGGGTTAAGGGTTAGGGTTAGGGTTAGTAAAGTCATGGTTTGGGTTAGTGTGAGGGGCCACCTAATGTTGGAAAAAAACGCAAACGCGGTAAAAACGCACTAAAAACGCATACAAACGCATAAAAACGCTGCGTTTTTTTCATGCATGCTCATAAAAATGCTTGAAAAAAACGCAGCAGTTGTATGCTTTTGTATGCGTTTTTTCAATGCGTTTTTTTGCGGGAAAAACGCGCTGCAAAAAAAAGCAAGTGTGAAACTAGCCTTACAGATTTGTCACGTTTTTGTCTGACCAGAATTGTCACAACACATGAACGATTTCCTAATGAGAATCCTGAAGTGTTATGCACATATTGCTTATTTTTGACTTGCAGATTTGGTGCAGATTTAAATCTGTAGTCTGTCAATTTTTCATTTATCCTGCAGTTTTCACTCATGCTAATGAGTAGGGAAATCTCTGGAACAAAAATTCATTTAAAAAATGCATCAAGATCATTGCAAAAATGAACCTATCTTATGGTACGTTTTTCCTGCCATGAGATACAGAAATAATGCAAAAATTTCTGCAACATATAATTATAAGTTTTTAAACTCCTTTATTTTGCAGCATTTTTCCCCACACTTGCCTAAAACTTGTATTGTGACAACGTCACTGGCAAAGTACTTGAGGAGAGATTCATTTCACTGATGTTATGAGCTCAGTTATTTGAAACCCAGAAGTTTGCTCCAGTACACTATGTCTTAATAGGAGTTAATTGACCATTTTTATGGCTGGGTGTTTGTGGACAACCATAGAGCAGTTGGGAGGTTGTCCACCTTATCTCCACCCCAACATGTGGTCTGGGGTTTAAACAGTTAGCCTTAGGAGGCATTCTGTGTTCAGTAGGGCTGTAGAGAGGAACCCCAGCTTTTTCTGACCTGGTAAAGAAAGGAAACGCTGAACCAGTGTATGGTTGTTCTCCTGAGTGTGTGGATCCCCATAACAACACACATTGTTCTGTTTTGTTATGTTTAGCTTTTCCTTAGGTCAGAAAGGCCTTGTTTATTTTTGCTATCTATGCACTGGCTTATGCAGCATCTTTAAATAAACCATTGAGTGATTTAAAGAAACAGCATTCTGGTGTCTACCTATGTGTGCAACTGAGTGAGCCAATCTACCACAATATATACAGTATATACAGTATGATATACTGTATATAATTTTTTTGTTAAATTACTATTTTTTTGGTCACAAAAGCCATGCCGTTTGTTTCTCCATTGATGTAGTTGTGGGAGTTTGCCTTTTGCAATAAGCTGTAAATTTGATTCTGCTATTTGGGGTACATACACCGTAACTTGTATTTTATTTTTACTACTTACTATCGACAAACACAGAACTTTTAACCCAGACAAGATGAAAAGTCCCAAAGTCACTGCCTAAATAGAAAATGAAAACTGAAACAAAATGTG
Source organism: Dendrobates tinctorius (assembly GCF_039654945.1). NCBI lineage: Eukaryota > Metazoa > Chordata > Amphibia > Anura > Dendrobatidae > Dendrobates > Dendrobates tinctorius. The sequence goes on along the minus strand of NW_027361684.1, from coordinate 63,725,410 downwards.
CCAGGACAAAAGTAGGTGCAAATACTAAAAATAAATAAATAAAATAAGTATATATCCAACACAAGGATAAATGGTGGGTGAGCCAAAAGTGAAACTCACAGAATAATGAGGCACCAATCAATGGCCTCTTACTGTGAAGAGCAAAATATGCAAAATGTATGTATAAAAATATATATGTTTATATCAAGGAAATGGTAGATAAGTTAGTTTAAGCATATGCAGTGATGATGTGGTACAAAATGAAGTGTCAACAAAATTAGGTCCTGTAGATTAGGCTACATAAGATGCAGATAGTGCATATAATGATGTAGACATAATAGCATTCACCCACAAAAAACACCCGACACGCTTTTTAAAAATGCTTCATCAAGGATCTCTGCAAGGGTCAGTACAATCTATACCATGATTCACTCTATATGCTTGAGCTAAATTTTCCTATTTGCCATTGTTTGCTATACAGTTGAAACTGGATCAGTTACAGCAGTTTTGTCAGGAGGAATGGGCCCAAATTCTGACCAACTATTGTGAGAAGCTTGTGGAAGGATATCCCAAACGTTTGACCCAAAAGAAACACGAAGAAGGAGCAGCATCCATTCCAGGTGAAGAAAAATCTTTTGCTTTCATTCTGCCATCAATAAATACAATGTTTCGACCATGCCATGGTCTTTATCAAGTACATGGCATGGTCTTCGTGTTTCTTGTGAGTCGTTGATCCTGTTGGGTCCTGGGATCTTTGGAGCGTGCATTCCACCTGTTTATCTGTGTGCTGTTGGCTGAAACTACCTAAATGTTTGACACAAGTCATTCAGTTTAAGGGCAATGATACCAAATACTAATGAAAGGTATGTAAACTTTTGACTTTGCAGTAAGTAATAAAAATGCCTTGAAACATTCTCTATCTCATTATTCTGGCATTTTGCCAGAATCCTAAGTGACCTAAAACAGAAATGATTTATTCTGATTTCATGTCAGATATTGAGAAAAACATGCATATGTGTCTTTTTAAATAGTGTATGTAAACTTCTAGTTTCGAATGTATATATACATATTTTTATATATATATATATATACCTTTTGCATATTTTTTCTTAACAGGTGAGTGGACATTGATAGTCTTTTGGTTCACCCATCAATTATCTTTGTGTCTGTTATGTTAGATAGATACTTGTCTTTTTAAATAATAAAAATAAATTTTTGTATTTGCATCCACATTTTTTCTGGCACTTTTTTTTGTTAAGGACACATCAACATTTATATAATTGCTTTTAAAATTTTCGCTGCATTGCAACAATGTGTTTTTTTCATGTTGTTTACCACTTTTGCAGAATTAGACTTTGTCTCATATGCTGAGAGCTGTGTCAGGGCTGTTTAACAGAATAATTGATGTTTATATTAATATAATTTTGGGGTACATGCAACTTTTTGATGATTTTTGATTCATAATTTTGTTTTTATAGGAAATGAGATGAATAAAAAACAGAACTTTTTGCTTCTGTTAATTGCATAACCCCTAAAACTAAAATCTAAAGGAATTTTCCTGGATTATAATATTAATGGTTGAGGTGTAATACTTTTCACTCCTAACAATCAGCAGCTTGAAGAAGCCTCAATGCTCAGTGCTCAATGCCGCCTCCTTAATGTTTACATCATGTCATCCACCTACACACCTACAATAACCTGAGTGTAGGCTATTGCAGCATTATTCTACTGAAGTGATGATAGAATATTTAAAAGCCCACAGTGCATAGGTAGATGACACAATGCAACAATATCATAAGTTCCACGGCTAACTTCAAACTGCTGATCAGTGACGTTTATTCTTCTGTTGCAAATATATAATAAGAATGTCAAATGGATGCAAAATATGCACTTCAATGGGGATATTTCAGCCATCATAAGACATCTGCCTAGACCCCAGAGCATAATAAATGAAACATATAAAGAATAAAAAAAATCTGAATTCTTCCTTGCTCACCTGTTCAAACACCACCTCCGATGCTTGCTGTCTGCCTGTCTGGTCCCCAGAGCCTCTTTTATATATATATATATATATATATATATATATATATATATATATGTAGAACACTATTTTTCTACTTAAACATGGTTTCCAGTAGGCAAAAAAACAGTCATGACCAGCTAAAGAGTTCGTGGTAAATCATGACGTTATGATGCGTTATAACCTCGAAGACTTGGTGTCTTTAATTCATAACAGAACTTTCAGTAGTGACCATGACTTGGAGGTCACAATGCACCTGATGTTACAATGTTCCATGACTTCCTAGGTCTGTTCGAGAATGGAAGTCCTGTTCTAGAGTGAAGATATTGGTGCTCAACTGTGAAATCTAGCCATGAGGACTAGAGAGTGGGTAAAAGAGGCCGTTATTTCCTGGAAAAGTGAGCAGTGAGGTGTATATTGTGTTTTTTTTATTGTAACCTTTTGCTTGCTCTGTACAACTTTAACAAAATTGCTGTAACAACTGATTGCACATGTTGCTGAATTCAGTCAGAGCTAATTACAAAAAGTAGATATTTTGGAGAAAATGGATTTTTATAAAATTTAATTAGAATTCATTTTCACATAAATAAATTAGCCCAAGTTTAATGCTTACAAATAGAAGTGGTCTTGCATTCGAGGAACGACCAACAATTTCGTATAATATTTTTTTCAAAAGGTATATTTATTTCAGACATTTAAAGTGGTGCTTAAAATTTGCAAGCCTTCAGAATTTTCCATGGTTCTTCATAAATTTGACAAATAATTGCATCAGATTTTCATTCAAGTTCTGAAAGTGGCTAAAGAATCAAATAAAATTAATGAAAAATGGTAGAGTTTTTAATTTTCTAAAAGAGGAAAAGGATTCAATATCAAATGTCTGTGAGTAGCAAAATAATGTGAACTTTTAACATTAGCATGAAAGTTGACTCTGTATTTAGTGTCTAATGTTTTTAAATGATTGGATGACAATCAAGTGTGATTGGGAAATCTGTTCTATTTAAAGAATAGAGATCTATAAAAGTCTGATCTGCACAGCAAATGTTGTGGAAGTGTATAATAGCACAAACAAAAAAGAATTCTGAGGACCTGAGAAGTTGAGATGTTGAGGTTCAGTGAGCTATTAAATGTTACAAAACCATCTCTATAGAGTTTGGACTCCATCAATCCACAGTCAGGCAGACTGTATACAAATGGAGGAAATTCAAGACCATCATTGCCAACAAACATTGCTCCATGAGCTAGGTGTATAATAGCCTGCAAGATCACAAAGAAACCCAAGGTAACCTCTAAGCAACTTAATGCCTTTTTCACATTAGCTGATGTTAAGGTTCATGAGTTTACCATCAGGAGGATGCTATATAACAATAGCGATAGATTGCAAGGAGAAATCAACTGCTCTCCAAAATGAACATTACTGCAGTTCTGCAGTTTGCTAAAGATCATCTGGACAGGCCAGATTGCCGTTGGTTGAATGTTTTGTGAACAGACGAGACCAAAATAAAGTTTTTTGTTGAAATGAGAAGTGCTAAAATAGGAGAATAATAATACTGCAGTACAGTATAAAAATCTCATAACATATGTAAAACACAGTGGTGGTAAATTTAATAGTTTTGGTCTGTTTTGTTTAATTTTGGTTAGTATGGCTTGCCATCATTGATGGAGCAAGGAATGCTGAATTATACCATCACATTCTAAAGGAGAATATCAGAACATCTGTACATAAGCTGAATCTCAAGAGAATGTAGGTCATGTAGCAAGATATCAAGAAATAGCACACAAGTTGTTCTACAAAAAAATGGTTAAAGAATGAAGATAAAGTTTTGGAATGATCAAGTTACAGTATTGACCTTAATCCTATGGAAATGTTGTGGAAGGACTTGAAGAGAGAAGGTCTTGGGAGAAACCCACCAACATAAAGGTACTGTCACACTTAGCGATGCACCAGCGATCCCGACCAGCGATATGACGTGGTCAGGATCGCTGGTGCATCGCTAAGTGGTCGCTAGTGAGCTGCCACACAGGCAGATCTCACCAGCGACATAGCAGGGGTCAGGGGTCGCTACTTACCTGTCAGACGAGGCGATACTGGTGTCCGCCCGCCTGCGTCCACGTGTCACTTGTCGGCACCACAGGAAGCCCAGCAGGAAGCTGACGATGAGAAACGGCCCAGGACGTTCTCGCGCGATCAGCGATAACAAGCGGGGAGCCAGTTGGAGGTAAGTATCACACATAGCGATATCGCTAGCAATATCGCTGCTATGTCACAAAAACTAGTGACGTTACAGCGATATTGCTAGCGATATCGCTTAGTGTGACAGGCCCTTAACAGAGTCGAAGCTAAAATTTCTACAATATGTGCAGGGCTAATCAACAATTACCAGATACACTTAGATGGAGTTACGGCTGCAGAAGGTAGTCACATCAAATACTGAAAGCAAAGTTTCACATACTTTTGCCACTCACTCGTAATAGTGAAAAATGAGGATGAATGAACTCATGGAGATCAACATCCAACACTGCGGAGACACCATCACGTGTTTCTCAACGCAGTGATTCTAGAGCACTGCCCCCATCCCTTATGGGAAATATGCAAAACATGCAAAACAGAAGCCGCGGAGACACCATCACATGTTTCTCAACGCAAGCAATGACCAGCCAGGTCTTTCCCCGGGAAGGAACAACCACGGGAAGGGCAGTCTCCAATGAAGGAAACCACCTATGCCAAAACATGGTATCCATCCACAGACAGCTGTTTCGGGGTATTGCCCCTCATCAGTGTGGAGTAGGAAACTGGCTGGTAGGAGCAATGCCTAGTAAAAGAATGTGAAAAATGAGGATGAATGAACTCATGGAGATCAACATCCAACACTGCGGAGACACCATCACGTGTTTCTCAATGCAGTGATTCTAGAGCACTGCCCCCATCCCTTATGGGAAATATGCAAAACATGCAAAACAGAAGCCGCGGAGACACCATCACATGTTTCTCAACGCAAGCAATGACCAGCCAGGTCTTTCCCCGGGAAGGAACAACCACGGAAAGGGCAGTCTCCAATGAAGGAAACCACCTATGCCAAAACATGGTATAGTGACTCAATATTCTCATTTAAATATAAAAAAAATTCTAATATGCTAAACTCATTTGTTTGATTTGGTTCTCTTTATCTACCTTTATTAAGTAACAATCTAACTTACTTTCATGGTAAGTTTATGGAGAAATATGGGAATTTATGAAGGGCTCACAAACTTTCAAGTACCACTGTATTGTATATTCACATCTCTGAGACCTTGAGAGCTTATTTCAAGAAGTGGGGGTCCACTGATGCCTTTCTCAAAGGCATCTGTGAATACAAAGTAAGGCATTTATGCATAGCTTTCTCAATTCATGCCTATAAAAGTTTAAAAACTAGCATAGTAGGCACACTTGTTTATAGATTAAGAACCATAAGCTTGTGCCAATGTTGGTGAAATGCCAAGAGGTAAATAGTTTTAATAGATATCATATTCCATTGGAGGTTATATGATGGCTCATCTACATAGAAAGCATTGAAGCCTGATTTATGGATGAATGCTTACACCTGCATCATGGGAGCTATTCAATCAATATGTCTTAAATTTTGAAAATATTCACTGTACAATTGTAAACATCCTTTACATACAAAGATTTCTGCACACACATTTTGTTGAAGGAACCTGTAACGATATTCACCATTGAAACATTGCTCCTACTCAGCAGCAAGCATAGACTCTTGAAAACAACTGAATGTCCATGTTGTATATCATGTCATTCCTTTTATAAAAGAGATATGAACATAATAGATAAGTATTTGGGAATTGCAATATATGCAATACACTAAAAAATAAATAGAGATGTATTAGAAAAGACATGAAGCAAATGACAGTCGGAAAGGAAAGATGAAATGAGTCTCTTAGGTAACAGCTGTTCATATCGATATTCTAATGAGCGCTCCCTAAAATGTCCAATATTCAGGTGTTATTTCTAGGCTTTTCTTGAGGATTTGTCATTAGGAAAATCTTGTACTTTGTAAGGAACAGGCATATAATTCAAATTTACAAATCTATCCTGCGGGGTACAAATACTAATCTAACTTTTTAATAGTCTTTTCTTTTTACCGACAAATATAATAATGAACACATATATGAAATCCTTCCACAATAGGCACTTGGTTCCAGTCTGAATCATTTGTTCTTTTTTTCCTTTGTTTTCCCTCACTATTTCAATTCTTGTGCACAAGCCATTAAAGAACATAAACAAAAGGTAAAACATAAGACTTTGGTGTGCAGTTAATTGTTTAGTACCCTTTAAGAATACACAGAAAACTTCTGAACAATGTAAAGGTTTTAATTGAAAATTGGAAAACATCAACTCAGTTGGGGGAAAATCTGTCAGAAACTCGGATACATTATCACAGTTTTCTTGTAAGTTTAATATGTATATTTCTTACGAGAACTGTGTGGCAAGAATATTACAAAGAAAATTATCTTTTACTTAAATGAATTTCATTATATAAAGATTGTTTTTAACATTATTTTCCTACTGTTCTAGAATATTACACTCTATGTGTCTAATTAAAGTTTTGCCAGATACCTGTTTCTAAAATTGCATATTTTAGATATGTGCATATGTAAAATGATTATTAGGTCTGCAACAATTAAGGGAAAAGTTAAATATGTTGAGAAACAAATTGTTTATATACTATTAAAATAGAGATGTAAAGTATAAAGAGATATAGAAGAACTGCTATGGAGTGCAACGCAGTTAACACTGCAGCCTATGCTATTTGCACTGCACGGCCTTTCATAAATTTGGTGTTAGAATGGATACACTTTACAAGTAATGTATGGCATGTGGTATGCAATGTACATAGCATAGTGAACCAGAGTTTTTTTTTAATGCCAGCTCAATTGTAGCAAATGGAAAGTTCTTTATATGCTTTTATTTCCTGTTTAAAACCACTTACAGGGAACCTGTGATGACAAAAATGCTATTAACCTGCCGATATGGGGTTAATCTGCAGGTTAATAGGGTTCTGAAGCCAATGACCTGTACTGATGGAATGCAGAGCCTGCTGTCAGTCAATCAAGGGGCGTTGTTAGAGCTGTTGCTGACTATATATTAAGCAGTGACTGAAGGCAAGCTGGCTGAGCCTCTATGACTGAAAGCCTGAGACTGCTGGAGGAATAAAGTTAATTTCCCCTCAGGAGAAAAGGGGACCGTACAGCATAGTGGATTAAGGCATTTAATAAAAGGTAGTTACCATTCTAACCCTAACGGTAGGTGCCCATAATGTCTTTTTCAGGCTTATCAGCTTAAAAACCCACTATAATTAAAGTAGAAAAAAACAACATATTCACAGCAACAGAAAAACAACTTTCATAGGATACGAGTATATTCAGCCTTTTGAACTCCTTTTAAAGAGAATCTGTAAGCAGGTTTTTGCTATTTGACCTGAGAGTTTTTTGAACTTTTTACAAACAGGGGTATGGCTTTCCCCATTTTGACCTGTCCATTTTGTTTACATAGCTTGTCATGAATGGGTGGCATCAAAGTTGGCACTCAATGTTGCTCTTCCATTACATACTTGGATGTCTGCTGACAAATAGTGAGGTGAACTACAAGAGTTAGGTGGGTTGGTTTTTATGCTTTTTTGATCACAATAGTGTTAACTAATTACCTTATTTTATTTACATATACTATTACTATTCATTTACTCATTACACTGTTCTACAGCCAAATTAGTTCAGAGACAAAAACAGTTGAATTTAGTTAATTTTGTGGTGCTGAAAGCCAATATGATGCTTAAATTTGCTGATTGACTCTAATTTTCAAGATCCAGAGGAGGTTGTATTTACTTTTGACACCTTTCATGCAGGCTTATAGAATAACTATGTTTTCAATAGTGATGATGGAAAACGATCACCAAACATAAATTCAGCACGAATATGGCACATTCGGATTTGTGATCAGTAACACAAGAATTTTTCTTAAAATCGGAAAAACTCGGTAACATTCGGTAAAAGATAGAATAAAATCCAGTAATTCATGTGCCGCCTTCAGTAAAATCACACTGACAGGTTAGAATAGATAGAATAGATATATACACATAGAATGCAGTAAATATATATATATAGATATCAGTGACACTCACATATATATATGTATATATTACATAGATAGAAGAAAAGCTGATAATTCAGCAGTAACGGTAGTGTGAAATCACAGCAGGAGCTGACAGGATAGAAGAGGTGGATTGCATACAGTAAGTACATATAGAATAGGTAGATATATAGATCCCTGAAGAAGGAATCAGTGAATTCCGCAACGCGTAGGATCTGCCATTGTATTCTGGCCCCTTCAGCGCCTCATAGCGTTTTTTTCTGCCTGTCACGTGACCTCCCACGTGACTGTGATGTCACGCAAGGTCCTTCAGCGTTCCCGGACCTTGCAGGCATGTTTTTGTGAGCGGCGGCTGGTATCTCTACAGCCTGCCAATACATACCTCCAGCTGCACGCCAGTCACCAGCCGGGACGGCGGTATGCTAGGAGGTAGCACCCTTTAGCTCCAGTATCTCTGTACATCCCTGTGTCGGGGAGTATCTCTGGGAAGGACCTGGACTTCTGTTTGTCCTCTGAAGACCCTTCTCCTGGTTTGCCAGATTTAGCTTCAGTAAAGGTAACAGACCTCTTCATAAGATATTTCTTTTCTATTTCTGTTTTTTTAATCAGGACACATCCTATTAGCGCAAGTCTATATAAGGTTTATTTATTATTATTTCTATGGAGACAATTTGAGTGGTGTGTTGTCCTAATACTTGCTGCTTTGTGTTCTGTAGTTGTACGCTTTTGCGCCATTGGTATACACATATATACACAGATATATAGATGTCAGTGACAAATACAATTAGTACAGTGTGTCTGCAAATTACTGTACATGTATTTAATTAATAAAAGATTATTTTTTGGGAAAAAATGTCATGGGCTCCCACACAATTTTTAAAACCAGCAGTGGGAAAGCCAATGGCTGGGGGGCGATGTTTATAGCCTGGGAAGGGGGTAATCTCCATGGAGCTTTCAATGCTATTAATAAAAAGGATGTAGGGTCCCCCTATAATTAACATCCAGCAAAGGCTATTTAGACAGCTGCGGGCTGATATTAATAGCCAAAAAAGGGGCCATGGATACGGCACCTCTAGGCTAAAAACATCAGCTCTCAGCTGCCCCAGAAAAAGTGCATCTCTAAGATATGTCAATTCTGGCACTTAGCCCTGCTCTTCCCACTTGCCCTGTAGCGGTGGCAAGTAGGTGATAGTTGGGGAGGTTGATGTCATCTTTGTATTGTCAGGTGACATCAAGCCCCAAGGTTAGTAATGGAGAGGTGTCAATAAGATGCCCCTATTACTAACCCCATAGTCACATTGTTAGAAAATACAGACACCCAGAAAAAAGTCCTTTAATTGAAAGAAAGAAACAGACTCCTTTAATAACACTGTGTTACCAAGGTTTAGTCCGTCAGAAAATTTTGAGTGTTCCTGATTTTTTCATGCTGATTTCAGAAATTACTTCCGATTTTTCCTATCACGTTAGGTTTTTGAGAAATGATATGAAACATTATAATATTCTGTTATAATTCTAAAAATTGATATATGATCTGAGCATCACTTCTATGTAGCAGAGACTATCGCGCTATGGAGGCTATTGAAGCATGCCAAAAGTAAAAAAAGTGTTTAAAAATATAAAAAAATAAAAAATCATAAAAGTTCAAATCACCCCCCTTTCGCCCCAATCAATATAAAGCAATAAAAAAATCAAACCTACACATATTTGGTATCGCCAAGTTCAGAATCACCTGATCTAACGGTAAAAAGAATTAACCTGATCGCTAAACGGGGCCATGTCCTGGGGCGCCGACATCAATGTTTGTTTCCAACTGAATGTGCGTTCTTGGATACACAGTCAATTGAAATGTATTGCGGTATAGAGACAGACTCTCTGAACCGCAATACCAGTACCAGCCACCTGTCAATCAGAGGCTGGTCGGCATCTCGTTCATGGAGGTGCATGACATCACTGCCATTTTGTGGAGGAAGAAGAGAATGCTAATCGGTGAGTGAGTGAGGTCAAGTGAGAAAGATTTTGTTTGTGTAAAGAGCATCCAAATGTGGAACATTGTTACACATACAAATTGGGGACATTACTACAAGGAGGGGACAAGGATGGGGCCATTTTTGTATGATGGCAACAAAAATTGGTTCATTACTATAAAATGACAACCAGAATGGGGACATTTCTATATGATGGCAACAAGGATGGGGCCATTGCTCTAAAATGACAACTAGGATGGGGACATTACTATATGATGGTGAAAAGGATGGGGGAATTACTATAAGGTGAGAACCAGGCTGGGGACATTATTTAAAGATGGGGATCAATATTACAAAACAAAGGATATTATTACACTAGAGAAGACATTAATACAGGATGTGGACAATTAATACAGGACTAGGGACATTATTACAAAATTGTGGACAAGTTTACAGGATGAGGAACATTATTACAGGCTTGGGGGCCTTATTCCAGGATTGCAGACATTGTTACAGGACAGGGGAAAATTTTACATAATTGAGAACATTATTACAGGATGGGTGACATTATTAAAGGACTGAGGACTTTATTACAGGATGATGATATTATTACAGGATTGGGGACATTACTACAAGACAGTGGACATTATTACAGGGTTGGAAAAATTATTACAGAACAGGGGACATTATTACAGGATGGGGGCATTATTACAGGACAGGGGACATTATTACAGGATGGGAGATATTATTACAGGATGGTACACATAATTACTATAAGGGGCTAATTGTAAAACATTAATACTGTATGCTGCCGATTAGGGGACATAAACAAAGGAAAACATTTAAAAAAAAATTCAAAAGAAAGTATGAAAATAGAGCGGAAAAACATTTGGCTACTAAAAATGCTGTTTTATGCAAAAACTGACGTAAAAAAGAAGACATGTACTATAACCTATATGATAAACACCATTAAAAAAGAATAAAAACATGTAAAAAAATAATGATCAAAAACTCATAAAGAAAAATAATATTATCACTGAAAATGCCATCTTCTCCCTCAAAGAACTCAGCCCTTCAAATTAAAATGTTTCTATGTGTAACCCATTTACCCAACTGAGTTTGAGATCCCATGAAATGATCATAAAAATGCAATGCTGACATTTTATAGTTTCAGCCATTACAGATTTTGGCTTTTTATGGCTTCTACTGGGAGACTTAAGTGAAGAGTTAATTTTATATTTTAAGTCTTTACAGATGTGAAATTGTCAAATATGTATATCATTTTTTTCAATAGCTAAAGGCTTTTTTCTATTTTTTACGTGATTTTTTTGTCATTATTCTGCATTGTTTTTGCTGCTTTGATGCACACCTTTTCTTATATGGGGAATGGAGAAGACCATGCATCATCTCCCTCTTGTCCCTGCTGCAGTTTGTCAGCTCCACTACTGTCCTCTTCTGCTTCATACTGGATGAAGGGAGGCAATTTAGTGGGCTGTATTTCAGCCTGTAACACAACTACATATTTGATTCAGCGCTCATTTTGAAGCTGAGATACTCAGGTCTGAATTACTACTGTCGTTGCCACCTAGTCCAAGATATCACAGCTAAAACATAGAGTTTGGAGTTGATAGCTGCAGAAATATACATCCCTCACTTTAACCCTTGATACAGTATATCAGGCTGCAACTACAATTGAAGATCCGTTTATCTCACTTTCAATTTGAGAATCTCAGTTTCAAAATTGCTATTGCTATGATCCAGGCTCAGATACACCCTTTAGTAGTCAGAACCTAACTCATAAGTCCTTGGCTACTGAGCTACCACTCTGCAAGTATGTATGAGATATGGCCATCAGGGAAAGGATTATCGGCTCTTCAAAAAAAATTAAACCATTTAAAGGAAATGAATTTGTTCATAGACAGCCTGATGGCTCAGTGGTTAGCCTTGTTCCTTTGCAGCGCTGGAGAATTGGGTATAAATCCCACCTAGGAAAACATCCTCAAGGAGTTTGTATGTTCTCCCGGTGTTTACGTGGGTTTCCTTTGAGTTCTCCAGTTTCAAGAATCTAGATTGTGAGCCCCAATGGCGACAGTGCAAATAATGTCTGTAAAGTGCTGTGGAGTTCAAGGCACTATGTAAGTGAAGAAAATAAATAAATAATGTGGTTCATTTGATCTCATACATGTAACAGGTTCTACTTACCTCCATCAAGTTCTTCAGCTCCAAAGTGGTTTCTGTAGAAAAGCATAATTTCTATCTTGTAGCACTTGTAGACAGTGACGAGACATACAAGTAACAGAAGTATGGCTCCAAGACCTCCAGCAAGTTCAACTGTGTACATAAGTTCTACAACAGAAGAAAATAGTGTGTGACTTTATAATAAATAAGGCATTATTTCAGATATTATACTATCAACCATCATTGAAAACTGAGTTACAACTGAGCCTGCTGCTGTATCATTTGTAAATAGTAATAAAAATATAAACTATTGCTATATTTAAAAAAAATGCTATGTAATCTGAGAGCAGCATGATGTAGAGATAGAGACTGTGATTCCAGCAATGTGTCACTTACTAGGCTGCTTGTTGCAGTTTCAATAAAATTAGTGTTTTATCAGCAGGAGATTAACACTAGAGGACTAGTTGTATCGTGTTATGTAGCCCTCTTTGTGTAATCCCATGCCTACCACTTGTTAGCAGCTTTCTGCCAATTTATAGTGCATGCAGAAAGTTGCCAATCATTATGGTATGTGCACATGCTGCGGATTCTGCTGTTGATTTGCAGCAGATTTGGCCCCGCGGATCCGCAGCAGATCCGCAAGCAATGTACAGTACCATATTAGCCAATGGGATTTCAAAAGCACAGTGCACATGCTGCGGATTTTTCCATGCAGATTTGCTGCGGTTTTAAATCCGCAGCATGTCAATTCTTTCTACGGATTCCGCAGCGGTTTGACACCTGTTCCATTGTCCAGGTGTCAAACCGCAGGGGAAAACTGCTGGCAAATCTGCAGGAAAACCGCAGGTCACTTTACCTGCAAATCTGCGTGGATAAATCCGCAGGTGAATCCGCACTGTGTGCACTCACCCTTAGTGTGGTCGGGGTTATGCAGGGCTCAGCATTCAGTGACCTGTTAGACCTGCAGCAGAAAAAACTGTGATTTTATCAAAATAACAGCAAGCACCCCAGTAAGCGACACTTCTCTCTCATGTTTTTCATAGATTGCATAGTAGAAACTGAGTAATATGTTCCATTTCACATTAATATATTCATTTACATATTTCACTATTAGTAACCCCTTTCAGGTACATTGAATGGACACTAAAAGGATCCAAGTATCGAGATAAAATTATAACATAATATGCAAGTTTTATTTTGTTTTTCAAAGTATACAGTATCTGTGTGTTTGGGAGGTGGCCAAAATCTGTTTTAGAGTTTCTGTGCAAATCAACTTTATTTATCTCCACCTTCCCATCTCTTCAGAATTGACATTACAGCTCCACATAAATTTAATTAAGATGCTTTGTGCAGTTACTAAAGGAATTGCATTCTCACTTAAATGTTAATATGTATGACAGGCTTGTTGATCTATTATTCATCTTTACTTTTTCTCAGGCTTTATTACTTGTGTATTACAAATCAGTGCAATATTTCATAGCTGACACTCATTCTATGAACATTACTACAATAATTTCGACTGCATATATACAGCGTATACTAGAGATTAAAATGATGGATGAAATACAGACTAAATGAATGCAGTGCCCCAGGATAGTTAATCCAAAGTAATGTTTCCGCACTTATCTGTCAGCATGATAATTTAATCAGTTATATCATTCATGAAAACCTAACAATATACAGTAGGTACTATGTTATTTCTTATACATTGCCAGATTTTAATGCATAAAACAAGGAAGGTTATAATTTAAGGGGACACTCGAGTTTTTGTATCTATATTAAAAAGATAAATTGTTTGGGACAAATTATGGCAATCATTTTGGTCACTACAATCCCTGTGGACTTAATTTCAACTTGGAAATTCATTTGCTTTCTTATTACAAAATGTCAAGTGGGAGACTTGAGTTTAAAGTTCCTTAGGCTCTAATAAAAGTGTATTCTTAATATAGGATGTACCTGCATGTGCCAAATAAGGCGCGGGTGTTTGGAGCTGATGCAGGAGCTGATATCACCTCCTTGCATGGTGGGTATCAGCTGTTTAATACAGCTGGCACTTGTCTTTGAAAGCACTGAACCAAAAAAATGTTTAGCTTCCTCCAAGATGCACAATCCCAAATGTTTTGGAAGCAATTCTGAGTTTTCACAGGGCAAAGGCATAAAGAGGTTGTCCCATGAATAAAGTACATTTTATTTACTAGATCTTGGAATAATAATAATTTCCACAATTGATTGTGTTGAAAAGAAATATCCCTGTGCTGAGATAATCTTATAAATGTGCCCCTTCTTTGTACAGTGTAATGGCCATGTCTGACCATACAGCAACAAGGTCTGATCATACTATAGCTCCTGGGCAGGGGAGGAAGGAAAAAAGAGGATACAGACATTACACCACAGGATCACAGCTGATTGTTTTTTTTGAGACAAAGCATTTCACTGCCTGTTTTAAAGCAATGTCTTAACTTACAGAAAAAAAAACAACTGTGATCCCATGATGTGCTATCTGTATACTCTCAATTGCTTCCTCCCCTGCCCAGGAGCTGTGGTATGATCAGACCATGTTCCTGTACAGTCAGACACAGTCAGTACACAGTACACAGCAGGGACACATTTAAAAGATTATATCGGCACATTTTTTTAAATACATCCAATTGTGGATCTTATTTTTATTCAAAGATCTATTGGTTAAAATGTTGATTAAAATTAACTTTACTCATTGGAAAACCTCTTTAATTCAATTGTTCAGTATAAGCCAATAGATAATTTAAATGTTGAGAAGTATGTTACCTATGGAGTTTAAGGTGATATTATGCAAAAAGCTCTTAAAGAGAAACACCCATTTATTTTTTATTCCTTGTGTAAATGTTTGTGTAGTGCAGTGTCAGTGTCTTAATGTGCTCATTGACTGCCATTGTGTCAGGTATCTAGCACCGTTTTGACCCTATTCCGAGCTAAGTGACAGCAATTCATACTTTCCATATCTCACTACACTCTATGACCTGGAAGTGGCTTTTACAATATAAGCCTATGACATGTCATAACAATGCGCCGCAGACTTACATTGTAAAAATGATTTCTAACTCCCACATAGAGCACACTTGTGATCCGCCGAGTTGTCACGTGACACTAGAGAAAATGGCGATTGGTGAAAAATTTAATTAAACTGACACTATACTACACTTACAGAGATTTAGGGAATTAAAAAAATGGGATTGCTTTTTTAGGGCCCTGTAATGGTGCTGCACATAACCTGAATTTTAACACTATCTCCATGCAAAAGATTTGGAGGTTTATTAATATAATAAAATATATAATAAACATAAAAATAATTTTCGTTCTTCATTGTCTTTCTGAATATTACAGTAGATTCCCATTGACAACACTTTTGTATTCAGCGCCTTGCTAATTCAAAACTGTTCAAAATACAAAATAAATAAAGCACAAAATTGGTTAAGGTATAGAATTATTATAAAAAGAAAATGCTTTACATTGTTCTTTTTCTTGGCTGTGTTTAGCTATTTACTGTAATGTCTAGCATTATAATTAATGGGCAGAATAACAGAATATGCAGTGTTGAGAAATAAGGCTCTTTTATTAGAAGTGTATTTGTTTGGAAAAAACTTGAGCCCAGACAAAGCTGTGGCTTCAATTTAATTATGCGCTCCAAAAATGTTCCTTATCATAAGCATATTTCAACCTAGCGTACAGCCTAGATTAACATTTAATTTAAACTAACTTCATAACTTATCCAAAGGACTGCAAGAAACATAAAGAATGAATTTCAGTTTGTCATATTTTGCAGGATATGGATCTCATTTGGGTAACATTTCACTTCAAGTAGTTAATTAAACATTAAAGTGGTAAAAAAACTGAATGTACTTTAATAGATAATTGAATCTGATGACCTTGACATCACTGCTGTTTATAAGCAAAACCAATGATTATTAACCAGAGACATTTTTCCCCATTCATTACTATGCACATTTTTTTAAAAAAATGTATTTGCTTAAAAGTAAATGTCCTTAATTTATAAATTCTCCCCTCATCTCTGCTGAGGACTTTGCCACCTAATTCAAAAACAAGATTGACCAAACAAGGCAAACCTTTACTGCTCCACCACCCCAACCACTTCACATACCAGACCTCTGCCCTTCCCTAATAACCTTCCTCTCCAACATCACTGAAGGAGAGCTTACTCATTTCCTTTCCAAATCCACCTCACCACCTGCACACTTGACCCCATCCCTTCCCACCTGCTCCCCAACCTCACTAACATGATCATTCCAGCCCTAACCCATCTCTTCAATCTAGCCCTATCTTCTGGTACCTTCCCCTCTGCCTTCAAACATGCCACCATAACACCCATCCTCAAAAAATCAAACCTTGACCCAACTGCTATGCCCAGCTATCGCCCCATATCACTGCTACTGCTTGCTTCCAAACTCCTTGAACAGCATGTCCATGCTCAACTTTCCTCCCACCTCTCATCTAACTCCCTCCTTGACATCCTCCAATCTGGCTTCCACCCCCACCATTCCACTAAAACTGCCCTGACCAAAATTACTAATGACACATTGTGTCCAACATGAGGTCATTGAACATCTTTGTTACAATTTTTCATTTGTATTTTGCATTGCTGATTTCCCATGTAACTAGCACTGGCACAGTGTAGGGAAATTGTAGTTTCCTGACTGCACTGTACACCTGATCTAGATGTGTCATGATTTGCATTTTCTTGGGACCCAGCAATTAAATTGAGTATGGGAAGTATTCAGACCATTTTAAATGTTTCACTCTTTTTTTCATTGCAGCCATTTGGTAAATTCAAAAAAGTTCATTTTTTCTCATTAATGTACACTTTGCACCCCATCTTGACTGAAAAAAAGAAATGTAGAAATTTTTTTAAGAATTTTGCACAAATTTCTACATTTCTGTTTTTTTCAGATGGGATGGGTACAGAGTGTACATTACTGAGAAAAAAAATGAACTTTTTTGAATTTACCAAATGGCTGCAATGAAGCAAAGAGTGAAAAATTTAAAGGGGTCTGAATATTTTCTGTATCCACTATAAATGACCACCAGAACATGGCCACTTGTGGAATTGTATACTATTCACAGTGCTCATTGAGTGCTATGTACAAAGTGATCATTACATGTTGTGTACATGACCATCGGGTAGATGGAAACATCCCTCTTCTATAGTTTTGAATCTCCATGTAGCTACTCACTCTGCAAGGGAAAAGTTCCTTGCAGAATCAAAGATGAACCATCCAATCTTTTTCAGATGCTTATCAGCTTACAAAAGCACAGCTCCGCAAAAAATAAAATTTCAAAAGCTGTTTTTGTTATTCCACATATTCTTTGTTTTTTGGTGCGCTGAATCCGAAAATGACCTGTGTTTTGTCATAAGACATCACATTCCTGACAATTTAGGTAACTCTGTTAAATAAGGCAATACCACAAAATAAATGAAAATAAACTTATAAAATTAATTTTTTAATACAAATTTTTCATGAAAATATTTTTTGAACTGAAATGAGCTCACTAACACTCACTAAAATTTATGTTTTTTTCCTGTGAGGCTTCTCTTGGAATATTTACGCTTGTGAGTAGCATCAGGGAGTCTCTCTGAAGGATCCAACAGTAGTCTGCCATCATTGTAATGCTCCATTTTCCATGATATCTTTTTTCCATCTATTTAATGTCATGGTGGCTCAGTGGTTAGCAATGTTGCTTTACAGTGCTTTGGTCCTGTGTTCAAATCCCACCAAGGGCAACATTTGCAAGAGTTTACATGTTCTCCCCGTGTTTGTCTGGGTTTTCTCCAGGTTCTCTGGTTTCCTACCACATTCCAAAGACATACTGATAGGGAATGTAGATGTGAGCCCCATTGGGGACAATTATGATAATGTATGTAAAGCACTGCAAAATATGATAGAGCTGTATAAGCAGTACATAATAAATACAGTTAGGTAGGTGTATCAATATCCAAATCTAGCATAAAGAGAAGACTGCATGAAGTAAATACAGAGGGTTCACTGCATGGTGCAAGCCACTCATAAGCATCAAGAATAAAAAGGCTAGACTGGACTTTGCTAAAAAACATCTAAAAAAGCCAGCACAGTTCTGGAAGAACATTCTTGGACAGATGAAACCAAGATCAACCACTACCAGAATGATGGAAAGAGAAAAGTATGGTGAAGGCGTGGTACATCTCATGAACCACATCATCTGTAAAACACAGTGGAGGCAGTGTGATGGCTTGGGCATTCATGGCTGCCAGTGGTACTGGGTTACTAGTGTTTATTGATAATGTGACACAGGACAGAAGCAGCCGAATGAATTCTGAGGTATTCAGAGCCATACTGTGTGCTCAGATCCAGCCAAATGCAGCCAAGCTGATTGGTCGTCGTTTCATACTACAGATGGACAATGACCAAAAACATAAAGCCAAAGCAACCCAGGAGTTTATTAAAGCAAAGAAGTGGAATATTTTTGAATGGCCAAGTTAGTCACCTGATCTCAACCCAATTGAGCATGCATTTCACTTGTTAAACACTAAACTTCAGACAGAAAGGCCCACAAACAAACAACAACTGAAAACCACCACAGTGAAGGCCTGGCAGAGCATTAAAAAGGAGGAAACACAGCGTCTGGTGATGTCCATGAGTTCAAGACTTCAGGCAGTCATTGCTAACAAAGGGTTTTCAACCAAGTACTAGAAATGAACATTTTATTTACAATTATTTAATCTGTCCAATTACTTTTGTTCCCTTTAAAAACAGGGTGGCACATGTTAAGGAGCTGAAACTCCTAAATCCTTCATCCAATTTTAATGTGGATACCCTCAAATGAAAGCTGAAAGTTTGAACTTCAACTGCATCTGAATTGTTTTGTTTAAAATTCATTGTGGTAATGTCTAGAACCAAAATTAGAAAAATGTTGTCTCTGTCCAAATATATATGGACCTAACTGTAAATAAATTTAATGTCCTGGTGAAATCGTTCTACTTGCTCTTCACTCACAGCTCCCAAATTTTCAGGAAAGTAATCAAGTTGGGAATGAAGGAAATGCACTTTCAAACTCATCAGGCAGCCTAAAGCTTGAAATGCTTACAACATTTGTCCGACGATCCTTTTGTAGTCAGGATCTTTTTTATTGCCAAAAAATTTCTCTATGACCTCTTTAAATGCAATCCACCCTTCATTTTGAATATCCGTCATGGTATTTACAAACTCTTTATCACCTATACGCCTTCTGATATCTGGTCTGAAGAACACACCTTCCTTTAATTTTGCCTCCAAGAGGCTTGGAAACTTGGTGGCCAAGTATTTGAAGCATTCCCCATCACTTGAAAGTGATTTTATGAATTGCTTCGTCAAGCCCAATTTTATGTGGAGAGGTGGTAGAAGCACTTTATCAAAGTTTCTTGGAGGACATTTTTTCACCGACTGTAAGCATCCTCAGCTGCCAACTCTTCTTGGTCCAGTGATTTTGTTGGTCTTGACTGTCCTATAGACACAGAAAACAAGGATATTTGGTATACTCAGCTTGTTGCCTGAGCAGCATGCACAAGACATTCAAATCTCCACAACCTTGCCATCCATGGTCTTCATATTTAAGTTTACAAAGAACCAATTCCAAGTTCTCGTAGGTTTCTTCCAAGTGTACAGAATGACCTAAAGTTATGGAAGCATATAAACCGCCATTGTGGAGTAAAACTGCTTTGAGACTTCTTTTTGAAGAATCAATAAAAAGACAGCATTGCACTGAATTATATTGGATTTTGAACTGACCCATCAAACCTTCGACATCGATGTAATAAACCAACTTGTCTTCCTGGGCAAAGTAAGGAACAAACTCCTTTTCATGATGTTTGAGCCATGAAAAAGACACTCCTGGTAACATTAAATTCCTGCATCAGCAGCATCTTTGGGAAGATTCAAATCTCTCACTAAATCCTCCTGAGAAAAATATTTTGGTCTTGTATCATCTTCAAAGTCAGAACTTGCTTCGTCATCTGGTTCAAGTATGATTCCACCTTCATGGGAGCTAGTTATCTCTTCCAAGGTAGAAGGGGCCTTGGGTACTGGTATATCTGTGCCATGGAGGATGGGACAAATTGCTGAGTAAAGATTGGGGTATGAAATGGAATGCTTCCATTTGGAATTATACCCTTTCACATTGCAAGAACAAAAGTAACAGTCATCACTATGGTTCTTTGCTATTGCCATATCATAGGAATCTCACAAAGGAAAGCTTTTTCTTACCCTTGAACCTATTTTGGAGGTTCTCAACACATCATTTGCCCACTTAACGAGGCACCCTATCTTTAACTTGATCTCCAGGTTTTAGTCAGAAGTATGCGAAGTATACTTTTTTCATAAAGTATGTAATATTCAGCTGTTGATTCAACACTGTATATTCCCCACAAATGAAACAGAAACAGTCAGGCGAATTAATACACTTCCACAAAGCCATAATGCTAAGTTGGGGAAACACAGTTGATGAATGAAATTCCAATGCAAGCTTCTTGAAGGCATAAGAACCTTTCATTATGTCACTAACCACCTGACTGCCTTTAGCGAATCATGCAGTTCCTACTGAAATTAATGGGGAAAGAAAATAAGCTGCCTGCTGATGATTCACACCTATAGGTTTGTGGTAGGTACTGATGTTTAGGTTTTTTCAATATTTTTTTCATTATTAAGACACCAAAATACATGGAAATTATGTGAAAATAATCAAACAGCTATTTTAGTCACATACATGTGTAGTTTAATTAAAACTAATACCCAAAAATCAATGACGTTTAATAAAATTGAGCAATAAGCAGAATACATAACCCTAGTATTAAACAAATCTTTGCAAATTTCAATTAATCAGAGTCTACAAATTTTTCAAATATGGACTCACTCTCACTTTTAAGGTTTTCTATGACTGTGTTAAATCCTTTTGAGCTCTTTAATGCAAACACAGGGTTAGTAATTTCCAATTGGCGTATAACAAGAATTGCCAATAGTTCAGGGAACCATCACAAGTTTAACATAATAATCCCTTTAAAAATAATTTGTATTTTTTATCAACTAAAATAAAAAAAAACTACACACAAACCAAAAGATCAAATTGAAATCAAATGGGGGTAACTTTTTATGTGACATAATGGTATTGTATTAATAAGAATGCACCCTTTATAAAGGGATGGGATCCTCCTTAATGTAAGAGGGGCTGATATTCCCTAGATAAAACTCTGGCCACTTTATTGTAAAATGTAAATTCACTATCATACTGGAAAACATCATTGGAGTCATCGCAATGCTCTCTTGCTCTCTATAATTGAAGTCAAACATTCTGTCCCTGTTCTTGTATGACTTTGAGTGATGAATATCTCTATTATATAGTACATAATGAAAAAAGGCATCATGACTTTGAATATGCTTGGTTTCTGATGGTTTTTAGCTTTCCAATTTTAATTTTGTAACTTTATTTTCCGAATGCAGTAGAAAAATGCTTTAGTATTGTATGTAGAACAAATATTAAACCCACAATGGTGAACATTCTCAAAGCTATGTATACTTAATATTTTAAT
Organism: Dendrobates tinctorius; assembly: GCF_039654945.1. Lineage (NCBI taxonomy): Eukaryota > Metazoa > Chordata > Amphibia > Anura > Dendrobatidae > Dendrobates > Dendrobates tinctorius. The sequence goes on along the minus strand of NW_027361684.1, from coordinate 63,703,544 downwards.
TTATTAGTTATGATGAATCTGCAATGCATTTAAATAAAGGTTTTACTTTACCAGAAAATATTAGAATCTTCATTTAAGTGAGAAAGAAAGTGTGGTTTCACACGTGTCGTAGATTTCAGAAATCCCCAACATTCTGATATATGTTCATCAGTGATGGTTACTGTTTTAAATTATATATATTTCAGTAGCATGTAAAACTTTGGGCAACCCTCGTCAAAATTACTGCTATTGTGAACAGTTAAGGAAGTTGAACTTGAAAAAACTAATATATACAGGTGCCTCTCACAAAATCAGAATATAATCAAAAAGTTAATTTATTTCAGTTCTTCAATATAAAAAGTGAAACTCATCTAGTATATAAAGCTGAATGTGTGTGTGTGTGTATGCTTGTATGTATGTCTGGGATTGGAATCTGCACCGTCGCAGCTACAGTCACAAAATTTTGCACAGTCACACGTCTGGACCCCGAGAGCATCATAGGCTATGTTGTGAGGTGAAATTTTTACCCTGCATGTTCCAATTCACCAAACAATTTTGCCCCTAGGTACATAATGGGGAAAAAGTGTATGTATGTATGTATGTATGTGTGTATATCCGGGATTGGCATGTGCACCGTCACAGCTACAGCCACAAAATTTTGCACAGTCACACGTCTGGACCCCGAGAGCGTCATAGGCTATGTTGTGAGGTGAAATTTTAACCCCGCGCAATCCAATTCTCCAAACAATTTGGCCTATTATTCTTATCATTTCTATGGTGATATCGTCCTTCTGTAAAGTTGGAAATAATAGAATAACAGAATAGGATTAGATACACGGCCCAGCAGTCAGTATCATACAGGATAGGATTAGATACACGGCTCAGCAGTCAGTATCACACAGGATAGGATTAGATACACAGCTCAGCAGTCAGCATCACACAGGATAGGATTAGATATGCGGCTCAGCAGTCAGTATCGCATAGGATAGGATTAGATACACAGCTGAGCAGTCAGTAACACACATGAAAGGATTAGGTACATGGCTCAGCAGTCTGTATCACACAGGATAGGATTAGATACATGGCCCAGCAGTCAGTATCACACAGCATAGGATTAGATACATGGCTCAGCAGTTAGTATCACACAGGATAGGATTAGATACATGGCTCAGCAGTCAGTATCAAACAGGACAGGATTAGATACACGGCTCAGCAGTCAGTATCACATAGGATAGGATTAGATACATGGCTGAGCAGTCAGTAACAAACATGATAGGATTAGGTACACGGCTCAGCAGTCTGTATCACACAGGATAGGATTAGATTCACGGCTCAGCAGACAGTATCACACAGAATAGGATTAGATACACGGCTCAGCAGTCAGTTTCACACAGAATAGAATTAGATACATGGCTCAGCAAACAGTATCACACAGGATAGGATTAGATACACAGCTCTGCAGTCAGTATCACACAGGATAGGATTAGATACACTGCTCAGCAGTCAGTATCACACAGGATAGGATTAGATACACGGCTGAGCAGTCAGCAACACACATGATAGGATAAGGTACACGGTTCAGCAGTCAGTATCACACAGGATAGGATTAGATACACGGCTCAGCAGTCAGTAACGCATGATAGGATTAGATACACAGCTCAGCAGAAAGCATCACACAGGAGAGGATTAGGTACACAGCTCAGTATACATTATCACACAGAATATGGTTAGATACACAGCTCAGAAACAGGATGTGCCAAAGGAGAGGACATTTTCATTCCAAGAATTCCACTCATTCCATCTGATTTGTTTTTTATTTTAAACGCCTCTATCTCCATGCTTTTCTCATGGTCTGTTCAAAAGTTGGAACTGCCAAAAATCTGTTCATCTTCGCACCGAAAGGAAAAACCAAAAATCTTGAAAGAGTTGAAAATAAAATACTATAAATACTTGGGTAATCATTTAGTTAATTTGTGTTGCAAATCTGTGGTGTTGAATATATGATGTGAAATGTTTTTATGTGCAATATAATCATTATAATTTGTTATAACTAACCACAGTTGGTTACTATGCCCAGGCAGGGCTCTTCAGCTAGTATATTATATAAAGTCATTATAGACAGAGTGATCAATTTCAGGTGTTAATCCATTCTACCTGTGAAATGTACCCCGTGCCATTGGCTGCAACACAAACCCGAAGCATGGTAGATCCACCGCATTGCTTAATGGTTGGCAAGATATTCTTTTCCTGAAATAAAGTACCCGTTTTTCTCCACATACTGTACATTGTGGCCAAAAAGTTCTATTTTAACCTCAGCAGTCAGCAGGACATTCCAAAATACATCAGGCTTGCTTAGATGTTCCTTTGGAAACTTCTGGCACTGAATTTTATGATGAGGACACAGGTGATGTTGTCATCTGATGACTCTTACATGAAGATCATATTTGTGCAGTTGTCTCTGAACAATAGAATTTCCATTTCTTAATTACATTTTGAAATGAGGATAAGGCAACTTAAACACACTTTGCTCTCTTCCAAAAGCTTTCTCCTGCTTTGAGGACCTTCACCTTTTTCCTTTTTAGAGTCGTAGGCAGCTGCTTAGAAAAGCCTATAGCTGTTGTTTTTTTAGCACAAGGTTAGAGGAGGTTGGGCTTTTATAAAGCTGGGAAATTTGAATCATCTGACCTTTCCTATTGATCATTGTGAACAAGCCATATCTCTAACAGGCAAATTAAGGTCTGAAACCTAAGTCAAAGTTATCTGAGCACAAAAATCTCGGTCCATTTTACTTTTTGTAATTTTCAAAAATTCAAAGATGAAAATATATATACATATTTTGCCTAAAATAAAAATGAAATGTTTCATTGTTAACTTTTGACCTTGTGGAGATCATTTGATCTTTAACTAGCTGAACTGTTCACAATAACAGTAATTTTGACCAAGTATAAATATATTTATAAGCTGGAATGTATATATGTCCTTGCAATTGCAGCTTTAATGAAATCCAAAGAGCATACCTTAATTTAGAGGACCATTTTGTAAATAGAGAGTTATATCAATGATCACATAGAGCATTGCATCTTTTCTTCTGGTGTGAGTAAATTTAGCTCTGACGTATCAGACATCTTTGATATGTACCATCATCTCAATGTGTGACATATAAAGGCTGCACTGGAATAAGGTATATAACCACAATGCCATATGTTATGTTCCTGTTGTGATTATTGGCAATTTATGAATTTCCACAATACACAGGGAATGTCATCTGTTCTATGTTGTGCTCGAAAATTAAATCATATGGCTTCCATTAGTTTATCTGATGTAATTATTTGCAATGTTTTCTTCATTATTTTTAATGTTTCCTGGCTCTCATGCATCTGTCACAAAAGCTCACACACTTTACAGAGGAAGTAGCTTTATAAGATTGCATTTTGTCATCTCTTTTTCAGATATACCCTTTGACAAACAACAACTCACATTGAATTTCAGAGCATAATTTTAACAATATGTGAATATTTTATCTACAATATTATTTATTTCTGCTTGTATTAGTATAATTGCATACTGAAGTTATAAACAGGATGACCCAGTAATTTAAAGTTATACAGTGAGTACGGAAAGTATTCAGATCTTTTTAAATTTTCCACTTTTTGTTTCATTGCGGCCGTTTGATAAATTCAAAAAAGTTCATTTTTTCTCATTAATGTACACTCTGCACCCCATATTGACTGAAATAACAGAAATGTAGAAATGTTTGCAAATTTATTAGAAAAGAAAAACTGAAATACCACATGGTCATACGTAAGCATTCAGACCCTTTGCTCAGTATTGAGTAGAAGCATCCTTTTGAGCTAGTACAGACATGAGTCTTCTTGGGAATAATGCAACAAGTTTTTCACACCTGGATTCTCTGCCATTTTTCCTTGCAAATCCTCCCCAGCTCTGTCAGGTTGGATTGTGAACATTGGTGGACAGCAATTTTCAGGTCTATCCAGAGATGCTCAATTGGGTTTAGGTCAGGGCTCTGGCTGGGCCAGTCAAGAATGGTCACCGTGTTGTTCTGAAGCCACTCCTTTGTTATTTTACCTGTGTGCTTAGAGTAATTGTCTTGATGGAAGGTGAACCATCGGCCAAGTCTGAGGTCCAGAGCACTGTGGAAGAGGTTTTCATCCAGGATATCTCTGCACTTGGCTGCATTCATGTTTCCTTCAATTTCAACCAGTCATCCTGTCACTGCAGCTGAAAAAAAAACCCATAGCATGATGCAGCAACCACCATGTTTCACTGTTGGGATTGTATTGGGCAGGTAATGAGCAGTGCCTTGTTTTCTCCACACATACTGCTTAGAATTATCACGAAAAAGTTCTATCTTCATCTCATCAGATCAGGGAATCTTATTTCTCATAGTCTGTGAGTCCTTAATGTGTTTTTTAGCAAACTCTATGCGTGCTTTCATATGTCTTGCACTGGGGAGAGGCTTCTGTTGGGCCACTCTGCCATAAAGGCCAACTGGTGCAGGGATGCATTGATAGTTGACTTTGAGGAACTTTCTCCCATCTCCCTACTGCACCTGTGGAGCTCAGCCACAGTGATCTTGGGATTCTTCTTTACCTCCCTCACCAAGGCGCTTCTCCCAAGATTGTTGAGATTGGCTGCACCGACAGGTCTAGGAAGACTTTTGGTGGTCCCAAACATCTTCTATTTAAGGATTATGGAGGCCACTGTGCTCTTAAGAACCTTGAGTATAGCAGAAATTCTTTTGTAACCTTGGCCAGATCTGTGCCTTGTAAAATTTCTGTCTCTGAGCTCCTTTGCTAGTTCCTTTGACTTCAAGATTTTCATTTGGTTTAAATAAACACAGCTGGACTCCAATGAAAGAGTAGAACCATCTCAAGGAGGATCACAAGGAAATGAACAGCATGTGACTTAAATATGAGTGTCTGAGCAACGGGTCTGAATACTAATAACCATGTGAAATTTCAGTTTTTCTTTTTTAATAAATTTACAAAAATTTCTACTTTTCCTTTTTTAGTCAACATGGGGTGTACATTAATGAGAAAAAAATGAACTTTTTTGAATTTACCAAATGGCTGCAATGAAACAAAGAGTGAAATATTTAAATGGGTCTAACTACTTTCATACCTACTGTAGGCCCTTATTTCTTCTCCACTCCATAGCTTTGACCCTTAAGCTTAGGTCACACAACAGTATTTTCTCTCAGCTGAGAAAATCAGTTCAATTATGCTAATTACACTCTGACTTCACACTGATCAGAGTTTAATCAGAGTGTGATAATAGTGTGATCCAAATTTGTTACATGAAGAGAAAATAGAAAAAATTTTCCATTCTGTTAGTCCATGAAATTCCCACTGCGCTCAGAAGTCATCCAAGTGTGGTCTGATTGTATCCATGGATTCATTGACTTGCACATCTGAGCGCGATCCAAATATCATATGCAAATCATGCATGCTGTAACAACATCGTACATCGTACAACAGCCCCATAGAATAATATTAGTTTGAGTGTGATCCGATGCTTTGATGGATAACAATCGGACCAAAAATACGGTCATCTTAACGACCCCTTAGACTAAGCTAATGGGATATACACAACTGCGATTGGGCTGTTGACCAGAATTTTTCACTGTGGTAAATGTTCTTCATTATCTGTATATTCAAAATTGCTCGACTTGGTAAATATGATATGACTAGATGGAGGCCCGATGCTATCGCATCGGGAGGGCGGTAATGTCAAGATGGGGGCAGGCTTTGCAGCATTGAGAATCTCTCCCCATGTGCTCACCCACCTATCTACTCTATTTTTCCCCAGGTGCTTGACCTGTCTACCCCATGTGCTATCCCCCTTGTCTGCTGTCTCTCTCCTTCCTATGCTGTGTATTCCCCTCTTGTGCTGTCCTGTTTGAGCTGTCTCCCCCTGTGCTCTGTCTCTCTCACCCCTGTGTCTGACTGTGTACAGAACATACCACAGCTCCTGGGCAGAGGAGGAAGCAAAAGACAAAACTGACATTACAGCAGGAGATCGCAGAGGATGCATTTTGTGAGGTAAAACATTGTTTAAAACAGTCAGTGAACTATTTTACCTCACAAAATGAATACTCTGTGATCCCTTACTTTAATGTCAGTATTGTCTTTTGTTCCTCCCCTGACCAGGAGATGTGGTATGCTCCGTACACGGTCAGACACAGACAATTTTTAAAATGAAATTTTGTTCATGGGAAAACCCCTTTATTGTGACCGACTTCCTCTGCCTGTAGATACATTATGCATCTGCCGCCGCTGGGATCAGCAGAATGATTCACTGCACCTGCGTGGAATTCGCGCAGGCACAGTGTGACGGTGTTCTCCTGGTGGAACCACGCAAGAGGCTGCATTAGTGTGTGAGTGTGAGTGTCAGTGTATCAGTGTCAGTTTGTGAGGATCAGTGTGTGAGTGTCAGTGTCAGAGTGTGAGTGTCAGAGTGTGTCAGTGTGAGTGTGTCAGAGTGTGAGTGTGTGTGAGAGTGTGTGAGTGTGTGTGTGAGTGTTTGTGAGTGTGTGTGTGAGTGTGTGTGAGTGTGTGTGTGAGTGTGTGTGTGGTGCATATGGCGTATAGAGTGTGTGTGTATGTGGTGCAACGGTGTTTCGCTGGTGGTATCGCACAATAGGTTGGTACCAGCAGCAGTTTCCATATTGAGACACCCATCACTTGGGTGTCCCAATATGGCGGTCGGTGAAATTCCTCCTTGGAATTCTTGGATACAGAGTCATCTGGACAGAACAGAAAATGAAAACATTACAAGGCAATTACATAAATAGATACCTTTGTTTTCCTTTATGGATAATGGTAACGTCTTAATTGATGCACTTTATGCAGTACATTGTGTCTTTTTTAAATAGCTCTTAAGTCATTCAGGTGGATTTTATTAACCTATATTAATATCTATTAGTTCGACTCCAAGGTAGGAGTATCTTGTGGTGCAGTTTCCCCATAAAATTTCACATAAAAATTTTTTTAAAGCCACTCATACGGTGAATGGAAAAAAACACCTGCAGTGCACATTTTTCATCATTTGTACCCTGAGGTTAAAAAAAAAAAATACATGATATCATTGTTTTGCCATATTTTCCACTTTTAAATCGAGACAAAACACATTTTGTCACTGTTTTATCAGCTATTGATGCTTTTTTGGATGTGAATTTTGCTGAAAAGTGTGAAAACTACATATTCTATTGATAGATGGCATACTGTAATAACAAATGCTTCAAGAACCATGCTTTAAATGTGTCCTGTAGATGTTACATGAGTGTGTCCTGTAGATGTTACATGAGTGTTTCAGGATACATATTCACTTTGTTTATGTAACTTTCCAGCACTTTTCTTGCTCCACTATTATTCTTTCCAAGTGTCTTAGTCAATGATTAACCAATTCCACAAAAATATTTTCACATGGAGAGTAGATTATGTAAATTTGCCCTTACTGGGAAATACTCAGTTTTACAGTAATTTCATTATGTCATCTACAGCATAAATGTCACTGGTTATTCAATGTACCATGTTTGTTTTTTTACATGAAGGTTTCACCTATTTATTCGTTTGTCAAATTTTAAAATTTGTATAATTTTAACTAGCACAGCTGCTCACTGTTGTTTTTTTACTCTACGTAATGACTTTAACACGCAATCCACCCACGGCTGTTAACCTGTTAAATCATAGAATTGTAGAGTTGGAAGGGACCTCCTGGGCCATCTTTGTCCAACCTCCTGCTCAAAACAGGATTCGCTAAATCATCCCAGACAGATGTCTGTTCAGCCTCTGTTTGAAGACTTCTATTGAAGGAGAACTCACCACCTCTCATGGCAGCCTGTTGCACTCATTGATCACTCTAACTATCAAAATTTTTTTCTAATATCTAATCTGTGCCTCCTCCCATACAGTTTCATCACATTGCTTCTAGTCTTTCCTTGTGCAAATGACAATAACGATTATCCTTCTACAATGTGACAGCCCTTGAGATATTTGTAGACAGCTATTAAGTCTCCTCTCAGTCTTCTCTTCTGCAAGCTAAACATTCCCAAATCCTGCAACCTTTCCTCATAAGACAGGGTATGCAGACCTGTCACCATTCTGGTCACTCTTTTCTGAACTTGCTCCAGTTTGTTGATGTCTTTTTTAAAATGTGGTGCCCAAAACTGGACACAGTATTCCAGTGGAGGTCTGACCAAAGAGGAGTAGAGGGCAATAACAACTTCACATGATCTAGACTGTATGCTTCTGTAAATACATCCTAGAATTGCATTTGCCTTCTTGGCTACTGCATCACACTGTTGACTCATATTCAGTCTGTGATCTATTAGTATACCCAAGTCTTTTTCACATGTGCTGTTGGTTAACCCTATTCCTCTCATTCTGTATATGTTTTTTTCATTTTTATTGCCCAGATGCAGCTGTTAATCTCTGACAGCGGCATTTAACTCGTGCTTCCAGCAAGTGCCCCGGAAATCGTGTCCATCGGTGATCCCGTCATGTGATCGAGGATCACCGATGGTTTGGCATGACAACTAGAGTGCCATCCCTTGGTTGCATAGTCAGCATTCATAGCAAGTGAGCATTTATGCTCATATGATCATCACCTGTGTGCAGGAGAGCAAATCAATGTAGTGCAGTTTCTAGTCACTATTGAAGCATACAAAGTAAAAAAAAAATGTTTTTAAAAATATTTAAAAAATATAAACATTCAAATCACGCCCCATTCAAAATAAAACAATCAAAAAGATATAAATTCACATATTTGGTATTGCCGCATTCTGAATTGCCCAATCTATCAATATAAAAAAAAATGAACCAGATCGCTAAGCGGCATAATGAGAAAAAAAGTCAAAACACCAGAATTCCTTTTTTTTGGTCGCCTTAAAAATTGCATTAAAATGCAATAATGGGCGATCAAAAGATTGTACCTGCACCAAAATGGTATAATTAAAAACATCAGCTTGGTGCGCAAAAAACGAACCAAGACCTGTTTGGTGTCTATGAACTCTTAATTACCTGGAAAATCATAATGCAAAGTCAGTTTTAGTATAAAGTGAACATGGTTAAAAAATTACTATGGTATTGCCCTTTTTTTGCAATTTCACTGCACTTGGAATTTTTTCCCGTTTTCCAGTATGCGATAAGCTAAAACCAATGGTGTTGTTCAAAATTACAACTCGTCCCGCAAAAAACAAACCCTCACATGGCCATTTTGACTGAAAAATAAAAAAGTTATGGCTATGGGAAGAGGGGGAGCAAAAAATGAAAACGCAAAAATGAAAATACCTCCGGGAGTTAAAGGGTGAAGGATAAAATTGGCTTAGTCACTAAAGGGTTAAGGCCCAAAATTGATAAGTAATGATGGGGTTAATATAACTAGCTGGCATTTGTTATCATGTGAGAACATAGATTAAGAAAAAAACAGTATTTCTTTTTATGAAGTAGAAAACTTTTTTTTTTACAAGATCATGTAGTGATCATATACAGTCATATGTTAAAGTTTGGGCACCCCTACTAATGTTAACCTTTTTTCTTTATAACAATTTTGGTTTTTGCAACAGCTATTTCAGTTTCATATATCTAATAACTGATGGACTCAGTTATATTTCTGGATTCAAATGAGGTTTATTGTACTAACAGAAAATGTGCAATCTGCATTTTAACAAAATTTGACCGGTGCAAAAGTATGGACACATCAACATAAAAGTGACATTAATATTTCGTAGATCCTCCTTTTGCAAAAATAACAGCCTCTAGTTGCTTCCTGTAGCTATTAATTAGTTCCTGGATCCTGGATTAAGGTATTTGTGACCATTCCTGTTTAAAAAGCAATTCCAGTTCAGTTAAGTTTGATGGTCACCGAGCATGGACAGCCCGCTTCAAATCATCCCACAGATGTTCAATGATATTCAGGTCTGGGGACTGGGATGGCCATTTCAGAACATTGTAATTGTTCCTCTGCATGAATGCCTGAGTAGATTTGGAGCGGTGTTTTGGATCATTGTCTTGCTGAAATATCCATCCCCTGCGTAACTTCAACTTCGTTACTGATTCTTGCACATTATTGTCAAGAATCTGCTGATACTGAGTTGAATCCATGCGACCCTCAACTTTAACAAGATTCCCGGTGCCGGCATTGGCCACACAGCCCCAAAGCATGATGGAACCACCACCAAATTTTACTGTGGGTAGCAAGTGTTTTTCTTGGAATGCTGTGTTTTTTAGCCTCCATGCATAACGCCTTTTTGTATGACCAAACAACTCAATATTTGTTTCATCAGTCCACAGGACCTTCTTCCAAAATGTAACTGGCTTGTCCAAATGTGCTTTTGCATACCTCAGGCGACTCTGTTTGTGGCGTACTTGCAGAAACGGCTTCTTTCGCATCACTCTCCCATACAGCTTCTCCTTGTGCAAAGTGCGCTGTATTGTTGACCGATGCACAGTGACACCATCTGCAGCAAGATGATGCTGCAGGTCTTTGGAGGTGGTCTGTGGATTGTCCTTGACTGTTCTCACCATTCTTTTTCTCTGCCTCTATGATATTTTTCTTGGCCTGCCACTTCTGGGCTTAACAAGAACTGTACCGGTGTTCTTCCATTTCCTTACTATGTTCCTCACAGTGGAAACTGACAGGTTAAATCTCTGAGACAACTTTTTGTATCCTTCCCCTGAAAAGCTATGTTGAATAATCTTTGTTTTCAGATCATTTGAGAGTTGTTTTGAGGAGCCCATGATGCCACTCTTCATAGGAGAATCAAATAGGAGAACTACTTGCAAGTGGCCACCTTAAATACCTTTTCTCATGATTTGATACACCTGGCTATGAAGTTCAAAGCTCAATGAGGTTACAAAACCAATTTAGTGCTTCAGGAAGTCAGTAAAAACTAGTTAGGAGTGTTCAAATCAAGAAAATGATAAGGGTGCCCATACTTTTGCACCGGTCAAATTTTGTTTAAATGCAGATTGCACATTTTCTGTTAGTACAATAAACCTCATTTGAATCCAGAAATATAACTGAGTCCATCAGTTATTAGATATATGAAACTGAAATAGCTGTTGCAAAAACCAAAATTGTTATAAAGAAAAAAGGTTAACATTAATAGGGGTACCCAAACTTTAGCATATGACTGTAGTTATACAAGTCTGTCAAATAATTGGGTAGCCGACAAACAACATACACACAAAATCACCTTCAAGTAATCATCCGCAATAGATCTTCAAGTTTTCATCTGTCGTTTATTGCAGTTACAGGGCATTCACAACAGTTTTTTGTAGAACAATTGCAGATTAAGAAAAAACTATTGATTCTGAGTACAGCTCTAGATTGTTTTCTGAATAAATTGCTTCAATTGAAACTAGATTTTCTGTCGTCATTTTGACCAATAGTTACATTTTTCTCTTATCGGTATGATTTTCTCCAGCCTTGAAGCTAAAGTGATAGCTAATTACAATAAAGTGCATTCACTCCCTCAGAATATTGAGTGATATGATCAGTAATAAATGTGTTCTTTTTGAACTAATCCAACTTTAATTATCTGGAGCACTTCATAGTTGTATCTCTGATCTGCACCTGGTTTTAAATTGTATAGATTCTCTTTGCAGCACGACATGTGCAATTTAATTCTCTCTTACTGCTGACGCATAAGAATTCCTGCAGAAATGCTAAAAATAAGAAATATTTACATCTCATGATCACGCTGTTGCTTTACAGTGACTGGCTAGTGTACAGTGTACTTTAGCACAATGAAAGAAAAAAGGATGGCACTCACCGTTACCAAAAGCAGAAGTCTTTATTTCATGGATAAAAATGCATGGGCTCGGGAGCAATGCAGAGTGCGGACAATGGCCATTTCGCGCTCCTGCGCTTCAATGGGTCCTGAGGACCCGTTGAAGAGCTGGAGTGCAAAACGGCCGCTGTCCACAGAGCACCCCGCAGGGCCTTAGGGTTCTCGGTAGCGGGCCCATTGACTTCAATGGGGGATGTCACAGTCAAATGAAAAGGATGTTGTTTGTTGTTGTTGAAGTGTAATAAAATGGGAATAAAGGTTTATAGATGAATACGTGATGCCACCTGTGGCATTCTGGTCAGAGGTGACCAGCGCTGCAGTGTTGTTCTCCTGAGACTGTTGGTGTGATGCAGCTGAGGTGAAAATGGCTCTCCACAGGTAGAGCAGTAGTCCCAGGACTGTTGAGAGTTGTTTTTAGGGGTGATGTTGACAAGCAGAGTGGAGGATGTAGCAGTGCTGAGTGTTGGATGTAGAAAGGAGAAAAGGACTCTCTTGAATGCAGTTCAAAAAAGCTTTACTCACTGTCTGGTGCACACAGATGCCCGCTTCGGTCCTGAGTCCTCCAGGTCAGGGGTCCAGTAAACTCCCGGGTAGATGAGTACACCCCTCCAACAATCCCTGTCAGTATATTCCTTCCTAGGCTGTCTCACTGTGCTGGTTTCCACTCTCCTACACAGCACCTTCACAGTCAGTGTCACAGGCTAGCTGCTGCGGATTCTGTCAGAATTCGTCACTCAGGCGGCTTCTTAATCCTATGTGGCTGCCTTTGTGGGAAGGTAACTGTGGGAATCGCTGTGGCCCATACAGCAACCACAGCTGTCAGCTTGCTAGTTAAGTTCATTGTTCACTTCGCTAGGCTAGGGGCTGAGACCCTTCTGCGACCTAATTTCTTCCCCCACCTGAGGGCTATCAGCGTGGGACTCTGGAAATATCACTCCTTCCTTCAGGAGCCTTTCCTTCCAAGCCAATCAGTCCAGCAGCTCCTCCTGACAGGAGCTGCTCCAAGCGTATCCTTTCACCTGCTCTCCCTCTGAGGGAACTCTCCCAACTGCCTTCAAATCTCCCACTCTTTCTCTAAGCTCCGCCCACTCACTATCACTTACTGGCTGTTCTAAATCACTCCACTTTCTAAGCTCCTCCCTTTCTACCTACCTTCCCCACTATCCCCCAACACCCTTTCCTAGCCAGTCTGGGATGAGGCCATCCTCCCGAAGGGTGCACACAGATGGCCTGACTGACTAGTGTGTGTGTTGGGTGCAGTGTTAGGAGTGTGCTAAAGTGCCCCCATCTTACCGGGTCATGAGATACCACACCTCTGGATGAGGAGCATTACCTCTGTGGCCACTGGACCAGCAGGGGCGCCACATTCACACTCTCAGCATTGCTCCCGAGCCCATGCATTTTTATCCATGAAATAAAGACTTCTACTTTTTGTAACAGTGAGTGCCATCCTTTTTTCTTTCATTGTGCTATTGGATTTTGTTATATTTCTTCAGGATTGAGCACCCGTTCCTTGGGGTATGTGGCATTCATATAGTGTGTAAAGGGTCTCTTTAGATTTGTTTAAGAGACCACGGTGGTGCAGCGGTGCCGAATCTTTCTCTTTTTTGGACTTTGTACGGTGTACTTTACAAACATAACAGATTAGGGATGTTTAATCTGTCAAAACTGATAGATTTTTCAAAAAGAGATCACATAAAGGGAATCTGTCAGCAGGTATTTGTTAGTTAATCTGAGAACAGCATGAAGTTGGAGGAGAAACTGTGATTCCAGCGATGTATCATTTACTGTGCAGATTGCTGAAGTGTTGATAAAATCATTGTTTTATCAGTAGGAACATATCAATGTGGGGTTAATAAACCATGTTGTCCTCCATATTCATGAGATCTATATTACCTGCCCCCACCTCTGACTGGCAACTTCTTCCTATGCACAATGTGCCCAGAAAGCTTTCAATCATTGATATGGTCGGGGTTATGCAACGCTCAGCATTTAGAAAACTGCTAGATTTGCAGCAGATAAAGCAGTGATTTTATCAAAACTGCAGCGAGCAGCCCAGTATGTGACACATTCTGGAATTATTGCTTCTTTTGCTTTCAGATAAGGTAGAAAAAACAAAAAAACAAACAAAAACGGTTGAAGCACATGGTCGTGTGATGGATTTGTGTTGGACAGATATGATAACCACTTCTCCAATACAATATAGAAGTAAATCTCATTATCTAATAAACTACCTGAAAGAAAATAATTATTATTCGATATTTCACCACAACCCATATTATGCAGATACTTTGCCTTAGAATCATAACTTTCCATGGTTTGCTATTGAGGCACATAGTACAAGGTGCTTCCATGTAATAGAACTTTAGGTATGCCATGCAATTGTACAGGATCTGTGTTAGGGCCCTAGTAGCTTGAAGTGGTTGTCCAGGTTTGAGAGCAAATACTGCATTCATTATATGTGACAGACAGCAGACTTCTGAATCATGATAGTGTGCGGTGTGCACACTTTCACAATTTCTAGGTATTACCAATGTGAACAAGTGGTCACATGACTACTGTAAGTGAACACAGGTTGCCGGCACTGCTGCAACAATTCAAGACAACAGCTCAGCACTGACTCAGGGATCCCCGGTGCCACAATTGAAAAGGAGCAGAGGCAATGTCCAAATCCACAAATGTAAGGAGAGAGTGGCACTCACCATCTCCGGTTACCACGATGATGTTGGAAGAGGGGAGGTTCTATACCTGTATATGAGGCTCATCATTTCCTTTCCATCTTGGACCCGTAGAAGCCCTTAGCAGCACGAAACAGCCGTTGTCCAATGTGACTCCTCTTTGTACTCTCCTACTTTCTGCTTTATGTGAATCCAAATAAAAGGACATTTTATGGGACGGTGAGTGCCACTTTCTCTTTATATTTGTGGATTTGGTCACATGACTACATATACAGTGTGCCGTTTGCACACATGCAGTCATGTGCCAACTAGACATGTTCAGCTTCTCTCAATTTCTTTTGCGAAAAACACGATGATATTAATAAGAATATGACTGTATGCATGCAAATACAGAATTATGGGTTGCAGCTGTGATATTGGACATCAAAATCCAACAGTTTTACTCCTATTTGAAGTCTCCATGAATAAAATACTCAGACTCCATAACAGCTATTTCAGATACATTTTATTATGAAGAGCAACAAACTTGTATGATGTATTGCAAAATTAGTAAGATATGAAAGGAAGCATTATGTAAAGCTTATCACCCAATCAATGAGACTTACAAAATAAATTGCAGCCTTTGTTTCATTCATAAAGCACACAGAACACAATATTTACACTTTTAAACAGTAGAGTCAAGAATAGATGAGTAAATTGATTAGATTGGAATCAATGTTAGGCGCCAGGATTCTCCTGTTGCACAGTGTAGATTCCAAGCCTTGTCTGCCTCTGTGGCCTCCCATTCTGGTCTGGCCACAGTCAAAGCTGCTCAGCAAAGACATCAGTCTCAGCATCTTGCTCAGGCTCATGCTGTGTGCTTGGTTACTGCTGGCTCTACAGCCAAAGCTATAATAACTAGCAACAAGCAGTGGTGAATAGCCGTTCCAGAGGCTAAGTCCAGAAATTTCCCTATTGAGCATGCTCGTGAGGTGACGACCTCTCATTGGTGGTTGGTTGTCAGCTGCTTGGGTGACGTGGCAGGTCCAGAATAGTCCATGAGCAAGGTCTTCTCTGACTGGACTTGAATAGAAGCGAATAAAAGGTTCCCTGGAGTGCGCATCAGCATGCTAAGATCATTTGTGTGTGGTGTGTGGGTGTATACGTTACCACCCTTTGTGCACGTGTGCCGCTACTAGCACTGTGAGTGTGTGTCTAGGCAGGCAGTGTAGGGTGGGAACTCCTGCTTGGCTTAGCATCTGACTCCAAGGGTCCTATGTCGCATGTGTGGATCACACACTGAGTGTCAGAGCAAGCACAACCACCAGCTTAGACTTTCCTGGGGGGTAGCTATAGGGACCCCAATTAGCATCATTATCACTATACCCCTGTGAAACCTAACAGGGTATAGGCTTGAGTGACCTCTTTTGTTGTACCACTCTGTGGAGCAAATGAGCAGGTACTTTGCACTCTTTCCACACGTAGTAAACTTTAACTAAGTGTGTTTACTGTGCTTGCACACAGCATCGCTCCGCCATTATTAGCTGCGGTTCCTCCATCATCGCACGGTGGACCACGGGTTGTGATCGCACCTTCTCATAACTTATATTTGGTGTGATCTGCAAACCCTAACTATCAATTTGTTTCAAATGTATAGGAATTTGCTGAACCTGGCAAATTTGAACATTTTGCGATTTCATTAGTTCAATATGCCTAAAATGACTGTTGGCATTTTAAACAATGCACAAAAATCAGACAGAAAATGCTCAGCTGACCTCAGGCACTGCCGGTGTGTTTTCTCATAATGCAGGTATCAGATCTTATGTTATAGCACAGCCAATAATAAGAGACTGTGATAGCCTGTATATAAGCAGTAGCAAAAATTCCCCGCACACTCTAATGAAATAGTTTGCAACCAACAGTGGAATTTTATTTTTGACAAACAGATAAGTGCCAAGTTACAAAAATTGGTCCAAAACCCAGTAAAATAGAAACACCCGATGTTTCGACACTCCTGGGTCTTAATCATGGGGTTTACTAAAAGACAAAGAATAAGCAAATAAAAGTCATGTACATATATACAAGAAAAACATACAGAAAAGAATCAATATAACAATAAAAAAGAAGAAATTCTCGAGGTGCAAATGGCACAAATCACCCTATTTAGGACTCAAGGATGCCCATAAACTTGTTAATTCAGTTATGGCTTATTCCCTACCTTTTCCTATATATATGGTTCTATGTTATATAACTAGACATCGACTAATGTATTAGACCTGGTTGCAACTCTATTTGTGCCATTTGCACCTCGAGAATTTCTTCTTTTTTAAGTCTCCTCACCTCAACATGCTTAGCATGTTATTCTCCGCAAGGAGAAATGATACTTCTTGGATACCAAATGTAGGCTACACAGATTTTCTTGATTAAGGCATACTTTCAATGGTGCCTTACATAACTGGCTAAAGGGAATATTCCGCCTCATTCAATTTTATCTCAGGGCAAGCTGTTGGTAGTTGCATGTGAACAGACAAAAATAACTTCCAGAACTGACTTCTCATGCACCCTAGATTTCTATAACCATTTTGGCACATGCTGAATGTTGTGTTTGCTCAGTAGATCTTGGCAAGGCTTCTCTTAGCATAATAATGGCCAATTTTGTACTTTAATTCTGGCAGGAATCTTGGCAAATCCTTAAAGTGATAAAATGTATCCACTTAGTGGTGACAACATTTCCATATGAATATTGCACCTGTTCTGGTGTCGATGTTTTATTTAATTTATATTTTACTACTTTTTATGACTTCCATGTTTTCTCAGGAGTTGAATTAAAAATGTAAGCTAGCTTGGCTGATTTCTATACTTTTTCTGAGATCTGAAAATATTTTAAGGAGCTGGCTATAAATAATAAATTAATTACAAATATGAACAGTAGGTAAGATGCAGGATTTACTATATGTTTCATCTGCGAAAATATTATACTGAAGGTAGGATAATTATATTCCAATATCCTTCTTCTTCAGTTGGTAGACAATTGGGCCAATATGTTAGTTATTTTATTATAATTATTATTTGTTTATTTTTAGAGCACCATTGATGCCATGGTGCTATACTTAAGAAGGGGTTACATAAACCATACAATATAAATTACCAACAGATAGTTACTGTATAAAACAAGATGCACCGTAATTGTAATTTAATTAAAAATATAAGAATTTACTAAACTGGACAAGTTAGAATTGATTGGTTCTTTTTAATTTTTTTATCACTTAGCTGTGATCATTGAAATTTAATTTTTTTACTTATGGCATTAAAACATTTTACATTTTGAGGAGCTAAGAAATCTTTGGGGAAAATGCAATTGTCCTTCAGAAAAAAAAGCAATTTGCCAAATTTATCAATTACTTGGTTATTGAAATATTTTTTTCTCAGGGTCCCCAGTTCATGATTAACCCTTGCTGCAACTAAGACCCTTTAAGTACAGGACATAAAATGGTGCTACACAATATGACATATAGCAGTTACATGCTACAGGAATTTAATTATCAGCCTTTCAACATACCATCTGATCATAAAAATCATGTCTGATGGTACATGTATAGAACATACATTTCATTGGAGCATTCCCAATTCAAAGAACCAGATTGTTAAAATAATATAAATAAAAAAGTTTGGCTCTTTTGGACACTGAAATTAATAAAGACTTACTAATAAACCTTAAGTAAGAAATCTGCTATAAATTCTCAACTTCAGACCATCTTTTGCATTTCAGAAAGTTTCATTTCCAGTGTCATTTTTAATATTTAGATAGGATGTACGTCACTCAGTATAAAAATACGGTGCCAGGACAGGGATACCACTCCATAAACTCAGTGAAGAAAGAATCCAACAATCATCGAGTTGCACAAAAATAATATCAGATTTATTAGCAAAGCAATCCAAAAAGAATGCAAATTTGCTCAGATCCCATGGGCATTGAATCCTTATTCCCCACAGCACTGTTACATGCAGTTTACCATATGCAATCTGTCTTAAGAAGGTCCTTTAAACTAAAATGTCACTGTTTTTGGATAGCTTTGCTCATAAATCAGATATTATTTTTTGTGGGTTGTTTCAACATAGTCAGAGAGATTCTTTCTCCTCTTTGCAAATTATGTGTTCTAAGGAGGCTGTATGTCTGATTCAGCTTATTAAACGGGATGAGCGAACCTGAACAGTAAAGTTTGGGGATCGGTAACGAACCCCAAACACAAATTTCTTACTGTACGTCAATGTTACTATTTGGGTTCATCAGCCTAATAAAGCCTGCTGAAAGGCTGCCGCACAGCCAACCAACAAGATTTAAGGCTGTGGGCACTTCTGGACCCATCACAGCCATGCCAAGTCATGGCATGGCCATGATTGGCCGGCGCACCGTGTGGCCTGGCCTGACAGTGTAAAATAACTAAAAAAATAATTTTAAAAAATGACTTGCGGTCCCCCTTTTTTTTAGAAACCAGCCAAGGCAAAGCAGACAGCTGTGAGCTGGTCTTATTATACTGAGAATGGGCCAATATCCATGTCTATTAATATCAGCCACCAGATGTGTGCTTTGCCTATGCTCATCATTAAAAATGGAAGGACCCTAAAAATGACTCAAGGTCACACAAGTTTTAATAACCAGCTAAGGCAAAGAAGAGAGCTGATGGCTGATATTAATAGGCTGGGAAGAGCAATGTATATTTCCCTCTTCCAAACCTAATAAGACTAGCCCTCAGTCACCCCAGAAATGGCACATCTATTACATGCACCAATTATGGCATTTAGCCTCACCTCTTCCCAATTGCCACGATGCATTAAAAATTATGGTAATGGGTTTATGGGGTTGATGTCATCAGCAGTTACATGGACCTTACCAATCCCAAAATAAAATTCTGAAATGCTCCATTTGAATAAAGTGGTGATGTTGCATGTATGTTAATGCTTTATTTCTTGAGTATGGGATATCAGAGCTAACTGAGAACAGAGCTAAAAATACTGAAAATTCAGGGTGAGTATGGAAAATGTAACATGGCTGCAAATATTTTGATACCTTCCCACTCTAGTTAATTTCAGAAAGCAACATTGATTGATTAGCTGCTAGAGAAACCTTTTAATAGTTTCTACATGCAATATCTGATTATTTGAGAACATAAGGGAGGAACCCCTGTTAAGGTCTATTCTATGTTTTGGGCTCTGGGAAAGAAGTGATACAAGCAGTCAGCTGAAATAGAAATTTATTGGTTTCATGAACATAATGTAATACATATTTTTACTATAATCTAATATAAATTGGATCAGTAAAAGTAAATCCATTATACAAATAATTTTTCTACAATATAATGTTTGGATCAGTTTGTACCAGAGAGTGAACCAATTCAATGCGAATCAAATATATGATAAATTGTTGGGAATTCATTGAGCTAAGCAAATTAGGATCAACAATTAAAAGTGTAACAGCCAATCAGAGCGATTGTAATATTTCACCAATGAAATTTGGTGAAATATTACAATCCAGCCATGGCCAATGCTGCAATAGCATCTGCCATGGCTGGAGATGGAGATCTGACCTCCCCACACCGACTGGCAGTGCCGATCGGCCACTGCTACTGACTGATGGCGCCGATTGGCCGCCGCCATCATAGTCTGCTCCCCTTCCCCTTCACTCTGCTGCCCCCCACCTTCTGATCACCTCCCTCACCCTCCATGGTACCTATGACATCCCTCTGGCTGTCCAGGTGTCCCACCGTCCTGGATCATGGGCGCCGCCATCTTGGAAAATGCTCAGTGTACCCACTGGAATCTGCCGGCTGCAGATTCATTCATTTATTTTAATCACTGTGATAAACTCTCACAGTGATCAAAATAAAAAAGTAAATAAACCCCCTGTTTATCACCCCAATAGGCAGGGACAAATAATAAAATAAAGAAAATATTTTTATTTTTCCATTTGGGTTAGAATTAGGGTTAGGACTGAAATTAGAGTTAGGGATGGAAATAGTGTTAGGGTTAGAAATAGGGTTAGGGTTACAAATAGGGTAAGGGTTAGAAATATGGTTAGGCTTAGAAATAGGGTTAGGGTTGAAATTAGGGTTAGGGTTGGAATTAGGGTTAAGATTAGGGTTAGGGATGGATTGGGGTTGGGATTAGGGCTAGGCTTGTGGTTAGGGTTAGAGTTGAGATTAGGGTTAGGGGTGTGTTGGGGTTAGGGTTGTGATTAGGGTTGAGATTAGGGTTAGGAGTGTGTTGGGGTTAGGGTTGAAGTTAAAATTGAGGGGTTTCAACTGTTTAGGCACATTACACGGTGTCCAAACGCAACATGGCGCCACCATTTATTGCAGCCAATTTTGCATTCAAAAAGTCAAATAGTGCTCTCTCCATTCTGAGCCCCAACGTGTGCCCAAACAGAGGCTTACCCCCACATTTGGGGTATCAGCATACTCAGGAAAAATTGCACAATTTTGGGGGTCTAATTTCTCCTTTTACCCTTGGGAAAATAAAAAATTGGGGGCTAAAAAATTATTTTTGAGGAAAAAAAATGAATTTTAATTTTCACGTCTCTGCACTATAAACTTCTGTGAAGCACTTGGGGGTTCAAATTGCTCCCCATAATCTAGATAAGTTCCTTGGGCGGTCTAGTTTCCCAAATGGGGTCACTTGTGGGGGGTTTCCACTGTTTAGACACATCCGGGGCTCTGCAAACGTAGCATGATGCCCGCAGACCATTCCATCAAGTCGAGATTTCAAAACGTCATTACTTCCCTTCCGAGCTCCGATGTGTGCCTGAACAGTGGTTATCCCCAACATTTTGGGTACCAGCGTACTCAGGACAAACTGGACAGCAACTTTTGGGGTCCAATTTATCCTGTTACCCATGGGAAAATAAAAAATTGCAGGCTAAAAAATCATTTTTGAGGGAATAAAAAGGATTTTTTATTTTCATGGCTCTGCGTTTATAAACTTCTGTGAAGCACTTTGGGGTTCAAAGTGCTCACTACATATCTAGATAAGATCCTTGGGAGTTCTATTTTCCAAAATGGGGTCACTTGTGGGGAGTTTCTACTGTTTAGGCACATCACATTAGGCACCCCACTCCATAAACTCGCTCACCCTCACAGGAATCTCAAACATCTCAATTTACAATCACTCTCTGAGTCCCTTCTCCCTCTTACAGACATAGCTTCCCTTCATGACACAGATGCTGCTGCCATTTTTTATAACACCACAATAACAGCAACACTCGATTCGGCTGCCCCCCTCACACAGAGCAAAACTCGAACAATCAACAGGCAGCCCTGGCTGACCAGCCTGACTAAAGAACTGAGACTGGTTTCAAGGGCTGCTGAGCGGAGATGGAAGAGAACCCATTCTACTGAGCACTTCAACGCATACAAGCAGTCCCTTGTCAGCTTTAAGTCCATGCTCTCTGCCGCAAAACAAACTTACTTCGCATATCTCATATCCTCCCTGTCTCACAACCCTAAACAGCTCTTCAACACTTTCAATTCTCTACTCCATCCCACAACACCTCCTCCCCCTCCTCTCATTTCTGCTGAAGACTTTGCCTCCTTCTTTAAGCAGAAGATCGACACGATCAGACAAAACTTTTGCCCCTCTTAGCCGCTCAGCCCTGTTCTGCAAAAGCCAGCTTCTCCACCATGACAGAAGATCAGCTCTCCACCCTTCTGTCAAGATCACACCTCACCACTTGAGCCCTCGACCCACTCCCATCTCACCTCCTCCCTAACTTGGCCACAGTCCTTACCCCATCTCTAACACACCTTTTCAACCTTTCACTTACAAATGGTGTCTTTCCCTCATCCTTGAAACATGCCTTAATCACACCCATCCTCAAAAAGCCCTCCCTTGACCAATCCTCTGTGTCTAACTATCACCCAATATCTTTTCTCCCTTACGCCTCAAAACTACTGGAACAGCATGTATATCTTAAACTGTCCTCCCACCTCTCCTCCTGTTCCCTCTTTGACCGGTTGCAATCTGGCTTCCGACCGCATCACTCAACTGAAACTGCCCTAACTAAAGTCACTAACGACTTACTAACCGCCAAGAGCAAGTGCCACTACTCTGTCCTCCTTCTCCTGGACCTGTCCTCTGCCTTCGACACCGTAGACCATTCCCTCCTGCTACAGACTCTCTCATCTCTTGGCATCACAGACCTGGCCCTATCCTGGATCTCATCATACCTAAGAGACCCAACATTTAGTGTCTCCCTCTCACACACCACCTCCTCACCTCGCCCCCTGTCTGTCGGTGTTCCCCAAAGCTCTGTCCTGGGACCCCTACTATTCTCCATCTATACTTTCGGCTTGGGACAGCTCATAGAATCCCACGGTTTGCAGTATAACCTCTATGCCGATGACACACTGATCTACCTATCTGGACCCAACTTCGCCTCCTTACTGACTGAAATCCCACAATGTCTGTCGGCTATCTCAGCCTTCTTCTCTGCTCGCTTTCTCAAACTGAACATGGACAAAACAGAATTCATAATCTTTCCCCCATCTCACTCTGCCCCTCCACCAGACCTATCCATCAATGTCAACGGCTGCTCTCTTTCCCCAGTCCCGCACACTCAGTGCCTTGGGGTGATCCTCAACTCTGCGCTCTCTTTCAAACCACATATCAGAGCCCTCGCCTCCTCCTGCCTCCTCAAACTCAAAACTATTTCCCAGATCCGCTCATTCCTCAACCACAAAACCACAAAAACACTAGTGCATGCTCTTATCATCTCCTGCCTCGACTACTGCAACCTCCTACTCTCTGGCCTCCCCTCTATCACTCTGGCTCCGCTCCAGTCTTCCTACACTCTGCTGCCCGACTAATCCACCTGTCTCCCCGCTATTCCCCAGCCTCCACCCTATGCCAGGCCCTTCACTGGCTTCCTATTGCCCCGAGGCTACAATTCAAAACCCTAACCATGACAAACAAAGCCATCCACAACCTGTCTCCTCCATACATCTGTGACATGTTCTCTAGGTATCTACCCGCATGCAACCTTCGATCATCTCAAGATCTCCTTCTCTACTCCCCCCTTATCTCTTCTTCCCACAACCGGATACAAGACTTCTCCCGTGTTTCCCCTATACTCTGGAACTCCCTGCCGCAACACATCAGACTCTCACCATCAACAGAAACCTTCAAGAAGAACCTGAAGACCCACCTGTTCTGACAAGCCTATAGCCTGCAATGATCCTCAGTCTACTGAACCACAGCAAGACCTTCTCTACCCTCTCCTACTGTATCCTCACCCATCCCTGTAGACTGTGAGCCCTCGCGGGCAGGGTCCCCTCTCCTTTTGTACTTGTGTGTCCCTTGTCTTACACATGTTTATTATACTTGTCTATATTTCCCCTTTTCACATGTAAAGCGCCATGGAATAAATGGCGCTATATAAATGCATAATAATAATCAGGGGCTCTGCAACCGCAACATGATGCCCGCAGAACATTCCATCAAAGTCTGCATTCCAAAATGGCGCTCCTTCCTTTCTGCGCTCTCCCATGTGCCCAAACAGTGGTTCCCCCCACATATGGGGTATCGGTGTACTCAGGACAAATTGCACAACAACTTTTGTGGTCCAATTTCTCCTGATAGCTTTGTGAAAATAAAAAATAGCGGGCTAAAAAATTGTTTTTGAGGAAAAAAATGATTTTTTAATTTCATTGCTCTGCGTTATAAACTTCTGTAAAGCACTTGGGGGTTCAAAGCTCTCACCACACATCTAGATAATTCCTTGGGGGGTCTCGTTTCCAAAATGGGGTCACTTGTGGGGAGCTCCAATGTTTAGGCACACGGGGCTCTCCAAACGTGACATGGTGTCCGCTAATGATTGGAGCTAATTTTCCATTCAAAAAGTCAAATGGTACTCCTTCCCTTCCGGGCCCTGCCGTGCGCCCAAACAGTGGTTTATGACCACATATGAGGCAACAGTGTACTCAGTAGAAATTGCCCAATAAATTTTAGGATCCATTTTATCCTGTTGCCCATGTGAATATGAAAAAACTGAGGCTAAAAGAATATTTTTGTGAAAAAAAAGTACTTTTTTATTACAGATCAATTTGTGAAGCTCCTGGGGGTTCAAATTGCTCACTATGCATCTAGATAAGTTCCTTGGAGGGTCTAGTTTCCAAAATGGGGTCACTTGTGGGTGAGCTCCAATGTATAGGCACACGGGGACTCTCCAAACGCGACATGGCAACCGCTAAATATTCCAGCATATCTTCCATTCAAAAAGTCAAATGGCGCCTCTTCCCTTCTGAGCCCTGCCGTGTGCCCAAACAGTGGTTTATGACCATATATGAGGTATCGGTGTACTCAGGAGAAATTGCCCAGAAAATTTTAGGATCCATATTATCCTGTTACCCATGTGAAAATGAAAAAATTGATGCTAAAAAAATTTTTTGTTGGAAAAATGAAAATGTCCATTTTTTCTTCCATGTTGCTTTAGTTCCTGTGAAGCACCTGAAGGGTTAATAATCTTCTTGAATGTAGTTTTGAGAAGCTTGAGGGATGCAGTTTTTAGAATGGTGTCATTTTTGGGTATTTTCTGCCATGTAGACCCCTCAAAGTGACTTCAAATGTGAGGTGGTCCCTAAAAAAATGGTTTTGTAAATTTTGTTGTAAAATGAGAAATCGCTGGTCAACTTTTAATCCTTATAACTTCCTAACAAAAAAATTTTGTTTCCAAAATTGTCACATAACTCTCTGGTTTAATAGAATAAAAATTCAAAATGTGAAAATTGCGAAATTTTAAAAATTTTCGCCAAATATCAGTTTTTTTCACAAATAAATGCAAAAACTATTGACCTAAATTTACCACTAACATGAAGCCCGATATGGCACGAAAAAATTATCTCAGAATCGCTAGGATGCGTTGAAGCGTTTCTGAGATATTACCTCATAATGGGACACTGGTCAGAATTGCAAAAAATGGCCTGGTCATTAAGGTCAAAATAGGCTGGGTCATGAAGGGGTTAAAAACTACAGAAGATTGCACCGTCCAGAGGAGAAGCACATGACCTCTGGTGTAGCTGTGCATGCTTTCCTTCAATGCCTTTCAGTTATATAATCTTATGAAATAGCACAGCCAATCGTGAGACACTAGGATAGCCTGTATAAAAGCAGAAGCAGGTAATTTTGCAGCCATTTTTTGGTGAATCTGGAATGATGGGCAGACATAGAGATCGGGAGAGAGTGCCAAAAAAAGTGCAGTAATTATTAAGAAATTGCAAAAAATATTACCAGAAAGTACAGGTATGAAGAAGACTAGTGTGTGAAGAGAAGAGAATCATAACATTTACATTTTAAGGATAAAGATATAAAAGAGCAAATCAATTATATAAGACAGGATCAGAAAATGTCAAATAACTGGTAACTGCTGTTTAACTGATCAGTATAGTTATGGCACTGCTGCACCAATTCAATCAGATATTAATTTGCATTTGCAGAAGCTGAGCCACCAAAAGTACTAAAGGAAAAAAAAACTCTGGCTGTAAAAGTGTGTGTCAGAAACAGTACTGATTGTTTGCACTCATGTTACATTAGTCTAACAAGTATGCAACATCAATACTGCAGTCTTATTTTCTTGGTGTTTTCCTAACATTTCTTGATTGCTGCTTTTTGGGAAACGAGAACTATGTTAAAGAATATGAAAGATAAGTAAAAAAGGCATCAATATCTGTGATGACACCACATTTATTCTTACTTATGCCAGATGTATTATTCAGTAGGCCCAGGGGACATGAGCTATCATTCATATGAGTCAGAACGTTGACTCTTGTAGGTTGAAATTATGTTTTTTCTTTATTGAAAACCTATTGTATAAGTACTGGCAGCTTATTGATATGCTATCCTTGAAGGACAAAGAAAAGGTTGATTGAACAATCAATATTTGTTAATATGTTTATTATGTCTTGTAGCAATCCATGCAGCTTGCTGTTCTGCAAACATTGAAGGGCAAAATATTCAAGTTAATTGAACACTCCAAGAGTGAGACATGACCTCCTCCCACCTCCCCAAAAAACCTGTGGATTATGGCCTGCTGGACAGCTGTGAGTATAATATGGGACCTCGTTCTACAGAGAGACTCTATAGGACAGCAGTCAAGGCTGCCTCCTCTTGTGGGTGCCCACCAAAAGCAGGGTGCCATAGGTTGGAGTAGTTGGCCCTGGAAGCTCCAAAGTTGTATAAGTTCTAATTCCCTTTTAGCCAGCAAAAGAATAAGACTCTATCCTTTGCACCATCTTGTGTATTTGCCGCTACTGTAACATGTGTTATTGACTGTTGGTGGTTCCATAAAGTATTGCAACACTGTGCTACCTTCAACTGTATTGTCTGAGAAGTTTTATGCTCATGAGGAAGGAGAATGGGTGTTCAGTGGGGTGAGCCCTGGTCCATGCATTCTTTCCAAAGACAGCAAGGCCAGGGGACAAGAGAACCCACTGACCCTAATGTCTCCACAATTCTATGACTGTCTCCCTTAAAAACTGTGTGTCACAAACAATACTACTCATTTTTTGCACACTTGCTTTATTATTCTAACCTTATTTACGTACATGTCACATCAATGCCACGGTCTGTTACCCCTGTTATTTTGTGGGTGTGTACCTAACATTTTTTGGTTGCTCCTACAGTATATGGAAAGGGGGAATTGTGAGTCAAAAAAAAAATTATCCTAGTAGCAAATAATGTACTGCATAATAAAAAGTGACAATGGTAATGGACTGGCTAATGCTAAAGTAAAAAAAAAATACCTTGGAATCTATCAATGTGGGAGCTGTAAGTAGTAGCAGCACAACTGGCATTAGCCAACTGGACAGTACTGCAACAACTTGCAGCTCCAAATTTTCCTCCATTACCTCCAGCAAACATGTTAACGGGGAGAGTGTTGAGAATGTAATGGACTCTTCCCTCACTGCCATATATGTTAATCTTCTCGATTGCTGACTTTCAATTCTGTCAATGTTAGTTTTGTCTTTTCTAAGCTTTAGTCTCTTAAGTCACAACACTCTCAGAGCTAAGGAAATGTTATTCTACAAAAAATTCTCCCAGTCAGCTTGTAAGAACAGTTTGTGTTTGGATTTGATTGAGTCAGGGAATGAGGAGAAGAAATGCATGACTCACATGTCTGTGTTGCCAGTGTTATTAACAGTGGTATTGGCGTGGTGGCCATGGCACAGCAAGTGGAAAAGTTTTAGAAACCACCATTTAACATCCGTTTATATATAGCCAAATATCTTGAAATCAGTTTGACATAACTAAGGCTATGCTTGTGTTGACGAGCTTGAAAGGTGTTGAATGCTGTCATAGCAGACCTCAGTGTCCACTTTTTAGGAAAATAGGAGGCCTTGGAGTACCTTTGATTAATCGCAAATCAATTTGTTGTGAACTTAATTTGCTATTAGAATTCTGTGACGCTCAAATATTCGATTTTTGAAAGTTTTGTTAATCTCTACTTCACAACAATTTTGCTGTTTGAAAAGCCGCAATGAGTTTTTTTTCTATCAAATATGTGTTCCCTTTCTGTGAAGTAGAAAAAAATGATATTTTTCTTAATTTTTGCATGTTATTTTTCTTTAACCCCTTAATGACCAGAGCTTTTTTCAGTTTTGTGTTTTCGTTTTTCGCTCCGCTTCTTTCCAGAGCCATAACTTTTTTATTTTTCCATCAATATGGCCATGTGAGGGCTTATTTTTTGTGGTACGAGTTGTACTTTTGAAATACATCATTAATTTTACCATGTTGTGTACTCAAAAACGGGAAAAAAATTCCAAGTGAGATGACATTGCAAAAAAATTCAATCCCACACTTGTTTTTTTGATTGACATTTTCGCTAGGTTCACTAAATGCTAAAACTGACCTGCCATTATGATTCTCTGGGTCATTACAAGTTCATAGATGAAACTGCAGAGGTGGTGAAACACGTGTCGGGGTGCATCACTGGTCCACATACCCGGGCGGCAACATGACTGCAGATAAATCATGAACCATATTTAGGGTGATTCGAATTATATACTTACCTTTATCATATAAATAAGAGATATGGTGCATATTTATTCTAGTTATAGTGATCAGTCGGATGTATGAAATAGCCCTACATGATATTCCCTATGGTGACTGTTATGGAGTAACGGGAAATTTTTGGTATCTACTATATTTGGAGGTTCACCAGTTAGAATATTTGGGATATTTATTTCTTCTATGTGGTCTTTGTAGGATAAACACAGATAAGTATTTTGGTAGAATGAAATGATCTACCATTGCCATATAGCCTGGCTGATGTGGCCTTTAACATTTATCTGGTATTAACAGCTGTGATCTAGTAGTTAAGGATAGGTATTTACCATCCTTTGTGTACTCTGTATTCATTTGTAAAATGATATTGTTATGATATGCTTTTTTATTCTATATTGATAAATTTGTACATTTTGGATCAAATTGCTCCTTCTTTGTTTCTCTTTTGGTGTCATAGACACCAAACATGTCTAGGTTCTTTTTTATCTAAGTGGTAAAAAAATTGCAGTTTGCAAAAAAAAAAATTGTGCAATTTTTCAAGACCCGTAGCATCTTCATTTTTCGTGATGTCGTGTTGGGTGCAAGCTTATTTTTTGCATGACAAGCTAATGTTTTTAATTATACCACTTTTGTGCAGATATGTTCTTTTGATCGACCTTATTGCGACCAAAAAACTTAATTCTGGCGTTTTGATTTTTTCTCTGGCTACACCGTTTAGCAGTCAGGTTAACCCTTTTTTTATTGATAGATTGGGTGATTCTGAATGCGGCAATACCAAATATGTGTAGGTTTGATTTTTTTTATTGGTTTATTTTGAATGGGGTGAAAAGAGGGTGATTTCAACTTTTATTTTTTTATTTTTTCATATTTTTAAAAATTTTTTTTTACTTTTGGCATGCTTCAATAGCCTCCATGGGAGGCTAGAAGCTGCCATTACTCAATCCCCTCTGCTACATAGAAGTGATGCATGGATCACCTCTATGTAGCAGAAATACAGCATTGCTATGAGCGCCGACCACAGGGTGGCGCTCATAGCAATCCATCATCAACAACCATAGAGGTCTTGAGGAGACCACTGGTTGTTATGACAACTCACCGATGACCCCTGATCATGTGACGGTGTCAGCGGTGCGCGTATTTCTGGATGTGTGGCAGGAAGTGCTTGTTAAATGCCACTGTCAGCGTTTGACAGCGGCATTTAACTAGTTAATAGGCATGGGCAGATCGCAATTCTACTCCCGCCTATTGCGGGCACATGTCAGCTGTTCAAAACAGCTGACACATCTCGGCTTTGTTGCTGGCTCACCGCCGGAGCCCTCATCAAAGCAGGGGAAACTGCCAGGTTACGTACTATCCCGTCAGCTGGCACAAAGGGGTTAATATTTATGGAGATCTCCTTTCCTTCATTAAGAGAATTTAAGATCCTATGACTTATGAACAGCTATGAGTTTATGTACTATTCATTGTCTGAGTAGTAAAATTAAAAATAGTCTAGTGGGTATAAATTTATACAAAGGGAAAATGAAATTGGTGTATAGTTACCATGGTGAATAAAAAAACATACAGTTTATGATAGTGTTATCCCGCAAGCTGATATAATGAAATTACATAGCCTTTGCAGCTGACATTGTTAATTTTTCAGCTCAGTGGAACAGTTGTCAGAATCACAGGAACATGTAATGTTCATTATAATGGCGCATTTGTAAAACAAGAAGCCACAGTCAGATATCTTTTCACACTTAATATACAGGTGTTGCGTTGCTGATTTCGAAATAATAATTTTAGATCACCCTAAAAAATGACAGATTGTAGTGAGAATATTAATACTGAGTACATATTGCATGACTTTTGTAGAATGCTTATGCATAATTTGACAAGAGCATTGATTAGAAATGGGCAATGATGCCAGGGTAGTGCTGACATTTACATTAACACTGTGAGTACGCCAACAAGAATGAACTAACAATGTTAATAAAATTCTTCAGGGTATTATTAATAGCATTCATGCACAAAGTAGTGCCTTCTGCATGATGTCTATATAGAAGTGTCCGAGGCTTGTAGCTCTATACTAGTAAGCTATGGACACATGTGTCACCGTATGGTGGCTATATATGTATTATGAAGTCATTCTACCCCTGTAACAATGATACTAGGTGAAAGTCACCTATACTTTGACCTTCAGCTAGTTTTTTTCTGTTTAATTTTAGATAGAGTTGAACACAAAAAGCATCCATATACCTTTGCATAAAATCAGAGACATACAGGGTTAAAGTTGACTTCTAAGTATACACTATTACAGCTCTGTACAATTGATAAAAAAGGACCTGATCTGTAGGCCTCGACAGAAAGCAGTGGCCATCCTGAGAATCAAAGAAGTACTAAAAAATTTATGTAGAGAAGAAGCTCAATAAGCCATATAACCAGTGAGAAAAAACGATCTTCAGTATATTTTTATTATCTTTAATACTAACAAAACCCGCTTAAAAGAACACAGTCTAAGAATAAAAAAATACAGCAAAAATGTGTGATAATCTATAATTGGAGTATACCAGGTCCATAAAAAGTTTGGGCAAGATATAAGGGGGACTAGTCTTTCCCCAGTGTTCCCTAAAGAACTTTACCCTACCTTGTCACGGAGGTTGGCACCCTAATAATAGCGATATGATGCCCCTGTTCAACAATGGTATCCCTAAAGACCCTGGTTCACACCTAAACTATAATTAAATTGCAGCACAGGTAGTGAAAATATAGGAGAAGAAAAGGATGTTCCACCTCCTAAAATAATTCCTTTTATTTGTAACACATCCACCTCTATATGAGGAGAAATGTCAGTGTATAATGTTTCAATGTGTTACAAATAAAAGGAATTATTTTAGGAGCTGGAACATCCTTTTCTTCTCTTCAGTCAAGACATGTCAAGTCCAGAGGAGATTCCGTGCTCCAGCAGTGGTTGGTGAGCCGGCTAGAGCTTATAGCCCATTTTTTTCTCTCAATGAAAAAAATAGGACCTTGGTGCATATCAGAGACATATATATGTGTCTGGATAAATCCCAAATATGGGAAACTAATCAGTGGTCAAGATAATACAGCCTATCATATGTCCAACTGCATATATTATATTCCCAAAGCAGTAAATTCCCCAAATATTCAGGAATACACAAAGGGGATACAAAACCTATTAACATGAGAAACACCTAGGATTTGGTATACAGTAGATAAATAAAGTACTTTTCTTAATTGCCTATAAGCCCTGTAGTATATAGATCCATGTCCCAATGTGTTTTCCCCCCGGTGTCATCAGGGGACCAGGTAAAGACTGTCAATGCATGGTCATAAGGATGCTGTTTCTTTTATTGATAACATTCATGCACATAGTAGTGCCACATGCATTAAGCCCCCGTTACACACGGCGAGATCGCTAGCGATATCACTGAAGTGACAACGATTTTGTGACGCAACAGCGACATCGCTAGCGATCTCGCTAAGTGTGACACGCGGAAACGACCGGCTTCCTGCTGCGATGTCGCTGATCGTGCGCGAACGTTCAGGATCATTTTTTGATCGCTGGCGTCACGCTGACCAGTATGCATCGCTGTGTTTGACGCCCCTTATCAACGACGAGCGACCTCGTTGGCGACTCCGAACTCATATAGATAGCGCTGAAGGACACCTATTCAAAGTCTGAATCGCTATTATAGACAGTGTGTGACATGGTACCAATGATCGCCATGGTCGTTAGTGACATCGCTGATGTGTCGTTATGAAGATCGGCCTGTATGACTGCTTACCAGCGATGCACAAACGATCTTAGCCAGATCGTATCGTTGTCAGAATCATTGGTGCGTCGCTACGTGTAATGGTACCCTTAGGTCTGTCAGGAGATGTCCAAGATCTGTAGCTCTAAACTAATAACCTACAGACACATGTGTCACCGTATAGTACATACATATGCATCATGAAGACATTCCACGCCTGCAATAATGCTACTAGGTGAAAATAACCTATATTTTGACATTAAACATTTTTTTCTGTTAGATTTAGATAAAGTTGAATATAAAAAGCATCAAAATACCTATGCATAAAATCAGAGACATACAGGGTTAAAGTTGGCTTCTAAGGACCCACTGTTAAAGTTAGGTACAATTGATACAAAAGGACCTGATCTATAGGCCTCAACAGTAATCCATGGCCATTGGATAGGAGCCCCAAGAATCGCCTTACACCTCTCAACATTGGCAACACTTTTGTTTTGATAAACTGGCATGATGTAAAAGTTATTACAAGTGATATGAATTTTTTCATGTTGCGATTTTTAGTAAAAAACTAAATTAGCAAAACTTATTATCAGCAGATTCAGGATTCCAATAGCAGGTGGCGTCTCTATAGACATTAGACATTTAATAAAACTGGATCCACCGATCACAATAGATGATTTTGCAGCTGACCCTCCTCCCTTCACAATGACCTTCACACAAACTCATTAGATGCTTTAACACAAAAGCTAGAGTTTCTGTTCATTGTGGCTAAAGTGCATGCAGATTTCTTGAAACAGACATAGTCTAAAAAGCCCCATTGGCCAGTGTGAAAAGTGGAATCAATATAATCTCTTATTGATTGTGATATGGAAAAAGAACATTGACAAAAGTAAAAGAAAAAGAATATAAATAGATATATCTGAAAAACCTGATTTAACCCCTTTCTTACAATGGACGTAATATTCCGTCCATGTGACCTGGGACCTAATTCCCATGATGGAATATTACGTCATAGCGATCAGCGGCGCCCACGTGGTGAGCGCAGCTGATCGCGGCTGGGTGTCAGCTGATTATCACAGCTGAAACCCGGCACAATGTGTCAGGGGCGGTCACGGACCGCCGCCGACATGATAATCCCTGGCACACCACGATCAAACACGATCGCGGTGTACCGGGGGTTAAAAGGAAGCATTGGCAGGGAGGGGGCTCCCTCCGTGCTTCCCTGACCCCCGACAGCAGCGCAATGTGCAGCGCTGCTGCGTGGGTCTCCTTCCCTGCATGTCCCCGGATCCAATATGGCGGCGGGGACCTTCGGGGGCCTGCAGGGAGCAGGCTTCCTCATGCCTGCAAAGCGCAGGCAAGGAGGAAGCCTGTGTAGTGCCTGTGACAGATTGCTGATCTGTCACAGCAATCTGTGATGTGACAGATCAGCGATCTGTCACAGGACAGTGATGTCCCACCTGGGACAACCTAATAAAGTTAAAAAAAGTGTAAAAATAATTTTAAAAAAATCGCAAAATAAATTGAAAAAAAATATTCCCTAACAAATTCATTTTTTGGAAAAAAAAACAATAAAGGTACACATATTTGGTATCACCGCGTCCATAACGACCCGCCCTATAAAACTGTCCCATTAGTTAACCCCTTTAGCAAACACCTTAAAAAATAAAAATAAAAAACGAAGCAAAAAATAATGATTTATTATCATACTGCCGAACAAAAAGTGCAATAACGCGCAATCAAAAAGATACATATAAATATCCATGGTACAGCTGAAAACTACATCTTGTCCTGCAAAAAACTAGCTGCCACAGAGCATCATCAGCGAAAAAATAAAAAAGATATACCTCGCAGAATAAAACGATGCAAAAATAATTATTTTTTATATAAAATTGTTTTCATTGCATAAAAGTGCCAAAACATAAAAAACGACATAAATGAGGTATCGCTGTAACCGTACTGACCCAAAGAATAAAACCGCTTTATCAATTTTACAGCACGCGGAATGGTGTAAGCGCACCCCCTAAAAGAAATTCATGAAACGCTGGCTTTTGTTCATTCTGCGTCCCAAAAATCGGAATAAAAAGCGATCAAAAGATGTCACATGCCCGAAAATGATACCAATAAAAACGTCAACTCGTCCCACAAAAAAAATAAGACCTCACATGACACAGTGGGTCAAAATATGGAAAAATTATAGCTCTCAATATGTGGTGATGCAAAAACTATTTTTACAATAAAAAGTGTCTTTTAGCATATGACAGCTGCCAAATATAAAAACCGCCATAAATAATAAATCAAACCCCCCATTATCACTCCCTTAGTTAGGGAAAAATAATAAAATTAAAAAAATGCATTTATTTCCATTTTCCCATTAGTGTTAGGGTTAGGGCTAGGGCTAGGGTTAGTTCTAGGGCTAGGGTTAGGGCTAGGGTTAGGGCTGAGATTAGGGTTAGGGGTGTTAGGGTTAGGGTTGGAGTTAGAATTGGGGGGTTCCACTGTTTGGGCACATCAGGGGCTCTCCAAACGCAACATGGCTTCTGATCTCAATTCCAGCCAATTCTGCATTGAAAAAGTCAAATGATGCTCCTTCCCTTCCAAGCTCTGCCATGCGCCCAAACAGTGTTTTACCCCCACATATGGGGAATCAGCCTACTCAGGACAAATTGCAAAACAACTTTTGGGGTCCAATTTCTCCTGTTACCCTTAGGAAAATAAAAAATTGGGGACTCAATAATTAAGTTTGTGGAAAAAAATATGATGTTTTATTTTCACACCCAGGCGTTATAAACTTCTGTGAAGCACTTGGGGGTTCAAAGTGCTCACATCTAGATAAGTTCCGTGGGGGTCTAGTTTCCAAAATGGGGTCACTTGTGGGAACTTTGAATAGTTTAGGCACATCAGAGGCTCTCCAAATGCACATGACACCCGCAGACCATTCCATCAAAGTCTGCATTCCAAAACGTCACTACTTCCCTTCCGAGCCCCGACATGTGCCCATACAGTAGTTTTCTCCCACATGTGAGGTATCAGCATACTCAGGACAAATTGGACAACAACTTTTGGGGTCCAATTTCTCCTGGTACCCTTGGGAAAATAAAAAATTGGGGACTAAAATATCATGTTTGTGGAAAAAATATGATTTTTTTATTTTCACGCCCGGGCATTATAAACTTCTGTGAAGCCCTTGGGGGTTAAAAGTGCTCACCACACATCTAGATAAGTTCCTCAGGGGTCTAGTTTCCAAAATGGTGTCATTTGTGGGGGGTTTCCACTGGTTAGGTACAGCAGGGGCTCTCCAAAGGCAACATGACTCCCGCAGACCATTCCATCAAAGTCTGCATTCCAAAACGTCACTACTTCCCTTCCGAGCCCTGACGTGTGCCCATACAGTAGTTTTCTCCCACATATGGGGTATCATCGTACTCAGGAAAATTTGGACAACAAGTTTTGGGGTCCAATTTCTCCTGGTACCCTTGGGAAAATAAAAAAATTGGGGACTAAAAGATCATGTTTGTGGAAAAAATACGATTTTTTTTATTTTCACGCCCGGGCATTATAAACTTCTGTGAAGCACTGGGGGGTTCAAAGTGCTTACCACACATCTAGATATGTTCCTTGGGGGGCCTAGTTTCCAAAATGGTGTCATTTGTGAGGGGTTTCCACTGTTTGGTACATCAGGGGCTTTCCAAATGCGACATGGTGTCCGATCTCAATTCCAGCCAAAAATGTCAAATGGCGCTGTTTCCCTTCCGAGCTCTGCCATGCGCCCAAATAGTCATATACACCTACATATGGGGTATAAGCATACTCAGAACAAATTGCACAATAACTTTTAGGGTCCTGTTACCCATGGAAAAATAAGAATTGAGGGTGAAAAGATCATTTTTGTGGAAAAAATATGATTTTTAATTCTATGGCTGTACGTTATAAACTTCTGTGAAGCCCTTGGGGTTCAGAGTTCTCACCACACATCTAGATAAGTTCCTTGGGGGGGTGTAGTTTCCAAAATGGTGTCATTTGTGGGGGGTTTCCACTGTTTTGGTACATCAGGGGCTTTCCAAATGCGACATGGTGTCCGATCTCAATTCGAGCCAAAAAAGTCAAATGGCTCTGCTTCCCTTCCAAGCTCTGCCATGCTCCCAAATAGTTATTTACACCCACATATGGGGTATCAGCATACTCAGGACAAATTGCATAATAACTTTTAGGGTCCTGTTACCTTTGGGAAAATAAAAATTGGGGGTGAAAAGATCATTTTTGTGGAAAAAATAGGATTTTTTAATTGTACCGCTGTACGTTATAAACTTCTGTGAAGCCCTTGTGGGTTCAAAGTTCTCACTACATATCTAGATAAGTTCCTTGGGGGGGTCTAGTTTCCAAAATGAGGTCACTTGTGGGGGGTTTTCACTGTTTTGGTACATCAGGGGCTCTCCAAACGTGACATGGCATCCTATCTGAATTCCAGCCAATTTTGCACTGAAAAAGTCAAACGGCGCTCCTTCCCTTCTGAGCTCTGCCATGCACCGAAACAGTGGTTCCGCCCACATATCAGGCATCAGCGTACTCAGGACAAATTGCACAATAATTTTTGCAGTCCAATTTCTCCTGTTACCCTTGGTAAAATAAAAAAAATTGAACCTGAAGTATTTTTTTTTGTGAAAAAAAGTTAAATGTTCATTTTTTTAAATATTCAAAAAATTCCTGTGAAGCACATGAAGGGTTAATAAACTTCTTGAATGTGTTTTTGAGCACCTTAAGGGGTGCAGTTTTCAGAATGGTGTCACTTTTGGGTATTTTCTATCATATAGACCCCTCAAAGTGACTTCAAATGTGATGTGGTCCGTAAAAATAAAATGGTGTTGCAAAAATGAGAAATCGCTGGTCAACTTTTAACCCTTATAACTTCCTAACAAAAAAAAATTTTGGTTCCAAAATTGTGCTGATGTAAAGTAAACATGTGGGAAATGTTACTTATTAAGTTTTTTGTGTGCCGTATCTCTGTGATTTGAGGGCATAAAAATTCAAAGTTGGAAAATTGCAAAATTTTCAAAATTTTCACCAAATTTCTGTTTTTTCACAAATAAACACAAGTTATTTGAATGAAATTTTACCACTAACATGAAGTACAATATGTCTCGAGAAAATAATGTCAGAATCACCGAGATCCATGGAAGCGTTTCAGAGTTATTACCTCATAAAGGGACAGTGGTCAGAATTGTTAAAATTGGCCCGGGAGTTAACGTGCAAACCACCCTTGGTAGTGAAGGGGTTAAACAATTTGTCATGTTTTAATGATACCTTCCCTTCAAGATGTTTTTGATTAATGCTCAAAAAATAACCAATGAAAAAAATATTATATTTAACGACAACTAACATTAGCACTTCAAATCAAATGGTTGCTCTACAACCAAGCAAAGATTAAAGATAAAAGGCTATGGCTTTTTTCTCCACATATCTTTGATATATAGATCATTAAACTGTGTGTTTAAAAATTGAAAAACATTTCAGCTGCGGTAATTGATATCTTTTTTCTCAGACATGTCATATAATTCTACCATTGAATGTATCCGCAATGGTCTAACCATTCCCTTGTTAATTCAGCACTGTACAAATAATGAGGTTCAGAATAAATGTCAAAGGTCAGACAATGTGAATGTGCCCTGTAGTCTTGTTACAATGGCTCATCTACAGTATATTATATGGGAGTTGAAACAGTTAACATAAAAGGCAATGACATCATCCAGACTGAAAGAGCAATGAGTATTTTTTTTTTCATTTTTTCTTTACAGACTATTAACTTGCCATTTATTTTATGTATTTAATGTATTTAACTCACTCTTATTATTATGATTATATATATATATATATATATATATATATATATAAAGTTATGCTGGCTCCATATTCCATAATCTCCAATATGAAATGGGAATCATAAATCCCTGGCTGAATCATTCAAACAGAAGGTTTCAAGCCACATACTATTAATAAAACAATTACATTTGTATCCGAACACCTGCTTCAATATCAGAAAAGGAGAAAAAAAAGCCTGTACCACTAGTGGCTCCACTAGACCTGCTCTGGAAAAATGTGAAAAATAATCAAAGGCTTTCAGGCCATATTGACAGGATGACACATTGAAATAAATTCTCTTCTATCCTTCCATTCTTATGATTTGGAAACCATCTAACTTCAAACAAAAAAATGAATTAAAGCAGAACATGTTATTGGTCTGAGGTATCTTTTAATAGTATCAAAAAGTATCAATTTGTTTATTAGAAAATGGAAAAAATAACAGAATTAATGAAATTGCAGCTATTACAATTATTTAGTTTAATTATCAATATTTATAATATGATTTATTGTTATTTTTTTGTCTGCCACTAAAAATTATCATTTTAATTTTACATTCATTAAAAATGAGAAGATCCTTTAAAATTCAAAATTTGCCTCCTTTGTAAAATTGTCCAAAAAGATGCAATTTGTGGTGAATAATTTTGAACAATATGCAAAATTGAAAGCCCTTTCCTGGAAAATATGTGTTGAACACTATAGGCCCCTTTACATTTAGCGATGCACCAGCGATCCTGACAGCGATACGACCCTGTCAGGATCACTGGTGAATTGCTAAATGGTCGCTAGTGAGCTGCCACACAGGCAGATCTTACAGCGACATAGCAGCGATCTAGCGATCGCTACTTACCTTTCAGACGCGGCGATGAAGACGTCCTCCCGTCCGTGTCCATGCGTTGCTCATTGGCGCCAGCAGGAAGCCCAGCAGGAAGCGCCCGACGAGAAATGGAGCTGCGTGATCTCGCGCGATCAGCGATGGACAGCGGGGGAGCCGGTCGGAGGTAAGTATCACACATAGCGATATCGCTAGCGATATCGCTGCTGCATCACCAAATCGGTGATGCTTTAGCGATATTGTTAGCGATATCGCTATGTGTAAAACCCCCTTAAGAGTTCTACTTGGAGTCAATTCAACATGTTTTAAGTTTTGCAATTGGATCCAAGGAGTTACATTGTTGCTTGTGAAGAGTGACATGCCAATGTGAGGAGACTTTTAAACCTTGCAATGCTCCTCTGGGAAATTAAATATGCAAATTTCTTCTTCAGCGAGGAAGAAGACTAGAATTGTACTGTTACAAATGGGAGTAGCAATCCTAAAAATCAATATTGAGCCTTTCCACATGACTTAGGATAAAAGCCAAACAGAATCTCAATTTGCAGACACTGTGTTTCAGGGTACTGTCCCTCATCAGTGCAAAGTCTGAGAACTGGCTTGCCTAGGTGAGAGGTGTCTGACTAGTGTCTGAAAATTGAGATCCTGGTTTGACTTTTAGCCTAAATCATGTGGCAAGTCGTGTTAAAGGATCGATATTGACTTATGGGATTCCTACATCTAATGGGTGGCATTAGAGTTCTAGTCCTCTTCCTCTCTGAAGATGCAATTTGAATATTTAAGATGTTATGCAAACATATTTTTTTAATGTCCAAATGACTTTCATCTATCTGGCTAGGGGAAAGCTGATGAGAACCAGAAGTAACTAGCAAAATATTTCATAACACACTGCAGTATCAGACTTTTTGGACTACCTAAATTTTTGAAATTGTCTAAAAATGATCCCCCTTGGAGGGCAGAGAACATTGTACAGCATCAATAATACTGTCTAGCACTAAAAGCACAGTGGAAAGCCACATCTATCATGGCTGTGCATTGACTGTGGCAGGAGTATCACTGTAGAGAGTTAAGATGGAACAGACCATGGAATGCTTGGAAGTATAGGGTCAGCACTGGCAGCCCCGGCAGCAGCAGTAGTACAGTAGAAATGACATAATGGACATGGAATAAATACCCTGCAGAGTATGATCCATACAGCAGCAGAATGTTGGAGACTACAGTCAGAAGACATTAAGACAGGCAGACAAAATGGTACAGGACATTAAATAATTAACATCAGTCATGTAAGTCTGAACTCATCTATGCCTGATTTATTTTGACAAATATTAGTTTTTTTACGCATATAGTGGATAACCTGGTATGCTTTGCAGTGAGAAATCCACCGGCCACGCTGAACACATTCTCTGACATCATACTAGAGGTTGGAAATGATAGTATGCCCACAGCAAAAGGGAAGTTCTTGCTACCGGTCCAATTTTTTGACCCAAAAATCCATGGGATCGGTGCTCAGGCTTTCTCCTTGAGAGAGAACGTGAGCTGTTCAAGTGGTGCAACTATGTTTGGTGATTAGTTTTTCACTGGCAGATTAACCATATAGTCGATCATGTCATATATTTTAATTGATTCTGCTGCCTCAGCGATTTGTAAAATTGTTAATTTTGTGAGAGACAATTGTGCCTAAATAATTCAAAGAATTTGGTTTTCAAAAATTTTTAGACAATTTGATCCATTCTGATATTTTTTCCCTTTATGACCTACCTTGCCAAGGGGTCAAACGTTCAAGGAAGTGTTGACTCTGCAAATAGCGCATAGTGGTCACCGGATTATGGATACAGTAGGTAACCATCCACTGTGCATAAACTTCACAAATCATATTTTCCTATTAATATACAATATCCTCACCTCAAAAATTTAGGAACAAATTTGAAAAAAATTGATATGTTTTTATTTTAAATAGAGTTGAGCGACTTTTGTTTTTTTATGGTCGAGTTTCGTTTCGTGAAACCCGACTTTTCCAAAAGTCGGGTCGAGCAAGATCGGCCGATTATAGGGAAAAGTCGGGGTCGTCCCGAAACACGAAACCCAATGTAAGTCAATGGGGAATAAAAGTCGGCAGTGAGAGGACAGGAAACACACCTACAGTGCTCATTTGAATGCCAAAAGCATCAATTCTTCTTACTTAAGCTGGTCAACCTTAATTAACTTCATAATACAAGTTACGCACTGAAAAATGGGGGTTATTTGGCTAAAGTTGTGGGGGGGTAGGGCTGGCTCCAGGTTTTCATGTGCCCTTGGCGAAAGAGCGCCCCTTTAACACATAATACCACAACTCATCATGCTCCGATACGGCAGAGAAATAGCGGTATAGTACAATGAAAAATACTTCACTTTTTACATCTCATGACGAGGCCCATCTATTTCTCCATACAGAATCATTGGTCCCATATAATGTTTGAAACAGTATATCATGAGCTCCACATAATGCTACAGTATATGTTGGTCCCCATGGATGAAGCTCCACTGTCTTATGGGCCCAAATAATGCTCCAAACATAATGGGCCCCATTTCTAATGCTCTAGTGTATAATGGGCCCTGTAAATGCTGCTCCAGTGTCTGATGTCCACCTTTGGAATGTTCCAGTGTATGGTGGGCCCCATCTATCATTCTCCAGAGTATAGTGCTCCCCAAAAATTGCTGTCCCAACATTGAAAACAATGAAATAAGGCTCCTCGCTAGGGAATCCCTGTACTAGTCTGGACTCTTCGTCGTCCCCATCTTCCATCTCACTGCACAGTATTTCAACCTTGCAAGTGCTGTGATCCTGAGCAAGCAGGGGGGGCCCACTCATTGGCGACGGCACTGGCACAGGGCCCCTGATAGTACGGTGGTGTGTCTGATGGCGGGTGGGCCGAACCTGCACTTTCATCTGCAGCTTCCTCTTTGTCACGTGTAAGATGGAACTGTATATGGGAAGGGTAACCTGAGTTTCATCAGGGTCAGATTCAGGCCGGGTAGCGTGCGAGGGGAATGTAGTGGTCTGGGTCAATGTACCAGCAGATTCATCGAGCAGTGGCTGGGCATCAGTGCACTTGTGTCACCCCCAGGAGTACGGTCGCCACAGTGGCATTACCTTCCTCCTAGGGAGTGTGATGTCATGCTTGGGAGCAACGAAGGATCTCTCTAGCAGGTTAACTGATTGGGCGGCGTTATTCCCACGAGTCATGACCCTCCAAACAGCGTTTATGAAGGCAAAGTGTTTGTTTTACGTGGGCAGTATGGTTGCAAAGCTGAACCTTAAAGGAATGTCCAGAAGGGCACCACCAGGAGTGGAGCCTACGGTGTAATTTGACTCAACACGGGCAACCTCAACCATGCCAGCTACAGAACAGATGCATACATTGCAAGCTTAATTCCGTTAACGAACGAGACTCCGTCATGCCCCGCGGTCCGAGTCCGGCTTACTAGAGGGACACGTGAGGCTCTGGCACATGAGATTGGCCAATAACTGGTGTGTCATGCCCTTACATGTCCGTGGCTGCATGTGCGCTATACTGAAAAGGCCAGCGTTTGTCGCTTACAGGTGCAGATAACCCGCTGAACAACGTTAGTGATGGGGATCACTGATTACAATTATTACTCGCGAACGATGATTTCCCAGTAAGTGCAGGTCAACCGCCGTTCCGGAATTAGGCCTAACCGTCATTCCTGAAAAAAATGAAAAACTTACGTGTGCAAACCACAGGTGCTGTAGCTTGCTTAACAGCTCGCCAGCCGTTCTCATGCCCAGTATGGGTTACACGTGATTGCACAAAAGTGAGAAAGGGTACCGTATCCCCGGATAACATGTATGGATAGCGTACACATTCAAAAGATATGTTTACACATCAGGAGGCAGGCTCAGACGGTGTCAGGCACAGTATGGATTTGACGGCCCAGACTACACAGCGGAGGAGCAGGGAGAGGTAAAGATTGCAAATGCTGGGGCCCTGCCCAAGCAAGGGGGGCCCACTCGTGGGCGTCGGTACTGGCACTGGGCCCCTCATAGTACGACGGTGTGTCTGACGGCGGGTGTGCACCATCACCGTCAGAGACACTTGATTGCACTATGAGGGACCGTGTGCCAGTGCCCGCGCCCAAGAGTCGGCCTACCCACCTATCCAGGGCAACGGCACTCGCACGGTGTCGTGCGCTAGGTGGTGACCCCGGCCATGGGGGGGAGGCAGCACAGTTAGGGAGTTTTAGAAAGTGGCATATGTTGATGTTGGACATTCAGCTGATGCAAAAGGCGAAATAGGTCAAGTCCCAGGAAGAGGTGGACCAAAGCAAGCCATTTTTCTGTCTCCCTATGTGTCATCAGGGGAAGGTGGGACAAAATCCTTGGAAACCCATGCATGGTTCATTTTAATGAAGGCTAGATCATCCACATTTTGGGTTGACAGACGGGTCCTTTTTTCTGTTAGGATTGATCCAGCTGCACTGAAGACTCTTTCCGATAGCACACTTGCAGCTGGGCAAGCGAGCTCCTGTAAGGCATATTGTGCCAATTCAGGCCAGGTGTCCAGTTTAGCAGCCCAATAGTCAAAGGGGAATGACCTGTGTGGGAGAACATCGATATGGGAGGAAAAGTAGTTTGTAACCATAGTTGACAATTGCTGTCTCCTGTCACTTTCCATCGATGCTGTATTACCA
Source organism: Dendrobates tinctorius (assembly GCF_039654945.1). Classification (NCBI taxonomy): domain Eukaryota; kingdom Metazoa; phylum Chordata; class Amphibia; order Anura; family Dendrobatidae; genus Dendrobates; species Dendrobates tinctorius. The sequence continues at coordinate 63,659,912 of NW_027361684.1, read as the reverse complement.
GTTGTGTGAGCGGTACTTGAAAAATCAGTCCACAACATTGTCATGAAACCCCTGTCTCCAACGCCACTTCTGCTGTGTGCACCATGAACACCTCTGCCAAGCTGCCCCCGGCCCGTACGGCTCGTGTGAGAACCATCACCGCTGCTGTGTGCTGGGAATGCCTCAAGCAACCGATTTACCAGAGTTGCTTGTTTATTAGCCAATATTAGGTCAAGGTTCTACTGTGGCATGATGTTTTGTAATTTGCCTTTATAGCGTGGATCCAGGATGCTGGCCAACCAGTAGTCGTCATCGTTCATCATTTTGGCAATGCGGGGGTCCCTTTTTAGGATCCGCAAGGCATAATCTGACATGTGGGCCAATGTTCCCGGTGTCAATGATGCACTGCGAGTGCTGGTTGGAGGAGCACTTTCTGGCAAATCCACATCCCTCCAGTCACGCACAAACCCTGTACCAGACCTTGCCACGCCAACATTTTCACTTGCCCCACGAGATGCATCCTCCTCCCCTAAGTAAGCATCAACCATCATCATCCTCCTCCTCCTCTTCTTCCTCCAACTCGTCCAGGAGAGGTCCCTGAGCAGACAATGGCTGAATGTCATCAAGGATTCCCTCCACCTCTTCCTCCTCGTCAATATTGGCTGCAGACGCCTGCTCCTTAAGGTGCGTCGAAGTTTGCATGAGCAGACGCATAAGTGGGATGCTCATGCTTAGGATGGCGTCGTCTGCGCTTACCAGCCGTGTGCATTCCTCAAAACACTGAAGGACTTTACAGAGGTCTTTCAGCTTCGACCACTGCACACCTGTCAACTCCATGTCAGCTCTCAAAGTGCCTGGCCGTGTATCCTCCCACAAATGCATTATGGCCTGCCTCTGCTCGCACAGCCACTCCACCATGTGCAGGGTGGAGTTCCACCTTGTTGCAATGTCGATAATGAGGCGGTGGTTGGGAAGGTGGAGCAATCGCTGCAGCTTCTGCATACGAACGGAGTGTACAGGCGACCGGCGGATGTGCGCGCACAGTCTTCGCACCTTATGGAGCAGGGCTGTTAACTCCGGATAATTTTTGAGGAAGCACTGCACCACCAGGTTCAAGGTGTGAGCCAAGCAAGGTATGTGGCTGAGTTTTGAAAGGGCTATGGCTGCCACAAAATTACGGCCGTTATCACTAACTACCTTGCCTGCCTCAAGATGTACACTGCCCAGCCATGACTCAGTTTGTCGCTTCAAGTACTCGGCCAGCACCTCGGCGGTGTGTCTGTCGCCCAAACACATCATCTGCAACACAGCCTGCTGACGCTTTCCACTAGCTGCTCGACAGGGGGACACCTCGTGTGCAACAGTGGCAGCTGCAGATGGAGTGCTCGTATGACTGCGCTCTGTGGATGAGCTTTCGCTTCTGGAGGAGGAGGAGGAGGTGGAGGGTGGAACGCCTACAGCCAACTGTTTCCTATACCGTGGGCTAGGCGGCACTGTCCCACCACCGCTGTCCCCTGTGGACCCTGCATCCACCACATTAACCCAGTGCGCAGTGATGGACACGTAACGGCCCTGGCCATGCCGACTGGACCATGCATCAATTGTGAGGTGCACCTTTCCACTCACTGACTGCTTGAGTGCATGGACAATGCGGTCTTTCACATGATGGTGGAGGGCTGCGATGGCTTTGCGAGAGAAGAAGTGGCGACTGGGTAGGTCATAGCGTGGTACTGCATAGGCCATGAGTTCGCGGAAAGCTGCGCTTTCCACCAACCGATAGGGCAACATCTCAAACGAGATTAGTTTGGCAATGTGGGCGTTCAAACCCAGTGTACACGGATGATAGACTGAGTACTTTCTTGACCTACTCATAGTGTCTGGGAGGGTGAGCTGGACTTGAGAGCTGCATATGGTGGAAGTAGCGGTGGACAGGGCGGACTGAGAGAGGGTTGATGATGGTGATGGAGTTGGTGTTCTTTCTGATGGCCTAGATTCAGTATTTCGTTGATATAACAGTGGGATTCCCTGACTGCTGTGGCCTTGCAACGACACCTCAACATTTGCTGCTGTGCTAACCGGTGGGCTTACAGTGGGGGAAACAATGTAGCGTTGCTGACTACCTTCTTTGTGATCAGTTGCACATGTGGCACTTGAGGTTTGGTGTTGTGTCCACGCTTGCAAGTGCATGCTGGTTAAATGTCTAAGCATGCAACTGGTATTCAAATTTTTCAGATTTTTCCCTCGGCTAAAGGTCTTTGTGCACTTCTTACAGATAACCTTGGCCTGATCATGAGGATTTTGTTCAAAAAAGTGCCACACTGCACTCTTCCTACTTTGGCAGACATTTTGCGGCCTAGCATGCTGTGATGATTTGACCCTCTGGACAAGCTGTCCAGCAACTCTTGATTTTTAGAACCTGTCTTTGGAGTGCTCCGGGCCTGCCAGATAACAGCTGTTGCGATGTTGATGTCTGCTGTGGATGCTCCTCATCTGAGCTATTGGAAGCAGCACCCTCTTCCCCCAATGGATGCCAATCTGGGTCAACAACTGGGTCATCCATCACCTCCTCTTCAATGTCATGTGCACCTTCCTCTGTGTCACCGTGTATGGTGGTATAGTGTGCGGGAAGGGGCACCTGAGTCTCATCAGGGTCAGAATCTGGCTCTGTACACTGCGAGGACAATGTAGTGCTCTGAGTGAATGTACCAGCAGAATCATCTATCAGCGGCTGTGCATCAGTGCACTCCATGTCAGATTCATCTTGGCCTGGGTAATTCACCATTTCACTTGATAATCCAGGCATGGTATGTGAAAACAGCTCCATGGAGTAATCAGTAGTATGGCCTGCATCATCCTTCAATCTTGGTTGTGGTGAAGGACACAAGGAAAGGTGTGGTTCATGAACATGAGCCTCCAATGACGACTCAGTGCTTTTACTTTTTACAACTTCAGAAGAGGAGGCGATAGAGCTGGAGGCTGAGTCAGCAATGTAAGACAAAACTTTTTCCTGATGCTCTGGTGTTAAAAGCGGTTTTCCAACTCCTAGAAAACTAAGCCTTCGAAGCCTTATGGAGCCAGAGGATGACGCAGGCTCAACACCTCCTGCATTCGGTCCTATTTTGCTTTTGCCACTACCATCAGATCCATCACCAACACCATCATTACCAGCTGCCAACCCCCGCCCAATTCCATGGCCTCTTCCACCAGCCTTCCTCATTTTTGGTAGAAATGTAGACAAAATCCTACAAACTATATGGTAATGTAAAACAAGGTACAAGGTGTCTATAGGACAGGGGAGATTTAGATTTTCTGCAGACACTTGTGGACACTGGACACTTGGATTGTGTGAGGCCCACTGAATATCATAGTGCTATGTCACAGGCTTGATGGCACAGGTGTGAAAAAAGTGACTACAGGATAAGGGAGATTTTGAATTTCTGGGAGATTTTGAATTTCTGCAGACACTTGTGGACACTGGACACTTGGATTGTGTGAGGCCCACTGAATATCACAGCGCTATGTCACAGGCTTGATGGCACAGGTGTAAAAAAAGTGACTACAGGATATGGGAGATTTTGAATTTCTGGGAGATTTTGAATTTCTGCAGACACTTGTGGACACTGGACACTTGGATTGTGTGAGGCCCACTGAATATCACAGTGCTATGTCACAGGCTCGATGGCACAGGTGTGAAAAAAGTGACTACAGGATAAGGGAGATTTTGAATTTCTGCAGTCACTTGTGGACACTGGACACTTGGATTGTGTGAGGCCCACTGAATATCACAGTGCTATGTCACAGGCTCGATGGCACAGGTGTGAAAAAAGTGACTACAGGATAAGGGAGATTTTAAATTTCTGCAGACACTTGTGGACACTGGACACTTGGATTGTGTGAGGCCCACTGAATATCACAGTGCTATGTCACAGGCTCGATGGCACAGGTGTGAAAAAAGTGACTACAGGATAAGGGAGATTTTAAATTTCTGTAGACACTTGTGGACACTGGACACTTGGATTGTGTGAGGCCCACTGAATATCACAGCGCTATGTCACAGGCTCGATGGCACAGGTGTGAAAAAAGTGACTACAGGATAAGGGGGATTTTGAATTTCTGGGAGATTTTGAATTTCTGCAGACACTTGTGGACACTGGACCCTTGGATTGTGTGAGGCCCACTGAATATCACAGCGCTATGTCACAGGCTCGATGGCACAGGTGTGAAAAAAGTGACTACAGGATAAGGGAGATTTTGAATTTCTGCAGACACTTGTGGACACTGGACACTTTTGGATTGTGTGAGGCCCAATGAATATCAGAGCGCTATGTCACAGACTCGATGCAGCAGGTGTGAAAAAAGTGACTACAGGATAAGGGAGATTTTGAATTTCTGCAGACACTGGACACTTTTGGATTGTGTGAGGCCCAATGAATATCAGAGCGCTATGTCACAGGCTCGATGCAGCAGGTGTGAAAAAAGTGACTACAGGATAAGGGAGATTTTGAATTTCTGCAGACACTTGTGGACACTGGACACTTGGATTGTGTGAGGCCCACTGAATATCACAGTGCTATGTCACAGGCTCGATGGCACGGGTGTGAGAAAAGTGACTACAGGATAAGGGAGATTTTGAATTTCTGCAGACACTTGTGGACACTGGACACTTGGATTGTGTGAGGCCCACTGAATATCACAGTGCTATGTCACAGGCTCGATGGCACAGGTGTGAAAAAAGTGACTACAGGATAAGGGAGATTTTAAATTTCTGCAGACACTTGTGGACACTGGACACTTGGATTGTGTGAGGCCCACTGAATATCACAGCGCTATGTCACAGGCTCGATGGCACAGGTGTGAAAAAAGTGACTACAGGATAAGGGAGATTTTGAATTTCCAGGAGATTTTGAATTTCTGCAGACACTTGTGGACACTGGACACTTGGATTGTGTGAGGCCCACTGAATATCACAGCGCTATGTCACAGGCTCGATGGCACAGGTGTGAAAAAAGTGACTACAGGATAAGGGAGATTTTAAATTTCTGCAGACACTTGTGGACACTGGACACTTGGATTGTGTGAGGCCCACTGCATATCACAGCGCTATGTCACAGGCTCGATGGCACAGGTGTGAAAAAAGTGACTACAGGATAAGGGAGATTTTGAATTTCTGCAGACACTTGTTGAGGATCCAAGAAAAGCACTTCTGAGCATCCGCGCTGCTTTAGTGATAAGAATTCTTCAGAAATCCATATAAATCTTTCAAGTTCTTTATTATATGTACTACAGAAACTACGCGCTTCGAGGTGACAAACCGCACCTCTTCTTCAGGTTACAGTACAGAGTTGTGATCGGTCTATACAAATGACAGCCTTATATGCTGTGTGGGCGTAACCCCCCGTTGTGAGAGAAGGGCGTCAACCTGCACATACTGCACATAAAGATATTTGGAAAAGACAAGCAAAGTGACATATATATATAGAAAAACATATATTCGGGATCGTGATAGTATTGTGTATCCTATTCAGACAATCAATGCAATAATATGGACTTTTATAATTAAATAAAAAGAAATTTATGAAATATGTAGAACACAAAAAAAAAGGGAACAAGAGAGGATAAGAACCAGTTTCATTGTGGTGAGTTTGAGACAAATTTCTGGCGGCTTCACCACTGAGCTATCATGACTGATGAGCTACCAGTGGTGAGGAGTAGTGGAGAGTAATTACTCATGTGATATAACTAGTGAAGATAGAGTGTGCAAAAAGTTTCCTTTCACCAATAGTAGTGATAAATGGGAGTGTATAAAAGGAGCTATATTTGGAGAAATTGTGTATTTTAAACCGATGTTTTTTTTTTTTTTTTTTTTCTATGTTGTCATTCACATGGCAGATCTATGAAAGAACTAGAAGCATTTTGCCACAATTCCCAGTGTGCAAATATGCGAGAGAAAAATATAAAACCAAATTATTTAATTTAAAGATGTGTTTTAAAATTATTTAAAAAATTATTTAAAAATAATTTTGTGGGGAAGTTTTTAAATCCCAAAAACCAACTTAATAAAAGGACTGTTACGAATTAAAAACAAATGTATTTAAAAATGAGAATTAGTGGTGAACCCAACTATAATATAATTATGTCCACCAGAGAGAGTAGTGCTGAGTGAACTAGAATGACCCAAGGGATCCCTGAGGTATATCCCGGCCAAGAGCGTAGTAGGGGAAAAAAACAAAAAAAAAAAAAAAAAAAAACCATTAAGAAATGTATCTCACCTAACATATATTATTTTCTCATAAAACTTCTCAATTCACCAGATAAAATGTGAGGATAATTTTGTACACTTTAAAAAATTTTTACAAGTAAATTGATATATTAAATATACAGAAAAATATGAAAAACATTCCTCAAGGTAAGACTTATATAAAAATATCGCATATTTCATTTAAACCTTTTGGATTAATAGTATCGAGTCGATAAATCCAATAAATTTCTTTTCTACTAAGTTGTAGAAATCGATTCGGAGCATTTTCAGGTATATGGTCAATGGGGAAAATGTTAGAGAAGAAAAATCATTTTTATGATGTAGGGCACAATGTCTAGATAGTCCATGTTTCATATAGCCAATCCTCACATTGTGCCTGTGGGAGTTCATCCTTTTTCGAAAACACTGAGTAGTTCGTCCCACGTATTGTTTTCCACAAATACATTGTATTAAATATATAATAAAACTTGATTCACAAGTGAGATTGGCTTTAATAGTAAAAGTTTCACCCGTTGATGTTGAATTAAAAAGGGTTTTTTTATGACCAATGCCCCTACAACACAAACATTTCTTTTTCCCACATTTATAAATTCCTGGTGGTACTGCAGTTTTCTTTTTAGTTGTCACAGAGATTTTTTTTACTATATAAAGTTTGCTTTTGAGGGAGCATTATACTACTGTATATAGAGTCTGTCTATGATGGTACATTATATTACTGTATGTAAAGTCTGCCTATGATGGTGCATTATATTATTGTGCATAGAGTCTGCCTATGGGGTGCATCAAACCATATGGGGGTGCATTATACTACTGTATATAGAGTCTGCCTATGGGGGTGCATTATACCATATAGAGACTGACTATGAGGGGTGCATTATGCCTTATAGAGTCTGCCAATGGGGGTGCATTATACTACAGTACATAGTGTCTGCATATAGGGGTGCATTATACTATATAGAATCTGTTATGCGGGGCTTAGGTAAAAGGAGACTGACAAACCCGGGCCCCTGCGGAGTCCCTCAAACTAGGGAAAACCCTGTCTGACCCTCAACCCAGGGTTTTTGCTAAAGGTGCAAATGCCTGAGCCTCCAGCCTCTCCTTATCTCCTGCTCAGCCCTAAGCTGAACCCTCCACCCTCCACCCAGTGAGTTGTAAAACCTCCAAAGCCCACACAGTAATGACAGACAGGGAGAACTCAAACCACACCGCACCGCAACCACACAGGAAAATACTAAAATGTGAACAGGGCAAAACAAAGCACAAATATAGGAAGGCGAAAAGGTAACAACGGATCATACGACACCAGATATGAATTTCTCTCTCTAACACCTCCTCTCCAGACCGGAACCACTTGGCACAAAACACAAGCTATAATCGGCGACGCCCACAGGCCAGCACGACTATTTAAAGACCGTGGGCGTGACCAAACATCCCACCTGATTTCCAGCTAGATTAACCCCAGATAACCTGAGTAAAATCAAGCCGGCGCCACTGAGGCTATAGTGGACGGAGATGGAACTACCGCTGCCTGCCGGACGCTGTGGTGTGAACAGCGTCCGACATGACAGTACCCCGTCTTCTATGAGGGACCCCAGGGCCCTCAAGACTCATAGGACCCGGCTTGTCCGGATGGCGGCGGTGAAAGGAACTGACCAGCCGATCCGCATGTATGTCCGAGGCTGGTACCCAAGACCTCTCCTCCGGACCATACCCCCGCCAGTGCACCAAATACTGAAGAGTACGGCGCAGTACTCGAGAGTCCACCACCTTGGAGACTTCAAACTCTAAATCGCCATCCACCATGACTGGAGGTGGCATCGGCGTCGTGTCCACAGAGCCTACCACCTTTTTCAATAAAGACCTGTGAAACACGTTGTGTATCTTGTATACCGCAGGAAGCTCCAACCGATAAGCGACCGGGTTAATGATGGCAGCAATCTTAACACTAGGACTACTGGACTCGTGACCCCGCCTAGAACTACTGAAAGGAGTCATTTTGACTCCTTGCTTGTTTTCGTTTATTTTTAGAGTTTCATTTGTGGTTATTTATTAATAATTATATTTTTTGTAATGTATTATTATTGTGAGATCCAACAGTAATGCTTTTGATTGTTTTTTTTCTGCTTTTCTTATTTTTCTACAGAAAATAACAATAATTATAATAGACGTTTTTCAAACATTTTTTTTATTCAAGTGCACACATATAAACAACAACTGAAGAACAAAAAGCAGAGAAAATGTAGGTGGAGGAGCATAAAAATGAAAATATGGCGCAGAATTCACCTTCTAAACATTTGGTGTTTCGCATTTTAGGCATTGCCTTTGATTTATGGCAGTACATTGCCCACACAAAGACTTACCACAAGTCTTACAATTGCCGACAGATCTATTTTTCTTGCACTTTTCTTTGATCTGGCAAAATTTTGTTTGAACCATCACTTCTGAGCATGTAGAAACTTGGGACGTGGAACCCTTTTCCCTATCTGTGACATAAGGACCACTCAACTCTCTCACAAGCGTTTGCAAAAATGCCTTGCGTGACATTTTTTGGTGGGTAATCTCCTTGAATATTATCCATGCATTTATACCCGCAAAGTCTAAGGCATTTTCAAATGCATGAACAGGCCATCTCCTTGTGCATGTTCGTGTGGTATATTTTTGTGCCATCTGATCCACTACATCTACTCCATATTTTGTTTCATTGTAAAACTTTACCGTTTCTGGAGTTTTTTTAGCGGAATCAGACGCAACAACAACATCTGGATGGACGGAACTCAAAATGACAACATTTTTGTTGGGCTTTCCTTGATATACTGTAAGTGTAAAATTGTCTTCATTTCTAAACACTTTAGTGTTGTACAATTCCTCTTTCATGGATTTTATTTCTTTAGGCACTTCTCGCCTTATCTTGTTCAGTGTTCCCACGATGGTTGTTCCTTTGCTTTTTAGCTGTTTAGCTAATTTTACTGAAGTAAAATAATTATCGGTTGTAACATTGCGACCTTTTTTCAAAAACGGGTCCAATAACTTCATTACCACATGGTCAGCTAAACGGTCCTCAGCACGGCGTGTGTCATCTTTTGCCTAGATAAGGGAAGCCATTTGCCAGATATTTGCTCTCCTTATCAACAGCTAGCCAATATTTGTGGCCATATTTATCTGGCTTGGAAGGCATGTACTGCGTGAATGGACACCTAGTTTTGCTTGGGAAAAGTTGCTCATCCACCGTTATGTATGGGCCAGGTTTGTAACACGCAATACAATTTTCAATAAACCTGTCCCACACAGTAGAAAATAGAGCAAACTTGTCCATTTGCAGTCTCTCTGATCGAGTAGATTTCTCATCAAATCTGATAAGATAAGAGCCTAGAGTAAACAAGCTATTTTGTTCAGTATTACACAGTAATACAAGCAGGTAAAACACAAGGAAAATGTGAAAAGTTGACATGTAAATTGAACTACATCTATATGAACATCAGGGTAAATAAGACAGAGTGAAAAAATTATGCACAAAACTTTTTAGCAACATTTAGTGACAAAAGGACCTCAAAATATAGTAGGGAGTCAAAATGACTCCCTTCAGTAGTTCTTGGTAAATTTTGAAAAAAACGCGCAAATTTTTCACCAAAATTATTTATTCTCACAAAATCTTTTTTCAGATCATATTTGAGGAAAAGTCACTGAGTTTCAAGCCGGAATTCTGAAAAATGTAGTCACAGAAGAGAAATAAAAAACGAAAGGAGTCAAAATGACTCCATCAGTAGTTCTAGTGTTAAAAGGGCCAATAAATCTTGGACCCAATTTCAATGATGGAATTTTGAGTTTTATGTTTTTAGTAGCTAACCACACCCAATCACCCACACACAGGTCCGGACCTGGCACGCGTCTAGAGTCAGCCACACGTTTGTATCTTGCACTCATGCTCAGCAATCGCTGTTTCACACTCCTCCAGACCGATGATAGTTGAACTCCTAACTGGTCCTCCTCTGGGATGCCCCCAGAGCCCCCCTGACGCAAGGTACAAAATTGAGGATGGTGCCCATAAACACAAAAGAACGGAGACGCTCCCGATGATTCTTGGCGGTGATTATTTAATGCGAACTCGGCCAAGGGAAGGAACGTCGACCACTCCTCTTGGTTGTCAGACACAAAACATCGCAAATACTGCTCCAGATTTTGGTTCATGCGCTCAGTTTGACCATTTGACTGCGGATGAAACGCCGACGAATGAGACAACTTGATCCCCAATCGTGAGCAAAAAGCTTTCCAAAACTTCGCCACAAACTGGGTACCCCTATCAGACACTATGTCCGACGGAACTCCGTGCAGTCTGACCACCTCCTGCACAAAGACCTGAGCCAACGTCTTCGCGTTGGGCAAGGAAGGCAACGACAGGACCGAGTCGTGGTGTTCCCCCAACACTTTAAGACGAAGATGAAGGGGTACGAACGACTTATTAGCGGGAAGTCCTGGTGGTACCTCCTCCTGGGCCTCGGCAATCTCCGCCTCTACCTCAGTCGTGAGAGCCGAGACCACTACACCTTCCTGGAGGATGGGTACCGGATCTTCCCGAGGTTCTCCCCCTGGAAAACACCTGGACAAGACATCCGCCTTGGTGTTTTTTGCCCCAGGATGGTAAGTCACCAGAAAGTTAAAACGTGTAAAAAACAATGCCCAGCGAGCCTGCCTGGGAGACAGACGCTTGGCCGACTCCAGATAGAGCAGGTTTTTATGGTCGGTGATGACTGTGACCTGGTGGGCCGCCCCCTCCAAGAAGTGTCGCCATTCCTCAAAAGCCAATTTGATGGCCAACAACTCCCTGTTGCCGATGTCGTAATTCCGTTCGGCCGGCGACAGCTTCTTGGAGAAGTAGGCGCATGGACGCAAATTGCTCAAGGACGAGCCCTGTGACAGTACTGCCCCCACTCCCACCTCAGACGCATCGACCTCCACCGTAAAAGGTTTAGATACGTCCGGTTGCACCAGAATGGGGGCTGAAGCAAAATGGTTCTTCAGAAGCTCAAATGCACGCACCGCATCCTCAGACCAGATAGCGAGATTGGTACCTTTTTTCGTCATGTCCGTGAGCGGTTTGGCTATAGTAGAGAAATTCTTAATAAACTTCCTATAATAGTTAGCAAACCCAAGGAACCCCTGGAGCGCTTTTAGATTACCAGGCCGTTCCCATCGCAGCACCGCTTGCACCTTCGCGGCATCCATTTTAAACCCTGCGGCGGACACAATATATCCCAAAAAAGGCAACTCTTGAACAAAAAACATGCATTTTTCAAGCTTAGCATAGAGCTTATTCTCACGGAGCAGCTGTAACACCTGCCTGACATGCTCTAAATGAGTGTCCTGGTCGCTCGAATAAATGAGGATATCATCCAGGTACACAATCACAAATTTCCCCAGCACATGAGCAAATACATCATTTATGAAATGTTGGAACACAGCCGACGCGGTTGTCAACCCAAATGGCATAACTAGGCTTTCAAAATGACCCTCAGGGGTATTAAATGCCGTCTTCCACTCATCCCCGTGACGGACCCTTATGAGGTTATATGCCCCCCTGAGGTCAAGTTTGGAAAACCACTTCGCACCCGCCACCTGGTTGAACAAATCAGGGATCAGAGGCATCGGGTAGGGATCACGGACCGTAATCTGGTTTAACTCCCGGAAATCCAGACACGGGTGTAACCCCCCATCTTTTTTCTTAATGAAGAAAAACCCCGCTGCTACAGGTGAGGATGAAGGCCGGATGTGCCCTTTACTTAAACTCTCCGCAATGTAATCCTTAAGAGCTTGTCTCTCCGGACCAGAAATACTAAACATCCTCGCCTTTGGCAATTTAGCCCCGGGTTTTAACCTAATCTGACAGTCATAGGCTCGATGTGGAGGTAGTTCTGAGCAACCCCTCTCAGAGAATACGTCCGCAAAATCCAGCAATGCCTCCGGAAGGCTGGACTTCACGGCGGACACACATGTGGCCAAGCAATTTTCCTGGCAGAAACTGCTCCACTGGACTATGTCCTGGGTTCTCCAGTCAATCACCGGGTTGTGCTTAGACAACCATGGGAAACCCAGGACTGTTTGTGCTGGGAGATTATTGAGTACCTTACATGTAACCCACTCAGAATGTAGGACCCCAATGTGGAGTTTAACCTCAGCTACAAACTCAGTAATCTCCCCCTGTGGGAGGGGAGTGGCATTAATGGTAACCACGCGAATAGGATGAGGGAGTTTTTCGATCTTGAAACCTGCCATGCGTGCAAACTCCTCATCCATGAGATTGGTGGCTGAACCGCTATCCACAAACACTGATATTGGTAGCTCTCTGCCCGCAGTAATAACCCTGGCAGGGAGCATACATTGAGATACAATCATGGAGGATATGCATACGCTCAGTTGGGCCTCCTCCATACCCTCTGAGTTTACCAGTTTTCCGCCGGTGCGACTTTCTTTGGTAGCACAGGACAATCATTTACATAATGATCTCTTTTACCACAGTAAAAACATGCTCCATGCTTCCTGAACCCAGGAACGCGACGCTGCACATGCGATACCCCCGCGATTTGCATAGGTTCCGTGGGCTCACCTGCAGCAACCACACTGGCACCCCTGCTTTCCCCCAGAGGCAGCGTCTCCTGCGCCCCTTGACGCAAACGGCGATCAATACGAATAACCAAACTCATGGCAGATTCTAACGATGCAGGAGTCTCATACATCAGGAGGGCCTGCTTAACTCTTTCTGAGACCCCATGAATAAACTGACTCCGCAGCGCTGGGTCGTTCCACTGTGTGTCTACTGCCCAACGGCGAAATTCTGAACAATAGTCTTCCGCCATACGTTCCCCCTGACGGAGGGCGCAGATTTTAGATTCCGCCAAAGCCAATCTGTCGGGGTCATCATAAATGAGCCCGAGTGCTGAAAAAACATTCTCAACCGAATGAAACGTAGCAGAGTCGGCTGGTAAGGAAAACGCCCATGCTTGGGGGTCCCCACTCAGTAAAGATAACACCAGACCCACCCGCTGAGCCTCATTACCTGAGGAGACCGGGCGCATGCGAAGGTATAACTTGCAGGCCTCCCGAAAGATGACAAATTTGCTGCATTCCCCAGAAAATCGTTCAGGCAGCGGAATCTTAGGGTCTGCACCTGCACCTGCAGAAGCCGCTTGCACATTAGCTACAACCAGGCCCTGCTGCTGAACTGCCCCCTTCAACTCGGTGACCTGTACGGACAGCGCCGCCAACTGGCGGTTAATGGAAGTCATGGAATCCATGGAAAAATGTTGGGCCGATTATAATGTTATGCGGGGCTTAGGTAAAAGGACACTGACAAACCCGGGCCCCTGCGGAGTCCCTCAAACTAGGGAAAACCCTGTCTGACCCTCAACCCAGGGTTTTTGCTAAAGGTGCAAATGCCTGAGCCTCCAGCCTCTCCTTATCTCCTGCTCAGCCCTAAGCTGAATCCTCCACCCGCCACCCAGTGAGTTGTAAAACCTCCAAAGCCCACACAGTAATGACAGACAGGGAGCACTCAAACCACACCGCGCCGCAACCACACAGGACAATACTAAAATGTGAACAGGGCAAAACAAAGCACAAATATAGGAAGGCGAAAAGGTAACAACGGATCATACGACACCAGATATGAATTTCTCTCTCCAACACCTCCTCTCCAGACCGGAACCACTTGGCACAAAACACAAGCTATAATCGGCGACGCCCACAGGCCAGCACGACTATTTAAAGACCGTGGGCGTGACCAAACATCCCACCTGATTTCCAGCTAGATTAACCCCAGATAAACTGAGTAAAATCAAGCCGGCGCCACTGAGGCTATAGTGGACGGAGATGGAACTACCGCTGCCTGCCGGACGCTGTGGTGTGAACAGCGTCCGACATGACAGAATCTGCCTATGGGGGTGCATTAAGCAATATATATTCTGCCTATGCATTATACTTCCATATATAGAGTCTGCCTAGGGGGCAGTAGCATAGCTAGCAGGGGGGCAGAGGGGGCGGTTGCCCCGGGCCCCTTGCTCTGAGGGGGCCCACCCACACCCAGAGCTTCTGCCACTGTTAACCATGTCAGCATGCGCAGCTCACTAATATAGTTAACCTTCTCTGTATAGTGCAGGGAAACTATACCTTTAAGCTTCCTCCAGCAAACTGTAGACACGCCCACACTGCTCCCTGTGTGTCTGCAGGAGAGACATCACCACGCAGCCTTCAGAGCAAGACAAGATGCTGTGAGTAAGAACTCGGGCTGCTGCATGCATCAGGGGTCCTGAGGTATCTGTGCAGTGATGAGGGGTAGGTTGTTGCTCCCCTCCTTACAAGTCCTGGATGGTTTATTGTTTGTGTTTGTGGTCTTGTATCTGAGGCACAGTAGATTTGCGGTGGCTACTTGAATTTTTATTCATCTCAGAAGGCGTCTCTGTCAATGTAAATCAGCTGCCATATATCTCCTTGTGCTTCAGAGCCACTGACGTGAGTGATCAGCATCATGCACTGCCCTAATAGAAGTCACCTCGGCTGCAGTACAGCACAGATAAGAATATGTGACTTCCCTCTTCATATACATATATGTATATATAATATATACACAGGTAAATGTAAAAATCTATAGCAGCAAAAAAATGAAGGCAGAGCACCATTAACAAAATTAAAAAATTGTGTTTTAATAGCTCATTGGAGCTCAGCAATGTTTCGGTTCTACTGAGAACCTTTTTCCAGGAGAATCAAAACTAATTTTTTTTATTTTGTCTAAATGGTGAGACGCCTTAATTTTTTTGCTGCTATATTGTAGATCAGTAAATGCCTGGAATGTTTGGCAGCCTTATATTTCAAATATCTCTCTACATATACAGTATATATACACACATATATACACACACACACTGTGACTTGGTCTTGTAGCCAGGGTGAGGGTCCTATCATTTCATACTGTAAATCCAGGGTGGCAAGCATGAAAACCCAATTATGGTGTGTAACTTTTTATAAAAAAAAAATAATCCCCACAAAGTTGAGGATGAATATATATGATAAAGGGCCAAATAGAAGACAATACAGTTGTGGCCAAAAGTATTGACACCCCTGCAATTCTGTCAGATAATACTCAGTTTCTTCCTGAAAATGATTGCAATCACAAATTCTTTTGTATTATTATCTTCATTTAATTTGTCTTAAATGAAAAAACACAAAAGAGAATGAAGCAAAAAAGCAAACCATTGATCATTTCACACAAAACTCCAAAAATGGGCCAGACAAAAGTATAGGCACCCTCAGCCTAATACTTGGTTGTACAACCTTTAGCCAAAATAGCTGCGACCAACCGCTTCCGGTAACCCTCAATGAGTTTCTTACAATGTTCTGCTGGAATTTTAGACCATTCTTCTTTGGCAAACTGCTCCAGGTCCCTGATATTTGAAGGGTGCCTTCTCCAAACTGCCATTTTTAGATCTCTCCACAGGTGTTCTATGGGATTCAGGTCTGGACTCATTGCTGGCCACCTTAGAAGTCTCCAGTGCTTTCTCTCAAACCATTTTCTAGTGCTTTTTGAAGTGTGTTTTGGGTCATTGTCCTGCTGGAAGACCCATGACCTCTGAGGGAGACCCAGCTTTCTCACACTGGGCCCTACATTATGCTGCAAAATTTGTTAGTAGTCTTCAGACTTCATAATGCCATGCACACGGTCAAGCAGTCCAGTGCCAGAGGCAGCAAAGAAACCCCAAAACATCAGGGAACCTCCGCCATGTTTGACTGTAGGGACCGTGTTTTTTTCTTTGAATGCCTCTTTTTTCTCCTGTAAACTCTATGTTGATGCCTTTGCCCAAAAAGCTCTACTTTTTTCTCATCTGACCAGAGAACATTCTTCCAAAACATTTTAGGCTTTTTCAGGTAAGTTTTGGCAAACTCCAGCCTGGCTTTTTTATGTCTCAGGGTAAGAAGTGGGGTCTTCCAGGGTCTCCTACCATACAGTCCCTTTTCATTCAGACGCCGACGGATAGTACGGGTTGACACTGTTGTACCCATAGACTGCAGGGCAGCTAGAACTTGTTTGGATGTTAGTCGAGGTTCTTTATCCAACATCCGCACAATCTTGTGTTGAAATCTCTTGTCAATTTTTCTTTTCCGTCCACATCTAGGGAGGTTAGCCACAGTGCCATGGGCTTTAAACTTCTTGATGACACTGCGCCCGGTAGACACAGGAACATTCAGGTCTTTGGAGATGGACTTGTAGCCTTGAGATTGCTCATGCTTCCTCACAATTTGGCTTCTTAAGTCCTCAGACAGTTCTTTGGTCTTCTTTCTTTTCTCCATGCTCAATGTGGTACACACAAGGACACAGGACAGAGGTTGAATCAACTTTAATCCATGTCAACTGGCTGCAAGTGTGATTTAGTTATTGCCAACACCTGTTAGGTGCCACAGGTAAGTTACAGGTGCTGTTAATTACACAAATTAGAGAAGCATCACATGATTTTTCGAACAGTGCGAATACTTTTGTCCGCCCTCTTTTTTATGTTTGGTGTGGAATTATATCCAATTTGGCTTTAGGACAATTCTTTTTGTGTTTTTTCATTTAAGACAAATTAAATGAAGATAATAATACCAAAGAATTTGTGTTTGCAATCATTTTCAGCAAGAAACTGAGTATTATCTGACAGAATTGCAGGGGTGTCAGTACTTTTGGCCACAACTGTATAAACAGCCAGCAGGTGCATATAGCTGATCACATATAGACCCCTGAATGCATACTCAGTCTGGACAAGACCCCCCAAAGGCAGAAAAGGGAATGAAAGAGAAAATATACCAGGGGGGCACTTTCATCTTTACATGAGTAATATTTTACCTCCCTTTCTTCTAATTCCCTCTTTCTTTCTGGTTCCCTCTTTGGGGTCTTGTCCAGACAAGAGTATTTCTTTTTGGGTCACCTGGACACATTCAGGGAGCTATACCCATACGTCGGTCTCTATACACACCCAATATCTGTTTTCATTTTCTTCTATTTAGTTCTTTGTCTTATATATCAGAGCTGTGCAAGTTGTAGCCCACAGACTGGGAATGACAGAGACCAGAATCAAAGGAATGGGAGCTACAATGGGGGCCATTATACAGTGTTAGAGCTAATTCGGGGGTCATTGTACAATGGATGAGCTAATGCGAGAGCCAATATACAGCCTGAGAGCTAATGCAGGGGTCATTATACAGTATGGGAGATAATGTGGGGCCAGTGTATGCAGGGGTCAGTATACAGTATGGGAGCTAATGCAGGGGCCATTATACAGTGTTAGAGCTAATTTGGGGGTAATTACACAGCCAATGAGCTAATGCGGGGGTCATTGTACAGCATGGGAGCAAATTTAGGGGTCATTATACAGTACAGTTTAAAGGCTACTGTGGGGGCCATCATACAGTATGGGGGCCTATATAAATTGTGGGAGCTACTGTTGGGTTTGTCATAAACTGGGGGTTATAGACAGTATGGGAGCTATTGTGAGGGCACAAAAGAGACATTCTGCTATGTATAGGGAACAATTGTGGCATTATTATGTGAGGCAGTTAGAGGAGCTCTGCTTTAGTACCACACAGCAGGTACAATAGTAGGGACACATACGGCAGCAGGGGCTCAGTATTGGGTTGAGTAGTTTGTGCAGGTTGTAGATAGATGGGTACTGGGCTGAAAATGTGAGAAGTCAGATGTGTCTTTGTTGTAATCTCTGCAGACGAGTCCTGGCTGGAGAAGTTGTCATGTCGGTCTGAGTAAGATGCAAAGGTGAATGATTATCAGAAAGAAAATAACCTGTAAGTTATCATCTGCAACTGTATACTAAACTCTTGTATACTCTGCAGGACTGGCAGCTACCACTATGAGGTCACCATAGGGCAGTAATATCAGTATTGTTTTTTGTATAGAGATTTGTTTCAGTTACAGCGTGATCATATGCTGAGGTTCCCCTATACCCATGACTAAAGTGTGCCAACCTGAGTTGTAATCAGGGTTACCTGTTAGGGGCCCACTCAGATTTTTCACCCCCCCTAAGCTGAACCCCTAGGTATGCCTCTGCTAGGGGGGGCATTATACTATATAGAGTTTGCCTTGGGGGGTGCATTATACCATATAGAGTCTACTATGGGGCGCATTACACTATATAGAGCCTGCCTATGGGGTGCATTATACTATATAGAGACTGCCTTGGGGGGTGCATTATACTATATAGAGTCTGCTTATGGGGGTGCATAATACTACTTTATATAGAGTCTGCCTATGGGGGTGCATTATAATATATACAGTCTGCCTATGGTGGGTGTATTATACTATATAGAGTCTGCCTTTGGGGATGCATTATACTATAGTAAGGACTATCTGGTACATTATACTATATGGAGGCTATTTAGGGGGCCATCATACAGTGTGTGGATTATAGTGAGGGGTCATCATACAGTGTTGGAGCCATCAAACAGTTTGGGGGCTACTAAGGAGTTAGTATATTGTGTGGGTGGTATTATACTGTGAAGGGGCATTTTACTAAGTATAAGAGAGCATGATACTATGTGGAGGGGAGCTGTACAGGGGGAGACTCGGGACATTAGTAAATGTAAACTTGGCACTTATTGGTTTAGGGGAACTCACGTTATTGTGACTGTCAAAGGGGCACACAAAGGACATTATTACTTTCTAGGGGCAAAATGTGGGCACTGTTTTCTAAAGCAATTGCACATGGAATTACTATATACACTTCATGGATAAATCATTTGCTCAGATAAATACAGCTAGAATGAAGATGCAATCATGGAATTACTGTATGCTAGAGGTTTGTGTTACCATCTAGAGGGCACCGAGTACCATACAGTAGGTGCAGTAATAGGGACACACACCGCAGCAGTGGCTCAGTATTGAGAAATCAGCAGGATGAGGAGTTTGTGCAGTTTGTGAATACATGGGGACGGAGTTGAAAATGCGAGAAAGGAAATGTGTCCATTAGAGGTTTCGCCCCCTGAACCAAAACCCTAGCTACGCCTCTGCTTGGATCAACATTACTCAATGGGACAGTGCAGATGAACAATTTTTTTAACTGACTGAATATGTATGTGAAACAATTACAGCTTGCTTGATTTTCCTCCTCAAAACAAGTAAGGCTCAGCCATTCAAGTCTATGGGTGTGAGAAAAAAATCAGATGCCATATATTTCATTTTTACAGATACATTACAATTCTGTAACATAGGAAACTGTAATTGATCTTGTAAATGATTAAGAGCTGCTGAGTAATAAAATGGATTGCTTAGGCCGGTTTCACATTTGCGCTTCAGGGCGCAGCGACGGCCTGTGCACGGCTGCCGCTAAGCCCTGCCCTCTGCCGCGCCTCCGCCGCTAGCTCCGCCTCTGGGCGCATGACGCTGCATGCGTTATGCGTCCCCTATCTTTATCACTGAGGACGCAGGCCGTGCGCAGTATGCGTTTGGCGGCGCTGGCGTCCTTTTGACGGTGCGCCGAGCGCAACCAAATTGCAACAGGTTGCGTTTGGTGCTGGTCGGTGCACCGTCAAAAGGACACAGGCGCCGCAAAAACGCATACTGCGCACGGCCTGCATCCTCAGTGATAAAGATAGGGGACGCATGACGCATGCAGCGTCATGGGCCCAGAGGCGGAGCTAGCGGCGGAGGTGCGACAGGGGGCGGGGCTTAACGCCGGCCGTGCACAGGCCGTCGCTGCGCCCTGAAGTGCAAATGTGAAACCGGCCTTACGGATGAGAAGTAAAAAAAAATCGTCCCACTTTTCTTGTTGAAAATAGGACCATTTTTTATACTGTCATGTGACCTTAGCCTTGGAATAATAATGAAAGCTCAGATAGTACTTATCAGTCCTCATAATGAATGTAAATGAGCTATCTGAAAACATTTTTCATTGTATTATTGGAAAAGAATGAGTTGTAAAATATTTGCAAAACTCTAACCAGAAAATATTTTTGCAAAAACATGAAGATATCAAAACTCTTTGAAAAGCAATTCTCAAAAACTCTCACCAGAACCACTGTTATTGCTCATGGTAACCCCACATACATGCAAAATCAACATTGTTAATCCTTCTTTTTCCCAGCCTCAACTGTCGGTAGAAAGTTGTTGAGACTCCACATACATAAGGTGAAAGGTCAGTCCCGTCTCATTTGTTAGGTTAGGCTGTCTTTACTCTGCATTGGCGTCTTAACAGACAACTTCAGTCAATTGATTCAAATCAGTGCTTCTATAGAGCTGCTTATCTTGCCATAATGAGACTTGTTTGTTTATTTTTTTAAGCTGCACAAGCTTGGACAGAAACAAACATTAATGTTTGCTTCCTCTTTGTCAGACCGCTGAATGTTTTACTTGTCCTACCACCAAATTATAATGATGAGCGCTGATAGAGTGCTGGATGAGAACTCCATTCTACAAATGATGTCTACAGACTTACAAAACTACATAAGATTCACTGTGTGAGGTAGTAGTAGGCGACTAAAATCCATTATTTATGTCCATTAACTTATAACCTTTCGGCAGTCTTGTTTTGGATGGCTTAGATTTGATATAATGTGTAGTAAATAAACAATAACACAATCGAGAAATGGTTTTAATCTTAGTGGCTTTCATGTAATTGATGTGAAGACAGTGAGTACCGTACGATGTTTACTGCAAGCATAAAAATAAAAATATAAATGTACGCCTCCTGTTACTAAACAACTGTGCTTCATTTGGTCACAGTCATATGAGAATTGGCAATCTTATGTTAATGCTGTCAGATTCGTAAGATCCAAAATAGATCCAAAATACTACTTTATTTGTCATAATGCAACAAATTGTCATATTTATCATAATGCAACAAACAGAAAAATATGCACAGTCTTATGACATATACCGTATTTTCCGGCGTATAAGACGACCAGGCGTATAAGACGACCCCCCAACTTTTCCAGCTAAAATAGAAAAATTTTTTAAAAGTCAGGGGTCTTCTTATATGCCATGTGTCATCTTATATGCCGGGTGCGGGGGAGTGGTCCCGATGTCAAAGGGAGGGTGTACGTGGAGTTATCATCCCCCTTTTACCTCATTGGTGGCAGCGGTGCTGTTTGCGGGTCTCTGTGCTGGGGATCGGCAGCTACTCCATCTGCACTGTGGCGGCTCTGTGCTGGGGATCGGCGGCGGCTCCTCTTTGTTCAGCGTGGGGACGCTGTGCTGGGGGGCAGCTGTGGAGGCTCTCTGTCCAGCATCGGGGCTCCTCCGGCATTTCCCCAAAACCTGGAGGCCCAGGCAGCTCCATTGCTGCGATGCGGTGGCCTCCCTGAAAATGGCTGCCAGAGCCCGTGTATGCTCAGATTCTGATTTTGTCTCCTGAGATCTCGGGATGAGATCTGAATCTGAGCATGCGTGGGCTCCGACATCCATTTTCCCGGAGGCCACCACATCGCAGCAATGGAGCTGCCTGGGCCTCCGGGCTTTGGGGAAATGCCGGAGGAGCCCCGACGCTGGACAGAGAGCCTCCACAGCCACCCCCCTGCACAGCGCCCCCATGCTGAACAAAGAGGAGCCACCGCCGACCCCCAGCACAGAGCGGCCACACTGCTGAAGGAGGAGCCGCCGCACCGCTGCCACCAATGAGGTAAAAGGGGGATGATAACACCATTTACACCCTCCCTTGTTCATCGGGACCACTCCCCCCATATGCACTCATCATATAAGACGACAACCGGCGTATAAGACAACCCCCGACTTTTAAGCAGATTTTCAGGGGTTAAAAAGTCATCTTATACGCCGGAAAATACGGTATGTCTATAGCAATAAGCAATGGGTACAAATATGACAACTATATTTTTATATTCCCTATAATAATTTTAACTGACATTTACTGTTCAATTTGTCATACAAATATTGTATATTTATTAACCCCTTCATGACAAGTTATGTAAACTTACTGTTAGGATTGACAGAATGCATATAAATTATAATAAGGTGCGATCGCAACCCAGGGTCCACCGTGCAGTGATGGCGAAACTGCAGCTAGAAGACAATGGCAGAGAGTAGCCGCGAGTAAGCACGGTAAACACACCAAGTTAAACGTCACTCGGTGTGAACAGAATGCAAAACACCTGACTCTGTTACTCCACAGAGCAGTGCACAAACTGAGAGCACTCCAAGCTATTCCCTTCTAAAGTCTTAGGAGCATAGAGACACTAGTAGGGTCCCTATAACTCTCCCCCCACTACACTGGTGGTTGAACCTGCACTGACATATGGTGGCTTATGGGCCAGTACCTGAGGACGCCCGATGCAGCTGCTAAGTTTAAGCAGGAGTTCCCACCCTACACTGCATGTCTAGAAACACACTAGCAGTGCTATTAATGGCACTTGAGTACACAGAGTGGTAGCTGTCCCACCTACACACACACACACACACACAGCAAATAAGCAAGTTACTAGAGCACAGGCGTGCACCATTGAGAGCCTTTTATACCTTTAGCTCAAGTCCAGACAAGACCTTGCCTGTGGACCAATAAGAAGCTGCCACCTCACCAGAGCATCTGATGTCCAAGCACCAATGAGAAGGCGCCACATATTGGACATGCTGAGTAAGGTGAAATCCAGACATAGTCTCCAGAGCACAATGCTGCACATGTACACCAGTAGTCACCCTAGGCTTAGCTGGAGAGCCAACAGCAACTACACATGCAGCATGAGCTTGGGCAAGGTGCTGGGTACAGAGTCTGTGCTGAACAGCCATCCCAGTGGCCGAGCCTGAATTGGAGATCACTGCACCAGACAAGGCTTGGGATCTATCCCGTGCAGTGGAAGAATCCCAGCGCCTATCACTTACATCATTGATGCGTCCCTGGATGAGCATGCTAGCCCGCAACTTTTGTACCTCTAACATCTGAGGGTGGAGTGGAGCTATATTTGCTGCTTTTAACCGGTTAAATCCCACTGTCAATATCTGACAGTGGCATTTAACACATGTCAGCAGGGAGTCGTGTCATTCCACGCTCCCAATTGCACAGTCATGACATGATCGCATGGCCCTGATGGGTTGTCTCCTGAAGACCCCTGTGCCTGTTATTACCATCCTCCTGTGAAAGCCAGCCCATTTGTAGGAGATGGCAGGGGTCTATAGGAGATTGGATAGCTGATGCACTGCTATGTATAGCATAAGTGATCAGATGATTGCAACTTCAAATACCTTAAATGGACATTTAAAGACAGTAAAAAGTTAACTAAAAGGTTTTAAAAATATGAAAAATGGAAAAAAACACACGAATGTTCAAATCACCCCCCTTTTGCTTCATTAAAACTAAAATAAATTTTAAAAAGTACAAAAATACACATTTGGTATCGCTACATTCATAAAAGTCAGATCTATGAAAATATAAAATAAATCTGATCAGTAAATGGCATAACAACAATAAAAGGAAAATATCAAAGTTACAGTTTTTTCACCACCGGAACATTGCAATAAAAGGCAATACTAGGTCATCAAAACATCTTATCTACCCCAAATAATATCAATTTAAACATCATCTCAAAGCGCAA
This sequence comes from Dendrobates tinctorius, assembly GCF_039654945.1. Taxonomy (NCBI): domain Eukaryota; kingdom Metazoa; phylum Chordata; class Amphibia; order Anura; family Dendrobatidae; genus Dendrobates; species Dendrobates tinctorius. The sequence continues at coordinate 63,636,109 of NW_027361684.1, read as the reverse complement.
AAATTAAAACATTACTGGTCTCGGAAAATGGCAACAAAAGCAATTTTTTTTTTACAAATTTCAAAATTTCTTCCCCCACTTAAATAAAGAAAACAAACTACACGTTTGGCATCTGCATATTAGTACTGACTTGGAGAATCATATTGCCCTGTCAGATTTACCATTTTACCTCCTCCTTTCTCAAGCACCTCCCAAAATGTCGCCGCAGGTGCAGAACTTCGAATCATCAGGAAGCACCTCTGCTTCTTTATCTTTGCACCTTCAGTGCCTCTGAGCATATGGACTGTCTACACCAAAAGCAGTGGCGGTTTGTTCACAGTGATGATTATAATGGTGATTATCTATTCTAAAGAATTCATCTGAAATGTTTCAATTTAGGATGACATTTTTCTGGATAAATGAATTGTTCAATAAGGATTTTATTTGTTTTTGTAGTATTTTATCCCCAAATGTTTCACATGGCTCTAGTATGGAACAACTGCTTCATGGCATATATTAGTCAAGGTGGAAGACAGTGAAATTGGATTTGGTCAGTTTGTTGTATTCTATAGTAGTGGTGCTAAAACTTCTACAGCTGCAGTAACTATTCAAATAAGGCTGTAAATTAAATTATGTGATTTCAGGTGCTCACATGCACACTCTTCCATCTACCCTCACAATGTGATCACAGTGCACAAATAGGTTACTATGGCAGCCAAGAGCCTATTAAATACCTTGTCACTGCCATCTTGGTTCTTCTGTGAAACTCGGACACATGCTGAGCCTCACAGAAGACTGAGATTTTCACTATATACTACAATACTATTGTGGCCTGCAACTATCAGTGTTGTACACCAGGTCCTGGCCGATCATGAGAAGGCCTGGGGATTCAGTGCTTATGACAGTGATAAGAAGATGCCAAAAGTTCTGGTGGTTGAATTCTGTGGTGCTGTGGGGCGGTGAGGAGAATGGTAAGCTAAAAAGAAGGGTTTTTTTTGTTTTCTAACCTTTTGATGGCCTTTTTTGGTAAAAATGCAGCAAGCGGCCACCAATTTGTCAATTCACAGAAGTGAATTACCAAAGAATCAGCATTTTGATGAATGCAGATTTTTGTGATACTCGAGTAGAATTCAAGTTCACTCAAATATAATCACTTATCTTCACCAGTAATCATATTCTGTGACCTAGGTTAAATTACTTTAACTTCTTTCTACAATCTTAAAAAAAGGCATCAAAGTTAAAATGCAAAAACAATTTTGGCAATGTTTAGAAATATTTCCACATTTCCATTCACATACCTCTTTTATGAAGGAGCACACTTGCATGTCTACGTCCATTTCCATTTTCAACATAGCAGGAATAATTTCCCAAATCACCTTCTTCCACCGAGTCAAAAATTAAAGAGATCGATACCTCTTGTTCTCCAAGATGTTGCCTAAGAACTCTTTAAAAGAAAATATAAAAGATATAATATAATTTGCAAAAGTAAATTTGGGGTTTTACACAGCAGTAAATTATTTATGCCAAGTAGAGATGAGCGACTTTGCCTTTTTTCGGGTCGAGTCGGGTTTCATGAAACTCGACTTTCCCAAAAGTCGGGTCAAACGAAATCGTCCGAAACACGAAACCCAATGCAAGTCAATGGGGAAGAAAAGTCAGCAGTGCATGGAGGACAGGAAAAACACCTACAGTGCCCATTTTAATGCCAAAAACATCAATTCTTATTACTTAAGCTTGTCAACCTTAATTTACTTTATAATAATAGTTAGGCATTGAAAACTGGGGGTTATTTGGCTAAATAGTGGGGGGGGTGGGGCTAGCTCCAGATTTTCGTGGGCCATGGGCCAAAGAGTGTCACTGGGCTCATTAACACACGCCACAATTCATGATCCTCTGATACTGCAGAGAAATAGCGGTATAGTACAATGAAAAATACTTCACTTCTTACATCTCATGACTGATATCCATTTTAAATTTTCCAATAGCTCCAAAAACGGACAGTATATTACTCCATACAGTATTATGGCCACCGCATAGTGCGATATACAGAGTAATGAGGCCCATATATTTCTCCATACAGAATCATTGGTCCCATATAATGTTCCATACAGTATATGATGAGCTCCACATAGTGCTACAGTATATGTTGGTCCCCATGGATGAAGCTCCACTGTCTAATGGCCCCAAATAATGCTCCATATATGATGGGCCCCATTTCTAATGCTCCAGTGTATAATGGGCCCTGTAAATGCTACTCCAGTGTCTGATGTCCACCTTTGGAATGCTCCAGTGTATGGTGGGTCTCATATATCATTCTCCAGAGTATAGTGCTCCCCAAAAATTGCTGTCCCAACATTAAAAACAATTAAATAAGTCTCCTCGCTAGGGAATTCCTGTACTTGTCTGGACTCCTCATTGTCCCCATCTTCCATCTCACTGCACTTGGACTGTTTAGACAGAGGGCGTACAGATGTGATGTCATCACGCTCTCTGACCAGAATATCACTGTCAGGAAACGCTGAAGACGTCACGGCGTTGGAGCAGGGAGAGGTAAATATTTCAACTTTGCAAGTGCTGTGATCCTGAGCAAGCAGGGGGGGCCCACTCGTTGGCGATGGCACTGGCACAGGGCCCCTCATAGTATGGCAGTGTGTCTGACGGCGGGTGGAGGGCCCTCCCACCAGCAGAGACACTTTTGCGTACTATGAGTGGCCCTGTGCCAGGGCCGTCGCCCATGAGTATGCCCCCCTATCTGCTCAAGGAACCTGCACTTTCATCTGCACCTTCCTCTTTGTCACCGTGTAAGGTGGTATAGTATGCGTGAAGGGGAACCTGAGTTTCATCAGGGTCATATTCTGACTGTGTAGAGTGCGAGGGGAATGTTGTGGTCTGGGTCAATGTACCAGCAGAATCATCTAGCAGTGGCTGGGCATCAGTGCACTTTTGGCGTCCCAAGGAGTACGGTCGCCACAGTGGCATTACCTTCCTCCTAGGGAGTGTGATGTCATGCTTGGGAGCAACGAAGGATCTCTCTAGCAGTTAAACCAACACACAATACAGTTCCCACTCCAGGCCAGGAGGGAGACCTCTGAACCTGACTGCTGAGGAGCTGCGCTATGTGGTCGGGAGGAGGTAAGTTAGGGCAGTCTGTGAAGGGAAGGGAAAGTGTATGGACGTGAGAAGGGGAGCTGGAGGATGAGCAGAGTTAAGGCTCACTCCTAGCTGGAACGCATGGTCTGGATTCCGGTCTCCGAGTTTGTAGGGACACTGATGGTCCTGCAGCAGAAACCGGAGGAAGTAGCAGCTGTAAATGCTCTGTTCCCAACTAAGGCTCGGAGTCCCCAGCAGCGACGTGTGTGAGCCAGAAGGCAAAGGCTATGGCGGTCTGCAATATTAGAAAGTTTCAAAAGAGAGTCAACAGGGGGAACTTCAGTGAACTCAGTACTGCGAGTACCTCAGATAAGCGCTAGAACGGAGGCCACACTACCTATCTGGAGAGAGAGAATTCCAAATTTGCTTCCAGGCTGACCAACTCCTTCTCCATCTGTACTCTGGGTCCTGGAAGGCACTTACCAAGTACAGGTAAAGGAACTGCACAACTGTGTCTGTCATCTTTCTCCTGCGCCTGGCGCACGGCTCTGCTACATCCTGCACTGCACACCATCTACCAACTCTTTCATCTTCCCTGCGACTACGGCCCTACCTTTGCAGGGCTTCTACATCTTAGCTGCACCACAACATCTGTCCTAGAGAAGCGACACTGCAGCGCGGGTCAATCTGATCAGAAACAACAGGTGGCGTCACATATCATTCACCTATAAACGTTATTCACCCCTTTGCATGGACGCCCAGGGTCACGGAACGGGTCATCACCACCAACGTGTCACATCCCTCTGAGACACCGGCCCGGTACCGATTAATCCCACTGCCCTGGCTGGCCACCCACAATCTATGTCAGATTCATCTTGGACTGGGGAATTCATGATTTGACTTGATAACCCAGGCATGGTATGTGAAAAGAGCTCCATGGAGTAATCTGCAGTGTTGCCTGCCGCATCTTCACTTTTGGTAGGGGTGAAGGACACAAGGAAAGGTGCTTTTATTTTTTGAAACTTCAGAAGAGGTGCCGAGAGAGCTGGAGGCTGTGTCAGCAATGGAAGCCAAAACTTGTTCCTGAAGCTCCGGCTTTAAAAGCGGTTTACCTACTCCCAGAAAAAGGAGCCTTTGAGGCCTTGTGGAGCCAGACGATGATGCAGGCTCAACACCTCCTGCCTTAGGTGCTATTGTGCTTTTGCCACTACCAACAGATGCACCACTAACACCACCACCATCAGGACCAGCAGGCAACCCCCGCCCTCTTCCACGGCCTCCTCCACCATACTTCCTCATTTTTGTGAAAATGTACCCAAAATACCACCAGCTATATGGTACTGTAAAACAAGGTAGAAGGTGTATATAGTATTGGTGAGAATTTGAATCTCACTAGAGATTTGAGGATGCTGAACTATTGTCTCAGGCCCATTAGAGATTACACATCAATGTAACAGACTGAAATTGGATGGTGTATGACAAGGTGGAGGGTGTATGTAGAATTGGTGAGAATTTGAATCTCACTAGAGATTTGAGGATGCTGATCTATTGTCTCAGGCCCAGTAGAGATAACACCTCAATGTAACAGGCTGAAATTGGATGGTGTATGACAAGGTGGAGGGTGTATATAATATTGGGGAGAATTGGAAGCTCCCTAGAGATTTTAGGAGGCTGACAATGATGCTCTCAGTCCAAGTATGGCAGCAGGCAGCTTAATAAGCAGGACTGCTGCACAACAAAGGGTGGAAAAATGAACGCTTGGTAACTGTGCAGAAAAGAGGAAGAAAAGTATTTTTGCTTTTAAAAAAGAAGTTTGCACAGCAGTGTGCAAACAGAAATGCAGCTATCAGGGAGCCTTATAAGGCAGCCTAATAACCAAAAGAGCTGATGCACAAAAATATAGCCTCCTCTGTCACTGCACACAAACTGTTGGGTTGTACAGTGAAAATCGCTAGCAGCAGATGCAGTTTTTTTGTTCTTCTTCCCTGCCTCATGCTATGGTCGGGTTTCGTTTCATGAAACCAGACTTCAGTGAAAGTCGGCGACTTATGAATTTGACCGACCCGTTTCGCTCAACTCTAATGCCAAGGAGTGGTATTTCTCAGGGAAGCCTAACAATGGGCCTTGGAAATATACAATTGCTTCTCATTAAACTGGAGTTTAATCATCATATTTTTCGGACTATAAGACGCACCAGACCATAAGATGCACCTAGGTTTTAGAGGAGGAAATTAGAAAAAAAAACTGAACCAAAAATGTGGTTCTGTACTTAATTTCCCCTACCTTGGAATATATAGTCACCTCATCCCCATCCTGATACACATGACCCCTCATCCCTATCCTGGTATGCATGGCTCTCTCATCCCTATCCTGGTATGCATGGCCCCTTTATCCCTATCCTGATATGCATGGCCCTCATCCCTATCCTGATATGCATAGCCCTTATCCCTATCCTGATATACATGCCTCCTCATCCCTAGCCTGGTATGCATGGCCTCCTCATCCCTATTCTAGTAGGAATGGTCCCCCTCATCCTTAACCTGACAGGAATGATCACCCTCATGCCTATACTGGCATGCAGGGTCCCCATCTTGGCCAAGTATGCATGGCCCCACCCCTATCCTGGTATGCAGGGCCCCATCCTTAACCTGGTATGATTGGCCCCCATTCCAATCCTGGTATGTGTGAGGGACGAAGTAGATGTCCCTCCATTCCTGAAATGTGCCCCCACCCTTGGGATTCCACAGGATCATTGTTTTCCTTTAATTAAACTCCAGGAACAAGCCATTTGAAGTTCTGTGACTAGCAATTAACACAAGGGTGTGAGCTCTAGTGAACCTACAGCCGAACTGGATTTCTTTGTCTAACTCAAGCACCACAGGTCACAGCAAGGCTCTGAGGTATTAAACCTGGAAAATGACCTATAATAGCAGAATGCAATATCTCTGAGCCTAGGCGAGCCCGTAATATCCAGCCACCCCTAGCACTCTGTGTTATGGAGTTATGAAGCATAGCTACCAGGAATTATATACAGTAGGTA